>NC_090319.1:114688531-117088531 GCF_040869045.1 Eurosta solidaginis | reverse complement strand
AGGTGGTGGGACTCATAATCCCTATGTGATATAGAGTAAAAAGCCTGAAGTGGTACTTAGATGCATCAAGAGCCTCCAGATACAAAATTAGTCTGAAAGGTCTTGCACAATAAATCTGCACAAAGGTCGCAGTGCTTCCAGACCTATTAATAAAAATAAATACGCTCATCACGTACATGTATTTATGTGTTGAGAATGGCTAAAAGAGCCATTGTGCTCTCGCTTATCGTATACACATATGGTCGCTTAACAGGTGCTAAGCTCACGCCCACCCTTGATATAGATGCATGTGTGCATATATTTTTGTTTGTTGGGGGTTGCTTTGTTAATATTCGTTTATTTAGTTATACATATTGTGACGAATATTAGTGAAAATAAGTGATACTCAGCTAAAAGCTCTCAGTGAAAACTCATCTGTCTCGCAGATGCCGTTCGGAGTCGGCATAAAACATGTAGGTCCCGTCCGGCCAATTTGTAGGGAAAATCAAGAAGAGCACGACGCAAATTGGAAGAGAAGCTCGGCCTTAGATCTCTTCGGAGGTTATCGCGCCTTACATTTATTTGTTTATAAGTGATACTCACATCACTAGTCTGATGCTAAGTAAATGAAGCCACAACAACAATAAAGCAGGCAGTCACTTGTATCTTCATAAACGATCCAATCATTCTGTCTGCACATATGTACGTACACGCAGCGGAGAGAAAACGCACAAACACAAGCATATATCTTATCTGAGATGCGCTCAAAAGTAGGCAATAATTTGTGCAGGTAACACTCACATATATACGCGCGTATGAGAAGCTATAAACGTACTTAAAGCTGGTAATTTTATAGCTGCTAACTAACTAGTAGAATAGAACCGCCTAGAAATATGTCAACGAGGAAACCAAACACTATAAAAGCAGCAACAGTTGAGGCACGAAAATCAGTTTGATTTAAGCACGCTATCTGTCGAGCAAAAGAAGTTTTGTTTTGAAAGTAGTCAAATAAAGACCATTTTGCATTATCGAATATTGGAGTTATTTATTCAACAGTTTAGTGATTCGAACGTTAGCAGAAGGTTGCAAATAATTGGAACTGCAGTAAATTCGGTACAATTGGTGTCAGAAGGGGAATTATTGAATAAATTCCAGAGGACAACAAGGACATGGCAAAGTTAAGTGAATTGAAGATCCAGCAACTGAAGAAGGAGTTGGAGAGCAGTGGATTGAATACAACCGGCATTAAACTCGAACTTCAGGCACGACAACGAGAGGCAATGGAAGCAGAAGGAATTAACGTGGAAGAGTATGTCTTTCATCTTGATGTCGACGAGACAACAACAAAAATTGAAGAGAAAAACAAAACATCGCAGACAGTTACGAGCACAGACTCGAACACGATTTTGGCTGCAATATCTGCACAAACATCGACAGTAACATCCAAGATGGAAGCACAGGAGGCACGAATTTCAGAAATGTCGTCGCAAATGTCATCTCAACTGGAAGGACAAAATACAAATATAACATCTCAACTGGAAGAACAGAAGACATATATGGCATCTCAACTGGAATCACAGGAGGCACGTATATCCGAAATGTCGGCACAAATTTCAGCGCAGATATCACCTCAGATCTCTACACAACTTGTATAAAATAAAAAAGATTATATTTTAAAATAAAAACTTATTTTTTATTAAACGATCTTGCACGATCGAGCTTAAATTTTTAACTTCAAATTCAATTCAAGTTTTTCAAAACATACAATAGAAAAATTAAATGCATTCTGATTTACAATTTAATGAGTAAGAACAGTTACAGTAGGTGCCTATTTCTTTAATATAGCCAAGAAGCCAACAATGATCATTAACTACTCCCCCTTCAAATCTATAGCGTCCTCGTTTAGATACTCTAAATTTCAAGTTTCTTTCAAAATCATTTAAAAAAAATATAATAACAATAATAATATCGGATATCTTGGCTATATCTCTGTTATTTACATCAAGAAAAATTAAGCCTCTTAAACGGTTAAGCCAATTGTTGAACCAAGGAGGATTTTCCTGGGTTACATGAAACTTAGGTAGTGGGGGTGTGCGACTGTTGACCAGTGAGTATATATATACTTGCCCGCGAATATACGAATACAGCGACTAAAATGCAAAAACGATGATGATTTGCAATGCTTTATTGGAAAACAAATTATGTAAGTACAACCAAAAGCATAAGTGAGATTGAGAATGAGTGCAATAGTTAATGCTTAATGTTAGGTGTGTGTGTGTGTGTATGAACATGTTTACAAAGAGTGCGTTTAGTATAAATTGAGAGTAGTTAGCAGCTACTTCATAAGTGTTTTTAATATTTGCTATAAATGCTATTAGGGTGATCCAACATCCCGGCCCCGTTGAAGGAACCCTCTTCAAGTTACAGGTAGGATAGCTAATTTGTGTATCGGGCGGCAACAAGACCCATTAGCAGTACGGAGCTGCGCACCACGAACATGACCATCTTTACCAGGTACTGTAGATTCGACGCGACCAAGTTTCCAGCGCAAGGGTGGCAAATTGTCGTCGTGAATTATTACTAGGGCTCCAACATTGAGATTCGGTTCAGGAGTCGTCCACTTGACCCGTGAACGGAGTTCATTAATGTAGTCTTTGGACCAACGACGCCAAAATCGTTGTTTAATTGAGGAGATCATCTCGAAATGATCCAAATTAGATAGATTTTTATGTTCCAGGCAGCGCTCAGGTAAACCACGTAGGGACTCTCCAACCAAGAAGTGTCCAGCAGTATGAGTGCTCCGAAATCGTTCGGGTCTGAAGACAACGGCGATAGTGGACGAGAGTTGAGTATAGCTTCAATTTCAGCAGCGACAGTACTTAGCTCTTCAAATGTTAATTTGGTGTTTGCTAACGTGCGATTAAGCAAACCCTTTGCGCTTTTTACGGCTGCTTCCCAGAGCCCGCCAAAATGAGGTGACCTGGGAGGAATGAAATGAAAATTAATGAAGTCTGATGAACAAAATTTGAAATTTTCTTTTTGTATATCAGGATTAAACAGAAATTGCTTAAGCTCCTTTAGGTGATTGGCTGCTCCGACGAAATTCGTAGCGTTATCGCAATATATATCGCATGGCATTTTTCGACGACTACCGATACGTTTAAGTGCATTTAAAAATGCCTTCGTTGACAGGTCCGATACTACCTCAATATGAACGGCTTTGGTGACCAAGCACACGAATACGGCCAGATACGACTTGTTGGGTGGCTTTCCACGAATCCGCAAGTATGTGTTGATGGGTCCACAGAAGTCAACCCCACAGCGTTCAAATGGACGAGAAGGTGTGAGACGTGCAGGTGGCAGCGGTCCCATAATCTGTTGCAACAGCTTTGGTCTGTAGCGGACGCAATGGACACACGAGCGAACAATGCGGCGAGCGACGTCTCTAGCGTTGACTATCCAGAATTGGAGTCGAATTAAGGCTACCAATGCCTTGGGCCCTGCATGATAATTTTGCATATGTAAGTAGCGAACGTATTTTGTTACAAATTGCGAGTTGCTGGGTAGTAAGATTGGATGCTTTTGATCGTTCGGTAGATCTGCGCTGTCCAATCGGCCACCAACCTTAATAAGTTCAAAGCCGCTTGAATTGTCTAAAAATGGTGTTAAATATTTTAAGGTGCCTCTCAATGTCAGATTTTTTCTGATCAAACGGATGTCGTCGGCGAAGTGCTGCTGTTGAATCATCCAAACGATAGAATATAATGCATGCCGCAGCTCTTGAGGTGTTGGCGAAGAAGTCGTTTGTCTGGACCTTTTTCTGCATATGTCACTGAACCTAAACATCCAAGCAACGAGTCGAAGACAGCGTATGTGTGAGCTAACTTCCTCGATGGTTTTTAGGATTTCATTTGTTTCTACAATGGCAGCAAACAAGCTTTTTCGCTTTTCAGCGTTGACTATGTTAATATCTACGTCGAATTTTTCTCCCTTAGCAGGCCATTTCGCCACGTCTTCACGCAGGAACCGTGGACCTGAAAACCAGTTCGATGTTTTCAAGTCATCGACAGTGCAGCCGCGAGATACCAAGTCTGCGGGATTTTGTTGAGTTGGCACGAATCTCCAATGGCCCTTCCCTGTTATCTCCTGTATGTCAGAGACTCTGTTGCCTACAAACGTTGACAATGTCACCGAGTGTTGTTGCAGCCAATGAAGCACTAGTTGCGAATCAGTCCAAAAGAATGCGAAAATGTGTTTCTTTGAAAAAATGTTTTTTACCTTATTGTACAGTTGAGCGAGAAGATGCGCACCGCAGAGCTCGAGTTTCGGAAGCGATTGTTTTTTGACTGGAGCCACACGTGACTTTGATGTAAGTAAGTGAACAGCAATATTCCCATCGGCATCTTCGGTGCGCAAATACAATGCGCAACCATATGCTCGAATTGATGCGTCGCAAAAGCCGTGGAGTTGAAGATTGCATGTGTTCGGCTGCAGGCAATAACGAGGCACCGCAAGCGTTGTTAGCAAACCGAGTGATAACATACATTTGTTCCAAGCTTGCTGCAGGTTTTGTGGAACGGACTCGTCCCAATCGAGCTTTAAAAGCCACAATTCTTGCAATATGATTTTGGATGTGATCAGAAGTGGGGACAGCAATCCGAGTGGGTCGAAGAGTGGCGATGCAGTCGAAAGGATCGTACATTTAGTAACCGCAGTATGGACTTGCTTTGGTAAGAAAGCGAATAAAAACATATCACTCTGTTGATTCCATGTTACACCTAGTGTGCTGGTGACGAAGTCTTCTGTAAAGTTGAGCTCCTTTGAAGTTTGGCATTCTCTGAAGTCTGAGTGGTTGGAGTGCCATTTGGATAAAGGAAAGTTGCCTCGCTTGAGTACAGAAATTACTTCAGTTTTTACTGTGTTCAAGGCGTCAACGTCGTCAGCTCCACACAACATATCGTCCACATAGAAAGACGACTTTACCACATGAGCACCAACTGGGAACTCGTGCATGTCTTTGTCTGCCAATTAGTGTAGGTATGGCGCTGAAGCTGTTCCATATGTGACGGTATTTAGCTTATACGTACGGAGTTCTACACCTGGCGAAGCTCGCCAAAGAATATAATGGTATTTACGATCATTATTATTCAAAAGTACTTGCCTATACATCTTTGTGACGTCTGCGGTTATGGCGTATCGAAACAAGCGAAAACGTAGCAAAAGTATGTACAGCTCTGTTTGAATTGTTGGTCCAACTAGTAGTAAATCATTTAATGATTTTTGCGATGTCGTCTTACATGAAGCATCGAACACAACACGAAGTTTTGTTGATTCGCTGCTGGGCTTAAAGACACAACGATGTGGTATGAAAAAATGAGATTCATCTAGAATGGGGTTTGTAACAATGGACATGTGGCCGAGATTTTCGTATTCGGCCATAAATGATATGTATTGCGATCTAATCTCAGGCGATTTTAATAGCCGTCTCTCGACCGACATGAATCGACGACGCGCTGTTTCGAAAGAGTTCCCCAGACAAGTAGGACTATCTTTGAAAGGCAGACTTACGGTTATGCGTTCAGTGGCATCATGATAAGTGTTGGCTAAAAAGTGGTCTTCGCAAATGCTGTGCTCCGGTTGAATTTGCTTGTGCGGTGCGTTGACAGCTTCGAGTTTCCAAAGCTGCTGTAATTGGTCGTCGATGGAGTCTTCGCATGACATCAAACAAGTAGATGTATTCGCTTGACGCTCTTGCTGATATCGGCCAGACACGATCCATCCGAACAACGTTTTTTGTAATGTTGGTAAATTAGCTCCTAACCGGATTTGGCCAACTGCAAGCGCTTCGAAAAATGCCTCTGTCCCAAGCAGGAGATCAATGCGGCGTGGTTTGAAGAATTCTTCGTCTGCCAAAGTTGTGTTGCGTGGAAGGTTCCATCTCGAAGTATCGATTTCAGCATCCGGTTGGTAGGCGATGTGCGTTGTAATGCCGAATTGTAGGGACAAATTAAAGTCCGATGTCCGTGACTTGACGGTTGTAGTTGTGCGTGCCTTCAGGTTTGTAAGTGAGTTTCCGATGCTACGTATTCCAACGTGGTGTTTTTCACGACCAACATGAAGTTTTTGGGCGAAGTCGTCCGTGATGAAATTCACTTGCGAACACGAATCAAGCAAAGCCGTGCCGAGTAGGTACTCCCCGGTTGCGTGCTTGACTAGAACCATTGCCGTTGCTAGTATTACTTGCCCGCTTTCCGACGTTCCCATATGTGAATGTGTCGCAGCTTGCGAAGGAATGCGGTTCGGCATAAGATTGAGGTCTAAAAGTAGCGTTTGTTGATTGCCAAGTTGGTGCAGCAGATTGCGAAATGTGCGTGATGGGTGTTGGTTGCTGTGTCGATGACGTGGCTTGCGATGAATTGCCATGACGTAACATCGTGTGATGGCCTTTTTTGCATATTCGACAGCGACTTTTCGTTGGGCATTGAGCTACTCTATGCCCATTGCCAAGGCAGTTGATACATAAGTCATGCGTTTTCATTGTATCGAAGCGCTGATTTGAAGTCATCTACTTGAATGTAGGGCAACCAGTGAGTCTATGTTTAGAGCTGGCACAGAGAACACAATTGGAACTGGATACAGCAAACGATGATTGCTGGTTGCTATTCATCCCACGATTATGCTTGCCAGATTCTGACTTGCGTTTGACTGACAAATCAGATGAATGCAAAAACTGGCTGTGGCGTTCTAAGACCTGCGAGCATTTGGACCAAGTCGGAAGGGATTTGTAGTCAAGGGACTCGTTCCATTTATTACGAGTCTGCTGGTCACATTTGCCCATAACTATATAAATCAACATGGCTTGCGCAATCTCGGAGCTTGTACCCAGTGATTCCAGCGAGCTGTAGATGGCGGATGCCTTGTCTACGAGACTTCTCAACTGCTGAGCGTTCGACTTGTCTGCTGGCTGCAGCGTAAAAAGTGAGGCGATTCGTTCTAAAAATATCAAAGTCGGATTGTCAAATCGTTCTTTGAGTCTGTCTAATGCCTTGGGATAATTCTCACTGGTTACTTGAAAGGCATTCACTGTTTCTAGGGCTGAGCCTTTCAAGCAGGATAAAAGGTAGTTAAAACGCTCTATATTTGATAGTCTAGACTCACGTGAGATAATTTGAGTGAAAGACGTTATAAAGTTCTTATACTCAGCGTAGTCTCCACTGAAGGTAGGCAGCGACAACCTTGGGAGATGCGACGACGTAACGACAGGTGCAGGTGTACCCGTATCAGTATAATTTACTGTGGTATTACCATCATCCCCAAGTCGTGCCTGTATGCTGAGCTTTACAGCCACGTAGCTGTCTTCTAAGTCAGCTCGACCGTTATCGGAAGGGTCTAAATTTTCTATATCTGCTTGCACGGAAAGTGCTTGTTTGAAGTAGGACTCCAAAATCCCTTGTCGACATTGGAGTTCGGCGTGCGCCGGCTTTTCATCCGTATCTTTAATTGCCTCTACAATGGATTTTATACGTGAAATATTTCGTTTGATATTGGAGCGCTTGCGTTTACATTCTTCTAGGGACATGGTGACTTGCGACGTGGTATACGACCTGAATGATTGTTCAGTTGTCTGCTGGGTTGTGCTAATATTGGTTGCGAAGAAAAATGCTGCTAGTCAAGTGATGACGTAGGCAGGGCAAGCGAAAATGACGAAACGAGCAGAGCAACGTCAGTTTAGACGTGGGTGTATACGCTAGCGGCGCAGCAATCAACAAAAAAATTATTTGCAATGAACCGCAACAGCGAATATGAATGCAAACTCAAATAATGCAAAAAGGTGGCTGTGACAAAAATAATAATTTTATGCATACATACGATTTCCAAAGGGCAGTTGATAGCGGCAAACGGTTTACATGTACAGATGATTATTTGTATACAGTGCTGCCGATTGTCCACGGGAAAGGTACAGCACAATTACGGCCGATGAACTGCTGACTGCGGGATCGGCGGTTGTTGTTGTGATGTTCGACGGTTGATAACTCCCAATCTGGACTATGAAGTTGCACACAAGCCCCACGTTGGGCGCCAAAATGTTGAACCAAGGAGGATTTCCTGGGTTACATGAAACTTAGGTAGTGGGGGTGTGCGACTGTTGACCAGTGAGTATATATATACTTGCCCGCGAATATACGAATACAGCGACTAAAATGCAAAAACGACCCGTTCACGTTAAGATGATGATTTGCAATGCTTTATTGGAAAACAAATTAGGTAGGTACAACCAAAAGCATAAGTGAGATTGAGAATGAGTGCAATAGTTAATGCTTAAAGTTAGGTGTGTGTGTGTGTGTATGAACATGTTTACAAAGAGTGCGTTTAGTATAAATTGAGAGTAGTTAGCAGCTACTTAATAAGTGTTTTTAATATTTGCTATAAATGCTATTAGGGTGATCCAACACCAATTATGAATGAAGGAACAGTAATTCAAACTTATATAATTTCAAACATCATTAACTCAAACAACATTGTTAGCAAATAACACAATAACCAAAATTGATCATTTAAAGGTTTGAAAATTAATTCTTTAATAAAATTTTCCAACTAAAATTTACCGAAGATTGCTTTTATGAATTTTTTTCTATCAATTAACACTGTTGTACCAAGATCCCTTTCAACAACCTTCTCAAGAAAAATTTTATCAAACTTATTCCCAGTGGCTTGTTTCTTTTAACAAAAACAATATCTCCAGGTGCATAGCTTTTCATCTTCCTATTGCAATTAACCCTTCTTAAGTTTATTTCCTGAGCCTTTAACAACCGTTCTCGAACCTTACTCAGTTCTTCATCTAAGCTGTTATGAAGTATTTGAATTGGTTTAGCATTTACTGTAGAATGAATACTATTGTTGTATTTATTAGTCGCAAGCAATATTATATCAATGGTATCAGTCAATTTTTGTTGTTCCTTGACACATCGCGATATTTCCAATAGTGTTGAATGAAATCTCACTTGACCGTTAGATTCACTATGCAAAGTAGGAATAAAAAATTGATCTACTGAAAAATTATCTCTCAATAAATTTTTAATTACATTCGACTGAAATGACTTTTCATTGTCCGAAACAATTGCCTTTGTACCGTCAAATACCAATAACATTTCAAGCAATGCATTTTTTACATCCAATATAGATCGGGATGCAATCGGTTTAACAAGGGCAAACTTTGAAAATTTATCTATACATGTTAGAAAATACTGCCTATTTGTCATGAAAATATCAAGATGTCAAATTTCTCCTGGATAATTAGGTACCGGTGTTTTACCAATTTCTAAATTAGCCGCTTTACGCTGATATTTATTTTCTAAGCAAATTTTGCAATTTTCTATAATTGTCTTTAAATCTTTCTTAATATCTGGAAAAAAATATTCACTAGAAATTTGTTTGAAATTCTCTTTCAAACAACGGTGAGCACGATTGTGTTCAGTAGTAACAGTTTCAAGTTGGTCATTTCTGTTTGTCAAATCAATCGCAATTGATTCAGTATGTCGAAATTTAATTCCTGGAGAAGAGGTAATAATATAATTTTGAATCTCTGCTAAAATGTCTAAATCACAGTGAATGGCATTAGTAACACTTGGATTAACAATATCTTTTAAATATCGAACTAAATTTTTAATTGTGTCATAACAAATAGTATGCCGAAAATTGTTTTTAAAAAAATCTTTGTTGTCTTTGTTACCGAAGGCCCTCTTGACAATATCAATTGGTTTTTAAATTGGTTTACAGGGGATTTAACACTTCTAATAACATCACTTAAAGAATCTTCACTGTGTGCTGTATTAACGGAGGTACTATGATTATGAATGAACTGTCGCTAAAGAGCATCAGCAGCTTTATTTTCTTTCCCTGGTTTGTAGTGAAAAGTTGGAGAAAACTCCTCTACAAATGCACGCCACCTCTTCATTTTTGAGTTAGGATTTTTTTCTGATATTGAAAATATGAGAGGCTGATGGTCGGTAAAAATTTTTATATTTTTAACACCATAAAGGTAATGACGAAGCGTTCTAAGTGCCCAGACAATCGCTAACATTTCACGCTCATTCGTTGCATAATTTTGTTCCGTAGACGAAAGTGTTCGAGATATCATTGTTATTGTGCGATTATTTTGTGACAAAACCGCTCCCAGAGCGTTCGATGATGCATCAGTTGTCAGCTCAAATGGTTTGCTGAACTCTGGATACTGTAGAAGAACGTCCTCGGATGCCATTATTTTTTTTAATTTTTCAAAGGCAGACGTAGCTTCAAAATCCAATTTCAATTTAATATTCTTGGATCTTTTTGCATCAACATGTCCATTTTCTCCCCTCAAATATTTCGTGAATGGCTTAACAATTTCAGCACAGTCTCTAACAAATCTCCTATAATAACCCGCTAAGCCGAGAAAAGAACGCAAGCCACGTAATGTTTCTGGAACTTTATAATTTATAATATCGCGCACTTTATCTGGACAGGTCTGAATACCATGTTGTGAAACTAAAAACCCTAAAAACTCAACATTTGTTTTAAAAAAACGGGATTTTTCTATCGAAACTCCCATGCCACTATTTCCTAACATTTTAAGTATTTTCTCAATATCTTTTATATGGGAATCTTCATCTTTTGAAAAAATTATTATATCGGCAATGTAAACGTGACAAGTTTTTCCTATCTCCTCCCGCAAAACATCATCGATAGCACGCTGAAAAATAATTGGGGCATTTTTTAAACAAAAGGGCAACCGATAAAATTCGTATTTTCCATTATTGACACTAAAAGCCGTTTTTTCTCTATCCTTTTCTCGCAAAATTATTTGATGAAAGCCGGATTTTAAATCAAGTGTTGTAAAAAAGCGTGATTTTCCCAAATTAGATAAAATTACCGAAATATCAGGTATCGGATATCTATCAGCAATTGTTTTCTTATTTAGTTTTCGAAAATCAATAACCATCCTAAGCTTCTGCTTCCCTTCTTCATCCACACCTTTTTTTGTCACAACATGAATTGGTGAATTATATGGAGAGCACGATTTTCTTATAATGCCATCCTTTAAAAGATCACTTATTTCCTGATTAATAAATTATGCGGCTGATATTGGGTAAGGATAACTTCGACTAAAGATAGGTTCATCAGTAGAAGTACGTATTGTAGCTTCCACATTCGTATTGTAAGGCAGGGCCCGATTTGGATGTGCAAACGCGTTTAAATTATTATTTATAATTTCACGAAATTGACTACAAACATTAAAGGGAACAGATTCATCCCCAAGAGAAATAAGATTAACTTGATTACAATGTAGATGCTGAAGCTCTATTTTACCACTTCTGTAGTATAAATATCCAGCTTCTATATCGACTCTTGAATCTATTGCTTTTAAAAAATCATAACCAATAATACCATCAAAAGTGGTTAAGACTTTCCAACAAATAAAATATCGAAGTATGGTTTAAAACATTAATTAAACATTTCTTATTTATTTAATTACATCCATTAATTGATTTTAATTTAAATGGCTTTTCCAAAAATGTAATTCCTTTAAGGTAAGGTCTTTTACATAATTTTTTGATGTACCAGTATATATTAAAAAACGTAGCTTCTGACCATTCACCGTTTTTTTGTAATAAATGGCAGGAGCGACTTCAGTTTTAAAAAATTGATTTCCTCATTAAATTTCCCTTCTGCATTATCATCATAAAATCGATCTTCAGTTTCACAATCGTCACAGTTTGACTCCTCATAAACTACATCATTTTCTACTGGCATACAATTAACTCTTTGATTTTTAGGTTGTGGTCTCTGAAATGAGCTAGATAAATCTCTATGTCGCTTAGTAGCTTCCGTTGGATAAGACAACTGTGCTGATTGAGTATTGTTAGCATCATTTTTATTAAAATGATTACTATTGTTTTGTTTGGGTCTAGAACTGCTAAATGAAGTCTGACGACGGTAAAATGATGATCCAGGATCAACTTCCATTGGAATGGGTCTACTAATAACATTTGACTTTGACGATTTGTTTTGAAAATTTTTATATGGAGCTTCCACTAGCCGAGATTTATTTGGTTTAACCAAATTACCCATGGCAAAAGTATGAGCAAAATCATAACACTTATGATTTATATCTCTAGTTCTTGTGCAACAGCTAATGCTGTTGGAAGGTCCTTTGGTCTTGAAGAAAAAAGAATGTCACAAAGTGGTCGCCTAAGCCCAGAAATGAAAACACGCAAAGCGTTTTCCCTATCACGCTCATTTAACGTATCTATAACTTCATCACCACTATATGTCATAATTTGCTTATTAATTATGAGTGTCAAGTGCTTCTCAACTTTATCATAATAATCTTTAATTTGAGAATACTCAACTCATTTTCTAACACGAAAATTGGACGTTTATCAGCATAAGTCTGATCAAGCCTGGCAATAATTGCTTTAAAATTTAAAACAGTGTTAAAGGTAGAGAGGGTCGAATTTGCAGAGCCTGTAATTTTGTTTCTTAGAATACCCATGGCAACGTAATATTTTTCAGAACCCTCATTGTAGTATTTTATAGCAAATTTGCAGAAGAGCGCCATGCTGGATAAATGGAAGGATCGCCATTAAACTCTGGCAAGGACTTTATTAAATCCATACCATAATTTCCAGAGTCTATTAAAGGGTTTATCGCAACGGGTAAATAAGATTCAAAATTTGAAAGTTCTAAACGACCTAAAGCAGACGTTAAACTATTTACTTGAATTTCTAATTCTCTTCTAGCTTGATCAACTTTTAAACAAACCACTTGAGACAAGATTAATAAAATTTGTTATAAATATAATCCGACCAAAGATTATTAAAATGGATCACAGACAAATACTTCCAAAAATTTACGCAACAAATTCATTTGCAATCTTTTGCAGTTTTATATTAAACTTAAAAAAAGTCAATCAACTTTGATTACTTACAGTTTGCTGCTTTTTACTAACTAATAAAATTGAATGTACTTGGAAAGCATGATTCTTAACGATCTTCAAAATATTTTTATCAATGAAACATATTTAGGATGTTGAATTTTTTTGACCCTCTATATCAAAATTTTCTGATTATTAAAGCCAAATGTTGATTGATGAATGTTAAGATTTTAACCCTTTTTGTTAGTAGTTTAATTGCTGAAGATATGATTCGTCAAATGTTGATAAATGGAAACTTTGAATATTGAAAATTGTTGTCTTCCTTATTAATGTTAATGCTGATTGTTGTAGAAATTTTTTTCTGAATAACTAAAATTGTTTAAACCAGATAATGTAAATTAATGTGAAGTTTCTTTTTGTTAATAAATTTTAATTTTCGAAAGATGAAGACAAATAACGTTTAGATTGATGTTTTTTTTTTTTTTGATTGTTGAAAAATTTAATATATTCGATTTAATTATCAAATTTGAAAATTATTGGTATGAATGTTGAAAAACTTCCTCCTCCTTATGAGAATCCTTTGTTGAGCTGATTAGCTTTGATGAGTTAAAAATTCCTTTTCCTTATAGGAATTGTTGATTGAAGAATTAATCTTTAGTTGGTACTTTTAAAATTCCTCTTCCTTACGGGGATCGTTTATTGAGGTGTTTAGCTGCCAGTTCGCCAAGGATCTATGATCCTTTTATATTGGTTTAAATTTATGGCAGCCCAACGTTGGGCGCGAAATAAAAAAGTTTATATTTTAAAATAAAAACTTATTTTTTATTATACGATCTTGCACGATCGAGCTTAAATTTTCAACTTCAAATTCAATTCAAGTCTTTCAAAACATACAATAGAAAAATTCAATGCATACTGATTTACAATTTAATGAGTAAGAACAGTTACAGTAGGTGCCTATTTCTTTAATATAGCTAAGAAGCCAACAATGATCATTAACTTATAGCAGGAAGTCCGTATATAATCTAAGCTGAAAGCGCGCATGGAAGAGAAACTAACCCAGTTTCATGAAGGTTTCAGTGGCTGACAGGACAAAATCTAGGCTGAGGTAGATGCTTTAAAAGGTCGTATACAGGAGCTGCAATTAAATCGCTCAGTTGTTTCAGCAATCAATACGAAGGTAAAAACTCCATCTATTGACGGCTCTGTTCCTTTCCAGGTGTTTAAGATTCTGGAGTGAACTGGAGTGCTGAAGATAAAGTTGCTGCACTATTCGTGGCATTGAAAGAATCTGCTGCTGAAATCCTACAGACTATTCCCGAGGGAGAGCGGAACAACTACGAAACATTGATGCGCGCTCTAGAGAGGCGATACGGAAGCGAACACAGACCAATTAGAGTTGCAAAACCGTTACCAAAAAGCTAATGAGACTTTGCATGAATTTGCGTCAGATGTCAAAAGGCTTGTACATTTGGCGAATGCCGACGAACCCGTGGAATACACCGAAAGGGTAAAAACGCAGAGCTTTATAAATGGCATACGGGACGCCGAAACGAAGCGAGCCACATACGCAAACCCAAAGCCAACATTTGCAGAAATGGTGTCACATGCATTGACTCAGAAAACTGCCTCACTATTGAGTAAACCAGCATACAAAGCTCATCGTGTGGAAGTGGAAAGATCAGATGGGATAGACACAATTTTGGAAGCACTGAAGGGATCACAACAGAAAAATTCCGGAGCTATGAAATGTTTCAAGTGTGGCAATCCAGGTCACATTGCACGACATTGCAGCACCGGTCCCAATAGTTCCAACAATGTGGGTGGCGTGGCCGTAAACGCACAGCTGAAGGAGATGAGCAAATCTCCAAATCTACTCAATCGTTAAACTAAATGAATGCCCCATAATATCTATCTCACAAATTGGAAGAAGGTCAAACAATCTTACTGTCGGAGGACATGTGGATGGAAAGGAACGTTTCCTGACTGTAGATACGGGTGCATCTCATTCCATTATTCGAGCGGATTCAGTCAACAAGAAGATTAGACCATTGCATGGAGCAAGATTGCGTACAGCCACTGGAGAAGACACCACGGTTCTAGGAGAAGTATCATGTGAAGTCGCAATTGGGAACGTCACGGTAGTACACAATTTTATAGTGGCAGAGATTGTTGATGAAATCATAATTGGAGTGGACTTCTTAATCGACGAAGGCATCAAGATCAACATGCAAAGCAAGACGATGCGAGAACATGGATGAGCCCCTTAATTTCGGCTACGAGAGATACTACAGCAGTAGACGAGTGCTGGTGGCAGAGAGTCAGCAAATACCACCAAAATCCGAAGCAGTCATCTGAGCAAAGGTAGATGGAGATTGTGGGACAAACAAATTGTGGCTTGTCGAAGCAGCAAACAAATCAACACCGAACGCACTTGTAGGAAAAACCCTGGCTATAAGAAAACAAGATGGATGTATTCCGGTAAGAGTACTCAATGAGTACAAGTCCCCACTCAAACTGACCAGAGGAGTTATTTTGGGAAGATGGCAAGGGGCTGAAGTAATAATCAATTGTGAACAGCTCCAAGAAGAGGTTTCAACTAGCAATATTGATCTTTCAGATGACATCATGGCATGGACGGAGGGACTAGAGCAGGGATGGGCCTATTTTCGGCTCCTAAATCAGATTCTGTGCCAGCGAGTGCTAGGTGAGAGGTTTGTGTGTTTTGGGGTGTTAGAGGAGTTAAAAAATACATTGGAAATATCGTACGCTTTGTCTCAAACGATATTCAACGCAAAAAGGTTGCGGGAACACTAAAAAACTGAAATGAAAATATTCTCTCTCAACATCGAAAACCAATTCCCAAACTATGTTGCAATAGTACGAAAACAAAAACATATATTTTTTGGCAAGACAAACGACAAACGGAATAACCATAGACTGAAGTCGACTTTATGTTAAGCAGCGCATTATTGACATTCATTTCGCCTTAACATACATTTAATTATATGCAAGCCGATTCATTTTGCAATATATACATAAAAGTATTTAAAACAGCATTTTTAAAGCAGTAGCATTAGAGGAACTAGTATTAGAAAAACGTACTAATGCACGTTTCGTATACAATCGTAGGAAAACGAAACCCTTTTCAGATTTGTTGGCAGTGTTGCGGTGAGCCTAGAGAGAAATGTATTAGTTTACAAATAAAAAAAGATACCAATCGCAAAAACAACGACTAATTTTACCAGTTTTATTATAAACATAACTGCTTTCATTTAAAAATTTCAAATTATGCAGGAATTTTCAAATTTCTTCAGGTCACATACATACTTAAATCGTTAAATCCACACCGCAAAAATTGTTGGAGCATGTGTGTTTAATTTACGGCGACCATTTTTCTAATTTTAAAACTTGCTTTGTTTATGATTTGAATCATAGAGGAACTTTTAAAATTACAACCGAAAATTCAGTTCGAGTTGCGAATCCGAAAAGCGACATTACATATTTGTGGCCTTTAGTGCGAGCGAAGCCGCCGGTAAAGGCTAGTTTATCCTAGAACGCTTAATAATTTGAATATAATAAGAGCGGTGGCAGCTCTATTTTCCACATACTCTCTCTTTATCAATCTTATGTGTGTTTGTATATTATTCTCTTCCTGTGTTCTTCGCCCCACATACCTGCACTTGATCATCCCTCACCTAGCACTTAGATGTGCAAAGCGTGCCCGTATGAACAAAAGGCTCATACGAGCCGTTTTGCCCATCGCTGGACTAGAGGAAGACTATCAGAGTAAGGCAAAACAACTGGTTCTAAAGTACGCGAACATATTTGACCAAGATGGCTCCAAACCAGGCCGCACCAACGTTGTGAAACATCAAATTGACACTGGAGATTCGAGGCCGGTCTATCAAGCTTCACGTAGTGTTCCACTGGCGAAACGGGAAGCTGTGAGTCAAATCATACAAGAGATGAGCGACAGCGGCGTCATCGAACCATCAGGTAGTCCATGGAGCTCATCGGTAGTACTTGTGAAGAAGAAGGATGGAAAAATGAGGTTTTGCGTGGACTACCGGAAGTTGAATGACGGTACGAAAAAGGATAGCTACCTATTGCCAAGAATTGACGACACTCTGGACTCGCTCTATGGTACGAAATGGTTTTCCACACTGGACTTGAAAAGCGGCTACTGGCAAGTGGAAGTGAAGGAGGAAGAGGAAGAGAAAACAGCTTTCAGTGTCGGTGATGGTCTTTGGCGATTTACAGTGATGCCTTTTGGACTATGTAATGCACCAGCTACTTTTGAAAGACTCATGGATCAGGTACTGAAAGGACTACATTGGAAAACATGCTTAGTGTACCAAGACAACATCATCGTATTGGGAAAGAACATCTGAAGAACTTGGAGGAGGTTTTCTAAAGAATAGCTGGTGGTGGTCTGAAACTTAGTGCCAAAAAGTGTTCTCTGTTCAAGAAGCAAGTTAGCTACTTGGGTCATAAAGTAACGACGAAGGGCATCTGCACCGCGAATGAAAAGATAGAAGCAGTGAAGGATTGGCCAAGACCACAGAATCTGCATGAATTGAGAAGTTTTCTTTCCTTGGGCTGTGCACATATTACCGGCGATTTGTACCAAATTTTGCCAGCGTAGCCCATAGTCTCCACGAGCTAACAAGAAAAAATAAAGCTTTTGAATGGAAGAAGGAGCAAGAAGTAGCTTTCCAAACATTGAAAGAGCATTTGTGCACTGCCTCAATGTTGGCATATCCGATTCCAGGAGCAACGTTTATTCTAGATACAGATGCGAGCGGATATGCTATAGGAGGCGTTTTGTCACAACTGGGAAGGTAGTTGCATATTACAGCCGTTCAATTGGAAAACAAGAAAGGAATTACTGCGTTACACGGAGAGAGCTGTTGGCATTGTTAGAGTGCATTAAACATTTTCACAAATACCTCTACGGCCAGCGATTCCGCGTCAGTACAGATCACGCAGCGTTGAAGTGTCTTCTGCAGTTCCCTAATCCAGAAGGACAATTGGCATGGTGGATCGAGCGGCTACAAAACTATGACTTTTCCATTGAGCATCGGAAAGGTAGTACTCATGGGAATGCCGATGCAATGTCAATAAGACCATGTAGTTTGGAATGCAAGCACTGTTCAAAGGCCGAGGCTAAAGAAGACATTATAGATGTCCGGCTAATGACTATAACGTGTGCGGATAAATGGGACAAGGAACAACTAAGGAAGTGTCAGCTAGAAGATACAGATCTATCTCATGTTATGCAAGGGCTCGAACGAAAGACCAAATAGAGAGGAGATGTCAGCAGAGAGTCCCATTGCGAAGTCATATTGGGCACAGTGGAACACTTTAGAATTGATATCCGGTTGCTTGCATCGAGTATGGGAGAGTGAGGTTGGTCAATGCAAGAAGAAACTGATAGTTGTTCCCAGAAAGAGGATTCCTGACGTGCTCAGCGAGCTGCATAATGGTCCAAGCGGAGGTCATATTGGAATCACGAAGACGCTCGAGAAGATTAAACAGAGATACTATTGGGTTAGTTGCCGTCAGTCGGTCACTGAGTGGATTGCGAACTGCGAGGTTTTCAGCAGAGCGAAAGGGCCCAAAACCCGAAGTCATGGCCAGATGAAGCAATATAACTCAGGTGCGCCATTTGAAAGGATCGCTATGGATATCGCAGGTCCATTTCCTACTAACAACTGCGAAACAAATATGTACTGTGGTTATGGATTATTTCAGCAAATGGCCAGAGGTATACCCAATCCCAAATCAAGAAGTGGAAACAGTAGCAGAAGTGTTTGTAAACAATTGGCTTGCAAGGTATGGTGTACCAATGGAGTTACATTCTGACCAAGGCAGGAATTTCGAATCAGCTGTGTTCCAGGAAATGTGTAAATCATTGGGGATTCGAAAAACACCGACAACTGCATTGCATGCTCAGTTCGATGGTATGGTGGAACGATTCAATAGAACATTGAAGTAGCACTTAAGGAAAGTAGTTGAAAAGTTCCATAAAGAGTGGTATACACGCATACCATTATTCTTGATGGCTTACCGATGGCCAGTGCATGAGACAACGGGCCAAATCCCCCAAAAGTAGTAGATTGGACTGCCAGCTGATTTGGAGTTTGGGATAGATGCCGATGCCGAGAGAAATGCCAAGGAATCCACTGGTGTCTTGTAAGAAGAGTTGAGATAAATACACGATCTTGTAAGGCAACGAACAAAAATTATGAGTGACAAGATGAAAGCCAGGTACGTTAAAGCAATTAACTCGGAAGGTTTTCAGGAAGGAGATTTGGTGCTTTTATACAACCCACAGCGAAAAAAAGGTTTGTCCCCGTAATTGCAGTGCAATTGGGAAGGCCCAAACAAAGTTGTAAAACGGATCAACGATGTAGTGTACCGCATACAAACCATTAGCAAGCCACGAACCAAAATGATAGTGGTACATTTGGAGGGGCTGGCAGCGTTTAGATCGAGAGATTTGTCTGATCGGGTCGATCAGACTTAAGTGGAGGGCAGTGTGACGAATATTATTGACACTAAGTGACACTCACATCACTAGTCTGATGCTAATTAAATGAAGCCACAACAACAATAAAGCAGGCAGTCACGTGTATTTACATAAGCGAATGAATCATTATGTCTACACATATGTACGTACACGCAGCGGAGAGAAAACGCACAAACACATGCATATATCTTATCTGAGATGCGCTCAAAAGTAGGCAATAATTTGTGCGCAAGTAACACTCACATATACGTGAGTAAATGTTCATACATAAATGTACATGTATTTTAATAATATTAATATGATAGGGATTTTTGTTTCCCATATACATACATATGCATGTAAGTTGTATGGAAAAATTTTAGTTGATATCTTTTAGTTTATATAAACAAACATCTAATTGGCCACCATTAAAAACACATTTTTACAGGTCAACATTTTTTGCGAAGTCTATGATTCAAAAATAGCAGCACATGATGAAATGAATATTCAGGTGTTCTCATCCCGTTGACGTTTTCCCTTATTCTGACAAGTTCGGCATGCATAATTTAGAGGGTTGTCTATCATACAGAATTGCCTTTGAGTTCTACTACGATCGTAGTAGATTTTACTATACGTTTAGAAATATTATAACTATATAAGCCGTTACTAGAATTGTTTAGCAGAAAAGATTAATGTAACTTTGTATTCCCCAACAGAATATAGAAAAAATTTCGCAGAAAACTAATTTATTTGAAGAATTTGTACGAAAAATTAAGCAATCCTAATATATTACTTTTGAAATACACGTAAATACTGGCATTTAAAGCTGCCGAAAAATTGAGGTTATGTTGTTGACATCACCTTTATTATTACGTCATGGTAGCAGCATAAGTGTGACAAGAAAAAAATTTAATTTAGGTACATTCGATTATTGAATACAAAATCAAAAACGTTTAAACAGCAATATATCGGCGCTCTGAATTTTCGGAATGTACTTAGCCTTTTATAGCAATATAGGAGTATTATATATATGCCTGAAATAAAGTTTTAAGCAATCCATTTTGCACAAAGATGTTTTCTAATATAAAAACGTAACAAAATTCTAGTGGAACTAGTGACTAGTTTCAAAAAGACTGCCTGTCTGTTTTTGCCGCTCCTTAAAATTTTGAATGTCTTTGAACGCGTTAAACATTGTAATATACATAAGATACTCTGGAGCTAAGGAACGAATATGTAATAGCTAACACAACAAAACTAATAGAGAAACTTGAGACCGTAGAGCTGACAAAGAACAGCAAATTGGTATCTTTTGACATAAAAGATTTCTGCCCATCAATACCATTATCGGATACATTTTTTAAGTCGAAACTATTTTCAATTCAACAATAAGATATATAGATAAACAAATGGTCTTGGAATGGGTAGCCCCACATCGCCATTCTTATGGAAGTGTTCATGCAAAATCTGGAAGAAAAGTACATACAAGAACTGAAGTCTTAATTAGGCGCGTCATTTATGCTAGATACGTGGATGACATAATATGGGTCTTAACTACTAATAACGAAGAGCTAGTACTGGAGTACCTCAACAAGCAGCACGGGAACATAAAATTCAAACCGAAAAAGACGGAAGAATCAACTTTCTAGAGCTCACTATAAATATTGATAAAGCTGCCAAAATATTTAACTACGATATATGTATATAGAAAGCCAACGGCCACCACCACAATAATAGATAATACGTGAAATCACCCCCAACAGCATAAAAATGCAGCATTAGGGCATTTGGTACATAGGCTTGAAAGAAATCCTCTTACACAAAAAGCATATAAGAGAGAGCTTGAAGTAATATAAAAAATTGCTGCAAGCAACGGATATAAAAAACACTAGTAGATAAGCTGAAACCGTGGTGTGATGGTAGCGTGTTCCGCCTACCACACCGTATGCCTTGGGTTCACATCCCGGGCAAAGCAACATCAGAATTTTAGAAATAAGGTTCTTCAATTAGGAGAAACATTTTCTAAGCGGGGTCGCCCCTCGGCAGTGTTTGGCAAGCGCTCCGGTTGTATTTCTGCCATGAAAAGCTCTCACTGAAAACTCATCTGCCTTGCAGATGCAATCTAGGGCGAAAACTAAGAACTAACACTAACTCAGAGGATCCGTTTAGCAGCCACGGCGTATACAAGCTTACCTGCGGATGTCAACACAGTTACATAAGACAAACAAAACGGCAAATAAGAACGAGATTCAGAGAATACATTAGAGCAAAAAAACACGAAATCCAAACATTATACCAGAGTCCAACTTCGCGAATCACATGGTCGAAAAAGAATGTTCCCCAGCAAACATCAATGAAACAGTCAGGGTCCTTCACATACAAGCAAAAGACCGACGTCTTAATTACTCGAAAACATGGAAATCTACAAACAGAGCAGATTCGACGGTGGAATAATAAACGAACAGATAAACACCATTTCTGAGACAATGTTTGATCATTTAAAACTTGTTTACAAGAAACAAAGTAATCACACAGGTACAACAAACAAACACACAACAACAAATCAACACAAAACAATCCAACGCCTCTAACACCCCTCTCATTATGGTCCACCCCTGTTGAAACAACAAGTTTGCTTGGACTCCCGTTAGAGGATATTGATGACAATTTGTGATCGATCGCTCCTATTGGATAGGGCGAAGCGCTGCTACAATAACAACAAAAACACAACACAATAAACGCACCAAGGCAAAAAACCCACAAAGAAGGTCAAACGACTAGAATTGCTGACTTTTACCTGCCTCTGTCAGTCATACAAATCGATCACTAAAAACCACCCTCTGTTCTGAATAAATACACAGCACATACACATAAATATACACAAACATCCATTTTGACAATACCTGCTAATGTAAACACGAATTATAAATACAAGACAAACGACAACAACAGATCAGAACAAAAACCTACACTGATGATGTCACAACGTGGAAACCGGTTTGTCTTGAAACCAAATTTGGCAAGGGATGACGGAAAATCGTTCCAATATATATCATTTATCCACCCTGTCGGAAAATCAACAAAACAAAATAAGTCATTTTTTTTATGAAAATCTGAAGGCTTTTTTGAATAAGGCTATTTACCACAGTGGGTATATAGTTAAGTGGAATAAATTTATATACGCATTATTTTAACTTAATCAAATAATTTCACATTGATTAATGTTTCTTTTCCTAGGGTTTAGCCGAACTCCCTAGCGCCCGACTGTGAGGCTGAGCGGTTTAGGGTCTGCGTCTACGCCTTTTCGCTTCATAGGAGAGCGATGGGATGTCGGTGACCAAGAACTGCCAACCTCCTAATCCAGGGTGTTATGCGGACCGTGTCTATTGGATTATTTGCAGGTAGGGGTATTGTCGGCTGTATCTTAATGGAGCCTTCCTGATACCGGGCCGCCTCGGGAAGTACGATCTAACCACAGCAAGGGGTGCTGTTGTGGCGGACGGGTTTTATTAAACCTGAAAAGAAAGTAAGCATGAGTAATCGGTTGGCATGGGCCCGCGAGACAGTTGAAGAATGTCGAAGACAGTTTACTGACGAAAACTTTGCTGCGAGAAATCCTCGATTTCGCAACCGCATCAAAGAGGAAGAAGTCCCAAGAGGCAAGATGCAGCGACCGGCTGAGCCTGCTTTTAAGGGGCAGACGGGGGAGTGCGAATGCCCGAGTCCCAGAACCAAGAGGTGAACTAGCGGCAACGACAGGAACTAAACCTCAAATCTGCCAAGCGGATAGAAGAGGGAACGGTCGAATAAAACCTGGGCGTGGCTTCAACCGATTTCGCCCATTTTCACAGAAAACAGTTATCGTCATAGAAGCTATGTCCTTACCAAAAATTCACAAGGATTGTTAAATTTTTGTTCGACTTATGGCATTAAAAGTATTCTAGACAAACTAATGAAAAAGAACGGAGTCACGCCCATTTTGAAATTTTCTTTTATTTTTGTATTTTGTTGCACCATATCATTACTGGAGTTGAATGTTGACATAATTTACTTATGTACTGTAAAGGAACTAAATTTTTTGTTAAAATTTGACTTTTAAAATTTAGTTTTTAAAAAGTGGGTGTGTTCGTCATCCGATTTTACAAATTTTTATTTAGCACACATATAGTAATAGGAGTAACTAACGTTCCTGCCAAATTTCATGATGATATCTTCAACGACTGGCAAATTACAACTTACAAAACTTTTAAATTACCTTCTTTTAAAAGTGGGCGGTGCCACGCCCATTGTTAAAAATTTTACTAATTTTCTATTTTTCGTCATAAGGTCAACCCACCTGCCAGGTTTCATCGCTTTAGCCGTCTTTGGTAATGAATAATCGCACTTTTTCTGTTTTTCGAAATTTTCGATATATAGTATAGTCTGATTTCGTTCATTGTAAATAGCGATCTGAGATGAGTGCCGAGGAACTTACATACCAAATTTCATTAAGATATCTCAAAATTTACTCAAGTTATCTTGTTTACGGACGGACGGACGGATATGGCTAAATGAATTTCTTCTCTCGCCCAAATCGTTTTGATATATAGCAGTCTTTATCTATCGCGATTAGTTTATGCCGTTACGGATTACCGTTATGCGAACAAAATTAATATACTCTGTGAGCTCTGTTCAGCTGAGTATAAAAAAGTTAGCATAATGTAGCACACTCTAATAATTGGAATCAACTCAAACGTCCAACACCAAAAATGTTTCGCTGCTTTTTAAAAGGCAGCAATGTTAACGTGGTGAAAGCACCCATGCATTATACAGCAGCAAAATGTAGCAATCGAAGCTCTGTAAATCTGATACACAGATATCAATTAAATTTATTTCCATAAGAATTTCTTCTCAAAAATAATTTGTCTAAAAACATAAGAGAAAGCCATCTAATATGCCTTGAAGTTTTTATCATTATCATAAAAATTCGTATCATAAATTGAAGAAAAAATTTCTTTGCTTATTGCGAAAAATTCCCCCAATTTTTATCTTTTGAGGAAGTTTGTTTTGAGTGCTCATTTCATATATGGCACATTGGTAGTCATGACCGCTAGTGCTGAAGCGTAATTTTCTTACGTATGGAGAATGAAAATCGGGCTTAGAAGTACAATGATGAAGTCTATAGTACAACCATTCAACGGAAAATCTTAAACTTTCGCCGATTTTCGAATTGCGTTCCTTATTAATTTTCAATGTCAATATAGTTTAAATATATCACACCTCAACGTACCAAGGAATAAGAATTTAAAATTAGTATCAGATAGAGAAATAAAGCTAAAAAATAAAAAAAAATATATCGTAAATATCGTAGGGGTGCGAGTTCGACTCCCACTCCCGGGAGAAAAGGCTTTGAAGAGATTTACAAGGTATAATCGAAACAGCTGTCGCCTTGTCCGTCCTGATGTCACGTTGTTTAAGTTTTTCCCAAATTATTAAATAAATTATAAAATTAAAAAATTGCTTCAAATAAATGTTTTCATACATTTAAAAAAAAAAGCAATATGGGCAATCCCCGATTATTAAAAATCATACAAACAGACAAAATTGGTTAATTCGTTGTAGTTCTATAAATAGAACGAAAACAACAACAAAAACCAAAGTTTCTTTGAAAACCGCCGTACCAAGCATAGCTTTAACACATAATTGCATACGAAGTATGCAATGTGTAAAAGATTAAAATATGCATAAAGAAGGCAATTGGGAAAGACTTCACAACAGGCATGACGTAGCTGAATGCGTTTACAACCATTTCAACTATCGTAGGGGTGCGAGTTCGACTCCCACTCCCGGGAGAAAAGGCTTTGAAGAGATTTACAAGGTATAATCGAAACAGCTGTCGCCTTGTCCGTCCTGATGTCACGTTGTTTAAGTTTTTCCCAAATTATTAAATAAATTATAAAATTAAAAAATTGCTTCAAATAAATGTTTTCATACATTTAAAAAAAAAGCAATATGGGCAATCCCCGATTATTAAAAATCATACAAACAGACAAAATTGGTTAATTCGTTGTAGTTCTATAAATAGAACGAAAACAACAACAAAAACCAAAGTTTCTTTGAAAACCGCCGTACCAAGCATAGCTTTAACACATAATTGCATACGAAGTATGCAATGTGTAAAAGATTAAAATATGCATAAAGAAGGCAATTGGGAAAGACTTCACAACAGGCATGACGTAGCTGAATGCGTTTACAACCATTTCAACTATCGTAGGGGTGCGAGTTCGACTCCCACTCCCGGGAGAAAAGGCTTTGAAGAGATTTACAAGGTATAATCGAAACAGCTGTCGCCTTGTCCGTCCTGATGTCACGTTGTTTAAGTTTTTCCCAAATTATTAAATAAATTATAAAATTAAAAAATTGCTTCAAATAAATGTTTTCATACATTTAAAAAAAAAAAAAAGCAATATGGGCAATCCCCGATTATTAAAAATCATACAAACAGACAAAATTGGTTAATTCGTTGTAGTTCTATAAATAGAACGAAAACAACAACAAAAACCAAAGTTTCTTTGAAAACCGCCGTACCAAGCATAGCTTTAACACATAATTGCATACGAAGTATGCAATGTGTAAAAGATTAAAATATGCATAAAGAAGGCAATTGGGAAAGACTTCACAACAGGCATGACGTAGCTGAATGCGTTTACAACCATTTCAACTATCGTAGGGGTGCGAGTTCGACTCCCACTCCCGGGAGAAAAGGCTTTGAAGAGATTTACAAGGTATAATCGAAACAGCTGTCGCCTTGTCCGTCCTGATGTCACGTTGTTTAAGTTTTTCCCAAATTATTAAATAAATTATAAAATTAAAAAATTGCTTCAAATAAATGTTTTCATACATTTAAAAAAAAGCAATATGGGCAATCCCCGATTATTAAAAATCATACAAACAGACAAAATTGGTTAATTCGTTGTAGTTCTATAAATAGAACGAAAACAACAACAAAAACCAAAGTTTCTTTGAAAACCGCCGTACCAAGCATAGCTTTAACACATAATTGCATACGAAGTATGCAATGTGTAAAAGATTAAAATATGCATAAAGAAGGCAATTGGGAAAGACTTCACAACAGGCATGACGTAGCTGAATGCGTTTACAACCATTTCAACTATCGTAGGGGTGCGAGTTCGACTCCCACTCCCGGGAGAAAAGGCTTTGAAGAGATTTACAAGGTATAATCGAAACAGCTGTCGCCTTGTCCGTCCTGATGTCACGTTGTTTAAGTTTTTCCCAAATTATTAAATAAATTATAAAATTAAAAAATTGCTTCAAATAAATGTTTTCATACATTTAAAAAAAAAGCAATATGGGCAATCCCCGATTATTAAAAATCATACAAACAGACAAAATTGGTTAATTCGTTGTAGTTCTATAAATAGAACGAAAACAACAACAAAAACCAAAGTTTCTTTGAAAACCGCCGTACCAAGCATAGCTTTAACACATAATTGCATACGAAGTATGCAATGTGTAAAAGATTAAAATATGCATAAAGAAGGCAATTGGGAAAGACTTCACAACAGGCATGACGTAGCTGAATGCGTTTACAACCATTTCAACTATCGTAGGGGTGCGAGTTCGACTCCCACTCCCGGGAGAAAAGGCTTTGAAGAGATTTACAAGGTATAATCGAAACAGCTGTCGCCTTGTCCGTCCTGATGTCACGTTGTTTAAGTTTTTCCCAAATTATTAAAAAAAAAAAATTAAATTGGTATAGAAAAAAAAAATTTGAAAATTAGATAATTCTTAAAAATTCCTTATCAACAATTTTTTTATTCCTTCATATTAATAAGCTGAAAGACCTCAGAATGTTAATTTCTGAAAATAGACTAAGCTTGAACCTGGAATATGTATGTAGTTAATTTCCACGTATAAACATTGCCTTAAATAACAACGGCATAAATTTTTCTATATAAAATATGAGGCGCGATATACCTCCGAAGAGAATTTAGGTGCTTCTTGTATGTAGTTTTTCCTGCAAATTGGAGGGACTGGCTCACGTCTTTTTCCCCGACTCCGAAACACATTTACGAAGGCAGATGAATTTTGAAACACACTCGAAATCACTGCCGAGGTCCGAACCCGCTTATAAAAAGTTTTCTAGTTGAGAAAAATTGTTTCTAAATTTTTGATGTTGCTTTGCTCGGGACTTGTAGCCAGGACTTTCGGTATGGTAAGCGGAGGAAGCTACGCTATAAAGTATAAGGGG
The DNA here is from genome assembly GCF_040869045.1 of Eurosta solidaginis. Lineage (NCBI taxonomy): Eukaryota > Metazoa > Arthropoda > Insecta > Diptera > Tephritidae > Eurosta > Eurosta solidaginis. Next base: position 117,060,877 of record NC_090319.1, on the reverse strand, counting down.
AACTCAAAATTTGGAAACTGAATCTCACACGTGTCCCATAAAAACAATTTACTTTTAACCCAAAATTAAGTTTTCGAATAAACTTATTTAAATTTTTTGTTATTTTAACTAACCTTTATACAAGTACTACCAACGGTAATTTTTTTATATATGTATATATATTTTTTTTATTTTTGACTGACTGGTCTCTCGTACAACCGGATGCTTTTTTGCCATTTTTCACACACATATTCAAATATTTCAAGAGCAGGTTTTTATTTTTATTAAGATAGGTACAACACAATGCTGATGCACTTAGTACTTTGTCTGAAAATGTTATAGGTTTTCTTAAGTCAAGGTATAAAAATGAAAAAAAAAAAAAATATGTTTGATTTGTACCATTTTGCACCAACCGTAGCAATTATTGTGAAGGGCGGGTGGAACATGATCACCTTCGCTGGGTGCTTCAACGCTGCCTCCGTTTAAGATGACTGCCCTCTATGCTCTCTAAGCTCTCTCTGAACATTGGTTACCAGATCGTTATTTTCGTTCTGGCAGAAATTTGACCCGGGTTTGAAACCTTCTGTCTTTCGCCGAATGAGTAACATTTAATATTTTTCCTATACTCTATGCCGTATTTTTCGATCGGGTGACAGCGAAGTAGCTTAATGGATCTTTTAATCTTTAAAATTTGAGCTGGATATGAAAACATTTCGGGTGTCAGCGAAGTCAATCGTCCTAATTAATATTTGAAATTGCTGTGTAAAAGTATTTTTATGAGCAATTTATATACTTTTTTTCATCACATTTTTTGCTTTCACACATAAATAGCTGCTCGATTATTATGAAGGATGAAATGTCGAAAATTTTTTGCTTTCACACATAAATAGCTGCTCGATTATTATGAAGGATGAAATGTCAAGCGAATAAAATGACAAAGCTATATGACAGACAATGACATTTACTTTGACAAATGACATTTTTAAGCACTGAACACACCAAAAACTAAGAAACTGAACGCTCCCAACAGAGTTGCATTGGGCTCTTGATTTCATTAGGCATTCGACTAGTCACTAATGAAATAATTATAGATTCGAATCTTGTTTGGAAGATTGAGCTCAATAAGCGTTTTAATGTAGAAAACTGCCTTTATTATTCAATAAGCCGTGTGTGTGAAAATAGTATAAGGCCGAGCTTCTCTTCCGATTTGCGTCGTGCTCCTCTTGAATTTCTCTACAAATTGGCCGGACGGGACCTACATGTTTTATGCCGACTCCGAACGGCATCTGCGAGGCAGATGAGTTTTCACTGAGAGCTTTTCATGGCAGAAATACACTCGGAGCGCTTGCCAAACACTCCCGAGGGGCGACCCCGCTTAGAAAAATTTTCTTCTAATTGAAAAACCTTATTTCTAAAATTTTTTTGATGTTGCTTTGCCCGGGGTGTGAACCCAGGGCATACGGTGTGGTAGGCGGAGCATACTACCATCACACCGCGGCGACCGCCAGAATAGATTGGTATTGAAAATGAGCGAAACCGGATGATAACCACGTCCATTTTTATATATATATAACATTTTAGAAAACGCAAAAACCTGATTATTTAGTAAATAATACACCTAGAATGTTGAAATTTGACGTGTGGACGATATAGAGTCTTGATAAAATTTTGAAAAAAAATTTTTAAATGGGCATGGCATTGCCCACTTGTGATAAAATCAATTTTACAAATATTGTTAATCATACATCGAAAATCGTTGAACCTATCGTAGCAAGATTCGGCAGAGGTTGCCACACCCACTTTTATATAAAGGTTTCTAAAAGGGTCGTGGACGAATAAAATAAGCTATACCTTTGCAAAAAAGAGTTTTATATCAATGGTATTTCATTTCCCAAGTGGATTTATAACAATAAATAGGAAATACTTCAAATTTAAAAGGGCGTGGCACATATCGTAACAAAATTGGGTACACATATTTTCCTTATAGCAGGAAATATTTCTAGTAAAAATGGATAAGATTGGTTAAGGACCACGCCCACTTTTATATAAATGAATATTTAGTACCAATCGTATTAAGCACACGAAACAAACAACAACAGCATTTCAAGTGTACAGCTGGGTATGTAATGTTCGGTTTCACCTTACTTCCTTACTTGTTATTAGTGGTTGCTTTCACCACGTTAACATCGTCATGCACCTCGAATGACATTGCTGCCTTCTAAAAAGCAGCGAAACATTTTTGGTGTTGGGCGAATCATTTGAGGTGATTCCAATTTTCAGAAGAGCTTAGCAGCACATTATGCTTACTTTTTTTTACATAAAGTAAGAAACAAATATAAGAAAAAAACATAAAACAAAATTATAAAACAAAAATTAAATCCAAAGCTCTAAATGATTATTTTAATTTTAATTTAATTTGGCCTTATGGATCAGTTAGTAAAACCTTCTTTATTTTCTCGCCGTAACACATATTTCATATAAGTTTTAGAAAAAATTGTAGCATTTGATTAAAGCATCCTTACTCTGTCTCTTTCAAAATACCAAAATTATTTAAGTTGAGTTACTAAAAATAATAATTAGCACTAAACTCATTATTGGTACCTATCATCCGTTCAGCTTTTAAGTAAGTGGACTTAATCCGCACTGATTTCCGTCCATGACTTTTTAGAAGTTTCTTAAATTAAGATATTTAGTGGAGACAGTGTTGGTAAAAAATACGAGTTTTATTTTTCTCAACCGTTAAAGCTCGAGATAGAGACATAATATCAAGCTGCTAAACAATTTTCTAACTTTTATCATTTTCTTTTCAACCGAACCTGCTTTTTTTATAGAATTTGATAAAGTTAATTTGCATAATATATACCGACCCATACTGATAGAAAGGTGTAACTTTAAAGTGTTGTTTAAAAGGACGTACCTATCTCAGGAGGCTGGCTAAAAAGGTTGTAATTGAAATAAAAAAATGCTTGACAGAAGCGATATGAACTAAATTTAGTTCAACTTCTTTCGAAAATTCGTTAAATGCTAAACTATACTATAGAAGACACATGAATCAATATTCTGGTTTACCAATTTATGTCTTTTGCAAATTGTGAATAGGAAATGAGGTTAAATTCAAAGCTTTTTGGACAAAAAAAAAATTTTGTCAGTTACGACTCTTTAATCGGCCTCCTGAGATACGACTTTATTAAATGACTTCGCTCAGATACGGCCTTATTAACAAAACTTTTAAGTTACGACCCTTCTATTAGGATAGGTCGATAAGTATACTTGTATATTTCAGTGCATAAATATATAGTTAACAATTATACTAGCATGCTATATAACGCTTAAAAGTGGTTTAACCATATTTTTGACATAAATTGTGTAACTTCATGCACTGGTTAGTATGCCACTATCACTTTATGAATCAAACTACCCAAAGTTTCCCATTACAAGTACTTGGGAAGAATACTTTCGGAGTATTTGCCAAATCAATGCCGAGAGGCAAGGGTACTATAGCTTAATAAGTAAGATTAAAGTTTAAAGGTAAGGGGGATCTACCTCTATTTGAGCTTGCTGACTTGCGTAGTACCTGACTATCCACATTTAAATGTAAAATAAATCATTTCACATATATATTTTATTTGTATTATGTGATCTTGCCCCCTGCTAAAACACACTTACACTTTATGTTCAGATTCCGATTTCGATTCTGATGAACTTACTTCTATTTCATACCTACTTTGTGCCGGGATTTTTGTTTGTTTATTCAAAGCCAAAGTAAAAGGCTAATATTCAAATAATTTGAAAAAATTCTGGCGAGAGTCGCAGTGTACGACTTTTAGGCTCCGGTGCTAGCAATTTATTTGTTATTCTTAACACGTAGCAATGAATAGATACATTTAAAATGGACTAATGTCAACAATTAAGTTTTAATTAAATTACTTTCATCAATTAAATACAATTACAAAGCAAAGCCTTTGACAAGTTTGGCACTTACTTGTCGACGGTGACAATGAGACTTAACATTTGAATAATGATAACGAAAGTGGAAGAATGCATCGAAAAGTTGGGAGTCATAGAAAATTTGCATACAATCCAAAGCCTTTAATACAATAATAGTAATATAATATAGTAGTGACTATAAAACAATAGAAACTGAAAATCTCAGGTTCTCAAGAAACTTTTTTTTTTTCTTTCATTTAAATTATACAGTCATTAGGGTCACAATACTTTCGAACATCAAACATTTTCCCCCAAGTAGTTCATGTAATCAGGTTCATTTAGTTTTAACTAGCTTTAAATTTGGCAAAATTACTCAGCCCTTTTAACTGGCACAGATGGTTGTTGGTTTGATTACAATTTTATATGGTAGCGTGATTGGCTTTTAAGTTGGCGTCACCGGCATATGCCAACGTGCAAGATAATCTTTATTGCTCCAACCTGCTACTGTAACTAACCCAGCCCTTGCTGTTGCTTAGGCTCGAAGATAAACAATTAAAAATTCTGAGCACGCTCCACCTTCTGTTCATCGCCTTTTTTTTGTCAGCTCTTCACACACAACAAAAGTATGTACATCGAACTGTTATGGGTCGGAAAAGTATTCTTGCTGATTATTTATTTTGTAATTTTAACCGAGATAAGAAAATTTATAGGTCAATAATTGTGGGCAAAAACAACAAAATTAAGAAGTACAACACTTGCTTATGCGCACGTAAAAATGAAAATGCAACGTCTGCTGTAAGTATTCGAAAATTTTGTAAGTGATAATTCCCTGGGTATTATGGAAAATATTTTAGCAGGACATACATTTTGTATGTCGGGGTTGATTCTGGATAGGTAAGCTAGAGTGACGCGCGTTCCTCTCTTGCGAGTTCTGGGTATTTTTCTTTAAATACTGGATTCGCAGTTCATTTCCCTGCATAGGGGTCCGACACCTGTTTTTGGATATCATTGAGGACCTGCTTGTGTTTTTTTACTTCATACGGCTGTGTTCTTAGGTGCCCTATTTCCTCATAATGCTTACGGAGATGGCCCCTTAAGCCCCTGGGAGGTGTAGCCTCATAAATCAGGTGTCTATTTGGATGCACAGCTTTCTGGGTATTCAACAGAAACTGTTTGTTCAACATTTCATTTCTCTATCCAAGAGGGAGTACTGTGTAGGTGGTGTTCTGGGGACATAATAAGACAGCCCGTAACGGTTCTGAGGGCAGTATTTTGGCAGGCCCGTATTTTCTTCCAGTGAGCAACCTTTAGGCTTGGCGACCATATCGGGGACGCGTAGCATGCAATCGGCTGGCCAATTGCTTTGTAAGTAGTAATCAGCGGTTCTTTCTTTTTACCCCAAGTGCTGCCGGCAAAAGATTTGAGTATTTTATTACGGCTCTGGATTTTAGGAACAATTGCGGTGGCATGTTCTCCGAAATATAGATCCTGATCAAACGTCATACCCAAGTTGTTTGGGTGTAAGACAGTCGGTAGCGTAATGCCATCGCCGAGGATGTTCAATATGGTCGACATTTGGCGCGTTCATGTTGTAAATTAGGTCGCCGATGATTTGGTCGGTGACAGTGTCAGGTTTCGCGAGGCGAAGAAACTGGAGAGATCAGGGAGATAGCTGTTTATTTTATTACAAAGCAACGATAGTGACTCCTTCTGGTGGTGAAGGTAGCTTCGATAAGTAGAAGTTAAACAGAAGAGGGGATAGGACACCACCCTGTGGTATCCCTTGCTTAATTCTGATTTCGTTGTTTTTGTGTTAATAGTGCTTCGCCCTATTGTCATCAAAGTACTCTAACGGGAGTCCAAGGAAACTGGCTGTTTCAACAGGGGTGGACCATAGGGAGATAGGTATTAGAGGCGTAGGCTCCACATTACAATTGAAAAGATGGTTGGTGTCATGCGACATACATTACGTATGTCGGGGTTGATTCTAGACAAGCAAGAGTTTAGCCTGTTACAGTATCCAGAACGAAGTTGGGCCAGGGTGACTCGTGTCTCCCTTGGTAATGTGCTTTCTTCTTCTGCAAGGGTGGGATATTGCATATTAATAACAGTATTCACCGGGCGCGTCCTGGCAATAGCATTTAGCGATTCTGTGTGGATTTGGCTTGGGGCGTGCTTATGCTTGTCTGGTGCCAAGTCCCGGATCTCGTCTTAGTGCTTATGGAGATGTTCCCTTAACCTCCGCGAAGGCGGGGCTAGATAAAGCAGTTGTTTCCTAAGATGTCATGGTTTGTGACAATTTAATGTTGAGCTCTTTGACCTCACTATGTCCGTGGTGTTAGGGAGTCATAAGGAGACATCCCTTTGTAGTTTGGTTGGAGCATTTTGACAGGTCTGCATCCTTTTCCAGTATGTGTTTTTAAGACCAGTCGACCACACTGGTGACACCTAGCTAATGAGCGACGGGCCAATTGTTTTGTACGTGGTTAGCAACGTTCCTTTATCTTTTCCCCAGGTTATGCCGGCAAGCGACTTGAAGATTTTCTCGCGGCTTTGTACTTTAGATACAATTTCAGTGGCATGCGCCTTGAAGTATTATCGAACGTTACCCCTAAGATCTAGAAGCTTCCTAGGACTTAAGCCACTTGTTGCTTCTAGATCTGACAGCTGTATTACTCTTAATAGCTGGAGTCTTAGCCTGGCAAGCCCAGGGTACGAGCACGGAGAGTGCTCGATCGTTTCCTCCTCCAACCCCCACTTCCTACATCTGCTAGCACTGACCAAGCCTAATTTAAAGGCATGTGACGCCAGAAGGCAGTGTCCAGTCAGAATACCCGTTATGAGTCTACATTACCCTATTTTTAATGATAGAAGCAACTTTGTTAGTTTAAGGTTGTAAGACCTACACATAATCTTCCACACTTTACAGCCCCGCGCTTGAACCCACGCCTCTCCCGCTTGGTCTATCATGTGCACCTCTCACCTGCGGAGCAAGCTTCAAGGGATGCGCCATTTTTAGCTAGTTCATCCGCCTTTTCATTCCCATCTATTCCCATATGCCTTGGGACCCAATATAGATGTATGCTTCTCCCTGTCCCGATTCTCTCCAGATCTAACACGCATGTTGTGCTATGCGAGATTATTGCCTTAATTGCTGCTTGGCTCTCAATATAAAAGTTATCACGGTTGCAGCTTAAGCTATTCTCTTCCAGGGTCTCTACTGCCTTGGTTACGGCTAATATTTCTGCTTGGAAAACTCTACAGTAATCCGGCAGCCTGTAGGATCTCTTTATTTCTGGATCAGCACAGTATACCGCAGAGCCTACTCCTTCCACTACTTTGGAACCATCTTTGTACACATGTATCGCCGCGTCATCTATTGTGGCCTTAGATCTCCCTCGAAGCGCAGATAGGGAATCAGGTAGTCTGTTCGTCTTGTGATTGATGACGCTATACAAATATGGCCGTATGGTCGGCGCTCAAGCTGCCCCGAGGCACCGAGACTGGTTGCAGTTGTTAACGCTATGTTCCTTGCTACCAGGTCTACAGGTATAATGAGCAGAATGGCATATAGTGCAGCCGTCGGGGTTTTTTTCAGGGCTCCCGTAATGCCAAGCATTCATATTCTGCATACCACATTCAATTTTTTGAGGTAGGTTGTTTTTTTGTGTGGCATTCCACCAAACAAGAACCCCATAGTATATAATAGGGCTTGCAATCGCTGTAAAAACCCAATGAGGAGGAGAGGGCGATAAGCCCCACGTACACCCCAGCATTCTTTTACATGTATAAAATGCCGTTGATACCTTCTTCCACGTTGAGCTTCCATGACAGCTTACTGTCTAGGATCGTTCCTAGATATTTTGTGCAAGGTTTTTCCTGTAGGGTCATCCCTCCTAAATTAGGACTGGTCCAATTTGGGACCTTGTACCTCTTTTTAAACAAGACCATATCCGTCTTCTCTGCGTTGACTTTCAACCCGACATTAGATGCCCAGGTATGAATATCCCGAAGCGCCCGATTCCTCAAAGAGCTAACCGTTGGAAGGCACTTTCCACTTATGACAATTGCAACGTCATCTGCATAAGCCGTAAGTTTTACGGGTCCCTCATCGAATCGCCTGAGCAGTTGGTTGATGACCAGCGTCCACAGCAGAGGTGATAACACGCCTCCCTGCGGCGTGCCCCTGTCCACTCATTTCGTGGCCTCGTACAATCCCCATTGTGATGTAATCCTCCTTCAATTTAACATGCAACTAAGACCATATATAATCGCCCATTTAGAAACATTATTGAAAGCACCGGCAATGTCTAAGAAGACTCCTAGAGCATATTCCATAAATGCCAGGCCTTTCTCTATGCTTATTACCACCCTATGCAATGAGGTGTCTACCGACTTGCCTTTGGTGTATGCATATTGTGTTGTGGAGAGCAGCTTTTCATCAACGTTGGACTTTATGTACACATCTATCAGCCTCTCAAAGGTTCTGACTAGAAATGATGTTAAGCTAATGGGTGTATAGTCTTTGGGATACTCGTGACCGATCTTCCCCGCCTTTGGTAGGAAATCTACACGAGCAGTTCTCCAAGAGTGCGGTACATGATTCAGTCTTATGCACCCATGGAATATTATTTTAAGCCATTCCACGACCACTCTACTTGAAACTTGTAGCATGGCCGGGAATGTACCATATGGGCCCAGCGATTTAAACTTAGAAAGCGTCTTCACTGCCCATTCGATCTTGGTATCGGTCACCAAGCCCGGCACTACCCGCTCCGTGATCGAAGTGTGAGTACTGTCTGCTGGCTCTTCTAAACCATCTGCCGATGGAAAATGTGTATCGAAAAGCACCTCAAGGGATTCCTCACTTTTACGTGACCATTCCCCGTTTTCTTTCTTTATTAGTCCCCGGGCTATGTTTCCCCTTGCTAGGATTCTTTTCAACCGTTTTCGCTGGAGCACTCTATGTCCGTACAGAAACTTTTCCATGAGACTCTCTTCGCCCTGGAAATTTCACGCTTTTAGATCCTCAGTAGATCCCTATACTCGTTCCGACACGCTTCGCTTTCCGCGGGCTTTGCTAGCTTAAGCATTTCTTTTACCTGTCTTCTTAGAACACTCAGCTCATTTCTCCACCACGGCGGTTTTGCTTTTCCTCTGAATCTTCTTAGAGGACAAGCTTTGTTATACGCAGTCATAAGTGTCCTTGTTAGGAATTCATTAGACTCCTCTAGTTCCAGAAATATCGGGGGATAGCTGTTTATTTTAGAAACTAATTCATAAATTGAAGAGCCAGGTCCCGTTGCCATAATCGTGTAGTCGTCGGCATAGGAAATGATTGTAACTTCTTCTGGTGGGGAAGGGAGTTTCGATATGTAGTAATTAAACAGAAGTAGTAATCTCAAAACCTAGGAAAATTAAACAGGGGTACCACAGGGTTATAGGACACCACCCTGTGGTACCCCTGTTTAATTTTCCTAGGTTTTGATATTTCTTTCCTAAATTTAACCGACGTTTGCCGACCATTCAGATCATTGGACCGAATCTTTTCGAAGGTGTGAGACTTCTATGTCTTGGAGAAGCGTGCCGTGATTGACTGTGCCACGAGCACCGGCCTATGATGGGATTTTTCCTTATTTCGTCCGTAATTCATCTGAGTGTTTGTTACGTTTAATGCGGTGGTGATGCTGTGCATTTTGCGGAAGCCGCATTCGTTAGCTGGTTTACCAGGCTTTAGTAGTGGAATTATCTTTGCCATTTTTCATCGTTCGGGAATGACAAAGGACTTCAGCGACATGTTGAAAACGTGCGTTAGGTAGTTTATTCCCTCAGCGCCAAGGTGTTTTAGCATCAGCATGGCTATTACGTATGGGCCTATTGATTTGGAGGGCTTGGTCTTGTCGATAGTGATACAACTTTTAGAAAAAGTATCGATGCCGGTGGTATAAAATATTTGGATCAAAGTATTCATGCTCAGTAAAAGGTATCCATTATACTCGATCCAAGTGAGTACTTCGGAACTTGTACCAAAAGTGAAGAACCTTTTTTTAAAATGAGATCTTATGTTTTGAATTTAATAGAAAACAAATAAGGAAGTTTCAGTTTGGACGAAACCGTATATTTTAAGGATACATTTAAAGAGAAACGTCACGAACATTAAATGATTTATAAGATTTATGATCGACTTAAGGCGTTTATAAAAAAAAATTTCAGTTAGAAAAAAGTTTTTCTAAAAAAAGTCGCCCTATTTTTTAAATTTCATTAAACGTTTTGTGGAGATATTAACTAAATATAACTTATGTACTTTGCACTCTCATATCTCTACTGGTTGTTGTTGTTGTAACAGTGTTTCCACCATCCAATAGGTGCGCACACTCACAAATGGTCATCAATATCTTCTAACGGGAGAAAGAAACCTGCAGTTTCAACAGGGGTGGACCACATTGAAAGGGGTGTTAGAGGCGTTCGTTCCACATTGCAATTGAAATGATGGTTGGTGTCATGTGGTTGATTCGGATAGGTAAGAGTTTAGCCTTTTACAGTATCCAGATCAAAGTTGAGCTAGATCGACGTTCGTCTCCCTAGGCAGATCGCTTTCTTCGGAGTTCGCCAGGCAATTCCTGGCGTGGAGGTCCGCCGCCTTTTTGTGGATATCACTGAGGACCTTTTTGTGTTGTTCTTATACATACGTCTGAGATCTCAGTGCCGTATTTCCTCATAATGCTTGCGGAGTTGACTCCTTAAGACCCTGGGGGCGGGGTTCTTTAATTAGATGACTGTTGGGATGCCCAGGGTTCTGTGTATTCAGCAGACACTGTTTGTTCAGCATTTCATTTCTCGCCCTAATGGGGAATACTCTCGCCCCACTATGTAGGTGGTGCTTTGTCGACATAAGAAGACAGCCCGTATCGGTTCTCAGAGCGGTGTTTTCACAGGTCTGTATTTTCTTCCAGTGATTAACCTTTAGGCTGGGCCACCATATCGAAGACGCGTGGTGTTCAAGCGTCTATTTATCTTTACCCCAAGTGCTGCCGACAAGAGATTTTAGGATTTTGTTTCGACTCTGGATTCTATGTAGGTACAGATGCGGATGCCTGTTCGCCAAAATATAGATACTGACCTAACGTCACACCCAGTATTTTGGTAGTCGTGTGGGTAATGCCATCGACGTGGATGTCCACTATGGTCGACATTTGTTTTGTGTATGTAGTAAAAAAAGCCGCCTATAAATAAACGATCGTGCTTGTGGTAATATCTCGCGATTCACACAAGCATACATACAAGTATTTGTTATTATGTATATTCGTGCGACAATTCTTATTTAATTTTTGAATTTGAGTTATTTTTAAGTTATTATTATTTTAATTAATATTACTAAATATAGCAATAAAATCATTAGAAATGAAATGTACTTATGTGTAATTTATACAAATAAAAAAAAAACTACGTAAGTTTAAATATATATTTATCCGGCTTATATTTTTTCCACAGATACTAAGGTCATATGAACAGAAAACTCTGTTGATGTAAAAGTTTACGCTATTAATCTAGAAAAGACAGAAATATCTGTTATTTCAATAGATTTCACTGGTAGTGCCATTTCGACAATAAACTCTGTTAATTTAACGGTTTACGCTGGTTATTTCGAATGAACAAAAATCTCTGTAATTTCTACAGCTTTCGCTGTTAGTGTCACCTTAACATTAAATCTGTTAATTTAACAGTTTCCACTGGTAATTTCAAGAGAACAGAAATCCCTTTCATATAACAGTTTTGATTAGTTTTCTTAGAGGGACAGTAATAATTAATAATTTAACAAAACTATGGGTAAAGTAAAATGAAACAACTTTTTTTGTTTATTTGACTACTAAAACGATCAATTACGAATCAACGATTTGTGCGCAATTGATTCAACATCTTGTTGCGATGGATAGAAATTGACAGAAATTTTGGTTTAATTGACCCGTATTTCGGTTGATTTGACCAGTCTTTTTCTTTCAGTGTGGGTTTAGATGACACGTTCGTTAATTGCACCGATGCCTGTCGACTAGACAGATAATTTATGGTCCAGCTTTTGCCACTAGGAGGAAGAGGGCACCAGTAACGTTTATTAATTTGGCCCACACAAAACCACCGCCCCATAACACAGGAGCAGTACTACAGACAACACGAGACACAAACAAGTCTCTGAAACATCATAAAAACACGATTAGCAACATTGCCAACACAACACGGGACACAAACAAGTGTCAGAAACATCACTAGCGCAACAAGTTGCCGCAACACGCCACAGCAACACCGTAACCATGGCAACGCTACGAACTATGCTAGCGACATCAAGAGCATTGGCTATAAAAAGGGCAACACGAGAAGACAGCAGGCAGTCAGCACGCGGTTGTGGTTGCGACCGGAGCTACTATTGGAGCGCTCTGGAAGGCATATCGGTTTTGACCATTGCAAGCCAGTGCGTTTCATAGGAGAAAGTCGTGGACTGAAGATTGTGGGTAAGCAGGTTTTGACCGCTCTACAACGCTTTAGATCACGCTTGCTCCCTCGTAAGCAAACGGCCTCCACAGCATCGTGATCCCGCGCTCAGCCAAACGTCATCCGCGGCAGAAGTGCGTCGGCAACCGCAGTAGGAGTGAGTCGAGGTGAAACGCAACAACGCGACTGTACCGAGGCTAACGGATCTCACCTAACGGGGCGCAAAGTTGCGACTGTCACCTGAGCAGCAATTGAAGGGCATCTGAAAGGCGTATCGGTTTTGACCATCGCAAGACAGTTCCCGTCATAGGAGAGAGCCGTGGGTTGAGGATTGTGGGTAAGCTGGTTTTGACCGCTCTACAACGCCTTAAACTACGCTCGCTCCCCGCTAAGCGAAGGCCCACAACGTCACGAGCCCGCGCGCCATCGCCATAAGCCTCGGCGGCAGAGTCACGCATACACACGGCGCCAGCAGAGTTACGCATACACACGACGTTGGCCACAGCAGAGTCACGCTTACATACGACGTTGGCCGCAGCAGAGCTACGCAGATATACGACGTTGGCCACAGCAGAGTCACGCATACACACGACGTTGGCAGCAGAGCCACCCATAAATACGACGCTGGCAGAGCCACGAATACGCACGACGTTGGCAGTAGCAGAACTACGCGTACATACGACGCTGGCCGCAGCAGGCTTAGCACTGCCACTAACCATAATAGGAACACGCCGGCGCAAGGCGTTACCGAGACACATTCACACATACCTAGACGGCGACCAGTACGGCGCCCTAACAGAACGTTCCTAACGGGACACGAGGGACCGCCAGGCCATCACGAATTATAAAGCAAGCAATGAAATTAAGTGAATTATAGATACACATTTTATATTATAGTTTAGGGAATTTACCAATAAAGTGAATTTATATGAAAACGATTTGCAAGGCGCCCCGAAATACAAATTCATTGTAAACGAACCTTGGACACGGCGAGTATACCCCAGCAGTTACTGAAGAAGCACCGGGGCAAGGAAAAGCTTCGTTACAATATATACACTCTAAAGCGAAAATCGTAAATTTACTACCATAATGGTAGGCAACACTTTAATATTACACATCATTATTTTTACAAATCTCTTGTTGAATTTTACGCAAAAAATGTGTAATACTTTAGGCATATATAAGTAAATTATGTCAACATTCAACTCCAGTAATGATATGGTGCAACAAAATACAAAAATAAAAGAAATTTTCAAAATGGGCGTGGCTCCGCCCTTTTTCATTTAATTCGTCTAGAATACTTTTAAGGCCATAAGTCGAACAAAAATTTACCAATCCTTGTAATTTGGTAGGTGCATAGATTCTATGACGATAACTGTTTTCTGTGAAAATGGGCGAAATCGGTTGAAGTCACGCCCAGTTTTTATACACAGTCGACCGATAACTTGAGCAAAAATCGATATATCTTTACTAAACTTACTTCACGTACTTACCTGAACTCACTTTATCTTGGTATAAAAAATGGCCGAAATCCGACTATGACCACGCCCACTTTTTCGATATCGAAAATTACGAAAAATGAAAAAATGCCACAATTCTGTACCAAATATGAAAAAAGAAATTAAACATGGTAATTGGATTGGTTTATTGACGCAAAATATAATTTTAGAAAAAACTTTGTAAAATTGGTGTGACACCTACCATATTAAGTAGAAGAAAATGAAAAAGTTCTACAGGGCGAAATCAAAAGCCCTTGGAATCCTGGCAGGAATACTGTTCGTGGTATGACATATATAAGTAAATTGGCGGTACCCGACAGATGATGTTCTGGGTCACCCAGGTCCACATTTTGTTCAATATCTCGAAAACGCCTTCACATATACAACTAAGGGCCACTCCCTTTTAAAACCCTCATTAATACCTTTCATTTGATACCCATATCGTACAAACGCATTCTAGGGTCACCCCGTGGTCCACCTTTATGGCGATATCCCGAAATGGCGTCCACCTATAGAACTATGGCCCACTCCCTTTTGAGATACTTTTTAATACATACCTTCCATTTGATACCCATGTCACACATACACATTCCAAGTTTACCCTAGGTTCATTTTCTTACATTGTGATTTTCCCTTATTTTGTCTCCAAAGCTCTCAGCTGAGTATGTAATGTTCGGTTACACTCGAACTTAGCTTCCTTACTTGTTCTGAGTACGCTATGATTCTCGAGTTGAGTCGCTGTTTCGAAACAACTATTGAGATTTTAGAAGTATGCCTAGTTATCAACATGAGCTCTAATGGTACTCAAGCCCAAATTCTTGTTAGGTATATTCGACGCCATTGCCAATGAACGCAAATAACTGATAGGCTCTAACTAGGGTTTAATCCTGTCAGATCGGACGCTTAAGCTCAGCTTAAACTTAAGTTAAAGGAGACTGAAAAACTGCAGAATAAGTTTAAGCGTAGTTCAACTGACAAACTGAGTTGAACTTGTACTGAAAACCCGGGTTTAATTTTTTATAATATGTGAATATATGGTATGCTTGTAGCGAAAAAGTCGCAAGAACCCATCGAAAACAATTGAATTTGTGGTACACAGTGGTGACACCTTCAACCACGGCGTCTTTAGCAGAATGATTTTTTGAAAAATGAACTGCATAGACATTGTAGCTTGAAAACTTTTTATTGCATTTCGAAAACAAACATTCAAACATTGGAACTCAGTTCCCTATGCGCATATAAATGCAAATGATAACTCCTTAATTTGCAGAACTGCTTTGCACACACATTTCCAATATATCTGTAAAGCTTATTCACTTCTTTATATTTACATATATTTTAAAGCTTATTCACTTTTTTTCCAGCACGAGGCGACAAACGCGACAATTTCACATAAAATGAAAATTTACAGTTACTTGAAGCAAAATACGATAATAAGTGACGCAAATTTACACATTGTTAAAATTACAAAGCATGTAAAGTGGGTATTTTTACACCAAAAAATTATTACAAAGGAATTTACCCCCATTTTAATCTTAGTTTTATACAAAAGTTTTAGAGTGTATACTGGAAATTTTGTTAAGATTAAAACCGTAAGCTCCTTTTCTTTAAAGTAGGCGTGGCCCTATTCCCTTTTGATGTTGTTGTTGATGTAGCGATAAGGTTACTCCCCGAAGGCTTTGGGGAGTGTTATCGATGTGATGGTCCTTTGGCGGATACAGATCCGGTACGCTCCGGTAACACAGCACCATTAAGGTGCTAGCCCGACCATCTCGGGAACGATTTATATGGCCACATTAAACCTTCAGGCCATCCCTCCCTCCCCACCATCAAGTTCCATGGGTAGCTTGGGGTCCCAAGAGCCTCGCCTGTTAGTGAAGCAGGGTTCGCCGCGGATGGGTGAGGTTAACAATTGGGTTTCGAGAAGCGATATATTGCGCTGGCAACCTGAAGGGTTGCGTTACACAGCCCTTTGAATCCGGTATTTAAGCCGCGTCTTACGACAGGCATACCTACCGCGGGTATATTCAGACCCCCTAACCCGCTGGGGTGTCCGCTTTTGATCGGATCTATATATAATACCAAGGACTATATTTCCGCCATATTACAAAGTGATATTAACGGTTTGCAAAACTTTTAAGTTTTCTTCTGCTTAATGCGGGCGGCGCCACGCCAATTTAACAAAATTTTAATAACTTTATATTGTACATCGCACCTTTTTTTATTCACTCCTCAAGTTTCACCACTGCACCAGTATTTGTTAAGGAATTGTTCCTTTTTCCCATTTTTGAAAGTAGACGTGGGTATAATCTGATTTCGACCACTTTCAATACCAATATATCGTCGACGACCGTGTAAAAGCTGCTTACTCCATCCACCAAAATTTCACAGTAAAACGAAAAAGCTCTATTGCATGGCAAGTTGAAATGTACTGAAATTTTGTGTAGTTAGCACCTTTGGCTATGGATACTTTATTGTTGTGTTTGGTTCGATTGGACTGGGATTTGACGGTTGACCACAATTTAACCACACCCGCAGAGAGGTTGCAGTTCTTTAGATGCTCATTCCATTTGGCATGTTTGTGTTCAATTACCAGCCGCATAATATCCCAGTTGAGACTCCTAATATGGGGATCTCTAGGGTCGAGTTGTCTCGCCAGGCCACGTTCTCTTGTTGAGTTTGCAGTTTCAGCCGGGAAATGCGGTATGATTTCAGGTATTCTACTAGCTGGAATAAAGTGTGCAGAAGCTGAAGCGAGGAGCTTGCGGAACGAACGCTTGCCTTGCAGGACATCAGTCGGGATAGGGAGAGCAGCAAAATATTAGTTTTCGAAGGTTGTGTAGCCTTCCCAATTTGCTTTTTTAAATTAATAAAAGTCCGCTTTTCAGAGGTGATCAAATTGGCAGGTCGCTGTATTGAAAGGAGTATGGGCAGGTGGTCAGATGCTAAAGTGAGCATTGGCTGCCCTTCAACGCAGTTTATGAGCCCTGTGCTGACGATTGATATGCCTGGCGAACTGTGGCAATTACCTGCGATTCTGGTGGGGTCATTTCCGTTTATAGTGCATAAAGTCGTATTGTCTATTTGCTCTACTATCTACCTACCTCTGCTGTCGAATGGACAGCTGGAATGCCAGAGGTCGTGGTGAGCGTTGAAATTGGCAAGGATAAGTCGGTTTTCGCCACAGAGTAGCGTACTGATCCACTGAGCCACTTGGACAGCAGGTGGCTGGAGGAATATAGATGTTAATTATTTCTAGGTCAACATCGCCTGACCGGATGGTTATGCCTTGACTTTCTAAGGTTTTATCCCTGCGCCTGATGTTGGGTTGAAATTGAATATGTATATTGCACGGTGTGATGGTGATAAACGCAAGGCCACCACCAATACCCCTTGTGCGATCTTTCCTATGAATTTTGTAGCCATCGCAAGTTCGGAGGTCCGATTTGGCAGTTAGCTTTGTTTCTTGAATTGCGGCTATACGGATATTATTTTTATTCACGTAGTCAACTATTTTTGCGATCTTTCTGGTTAATCTATTACAATTAAGTTGCAGAATTCTCGTCACTCTGGGAGTAAGAGATGGGTGAAGGCGCCTTGAAGGATATAGGCTTTGTCGAGTGTGCTGGCCGATAATGTTGGCCGATTCCGTGATTTTTGCGGAAAAACGTTATCTGTGATTGTGACCTCTCAGTTACAGCGGCTTTTAACCGTGACTGTGACTGAAAAAAAAAAACATATACCACGCCAACAAGAATCAGTTCTGGTGATTCTATACGACAGCATGACACTGCTAATACGCGTCCAAAAATCTCGAAAGAGGTGTCAAAAGACGCGCATTGACCTCCACAACAATAATCCGAATGCGGAAAATAAAAAAGTTGTGTCTGTCGAGAGATATTTTCGAAATAAATTGAAAATTTTCATGTAGTTGTTGTAATTTTGTGATACCCACAAAAAAATTGTGAACATAAGTGTTTTGCGCGGGTATAGTTTTGGTCTCCAAACCGGTTTCTGACCACTCCGGGCTCATTTTCCGGTTTTTCGTTAATATTTTTTGAACGAGCTAAAATTTTTATTTTCCGCCTTCGGATTATTGTTTTCGAGGTCAAAACGCGAGGTCAAAACGCGTCTGTTGACACCTCTCTCGATATTTTTGGACGCGTATAAGGAGTGTCATGCTGTCATATAGAATTACCTCAGTTTTATATTTTTCATGCTGTCATATAGAATTACCTCAGTTTTATATTTTTCCCTGCGGATTGTGTTGTGATTAATAAACTCTGTGTAATTTTTTGGGACATCTACTGTTATTCTGTCGCCGCCTAAGTAACTTACTCATTGTTTTGGTTCATAGCATAGAAGCGATTTGTTCCTGTGATGAGAGCTATGTTTGAGTCTGTGATTGGTAACGGGAAATAAATGCTGTTACAGGCAAGTAGTCACGAATATTCCCTGTAAGCTGTTGCTGAAGTGTATTGTGATATTTCAGTAGCTGTGACAAAATCACAGGTACGGATATTTGCCAACTCTACTGTCCAATTGCTGCTGGAGTACCTTGTATCGATGAGCTAGTACTTGTGTTTTGGCAGCACGGTGCAACGAATGCACCGGTCGGCCGGTTGCCATTTCTAAGCCCAGAGCATTTATGAAGGTGGCATCGGCCAAGGCATGAACTGCTTTGGACCGATGTCGCGAATGTAAATCCTCGTGAGTCCTTCTTACGCGAGTGCATGTGTGGGAAAAGCAGGGGAGGGACGGAGTTAAAAGCTGATGCTCGGCATTTCCACTGTCGGTGCTACGTAGATTGTAGTGATACGTTGCAGCGGACGCGATAGCTGGAGGCGCCATTGGCGCGAGCAACAGCGCACAGTTGATGTGCCCTGTTGGACAGCGTTGCTGCTAGGTGGCGGAGGTACGCTTGAGAGTAAACCGCGGGACGTCCTTGGACATGAACAGCAGGGAGCCACAAAGGTTTTGTAGAAATTTCGGGGCGTCGAACGTTGGGTTCTAACCCATAACAGCCCGAACGGTGCAACCATCTTTTACACGTGAGACACTGGTAAGAGTATGACCGTCCGAGATAAATCCTTTTCCGGCATTTGCAGCAGAACCACAGCCTGGGACCGGGGTTAGGTTCAATACCTTCCAGCCGCAATGAGCTGCTCCGAAAATAACAATTTGTGGGAGGGACGCAAAAAATTAAATGGGGTCACACTGAAATGACAGCCCTTGGTCGGGAAAAGAAATCCCGAGTCGCTCCGATACAAAGATGTAGTGGGAAGCGTCATAATCAGGTGGGCGGACATTAATTCCATAATCATTGGTTGCGGGTTCGGGTTCATCATCCGTGGGCTGTTCCATTCTCTCCGCTGAGAAGAGCAGAGAAGTATTCCCCCCCCCCCCCCCCATAATCAAATAGGATTTGTTAACGATAATACCCGGGTACCGGGTAACCTGGGCATTCGCCTCAAAGCGAAGAAAGCAGCAAGGCGTGTTATTGTTTTCTTTTGGCTGTGTCAAAAAGAAAAATCTAATCAAAGCGACCATCAATGTTTCGGAATTTGGTATCAAACGGAGAAATCTTGCTATCAAGTTTCGAAGAACTTCCAATTGAGCTAGAAATTTCGAACCTCACACAGAATACAAAGGACCGAGACAATGCAACAAAAGGAGAAAAACTTCCGCGAGGTGGCGCACGAAACGAGATAGTAACAAAGTTTATTCTTGGTTTGGGATCTTTCGGCTGGTATGTAATTTCATAGAAAGCTTTAGGTTTGAAATTTCAAATATAGAGAGTAAATTACCTATCCGCACCGATCAAAGTATTAAAAATATCGCACGGAAAGGGGAAATAATTCGAACACCTTTTATGAAACCATTCAGCTACAAATTTGAAACTTCACATATAGTTAAGATCACCGAGACAATGACACAAAAGGGCAAACTAAGAAGAAGATAGAAATTTTTAAAACACTTATGTATACAACTTATCAAAAACAAGAAGCTTTACAGCTCCGTAAAGAGGTAGTGCACAATTCCCGAACTTATGTGAGCAGTTACTTGAAGCCCATCTAGATTGGAAACTTCGCAGTAGAGAAGATATTAAACATTTTTAAATTGTGCATTACTTGTAGGTATAGATTTGTTTCTGATAAGCTGTTAACAGTAGCTCTTGTTAAAATTTCAAAATTAAAGATCATCAAGGACACATTTTTCGCTGCCCTTTAATCTATTTATGTAAAGGAAGTGTTTAGAAATTTTGTATCTTCATTATATTTTATTACTTCCTTTTCATGTTTTTCCGCGAATTTCAGTACAAAGTTGGGGAATTTTGCAATCCATTTTGGAATAACTTCCCGGAGAGCTAGGGTCTTGGAACACACTTCAAAACCCGATGAAAATTTAACATGAGGGAAAAAGTGTTTCGCGAGGGTCGCTGACTGATCTGACTTCGAATTAAAACATAGTTCAGGCACCCCGTGTACCTTTATAGTTTTGTTTCTGATGAACTGTTTACAATAGCTTTTGTTAAAATTTCAAAATCAAGGTCATCAACATTGTATCTGTGTTTAAGGGCACATTTTCCCCTGCGTTTTGATCTATTTATAAAAAAAAGTGTTTAAAAACGGGTTTGTCTTCTTTTTTTGTTCGGACATTTACCGCACTATATTAATGACTAGATAATTTTTTTCATAAAATTACGGTTTGCATTAAGTTAGAAGTTCGTATTATTTGTCTCTTAACAGCGTTGGAATGCTCCATATAAATACAAGTTCCCCAATAAATCATCTAACCTAGTCCAACATAAATTATTTTCCAAAGGGATAGTTGTTTTATGAATGTGTACGCTGCTCGAAATCGAAAGATTTTACGATAGTCCTCGATCAATTTTAACCGTGGCGAGCTTGCACCTCTATTTTGCTTTTGAACATGATTGAGGCATGCTTCCCACTACTATACCGATAACTCGTAAAATCTAAGAGTGGGTACTTTTCAATACATTTTATCCCTAAGTGCATCCCCTTGTCACTCAATATACCAAAAAAATTTCCAACAAAATATTGAAGCTGTTTACACACAAAAAGATTTGTTGCTGAATATCTGCAACTTTTTTTTGGATTTGCGTAGCATACGGCGATCTTTCCATGCAACAATTTGAGATTTTATTTAAATTCTTTTAGATTTTTTTTATTTATTCAAATATAAGGAATATTAGAAATGTCAAATGAATTTATGTAAAGTAAACAGCGACTTACGCCCTGATTCTAGTGTGGTAACAACATTCTTCGCCACGGCATAGATGAATAGATTTGCAACTCTTTGTTTCGAGAGAGTGCTGTCAAAATGCACATTTTTATAACATTTATCAATGATGCCACTCCAAAGAAAAATGAATAGATCTGAAAATATGGATTTTTGACATACATTTCGGCGATTATAGTTTCAATCATTTAATAAAATGATAGTCGTAAAATATTTATTTCTTTAAACTTATTTTACAATAATACGACTAGTTAGAGTTAAATATAAACAAATCTAAGTAAAATTTGCATTTCGATTAAATTAATTAGTCAAATATTGTATCGCATTTAACTCGCAGTGAAAACCATATATTCTTTTGAAATTTCAGTAAATCGGACCTATGATATAATAGTTAACATCATTTAATAGATAGGGTTTTTCCTACATGTTGACGTTCCAGGTTCTGTGATCAAAATGGATTGGTTGCATTGGTAGTTCATATTTACAAAACCTGTTTTTGGTGATAACTTTTAAATGCGAAATAATATTTACCCTCCGCCTTCGAACTAATAATATTTACACTAAAAAAAGTATTTTTATCCTTTTTCCCATAATTTTGAACGAAATTTACCGAAATTGTGTGCTCGTTTTTCGTTTTGGCTGGCACATTTTTTATTCTGGCACCCGCTTCAGCTGGCGCGAGGGATTTATGTGTGATTGTTGCCAGCAACAACTAGAAGATAAATCCTTCGTGAGAGCGAAAATATGAGAGCGTAAACAAAAGATTCGTACCAATCTAATCTATGGCCACGGTAACGAAATCATGTGGAAACTTTTACACCCTTTTGGTATTCTATCCGCAAAAGTAGCCGGATAATTTTTTACACACAAAAGTAGGTGGTTACATCGAAATAACCACACAACAGCTGTTGTTTAGAAAAAGGCAAAACTGAAAAATAACGAATTGTAAGCGGAAATAAGTAAAGTTAATAGTAAAAAAGTGTTGCCTCTTGCTACATATTATATATTTGTTTACATTATGTTCTTTTACAGAATAAATTACAATATAACTATGTAAAATCTTATGCATCGTCTCGTTTATTCGTTAACCTCGTATCTACGAGTGACACATTTTCGGTAAAGCCATGGCGGAACCGTACAAGGTGGCAGCATGGTGACATACCTACAAACATAAATAAAAATTGTATGTACTTTGTTTTTGTAAATTCGATGGACGAATGTCAAAATCGTACTGCGCCGGAAGTTGATGTATCAAAACAAATAAAAAAGTTTATATTCAGCTGTCGCATGCTGCCACTTTGTATCGTTCCGCCATGGATAAAGCGAAGAAACCCAACTTTTAAATTTCACCACAGACATTGGTGAGTTCTTCGGTGATGACAGCGTTTCCACTTTGGCCAGAATCGCGAATAAAAGAACTGGTAACGATTTTCGGTTACATAATGTTCTGGGTACTATTTTACCGCTAACGCTCAGAATCGGCCCGTTAGTATAAACTACTTATAATTAATGCTAAGATCAATTTTTTTTTAATTATAATGCTATCACTAAATAAAGTTCTTTTAACCCTGCCTTGTAAATTTATGCAAATAATACTGTCACGGATATTAGCATCACTAAGCTATACCATCACTAAGGCCATGCTAAGCAGTATTTACGTCAATAATCAAATCAAGTATACACATATATAAGGCAGCCCAGAGAGATGTCACACACAGATGCATTTACTTATACGCCTATGTGTACTCGAGAGACTGTAAACTACAAACATTCACATCAATAATTCAATCATTATGTATCTACATATACGAATAAATAATTGCGTCTACTCATATGTACGTATACGAGCAGTGGAGCGGCAATGCACAAACACATGCATATATCTTATCTGAGTTGTCACAAGAGAGGGCAATAATTTGTGCACGTAGTTGTGGCTGGCGATTTTGTAGCCGAAACCAACTAGTAAGTTCTGGAATGGAAAAGCCTAGAAGTATGCAGTTAGAAATCAAAAAGTATAAAAGGCGCGACAGTAAAGGCGAGGAGTTTGGGCTTGATTTGAGTTGTCAAGCAGTTACGACTAAGACGATATCTAGCGAGCAATAGCAGTATTATTTTGAATAGTGGAGTTTAATTTGAGCTATTCGTTGCACAGTTTGAGTGTTATTGTGAAGTATTTTAATGAAGGCCATTTTTCTATTATTCAATATTGGAGTTATTTATTCAACAGTTTAGCGATACGAACCTAGCAAAAGGGCAAATAAGAGGAATTTGCAGCAAATTCGTTACAATTGGTGTCAGAAGAGGAATTGTTGAATAAATTCCAGAGGACTACAAGGACATGGCAAAGTTCAGTGAATTGAAGATCCAGCAACTGAAGAAGGAGTTGGAGAGCCGTGGATTGAATACAACCGGCAATAAGATCGAACTTCAAGCACGGCTACGAGAGGTAATGGAGTTGGAAGGAATTGATGTGGACGAGTAGGTCTTTTATCCCGATGTGGAAGAGCCAGCGACTAAATTGGAAGAGAAGATAGAGACTCCGAATCCATTGGCGAGTGTAGACACTAACGCGATACTAGCAGTGCTGAAGCAAATGTCGTCACAAATATCAACCGATATGTCAACACAGCTCGAAGTGCAAAAGACAGATATAACATCTCAACTGGAATCACAGGAGAACCGTATAACATCGAAGATTGAGGCACAAGAAACGCGTATGTCAGAAATGTCGACACAGATAACATCTAAGATGGAAACACAATTGTAAGAACAGAAGACATATTTGGCATCTCAACTGGAAGCGCAAGAGGCACGTATATCTGAAATGTCGGCACAAATTTCGGAACAGGTATCATCGCAGCTCTTTGTGAAACTGGAAGAGAAGGATGCAAAAATTTTACAACTCGAGGACAAAATTGATGCCGAAATAGAAGTGTTAAAAGGTCGTATGGAGCAGTTACAACTAAACCGCCCAGCTGTTTCATCAAGCAATCCAAAGGTAAAAACACCATCATTTGACGGTTCTGTTCCTTTCCAGGTCTTCAAGCTACAGTTTGAGAAGACCGCAGCAGTGAACAACTGGAATGCGGAAGATAAAGTTGCTGCACTGTTCGTGGCATTGAAAGGGCCTGCAGCGGAAATCTTACAGACGATTCCAGAGTACGAACGGAACAGTTATGAAACATTGATGGCTGCTGTAGAACGACGTTATGGAAGCGAGCATAGGAAACAGATATTCCAAATTGAGTTGCAAAACCGTCACCAAAGAGCGAATGAGACTTTGCAGGAGTTTGCCTCGGATGTTGAAAGGTTAGCTCATCTCGCAAATGCGGACGCACCCGTGGAATACACCGAGAGGGTAAAAATCCAGAGTTTCATAAATGGCATACGGGACGTGGAAACGAAGCGAGCTACATACGCAAACCCAAAGCTGACATTTGCTGAAACGGTATCACATGCATTGACTCAGGAAACGGCCTCACTATTGAGTAAACCAGCATACAAAGCTCATCGTGTGGAAGTGGAAAGACCAGATTGGGTAGACACAATTTTGGAAGCACTGAAGGGATCACAACAGAAAAATGGCGGAGTTATTAAATGTTTCAAGTGCGGCAACCCAGGTCATATTGCACGACATTGCAGCAGCGGTCCCAATAGCTCCAACAATGTGGGTGGTCGTAAACGCAGAGCAGAAGGTGATGAGCAAATCTCCAAGACTACTCAATCGTTAAACTAAATCGAGTCAGCCGCAAGGGCGACAGCTGGCTCCCGCAATTGAATGCCCCATAATCTCTATCTCGCAGATTGAAAGAAGATCGAGCAATCTTACTGTTGGAGGACATGTGGACGGAAAGGAACGTTTACTGACTTTAGATACGGGTGCATCTCATTCCATCATTCGAGCGGATTTAGTCAACAAAAAGATAAGACCATTACTTGGAGCAAGATTACGTACAGCCACGGGAGAGGACACCCAGGTAATTGGAGAAGTAGAATGTGAAGTCGCAATTGGGAACATCACGGTAGTACACAATTTTATAGTGGCAGAAATTGTTGATGAAATCATAATTGGAGTGGACTTCTTAATCGACCAGGGCATCAAGATCGACATGCAAAGCAAGACGATGCGATATACAAACATGGATGTACCACTTAATTTCGGCTACGAGAGAGGCTACAGCAGTAAACGAGTGCTGGTGGAAGAGAGTCAGCAAATACCACCAAAATGCGAAGCAGTCATCTGGGCAAAGGTTGAAGGAGATTGTGGGACAAACAAATTGTGGGTTGTCGAAGCAGCAAACAAATCAGCACTAAATATACTTGTAGGAAAAACCCTTGCTATGACAAAACAAGATGGACGTATTCCGGTAAGAGTACTCAATGAGTTCAAGTCATCACTCAAACTGACTAAAGGAGCTATTTTGGGAAGATGCCAAGAGGCTGAAATAGTTATTAACTGTAAACAGCTCCAGGAACACGTTTCAGCTAGTAATACTGATCTTTCAAATGACATCACGGCATGGACGCAGGGGCTAGAGGAAGCATATCAGAGTAAGGCAAAACAACTGCTCCTAAAGTACGCAAACATATTTGACCAGGATGATTCTAAACCAGGCCGCACCAACGTTGTGAAACATCAAATTGACACTGGAGATGCGAGGCCGATCCGTCAAGCTCCACGTAGTGTTCCACTGGCGAAGCGGGAAGTTGTGAGTCAAATCATTCAAGAAATGAGCGACAGCGGCGTCATCGAACCATCAGCTAGTCCATGGAGCTCACCGGTAGTACTTGTAAAAAAAAGGATGGAAAAATGAGGTTTTGCGTGGACTACCGGAAGTTGAATGACGTAACGAAAAAGGATAGCTACCCATTGCCAAGAATTGACGACACTCTGGACTCGCTATCTGGTACGAAATGGTTTTCCAAACTGGACTTGAAAAGCGGCTACTGGCAAGTTGAAGTGAAGGAGGAAGATAAAGAGAAAACAGCCTTCAGTGTGGGCGATGGTCTTTGGCAATTTACAGTGATGCCTTTTGGACTTTGTAATGCACCAGCTACTTTTGAGAGACTCATGGACCAGGTACTGAAAGGACTACATTGGAAAACATGCTTGGTGTACCTGGATGACATCATCGTATTGGGCAAGAATTTTGATGAACATCTTGAGAACTTGGAGGAAGTTTTCCAGAGAATAGCTAGCGCTGGTCTAAAGTTAAGTCCCAAAAAGTGTGCGCTGTTTAAAAAGGAAGTAAATTAGGTAACGACAGAGGGCATCTGCACTGCGAACGAAAAGATAGAGGCTGTAAAAGATTGGCCAAGACCACAGAACCTACATGAATTAAGGAGTTTCCTTGGGCTGTGCACATATTACCGCCGATTTGTACAAAATTTTTCCAGCGTAGCCCATAGCCTCCATGAGCTTACAAGAAAAAATAAAGCTTTTGAATGGAAGAAGGAGCAAGAAGTGGCTTTCCAAACATTGAAGGAGCGTTTGTACACTGCCCCAATGTTAGCATATCCGATTCCAGGAGCAACATTTATTCTGGATACAGATGCGAGTGGATATGCTATAGGAGGCGTTTTATCACAGCTGGTCGATGGACAGGAAAAGGTAGTTGCATATTACAGCCGCTCGATTGGAAAACCAGAGAGGAACTATTGCGTTACGCGGATAGAGCTGTTGGCATTGGTAGAGTGCATTAAACATTTTCACATATACCTCTACGGCCAGCGATTCCGTGTCAGGACAGATCACGCAGCGTTGAAATGGCTTCTGCAGTTCCGTAATCCGGAAGGACAATTGGCACGGTGGATCGAGCGACTGCAAAACTATGACTTTTCCATTGAGCATCGAAAAGGTAGTACCCATGGAAATGCTGATGCAATGTCACGAAGGCCATGTAGTTTGGAATGCAAGCACTGTTCAAAGGCCGAGGCTAAAGAAGACATTATAGATGTCCGGCTAATGACTATAACGTGTACGGACAAATGGGACAAGGAACAACTAAGGAAGTGTCAGCTAGAAGATACAGATCTGTCACATGTTATGCAAGGGCTAGAACGAAACGAAAGACCAAGCAGAGAGGAGATGTCAGCAGAGAGTCCCATTGCGAAGTCATATTGAGCACAGTGGAACAGTTTAGAATTGATATCCGGTTGCTTGCATCGAGTATGGGAGAGTGAGGATGGTCAATGCAAGAAGAAACTGATAGTTGTTCCCAGAAAGAGGATTCCTGACGTGCTCAGCGAGCTGCACAATGGTCCAAGTGGAGGTCATCTTAGAATCACGAAGACACTAGAGAAAATTAAGCAGAGATTCTATTGGGTTGGTTGCCGTCAGTCGGTCACCGAGTGGATTGCCAATTGCGAGGTATGCAACAGAGCGGAAGGGCCCAAAACCCGAAGTCATAGCCAGATGAAGCAGTATATTTCAGGTGCACCCTTTGAAAGGATCGCCATGGATGTCGTAGGTCCATTTCCTACTAGCAACCGCGGAAACAAATACGTACTGGTGGTTATGGATTATTTCAGTAAATGGCCAGAGGTATACCCAATCCCAAACCAAGAAGCAGAAACAGTAGCAGAAGTGGTTAAAAACGAATGGGTTGCAAGGTATGGTGTACCAATGGAGTTACATTCTAACCAAGGCAGGAATTTTGAATCAGCTGTGTTCCAAGAAATATGCAAGAAGTTGGGCATTCGAAAAACACGGACAACTGCATTGCATCCTCAGTCCGATGGTATGGTGGAACGTTTCAATAGAACATTGGAGGAGCATTTAAGGAAAGTAGTAGACAAGTACCATAAGGACTGGGATACACACATATCATTATTCTTGATGGCCTACCGATCGGCAGTACATGACACAACGGGCCAAACTCCCGCAAAGGTAATTTTTGGCAATGACCTTCGACTGCCAGCTGATTTGAAGTATGGGATAGATGCCGATGCGGAGAGGAATGTCAAGAAATCCACTGATGTCTTGGAAGAAGAGCTGAGAGAGATACACGATCTGGTAAGGCAACGAGCAAAGATTATGAGTGACAAGATGAAAGCGAGGTACGATAAAGCAAATAATTCGGAAGGGTTTCAGGAAGGAGATTTGGTGCTGGTATACAACCCACAACGAAAAAAAGGTGTGTCCCCGAAATTGCAGTGTAACTGGGAAGGCCCATACAAATTTGTAAAACGGATCAACGATGTAGTGTACCGCATACAAACCACTACCGAACCACGAACCAAAATGAAAGTGGTTCATTTGGAAAGATTAGCAGCGTTTAGATCGAGAGATTTGTCTGATCGGGACGATCAGACTTAGGTGGAGGGCAGTGTCACGGATATTAGCATCACTAAGCTATATTATCACTAAGGCCATGCTAAGCTGTATTTACGTCAATAATCAAATCAAGTATACACATATATAAGGCAGCCCAGAGAGATGTCACACACAGATGCATTTACGTATACGCCTATGTGTACTCGAGAGACTGTAAACTACAAACATTCACATCAATAATTCAATCATTATGTATCTACATAAACGAATAAATAATTTCGTCTACTCATATGTACGTATACGAGCAGTGGAGCGGCAATGCACAAACACATGCATATATCTTATCTGAGTTGTCACAAGAGAGGGCAATAATTTGTGCACGTAGTTGTGGCTGGCGGTTTTGTAGCCGAAACCAACTAGTAAGTTCTGGAATGGAAAAGCCTAGAAGTATGCAATTAGAAATCAAAAAGTATAAAAGGCGCGACAGTAAATGCGAGGAGTTTGAGTTTGATTTGAGTTGTCAAGCAGTTACGACTAAGACGATATCTAGCGAGCAATAGCAGTATTATTTTGAATAGTGGAGTTTCATTTGAGCTATCAGTTTGGTTATTAAGCTATTCTTTGCACAGTTTGAGTGTTATTGTGAAGTATTTTAATAAAGGCCATTTTTCCATTATTCAATATTGGAGTTATTTATTCAACAGTTTAGCGATACGAACCTAGCAAAAGGGCAAATAAGAGGAATTTGCAGCAAATTCATTACAATACGAAACTAAATGTTTCCTTAGGGATTTTTTACGCTGATCACGAAGCTCTGATCAAAAATTTTCCATGATACCCACCTTTTAATAAAATCGGGTCAAACTCTCCAAAGTTGGTATAGGATACTATAACATTGAAGAGCATTTTCTGATATATAGTTATTGTAAGGTATCTCTGTTAGTTGGTATAACTTCTTAAAAAGGGTCGAAACCGGATAATTTGGGTTTTGCCTATTTTTGTAAAATCATATGGGTTAATATAGACAGCTTACAATAGCTTTTCATATCAGAAAATATTTTTTACACTTACTTCCTTAAGATAGCTGGAAACGAAGTTATACACTGAAAAAAAAAGACTGGTAAAATCAACCGAAATACGGTTTAATTCAACCGAAATTTCTGCCAATTTTTATCCATGGCAACAAGATGTTGATCGTTGATTCGTAATTTACCATTTTAGTAGTCAAATGAACAAAAAAAGTTGTTGCGACATCTTTGTACGAAAGTACCTATGTTGCGGCATTTGCATGGCAGATAAGTTTTCACTGAGATCTTTTCATGGCAGAAATACACTCTGAGTGCTTGCCGAATAGTGCCGAGGGGCGACCCCGCTTTGGAAAATTTTCTTCTGATTGAAAAACCTTATTTCTAAAAAGTTGCTTTGCCCGGGGTGTGAATAGGGCTTCCAACCCTCCGGTTTTCGACCGGAGACTCCGGTTTTGAGGTTGGTGTCTCTGGTCTCCGGTTTTCGGATGTATTTCTCCGGATTTAGGGGAGTGTTAGTTCAATTGCTTTAAAGCCGTCCACAAGTTCACTTTTCTATAGCTATAGATGCTTCAAATAGAGGATCTCAAAAAATTTATCCAATTGTTGTTCGTTATTTTGACTGTGATAAAAGTATTCAAAATAAACTTATGGATTTTTTTGAAGACGCAGAGGAAACTTCATCAAAATTTTTTGAAAATATAGAAAAGTTCCTAGAAAAATATAATTTAAGTACAAACCAAGTTTGTGCGTTTTCTGCAGATAATGCCTCAGTAAATTATGGTGTACGTAATTCTGTGTACCAAAAAATTGCAAATAAGTTTCATGATACAAAAGTGGTAAAGGCAAATTGTAATTGTCATGTCCTCCATAATGCTCCAAGAATTTCTATGAAGACATTGTGCTTTGATGTTGAAAACTTAGTTTTGAAAGTTTACGCCGAGTTTTCGAATAGTGCAAAGCGCACCAAAGGACTAGAAACCTTTTTTGAAGATTTTGAAATTGAGTACAGAAAAGTTATTCGGCACGGACCGACCAGATGGCTTGCTTTAGGTAAAGCTGTTGATCGTTTAATACAATCGTGGCCTGCCATATCGATGTATTTTAAAAGCCGGGGGGAATCTAAATGTCATCCGGTTATATGGCAGTTCGTACAAGGCAGTAATTATGATGATGTCGGAAATTTATCTTCAAAATTTACGCTTTCAGAATGTTTGCTTTACTTTACGCATCATTATTTGAACATTATGACAGGAAATAGTGGCACTTGAGAAAAATACGGTTACGTCAGTCGACTTACATTCTATTCTTGTTAGCGTTAAGTCTAAAATACAAGACCGACAACTAGATCAGTTTTTTAGAGCCAAAGTCATGAGGAACTTAAAATTTCTGGGCAATTCAGATCAAGAAAAATTCAAGAATGATGCTAATGAAGTATACAAAAAGACAATAAAATACTTAGATCAATATTATGATTTTGAAAATTCGGTTTTCAAGTTATTTAGCAGATTTGACTTAACTAATGTGGTTACATACGACGATGCGCTCAAGGCAGTGGAGGTACTTGGCTTAAAAAATATTAATGAAGATCGGCTATACGATGACGTTAGAAAATTAAAGGAAATACATTCCAATTTATTCAATTAATAGATGTTTCAGTAATCCCAGTCGATTTAAAATGGGTTCGGTTATTCAAAAGTACCGATTTCTCTGAGCTTCCAGAAGTTATCGGGACTATTTTATCTATACCTATAAGTAACGCTTTTGTGGAGCGTGTTTTCTCATTAATCGGAAATTTATGGACTAATGAGCGAAACTGCATGTCAGTAGATATATTCAAGGCAGAATTAATGATTAAAATAAATTATAAAATGACATATCAAGAATTCCTAAACTTTTTGAAACAACCTGCACAACAAACCCTTTTAAAATTATCTCAGAAAACTGAGAAATACGGATTTAAAAGTTAAAAATTCCGCCAAATAGTTACAAAAGTACTTTTTTGAATTATTAAAATGTTTTCGCTTATTTAAATAATTTTGTTTTAATAAATATGCATAACTGAATATGCATAAATATGTGTTTATCTACACGAAAGTAAAATGTCTTTGAATTTATAACACGGTTTTAGAAGACTTATATTTAGACAAAATAAAACCGGTTTTCACGAACGTCTGAGATAAATTGTTAGTTTGATTTTCATATTTAGCCATTTTCGAAACTTAAATCTCCGGTTTTGGAATATTTTCAAGTTGGAAGCCCTAGGTGTGAACCCAGCGTCTTCGGTGTGGTAGGCGGATCCCGCTACCATCGCACCACGGCCGCCGCCATATACATACGTAAATATGTGCATACATAAGTACAAAGTAGAGAGCGCAGTGAGCGTAAAATCCTCTTTGAAATTTGCTCATGTATTGACTGTTGATCGCTGTTGAAATGACCAGTGAGATCAATAAAATAAGTTAGATTGATTAGGAATCTGTCAATTTTACAGAATTTTTTTATCTTAAGAGCGACAATTTCTCTTCTGTTGAAATGACTAAACTAATTTGTTCGCTTGACAAAGAACTCGGTCGAATTAACCATAATTCGATCAATTTGACCGAATCTCCGTTAAGTCAAGAGCAACAGAACCGATTTGTTGATTTTACTAGCACCATTTCTTTCAGTGTAGATATGCACCCTAAGCTCAGAGGGTGTGTCTAATAGCGTTTTCTTTTCTGAAATAAATTGTTGCCTAAGTAAATGGTAAAGCCTTAATAGAGTTACTCCTACCCCAGAAAATTTTCAACATTTATAGTGCATGCAAAGAACATAAATGGCTACCCCGTGTATTAGCTGATTTTCACAAACGCGCTGTCAATGATAATAAACATATATTAGTAATTATTTCTCAATTTTCTTCGCTAAAAATTTTTGAAAATACGAAAATAAATGGTCACGATCAGCTGGTTTAGCAGAGTTGCACTGCTACACCGCCATTTTATGCAGGGTAAAAGTGTAACGCTTTTGTGTTGCGAGCAGGCAACAATTTTCACAAAAGAACGAAATACTCCGTAAAGGCGTTACCTGCTTTTTAGACAAGAACAAAATATATTTACAACCCTTGCGCGGCCTACAAAAAGCTAACACTTTTGCCAGAAAAGAAAACGCCATAAGTATTCCAATTTTTGGGGGTTTCGAACTCATTTTATCAAAATGGAGGTAACATTAAAATTTTTTGACCAGCGTAAGAAAATATTTCGTTTCGCATTAATTTGATAAAGTTCACGTGGCTGGGTTATAAGTGTCTAAAATATGATTAATTAAGTTAATTTAGTTATAGTTTGGTAAAATGTTTGTAAAAAATATCATTCTTAGCGATAAATGTAAGTAATAATATACCAATGAGAGCAAAATAGCTTTTGTTTGAAAGATTTTTTGGTACATGGAGTGACGAGGGCACGCACTTTGGGGTAAAAATGCATTAAAAGGATCCTCTTTCGCTAAGCGAATACATAATTGGAAATCAAAGCGCTACAATGCTTGTTTTGAACGTTTTGGCAAAATACTTGCAAGGATTTACATTTAGCCTGGATTATTTGTTGGATACATGCAATAACTTTGTAAATGTGTGCAGTATTTCGGAGTATATATTTTGGTAAAAGGAATACATATCGACCCATCCTAATAGAAAGGTCGTAACTTAAAAGTTTTGTTACCAAGGACGTATCTCATACATTCTGTTCATAAAACCGTATCTGAGCGAAGCCGTTACTAAAGTCGTATCTCAGGAGACCGGTTAAAAAGGTTGTAACTGAAAAAATTAATTATAATTTATTAATTTTATTAAGGATACTTTTGAACCTTATAAATAGGGTTTAAAAGTTAAGTCGTATAAATGTTAAACATGTATGCAACAAGGTTTACGTAAACTTGATAATTTATGAAACGAACTTGGTGTGTAAAGAAGTTGTTAAATTAATTTTACTCAACATTGACATTTTATTTTTTGAATAGATTCAGCAAACACAAGTGAAAAATAAAACAATTTATTTTAAAATATTTCTTCATTAGCAAATCGCTTGACGAAAAGTTAACATATTCTGAATAGATAGATTACTTATTCCAACCATAAGGCACGGACTAATCGTACCGCCAGTGACATCCTAGTCATACGCGCTATTTTAACTCGCATGCTAAAAAATTATTAATTTACAATAGTCACGATCAAAACGTAATACATTATCGAATTTAGAAAATGTTGCCGACTTTTATAAAAAGGCCGTTCTATCGCACGGAGTTATTCTAAAAAGGTACCAAAGAAAGGCAAATTATTGCTGGAAATGTCGAGAGTATTTCCACTTTGAATACCATTCTTCCACAGTATACAAATCTGAATTAAAAAGTTAACTTGCCGTTCTGCAAGTGGGGTTTATAATTATTCTTTGTTTCAGTTTTGGTAAAATTAGAAAATTAAGTTGGAAATCTAAAATTAAACTCCCTTGGTGTGACCAAAGGGCGCCAGTTGTCAAAGCGAAGAAGCGACTATCACGCCTTGTTGGACGGCCATAAACGTTTAAACGGTTAAGCGCCTATTAAGTAAGTAAGTAAGTAGTAGTGAACAGCGAAGGCATTGTTAAATAAAGCGCTGATAAAAATCCAATGTAACTAGGCTCTGTTGATGCGCGCCTGTAAATATACCACACAATTTGGATCAAAAAACATGCTTTGTGGATTGCATTCCAAAAGCAATAGCTATTTAGCATTGCATTCTCCAAAAAATTATATATGGCTTTGCACTGCTTTGCATTTGCTACATCATGGCAAATACGCAACCTCAAAAACCGTAGTTTATTTTTGTTGATGCGTTGCAAACATGTGATATAAGTTATATATATGACCTATCTCTATGATTTTTTTAGACACAATTTTTTGTAATATATGTAAGCATTGTTTGAAATTCGAAGCTTTTATCTGTTAAAATGGGGCAGAAATTACGAAAAGTACCAAAAAGTAACCTTATATACTCCTTTTACTTGCGTAATAATTTTATGAAGTGCATTCATCTAGCTGCGCTGGTACATGCATAAATTTATATGTTTCGTAAAGTTATACCATTAAATGAATATCTACCCTTGTTATCAAATGTCTCGAAATTGATATCCTTTTAATGGACGACAAAATCCCCTCATGCATAGATTGATACATACATACATATGTGCCCATGAAAATCGTAAATCGTAAACAAAAATTACTTGGTAATGAAGATGTTGGAGCAGAAAATATCGTTTATATTAGCACATACGCTGCAAGTGCAAAACCGCCTATCCAGCAAATGCAGGTAGTTATTTGATTACCATAAACTTAGATGTTTTCATTACCCTACCAACCAAAATAATACATACTTCTAATCAGAATGAACGAGTATATCTTGATGGGAGGAGTTTCAAAAATGTATGATGCCAATGTCGGTTCCGTGATTTGCAGAAGTTCAATATGCGATTTTGCATTTTCCCCACTGATATGCATGCCATCGTTTTTATGGTGATCACAAGTTTTTTATCTGACAGAGGAGTCTTCCCATTCACGTTATCATATTGATTTCACCCTACGAATGGGTTAAATCTGCATTTATTGACAAAATAACAAAACGTTTGGCTTCAATAAAAATTATGAGCCCATAAATTCAGGCACTGAAAAAAGAAACGCAGCATGAGGTGGCATTAAATTGGAGCTAGTTATTTTATATGAGAAAAAGTTGACAACATAATAATTTGTTGAAATTGATGGTTCTCGTTAAATGGAAAATTGTCAACGTGCCAGTCGAATATGTCATAATTATGTGCATATGTTTGTATTAACGTATTAATATAAGCCTTTACAGACGCAGTGTCAAAATTGTCCTTCTGTAATTGAAGTTTTCTAATTCTTAACAAGTAAGGAAGCCTAGGTTCGGGTGTAACAGAACATTAGATACCCTGCGTATGGTCTCATATATACATATACTAAGAATACATTCAAAAACGAATGTTAAGAACATTAAGTAATATAAAAGCTGAAACGTACTATCTTCAGAGCAGCTATAGGTAGTGCAGTAGGAGAGGTCGGTGAAGCACAACAGCTCTCCAAGCGGATGAAGTTGGAAGTACTTGGCATGGACTGTGTCACAACTGAAACAGACATCCAAGACGCAATAAGAACCGAGGTCGGAGAAGAAGAAATTACTAGACCTCTCCGTGTCTCTGTGTTCGCAGCGAACCAAAGAGAACAGAAAATGGCGGTCGTCGAAGTGGACGAGAATATTGGTAAAGTCCTACTTAAAAGAGGCAACTGTTCTATAGGATGGATACAGTGCCGAATCAGACAGCGAGCAGAAGTGCAACGCTGCATTAGGTGTCTCGATAAGGACACTGGAAGGCTGACTCCAAGGGTCCAGACAGGAGTAACGCCTGCTGGAAGTGCAGCCTATACCACAGCTCCAAAATGTTACCTGTGTAGTACACAGAAGCTCGATCATGTCCCTGGATCTGGAACATGCAGCATTTTCCGCGCGGCACTCGCTTTTGCAAAGGCCAAAATCTCAATTCAATAGTGATTAGTTTTATCCAAGGGAACCTAAACCGGAGCAGGCTTACTGATGAGCTACTACAACAGTTGGTCTTCGACCATAAAGCTAACTGCGTTGTCATCAGCGAACCTTATAGAGCCAAAAATGATTGGAACATAGACAACACCGGCACCGCCGCAGCTATTTGGTGGACCAGCGAAATCGCGGAGCTGCGGAAAATACGCCATAGGATGCGAAGACTAGCAATCCGAGCGCGCGGCAGGCCTGAGGCTCTAGAAAAGTCGGAAGCGTACAAAGGAGCAAAGAAAGCTCTTAGTGCTGCCATTAAGCAAAGCAAGCATGCGTGCTGGAAAGCGCTTTGCGAGGAAGTGGATCGAGACCCCTGGGGCAAGAATATAAGATAGTAATGAAGAAGTTCCGTTCGTCAAGCCAGCTGATGGACGAGAACCAAATAAGAAACAATGTGGATGTCCTGTTTCCCACCCTACCGCCCAGGGACGACGGGTACGTTACCCATGAAGACCGCAACGTGGAACCATTCCAGAAGAAGAGCTTAAAACTGCCGTGCGAACTATGAAACCTAGGAAATCACCTGGGTCCGACGGAATACCCGCGGAGGTAATTAGGCTAGCTGCAAATAGCTGCCCAGAACTTATGGTGCCCATGTACAACAAATGTCTCGAAGAAAGAACTTTCCCCGCCATACGGAAGACAGCACGACTGGTTCTCATTCCAAAAGGGAAAGGATATCCCAACTCTCCATCATCCTACCGTCCCCTTTGAATGTTGGACACAGCAGGGAAATTGATGGATTCTCCTGAACAACGCCTCACCACAGCGTTAGAGGACGGCGGAAGACTGTCTCCCAGACAGCATGGTTTTCGGAGGGAGCACTCCACAATCGATGCCATATCAGAAGTTATAGACGCAGTCAAGAAAGCTGAGACAGCGTGCCACAGAGCAAGCCTTATAGTGTTGCTGGTCACACTGGACGTCAAGAACGCTTTTAACTCAGCCAGGTGGGAGGACATGCTTGAGGCACTAGGAAGCACTTTCAAAGTACCGCAATATTTGTTAGAAATTTTAAGGGACTACTTAAGAGAGAGGTATGTAATATATGAAACCACTCACGGTCAAAAAAAGTTAAAAATAACAGGGTTCGTTACTAGGTCCTCATCTCTGGAATATAACTTACGACAGTCTTCTTCGATTAGACATGCCAGAAAGCACCTTCCTCGTTGCTTTTGCATACGACGTGGCAGCTGTGATAACGGCACCAAGCTGCGATCTGGCACAGCTAAAATTAAACCAGGTCATGCGTAATGTAAATATGTGAATGGCTGAGCACGGTCTCCAGCTAGCAACAGCAAAAACGGAGATCGTCATCCTCACAAAGAGACGTATTCTCACCACCAGGAATATGATGGTTGGGGACCAGCCAATAGAAACACTCGCTTCAATTAAATATCTGGGAGTGAGGTTAGACAGCAAACTCACCTTCTCGGAGCACATACGAGGAGCCTGTGAAAGAGATCCGCACACAATAGCGAATTTGAGTAGATTAATGGCAAACACAGGTGGGCCAAAAACAAGCACAAGGAAGCTGCTTGCATCAGCCTCGGATCCTATACTCCTATATGGTGCAGAAATCTGGGCGAACGCAATTAAATACCGGAAGAATCGAGTCGTCCTCACCTCAGTCCAACGCAGAGGGGCGCTGCGAATATATTCGGCTTACAGCACGGTACCGGCTGAAACTGTCCTGGTCGTAGCGGGAAACATACCGATATATCCTCACCCTGAGAAAAGAAAGCAAAATACGACAACGGATCGCAGGGAACTAATCACTTAACTGTCCCCGTTTCTAAACGGACACGGTTACTTCCACAAATACCTTCACAGAATGGGCAAGGTTGATAACCCGAGCTGCCTGTACTTTGGGAAAATAGACGATGTACGCCACACCTTCTTCGAATGCGGGCACTTCTCCGATCAGCGAGGGAGGCTAGAAGAGGTACTTGGCGACCTATCCCCGGGCATTGTCATCAATAACATGACCTGGCGAAGAGACGGATGTGATACGGTCAGCACATATGTGAGGCATATACTTATCAGTAAACGAGAAGACAGATACCTAACCCATTAGCGTGAGAGTAGTCATAGAGCTCACGTAGCGCGCACCCGTACCCGAAGTAATGCTAAACGCGGTCCCATGTACGGGGATTTGCGCGGGCCGTGGGAGGTTAGATTTTAGTGGGTAACCCTTCATGGAAGAAGGGAGTCCTACACTCGGAGAGTCTCGCAGTGAGGCGCGAATATCCCGGTCAGTACATAAAGCATTTCCTCCTTCCCTCCTTCCACGGAAAAAAACATACATTGGTCGCCTTTTATCCGACTTTGGTTTTAAAAGAGCTTAATTTCTTTAGAACTTTGGTAGAGTGGCTTGTGAGTCTGTGCCGGACGATTCATTCAAAGCGTTTTTATTTCCTTTACATGTATTGAGTCGGTTGAATGTTTGTCCGCATATGCAAAACAAATTTTGCAATACATTTTTAAGTAACTTCTCATTGAGCTAAAAATGTGAAACTTCACAGATAGGTTAAAACACCGTGACGAAGGAATGAAAAGAAAAAAACCTGTTAGTTGGGGCACTATCGAAATAATTAGAGTAAGCAAGCCACATAATCACTTGTAGCAATGCAAGCTTGGCATATATGAACAACTTTTAAGTAGCTTAAAAATTAAAATAGCTTGACGTATTTCTCTGATATGTACTATATTGTATACATATGCAGAAGAATTATATGCATTCAGAATTAATAAAAGAAGCGTTTTCCCTTGTAATGAATAAGGCACTACTATTTTCCACATAGAACTAAAAAGCAGAAAAAAGAAAATAAAAAACTTTACGCACTTCCTTTGTATAAATAGACCAAAATCAGCGAAAGAATGTCCTTATACAAACACATATTCTTTCTGAACTTTGATTTTAAAATTTTGACACCGAACTTGTAAAAATATAAAGGTGGAGCGCAGTAATTGACTTTATACTGATAAGTTGACTCCTTTTCTGCCAAAAATCCCTTTTCTTTAAAATCCGAGTAATATGCGCTCCACTTTTATATTTTTATTTCGCATAAATATTATTGCAATTTCTATGTAAAAATTTTAAAATCAAAGTTTAGCAAGAATATGTCTGGATACATTTTTCGCTGACTTTTGTTCATTTATTACATAAAAGAAGTGCTTGAAATTTTTTTTCTTTTTATTAAGATGTGCAAAGCATCGTTTCAACTCTCACTCAAACACATTTCATAGTTCACAGTTTTCTCACCTATTTTAAAAATTAATTTAGTATATGCATTTTGAAGTTCTACTAATTTAAGTATTAAAAATTAATTTATTAAAAATTAACTGGTTTCATTCAGTCACGTGAGGGCAATGCTCGATCGTTTCCTCGTCGGGCCCGCACTTCCTTCATCTGCTATCTCTGACCAAGCCTAATTTAAAGGTCAGAAGGAAGTGTCAGCTAAGTCCTCTCCTTTATTGAAAAAGTCCTCTCTTTTTAACGATAGGAGTAATTAAGTTAGTCTAAGGTTGTAAGACCTATATATAATCTTCTACAACACTAAGGTCGATCATGTGCAACTTTTGCCTTCTCTTAACTCTTTTTATCTAGCTCATCCACAACATGGAATTTCATGCCATTAATTAATTTAATATGTGGGATATTTGGGATTCTTTTTTTAATTTCTGTGGCTAATTTCACAGAGTTTATCTTGCATCACTGTCATATCAAGTGCCCTTACATTATACCTCTTTGGTAAAAAATTAGCAAATTTTTTCTATTTCTCGGAATATTTGATATCAAAAAAGTGGGCGTGGGTATCGTTCAACTTCGCCCACCAATATATCCTGGGTCCAGATATGCCAATATAGCAAATTTCGTTAGGATATATCAATTTTACTTAATTTATCATGCTTTTTCGATGCTAATAATTTTCATAGAAGAAAGTTATGCAACCCAAGTTATAATACGCTTATGTACAAGTACATGCAGAGTATAAAACAAGTAAGGAAGGCTAAGTTCGGGAGTAACCGAACATTACATA
The DNA here is from genome assembly GCF_040869045.1 of Eurosta solidaginis. Taxonomy (NCBI): domain Eukaryota; kingdom Metazoa; phylum Arthropoda; class Insecta; order Diptera; family Tephritidae; genus Eurosta; species Eurosta solidaginis. The sequence continues at coordinate 117,020,759 of NC_090319.1, read as the reverse complement.
CTCAGCTGAGAGCTATGGAGACAAAATAAGGGAAAATCACCATGTAGGAAAATGAACCTAGGGTAACTGGAATGTGTTTGTATGACATGTGTATCAAATGGAAGGTATTAAAGAGTATTTTAAGAGGTAGTGGGCCATAGTTCTATAGGTAGACGCCTTTTCGAGATATCGCCATAAAGGTGGACCAGGGCTGACTCTAGAATTTGTTTGTACGATATGGGTATCAAACGAAAGGTGTTAATGAGTATTTTAAAAGGGATTGAGCCTTAGATCTATAGGTGGACGCCTTTTCGAGATATCGTTATAAAGGTGGACCAGGGTTGACTCTAGAATGGGTTTGTACAATATGGGTATCAAACGAAAGGTGATAATGAGTATTTTAAAAGGAAGTGGGCCTTAGTTCTATAGGTGGACGCCTTTTCCAGATATCGCCATAAAGGTGGACCAGGGGTAACTCTGGAATGTGTTTGTACGGTATGAGTATCAAACGAAAGGTGATAATGAGTATTTTAAAAGGAAGTGGGCCTTAGTTCTATAGGCGGACGCCTTTTCCAGATATCGCCATAAAGGTGGACCAGGGGTGACTCTAGAATTTGTTTGTACGGTATGGGCATCAAATTAAAGGTATTAATGAGGGTTTTAAATGGGAGTGGTGGTAGTTGTATATGTGAAGGCGTTTTCGAGATATCGACCAAAATGTGGACCAGGTTGACCTAGAACATCATCTGTCGGGTACCGCTAATTTATTTATATATGTAATACCACGAACAGTATTCCTGCCATGATTTTAAGGGCTTTTGATTTCGCCCTGCATGGTAGGTGTCACACCCATTTTACAAAGTTTTTTTCTAAAGTTATATTTTGCGTCAATAAACCAATCCAATTGCCATGTTTCATCCCTTTCTTCGTATTTTTTTCAAAAGTGGGCGTGGTCGTTCTCCGATTTTCCTAATTTTTATTAAGCATACATATAGTAATAGGAGTAACGTTCCTGTTCATCATGCTTTCTTCAACGACTGCCAAATTACAGCTTGCAGAAATTTTAAATTACCTTTTTTTAAAGGCGGTGCCACGCCCATTGTCCAAAATTTTACTAATTTTCTATTCCGCGTCATAAGTTCAACTCACCTACCAAGTTTCATCGCTTTATCCGTCTTTGGTAATGAATTATCGCACTTTTTGGGTTTTTCGAAATTTTCGATATCGAAAAAGTGGGCACGGTTATAGTCCGATTTCGTTCATTTTAAATAGCGATCTGAGATGAGTGCCCAGAAACCTACATACCAAATTTCATCAAGATACCTAAAAATTTACTCAAGTTATCGTGTTAACGGACGGACAGACGGACATGGCTCAAATTTTTTTCGATACTGATGATTTTGATATATGGAAGTCTATATCTATCTCGATTCCTTTATACCTGTATAACCAACCGTTATCCAATCAAAGTTATTATACTCTGTGAGCTCTGCTCAACTGCAAGCATTTGATTATGTACATACATGTATGAGTATATCTTCAATATCTAACTTGAAAAAGCGTTCCCCAACTCTATTAATTAGCATTAAAATAAACTCTAACGTTAAAATTGTTACGAGCCAAATAAAGAAAGTTGGCGCCTACACTTTTCTGACCACGATCATTAATAAAAGCATTTCATTGCATATAAACATTAATGTGACCAATAAAAATTAAGGAAGACAGTTCATAATCTGACGATTATAAGGAAATTGGTGCCACTTTAACTTGCCTCAAGTATACCTGCACACTCTTATTCATGCAGGTATAAATGTGTAACTAGAACATAAATGCATGTACCTACACGCCTACATACATACAAATGTATGTATGTATGTATGCAGCAATAATAAGTACAATTTTTATTGACATCTATTTTATTCTCTCGTAAAAATTCATTATTTTTTAGCGCAAAATAATTTACTTCTTTTATTTGTTAATATGTAGATAGATATGCATGCGCTTTGACTCAAATAGGAAAACTTTAAATGGTAAACGTTTTTGCGAAAAAGTGTACTTTTTCTGTGATCGTAATGATGAGAAGGTTCAGCGCGACGAATAAGTAATCAATTCTATCAATACCATCAATTCTTACTTACTTAATTGGCGCTTAACCGTTTAAGCGATTATGGCCGTCCAACAAGGCGCGCCGCTTTTTTGCCCTGCCAACTGGCGCCAATTGGTCACACCAAGGGAGTTTATATCGGTTTCCATCTGGTCCTTCCAGCGTAGTGAGGGCCGCCCTCTTCCTTAGCTTCCATAGGCGGATTCCGATAAAATTAAGAAAGTGTCATCTGTCATTCGCATAGGCCATGTTATGCGTAGCGCTGCGTTTTAATTCACTGGACTATGTTGATGTCTGCGGAAAGCTCGCACAGATCATCATTAAAGCTTCTTCGGTACTCGCATTCGATAACACCTAGAGGTCCACTAATCTTACGAAGAACTTTTCCCTCGAACACTCCCAGAGCCGGTTCATCTGATGTTGTCATTTCTGCACCATATAGCAGGACGGGTATGATAAGTGAATTGCAGAGGATGATTTTCGTTTGCCGAGAGAGGACTTTACTTTTCAATTGCATACCTAGTCCTAGTTTATTGGCAAGAGTGATTCTTCGCTGGATTTCAGAGCTGATGTTGTTGATAGTGTTAATGCTGGTTCCCAAATAAACGAAGTCTTTTACTATTTCGAAATCATGGCTGCCAGTAGCGTAGTTGCTAAAGCGCACATGCTGTGACTTTTTGCTCGATGACAGCAGGTACTTCGTTTCGTCCTAATTCACCATCAAACCCATCTGTACCTCTTCTTTTTCCAGTTTGGAGTAAGCAGAACATACTACGCGGGTGTTCAGGCCGATGACATCAATTCCATCAGCATACGCCAGTAATTGCACGCTTTTATAGAATATTGTTCCAGAGTGGTTAAGTTCTGCAGCTAGTATACTTTTCTCCAGCATCAAATTAAAGAAATCGCACGATTGGGGGCACCCTGTCTGAAACCTCGTTTAGTTTCGAACGGCTCGGAGAGGTCCTTCCCAACTCCGATGGAGTTGGTCAACGTAATTTTGCACAGCCGTATAAGTTTTGCGGGGAAACCAAATTCAGACATATCGTCATATAGGCAGCTCTTTTCGTGATTTCGAAGGCGGCTTTAAAGTCGAAGAAGAGGTGACGTGTGTCGCTATTTTTATCGAAGATTTGGCGCATTGTGAAAATCCGGTCGATGGTAGATTTACCAGGTCTGAAGCCGCACTGTAGGGTTCAATAAGCCGATTCAGGGTGGGTTTCAATCTTTCGCACATTACACTCAACAGGACCTTATACATATGCGATATTAGGAAGGCTGATTCAGCGATTGTTGGTGCAGTTTGCAGTATCCCCTTTCTTGTGGACTGGGCAAAGAACACTTAGACTCCAGTCGTCAGGCATGCTCTCGCCCGACCATATTTTGCAAAGAAGCCGATGCATGCGCCTTTCCAACTCCTCGCCACCGTATTTGAATAGCTCTGCAGGTAATCAATCAGCGATCGGGGCCTTGTTTTTAATCTAATTTTACACCCGCGGGCGTCATTTCCTTGAAGTTGGTAATAACGACCGCTGGTGTTATTTCTGTTTCAAAAGGGTAATAACACCAGCCCTCTATGCCATGGAAAGCTCTCAGTGAAAACTCATCTGCATTGCAGACCGTTCGGAGTCGGCATTAAACAAGTAAGTTCCATCCCGCGACGGAAGAGAACCTCTCTTCGGAGGTTATGGCGCCTTACATTTTTTTTGAATAACACCAGCCTACATTTCCATTTATAACTTATAAATATTTCCATGCTCACATTGGAATAAAATGGAAACAAGTAATAAATCTTATCTTATAACTTTAAACGAGCAATTCTTGTATATTTGTATAGCCGAACGATCTCGGGAACGCACTATAGGTTAAATGGCAGCTTTTGCTGTGCAAAAGTGATAAAATTAAAGTGCCTTTATAACTAATTTTTTTGTTGTTTTTTAGTTGGAATTACTTCAACAAAAAGCCACGTGAATTTTGTTTATGCTAAATATAAAGAACCGTTACACAGCTGTGCGTCAAAGTCAACAAATACAATTTTCTTGCAAGTTCAGTAGTGTTCGGTAAATTTTAAGTTCGTGTTTCTTGAATTAAGTTAACAATAGTTGATTTATTTAAAATGGAAAATAAAGATACAAGTAAGTAGAAATAATTTTAATTAAAAGGCTTTTTATATATGTCGCTATACTTGTAAATAACTTAATAGTCTACATAACCTTAAAATGGTGCAATTTATCTCTAACTTTGACTTTCTGTAAGCTCTATAAAATTTTGATCCCTTTTGACCTCTTTCAAATTTCATAAGTAGATTAATTAATAGATAATGTGTCATTTGCAATTTATTTTAAATTGCGATTTCTTGCGATTTACGTTTAATACCTCTTTTCTTTAGTTAACCTCGGTATAAAAAAATTAGAATTGTTTGAAATATGGCGAAAGGAATGCACAAAAAAAGGACAATTTGATGCCGTTTGGAAACACATTATTGGCAAAATGAAAGACAATACAATTTCAGATGAAGTAGAAAAAAAAATTAGACAAACATTACATTTTTTTGCGTAAAATTAGCTCAAAAGTGGAACAAATGTCACAGGAGGCTAGATATCTTCAAGAACGAATATGAATACTTTTGATTATAAAAGTGAAATATTCCGTGCAAAAGAAGAAAACTTAAAGTTTGGACTTAGTCCCCTTCATTGCTGGATAAGATTTTTTGAATTTACATTACATTTAGGCTATAAATGCAAATTGAACAAGTAAGGAAGGTTAAGTTCGGGTGTAACCGAACATTACATACTCAGTTGAGAGCTATGGTGACAACATAAGGGAAAATAACCATGTAGGAAAATGAACCGAGGCAAACCCTGGAATATGTTTGTATGACATGTGTATCAAATGAAAGGCATTAAAGAGTATTTTATGAGGGAGTGGGCCATAGTTCTATAGGTGGACGCCATTTAGGGATATAGCCATAAAGGTGGATCAGGATTGACTCTAGAATGCGTTTGTACGATATGGGTATCAAATGAAAGGTGTTAATGAGTATTTTAAAAGGGAGTAATCCTTAGTTCCATAGGTGGACGCCGTTTCGAGATATCGCCACAAAGGTGGACCAGGGGTGACTCTAGAATGTGTTTGTACGAGATGGGTATCAAATGAAAGGTGTTAATGAGTATTTTAAAAGGGAGTGGGCCTTAGTTCTATAGGTGTACGCCTTTTCGAAGTATCGCAATAAAGGTGGACCAGGGGTGACTCTAGACTTTGTTTGTACGATATGGGTATCAAATGAAAGGTGTTAATGAGTATTTTTAAAAGGGAGTGGGCCTTCGTTCTATAGGTGTTCGCCTTTTCGAGATATCGCCATAAAGGTGGACCAGGGGTGACTCTAGAATGCGTTTGTACGATATGGGTATCAAATGAAAGGTGTTAATGAGTATTTTAAAAGGGAGTAATCCTTAGTTCCATAGGTGGACGCCGTTTCGAGATATCGCCATAACGGTGGACCAGGGATGACCCGAGAATTTGTTTGTACAATATGGGTATCAAAAGAAAGGTGTTAATGAGTATTTTAAAAGGGAGTAATCCTTAGTTCCATAGGTGGACGCCGTTTCGAGATATCGCCATAAAGTTAGACCAGGGGTGACCCTAGAATTTGTTTGTACAATATGGGTATCAAAAGAAAGGTGTTAATGAGTATTTTAAAAGGGAGTGGGCCTTAGTTCTATAGGTGTACGCCTTTTCGAAGTATCGCAATAAAGGTGGACCAGGGGTGACTCTAGACTTTGTTTGTACGATATGGGTATCAAATGAAAGGTGTTAATGAGTATTTTTAAAAGGGAGTGGGCCTTCGTTCTATAGGTGTTCGCCTTTTCGAGATATCGCCATAAAGGTGGACCAGGGGTGACTTTAGAATATGTTTGTACGATATGGGTATCAAATGAAAGGTGTTAATGAGTATTTTAAAAGGGCGTGGGACTTAGTTTTATAGGTGGACGCTTTTTCAAGATATCGCCATAAAGGTGGGCCAGGGGTGACTCTATAATAAGTTTGTACGATATGGGTATCAAACTAAAGGTATTAATGAGAGTTTTAAAAGGGAGTGGTGGTAGTTGTATACGTGAAGGCATTTTCCAGATATCGACCAAAATGTGGACCAGGGTGACCCAGAACATCATCTGTTGGATACCGCTAATTTATTTATATATATAGTACATGCCAAGATTTTAAGGGTTTTTTATTTCGCCCTGCAGAACTTTTTTCATTTTCTTGTACTTAATATAATAGGTGTCACAACCATTTTATAAAGTTTTTTCTAAAGTTATATTTCGCGTCGATAAAACAATCCAATTACCTTACCATGTTTCATCCCTTTTTTCGTATTTGGTATAGAATTATGGCATTTTTTTCATTTTTCGTAATTTTCGATATCGAAAAAGTGGGCGTGGTCATAGTCGGATTTCGTTCATTTTTCATACCAAGATAAAGTGAGTTCAAGTAAGCACGTGAACTAAGTTCATTAAAGATATGCCGATTTTTGCTCAAGTTATCGTGTTAACGGCCATGCGGAAGGACAGGCGGACGACTGTGTATAAAAACTGGGCGTGGCATCAACCGATTTCGCCCATTTTCACAGAAAACAGTTATCGTCATAAAATCTATGCCCCTACCAAATTTCAAAAGGATTGGTTAATTTTTGTTCGAATTATGGCGTTAAAATTATCCTAGACAAATTAAATGAAAAAGGGCGGAGCCACGCCCATTTTGAAATTTTGTTTTATTTTTGTATTTTGTTGCACCATATCATTACTGGAGTTGAATGTTGACATAATTTACTTATATACTGTAAAGATATTTAATTTTTTGTTAAAATTTTACTTTAAAAAAATTTTTTTTTTAAAAGTAGGCGTGGTCCTTCTCCGATTTTGCTAATTTTTATTAAGCGTACATATGTAATAGCAGTAACGTTCCTGCCAAAGTTCATCATGATATCTTCAACAACTGCCAAATTACAGCTTGCAAAACTTCTAAATTACCTTCTTTTAAAAGTGGGCGGTGCCACGCCCATTGGCCAAAATTTTACTAATTTTTTATTCTGCGTCATAAGTTCAACTCATCTACCAAGTTTCGTCGCTTTATCTGTCTTTTGTAATAAATTATCGCACTTTTTCGGTTTTTCGAAATTTTCGATATCGAAAAAGTGGGCGTGGTTATAGTCCGATATCGTTCATTTTAAATAGCGATCTGAGATGAGTGCTCAGGAATCTACATACCAAATTTCATCAAGATACCTCAAAATTTACTCAAGTTATCGTGTTAACGGACGGACGGACGGACGGACATGGCTCAATCAAATTTTTTTTCGATCCTGATTATTTTGATATATGGAAGTCTATATCTATCTCGATTCCTTTATATATGTACAACCAACCGTTATCCAATCAAACTTAATATACTCTGTGAGCTCTGCTCAACTGAGTATAAAAAGTGGCAGATACGAGGAGATGATAAGTCAATTATCTTAAAAATAAAAACAGAAATACAAAACGATTTTTGGACAAAGCTCGGACTTCGCGTGGACATGTCCAGAGTAGGTGGCTGCGGTTCCACAAATGACGGAAACACTGCTCGTCGAGCATTTAATGATCATGAGATGTTTTCTGAAATAACTGGTGTTGACAAAGAGCTTATTTTTCGATTTAAAATCATTTTGATTTGTTTATCCAGCCAGTTCGAAATAAACTCAAACAAATTTGAAATATATTGCTTTGAGACAGCAAGACATTTTCAGGAGCTATATTGCTGGTTGCCAATGACTTCTACGGTACATAAAGTCCTCATGCATTCAAAACAAATAATAGAAAATATGGTGCCCCCACTAGGTTTTTTGCAGAACAAGCTGCTGAATCGCGACATAAAATATACAAATCCGATAGACTGCATCACGCCCGCGGGAACAAGCGCATCAATAACCTGTTAGACTATTTAATAGAGCTATGAATACATCAGATCCATTAATTTCTACAACATTTTTAAAGAGACGCTTACAAAAACGGAAGCGTTCGACACTTCCACCTGAAGTAATTGATCTATTACGTAGCTGCGAAACGATAGAAGAATTTCAACTTTGCAACGAACACGATGAAATGAATGAATGTGAAGAGTCTCGTTATGATTTAAATTTACAAAATGAATTAGATTTAATCAAGTACTAAATGTTTTACTATAATTAAAATAAACGAATGAATTTCATGTTTGCATTAATGGTTGCAAAAGGGTTAAAATTGATTTTTGGTCTTTAATGGGTTAATTTCCATTTTTTTTAACAAAATTACTTTTACTCTTGAATTGCTAACAAGTTTTAATTTGAGTACCATGATTTTGTTGGATTAATTAGTTTCGCACAGAAAAAGTGGTCATTTGACCTATAGTGGAACGGCTTAACCGATTTAAATGAAATTTGGCACAGATATAATATATCATCTTCTAAGACTTTCTACCAAGGTGTTGCCACTCAGAATGTTTCACAAGGTTGCCACCTAATCTAAATTTAAAAAAAAATTGCATAAGATATGCCGATATGGGTATCAAAAGAAAGGTATTTCACTCCGCATTACAATAGGGACATTTTTGAGTAAGGTTGCCATTAAGGGTTGCCACCAATTCGAAATTTAAAAAAATTGCATGAGATATACCGATATGGATATCAAACGAAAGGTAAAAGGGAAAAGTGCATGAGATATGCAGATATGGGTATCCAACGAAAGGTATTTCACTCCGCATTACAATAGGGACATTTTTGAGTAGGGTTGCCACTATTCTAAATTAAAAAAAATCTCATGAGATATGCCGATATGGGTATAGGGACATTTTTGAGTACAATTGCCATTTAGGGTTGCCACCTATTCGAAATTAAAAAAAAATTGCATGAGATATGCCGATATGGTTTCAACCGAAAGGTATTTCACTCCGCATTACAATAGGGACATTTTTGAGTAGGGTTTCCATTTAGGGTTGCCACCTATTCGAAATTTAAAAAAATTGCATGAGATATACCGATATGGATATCAAACGAAAGGTATTTCACTCCGCTTACAATAGGGACATTTTTGAGTAGTGTTGCCATTTAGGGCTGCCACCTATTCGAAATTTAAAAAAAATTGCATGAGATATGCCGATATGGGTATCAAACGAAAGGTATTTCACTCCTCATCACAATAGGGACATTTATGAGTAGGGTTGCCATTTAGGGATGGGGTAGTTAGACGAAATAATACTCTACTTACTCATATTCTATTAAAGCTTTAAAGGAGAATTTTCTTAATTTCACATACGCTATTAAAATTGAAATGCAATACCAAAGCACCGAAGCAAATTCTAGCAAAATATATTTAAATGCATATTTTTGGCAAATATGAAATGAATAATTGCAATTTCTCACAGATTACTATTAGAAAGATTTCTCACAATAGCAAAAAGATATCTTACTATGGTAATTTGCTACCGTTCAACACTAGAGGCATATGTTCAATTTGAAAACGACATCTAACCATTTAACTACTTACCAACAGATGGCGCTTAGGGAAGTAAGTTGATATTTGATTAAACTGACTGATAGTTGCCATTCGTGAAATTTACAAGTTTTTGGAATGTAATAAAATTGTGAGACTTTCAGCGTATAACTAAAAAAAAAATTTGAAATTAATAATTCGGCGCATGAAGATACTCGACCTAAATAACTTAGTTCTCGATTTCACTAATTGTCATAACAATCCCTTATACTATAGGCTGGAATTACCCATTTCAAATTTTTCATTCCAGTTCATTTTGCGGCTAGTGTTTGATATGTTTTTAAAATCTATTTTTATGGAAATCAAATATTGGTAAGTAAAAATATATAATATATGTACATATAAAAAAGTAGAGTTTGATTAATGATGACATGTAGAACAAAGTATGTTATGCGGCATACTCGAAGATTGCCGAGCTAAGCTCGGTCGCCCAGGCACTATGAAAATATAGTAAAAAACAAGTAAAGGTGTCTAAATTCGGGTGTACATTTCATTGCAGATAAATTACTTGTTTACATAACACGTCGCACCGCCCGTTTAAAAAAATGTCTCCCCAGTTCCTCTTACAATAAAACTTGATAAGTGAAATATCATTGATTCAAAACTATTTTTCGCTAAGATATAGCTTATTGTTTTCGTCTGCGACCCTTTTGAAAATCTTTTATATAAAAGTGGGCGTAGTCTTTAACAGATCTCGTCCATGTTTTCTAGAAATATTCCCTGCTATAGGGAAAATTTTTGTACCAAATTTTATTACGATCCTTTAATTTTTCTTCGAGTTATGGCTCCCGAAACAGAAAATTGCTTAGTCATAAAAGGGGCGGTGCCACGCTCATTTTTTTAAAATTTGAAGTTTTTCCTATTTATTGTTATAAATAAACTTGAGAAATGAAATACCATTAATATACAGCTCTTTTTTGCAAAGATATAGCTTATTTTATTCGTCCACGATCCTTTTAAAGCCTTTAGTATAAAAGTGGGCGTGGTCCTTAACCGATTTCGTTAATGTTTCTTCAAAGCCTTCCTTCTAGTAAAGGAAACCTCTCTACCGAATTTGTTACGATAGGTTTAAAGATTTTTGATTTATGATTAATAATATTTGTAAAATTGATTTTATCGCAAGTGGGCGGGGCCACGCCCATTTTAAAATTTTTTTTTTTTTTTTTTTATCAAGAGTCTTAATATCAGTCCACACGTCAAATTTCAACATTCTAGGTGTATTATTTACTAAATAATCAGGTTTTTTGTGTTTTCCAAAATGGTTTATATATAAAAAGTGGGCGTGGTTATCATCCGATTTCACTCATTTTCAATACCAATCTATTCTGGGTACAGATAAGCTCGTGTACCAAATTTGGTGAAGATATCTCAATAGTTACTCAAGTTATCGTGTTAACGGACAGACGGACGGACGGACGGACATGGCTCAATCAAATTTTTTTTTTTGATACTGATGATTTTGATGTATGGAAGTATATATCTATCTCGATTCCTTTATACCTGTACAACCAACCGTTACCCAATCAAAGTTAACATACTGTGTGTGCAAAGCACTCTGAGTATAACGAATAAAACAAAATAAAATAAATTAAAAAATAACTATTCTATTTATGAAATGAAATGAAATGAAATAAAACATTATCAAACAAATGAATTTTAAATAAAATAAAGTAAAACGGAAGGGTTGGCTATACATTATGGGACCATTTCATTTTATTCGGAAACTAAAGAGGTTTGATCTTTGAAATAAGGCATACTTCTTATCTGAGGGTTTCCCAAAGAATATTAATCAGTTCAGTTGTTATAAACAAATTATAAGTAAATTGTGATTAAAGTTACTACGGCAGTAACATCACTTTTTACACATTTTTCATTAAACTCCGTGTATTTATTCAATTCACAAAAAAAATTAAAAATTTTCGCCAGCGCCGCTTTATTTTTAATTTGGTTATTTTTCAGATTTTTTTAATTTTCAAACGCATAACGCCAGTCGGAAAAGGAAATAACCACTATTTTAATTTGGGTAAAAGTCTAGTTGAGGGGTCGACTGCTAATACGCTACCAAAAATATCGACAGAGGTGTCAAACGACGCGTCCTGGCATCAGTATTAATAATAAGAAGGCGAAAAGTAAAAATTGTATCTCTGTCCGGAGATATTTGCAGTTGAAGTTGTCGATTTTCATGTGCTTGTTGAATGTTGTTGTACCTATAAGCGCGGCCGAAGGCCGCCAACGCAGAAGGGAGTTCTGCACAAAAATACTATGGATTCCACCCCCCGGTTTCGGAGGGACCGCGGGTAATTTTTCGGTTTTTCGTTAATATCTTTTGAACGAGTTGAAATTTTTATTTTTTGCCTTCGGATTATTAATACTGATGCCAAGACGCGTCGTTTGACACCTCTCTCGATATTTTTGGTAGTGTGTTAACAGTCGACCCCTCAACTAGACTTTTACAGTAATTTGTTTAAATTTAGGTATTGTTGTATAATTTAATAAGTTATTTGTTTACTGGCCGCGAACACAGCTGTTTCTTAATAGCACTAACGAAATAGACCTTTTTCGTTCAACTCCTGTATTTATTTCACAAAATATAACAGAAAATTTTAGCCTACGGCTCTTTTTTTTAATAAATTTAGTTATTTTTAAATTTCACCATAAAATTTAAGCATTGTAGCTTTAGAAATGACAAAATATCCCGCCAAGTATTGAATTATCACAGAAATATAATTCATTTTGATATAATATTTATTTTTTACAAGAATATTAGTCGCGATCAGAAAAAGTAGTGTGTTGAATTTCATTGCAATACATTTCCTTAAAGTTTTTGGAAAAGAAAACATGATGGCTTATTTTTTCGTATTGAAAAAACTATAAAGTGGGCCACGAGCACAGTTTCAGCCACAAAAAAATTTACATTTTCGAATTGAACACATTCAGCCCAATTCCAAATAAAAATTCCATGCCAGTTTTTCCCTTCTCCCATTCCTAGTATTCTAAATAAGAATTCATTGTGAGTTTTTTCACTTATCCCTTTCCTCTTATTCTGAACAATGTACGAAAAACCGGAAACGGGTTATGGGAGAAAAGTAGGTATTATGAATGTGAGTGAGATTTCTCTGCCATTTCTTAGGAGTTTTTTCACTTGTTAAATTAAAGGGATTCCTTCAAAATAGTTAAAGTAAATTGGTTCTTTTAAGAAAGAATACTTATTTGTACAAATTTGTGCTAAAATATGAACTTACTACCACAATATTTTTATTTTAAGTCGAAAAGTTTATCATAAGTAACGGCAGAGCTCTTGGTATATTTGATGCAGCAATCCAGAATTTGCGCAAGGATTTTTAAGAAGGCTTAAATAGATTTTGGCATAGGACGAAAGACGAATTCAACTCGACTTCGCCACCAGAAAATTGCTTTGCTGAATGGAAGCAGACAACTCCAGCGGATTTGTGTTATCCCGCCGTCTTCTTCTTCGTCTTCTTATGCTCATCTGTTGATGTTACTGTGGCACCAATTCATTAATTATTTCAGTGAATGCTATATGAAATGCAATACTGGGCATTGTTTAACTTATTAAATTAAACTTTTCAATTTTGTAAACAAAATAAGAAATGCGCAACGAAATTTCAATTGACAAAACATCTGACTTCGAAAATTCGAAATTCCCATTCCCCAATTATTGTTCTTCCTAGGAGAAAAGAATTGCCAATAAATGCTACTTTGGACTAGGTACGCAATTGGAAAGTAAAGTCCTCTATCAGCAAACGAAAATCATACTCTACAAGTCACTTATCTTTCCCGTCCTGCTATATTTTGCAGAAGCATGGATCATGACAACATCAGATGAAACGGCTCTGGGAGTGTTCGAGAGAAAACTTCTTCGAAAGATTTATAGACCACCTCTACGTGTTGGCGATGGCGAGTACCGAAGATGATTTAACGATAAGCTGTGCGAGCTATACGCAGACATCAACATAGTCTAGCGAATTAAAACGCAGCGGCTGTGCTGGCTAGGCCATGTTATGCGAATGAAAGATGACGCTCCGGCCAAGAAAGTCTTTCTATCGGAACCCGCCTATGGAAGCAGAGGTAGAGGGGGGCCCACTCCGTTGGAAGCACCAGGTGGAAAACGATTTAAACTCCCCTGGTGTGACCAAATGGCGTCGGTTGGCAGAGAGAAGGAGCGACTGGTGCACCTTGTTTGACGGCCATAACCGTTTAAACGGTTAAGCGCCAATTATGTAAGTAAGTAAGGAGAAAAGAATTGGACGAATTTTTCCGTGGGAATAAAAAAATCCGCGAGAACAAAATTCCGAGGGAATATTTAGAATTGGGCTGATACAGTTTCATGTTATACATAGCAAAAATATATCTGAATATTCTATTTTGATAAATTTTTTAATTTACTCACGTTTGACAATAAAAATCTAAACTTGAAAATCGTAAAAAAAAATCTGTTATACATGAACATTATGAATTCATACAAGTGAAAAATCTTTCTATTCCTCCATTGCCATACCTACCTGTCAAATAATACCTGACAGGGAGAATAGCTGTCGCGAATGGCCAGAGATTGAATGAAACCAACTTTTTTTTATGTGTCTACAGAAAATCAGACTACCTGTTAATACTCATTTTTTAAATAAATAAAAAAATAAAATAAATAAATGTAAGGCGCGATAACCTCCAAAGAGATCTAAGGCCGAGCTTCTCTACCAATTTGCGTCGTGCTCCTTTTAATTTTTCCTACAAATTGGCGGGACGGGACCTACTTGTTTTATGCCGACTCCGAACGGCGCCTGCAAGGCAGAAGAGTTTTCACTGAGAGCTTTTCATGGCAGAAATACACTCGAGGTGCTTGCCAAACACTGCCGAGGAGCGACCCTGCTTAGAAAAAATTTCTTCTAATTGAAAAACCCAATTTCTAATATTTTGATGTTGCTTTTCCCGGGGCGTGAACCCAGGATCTTCGGTGTGGTAGGCGGAGCACGCTACCATCACACCACGGCGGCCGGCAATTCATATAATATAATAATATAATATTCATTCTTTAAAACTTGTTAATTTAGAAAATATGAGCAGCCAGTTAAATTAACATTTGTGATTTAAGTAATCGAACAGCGATCGAACAGGTGATCCAGGCAGTTTACTATTGTGAACGTTTTTTATTTTCACACATTCGCCACTTGTATGAATTCACAATGTTCATGAATTTAAAAACTGCTTCATTGTGAATTCATACAAGTGGCGAATGTTTTAAAGAACCGTTCACAATAGTAAACAGCCTGGATCACCTGTTCGATTACTTATATAATGACCTCAATAGTGGTTTTCAAACATTTTTTTAAACGACTGGTATATTGCTTTATTTGCATATTTTAAAATGTTTGCTTAACTGGCTGCTCATATTTTATCTAATAACTAGATTTTAGAAATGAGAATCAATATGTAGTCTGATTTTCTGTAAACACTTTTAAAAGAAAAGCTGTTTTGAAACAATTTATAGCACTTCAATTTAATAACCGCGAGCGAAAAACAAACCTTTCTTCAATTCTCTGGCCATTCGCGACAGCCCTTCTCCCTGTCAGTTATTATTTGATAGGTAGGTATGGCAATGGAGGAATAGAAAGATTTTTCACTTTCACAATGAACTGCAATTTCCTTAAGATATTTTCTTATCAAGTTACATGCCATATGCATTTTAGGCTGCCATACCTGAAATATTTTAATTATTGAAGATTTTACTTAAATCTTCTGCATTTCGAGATTTAATATTATATCTCGAATAAACCTCCAAGTGGAGATATGCTATAACATAAACTTTTCTTTGGTTAAGACTACCGATTTTTTTGGTTGACTTCAGTGGGATACCCAAAAAAATCGCTAGGCGCTACCATCGATTAAGTCGATAGTGGCTACCGAAAAAGTTGTATTTTTTTCGTGAAATTTCAATATCGAAACAGTTTGCGTGGTTATTGTTCGGTTTCTATTTATTTCTATCCAACCTAATCTGGATCAAGATGGACGGACGCACATGGCTCAGTCAAAATTTTTATTTTTATCGATACTGATAATTTTGACATAAGGAAGTCTATATCTAGCGTAACACTGGCGACAATTTTATTTAACATAACTGTTGTCGTGTGCATACATAAAATACACAGTTATGATTTCATTAGAAGAACAAATAATTTTTATAAAAGTTATTTCTCTCCATATATGTAATACTCCTATATTGCTAATAGAAAATGCTCGCAATGTGTTTTGAATTCGAATCAAAACAAGACAGCCTATAAAAGGTTTGTGATTGTAGCAGCATATGTGTGACAAGAAAAAAGTTATTTAGATAATTCGAAAAAAACGTTTAAGCAGCAATATATCGGCACTTTGATGTTTGGGAATGTACCTAGCCTTTGCAGCAATATAGGAGTATTACATATATGTTTCTCTCTAAATTTATCCCATTTATAAAACTAACGTTCACCACTAATTGCCGCTTAGCCGCCTAAGCGGGTTTGGCCTTTGCGTGACAATTTCCACAAGTCGTCCCTGTTTTGGGATAACTTAGCTGGCCTACGAAGGAAGATCAAGTCATCCGCTACCTAATACGACACCTTCCATGAATAGAGCCATACATCAGAGACTTATGAGCGCGATCTTTTTGTCGAGATACTCCTTTTTCATTTTCCTACTCAGTTCATAGTAGCAGTTTTTGGCCAGAGGCAGGCAGTGTTGTTGGTGTAAGTGCCAGTTCCCAAATAGACAAGTCTTTTATAGTTTCGAAATTATATCCGCTCTCTTACCTCATCCAGATAAGGCAGGACTTACGAAGCCTTGGTTCAGAATGCGAAATCGCCAAAAATAATCAATATTCGAATATCGATATTTTTCATTAATAATTATCGATATCAAAAAATCGATATTTATGAACGATACATGTCGAAGTTTTTTGCCC
Source organism: Eurosta solidaginis (assembly GCF_040869045.1). Taxonomy (NCBI): domain Eukaryota; kingdom Metazoa; phylum Arthropoda; class Insecta; order Diptera; family Tephritidae; genus Eurosta; species Eurosta solidaginis. The sequence goes on along the minus strand of NC_090319.1, from coordinate 117,004,156 downwards.
ACATTTTTTCGTAAAATTTTTATTGTACACCCCATGAAATTGTTTTTGTTTTTATCGGCCTATTGAAATGTAATAACAATATTCTCAAATGTAGTGCTGATTCAATGAACTCCGTGTTGGAAAAGCATGCAAATAAAAACGGAGTAGAAGAGCGGAGAACGGTACGGGCCAGAGGAAGTAAAAGAGCTCTCTCGCAGTACCGTGCAGCACTAAGAATTGTACAACGCTTGGGAGCAGTGGTCGACCCAACAGAAGTGTAGATCGAGCGCTTGGAATGGGCCCATGAAGCGGTAGAAGTAGGTCGAAGGCAGTTCAAAAGGTTTGCTGCGAGAAACCCTCGGTTCTGCAACCGGTACGGGGCGGAAGAAGCGTCGAATGACAGAATGATGAGGCAACGTTCGACGGAAGGCGACAAGCCTGCTTTCAAGAGGCAGAAAGGACCCAGTCCCAGATGGTATGAAGATGATAGTGTGCGACAACATCGCGAGCATGCGTTGGCTGGAGGAAGTGTACCAAACCTCCAAAGGCAAGGCACGAACGCGCGGTTTGAGGTGGTGGATAAAGCGCAAATCCCCACAGTACCAAAAGTTAAGGTATGGATATCATGCGTAATGAAGTCGGAGGATACACTGCGACTTCTGCAGAATCAGAATCCGAACATACCAACACAGGATTGGAAGGTAGTTATTGTATCTCGGCCGATGGAGGAAGGTTAGTTCTACATCTTCGAAATAAACAAACAAGCGGAGGATATAGTACACTCAGCTTGGCAAAATTTCGTTCCCGAGGATAAAAATCCTAACACGCTAGAAGTGGGCGAATTCGAAAAGGACCTCAAAAGCCTAAGATAAAAAGGACAGGTGGAGGTACCCGACGTCATCACGAAGGTATTAGAAGAGGGCCAACAGCCAAATGGTGCTGCAAGTCGCACAGAGGATCACCCGGCACAACAGTTACGAGAGGCTGAAGGGGGCCCGAGAATACTCTAAACCAAAAGGGCAAGGGGAGGACGACGACGTCACGACGAAGGTGCTGGAGGGGGACAATCAGCCCAACGGTGTTGCGAGTCCTACAGATAAACCTCCAACACAATAAAGTGGCGTCGAGCGAACTCCTTCTAACCCTTGAAGAGGGTGCGTTTGACGTGGCGCTGATGTAGTATAAACAAGGCATAAGCCAAAAATTCCAATCAAAACGTGTAAGCCACCTAATACATAATTGTGTATATATGTACTACCGTGTGACAAATTAAAGAATGCGTCTAACTTCAATTGCTGATAGTGCAATTCCCAGCGACTTAATACATACTATGTATACACGTGTGTATTACTGTGTGACAAATCCAAATTTGCGCTTCATCTTATTTCGGCAAATTTGATGATATTGCGTTTGCCACGAATTTCATAAATCAACACAAATATGAAGGTGCATATTTGTGTCGATTTGTACGTAGATATGTAGGTATGTAAAATTTAAGTAGATATGTAAATAGGAATATGTTAAGATTAATTTAGTATATAAGATCAACAAAAATCCAAATAAAGTCAGAATGGCTGACACCTGTGCTCACACAGCACTGACCGTTAGTAATTAATTAATCAACTCATCGTTCTTTTTATTTGGCTAATTTGGCCACACCATATGGCGATCCTGCCAGCAGACAATCGTCGGCAATAAAGGACATCAGTGTGAAAAAAAGAGACAAATAAATATGGAAAATAAGGTGGTAATTTATATAGACGTTCCAAGTTCCTGAGAAGCGATCCTGCCACTTGACAATCGCCGCCAATAAAGGACATCAACATTCCCGGTTCCTGAGAGTGACGCAATCAAAACCCAATGAGATAAAAATAGAGCCTACATATTGAACAGCAACAGCGTTCACAGTACACAACACATTTACTCGCATTGAATGGACATAATGCAAGGTTTCTTATTGAGCATCCATTAACGTAATCTATATATGATGAATTTCATATCAAAGGCTGAAAAGAACGTACATTTTGAACCTGACCCCCTCAGAATTTGATGAAATTTTGCATGGGGTTACATCTTACCCACCCAAACATAACCTCATTTTAGAAATTGCATTTTCGAAAAATTGTGGGCGTGGCAAGGGATCGAAATATCCGAAAATATTAGAAAAATGACGATAATAGGTACTTTTAAAGTGTGATTACTACGGAATGGCTTTACCGATTTCAAAGATCTTCATACCATTAGAAAGGTATTGAAATAAGCTTTCAAAAAAATGCACTGCTAAAATTTTTAGTACACTCAAAAAACAATTTTTTATTTAATAAAATTTAAAACTGAAAAAACACTTCAAAGATCAAGCGATTTTGAAAAATAAAATTTTATTTTAGAAAGGTCTATTTAACATATATATAACATATCTGAAAACTAAAATGGGTTTTTTTTTTAATTTTTTTAAGTAAATGCATCTCCTGGTTACTTTCTCATATTTGGATATCACGCGTAAATTAATCAACCAATTTGAAAAATTTTTATACCGTTAGAAAGGTATTAAAATCACCTTTGAAAACATATACTGTAAAGATTCTATATTACACTGAAAGAAAAAAAAAATTTTAATTTTTTTCTACATTTTTTTTTTTTCAAACTGGGAAAACACTTCAAAGACCAAGCGATTTAAAAAAAAATTTTTTTAGAAAGGTCGATTTAATATAAAAACTAGAATGGTGTTTTTTTTTTCTTTTAAAAAAATGTATAAGTAAAACCATCTCTTGTTAACTTTTTTTTTATTTTGCTATTATTGTGTGACAAAAATGGTACCTAGCTATACTTTTATAAGTTATACAGATACAGATACTATGGCTAAGTATTCTAATAGATTCGAACAAGAATCGTGTTATCAAATTTTTCAGACACGCACAATAAATAGACATACACTTGATAAAGTTATTTTTTTATTTTTAGTTATTTAGATTTAATATACAACTTTGCGGACTTTCGGAATATTTGCTTACTTACTAGTTTGTTCAAGTAAACTACGCCTGTCCATGCTAGAGCGTTTGACGTCCGAAAACTTTGTTTTATTTTTTTGTATATCTTTGCTAATTTTTATCAATTCGTAAGATAAATCATGCCCAAAAATGTCTTTAATTTCCTTAGATGTCATGGTGTTTGGTAATAGAGATAATATTTTTTGCTTATCCAAATTATTTGAGCAGTTTTCGATTTGATATTTCATGTTCTCCAAAATTTGTTCGTAGTAAGCTTTGATCTTCTGATAAAGTTGACAGTGAACCACCTCCAAGTGAATCCGAAAACCTTTGCGCAATTTGCTGTGTTTTTTTTGCAGTATGAATCCCTTTCTAAATATTTTCGCTTCATTGGCGATGGATGGCTTCCAAGATGAGGAATAACATGCTTATTTATATTGTCGACGAGTTCGTTGCGTTCGAGTGATTTAGTATAGCTGCTGCATGTTGGAACTTCTTTATATTCTTGATACAATTCACCGCTAGTCAAGATTTCTTGTGCCTCTTTACTTTCCGTTTCAGTAGAACGCTGATTATCAGCAAGCTTGATAGCATCCTTAAGTTTAAAGCGACAACTTTCGCAAATACGGCAACGATGAATGTCGGAGACTGCTCAGATATCAGCGCTGCTTCGTTTAAGCTAATGTTTCGAAGTTGAGAGGAACATTTTATTGATAGCTGCACACATCTGTATTTATTAGTTGATTCCATATCAATTCCTAGTTTCGTTCTGGTCTGTGTCTATCCGTTGTGTTGTTTTTTATAGTCCATGGGTGCTGCGGCAGGTAATGTCAATCTATGTGTCCGTGGTAGGTAACGTTAATATGCGTGTGTGTATGCGCGGTATTGATACGTCCGAATTGTTACCTTTTCCAAGGGTTGTTTTTGTAGGTATCTAGATATACCGCTTGTTAGCTAAGCGGTAGGTTGAGGTAGGTAGAAATTGGTGATTTTTGCCGTTTGGTAAATTTTTCGTTTTTGCTTGTTCATTGTAACGTGTTTGGTTGCTGTACCTTCTGGCTTGTGCTGTTTTTTGTAAACTAGTTTTAAGGGTTCAAATATTTCGTCAGAGATAGTGTTGGTTTGTTCGTTTATTATCCTGCCGTCAAATGTTTTTAACTTGTATATCTCCATGTTCTCAAGTACATTGAGCCGCCGACCTTTTCCTTGTACATGAAGTATTCGAGCCGTTGTTTTGATGTTAGCTGGAATAGAAATTTTTTACAGTGCATTTTTTCAAAGGTGATTTTAATACCTTTCTAACGGTATAAAAATTTTTGAAATCGATTGATTAATTTACGCGTGATATCAAAATATCAGAAAGTAACCAAGAGATGCATTTACTTAAATAAATAAAAAAAAAAAGAAAAAAAACACCCTTCTAGTTTTCAGATATGTTATACATATTAAATCTACCTTTCTAAGAAAAAAATTTTTTTTTAATTGCTTGGTCTTTGAAGTATTTTCCCAGTTTGAAAAAAAAAAATAAAAAAAAAATTAAAAATTTTTTTATTTCAGTGTAATATAGAATCTTTACAGTATATGTTTCCAAAGGTCATTTTAATACCTTTCTAACGGTATAAAAATTTTTCAAATTGGTTGATTAATTTACGCGTGATATCCAAATATGAGAAAGTAACCAAGAGATGCATTTACGTAAAAAAATTAAAAAAAAACCCCCATTTTAGTTTTCAGATATGTTATATATATTAAATAGACCTTTCTAAAATAAAATTTTATTTTTCAAAATCGCTTGATCTTTGAAGTGTTTTTTGAGTTTTAAATTTTATTTAAAAAAAAAATTTTTTTTCAGTGTACTAAAAATTTTTACAGTGTATTTTTTTGAAAGCTTATTTCAATATCCTTCTAATGGATCTTTGAAATCGGTAAAGCCATTCCGTAGTAATCACACTTTAAAAGTACCTATTATCGTCATTTTTCTAATATTTTCGGATATTTCGATACCTTGCCACGCCCATAATTTTTCGAAAATGCAATTTCTAAAAATGAGGTTGTGTTTGGGTGGGTAAGATGTAACCCCATGCAAAATTTCATCAAATTCTGAGGGGGTCGGGTTCAACGCATATTGGATTTGATATGAAATTCATCATATATAAAATAGGATGTATGTATGTATGTATGTATGTATGTTTGTATGTTTGTATGAGGCTTATGGACTCCGAAACTACTACGCCGATTTTATTCAAATTTTCAGGATAACTTAGTAGGAACCCGGAGAGTGTTTGTGAAAAGTTTTTTTTTCCGGGAAGTGAACCAGGGATCGATTTATTTTAAACTATAGTATATATGGCTCGCTTTGCCTGAAATTTGGTATGTAAGTAGCGTTATATATACAGAATACAATGTCGGATAATTTTTCTTCCGGGAAGTGGACCAGGATACATATTGGTGACTAGGGTCTCGAGATATAGGACAAAAAGTGGACCCAAATACCCATAGAATGTGTTTATACAATATGGATATCAAATGAAAGCTGCTGATAAGAGCTTTAGTACAGGGTAGTTTTCATACCTATCGGTGACAAGGGTCTCGAGATATAGGCCAAAACGTGGACCCGGGCACCCCTAGAATGTGTTTATACAATATGGATATCAAATGAAAGCTGCTGATAATAGCTTTAGTACAGGGTAGTTTTCATACCTATCGGTGACTAGGGTCTCGAGATATAGGCCAAAACGTGGACCCGGGCACCCCTAGAATGTGTTTATACAATATGCATATCAAATGAAAGCTGTTGATGAGTGCTTTAGTACAGGGTAGTTTTCATACCTATTGGTGACTAGAGTCTCGAGATATAGGCCAAAATTTGGACCCGGGCACCCCTAGAATGTGTTTATACAATATGGATACCAAATGAAAGCTGCTGATGAGTACTTTAGAACAGAGTAGTTTTCATATCTATTGGTGACTATAGTCTCGAGATATAGGCCAAAACCGAGACCCGGGAACCCCTAGAACGTGTTTATACAATATGGATATCAGATGAAAGTTGTTGATGAGTGCTTTAGTACAGGGTAGTTTTCATACTTATTGGTGACTAGGGTCTCGAGATATAGGCAAAAACGTGGACCCGGGCACCCCTAGAATGTATTTATACAATATGGATATCAAATGAAAGCTGTTGATGAGTACTTTAGTACAGGGTAGTTTTCATACTTATTCGTGACTATGGTCTCGAGATTTAGGCCAAAACGTGGACCCGGGCACCCCTAGAATGTGTTTATACAATATGGATATCGGATGAAAGCTGTTGATGAGTGCTTTAGTACAGGGTAGTTTTCATACCTATTGGTGACTATTGATCCGAGATATAGGCCAAAACGTGGACCCGGGAACCCATAGAATGTGTGTATACAATATGGATATCAAATGAAAGCTGTTCATGAGTACTTTAGTACAGGGTAGTTTTCATACCTATTGGTGACTATGGTCTCGAGATATAGGCCAAAACGTGGACCCGGGCACCCCTAGAATGTGTGTATACAATATGGATATCAAATGAAAGCTGTTGATGAGTGCTTTAGTACAGGGTAGTTTTCATACCTATTGGTGGCTAGGGTCTCGAGATATAGGCCAAAACGTGGACCCGGGTACCCCTAGAATGTGTTTATACAATATGGATATCAAATGAAAGCTGTTGATGAGTACTTTAGTACAGGGTAGTTTTCATACCTATTGGTGACTAGGTTCTCGAAATATAGGCCAAAACGTGGACCCGGGTACCCCTAGAATGTGTTTTACAATATGGATATCAAATGAAAGCTGTTGATGAGTACTTTAGTACAGGGTAGTTTTCATACCTATTGGTGACTATGGTCTCGAGATATAGGCCAAAACGTGGACCCGGGCACCGCTAGAATGTGTTTATACAATATTGATATCAGATGAAAGCTGTTGATGAGTGCTTTAGTACAGGGTAGTTTTCATACCTATTGGTGACTATGGTCTCGAGATATAGGCCAAAACGTGGAAACGGGCACCCCTAGAATGTGTGTATACAATATGGAAATCAGATGAAAGCTGTTGATGAGTGCTTTAGTACAGGGTAGTTTTCATACCTATTGGTGACTAGGGTCTCGAGATATAGGCCAAAACGTGGACCCGGGTACCCTAGAATGTGTTTATACAATATGGATTTCAAATGAAAGCTGTTGATGAGTGCTTTAGTACAGGGTAGTTTTCATACCTATTGTTGACTAGGGTCTCGAGATATAGGCCAAAATGTGGACCCGGGCACCCCTAGAATGTGTTTATACAATATGGATATCAAATGAAAGCTGTTGATGAGTGCTTTAGTACAGGGTAGTTTTCATACCTATTGGTGACTACGGTCTCGAGATATAGGCCAAAACGTGGGCCCGGGCACCCATAGAATGTGTTTATACAATATTGATATCAAATGAAAGCTGTTGATGAGTGCTTTAGTACAGGGTAGTTTTCATACCTATTGGTGACTAGGGTCTCGAAATATAGGCCAAAACGTGGACCCGGGCACCCTTAGAATGTGTTTATACAATATGGATATCAAATGAAAACTGTTGATGAGTGCTTTACTACAGGATAGTTTTCATACCTATTGGTGACTAGGGTCTCGAGATATAGGCCAAAGCATGGACCCGGATACCCCTAGAATGTGTGTGTATTTTGGATATCAAATGAAAGCTGTTGCTGAGAGCTTTTAAGTAATTTTTATTGCGATATTCTATTTAGTCACATCAACCTGGCAAAACTGATAAATATGCATGCGAAGCCGAAATAAACCCACATACCTATTTACATACGTCCTATTCGATTTGCCTGAAATTTGGTATATAAATTTGCCTATATTATTATTTACGATGCTTTTTTCCGGGAAGTAGACCAGAGACGGACTGGCACTGGGATTAGGACTGGGACTGAGACTGAGACTTGGAGCGGGACTGGGACTGAGACTCGGAATGGGACTGGAACAAAATACATACCACCCTCTGGGACTGGCATTAAGATATGAAGAAGAATGAGAAAAACTTAAAAGAAGATAAAAGAGAGAAGGAGAAGGACACTGAGAAAGAGATAGAAAGAGACGAAGATGGAGATAGATGAAGCGAAAAATATGGAGGGAGGAGTGAATACAAAGATTAGGAAAAAGTTTAGAGGGGCGAGGGCAGAGTTAGACGGAAAAAGCTTATTAAAATGTATGCAGATATACCAAATTTAGGGCAGAACAGCGTATGCCGGGTCTGCTAGTAAATACAATATAACAGACAGAAAATAGCAACAGCAACAATTACATCAGCAGCACCAACAGCATACTTTTAAACAACTTGAGGAACAATAACAATCAACATGGGCCGACAATAGACAACAATCAACAGATACAAAATAAGGCAACCTAACGGCTGCTGATACCCCCATTGGCAAATAACACTACTCAACAAATTTTGTTCAACTTTAGTCTCCAAGAATAAAATATAAGCTGTTGATGAGTGCTTTAGTACAGGGTAGTTTTCATACCTATTCGTGACTATGGTCTCGAGATATAGGCCAAAACGTGGACCCGGGCACCCCTAGAATGTGTTTATACAATGTGGATATCATATGAAAGCTGTTGATGAGTGCTTTAGTACAGGGTAGTTTTCATACCAATTGGTGACTAGGGTCTCGAGATATAGGGCAAAACGTGGACCCGGGCACCCCTATAATGTGTTTATACATATGGATATCAGATGAAAGCTGTTGATGAGTGCTCTAGTACAGGGTAGTTTTCATACCTATTGGTGACTAGGGTCTCGAGATATAGGCCAAAACGTGGACCCGGGCACCCCTAGAATGTGTTTATACAGTATAGATATCATATGAAAGCTGTTGATGAGTGCTTTAGTACAGGGTAGTTTTCATACCTATTGGTGACTAGGGTCTCGAGATATAGGCCAAAACGTGGACCCGGGCACCCCTAGAATGTGTTTATACAATATGGATATCAGATGAAAGCTGTTGATGAGTGCTTTAGTACAGGGTAGTTGGCATAACTATTGGTGACAAGGGTCTCGAGATATAGGCCAAAACATGGACCCGGATACCCCTAGAATGTGTTTATACAATATGGATAACAAATGAAAGCTCTTGATGAGTGCTTTTGTACAGGGTAGTTTTCATACCTATTGGTGACTACGGTCTCGAGATATTGGCCAAAACGTGGACCCGGGCACCCCTGGAATGTGTTTATACAATATGGATATCAGGTGAAAGCTGTTGATGAGTGCTTTAGTACAGGGTAGTTTTCATACCTATTGGTGACTAGGGTCTCGATATCTAGGCCAAAACGTGGACCCGGGTACCCCTAGAATGTGTTTATACAATATGGAAATCAAATGAAAGCTCTTGATGAGTGCTTTAGTACAGGGTAGTTTTCATACCTATTGGTGACTAGGGTCTTGAGATATAGGCCAAAACGTAGACCCGGGCACCCCTAGAATGTGTTTATACAATATGGATATCAAATGAAATCTGTTGATGATTGCTTTAGTACAGGGTGGTTTTCATACCTATCGGTGACTAGGGTCTCGTGATATAGGCCAAAACGTGGACCCGGGCACCCCTATAATGTGTTTATATAATATGGATATCAAATGAAAGCTCTTGATGAGTGCTTTAGTACAGGGTAGTCTTCATAACTATTGGTGATTAGGGTCTCGAGATATAGGCCAAAACATGGACCCGGATACCCCTAGAATGTGTGTGTATTTTGGATATCAAATGAAAGCTGTTGCTGAGAGCTTTTAAGTAATTTTCATTTTGATATTCGATTTAGTCGCATCAACCTGGCAAAACTGATAAATATGCATGCGAAGCCGAAATAAACCCACATACCTATTTACATACGTCCTATTCTATTTGCCTGAAATTTGGTATATAAATTTGCCTATATTATTATTTACGATGCTTTTTTCCGGGAAGTAGACCAGAGACGGACTGGCACTGGGATTAGGACTGGGACTGAGACTGAGACTTGGAGTGGGACTGGAACTGAGACTCGGAATGGGACTGGAACAAAATACATACCACCCTCTGGGACTGGCAATAAGATATGAAGAAGAATGAGAAAAACTTGAAAGAAGAGAAAAGAGAGAAGGAGAAGGACACTGAGAAAGAGATAGAAAGAGACGAAGATGGAGATAGATGAAGCGAAAAATATGGAGGGAGGAGTGAATACAAACATTAGGAAAAAGTTTAGAGGGGCGAGGGCAGAGTTAGACGGAAAAAGCTTATTAAAATGCATGCAGATATACCAAATTTAGGGCAGAACAGTGTATGCCGGGTCTGCTAGTAAATACAATATAACAGACAGAAAATAGCAACAGCAACAATTACATCAGCAGCACCAACAGCATACTTTTAAACAACTTGAGGAACAATAACAATCAACATGGGCCAACAATAGACAACAATCAACAGATACAAAATAAGGCAACCTAACGGCTGCTGATACCCCCATTGGCAAATAACACTACTCAACAAATTTTTTTCAACTTTAGTCTCCAAGAATAAAATATAAGCTGTTGATGAGTGCTTTAGTACAGGGTAGTTTTCATACCTATTCGTGACTATGGTCTCGAGATATAGGCCAAAACGTGGACCCGGGCACCCCTAGAATGTGTTTATACAATGTGGATATCAGATGAAAGCTGTTGATGAGTGCTTTAGTACAGGGTAGTTTTCATACCTATTGGTGACTGGGGTCTCGAGATATAGGCCAAAACGTGGACCCGGGCACCCCTAGAATGTGTTTATACAATATGGATATCAGATGAAAGCTGTTGATGAGTGCTTTAGTACAGGGTAGTTTTCAAACCTATTGGTGACTATGGTCTCGAGATATAGGCCAAAACGTGGACCCGGGCACCCCTAGAATGTGTTTATACAATATGGATATCATATGAAAGCTGTTGATGAGTGCTTTAGTACAGGGTAGTTTTCATACCTATTGGTGACTAGGGTCTCGAGATATAGGCCAAAACGTGGACCCGGGCACCCCTAGAATGTGTTTATACAATATGGATATCAGATGAAAGCTGTTGATGAGTGCTTTAGTACAGGGTAGTTGTCATAACTATTGGTGACAAGGGTCTCGAGATATAGGCCAAAACATGGACCCGGATACCCCTACCCGGGTACCCCTAGAATGTGTTTATACAATATGGATAACAAATGAAAGCTCTTGATGAGTGCTTTAGTACAGGGTAGTTTTCATACCTATTGGTGACTATGGTCTCGAGATATTGGCCAAAACGTGGACCCGGGCACCCCTAGAATGTGTTTATACAATATGGATATTAGATGAAAGCTGTTGATGAGTGCTTTAGTACAGGGTAGTTTTCATACCTATTGGTGACTAGGGTCTCGATATATAGGCCAAAACGTGGACCCGGGTACCTCTAGAATGTGTTTATACAATATGGATATCAAATGAAAGCTTTTGATGAGTGCTTTAGTACAGGGTAGTTTTCATACCTATTGGTGACTAGGGTCTTAAGATATAGGCCAAAACGTAGACCCGGGCACCCCTAGAATGTGTTTATACAATATGGATATCAAATGAAAGCTGTTGATGATTGCTTTAGTTCAGGGTGGTTTTCATACCTATCGGTGACTAGGGTCTCGTGATATAGGCCAAAACGTGGACCCGGGCACCCCTATAATGTGTTTAAACATATGGATATCAGATGAAAATTGTTGATGAGTGCTTTAGTACAGGGTAGTTTTCATACCTATTGGTGACTAGGGTCTCGATATATAGGCCAAAACGTGGACCCGGGTACCCCTAGAATGTGTTTATACAATATGGATATCAAATGAAAGCTCTTGATGAGTGCTTTAGTACAGGGTAGTTTTCATACCTATTGGTGACTAGGGTCTTAAGATATAGGCCAAAACGTAGACCCGGGCACCCCTAGAATGTGTTTATACAATATGGATATCAAATGAAAGCTGTTGATGATTGCTTTAGTTCAGGGTGGTTTTCATACCTATTGGTGACTATGGTCTCGAGATATTGGCCAAAACGTGGACCCGGGCACCCCTAGAATGTGTTTATACAATATGGATATCAGATGAAAGCTGTTGATGAGTGCTTTAGTACAGGGTAGTTTTCATACCTATTGGTGACTAGGGTCTCGATATATAGGCCAAAACGTGGACCCGGGTACCCCTAGAATGTGTTTATACAATATGGATATCAAATGAAAGCTGTTGATGAGTGCTTTAGTACAGGGTAGTTTTCATACCTATTGGTGACTAGGGTCTCGAGATATAGGCCAAAACGTGGACCCAGGCACCCCTAGAATGTGTTTATACAATATGGATATCAGATGAAAGCTGTTGATGAGTGCTTTAGTACAGGGTAGTTTTCAAACCTATTGGTGACTATGGTCTCGAGATATAGGCCAAAACGTGGACCCGGGCACCCCTAGAATGTGTTTATACAATATGGATATCATATGAAAGCTGTTGATGAGTGCTTTAGTACAGGGTAGTTTTCATACCTATTGGTGACTAGGGTCTCGAGATATAGGCCAAAACGTGGACCCGGGCACCCCTAGAATGTGTTTATACAATATGGATATCAGATGAAAGCTGTTGATGAGTGCTTTAGTACAGGGTAGTTGTCATAACTATTGGTGACAAGGGTCTCGAGATATAGGCCAAAACATGGACCCGGATACCCCTACCCGGGTACCCCTAGAATGTGTTTATACAATATGGATATCAGATGAAAGCTGTTGATGAGTGCTTTAGTACAGGGTAGTTTTCATACCTATTGGCGACTAGGGTCTCGATATATAGGCCAAAACGTGGACCCGGGCACCCCTAGAATGTGTTTATACAATATGGATATCAGATGAAAGCTGTTGATGAGTGCTTTAGTACAGGGTAGTCTTCATAACTATTGGTGACTAGGGTCTCGATATATAGGCCAAAACGTGGACCCGGGTACCCCTAAAATGTGTTTATACAATATGGATATCAAATGAAAGCTGTAAATGAGTGCTTTAGTACAGGGTAGTTTTCATACCTATTGGTGACTAGGGTCTTGATATATAGGCCAAAACGTGGACCCGGGCACCCCTAGAATGTGTTTATACAATATGGATATCAGATGAAAGCTGTTGATGAGTGCTTTAGTACATACCTATTGGTGACTAGGGTCTCGAGATATAAGCCAAAACGTGGACCCGGGCACCCCTAGAATGTGTTTATACAATATGGATATCAAATGAAAGCTGTTGATGAATGCTTTAGTACAGGGTAGTTTTCATACCAATCGGTGACTAGGGTCTCGAGATAGAGGCTAAAACGTGGACCCGGCACCCCTAGGATGTGTTTAAACAATATGGATATCAAATGAAAGCTGTTGATGAGTGCTTTAGTACAGGGTAGTTTTCATACCTATTGGTGACTATGGTCTCGAGATATTGGCCAAAACGTGGACCCGGGCACCCCTAGAATGTGTTTATACAATATGGATATCAGATGAAAGCTGTTGATGAGTGCTTTAGTACAGGGTAGTTTTCATACCTATTGGTGACTATGGTCTCGAGATATTGGCCAAAACGTGGACCCGGGCACCCCTAGAATGTGTTTGTACAATATGGATACCAAATGAAAGTTGTTGATGAGTGCTTTAGTACAGGGTAGTTTTCATACCTATTGGTGACTAGGGTCTCGAGATAGAGGCTAAAACGTGGGCCCGGGCACCCCTAGGATGTGTTTAAACAATATGGATATCAAATGAAAGCTGTTGATGAGTGCTTTAGTACAGGGTAGTTTTCATACCTATTGGTGACTAGGGTCTCGAGATATAGGCCAAAACGTGGACCCGGGCTCCCCTAGAATGTGTTTATACAATATGGATATCAAATGAAAACTGTTTATGAGAGCTTTACTACAGGGTAGTTTTCATACCTATTGGTGACTAGGGTCTCGAGATATAGGCCAAAACATGGACCCGGATACCCCTAGAATGTGTGTGTATTTTGAAAATGAAAGCTGTTGCTGAAAGCTTTTAAGTAATTTTCATTGTGATATTCGATTTAGTCGCATCAACCTGGCAAAACAGATAAATATGCATGCGAAGCCGAAATAAAGACATGAATTGATAATACCCACATACCTATTTACATACGTCCTATTCGATTTGCCTGAAATTTGGTATATAAATTTGCCTATATTAGTATTTACGATGCTTTTTCCGGAAAGTAGACCAGGGACGGACTGGGACTGGGATTAGGACGTTATATGTTAAATGTTACGTCTAAAGACAAAATTGCAGTTCAAATGTTATTGTATTATATTAAATTTAAGTGAACTGTTGGAAAATATATTATTGCTTGATGTTAGTTATTAATAACTTTTTAATGTTTGTTTTTTCGTTTTATGTTTTATTAGAATAAACCAGACTGCCTGATGAAGATGTTATAAAAACATCGAAACGCGTAGGAGAATAAGAAAAAACAAAAGTGTTTGTCTTTTTATTTATCGGCCGAAAAGCTCCTTTGGAAGAATTAATAAAAACTATACTGTGGCCCAAAATCACTAATAAAAGAGGATATATTTGTTGGTCCGCAAATTAGAAGTTTGCTGAAAGATGAAAATTTTGCGAATCATTTATCATCAGTAGAAGCAGCGGCTTGGGATAGCAACAAAGATCCCAACTATAGAGAGATGGTCAAAGTCTTGTCGAAAACCTACAGTGCTATGAAATGCAACATGTCCCTCAAAATGCATTTTTTGCATTCACATTTGGATAATTTTCCGGCAAACATAGGTGCTGAAAGTGATGAACAGGGTGAAAGGTTTCACCAAGACCTCATGATTTTTGAAAAGCGTTACCAAGGTTTTTGGAATGAAGAAATGATGGGAGATTATTGCTGGACAATAATACGGGAGACAAACCCATAAAATTATAAACAGGTAGTTAAAAGTACCCACCACGGTAAAATCGCTCAATTTGACTTTTTTTAGATGTAGATATGTATGTATTTAATGTTGTTGTCCTTGTTGTTTTTTACTGAATTGCTGATTTATACTCATATTACTCAATTGAATACAGTTTAACGTGCAAAGATATGTCTACAATAAAACGTTATAAAAAAAACGGAGTTTGAATAAAAATTTTCTATAAAAAATTGTAGGATAGACGCTTGCAAGTTACCGGAGCTATAGTCTCAACGGCACGTCCGATTGTTGTACTGGTATGCTTAAAATTTTCGTATTTAAATTACCTACAACATAGGAGGGCTAACTTTTTTCGTCAATTTTTCCGATTTTAAAGTGGTTAAATCTGAAATTTTGTAAAAAATTTTTTTTTTCTCAACATTTTTTCAACGTTTTTAGGCATAGTGGGCAAACTACTGAATATACTGAAAGGAGGGAAAGCAAGAAATGTTTATTGGTATCAGCATAATGTATAATTCAACAGTTTAAAACGAAAAAATGAAAACTACAAATTTTTGCCCTACCTATATGAAGTAGTGTTCTGCAAAAATGGGAATTTTCATATTTTCGCCTATATCTCGGAAACTATATCTGCGACAGGAGAATGGAAGTCATATTCGGAATCAGGAGAAAATTTTACTTTAGGAAAAGCCTATTTTATTCTTGGAGATTTTTTTTGTCGAGTAGTGTAATTGAACTTCTTTCAATTTTTGCTAATATTTTTTTTATGTCTTTTTAAATAATAAATAATTAATTTTAACACTTATCTAAAAAGTTTGGCCATTTCCCTTCTCTTGTGATGCAAGAAGTCACAGAAAAGAGTTCGATGCGATTTTTTCTAAATGGCAAAAAAAATTTTTTTGTAAAATAGCCAGAAAACACCGGCAACAGAAAAAAGGTCCCACCCGAATCACACTAGAAGAGTATAGACGCCGACAGGGCAAAAATACAAGAAAACCGAAAGACCCGGTCATACCGGCTCCAGAAAAAATTAAAAGAAAAAGGGGTGGAGCAAAATACAAAAAAAGGAAATTGCCAAGCTTTACCTAGAATTTAATATGGCCACAAGCCAGGATGAAAAAAAGAAAAAAAAATTTAATTAGTCAGAAAATCTTAATAAATATGCCTCATAAAAACCCCATTATCTGGGATGATAAACCCCTAGAAATAGATTTTGATAATTTTAGGAATGGATAGAATCCCAACCATTAAAGATGTTTTAAACCCAACTACCTTAGAAATAGAAACCAATCTAATGTTGGAAAGAGTCTTCCCTAATAGAAATTAATAAATAAAATAAATTAATAAAATGAAAACTTGTTTATTTTAAAACGATTAACATAAATAGGATTTGTTTACCATAATGGGTGGACAAAAATCCAAAATAGAAAAACCAATGGCAAACGTTGTAAACTCAGTCCATGCTTCTAATCATCAGTATAGTTTGTTGCATAAATTTGTTTTTTAAGCTTTATCCAACCCATAATAAATTCCTTAAAAAGCGGTTTGAAAGTCGCGTCGACGGTTTAGATAAGGTTTAACAAATTTTTCTCATCTACCTTCTCCAATAATGGGCAAATGGGAAAATATCGTTAAACTACTTATAGAAGAAAAAACGATAGTAGAAAAATCCTACAAGTATATTAATAAAACTGCAAAAATAAAGGCAGAAACAGTAGTAACAAATCTCACAATAATAGTTGAAGCAATAAATAAGATAGGAAAAACGATACAAAAATTATATGGTCAACTAAATAGCAGTCGCAAAACACAAGCATATCAAATTTTTGCAAGCGTTAGAGACAAATTGGTGTCCTCGATGGCAAGATATGATATATATAATATAAAATATTCCAGATGTTTGGCTAGTTGTTTTTTATATATATACAAAATAAATTTAGACAGCTAAAAAGCCTTCAAGAGGGTACTTAAAACCTCATTTTAACCAAAACGCCAAATACATTTGAACAAAATGTAAATATCAACTCCAAAACCTTATTATTTAAAATCCATTTCCAAGAAATACCCTCAAAATGCCTCAATCAACAATAAATTTTCTTGGGACAGCTTTATCAGCGCTGCCTAAGTTCAATAGCAAACCAAGAATTTGCATAATCTTTTTGGATGCTCATGCATCTCTGCACAACTCAAATATAAGTAATGAAGCAAAAATTTAGGATGAGATGCAAAAACTCTAAAAGAAAAAAAAACCAGCCAATAACACTATTACCAACAGTAATGAAAAAACTAAGAGTCACAAGGAGAACCTTATTATAAATAAAGCGCTTAATAGATAAATAAATTTGCAATTAGACATGTCGCTCTCGTTTTCATCCAAAAGGATAGAAAATTTTTAGCATAATAAATACAAGCAACCGGATTTTTGAGGAAGTTATTGACTTAGGACAATATTCGACCAGGCTGAAAAAGCCGGAAATCTAGGACTTGTAAAATAAAAACACAGTTGTCCTTAGGGACAAATTGATTGTTAATGAATAGTAATACTCGAGTAAGCAAATTTAAATAATATTGTAACTAATTTTCTTGCAAATCCTCTTATTTGCAATCCTCTGCTAAGTTCGAATCACTAAACTGTTGAATAAATAACTCCAATATTGAATGATGGAAAAATGGCCTTTATTAAAGTACTTCACAATAACACTTATACTTTGCTACTCGCTGGCTTAATAACCAAACTGATTGATAACTCAAATTAAACTCTACTATTGGCCGCCAGATCGCGTGTTTAATCGAAATCTCAAATCAAACTGAATTCCTTCTTACTCGCTTGCCCCGCTTTTATAGTTTACGCTGCATACTTCTAGGCTCTTCGATTTCCAGAACTTACTAGTTGTTTCGGCTACAAAATCGCCAGCCACAACTACGTGCACAAATTATTGCCCTTTCTTGTGACCACTGAGATAAGATATATGCATGTGTTTGTGCATTGCCGCTCCGCTGCTCGTATACGTACATATGTGTAGACGCAATTATTTATTCGTTTATGTAGATACATAAAGATTGAATTATTGATGTGAATGTTTGTAGTTTACAGTCTCTCGCGCGCACATAGGCGTATAAGTAAATGCATCTGTGTGTGACATCTCTCTGGGCTGCCTTATATATGTGTATACTTGATTTGATTATTAACGTAAATACTGCTTGGCATGGCCTTAGCATCGCCTTAGTGATGGGATAACTTAGTGATGGTAATATCCGTGACACTGCCCTCCACCTAAGTCTGATCGTCCCGATCAGACAAATCTCTCGATCTAAACGTTGCCAGCCTTTCCAAATGGACCACTTTCATTTTGGTTCGTGGTTTACCGATGGTTTGTATGCGGTACACTACATCGTTGATCCGTTTTACAACTTTGTATGGGCCTTCCCAATTACACTGCAATTTCGGGGACAAACCTTTTTTACGTTGTGGGTTGTATAACAGCACCAAATCTCCTTCCTGAAAACCTTCTGAATTAATTGCTTTATCGTATCTGGCTTTCATCTTGTCACTCATAATCTTTGTTCTTTGCCTTATCAGATCATGTATTTCTCTTAGCTCTTCTTCCAAATCACTAGTGGATTTCCTGACATTTCTCTCCGCATTGGCATCTATCCCAAACTTCAAATCAGCTGGCAGTCTAAGGTCATTGCCAAAAATTACTTTTGCAGGGGTTTGGCCCGTTGTCTCATGCACTGCTGATCGGTAAGCCATCAAGAAAATGGTATGCGGGTATCCCATTCTTTTTGGTACTTGTCTACTACTTTCCTTAAGTGCTCCTCCAATGTTCTATTGAATCGTTCTACCATACCATCGGATTGAGGATGCAATGCAGTTGTCCGTGTTTTTCGAATGCCAAATGACTTACACATTTCCTGGAACACAGCTGATTCGAAATTCCTGCCTTGGTCAGAATATAACTCCATTGGTACACCATACTTTGCAACCCATTCGTTTTTAACCACTTCTGCTACTGTTTCTGCTTCTTGGTTTGGGATTGGGTATACCTCTGGCCATTTACTGAAATAATCCATAACCACCAGTACGTATTTGTTTCCGCGGTTACTAGTAGGAAATGGACCTGCGACATCCATGGCGATCCTTTCAAATGGCGCACCTGAGTTATATTGCTTCATCTGGCCATGACTTCGTGTTCTGGGCCCTTTCGCTCTGCTGCAAACCTCGCAGTTCGCAATCCACTCAGTGACCGACTGACGGCAACCAACCCAACATAATCTCTGTTTAATCTTCTCGAGCGTCTTCGTGATTCCAAGATGACCTCCGCTTGGACCATTATGCAGCTCGCTGAGCACGTCAGGAATCCTCTTTCTGGGAACAACTATCAGTTTATTCTTGTATTTACCATCCTCACTATCCCATAGTCGATGAAGGCAACCGGATATCAATTCTAAACTGTTCCACTGTGCCCAATATGACTTCGCAATGGGACTCTCTGCTGACATCTCTTCTCTGTTTGGTCTTTCATTTCGTTCGAGCCCTTGCATAACACGTGACAGATCTGCATCTTCTAGCTGGCACTTTCTTAGCTGTTCCTTGTCCCATTCATCTGTACATGTTATATTCATTAGCCGGACATCTATAATGTCTTCTTTAGCCTCGGCTTTTGAACAGTGCTTGCATTCCAAACTACACGGTCTTCGTGACATTGCATCAGCATTTCCATGGGTACTACCTTTTCGATGCTCAATGGAAAAGTCGTAGCTTTGTAGTCGCTCAATCCACCGTGCCAATTGTCCTTCCGGATTACGGAACTGCAGAAGCCATTTCAACGCTGCGTGATCTGTCCTGACACGGAATCGCTGGCCGTAGAGGTATTTGTGAAAATGTTTAATGCAGTCTACCAATGCCAACAGCTCTCTCCGCGTAACACAGTAGTTCCTCTCTGGTTTTCCAATCGAACGGCTGTAATATGCAACTACCTTCTCCTGTCCATCGACCAGTTGTGATAAAACGCCTCCTATAGCATATCCACTCGCATCTGTATCCAGAATAAATGTTGCTCCTGGAATCGGATATGCTAACATTGGGGCAGTGCACAAACGCTCCTTCAATGTTTGGAAAGCCACTTCTTGCTCCTTCTTCCATTCAAAAGCTTTATTTTTTTCTTGTAAGCTCATGGAGGCTATGGGCTACGCTGGAAAAATTTTGTACAAATCGGCGGTAATATGTGCACAGCCCAAGGAAACTCCTTAATTCATGTAGGTTCTGTGGTCTTGGCCAATCTTTTACAGCCTCTATCTTTTCGTTCGCAGTGCAGATGCCCTCTGCCGTTACCTTGTGACCCAAATAATTTACTTCCTTTTTAAACAGCGCACACTTTTTGGGACTTAACTTCAGACCAGCGCCAGCTATTCTTTGGAAAACTTCCTCCAAGTTCTTAAGATGTTCATCGAAATTCTTGCCCAATACGATGATGTCGTCCAGGTACACCAAGCATGTTTTCCAATGTAGTCCTTTCAATACCTGATCCATGAGTCTCTCGAAAGTAGCTGGTGCATTACATAGTCCAAAGGGCATTACTGTAAATTGCCAAAGACCATCTCCGACGCTGAAGGCTGTTTTCTCTTTGTCTTCCTCCTTTACCTCCACTTGCTAGTAGCCGCTTTTCAAGTCCAGTGTGGAAAACCATTTCGTACCAGAGAGCGAGTCCAGAGTGTCGTCAATTCTTGGCAATGGGTAGCTATCCTTTTTCGTAACGTCATTCAACTTCCGGTAGTCCACGCAAAACCTCATTTTTCCATCCTTCTTCTTTACAAGTACTACCGGTGAGCTCCAGGGACTAGCTGATGGTTCGATGACGCCGCTGTCGCTCATTTCTTGTATAATTTGACTCACAACTTCCCGCTTCGCCAGTGGAACACTACGTGGAGCTTGACGGATCGGCCTCGCATCTCCAGTGTCAATTTGATGTTTCACAACGTTGGTGCGGCCTGGTTTAGAACCATCAAATATGTTCGCGTACTTTAGGAGCAGTTGTTTTGCCTTACTCTGATATGCTTCCTCTAGCCCCTGCGTCCATGCCGTGATGTCATATGAAAGATTAGTATTACTAGCTGAAACGTGTTCCTGGAGCTGTTCACAGTTAATAACTACTTCAGCCTCTTGGCATCTTCCCAAAATAGCTCCTTTAGTCAGTTTGAGTGGTGAATTGAACTCATTGAGTACTCTTACCGGAATACGTCCATCTTGTTTTGTCATAGCCAGGGTTTTCCCGACAAGTATGTTCAGTGCTGATTTGTTTGCTGCTTCGACAACCCACAATTTGTTTGTCCCACAATCTCCATCAACCTTTGCCCAGATGACTGCTTCGGATTTTGGTGGTATTCGCTGACTCTCTTCCACCAGCACTCGTTTACTGCTGTAGCCTCTCTCGTAGCCGAAATTAAGTGGTAACTCCATGTTCGTATATCGCATCGTCTTGCTTTGCATGTCGATCTTGATGCCCTGGTCGATTAAGAAGTCCACTCCAATTATGATTTCATCAACAATCTCTGCCACTATAAAATTGTGTACTACCGTGAGGTTCCCAATTGCGACTTCACATGATACTTCTCCTAGAACCGTGCTGTCTTCTCCAGTGGCTGTACGAAATCTTGCTCCATGCAATGGTGTAATCTTCTTGTTGACTAAATCCGCTCGAATGATGGAATGAGATGCACCCGTATCTACAGTCAGTAAACGTTCCTTTCCATCCACATGACCTCCGACAGTAAGATTGTTTGACCTTCTTCCAATTTGTGAGATAGAGATTATGGGGCATTCAATTGAGGGAGCCAGCTGTCGCCCCTTGCGGCTGACTCGCTTTAGTTTAACGATTGGGTGGACTTGGAGATTTGCTCATCTCCTTCAGCTCTGCGTTTACGGCCACCCACATTGTTGGAGCTATTGGGACCGGGGCTGCAATGTCGTGCAATATGACCTGGGTTGCCGCACTTGAAACATTTAATAACTCCGGCATTTTTCTGTTGTGATCCCTTCAGAGCTTCCAAAATAGTATCTACCCACTCTGGCCTTTCTACTTCCACACGATGAGCTTTGTATGCTGGTTTACTCAATAATGACGCCGTTTCCTGAGTCAATGCATGGGATACCGTTTCAGAAAATGTTTGCTTTGGGTTCGCGTATGTGGCTCGCTTCGTTTCGACATCCCTTATGCCATTTATAAAGCTCTGAATCTTCACTCTTTCCGTGTATTCCACAGGTGCATCCGCATTTGCAAGATGAGCCAATCTTTCAATGTCCGAAGCAAACTCCCGCAAAAAGTCCCGTTAGCTTTTTGGTAGCGGTTTTGCAATTCTATTTGAAATATCTGTTTCCTGTGTTCGCTTCCGTATCGCCGTTCCACAGCAGCCATCAATGCGTCATAACTGTTCCGTTCGTACTCTGGAATAGTCTGTAAGATTTCGGCAGCTGGTCCTTTCAATGCTACGAAGAGTGCGGCAACTTTATCTTCCACATTCCAGTTGTTCACTGCTGCGGTCTTCTCAAACTGTAGCTTAAAGACCTGGAAAGGAACAGAACCGTCAAAGGATGGTGTTTTTACCTTTGGATTACTCGCTGAAACTGCTGGACGATTTAGTTGTAACTGCTCGATACGTCCTCTCAAAGCATCCACCTCGGCCTCGATTTTATCCTGTCGACCACTGAAGCCTTCATGAAACTGGGTTAGTTTTTCTTCCATATGCGCTTCCAGTTTAGGTGATATACGGGTTTCCTGCTCTTCTAGTTGTGTGGATATCTGTGCTGAAATTTGTGCTGACATTTCCGAAATACGCGTTTCTTGTGCTTCAATCTTTGATGTTATACGTGTCTCTTGGGATTCCATCTTAGATGTTATCTGTGTCGACATTTCTGACATACGCGTTTCTTGTGCTTCAATCTTCGATGTAATCTGTGTCGACATTTCTGACATACGCGTTTCTTGTGCTTCAATCTTGGATGTTATATCTGTCTTTTGCGATTCTAGTTGTGATGCCATATATGTCTTCTGCTCTTCCAGTTGAGATGACACTGTCGATGTTTGAGCAGATATTGCAGCTAAAATCATGTTCAAGTCTGTGCTGGTAACCGTCTGCGATGTTTCGTTTTTCTCTTCAATTTTTGTTGTCTCCTCGCTATCAAGATGAGAGACATACTCTTCCACATCAATTCCTTCTGCTTCCATTGCCTCTCGTAGCCGTGCCTGAAGTTCAAGTTTAACGCTGCTTGTATTCAATACACGGCTCTCCAACTCCTTCTTTAGTTGCTGGATCTTCAATTCACTGAACTTTGCCATGTCCTTGTTGTCGTTTGGAATTTATTCAACAATTCCTCTTCTGGCACCAATTGTAACGATTTTTTTGCAAATCCTCTTATTTGCAATCCTCTGCTAAGTTCGAATCACTAAACTGTGGAATAAATAACTCCAATGTTGAATGATGGAAAAATGGCCTTTATTAAAGTACTTCACAATAACACTACTACTACTTTGCTACTCGCTGGCTTAATAACCAAACTGATTGATAACTCAAATTAAACTCTACTATTGGCCGCCAGATCGCGTGCTTAATCGAAATCTCAAATCAAACTGAATTCCTTCTTACTCGCTTGCCCCGCTTTTATAGTTTACGCTGCATACTTCTAGGCTCTTCGATTTCCAGAACTTACTAGTTGTTTCGGCTACAAAATCGCCAGCCACAACTACGTGCACAAATTATTGCCCTTTCTTGTGACCACTGAGATAAGATATATGCATGTGTTTGTGCATTGCCGCTCCGCTGCTCGTATACGTACATATGTGTAGACGCAATTATTTATTCGTTTATGTAGATACATAAAGATTGAATTATTGATGTGAATGTTTGTAGTTTACAGTCTCTCGCGCGCACATAGGCATATAAGTAAATGCATCTGTGTGTGACATCTCTCTGGGCTGCCTTATATATGTGTATACTTGATTTAATTATTAACGTAAATACTGCTTGGCATGGCCTTAGCATCGCCTTAGTGATGGGATAACTTAGTGATGGTAATATCCGTGACAATATAAATAGGTACCAAAGTTCTCAAAAATCTAACCCCAGAAGTTATGCATGTCACAAATGTCGACAAAATTAAAGAAATTCTTCATAAATATCATGACGATCCTGTTTTTGGTGGTCCAGACAGAAATCGCATGATACACATGATCAGATAAAAGTATTGCTGGAAAATATGAAAATGGTATAAGAAAGGATATGAAAAATGTTTGCATCCACTGTACCTTCTTTGACCCATTGGTTTAACAAGGCCTGACGAGAGGCGAGTGGGAATGGGGGATTCCCCCCTCCCCGGGCCCGGGGTTTCTTAAGGGGCCCGCGATTTAGAGGTATTAAGAAACTTTTTTAATTCAGGAGAGTCTTTAGTTGTTCAATTGTGGAATTTTTAAGCCGAGTTTCAAAAGCAACGAATATCTGCATTTCGTTTTAATATTATAGAGAAGCGTGAAAAATAAAAATCTATATATATAAAAAGAAAGGCTAAAATGTGTGTTAGTTGGTTGCCGGTGTTTGAATAGATGCGTAGGTTGATTTTATTCAAACTTTCACATAAGTTGCGTATAACTCACGCGGTGGTTATTACATTGGTTGCGATCGACTTACAGGATCTCGAGATATAGGCCGAAACGTGGACCCGGGTACCCCTAGAATGTGTTTATAGAATATGGATAGCAAATGAAAGCTCTTGATGAGTGCTTTAGTACAGGGTATTTTCATACCTATTGGTGACTAGGGTCTCGAGATATAGGCCAAAGCATGGATCAGGGTTACACTAGGATGTATTTTTACATTATGGGCATCAAATTGAAGCTGTTGATGTGTTCTTTAGTACAGAATAATATATTATACCGCTGGGTGACTAGGATCTCGAGATATAGGCCAAAACGTGCACCCGGATACCCCTAGAATGTGTGGGTAATATGGATATCAAATTAAAGCTGTTGCTGAGAGCTCTAAAGTAATTTTCATTGTGATATTCTATTTAGTCGCATCAACCTGGCAAAACCGATAAATATGCATGCGAAGCCGAAATAAAGACATGAATTAATAATACGGGAAGCAGACCAGAGACGGACAGGGACTGAGACCCGGAGTGGGACTGGGCCTGGAACAAAATATATACCACCCTCTGGGACAGGCAATAAGGGATGAAGAAGAATGAGAAGAACTTGTGAGAAGAGAAAAGAGAGAAGGAGAAGGAGACTGAGTAAGAGATAGAATGAGACGAAGATGGAGATAGATGAAGCGTGATCATTATGACGAGGCATTTCCTACCTCGTTGTTTAACAGAATCTTGCCAAATGGATAGAAAGTGGAGCGTGACTAGTTGGTGTGAAGTGCCAATAGCAATGCTTTTTATTGCCTACCATGTTGTCTGTTAAGCACCAATACTTTAAATCTACCTAAAATTTGTTGTCCTGGCGGATATTCGAAATTGCAAGTGTGAAAGAAGCTATACGATAAACTGCCAGCACACGAAAATACTTATATTCAATGGAGATCTTTACAGAAACCAAATTCAAAAGGAGGCTACAATTGACACACTTATCAATGAAAAACTAAATACTGAAACTCAAAAGTGGAAAGAAATTTTATATAGAATTTTGGACACTATTTTATTTTTGGGTGAAAGAGGCATACCTTTCAGAGGCGAAAGTACATATATTGGTGAACGAAACAATGGAAACTTGTTGGGCATCTTAGAACTCATAAGCCATTATGATCCGATACTTAGAGATCATTTGGACAAAGTTAGGATATCACAACAGCAGCACAAACGTTTACAAGTTCACTATCTTTCCCCAGACATTCAGAACGAGTTTATAGAAATTTGTGCAAAACACGTGAGGGAAACTATATTAGATCAACGCAAGAAAGCCAAGTATTTTTCCACTATCGTTGATGCTACGCATGATGCTAGTCACTTTGAACACACTACGTTCATTTTGCGCTACCACCATTTCAATTCGAAATCAACAAATTTTACAATTCAGGAACGGTTTTTTGCTTTCGTGGATTGTAACAAAAAAACTGGTCAGGAAAACGCTGATTTAATTTACCATACTCTAGGTAAATATGAAATCCCATTAAAAGATTGTCGTACACAAGGTTACAATAACGGTGCCAATATGAAAGGAGCTTACAATGGAGCACAACATCGCATTCTCGACAAAAACTCAAATACTGATTACTCGCCTTGTGCAACCCACAGTCTGAATTTATGTGTTGTTGATTATGCAGAATTTTGTACGACTGCAACTACTTTCTTCTGGGTTGTACAATAATGTTTTACTATTTTCAGCAGCAGTCTAATTACTTAAGCTAAATTGGACTGCACAAGCACACGGAGATATTCCCGGCATTCTCAGGTACATCAACAATTTCGAATGTATCTTGCTGTTCTCAGTTTGGTTCAAAATACTGACTTACCATTAATGAAAGAAATGTCGTACTCCAAGCTAGAGACGCCACCATAGTTGTCGAGGTCAAAATTCAGAAACAAAAATTCAGAAATTAATAATCAGAAGTCAAATTTCAGAAGTCAAAATTAAGAAGTCAAATTTCAGAAGTCAAAATTGAGAAAGTAATCAGAAAGCAAACAAACATTAAATTTTGTGCAAAATATTATGTTTTTTTGCTCTCTGATTACTTTCTGCATTTTAACTTTTGAATTTCGACTTCTGAAATTTGACTCTGAATTCTGACTTCTGATATTTGACTTCTGAATTTTGATTTATGAACTTTTGTCTCGGAGTTGTGACTTCTGAATTTTGGCTGTCTAAAAAAAGAGTACTGGCTAATATTTTCTGAAAAAATGTATTTCTGAATTTTTGTTTTCTGAATTTATGGGTGGAACCAATATATCGGCACTCTGATGTTTGTGAGTGTAGCATGTTGTAGCAACACATATATGATAAATAGTAAATATTATGTGTTAAATTTATTGTCAGCTCTTAGTCCAAACATCATTTAGTTGATGTGGCAAAAATGTTTTTTGATGTAATCCATCAATAATGATTCATTAATGAGACGTCATTAATTCAAATTAATCAAATGAACTAGTGGATTTTTTTAAGGGGGCCCGTAAATTGTATAGTACCGGGCCCGGATTTTCTCTCTACGACCCTGGGTTTAACTACCATTACTATACAACTACTCCTTGCTCCAGCAGCAACTGAATCTACCCAATATACTGTATACAATACGCTCATAAAGCTCGCTTTTTAGAAGAATGTCAATTTTCAACCAATGATGACTGTAACCATTATCCTATTCTATACGTTTTAATTTTAATTTGAAATGGACTACCAATACAAAAGCTTTGTTCAACCGTTTTCATCTAGGAAAACCTCGCCTTTTAGAGAGGTCATAATTTTAGATAATAGGTAATAGGATAGTAGATATATAGGGCCCTGTAGAATGGAAAATATCAATAGGAAAAATAATTTTATTAATAACCTATAAAGTAGAAAACATTGATAGTAAAAGTAATTATACTTTAATTCCATATAATATAGAAAATATAGATAAAAACGATTATACACCCAATAACGAAAATAAGATAATAGTACACAAAAATAGACTTACATTATTAAATAAAGAAATAAATAAATGTAAGGCGCGATAACCTTCGAAGAGGTCTAGGGCCGAGTTTCTCTTCCAATTTGCGTCGTGCTCCTCTTGATTTTCCCTACAAATTGGCCGGACGGGACCTACATGTTTTATGCCGACTCCGAACGGCATCTGCAAGGCACATGAGTTTTCACTGAGAGCTTTTCATAGCAGAAATACACCCGGAGCGCTTGCCAAACACTGCCGAGGGGCGACCCCACTTAGAAAAATTTTCTTCTAATTGAAAACCCTTATTTCTAAAATTTTGATGTTGCTTTGCCTGGGGTGTGAACCCCGGGCATACGGTGTGGTAGGCGGAGCACGCTACCATCACACCACGGTGGTCGGCAAACTTACAATATTAGAACAAGAAAATTTTTAACTTGTAAACATAAAATACAAAATATAGAATTAATTTACATTTCTATATTTTGTTGGCCTTATTTCGGCTCTAATGATAAACACAAGGTGATGTTGGATATACTGTGTAAACAATCGAGTGGTCTTAACGTAGTTCACTTTAATGCACGGAGCCTGTGCTCTGATAAGATGGACTATGTTAGATATATTTTTAATAATTCGTTGGTAGATATTATTTGTATATCTGAGACCTGGTTCGGTGAACATGTCACTGACCTACATTGCTGCATTAGCAACTATAATGTTGTGCGAAATGATCGAAAGCACAAAAAAGGGGGTGGGGTAGCTATATATTACAGAAAATCGCTTAAAATCAAAACTCTGGTTAAATCTGAAGGTTGTGGTACTGAATATATTATTTCAGAAGTTACAGATGGTATCACCAAAATACTTGTTTCATGCGTATACAACCCGAATAAATTTTTTTATTAGATGGCTACTTTTCTGATTTATCTGTTCATGTTATTGAGTATGAGTGTTATGTTATATGTGGTGATTTTAATGGAAACTTACTTGTCAAAGATTCGATTAGTATCAAACTGCGTGATCAAATATCAGCAGCTGGACTAACTATTGTTAATGAGAAAATACCTACAAGAAACGCTAATAACGCTAGGTCAAGCCTTCTAGATTTTTTTATTACCACTGATCTGGCCTTAATTCTTAAATTTGACCAACTATTTTTCATATCGGACCATGATTTGCTTTTCTGTACTGTTGATGTAGTGTTAGAACGTCCTGCTGCTGGTGTTACTTTCTCGTACCGTGATTTCCGTTCTATAGATACCAGTGCTTTGTTCTCTGATTGTAACGCCATTTATTGGAATCAGTGTTGGAATTACGAGTCGGTAGACTCAAAGCTCGAGTTTTTTAATAATCAATTGACTTTCCTTTTTGATCGACATGTGCCCCTACGTAATGCTAAAGTTATAAATAAATCTTGCCCATGGTTTAACAAGAGGGTTAGTGCTGCAATCCAAAAACGAAATAAGTTGCATGCAAAGTGGAGAAGACTAAAGACGAATGCATCATGGTGTGAGTATAAAGTTGCCCGCAACTCGGCGACAGTTGTTACTAGGCAAGCAAAAAGATGGTACTGTCAACTAAAATTGAATCCGTCTCTCCCATCTAAGAAGCTGTGGAGCAATCTGAAAAGTCTGCACATCCATGGAAAGAATAATGTGCAATGTGAAATTGACCCTGATGTTATAAACGATTATTTCACTGAGAATTTCACTGAGAATGTAAGCCCCGTCAGTATTAGTGACGACACAGAGTTGCCCTCACAACTTTTAATCCAAAACCCCTTTGAATTCATCTGCGTCAGCGAAAATGAAGTGTACAAAGCTGTAATGGCGATCAAGCCTTACGCAGTTGGAAATGATGGTATATACTTGAAATTTGTTAAAATTTTACTTCCGTATATAGTAGGTGCTCTCACTCACATTATTAACCATATCTTCACAAGTGGCTATTTTCCGGATGCTTGGAAAAAGGCAATTATTTTTCCTACTCCAAAAAAACCTCTTGCGTCCAACACGAGTGACTATAGACCAATTAGTATCCTGCCATCATTTTCCAAAGTGTGTGAAAATTTGATGGCTGACCAAATTGCGGTTCACATTCAAAAGAATAATTTGCTTTCTCCATTGCAGTCTGAGTTTAGGCCTGGGCACAGTTGTGCTACTGCTATGCTTAAAATTGTAGATGACATAAGAACGCCTTTTGATAAAGGAGATATAACTACTTTGCCTCTTAGATTTCTCTAAGGCATTTGACTCAGTCAACCATTCTCTGTTATGCTCGAAGCTAAGGCATTTTTTCGGGTTCTCTGATAGCTCTTCGAAACTGTTGTTAAGTTATTTAACGGGAAGGGTTCAACGTGTTATATGTGGTAATGCCTCATTTCAGTTCAAAGCTTTCAAAACAGGTGTCCCGCAAGGCTCAATACTTGGCCCGCTCTTGTTTAGTATGTTTATTAACGACGTATTTTCGGCGTGTAAACATGTAAGTGCCCATGCGTATGCTGATGATATTCAGTTATATCTTTCAAATCGTATCGGTCTTGTAGAAGATTTATGTTACAAAGTAAATAACGATCTGTCTGCTATATTGTGCTGGGCGCAAAAAAATGTTTTGTGTTTAAATGCAAGTAAATCATATGTTGTACCCATATGTAAAACAGAAATAGACCCTGATGATATACCGCCTTTAGTAATCGGTACATCCACCCTTGAGATCACTCACAAAATAAAGAACCTTGGGTTTATAATAAATAATAAAATTAGCTGTGGTGATCATGTTAACAAATTGGTAAGCAATGTTTATTTTATTCTGCGTAGGTTGAGAATGTCTGCAGCGTTTACGCCACAAGAGACACGTAAAAAACTCGCGGTACAATTGATTTTGCCCCATTTTACGTACGCGGAATTAGTATATAGTAAACTTGACTCGCTATCAGCAAATAAGGTAAATATAGCCTTCAACAATGTTACACGGGATGTTTATGGCATAAGTCGTTATGCTCACATATCACCATGGCACGACAAAATTTTGGGTTGTAGTATTATGCAATATTTGGCCGCCAGGAACTGTATTTTCATGTTTAAGTTGCTAGAATGGAAAACCCCTAAATATCTGTATGACAAGATTCAATTAACCAGATCTCAGAGACTAAACAGCTTAATAATTCCGAAATATAGTGCACTAACATCTAGCCGGTTTTTTTTTCATTAGTGCAATTAAAATGTGGAACAGGATTCCAGAAAATTTAAAATCAGAACTAAATAGAAGCAACTTCAGAAAGCTAATATACAAATATTTTAGTGACCTCGATATGACGCTGGCCTCGTAACTACAAATAAGCTGCTAGTATCTTAATCTCTATTTTCTGTCTCTCCCTAGTTTCTAAATTTCACTTACTATCTATATCACTTACTGCCTTTTAAATTGTTAAGTGCCATTGCATTAGTATTAAGCTTGAATCAAATATTTTATTTTATCTTTTAAGCAATGTTTTTTTAAATATAAATACTAAATAATAGAATGTATCCCATTGCTGATGTACATATAAAAGACTGACTAGTCTTAGTTGTACAATGAAATTAATTAAATAAATGTTATGTTATGTTATTTGGTATGATTTAGTATGTCGGTTTGATGAGCTTGAGGCCGTAAAGTAAATAAAACACGTTTAGTTTCCTTTTTTAAAAATATTTAATTGGTCGATTTTCGACTTCAACCTGAAGTCATCATCAGGACCGCAATGATGTGCTTGATCGAATGATGGGTTGATTCAGGTTGAAGTCGAAATATCGACCAATTAAATATTTTTAAAAAAGGAAAATAAACGTGTCTTATTTACTTTACGGCCTCAAGCTCATCAAACCAACATACTTAAGAAATAATTTACTTACACTTACATATAAATAAATAACAAACCACAAAAGTAAATACACATTAACTTGAACACATTCCTTATTGCACCATAAAATATACAAAAAAAATGTACAAAAATAATCAAAAAACAAAACAAAAAAAAAAAAACAAAAAACAAATTTAGAGCTAATGTAAACATGTCCATACCAAATCACTAAACTTAAATTCATAAATCTTAATTAAAATAGAATGCTCATACATTCGCCAAATGCATAAGCATTCTAAAAAAGGGAGATGTAGTATAACAAGGCATAAGCCAAAAATTCCAATCAAAACGTAAGAACCGTGGCTCTCATCGGGAGGAAGGGTTTCTGGACTTAGCGCGCGCGGATTTGGCGTTTACTACGCGCAAACGGAAGGACGGGCACGAGTTGTAGTAATGGTAAGGAAACAGCAAAATAATAAGCAGGCATTTATCCGAACGAGAGAGGCGAACCTCTATATTGTTATATCCTGCAAACCAATTTGCAGACAGCCAACAGTGAAAAAAGTCACTACATACATTGGTCCAACATCCAGCAATGTTCTGAATATTACATTGAGCTCCGAACGTGATATATCAAGGTATGATTGGATAGTTCTTGATAGACCATCATTATCCGACCATGTGTATATCAGCTTCAGCATCTCCCTAAAGATGGTAGAGAAGGGAGGACCCTTTAGAAACCCTACGTCAACGAACTGGAGTAAATTCCAGAAACAGGTATAAACGAATCTGGAACAACCCAAAGGGATTGCCAATGTGGAGGAACTAGAGGAGTCTAATGAATTCCTAACAAGGACGCTTATGACTGCGTATAACAAAGCTTGCCCTGCAAGAAGATTCAGAGGAAAAACAAATCCGCCATTGTGAAACAATGAGCTGAGTCTTCTAAGAAGACAGGTAAAAGATATGTTTAAGCTAGCGAAGATCGCGCAAAGAGAAGCGTGTCGGGACAAGTACAGGGATCGACTGAGGATCTACAAGCGTGAAAGTTGTAGGGCGAAGAGAATCTCAGGGAAAAGTTTCTGTACGGACATAGGGGGCTCCAGCGAAACAGCACGGATGAAAAAAGTTCTAGCAAAGGGAAACGTAGTCCAGGGACTAATAAAGAAAGAGAACGGGGAATGGTCACGTAATAATGAGGAATCCCTTGAGGTGCTTTTCGATACACACTTCCCATTGGGAGATGGTTTAGAAGAGCCAGCAGACAGCACTTACACTTCGATGAAGGAGCGGGTATTGCCGGGCTTGGTGACCGATACCAAGATCTGCCCATTCGATCTTGGTATCGGTCACCAAACCCGTGAAGACGTTTTCTAAGTTTAAATCGCCGGGCCCAGATGGTATATTCCCGGCTATGCTACAAGTTTCAAGTAGAGCGGTCGTGGAATGGCTTAAAATAATATTCGATCGGTGCATCGCACTCTTGGAGAACTGCTCGTGTAGCTTTCCTACCAAAAGCGGGGAAGATGGGTCACGTGTATCCCAAAGACTATAGACCCATTAGCTTATAATATTTCTGCTGAAAACCTCTGAGCGGCTGATAGATGTATACATCTCCACAGCACAACATGCGTACACCAAAGGCAAGTCGGTAGACACCGCATTGCATAGGGTGGTAATAAGCATAGAGAAAGCCCTGGAATATAAGGAATATGCTCTTGGAGTCTGGTTATACATTGCCGGGGCTTTCAAAAATGCTTCTAAATGAGCGATTATGGATGATCTTAATTACATTAAAGTACATCCAGCCTTAACCAGATGGATCGGCTGCATGTTAAATTGCAGGAAGACTACATCACAAAGGGGATTGTACGAGGAAACGAAATCAGTGGACAAGGGCACGCCGCAGGAAGGGGTGCTATCACCTCTGAGGTGGACGCTGGTCATCAACCAACTGCTTAGGCGAGTCGATGAGGGACGCGTAAATCTTACGGCTGACGCAGATAACGTTGCAATTGTCATAAGTGGGAAGTGCCTTCCAACGATTAGCTCTTTGATGGATCGGGCGCTTCGGGGTATTCATACCTGGGCATCTAATGCCGGGTTGAAAGCCAACGCGGAGAAGGCAGATATGGTCTTGTTTACAAAGAGGTACAAGTTCCCAAATTGGATCAGGCCTAAGTTAGGAGGGGTGACCTTACAGGAGAAACCTTGTACAAAATATCTAGGAATCATCCTAGACAGTAAGTTGTGATGTAAGCTCAACGTGGAGGAGATGTTGAGCAAGGCCTCAACGGCACTTTATGCATGTAAAAGAATGCTGGGGTGTACGTGGGGCTTATCGCCCTCTCTTTCTCATTGGGCTTTTTACAGCGATTTTAAGCCCTATTATATACTATGGAGTTCTTGTTTGGTGGAGAGCCACACAAAAACCAGCCTGCCTCAAAAAATTAGAGGGTGTATGCAGACTATCAATGCTTAGCATTACGGGAGCCCTGAAAACAACCCCGATGGCTGCACTGTATGCTATTCTGCACATTTCACCTGTAGACCTGGTAGCAAAGAACATAGCGTCAACAACTGAGACCAGGCTCGGTGCCTCGGGGCAGCTTGTGGGCCGACCATACGGCCATAGTAGTATAGAGTAATCAATCACAAGACGAACAGTCTACCTGATTCCCTATCTGCGGTTCGAGGGAGATATTAAGGCCACAATAGAGGTGGACGGTTGGCGCAAGTGTGCTCAATTGGCGGACGAGGTGATACATATGTACACAGATGGTTCCTTCCACTACTACTATTGGCGGACGAGGTGATACATGTGTACACAGATGGTTCCTTCCACTACTATGGAACCATCTGTGTACACATGTATCGCCTCGTCCGCCAATTGAGCACCCTTGCGCCAACCGATCCTACTGATTACTGTAGTGTTTTCTAAGCGGAAATATTAGCCGTAACCAAAGCAGTGGCAACACTGGAAGAGAATAGCTTAAGCTGCAACCGTGTTAACTTTTATATTGATAGTCAAGCAGCAATTAAAGCAATAACTGCGCATAGCATAAGCAGCCTCTGGAGAGAATCGGAACAGGGAGAAGCATACATCTATATTGGGTCCCAGGGCATATGGGAATGAAAAAGCAGATGAACTAGCTAAAAAGGGCGCATCCCTTGAAGCTAACTCCGTAGTCGTCCCAATTAGACTGGGCGAGATCAAGCGAGGGCGAGAGGTGCACATGATCGACCAAGCGGGAAAAGCTTGGATTCAAGCGCGGGGCTGTAAAGTGCCGAATATTATGTGTAGGTCTTACAGCCATAGACTAGCAAGGTTGTTTCTATCATTAAAAAGAGAGGACTGTAGACTCATGACGGATATTCTGACTGGACACTGCCTTCTGGCGTCACATGCCTTTAAATTAGGCTTGGTCAGTGATAGCAGATGTAGGAAGTGCGGGTTGGAGGAGAAAACGACCGAGCATGTTTTGTGCTGGTGCCCTGTACTTGACAGGCTAAGACTCCAGTTATTAGGAGTGATACAGCTGTCAGATCTAACGGCAGCAAGTGGCTTAAGTCCTAGGAATCTCTAGTATTTGTCAAGAGTACGGAGTTATTTTATAACATAGGTCCTGGTTTTTGATAGGGGTTTTCAGTTTGGTCGTTAAAACAAACTTCTGGTAACACTACGGACTCAATCAGTCTATTTGAGGTCCTCATGGACCAGCCAGTTCAACCTAACCTAACCTACGTCTCAAAATTAATTGCGTGCTTATTAATTTTCTGAGTTCACGGTAGTGGTGGAAAAACATCGATGTTCACGCGTATTGATCTTGCGATGTGTTTTGGTTGAACTATCGACAAATCGATCTTTCCAACTATTCAATTTTTTACCTTTTCCCACTTTAAGAACGTAAATATGCAAAGAATCTATTTCGCTACTTAATTCTTAAATAATATTAAACATATTATGTTACGAATGCGTTCAATTGGCACTTAAAATTGAAAGATAGATATGCTGGCCTATTGGGATTATAGAAATTTTACACTGATTTGTTTGCTGTGTCGATTCCGCTATTGATATCGACGTACTTCATGCAATATCCTTTTAAAATTAGTACGTTTTCAAATCTTATTTTTATTCTTTAATAACCCTGGAGCGAATCAAACTAATTCCGAACTATCTCATCAAGAGACAGTACTAGCGCTGTCCTCTCGCAGTGCTTTCAACTGTCCTTTTTTGTGAGGTTCTACGAAATGGCAATTATCCCCCTTTGCAGACGTTTTGGATACGCTCTCAATTAATTCTAGCTCTTATTTGGCTACCAACTGTCCCGTTCAGTGTCCGATAAACACCATCTCGATAAAACTTGTGCTTTGCGTGACTGTCTCCCCTTTGCGCTGAAGTGAAGTCAGTTCGCACATTAACAATTTCGGGTTGATAAACCTTTATTTTTACTCGAAAAAATATCGCCGAAGCAACAACATCGTTTTCGCAAAATAATATTTCCGTATTCGTTTAAATGTAGTACAAAGGTTTGATGTATATTGGAACGATTTTCCGTCATCCCTTGTCAAACCAGGTTTCGGCGTTGTGCCATCATCAGTGTCGATTTTCGTTCTGATCTGTTGTTGTCGTTTGTCCTGTATTTATAGTTCGTAGGTATATGAGCAGGTATTGTCAAATTGATGCTTGTCTATATTTAGTTTTGTGTATGTGCTGTGTGTTCATTCAGAACCGAGGGTCGTTTACTAATCGATTTGTGTGGCTGACTGGGGTAGGTAAAAATCTGTGATTTTAGTCGTTTGACCTTCTTTGTCGGTTTTTTGTTTTGGTGTGTTAATTGTTTTGTGCTTATTTGTTGTTGTGTGTTTGTCTGCTGTACCTGTGTGATTACGTTGTTTCCTGTAAACAAGTTTTAAAGGCTCGAATATTGTGTCAGAAATTGTGTTTATCTGTTCGTTTATAATTCTACCGTCGAATGTTTTCTGTTTGTAGATTTCCATGTTTTCGAGTACGTTGAGACGTCGGCCCTTTTCTTGTATGTGAAGAACCTTAACTGTTTTATTGATGTTTGCTGGGGAACATTCATTCTCGACCATGTGATTCGCGAAGTTAGACTCGGGTATAATGTTTGGATTCCGTATTTTTTTGTTGTAATCTCTAATATGTTCTCTGAACCTCGTTCTTATTTGCCGTCCTGTTTGTCCTATGTAACTATGCTGGCATCCGCAGGTAAGCTTGTATACGCCGTGGCTGCTAAACGGATCCTCTGAGTTAATGTTAGTTCTTAGTTTTTGCCCTAAATTGTTCGATGTTTTGAATGCTGTGTTAATGTTGTATTTTTAAAGAAGTTTGCCAATTTATATGTTGCTTTTCTAGTATATGTCATAGTCGTCCAGCTATTATTTTCCTTTTCATTTCATTTCTTTTTGGTTCTCCATTTGTCCTTCTGAGCTTATCTACTAGTGCTTTTTTATATCCGTTGTTTGCAGCGATATTATATATGACCTCAAGGTCTCTCTTATATGCCTCTTGTGTAAGAGGTGTTCTTTCAAGTATATGTACCAAGTGCCTTAATGCTGCATTTTTATGCTGTTGGGGGTGATTTGAGGTATTGTGTATTATTGTGTCGGTGGCCGTTGACTTTCTATATATGTCATAGTTAAATCTTTTGGCTTCTTTATCAATATTTATCGTGAGGTCTAGATAGTTGATTCCCCCGTCTTTTTCGGTTTCCATTGTAAATTTTATATTTCCGTGCTGCTTGTTGAGGTACTCCAGTACAAGCTCTTCGTTATTAGTAGTTAAAACGCATATTATGTCATCCACGTATCTAGCATAAAATGACACGCCTAATTTGGACTTCAGCTCCTGTATGTACTTTTCTTCCCGATTTTGCATGAACACTTCCATAAGAATTGCTGATGTGGGGCTTCCCATTCCAAGACCGTTTGTTTTTCTATATATTTTATTGTTGAATTGAAAATAGTTTTGACGTAAAGTGGTTCTTAGCGTATTTGTGATTTGCATACTTTTCACTTTGTTTTTTGTGTAATGAACTATTGTTGAGCTAAATATGTCCAAAGTCTCCGATAGTGGTATAAATGGGTATAAATCTTTTATGTCAAAAGATACCAATTTGCTGTTCCTTGTTAGCTCTACGGTCTCGAGTCTCTCTATTAGTTCTGTTGTGTTAGCTATTGCATATTCGTTCCTCAGCTCCAGAGTATCTTTCAATATCGTTTTTAAATATTTGGACAGTTTGTAACATGGTGCCGATTTAAAATTAATGATGGGCCACATTGGCGTGTCCGGCTTGTGGATTTTTGGTAGGGCAATCAGTGGAGGAGCCGAAGGGTTTATTTGGACCAATCTATGTGCCATGTTAGAACCTACTATATTTGTTGCATTTTTTATAGCAACTTTGATTTGTTTTTGGTATTCATCTGTGGGATCCTCTCTCATTCTACGACATTTCATTTCCTCTATGAGATCCTCGGTTTTAGACATATATTGCTCTTTTTCGATTAGCACAGTTGTGTTTCCTTTGTCCGCTTTCGTTGTGATAATATCGTTTTTCCTTAGTTTATGCCGTAGATTCTTTATTGTTTTCTCCTCTGTATTCGATTTTTGTGCTTCCTGTGCTTTCACCTCCTTTTTTATGATTTCCCTGCACATGTGTCTTGCGTGCGGAACCCGCCTATGGAAGCAGAAGAAGAGGGTGGCCCCCACTTCGCTGGAAAGACCAGGTGGAAAACGATTTGGTGTGACCAATTGACGCCAGCTGGTAGAGAGGAAGCGATTGGCGTGCCTTGTTGGACGACCATAACCGTTTAAATGGTTAAGCGCCAATTAAGTAATTAAGTGCTTCCCTCAAGCCCTTCATATAGAGAATCTATTACTACCTATATACGCCCTTTCGTACTAGAGGTTCAAGTCGGATGCAGAGCGGAACACATGGCAGCCACACTTGTACTAACATCGCTTAAATGTGAATTATCAAATTTTAATGATTTACTTAAAGGCAGCGACTATTTCAGAGGCACCAACGACTGACCTAGTTAAGAGAGCATTCGGAAGGTCTGCATAGTGGGAAAATTGCCTTTTCGAACAACATCACATTGTTAGAAGTGTCAGTTGAAAGTACTGCAAAGGGGCAGAATTAGAGCAAGTACCGTCTCTTAATTGAGATACATAGTTCTGTGCTAATTCGGAAAAGTCCGATTTGTTGAAGGGCGTGCGCAAATATCGCTTCGATACAATACTCTAAGATCATGTTTACATAAAAAAAATGTTTGTTGCAGAATATCGTCAACTTCCCTTTTGGTGTTGCGTGCTAAATTTACACACGGCAACGCTATTCATTCAACTATTTGACATTTCGTTTCAACTTATTCTAAACCATGATGTAATTACAAGGTGACTGACGTTGGCAGCTTCTCTTTCTAATCCGCCATCTTGAACTCCCACTCTGAAACTCGATTTGCCGCTTTGCGAAACTACTTTTTCATTCAGAGGAAAAATTGTAATAAAAACCTACAAATTTATTTTCATGGAAAAGTATGAAACGGCATCACATTTTTTCTCCAACTTTATTTTGTGTTGACTTTTCTATCGTGCAAACTAATGACATTTCTAAAAAAAAAAATATTGTTTATTCAACAAAATTATTTAAATTTGCCAAATTTGCGGCGCTAAATGATGGTAAGATGTTTTATAATTTAAATAATATCGATAGATATTATATTAATATGTTCCTATAAATTTATTTATATGTTTTGTTGGAGGTGAAGCATGAAACCAGACTTCTGCTTATGAATCTGTGCAGCCGCCGATAAACATTTGAAGCTCCTCTAAAGCAATTAGATGGCGTTAAGGGTACAAGTTTGGATTTACTGGAACAGCGCAACTCGGAACGGCAGACTAATATTATTATTTTTTTTTGGGAATGTTTTGTTGGCAGATATACACTCGAATCGCTTATCTAAAGTACTTTGAATTAGATACTAAACATTTCTTTATGGTAAAAGGCGTATTACCGATTTACCGCGGCAGTCGCTTTGACCTACATTCACTTTTTTTATAAACAAATTATAATATATTAATTTTTTTACTTTGCTAAAAACAAAAAGGACTAGATTTAATACTATTTCACAAAAGGGCCTCTTCTTTTCTTCCCCTTTCTCTCGTCATTCGTATTGTATGCGAGTTTTCAAATTGAGCTGTCACTACATAGAACACCTGGCTGTATTACATCATGTTCTAAACAATTTTTCTAATTATTGAATATTTTGAAAGCATACTCACATGAATTCACAATGGCAGCGTTTAATCATGATCATTGTGAATACCATTGCCATACCTACTTGTCAAATAATTGCTGACAGGGAGAACGGCTGTCGCCAATGGCCAGAGAATGGAAGAAAGGTTTGTTTTTTGCTTGCGTTTAATAAATTGAATTTCCATGAATTTTCCATTTGTGTTTCAAAGCAACTTTTCTTTTAAGGATCTCAGCATCATTGATTTGCTTGTACACCTTTGCCACTGTGCCTTTGTCCCGTCATTTGCCACTACTTTCAGGTTCTCGAGATCCTTTTCCACCTCCCCTGCTTTTAACGTACTGGGGTATTGTCTACTCTTTTTAAGGCGTATAAAAATACTACCTTCGCCCCGCGAAATTTTACCAAGCTGTGTGAGAAACAGATCCTCCGATTCCTTATTGTTTTGGAGGATGTACTACTGACTCCTCTCCTCTCGGGATATATGAAGTACCTTCAAACCCCGTGTTGGTATATTCGGGTTCTGCCGCTGCAACATATTAAGCGTGTCCTCCGCCTTCACCCCTCGGGGTATCCAAAACCTAGCCTTTAGCATCGTGGGGATCATTGCTCTATCCACCACCTACGACTTTGTGTCTTCTTGTTTTTGAAGGTTTGGAACAACTCTCTGCAACCATTCTTAACCTTTAAGTACTGAGGTGGTGGTAAATTTTACCCCTCGTAGTTTGTTTTCTCTCTTACTATCTTCAGCTGAGCGCTATCAATTTCATTCTCTTGGTATCTTCTCTTTATCCTATTAGTATTATTCAGTTATGTTTGGACAGTCGTGGGTATTGTATAAGCGGGCATATACCAGGGCTGGTGTAAAAATTACCACTCGTCCGGGGTTACGTATTACATAATTTTATATATAAAATAACATAATTTTTGTTTGTTTTCCTTTTTGTTATTCTAATATCACAAATTTGGCTATGAAAAGTGTCTTTATTGCTCCGATTACCGTTTACAACTCAACTCTGGTTGGGTTGAAATTTCGCAAATTGGTATTACAGATTACAACTCAACCTGTCAAAAAAATGTCGGTTGAGTTTTCTAGTCTAACAACTTTTTGTGGCATTACCGTTTACAACCTTGGTGTAGTTGTCAAAGACGTCAAAATCTTACAACTGATTACTAGCAGTTGTCTCATATAATTTTGTAGTTGTTTTGAAAACATTTTAGGTTTTAGAAGACGGCTCAGCACCCAATTTTTAACAAAAATTTTCAAAGTTGGTATCAAAGGACACGTTTTGAACTCCGATTTAAGAATCGGAAAACAAAAATTAAAAATTTAATTTCTGCCATATCATTTCGGTTCAAATTTTCATGTGGTTGTATTTTGCCAGATTTTTTGTACACACTAATGCAGAAAGGCGTTGGACCCACCCAGCGTTATTTTTACTGTGGATTGGGCCTCGTATTTCGGACCCTCGGGCCATTTTGTGGGTTTTTGTAAATATTTTTCGACAGAAATAAAATTTTTAATTTCCGCTTTCGAATCCTAAAAACGGAGACCGAAACGCGTATTTTGATACCACCTTTGATAAGAGTTAGATGGTGCACGGGCTCATAAAAAGTTACCAAAAAAAAACAAAAAATTTAAAGCCGGTGGTTAAACCTTTTTTAATCAAACAATAATCAACCATTTTGTACACATTTAGAGAAAAAACAACGTTTAAACGAAGGAATACATTGAATAACTTTTTGACTTTATGGAGCGGCATTCCGAAGTTGGACGAGGCTGGCCGCAGTTCGGATGCAGCCAATATAGGTGAAATTATGCGAACGTGAGTCCCATTAATACTAATCACTACTCCTGGTAAGCCTATTTTAGAGTAAAATACAAGTTTTGACCTTTGGGTTTAAATCCACTTCGCACAAATATGCTCCTCAATAATATCTAAAACCAGTCCAACACCAAAATAATTTCCACAGCATTTTTGATAGCTGCCATCACCAAGGAGTCTGAGTGTGGCGCATAATTTTAAAATAGGGGTACAGCCTTCTCTCGAAAGCGTTTGCGGAAATGGTCCTTAAGTTTGTTTAGTAATGAGCAAAATACTTCCTTTCAAATCTCCAAAATAACTTCATTTGAAGCTCATCATATGTCAATTAAACATTTTCTTACTTGGTGCTAGGTAGAATGTTTTCCGTATTCGCGACATGTCAATCGCCAACATTTTCGCCATTATAAAATAAATTTCATATCATATCTTGTAATAACAAAATAATTTTTGCGAATGCTTAAATTTCCACCACAAATTGATCAGCTGTTCATTTATCTGTCAAATCCTCACTTTCCTAGGTTGGCAGCACCAATTCAACTTCAACTGAAATAAGTTGTAATTCGTAATACCAAACAGGAGCTGAGTTGTCTGAAAGTTGAGTTGTTTTAATTACAACCCAACTAAGTTGAGTTGTATACCGTAATAGGGGCATAGGTCGCGTTTTTGGTGCGGCCATCAGGTTAACCCCACTGGGCCATCCAAGTGTTTCGAAGGCTGGTATCGGTATGTGTGGTTCATCATGCATCATTTTGGTTATGATACTAATCAGCTCCTGCAATCTTGTAGCGCCTCAGTCAGGGACTGCTTCGCAGCTCGTTCATCTTCTTCTCGGTGAAAACCGGAATCTCAGAGTTAGCTCCCTTTAGTATCATCGAGTAATCTGGAGTCTGATCATTATCTCCCTTCAGCTTATTAACATTTGTGTCTTTTTTCTTAAGCCATTATTGCCTTCCTCTTGCTGTTGAGCTACATGGCTTTCCAATACTTATATTTCCGTCTTCGATCCGCTTAGCATATTTTCAGGTTTGGTTCCTCCTCATTCCGGCTAGTTCGCCTCCTGGTTCTGGGACCATGGCATTTCCCCTTTCTCCCTGCCTCTTAAAAGGAGGCTGGTCAGGTTCCGCCAACCGCAGCCTCTTGCCTCTCGGCGCTTCTTCCTCTGCGATGCGGCTGAGAAATTGACGGTTACTCTCAGCAGTTTTTGTCAGTGAACTATCCGAAGCGCTGCATAATTCTTAATGTTACCCAATATTTTGAGAGGGTTCCCTTAAGCTCCCTAGCTCATTGTTCCCGTCCTAAATTTAGTTCTTTTACCGGGCTAGTACACCGCTCCTTTACCGAGCACACTGACTGCACACTATCATCGCTATTCGCGTCCGATTCTTCACAGACTTCCTCTTCCCCGGCATGCAACGCCATTTCCTTGTTCTTCTCATCCTTACATTGTTTTAAAGTTGTTGAGTTCTTCACTGCGCGACAAGGCGGGCTCAGCGGTCAAACGCTAAAAATTGGGATAAAAACCGTCCGCCACAACAGCGCCCCTTGCTGCGGTAACGCCGTCATTACTTCCCGAAGCGGACGATGACATTGCTCACACATATACTCGCATATAACTAGACATACGTGAATATGAGATGCTAACAGTAATGAGAAATAAACAGCGACAGTTTTAGAAGGCCGTTCGTGAAAAGTCTAGACCCTATGAGAAATAGACGAAGGAAACAACGAAGAGTATAAAGCAGCGCAAGCTGAGGAACAATCAATTTGATTTTTACACGCGATAAGTACTCGAGTAATTAAATCGTTAGGTACTACTACCACTGTAGTGTTGTGAATTAACCCTTCTGTTACATTCCGGTCATTTCATGACCTTTTTTTGTTGAATTTTATCATATCTGCTAATATTAACAACATTTCACAATTTTCTGTCATGACTTCGTGTACTGACATAAATCCAATAGAAAAAGCATAAAAAAAATGATTTTGATTTAATAATCAGGTTGTAACATCAAAACTTACGTGGGCGCACCTTCAGGTCATTCGGCGACCATCAGCTGTTTTACATATAAAGTGTATATTTCGCGCCTTTTTGTGGTTAAGGTTTTGCGGCAAAAGCTTGCATTCGTTAAATTCTTATAAAATGGAAAGATTTCAAGCTTCTGTAAGTATC
Organism: Eurosta solidaginis; assembly: GCF_040869045.1. Taxonomy (NCBI): domain Eukaryota; kingdom Metazoa; phylum Arthropoda; class Insecta; order Diptera; family Tephritidae; genus Eurosta; species Eurosta solidaginis. The sequence continues at coordinate 116,960,449 of NC_090319.1, read as the reverse complement.
TTTATTATAATATTTAATTTTTATTAATTATATTAATTATTATTGGTGTGTTTACTTATGAAAAATTGGTTTAGAGGCCAAATCGTCTGACTCAAAGCCAAATAGAATGCCTATGTATTATGGACAGAAATTAATCCTTCGTGGAATGCTGTAAAAACATATAAACGTAGACATTTCCTCGAAAATCTTGGCTTAGACCTTGTTCATGGGGAAATTGGACGCAGAAAAACGCTCCCAAGAACTCAACCGTCAGCAGATATTGTACGCAATATGAGAGCAGACGCAGAGCAAACTTCGGCAGGAAGTGTTCCGAAAAAAGACAACCTAGTCAGCGAGCCACCTGTGAAGTTTGCCCTAGCTCAATTCGTCGCAAAGCGTACGAAATCTGCACGGTTTGCAAAAAACCTGTGTGTCCTCAGCATCGTTCAACGGTTACGGTTTCAAAAACCTATTGTTTGGCGCATTCAAATTAAAAAAATGTATGTAATGTATTTAAATATGTATATATAACAGCTTTATAATCAATAAAACTAATGAATTTTAAAAACTTCTATTAATATTGTTACGAATATTAGCAAAACTATGGGGTGCTGCTATCTCTAAGCCGATGCTAAGCAGTGACGTGAATTCACATCAATAATTCAATCATTATGTATCTACATAAACGAGACAGTAATTGCGCCTACACATATGTACCATGTATGTACGTATACGAGCAGCGGAGAATCAATGCACAAACACATGCATACATCTGAGATACTTCTAAAAGTATGCAATGAGAGAAGCTATAAAATCGTGCAATTGTAGTTACAGCTGAGAAGTTTGAGAGCTGCTGGCAACTAGTAGATTCTGGAAGCGCCTAGAAAATGCGAACGTTGAAATCAGAGAGTATAAAAGGCAGCAAATGTAGAGGCGCTGCAATTCAGTTTGATTTGAGCTATCAAGCAGTTTCTATTAAGACGCTATCTAGCGAGCAAGAGCAGTATTATTTTGAAAGTCAGTTTCATTTAACCTATCAGTTTGGTTATTAAGCCAGCTAGTTGCAAAGTATAAGTGTTATTGCGAAGTACTTTAATAAAGGCCATTTTTCCATTATTCAATATTGGAGTTATTTATTCAAAAGTTTAGTGATACCAACTTAGAAAAAGGGCAAAAAAGAGGATTTGCAAGTAAAATCGTTACAATTGGTGTCAAAAGAGGAATTGCTGAATAAATTCCGAAGACTTCGAATACAACGTAGACATGCCAAAGTTAAGTGAATTGAAGATACAGCAACTGAAGAGGGAGTTGGAGAGCCGTAGATTGAATACAACCGGCATTAAACTAAAACTTCAGGAACGACTACGACAGGCAATGGAATTAGAAGGAATTGACGTGGAAGAGTATGACTTTCATCTTGATGGCGAGGAAGCAACAAAAATGGAAGAGACAGTTACGCAGACAGTTACGAGCACAGACTTGAACATGATTTTGGCTGCAATATCTGCTCAAACATCGACAGTGGCTTCTCAACTGGAATCGCAAGAGACACGTTTAACATCCAAGATGGAAGCACAGGAGGCACGTATTTCAGAAATGTCATCGCAAATGTCATCTCAACTGGAATCACAGGAGACACGTATAACATCTAAGATAGAAACACAGTTAGAAGAACAAAAGACATATATGGCTGAGCAGTTGAAAGCACAAGAATCTCGCTAATCTTCGCAACTGTCAGAACAGGAAGCAAGGGTATCATCAAAACTGGAAGCGCAGGATGCAAAAATCGCTCAATTTCGGGCAGAAGTCGATGATTTGAAAGGTCGTATGGAGCAGTTACAACTAAATCGCCCAGCTGTTTCAGCAAGCAATCCGAAGGTAAAGACACCATCCTTTGACGGTTCTGTTCCTTTCCAGGTCTTCAAGCTACAGTTTGAGAAGACCGCAGCAGTGAACAACTGGAATGCGGAAGATAAAGTTGCTGCACTGTTCGTGGCATTGAAGGGGCCAGCAGCCGAAATCCTACAGACGATTCCCGAAAAAGAGCGGAACAACTATGAAGCATTGATGGCTGCTGTAGAACGACGTTATGGAAGCGAGCATAGAAAACAGATATTCCAAATTGAGTTGCAAAACCGCTACCAAAAAGCAAACGAGACATTGCACGAGTTTGCTTCGGACATTGAAAGATTGGCTCATCTTGCAAATGCGGATGCACCCGTGGAATGCACGGAAAGAGTGAAGATTCAGAGCTTTATAAATGGGATACGGGACGTCGAAACAAAGCGAGCCACATACGCAAACCCAAAGCCAACATTCGCAGAAACGGTGTCACAAGCTCTGATTCAGGAAACAGCGTCGCTTCTGTGTAAGCCAGTTTTCAAAGTACGCCGTGTGGAAGTAGAAAGGCCAGAGTGGGTAGACGCAATATTGGAGGCGCTGAAAGGATCGCAAAAGCGTAGTGAAAAAGTTATCAAATGCTTCAAATGCGGGAAGTCCGGTCACATTGCACGTCATTGCGATCTTGGTCCTAATAGTTCCAATAATGTGGGTGGCCGTAAACGCAAAGCTGACGGAAATGAGCAAGAGCGTGTCGGATGTAAAGAACGAAAACTTGCCCCGGCTATTGAATGTCCTGTGATATCTGTGTCGCAAATTGGTAGAAATCGGGCAGTCTTACCGTCAGAGGTAATGTAGATGGCAAAGAACGTGTACTGACTGTAGATACGGGCGCATCTCATTCCTTGATCCGATCTGACTTGGTCAACAGGAGAGTAAAACCGTTACCTGGAGCAATGTTGCGTACGGTCACTGGCGAGTATAACCAAGTCCAGGGAGAAGTGATATGTGAAGTCTTGATTGGAAAGGTCACGGTTCTACAAAAATTCGTTGTGGCGAAGATCGTTGAGGAAGTCATATTGGGAGTAGACTTCTTGGTTGACCATGACATCAAGATCGATATGCAGAGAAGGGTGATGCGTTATGAGAACCAGGATATACCACTTAACTTCAAGTTCGAGAAAGGGTTCAGTAGTAATCGAGTAATGATGGAGAAGACTCGACAAAGGCCACGAAAGTCAAAAGAAAAGGTCGATGGATCGAATGGGCAAAATAAAGCGAAATTAAAAGTACCTGCGAGAAAAAGACCGGCATCGACAAACCCTAATGGATGCACTAAAACGACTGAAAGAATTTTTCAGAAAGAATGCAAGGGTGGTTTCAAGCCAGCGCGCACTTCTGTTGTGAAACGTCCAGACGATAAAGATGATGCAAAGTCAATCCGTCAAGTACAAGCTCTGCGAAGAAGTTCATTGGCCAAACAACAGAGTGCGAGAGAATGAACAAGAATAATGAGTAGTAAGATGCTACGCAGGTACAATGAGGAAAATAATTCGGAAGGTTTCTTGGAGGGGGATTTGGTACTGTTAAACAACCCTCACCGGCGGAAAGGTGTTCCAGCCAAATTTCGGTGCAGTTGGGAAGGCCCGTACAAAGTTGTGAAAAAGATCAGTGATACGATCTACCGCATACAAACCACTGGGAAACCACGGATTAGAAGAGTGGTACATTTGGAGATGCTAGCAGCGTTTAGATCGAGAGATTTGTCTGATCCGGACGATCAGACTTAGGTGGAGGGCAGTGTTACGAATATTAGCAAAACTAAGGGGTGCTGCTATCTCTAAGCCGATGCTAAGCAGTGACGTGAATTCACATCAATAATTCAATCATTATGTATCTACCCAAACGAAACAGTAATTGCGTCTACACATATGTACCATGTACGTATACGAGCAGCGGAGAATCAATGCACAAACACATGCATACATCTGAGATACTTCTAAAAGTATGCAATGAGAGAAGCTATAAAATAGTGCAATTGTCGTTACAGCTGAGAAGTTTGAGAGCTGCTGGCAACTAGTAGATTCTGGAAGCGCCTAGAAAATGCGAACGTTGAAATCAGAGAGTATAAAAGGGAGCAAATGTAGAGGCGCTGCAATTCAGTTCGATTTGAGCTATCAAGCAGTTTCGATTAAGACGCTATCTAGCGAGCAAGAGCAGTATTATTTTGAAAGTCGTTTTCATTTAACCTATCAGTTTGGTTAAGTTTGGTTATTAAGCCAGCTAGTTGCAAAGTATAAGTGTTATTGTGAAGTACTTTAATAAAGGCCATTTTTCCATTATTCAATATTGGAGTTATTTATTCAACAGTTTAGTGATACGAAGCTTAGAAAAAGGGCAAATAAGAGGATTTGGAAGTAAAATCGTTACAATATTATAAACTTGTATACTGATATCTAAGCAAAACACAGGTAAAGTCATTTCGTGCCCGGAATTACACATGTGTAAGTTTTTTGGAATGTAACGGAAGGGTTAAGAACTATTTGCTGTACTGAAATATGAGTTATTTATACGCTTTATTCGCTGAACGAATCGAACTATGTATAACAAAAAGTGCAGAATAACCGACAATCCTTAAAATTCGTTACAATATCAACAGTCACCAGTGGCGGCGCTAGGCGTCGGCAACGTCGGCCACCGCCGACGGCCTCGCGCCTGCGGGGCCTTGCAAAAAAGTTTTAAAGTTACCTACTTATTTTCAATTTTTAATGACGCCAGTAACACCAGGCGACTACAAACTCATCTTCGCCAAAACATTGATTTTCAACACTTCATCTCAATGCCGCTAGTAACGCCAGTAACTCTCTGTGCTACTCTCCCCTGTGTGACGCCAAATTTAGTACTGGTACTATGATTGAGCGACATCTGTAATTCAGTAATCGGAAGTTGCAGCATAATGAGCGGGCGACATCTGTTATCGAGATTGCTGCTAGTCAACACTTCCACTCAATGCCGTCAGTAACACCAAGACCCAACACCCTACAAGACAGGTACTCGTTACCTAATCGATTACTTGGTCACCAATTATCGTCTTAATCAATTTTACCATTGTGAATGAAACTAATGGTGTTTTCTTTTCTGCACAAAAATGTCGCCACTTTCAGCGGCAAACATTTTTAAGATTCTCACTTCGCCTTGTGAAATTATAGCCACATAAAATGTTCAGTGCCACCATGCATGACTTGAAAACAACAAAAATTGTAACCATTTTTACAAAAAAATGCAGTTTGTATGGTTGTTCGCTGTCAACAACTGTGATCACAAATTGCTTTTGAGTGTGGCATAATGCGACACGTACGTACATATATAACATTCGCTTCAGATTCGTGTGATTCATAGCATTCGCTTCAGCTTCGAGTGATTCATCAGCTAATTGACAGGGCTGTTTTCTGCACCAACAATGGCAGCGAGGGCAAGTAATGTTGCATTTTGGGCCATTTTTAGGGGCAGGTTGTACAGAAAAGATAATGATGCCCTCTATTGAGGCTAAGCTGATTTTACAACAGAATATAAGTTTTTGAAGGGTTGGCGTGAAGGCGACATTTTCGTGTAGAAAAGAAAACACCATTAGTGTGATATCTTATCTGTCAACTGCCTGTCATGATGTTCAATATGGCTACTTTTTAGCGTTTTGACAGGGTGTTCAATATGGCGGCGCCTATCTTCAGCGGGTGATAGAAAGAGATACAGAATGAGACAGCGATAGTGAATTACAAATAAGGTGATCCAATCACTTTGGAATTTTGACGTCTATGCAGAAGATATCACACTTAGTTTCATTCACAATGACTTTTACATTGATGGCGTGAAGAAAGTAACGCACGCGCTCTCAAAATGGTGTACGTGTGACTCGCTTTCTCGGTCCTACCTATTGTGTTTTCGACATTCCTTCTCGCTCGATGTAATTTACATTTTGAAGTTACTTCTTTAGGTATGTTTTCGTTATAGCTAACCAAAACAATGACCAAAACATATGCAACAACAACAATACGGGTAACTGGCTTGCCGGTTACCCGTACTGGTTACCTTCTGTCAAATCGCTTTTTCCATGAATTAATCGCGTCCTTTATGTTTAGATAATATTTAATTATAAATAATTCATATATACAATGATTTTTTACAATTTAAATTATCCCTTATTACTCTAGTGAAGTATATTGATATGTAGTTACAAGCTAATTAAGTACATTAACGTCTATTTATAGCTGTGCTCTTTCTGAAACTTTCGAAGCTCAGTGATGATGCCCAATTTTTCCTGCGCTGGTGGTGTTGTTCAACATCAGTTTGCAGAGCCATATGAGTTTTGTAGGCATAATACCGGAAGCCCCAATTCGTGCTACCAAAGTCGATTTAAAGGTGATATTGAGCCTTCGGTCTTGACCCTTTCCCATAATATGCTTGTTAGGGCCTTATATGTGGTACTAAAAAGGCGGAGGGATAGTTATCGCAGTTTTCTAATAATTTGAGCAAATGTATGTTCTTCCTTCAGCCACAGCTGGAATATTTGGAATATTGCTATGCGCACATCGTCAAAATTAAATTACCTAGAATGAGAAAGAAACTAATATCATTAAGGATAGATTAAAGTTTTTAATATATGTAACCCGAAGTGTTCTATAAATAGGACTCCACAATAAGCTCTTTTCTGAGAGGCCAAAGGCACAAGGGACTCAAGGAAATTTCAGATAAACAGAATCAGGGGTACCCGAAGATACTTCGCTGTTGCATTTATAGAGAACACAAACTTATAACAAGGGATAATTGATTGACGAAGTAAATTAGATGTGATACAAAAACAAATAAATGCAGATGGCTGTTTAATTCATTATCCGAAGTTCTTGTATGGATGTGCAATATGAAAACGGTAAAGTACTGCTAAAACTGCTTTCCACGAGTAACCCGGGAACGAATGGATATGACTACGCCTATCCTTCTTTAGCAGCAGCGTCGAGCACCAGTTCCCTGTTGGACAGGAAAATAAACGTTTGGTTGTCTCCAAGTTGATCATATGCTAATACAGAATATACTCGTTTGCTGCATCTGACCAGTACATCTAATTATCCCAGATTTTCTGGGCTCAGCAAGGGTATCCTCCTGAATTGTGCATTTGGTGTACCCTGCTGCCTGGCCGCTCACCCAATAACACCAGGCACGACGGAACTTGCCAACAACAACAACAACAATGGAACTTGCCTTGGGACACCCAAGATCACTCACGCTTCTCATGGCTCCATCGGGTTAGGGGGCTTAGAGTATACCCGCGGCGGCTAAAATACCAAATTGATTCAAGGGGTTGTGTAGCGCAACAATTTCAATGGGTTGCCAGCGCAATATATAGCTTCTCCAACCCAATTGTCAACCGCGCCTACCAGTGGCGAATCCTGTTTCTTTAACACGAGAGGCTCTGGCGACCCCATGTTCCTTATGGATCTACATTTGAAGGCGCTTAGTTAGCTGACATTGCTTACTTAACCGGTTGATTCTGAAGTAAAAAACAAAATATAGGATAGGTTGAACTGGCCGGTTCATGAGGAACTCATATAGACTGAATGAGTCCGTCGTGTTACCAGAAGTTTGTTTTAAAGACCAAGCTGAAAACCCTATCAACAACCAGGACCTATGTTATAAAATAACTCCGTCCTTTTTACAAATACTAAAAACTTCCTAGAACTTAAGCCACTTGCCGCTTCTAGATCTGACAGCTGTATCACACCTAATAGCTGGAGTCTTAGCCTGGCAAGCGCAGGGTACGAGCACAGAACGTGCTCGATCGTTTCCTCCTCCAACCCGCACTTCCTACATCTGCTATCACTGACCAAGCCTAATTTAAAGGCATGTGACGCCAGAAGGCAGTGTCCAGCCAGAATACCCGTCATGAGTCTACAGTCCCCTCTTTTTAATGATAATGAAAATATAAGAATCAGTGCTTATGAATAACATATTTAAAGTAATCTCTTACAACAACCTGATCGGTGGCTACATCCCCATGTAGGTAGTGTGGTGTTCCACCTTATATAAACGTAGGTACTGTATGTGCTCAACCGCGCAAATTGACATTAGCAGTAACATTATTTACATAAACATTGCTTGGTATTTGTGCAGGCATCAATATGGCATACATTGGTCCAGTTCAGTATGCACCAGCCACTGGTACAAACACTTTTGAATGCATAGCTTTAATATAGATTGGATGTCCAGCAGTGCTCCGGTTGTGCCAATATGTAATGGGCTGCTCCGTCTCTTGGTACGACGGTATAAGTATGGGCGGGTGCAATGTATTACTAGTCAGCTCAAGATCGTATGGTAGATAAATGACTCGAAGACGCCATAGTGCATTGGAGCCAGAGTCTCCAGACACAGAGCCAAAATATCAGTACCTCTAAAAGCACATCCGAGCATTTTTCAAACGGAAGTATTCGCCATAAGTGCGCTAAGCTGAACTAGTGATGGACGATATGACTATTTTGAGCTATCAGTGAAAATATATATGCTATTTTTGAATCACGGCTATTTGTGAATACAGGTATGGCTATTTTTTACAGCTATGGCGATCGCTTTCATTTATCTTTGATAAGCGAATCTGCAATTATTTGTATACTTGGATATAAAAAATGAATGTTTAAGTTTTTTTACCGGAGTAGATTGAATGTTATACATTAATTTAATTTAGTATACAGAATATATGAACCAAAATTGGAATAAAAAGACAAAAATATGTACCTTTTATTGTAAACTGATGTAATGTGAAATTCTAATTTTCTGAGATTTTATGATATATATTATTAACTGGCTTACGATAATATGTTCAGTCTCGTATTACACTCAATGAGATGAAACTAGCTAAAATAGATGTCTATGCATCTTTGTTTTATAAATTTTGCTAATTGAAAATGCTTTGATTTTTAAATGTAAGATGAATCAACCCGAAATAAATCTGTATATGTAACACCATAAAAACATGATTTATTTACTATATTATACTACACCGATGTATTCAGAAATACTCCGTATGAATTTATTCTGAAAGTTGTATTTAGCAGTAAATTAGCCACCCACTTCAGTGCCCTAGAAATTAGCCGGAGAATTCAACCATACACAAAGCATATACCAAAGCTTGAATTGCATTCTCCCAAAAAACTTAAATTTTGAGTTAATCTGTTTACAATAAGGCGAGTGATATATGTTTCTATAATTCTTTTATTTTTCCATCAAAAACATAAATTTTATAAAACTTTTAACGGCATGCTGTAAAAGCATACTGTAAACACATGCATTAGTTTCGTTTCCGAATCAGTTTTAGCAAGCGTAAAATATGCTATTGTTTTTTTGTTTAGGCCAACGTCGTTTTATTTCTATACCCTGCTGTGTTTGCGATTCTTTTAAATTTTTATCGTATTCTGTTTCTAGGCGCACAAGTGGACCAAAAACTTTCTCGTATTGATAACCATCTTCATAACGCAATAGCACTTGTGATGGTTTAGTATCTATACCTAGCTTCTCTAAATCCTGAAATGTTGCATCAATATTTTCATTCCATAATTCCTCTAATTTGTTTATTTGTGCTGCTGATATTTGTCGTGCACGCCACTGCTCTTACTCGGTAGGCACCTTAACCAACCACGGCAAAAACGAACGATCAGTTATAAGTGGCTTCCATTGTTCTTGATCCCAATTCATTTACATTACGTACGCCACACGAGCAACATTTTAGTACTGTTTCTCCAAGTGGACCTTCAGAATGTAGGGTGACTTCCCTATGTTTAGCCTCACCGAAAGATTAACAATTTGGGATCAAGATGTGCTTCCACGCCCATTACAAAACCATTTTTTGCAATTATTGCATATCACTTCGTCGTCGAAATTGTTGTTGCACAAGTTTCCTTTGTTCCGTTCGCCGTTTCCACAATTTCTCTGCACAAAAAGCAACTTATTTACCACTATCTGTTGACGAGAAATTTTTTTCGTTGTGCAGTTCTTAAGAAAACTATCCCCATTTTTCGATAATAGCTGGCAAACTTTTGTAAAAGCATATTTTTTCCAATTTTCGAGAAAATTATTCCTTTTTGTATCCAATAAACTTTTTTACTCAGTCGGAAAGTAAAGCACACAGATGAGCGTGATGAACGATATTTCACTATCGATGATTGCATCCCCGTTATCACTATTAGTATTAGAATTTCATGCTGAAGGAAAATCGCCAATCGCTATAATCGCTATTGGCGATATTCTGCCAGAGGTGATTGTCATTCAAAAGAATCGAATGAAGGAAAATCGCCAATCACTGATATATTTGGATTGCAATAGCTAAAGCTATTAGCGATTTGTCAATAGCGGCGATGCAATCACGAATATCGAAATATCGTTCCATCACTAAGCTGACCCTTCAGCGCTGATACTACAATGAAACAATTGCCATACTTATTCAGACAGTCAGGCAATTGCGGCGTTCGAAATAAAGTCAGCACTGGTCCTTGAGTGCGTAGAAAAGCTGAGTCAATTAGGGACACACAACGTAGTACTGTTGCCCTGGGTCCCAGTCCACAGGGGAGTGGAGGGTAATGAGCAGGCGGACTCAGTGTTTAATTATCATCCTCCCAACAGATCCTTGCAGCGGGTCTGCGCCATACTCTCCTGTTGTTGTTGTAGCGATAAGGTTGCTCCGCGAAGGCTTTGGGGAGTGTTATCGATGTGATGGTCTTTTGCCGGATACAGATCCGGTACGCTCCGGTACCACAGCACCATTAAGGTGCTAGCCCGACCATCTCGGGAACGATTTATGTGGCCACATTAAACCTTCAGGCCATCCCCTCCCTCCCCAACCCCAAGTTCCATGAGGAGCTTAGGGTTGTCAGAGCCTCGTCTGCTAGTGAAACAGGATTCGCCGCGGATAGGTGAGGTTGACAATTGGGTTTGGAGAAGCTATATATTGCGCTGGCAACCTGAAGCGTTGCGCTACACAGCCCCATGAATCTGGTATTTTAGTTGCCTCTTACGACAGGCATACCTACCGCGGGTATATTCTGACCCCCTAACCCGCTGGGGGGCCATACTCTCCTCCTCCGGGAAGGTATCGAACCCAATCCAGGTCCTTCTCCTAACCCCGGTTCTGAGAAATGGTGTTGCTGCGTTTGGCGGAATCTTTTTAGGACGGTCATACTCTTGTGTGTCTTTTGTGGCTCCTTGTTGTCCACGCCCTCATTACATTATGAGGAATTACGGCACCTGAGAACACAGCCGTATGGAGCTAAAAAACATAAGCAGGTCCTCAGTGAACTCCAAAAACAGGCGTCGGACCTCTATGCCAGGAATTTTCCGGTCAACTCTGTACTCAAAGAACAAAACTAGCAGAGGAGGAACGCACTCTCCCTGGGGAAACGAGAGTCACTATAGCTCAACTTCGATCTGGATACTGTAACAAGTAAAACTCTTACCTATCCAGAATCAACCCCGACATAAAAAACATATGTCCTGCTTGTAATGTGTCCCCACATGACACCAACCATCTCTTTAGCTGTTTGGTGAAACCGACGCCTCTAACACTCCTGTCATTATGGTCCACCCCTGTTGAAACAGAAAGGTTCCTTGGACTCCCGTTAGAGGACATTGATGACAATTTGTGATCGGTCGCACCTATTGGATGGGGCTACAACATTGCTACAACAACAGCAGGCGGATAACCCGTGTTGCGGATTACTACCTTCTCTTGTAACTTTAACTTTTGCGGCTAATACCTGTAGCGGGTTGTCAGAACGGCAAAAGATGCTTCTGCTGCTCTGACGCGGTGGTTTCCAAATCGATATCAATACTCGAGAACACTGATTCTTAATAACAAATAACTTTATTAATACAAATTAAGGTACTCAAAAATATTGGCAAGTATTAGCAAAAGCAATTATTCGATAGCGAGCGGTATATATAAGAAAAAGTGGATTGTATGCCAGAATTTAAGAAAGAATTTTGAACAAAAGGAATAGAGATAATGCAAATCTCAATACATACAGGATTGGCATGATTGTGCATTAACCCTTACAATAATAAATAAATATGTCTTATGGGTGCAAATTCGAACTCAACCACCCGGAAAGAGGCAGCAACTTCATGACCAATCAAGCCCGAGTCGTTCCTGCCAGTTGGCTCACAGGGGCGTTTATTAGTAGAAGGGAGGGAAAAGAGAGAACACTGGGCACTGATACAACAACAACAACAACAGAGAACGCTGGAGCAATACGCCAGATTTGAGACAATCTAACATACTGTTAGGAGGTTATAGCACAAGTCGCTACAGGACAATAATAGACCTCTCGAAATATAACCTCAGGATCTCAAGAGCTATTCTTACAGGGCATTATAGACTGAACAGCCGTAGTAGGGCTAAGCATTCCCACATTTAATCCCTCAAGCCAAGAACACTGCTAGGGTTCATCAAGGAAGTCGGCTAAGATGAGGTGCTGTGGAGGAGATGTACAATCCTCAATAATTTATCTATCTATCAACGTTCCGGTAACAAGCACCATTGAGGTACTAGCCCGACCATCTCGGGAACTATTGATATGACTACATTAAACCTTCTAGGGATTGAATATTAAAAATGACCGCAATGCGAAAGTCTGCTAAAATTTACCATTCTCCATGGAATGCTCGATATATAACGTTCCACGTTTTGAATCAGTAACGGAAAGAGTAAAATTTCCCAAAATGTTAACTGGCTGTTGGTAATAAGGTGTTGATGTCCTCTCTTAACGCAATGTAATAACAAAGGCGACGCAGGGAAAATAACAAAAATCTTGCAAATCTACTGATCATAATTAATTAATTAATTCCTCCCTTTCTATGCAGTTCTATGCATACATACACATGTATTTTGCTCTCCAAACGCTAATTAAAGGAATCAATTGGTATATATGTACATGAACTTCGAACTCTTTGGTATTTGCATTCTTAAGTTGATTATCAACAAAAGCATGACAAAATATCACTAACAAATGAATACATGTTGTGTATATCTTTAATATTGTAGGAAATTTACTTACCCTTTCTGATGCGATGATTCCTGGACAATCGGGTCTAACTAGATGCGTAGTTCCACCCTTTCTTGGGGAAATACATCCAACCAGTTTGGTACCGTATTCCAAAGCATGTTGGTTGTGGAAAGTACCCTGTTTACCGGTAAATCCTTGGCAAATGACACGTGAATCTGCATTTAACTGTAGATTTCCTCTTGTTTTGGCATATTCTGAGCTGAATCACACCCCGGCAGAGATGCTATCTATTAGAATAATATAACATTTTATTTTATTATTTAAAAATGCACATACGTATGAATGAGAAGCATTAAGTAAATAATGTTGTTGTTGTTGTAGCGATAAGGACACTCCCGTTCTCGACTTTGTTGGTCCTTTGCCAGATGCAGATCGGGTACGTTCCGGGAACAAGCACCATTAAGGTACTAGCCCGACCATCTCGGGAGCGATTTAGTATGACCACATGAAACCTTCTAGGCCATCCCGCCGATTCTATACAACTTAATATTATTTTTGGCGAAAGCCGCCAACGCAGAGGTGTTCTGTGCAAAAAATTTTTTAATCTCCGCTTTCGGATTCTAAAAACGGAGCTCGACACGCGTCTTATGATACCACCTTTGTTTAGGTTGTGCCCTGTCTTGTAAAACGTTCCTTTTTTTGGTTTCGGAAATCGAATCTTCCAAATTGGTGGCAAGAGGACTTGGTAGCCTCTAGTTAAAGTGCCAGGTTAATTTAGCTAACACATGTCACAACTTAAAAGCCCGTAGCACAAATTGTTTTCTTTTTACACAGCACGTTAGCTAACACATGTCACAACTTAAAAGCCCGTAGCACAAGATTTTTTTTCCTTTTACACAGCACGTTAAGCGAGAGCTTGTAAGAGTTTTATTATCAAAATTATATTTTTTCTTCGTTTCAATGTTTTCCCGGAATAATTAATAAAGTGTCATTAAAGATGACGGTGTCATTTGGATGACAGCATGAAACGTCGATGTGTTAGTGGAGAGCGAAAAAAGCTTTGAATGTGTGGGTGAACTAGTCATCTCTAGCTTTTAGGGTTGTGTTACAGTGCGCGGGGTGATACCCTGCTAACACACTACTGAGCAACGCCAAAAATTCTCTTGGCCTTATTACGCCAGCAGATGGCGTAATTGCTCTAGGTAGGGCATGGTATCGTGGCGTAGCGTCAAAACACAGTGGCGTCAGAGCACAATTGTGAACTCATTGAGTTGATATCGGTCTCGATGTTGGTTTCATGGTATCAAAGCCAATAACTAAATCGCCAATATCCACCCTTAGTCTGGCAAGATGACAACGTTCAAATGTGTAGAATTTAATCACCGCTAATCGGAGAGTTAAGAAACTAACTAACTAAACAACATGGGGATTCCCCGTCCAGAGTTCGTGCGCGAAATGAAATGAAAGAAATTTTCTTCCATACGGCGACTTGCAGACTCGCAAGAGCAAATATTCTTTTTATTGTATTATAAAGCCAGCACCCCGACTTTCTAGTGGATAAATGTTCTTAAGTTATTTGTTATTAATTGCATACTTAATGGTAAGGTAAGTGAACATCAACTTTTTACCGACTTTAACGAAATTATTTCAAGATCAATAGCTATATCTTTTACAACTGGTAAATACTCATAATATTAACCAAGAAATAGGTACTTAAGGTAAGTACTTAAATATAGGTAATATATTTCTCCATAGAAACCGAAATAGAAAAGTAAATACATACCTAGTTTTAAACCTACGCTAGTGTTTTTTCTCGAGAACATACAAATTTTTTGCCTTTCGATCAGTGCCTTCGAGTATATTTTCTATGCGTCAGGTTAGGTTAGGTTAGATTGAACTGGCCGGTCCATGTGGACCTCAAAGACTGATTGAGTCTGTAGTGTTACCAGAAGATTGTTTTAACGACCAAACTGAAAAAACCAGGACCTATGTTATAAAATAAATCCGTCCTCTTGACAAATACTAGAGATTCCTAGGACTTAAGCCACTTGCTGCCGTTAGATCTGACAGCTGTATCACTCCTAATAACTGGAGTCTTAGCCTGTCAAGTACAGGGCACCAGCACAAAACATGCTCGGTCGTTTTCTCCTCCAACCCGCACTTCCTACATCTGCTATCACTGACCAAGCCTAATTTAAAGACATGTGACGCCAGAAGGCAGTGTCCAGTCAGAATACCCGTCATGAGTCTACAGACCTCTTTTTTAATGATAGAAGCAACTTTGTTAGTCTAATTTTGTAAGACGTACACATAATCTTCGACACTTTACAGCCCCGCGATTCAACCCACGCCTTTCCCGCTTGGTCGGTCATGTTCACTTGTCGCCTTCGCTTAATCACACCCAGACTAATTGGGACGTCTACGGAGCAAGCTTCAAGGGATGAGCCCTTTTTAGCTAGTTCGTCCGCTTTTTCATTCCCATCTATTCCCTGGGACCCAATATAGATGTATGCTTCTCCCTGTCCCGATTCTCTCCAGAGACTGCTTACACTCTGTATGCGTTAAAATTCGTAACAATTATGTTCCTAGGTATTTTCACAGAGTTCTTTTTCTTACATCTCGTGTGGTGTTCCTTCAATACAAAATAATATGAATGAATAGGTATAACAAATAATTTCACTTCTCCATAAAAAGACATTGCTTATATCGGGTCATCCATAAATAACGTAAGGCAAATTTTCGAGCTTTTTTGTCCTCCCTCCCTCCTTTGTCCCAAGGTGACAGCTTCGTATAATTAAACGGTTGTATTTAGGTTGACTTGACAGGAAGGCCGCATGCGCGGCCGTTGTGAACGAATTTTGTAATTGAAATTTAAGTAACTTCCCGATAAGCTACAAGCTTGAAACTTGGAATATAGTTCAGAACCCGATGACAATGCAATAATAAGAAAATAATCGCCGCTAGGTGGCGCAAGGATCTAGATATTCACAAAAATCGTATTTGTGGTCCGATTTGGCTCATATTTGGAACACATAATACATACAAGAATAGAAAGCGACCAATGAAAAAAATCTCCGCTAGGTGGCGCAAGAATCGATATATTCACAAAAATCGTATATGTGGTCCGAATTGGCTTACATTTGGAACACAGAATACATACAAGAATAGAAAGCGACCTATGAAAAAATCGCCGCTATGTGGCGCAAGGATCGAGATATTCACAAAAATCGTATTTGTGGTCCTATTTGGCTCATATCTGAAACACATAATACATACAAGAATACAAAGCGACCTATGAAACAAATCGACGCTAGGTGGCGCAAGGATCGATATTATTACAAAAATCGTATTTGTGGTCCGATTTGGCTCATGTTTGGAACACAAAATATATACAAGAATAGAAAGCGACCTTCGATGTCCGATTTGGCTCATATTTGGAACAAATATTACATACAGTCCGGTAGAAGTGACATCAAAATATTTTGGAGTTGGTGGAGGGACAAGCATAGGTGGCGCAGAGTCGAGTAAAGTCTTTGGAAGGATTATCTATTGAGGACTTAGATTGTAACAAATTGTCAGGAAAGAGTCCTTGTAATAATGAATCACTAAATGAACTAAAAAGAATGACACATAATAGGCAATTAAAAAAAGACTAAAAATTTTAAAATAAAATAATTAAAAAATGTTTTTTAAGTTAAACGGGTTTATTGAAAACAATACTTACATGAAGTAATAATAATACTAATAGCTACAAAGTAATTAGGTAGGTCCTAGGTACTAGTCAACACACTCCTCATCAATCTATGGCGTTCATCAGACAATTAAATACAAGCGTTGGACGCGTCAAATTTCTATTGATAGCCATATATAAGACCAACTGAACCTTAATCAGGTTATGCTACGCCTCACATTTTTAGAAATTTCACACGTCCAACGCCTTTATTTAATTGTCTGATCAACGCCCTAGACTGATGAGGAGTGTGATGACCTAGGACCTACCTAATTATTTTCTATCTTTTAGTATTATTATTGTTTTCAATAAAACCGTTTAACTTAAAAAAATTTGTTTAATTATTTTATTTATTGTTTCAAATACGTATTTTACGATAAATTCGCAAAATTTAGACAAGCTTTAAAAGTCGTGCTTGGCGACTTTAACGCCAGGGTGGGCAAAGGTGTTTTTGGCCCTACAGTCGGAAAGTTCAGCCTACACAATGAAACTTCTCCTAACGGACTGAGGCTGATTGACTTTGCCGGTGCTCGAAACATGGTCATATCCAGCACGAGGTTCATGCATAAAAAGATACATCAAGCTACATGGCTTCCTGATCGAAATCCCGCAATCAGATCGATCACGTTGTGATAGACGGACGGCATGCTTCCAGTGTTTTAGATGTGCGCACGATCCGAGGACCTAACATCGACTCGGACCATTATCTCGTTGCAGCCAAAATACACACCCGCCTCAACGCGGCTAAAACCTAGGAACAAAAAACACAAGGAAAGCTAGACGTCAAAAAGCTTCAATCAGAACAGACTGCCAATGATTTCGCAACTCGACTCTCACACCTGCTCTCTGAGAGCACAACTCATCCTGAAGGAATACAGGAGCAGTGCGAGCATATCTCCAAAGCACTTCGTACTGCCGCCGAGGAAAAAATTGGTTACCGGCGGCCACGAAAAAACAACTGGTACGATGAAGAATGCCGCGTTGCAATCGAAAGAAAAGACGCTGCCTACAGGGCTACGTTAAAAGCGAGCGCGGCAAGAGGAATGTGTGAACGCTATTGAGTTGAAAAGGCTCCTGTAGGAATGAAAACGGCGACCTTGTAACTGATGTCCAGAGAGTGCTTAGATTATGGAGGGAACACTTCTCTGCTCTCCTATATGGAGTCAGCAATTCACCGCGCAGATATGAAGAACCCGATCCCGCAATCGATGATGATGGAATATATATCCCCCCGCCCGATTATGACGAAGTTAGAATAGCAATAACCAGATTGAAAAACAACAAGGCCGTGGGCGCTGATGGATTGCCTGCGGAGCTATTCAAGTACGGCGGCGAGAAGTTGGTAAGGCGCATGCAGCAGCTTCTTAGCAAAATATGGGCGGACGAGTGCATGCCCGACGGTTGGAATCTAATTGTTCTTTACCCAGTCCACAAGAAGAGGGATACTGCAAAATGCACCAACTATCGTGGAATCAGCCTTCTTAATATCGCATATAAGGTCCTTTCAAGTGTATTGTGCGAAAGATTGAAGCCCACCGTGAACCGGCTGATTGGACCTACCATCGCACAGTGTTTCGTGTAGAACAAGCTAGCTGGACAAAATTATTTTATGAGATTTTCCGTTTCATATGCAGTCATTTATTATAACTACGTAATTTTTTTCAGCCATATTTTCTTTTTTTTATTTTTTTCCAAAATTTTACTTCATATGCATACATTTGCTTATTTCATTACAGTAACTCATGTGAATAAGTGACATAGGTCTAAAAAAATTTAAAGGACTTAAGAATATTACTTTATTGTACTTAAATTGAATGGACTACAAATCTCAATACTCTAAAAAATTTTAAAAATTCCGAAAAAAAATTAAAATTTTTTATGAAAATTCGTCGAATTTTTCAAACATTTTTTAAATATAATTTAGTTTTTGTTATAGATCGTGACACATTTTCTTATGGGAAATTAATTAAAATAAATTTACGAAAGCCAAAATTGTAAGAATTGTCCAAAAAGGGGTGTCTACTTATTTATGTGAGTGACTGTACATATGTACATACATATTTTTTATTTATTGGAGTATTTATCCTGGCACTACAATTTTTACAAAATTATTTTATAGTACCAGTCAGGAATGTAAAACTGAATTACAATAATAATAATAACAATGTAAATAATTAAATTAATTATGTGAAAATTACTTATTACAAAAACTTAAAAGTAAAATATCATACAAAGTAGAAAAGACAATAGATTTAAATTAAATAAAACCTGATCCAACAAAAAGTTATAGCGTAGGTTATCTTTTATAATTATGTTATTATTCGCTATCATCACTTTCATTCGATGAGTCACTTGTGGCATAGTCATGAACATCAGCAACACTACTGTGAAAGCTTGAAACAACTGGGGTATTTTTTGACTCCTCAACATTATCGGGGGACAGTAAATTTAAGACTTCTGAAGTTAGACATTTAAATTTTTTCTTAGGTATCTCCCAAAAAATGTTAACTAGAGGATCCGATAATATAAGCAACATATTCATAAGATCTCTATTCGTGGCTTCACGCGACTGCTTTTGTGTGTTATCGTCCCTGAATCGTCTCAAATCTTTGTTACGGGCTTCTTCAGAAAGTTGACCAATAGGTAAAATTGCTGATTTTATAATATCAGTACTATGCACTAAGATTTTATGAACTGTAACAGGCATATTAAACCATGAATAGAGATCTATATATAGTTTTTTAGTCTCGACCACAAATTTTTCAAATCTTTGGATATTTATATTGTACGCAGATGCGCGAAGGAGAGTGTCGAATCTTTTGATGAGCGTTACATCCAATCCCGTATTCTCAGCACTAGCCTCACAATTTTCGAACAACCTACCGTCATGCCGTCATCGGTATTGCCGAAACCTGGTTTTGGTTTATCTACTATCAACCCAAGTACACTTTTAAATTTATTCTGGATTTCGTTGGAACGTAGCTTTACACTCTCTTTATCTGTCTCATTCATAAGCTGCCATTTTTTTACTTCGAGGCGATAACTTATGTGAAGCAAGCATTCAAAACATCTTATCCATGCATGGAGAGTAGACAAACCAAAACCAAGAGTATCTAGGTTAGGCGTAAAGTCCCGTAACTCATTATTCATATCTTTTGGAGTGGCACCACAAATATAACACTTTTGTGCGGAAGAAGTTTCAGTCAAAGCATTGCAAACTTTTCTGTCAATCATTGTAAGAAGCATATTGTGATTTACGGAAACTTTGTATTCTTCGAGCATGTACTTTGTTGGCAACAACGCACTTATCTCCTCTAAAACTTTGTTCGTTTCAAAAAGAATAAAATCTTTTGTTTCTTTAGAAAAAATAAATTTAATTGGTAGAAGAAGGTCGAGGATTCTGCCAAACAATGTTACCTTTTTCATCCTGTAATTGAAGAGGAACGAAAGAAAATATAAACAAAAACTCATCAGTGTCAGAACTGCATGTAAACTTTTGCTTATATGTGCTATGGCCAGAGCTTCCATCGCAACCCCACTTGCTGATTAAAGTATACGTAAAGTTTGTAGGTAATAAACTAACAAAAACTTTTTGATTTGCTAAAACTAAACGCTCAACAGTTTTATCTAATACGGACTGGACTTTAATTTCCGAACGTGTTTCACCCATATCAATTTCATTTGGATATCATTCTGCCTTAGCTTTTCTTAGACTATAAAATGATGGATAAACCTTATGGCCTGCCTTGATGCTCCACTTCCAAGTCGTTTTGTACCCATGAGTCGTCGACTTGCTATCTACGTAGTATGCTAAAGCTTCTACATTGCTCAATTATCTTGCATCTGGCTCACATGTCATCTTTTTGCCGGATATTTGAGTGGTTTCCTGTGATTTTTTTTTATAATGTTAGCAACATTTCTGTTGCCGGACATACGCGTTGATACTTCTGCCGCATAAAGTAACTCACCAGGACTTCTAGATTGCAAGAGGTCATCCACTCGACGCCGTTTGGTTTTTTCACTGCAGCTAACAAAGTCCTTCTTTCGTTTTCCGGGGTCGGGGTTACCTGAAGAAGTGGTTGGTTGGTCTGATGGCAACTTTTAATCCACCGTTATTGTAAATGTGAAGTCTGGACTCGAAAACCACTCCGAGTTTTTATTCAAAAATCGCTCCTTATGTCTTCCAGAAGTGTTCCACTTTTGATCCAGCTTCGACGAATATGCCGATATTTGTAAGCTTAAACTTTTTATCGAATCCTCGGCTGCTTCGCTTAAATCGTACTTAAGTACAACAACTCAATAATTCTTTATATCTAGTTTCCTTCGAATGTTGTACCCAAATGTCAAAAAACTCCGTTCTTGGTACGGTTATAACTAAACTGCTTTGTGTTGTTGATTTTCCGACAGGGTGAATAGCTGATGATTGTTGTGCTGCCATCTTAAGTGTCGTTGATCGTTCTGATTTGTTATCAGTTGTGCGGTATTTATATTACATTCAGGTATTGGCGTAGCTACCAAATGGGGTTGTTTTGTGTAGCGTTCCTGTGTGGTTATACCTGCATTAGGATTGTTTTGTATGTACCTGTTTTTATTCCTTGGTGACTGGTGCGGTAGGTTGTGGCAGGTTGAAGTCAGTGATCTTCGCCTTTTTGCTTTTGGTGTGCTCTGGTTGACCTTGCGCGTTTATTTTTGTGTGTTTTATGGCTACGTGTTTGTTCCCTGTACCTGGGAATTGGTTTTGCCGTTTGTAGATCAGCTTTAAAGGTTCAAATATCTCGTAGGAGCTGGTACGTACATACATCCTATTTTATATGTGGAGATAACAAAATCTACAAAAAAAAATTAAAAATAGATGTGCAAAGAATTCGCAATGGTTTTTTCTTCCTACTATTAGAGAATACTTGCGACTATAACATATGTAAAATTTAGCCCGGATGTAGGCGGATGTATGTAACTTTTTTGTCCCTAAAGTTAAAAATATAGAGAAAAAATACCTTTTCTTCTTAATAACGGAATGTTAAATATATTGAAAATACTCTAATTGCGAAAGAATTACTATTAAAAAATTTTACTTACCTTCGAGCTTAGAATCCATCAAAAAAAATTATATAAAAGTGTTCACTTAAAAGAAATATGAAGCTTAATATTCAACAAGAATTTTGCAAATCAATGCATTTTACGGTCACTCCTGCCTTCTTACTTCAATTACTCAATATATATGAGCAAAAATATAAAAAAAAAGCAGAAATCCCGTTATTTTGTTTGTTTTCTTTCATTTCTCATTACACTTTTCTCGGAATAAGAACTTTGTTTTTGTCCAGCTAGCTTGTTCTACACGAAACACTGTTCATCGACCAGATTTTCGCAATGCGCCAAATCTTGGAAAAACCCCGTGAAAAGAGAATCGACACAATTCACCTTTTCGTCGACTTTAAAGCCGCCTTCGATAGCACGAAAAGGAGCTGCCTATATGCCGCTATGTCTGAATTTGGTTTCCCCGCAAAACTTATACGGCTGTGCAAAATGACGTTGAGTAACACCATCAGCTCAGTCAGAATTGGGAAGGACCTCCCCGAGCCGTTCGAAACAAAACGAGGTTTCAGACAGGGTGACCCCCTATCATGCGATTTCTTTAATTTGATGCTGGAGAAAATTGTACTAGCTGCAGAACTTAACCGCACTGGAACAATATACTATAAAAGCGTGCAATTACTGGCATATGCTGATCACATTGATATCATCGGCCTAAACACCCGCGCTGTTAGTTCTGCTTACTCCAAACTGGAAAAAGAAGCGGTAAAGATGGGTTTGATGGTGAATGAGGGCAAAACGAAGTACCCGCTGTCATCGAGCACAGATTCAGCGCATATGCGCCTTGGCAACCACGCTACTGTTGGCAGCCATAATTTCGAAATAGTAAAAGGATTCGTTTATTTGGGAACCAGCATCAACACTAGCAACAACATCAGCACTGAAATCCAGCGAAGAATCAGTCTTGCCAATGAATGCTACTTTGAACTAGGTAGGCAATTGAAAAGTAAGGTCCTCTCTCGGCGAACGAAAATCATACTCTACAAGTCACTTATCGTACACATCCTGCTATATGGGGCAGAAGCATGGACCATGACAACAGCAGATGAAGCGTCTTTCGGAGTGTTCGAGAGAAAAGTTCTTCGAAAGATTTATGGACCTCTACGCGTTGGCGATGGCGAGTACCGAAGAAGATTTAATGATGAGCTGTACGAGCTATACGCAGACATCAACATAGTCCAGCGAATTAAAACGCAGCGGCTGCGCTGGCTAAACCATGTTATGCGAATGAAAGATGATGCTCCGGCCAAGAAAGTGTTTCCATCGGACCCCGCCTATGGAAGCAGAGGTAGAGGGCGGCCCCCACTCCGTTGGAAGGACCAGGTGGAAAACGATTTAAACTCCCGTGGTGTGATCAATTGGCGCCGGTTGGCGGAGCGACTGGCGCGCCTTGTTTGATTAAGTAAGTAAGTTGGACAAGCTTTTTTCCATGGACAGTTTGGATACGTTTCAACGTAAATAATTGGCGCTTTCATCAAATTCTCGTCCTCTTCACCTATAATTTTAGATATATCAGTCAGGTCCAGATAATCTTCATCTAAACGCTCAACTTGATGATTCTTCGAAACAGCCATCATTTCTATTTATCGTTTTGCTGCAATACGAACTGGTCGAGTCCTTTTATACCCAGCTGGACTTGAATTTTGAAAATGGGAGACGTGGGGACACGCCGCATGCTGGGCATACGTTTTGTATGTTGGGGTAAAGTCTGGACAGGTAAGAGTTTAACCTATTACAGTGTCCAGACCGAAGTTGTGCCAGAGTGACGCGCGTCTCCGTCGGAAACTTGCGTTCTTCTGCTTCTGCAACTTCTGGAAATTTATCTCCGATGACGCGGTTTGGCAGGCGCGACCTTTTAGAGGTAGCCACTGCATTTGTGTGCTACGGGCTTCCTCGTATTCCTCTTTTACATACGGCCTTGGAGCTAATGGTTGGACTTCAATGTAATGCTTACGGAAGTGTTCCCTTATGCGTGTGGGGGGCGGTGCCGCCTCGAGCAGTTGTCTGCTGGGATGTCCCGGTTTGGAACATCCCAGTAGGAACTGCTTGTTCGTCATCATAGTTTATTTATCTTTACCCGAAGTGCTGCCGGCAAGCGACTTGGGAATTTTGTTGCGACCCTGTACTTTAGAAGCAATTTCGTCTGTGTGCGTCCGAAAATGTAGACCCTGGTCGAAATTCACCCCTAAGAATTTAGGGTGCTTGACTGTTGGGAGCGTGACGCCGTCGACGTGGATGTCCAATTGTTCACTTTATTGCTCCGTCCACGTCGTAAAAAATGTGGCCGAGGATTTTGTAGGAGAGAGTTTCCGGTGGCGCGAGGCAAAGAAACTGGAAAGACATGGGAGGTAACCAGTAGAGTCTCTGGTCAGTGCGTTTGATGAAAGTAAAAGTCAGTGCTAAAAAATTTGTAACGTCCCATGCTTTTTGAAAAAGAAAAAGAAAGGCTGAAATGGCTATATCCAACCAAACTCTGAGTACCAGTATGATGAAATTTGTTAAAAAGCCTTCTTCAGGCGTCACTGCTTCAGTCAAATTTTTAGTCAAATTTCTGATACAGCTTTACCTTCAACATCGAGCGAATCTGCTGTGACCCAAATTTCTGAATCCAATAAAGAGTTGGAAAGTGAGTATATGTGTGACGCAGAAAATCAAGAGCAGGAAGTTCATTTAAGCGAGCCATCAACAGCCTTAGATCCGGGGAAGTGGGTATTTCCACTAAGCGATGCGCAGCGCCATGATTTAATTCAAAACGGTCCCAATCAAAGCCTAGAGAAATCTGAGTAAAATTACCCAAAAGGCGCAAGTAAAAGACATTTTTCTAAATTTCATTTTATTAGAATATTAAGTAACGGCGAAACGCAACATCGCAGATGGTTAACTTACTCCACATCACAAGATAAAGTTTACTGCTTTCCATGTAGACTTTTTTCACATTTGCAGACACAGATGGTAAAAAAGGATGTTCTGGCTGTAAGGATCTGAGTCGGATATTGCAAAGACATAAACAAAGTCAAGGACACATGGAGTGCATGATTAAATGGATGGAACCCTTTAAAGGAATCAAACGCGGTAAAACAATAGATAAGGATAACGAGAGATTGATTAGGGAATCCTAAAATTATTGGTATAATTAGTTTGAAAGATTGATTGGTATAATAAACTACTTGGCCTCTCACAATTTGGCATTTAGAGCTCATCGAGAATCCCTGAAACTGAACGATAGCAAACATTCTGTTATTAACGAAATTATACACAGAGTTAAACAAGCAAAATACTACGCCATCTTGCTCGATTGTACCAGGGACGTAAGCCGTGTTGAACATATGTCAATAATATTAAGATTTTGCAATTTATCAACTGGAGCGATAGAGGAACATTTTATTGGGTTTATTGCCGTCGCAAAAACAACAGGAGAATACTTAAAAAAATCAATATTACAAGAACTGGAAAGAAATGATCTAGATATCAAAACTGTCGAGGACAGGGATATGATAACGGCGCCAATATGGTCGACATTAACAAAGGTGTCAGAACAAGAATACTGAATATAAAACCAAGAGCATTCTTCACGCCATACGGATGCCACAGTTGGAATTTACTTACGATAGATGCAGCTAATTCTTCAACGACAGCCAAAACATTTTTCGGCTTTATCAATAAAACCTATATGCTGTGTTCAAAGTCAAGCAAGCGTTGGGAGATTGTAAAAAGTTAATTAAAATTGACATTAAAACCTCTGTCTGAAACGAGATAGGAGAGTAGAATCGGAGCAGTAAAAGCAACATTTACATAATTTGATGATGTCATCGAACGCGTGAATGATCTGAAAAATAAAGCTGATGATTCCGAAACTTTAAGCGACAGTATAGCAATCCTGAACAAAATGTTAACTTTTGAGTTTGTTGTTGCGATACACGTGTGGTATGATATTTTGCTACGTGTGAATAATATAAGTAAACTATGGCAATCGGTTCAAGTCAACTTGAAAGTCGCTATTGATACTTCGCATTCATTTTGTAGCTGGATTCAAGAATTCCATAATACAGGATTTGAAAAAAGCGTAACAGAAGCCAGATTGTTTGTGGAGCAAAGTACTTACGAAATTCAGTCTCAATTTAAGGAAAAAATAATAGCCAGGAAAAAACGAATGTTCAGCTACGAACATACTGATGAACCAGTTGAATTTCCTGAAATGCAGTTTAGTCAACTTTTTTAACACAATGATAGATGCTATAATAGTCGACACCGAATGTAGATTTAATGCGCTCAATGAATATTTTGAGCAATTTGGTTTTATTTATGACATCAACTATTTGAAATTGTAAAGTCACGGATGGCTTTAATATACGCCGATAAATAAAAGAGCTGGTTCAAGTCACAATTTATTTCCACAGGAAATGGCCATGTTTCTTTTTCTTTTACATTTTATGATACAAATTGTTGCCATACAAAAAGAGACCAGGCAAAGAGTTGCCATACTGGGTGTTTCTTTACACCCAGTTTACACATCTTACAACTCGGCCATCCTGACTTATTGATCGACCCGATCAATCAACAAATTAATCTTACGCTCTAAACTAATGGTAAATTTACAAACAAATCTCAAGGTCTGAATTGACAGCAAAGTGTCGCTTATTGGTTAAGTGCCAGTGTCCGAATCAGGGATTGGTTCAAGCCACCTCCGCAGGCGATTTGCTTCTACCACCCCATCATAGGGCATTTGTGTAATTTGACAGTTTTCAATATCACGCAAAACGTAACGATCATTGGGTAACTTCTTATGTATTACGTAAGGATCGCGAAATTTCGGAATAAATTTTAGTTGGTACCGGCAGTGGTGTCCACGTTTCTCATCACCACGAACTCTCCCACGCCGAAATCTCTCGCTGGTAAACTACGTTTAAGAAAGTATTCCAAGTTATAATTCTGTCCCTTTTCAATACACATCAGGGCCTCTTGGCGTACCTTCACCAAATCACACGGTTGTTTTACCTCCTTTTCTTCTAAGAACTCAGTCAATTCATCTATAACCCGTCCACGCTGATCTGCTCCGAATAACAACCTACAAGGAGTATTCTTCGTTGTACAGTGTACTGTGTTGTTAATAGCATACTCTACATCCACCAGTCCACCCACCCAATCTGAGTGATTGACCGGTTCAGTCAACTTCGGCAACATTGCTTTCAGAATTCGATTAACGCGCTCTACCTGACCGTTTGCTTGCGGGGAAGCTACTGCAACCTTTACATGCGATATTTTATTCCTTTCCATAAAGTCTGCAAATACCTGTGAAGTGAAACAAGAACCACGATCACTCACAATACGCCGCGGTCTACTATAAAAGTCAAAATACTTTCGCAAAGAGGCACACACTTCTTTAGCACTAGTTGTCTTTACCGCAAACAACTTCACATGCGTAGTAAAACCATCGACTACCACCAACACGTGCTTTCTCACCGCGCGAATGGAAGGTAAAGGACCAAAATGGTCGATAAGCAAAGTATCGAAAGGCTCTGGATTTTTGGGTATATTGAATAAGTTATGGCGATTCAAGCGTGTTTCTGGCGAGTACATACACTTAAGGCAGTTTCTTATAAAGTTTTTCACCTTCCTTAACTTCGGAAACCAATAATTTTTTCGTAACTGTTCCACCGTTTTTTCTACCGCCATATTACCGATTTTACCGTGAATTACCCTAATTACATTATCTTCCATTTCCTTTGGGACGTAAAGCATCAAACGTCCTTCATTGCTTCTCCTGAACACTAAGCCATCAACGAGCTCAAAATTCTGAACCGATTCACTCATCTCAGCGATTTAATCGTTTCATCTCGGTTCTGGGTTATTTGAAGGTTAAAATCTAAATCCTAAACCCCCCCCCCCCCCCCCCCTGACTTCACTACGCAGCACCTGCTAAGCGCGTCCATATGGGCCATAGATTTCGCTACCCGATGTTTCACTTTATAATTATAATTCTCAAACATAAAAACCCATTTGGCGATCCTCGCATTCACTTGCTTTTTGCTTAAGGCCTGAGCTAAAGCATTGTGACTATAGTAACCTTTTGAACCTTTCCAAGGCGTAGACAATTGCTAACGTTTCCAACTCAAAGCTGTGTAACCTCGATACGCTCCAGGAGGCAGTTTTAGAAAAGTAAGATACCGGGTGCAGTTTACCATCTTCCTGCTTTTGTAAAAGAATAGCGCCGAACCCTAACTTGCTAGCATCCGTATGAAGCTCGGTTTCCCTAACCGGACTATATATTGACAGAACTGGTGCGGGGGTTAAATATTCTTTAAGTTTATTAAAAGCCTCTGTACAATCAGGTGTAAACCTAAATACAGCATTCTTCTTAAGGAGGGATGTCAAGGGTTTAGTAACGGAGGAAAAAGACTGAACAAATCGCCTAAAGAATGAAAACAAGCCTAAGCATTGCTGCACCTCCCTGGCACTTTGGGGCTGCGGGGAACTCCGAATGGCCTCAATGTGCATCGGGTGAGGCCGGTTGCCGGTTTCGTTCACTATATAACCCAAAAACTCAATTTCGAAAAAGCCGAATCTACATTTTTTTATTTTTAACTCAAGTCCTTCTTGCGTAGGCGTTGCAGAACAACATTTAGAACTTGAATGTGAGTTTCGAAGTACTTTGTGGCAATCGTTATATCATCAATAAAAAAACTATTTTCCTAGAAAAGATCAAGTCTTTCAAAATGGTACAAATAAACCGCTGGAAAAACGCAGGTGCATTTTTTAACCCGAACGGCATTCGGGTATACTCATACTGGCCTCCTGGTGTTACGAATGCAGTATATTTTATCGACTCTTCATCCATCTCCACTTGATGGAACCCATTTTTCAAATCCAAAGCTGTAAAGTATTTCTTTTCTTCTAGGTACTCTATACAATCCTCGACCAAGGGTAGGGGAAAATTATCGCGAACCGTTTTTTTGTTTCAAACCTATAGCCAATACATAATCTACCTTCCCCGCTTTTCTTTCTAACCAATACTGTTGCCGAGGCATAGGGTGAGCTGCTGTATCTAATGATACCCTTGACTAAAAGTTCGTCAACTATTGCTTGTACTTCTGACTTTTCTGAAAAGGATAACCTGCACGGTGCACAATGGAATGGTGTGTCATCAGTCAAATTTAATTTCATTTTGAGGTCATAAGGTTCCGTCTCACTTTGT
Organism: Eurosta solidaginis; assembly: GCF_040869045.1. NCBI lineage: Eukaryota > Metazoa > Arthropoda > Insecta > Diptera > Tephritidae > Eurosta > Eurosta solidaginis. The sequence goes on along the minus strand of NC_090319.1, from coordinate 116,931,579 downwards.
TGTTCGCTTAGAGCATGATTCAAATAAATTTCCGATATACACGAATCCGAAATTCCTGAAACATAAGAATTGAACCGATTTACCTCAATGATCGCGTCTGTTTCATTATTTCGTTCGACAATTACCGCTGCGAACATCTGTGCATAAAGTTTTACTCCACTGTGTGGCGAAAGCGTTAAAGCACTTACCGCTTTCTTCATTATTTTGTTTAATCCTTCATATGACCCACCTTGTTACCTCTCCCCAACCCCTGCATCAGACACTGTTTACATTCACAAACTAATTTTCTTAAATCAAACAAGTCAAGAGCACCATAGTTTAAATTTTTTGAATGTTTCAGCTCAGTAGCGTTTTTAATATTTATTAATTCAGTTTTAGAATATTTCAATTTAGTTTTAAGTTTACATAAAAATATATTGAACTTTTTCAAAAGATCACGCCCGATCAGCAATGGTACATCTAGGGCAGTATCCGGTAGTACAGATAATTCTTGTAAAACGAAGCGATTACTAAATTACACAACACATTCAATATTTCCGTAAGTTCATATTTGAGCATTACCTACTCCTTTATATTTTGACCGCCCTAATTTTCCGCATTTAATAGTATGAACACATGACCACCTAATAAAAATTCTCGGACTACCCGAGTCAAGGAGAGATAAAAAATCAAAAAACTTTGTGCACTTGCCTTGTCTAATTTTAAAAGCGACACTTAGGCCAAACACATCCTCGAGTTCACCAAACCATTTGCGTATGTTTTAACTATCATCGCCTGTAAATTTCTGTACCATAACCTCAATTGATGCGAAGTCAGCCGAGTTGCTTCGATGCGACTAGCCTTGAAGTTGCTGGATTTCGCGCTGCAGGGCTAAAATTTCGCGCTGCTTCTTTAACTTTGTGATTTCTTGCTCTAACTCGTCTACTTTCTTTTCAGCTTCATTAGAAGTGGCAGCAGTGGTTTCATGGCAGTGGCAGCAATGGCAGCAGTAACATCAGTGGTAGCAATGGCAGTAGTAACATCGGTGGTGGCATTGGGGACAGCAGTGGCAGCAGCGGATGTATGGGCATCGGGATTTGGGGGTTTCGCGGACTCTGGTTCGCTTAACTTATTGGTAGCTCCAACCAAATCCCCACAAAGTTGTCTTAACTGCGCAATTGTAGCAGTTTTAGGGAATTCTACTCCCGCTTTCGTTAACACCTCCATGAGGTTTTCCCTTACGTTGGGTTTTTCCGCCATCCTTCAAATTTTTCGCAAATTGATTTGATCAAATGTTAATTTGTATACTTATGTGGGTAACAACCACTTCTGAGGACTGTAAAGTCACGGATAGCTTTAATATACGCCGATATATAAAAGAACTGTTCAAGTCGACCGTTTCACAATTTATTTCCACAGGAAGTGGCCATGCTTCTTTTTCTTTTACATTTTATGATACAAAATGTTGCCATACAAAAAGTTTGCCAGTCAAACAAACCACCGCTGTATAGCTAAATGGTTAGCGCAGCATGCCTAAAGCGTACTGATGATGAAGGCTTAGCACCCTTCGAACTATTAGCACCCTATCTGCGCAGCTATGGCAGGTTGTCTGAAAAAATTTTCTACTTACCATTCCAAAACAAAATACAATTTTTCAAATTTAGAAAAATTAAAAAATACAATAATTATCATTAGAAAAAAATTATTGTTCAGGCCTTGAGCTCGAATCGAACCTTGAATCATTTATCAATAGGCCGATAAAAACAAAAACAATTGTTAATAAACCATGAGCACTTGGGAATGTCAAACAAAGTAATTGACAATAAACAAAAATCCAGCATTATCAGTGATTTGCACCAGATGGCGCAACACTGAATAAATATAGTTGGTAAAAAGGAATAGAAGTAGCAAATTTGCCAGTCAAACAAACCACCGCTGTATAGCTAAATGGTTAGCGCAGCATGCCTAAAGCGTACTGATGATGAAGGCTTAGCACCCTTCGAAATGGATCTATCTGCGCAGCTATGGCAGGTTGTCTGAAAAATTTTTCTACTTACTATTCTAAAACAAAATACAATTTTTCAAATTTAGAAAAATTAAAAAATACAATAATTATCATTAGAAAAAAATTATTCTTCAGGCCTTGAGCTCGAATCGAACCTTGAATCATTTATCAATAGGCCGATAAAAACAAAAACAATTGTTAATAAACCATGAGCACTTGGGAATGTCAAACAAAGTAATTGACAATAAACAAAAATCCAGCATTATCAGTGATTTGCGCCAGATGGCGCAACACTGAATAAATATAGTTGGTAAAAAGGAATAGAAGTAGCAAATTTGCCAGTCAAACAAACCACCGCTGTATAGCTAAATGGTTAGCGCAGCATGCCTAAAGCGTACTGATGATGAAGGCTTAGCACCCTTCGAAATGGATCTATCTGCGCAGCTATGGCAGGTTGTCTGAAAAATTTTTCTACTTACTATTCCAAAACAAAATACAATTTTTCAAATTTAGAAAAATTAAAAAATACAATAATTATCATTAGAAAAAAATTATTGTTCAGGCCTTGAGCTCGAATCGAACCTTGAATCATTTATCAATAGGCCGATAAAAACAAAAACAATTGTTAACAAACCATGAGCACTTGGGAATGTCAAACAAAGTAATTAACAATAAACAAAAATCCAGCATTATCAGTGATTTGCACCAGATGGCGCAACACTGAATAAATATAGTTGGTAAAAAGGAATAGAAGTAGCAAATTTGCCAGTCAAACAAACCACCGCTATATAGCTAAATGGTTAGCGCAGCATGCCTAAAGCGTACTGATGATGAAGGCTTAGCACCCTTCGAAATGGATCTATCTGCGCAGCTATGGCAGGTTGTCTGAAAAATTTTTCTACTTACTATTCCAAAACAAAATACAATTTTTCAAATTTAGAAAAATTAAAAAATACAATAATTATCATTAGAAAAAAATTATTGTTCAGGCCTTGAGCTCGAATCGAACCTTGAATCATTTATCAATAGGCCGATAAAAACAAAAACAATTGTTAATAAACCATGAGCACTTGGGAATGTCAAACAAAGTAATTGACAATAAACAAAAATCCAGCATTATCAGTGATTTGCACCAGATGGCGCAACACTGAATAAATATAGTTGGTAAAAAGGAATAGAAGTAGCAAATTTGCCAGTCAAACAAACCACCGCTATATAGCTAAATGGTTAGCGCAGCATGCCTAAAGCGTACTGATGATGAAGGCTTAGCACCCCTCGAAATGGATCTATCTGCGCAGCTATGGCAGGTTGTCTGAAAAATTTTTCTACTTACTATTCCAAAACAAAATACAATTTTTCAAATTTAGAAAAATTAAAAAATACAATAATTATCATTAGAAAAAAATTATTGTTCAGGCCTTGAGCTCGAATCGAACCTTGAATCATTATTTTATATATATTTTTTTAGGCCTCGCTAACTTGATGTCGCCGACGTCCACATGTGGTCTAGCGCCGCCACTGACAGTCACTGTTATTCTAATATTATTTTCGATGGATAAAAATTGACAGAAATAAAAATTTCAAAGTTGCGTTAAACTGTAAAATATTTGTTAGCCTTAAAAAGTTTTATCTAGAGTTTTTAGCTTCTTTTTTTTTCCCCCTCTGCACTTTGTTCTGAAAAATTTGTGACAACACTGACTACAATTCGCAAATGCGGTGACGCTAAACCATTTGCACAAAATCCTGAACTCCCCTATATTTTAAATCCCAATAGCTCTGAAATGGTGGATCGGATTAATGGGATATGTGAGCTAGCGAATGGTTTTCAGTCACTGACCGAAAATGGTTTTCAGTCACTGACCGTAAAACGTAACACGGGGACGGAGTTGAGATATTTGGACAATTGGATGATATTAAGGCTGATGAAAATAACGTTAAAAACGAAGCTAATATAAGCACCTACTTTAAGGCAAGGGTTAAAAAGAAGAAAGGCAGAACGGCAGGTTATCTTTTTAACTCAGAGTTAACCTGACATAAGGGGTTAAAACGATAAATTGCCCCGCAAAACGATGAGTTTGCTGTTAACTCGGACTTGGAAACGGTGAATATTTAACCCAGCAATTTTGGGGAGTTAAACTTTTAGCTCTGTGTCAATTTGACAATGTCAATTCGAAATTTTTTTGTATAAACAATTTCATTTTAAATATTTTCATATCCGCTATATCTCGTCTGTTTGTTGTAACAGTGCTTCGCCCCTCACAAATTGTCATCAAGATCCTCTAACGGGAGTCCAAGGAAACTGGCTGTTTCAACAGGGGTGGACCATAAGGAGATGTGTGTTGGAGGCGTAGGTTCCACATTACTATTAAAAATATGGTTGGTGTCATGTAGGGACACATCGCGCGCAGGGCATACATTACGTATGTCGGGGTTAATTCTGGACAAGTAAGGGTTTAATCTGTTGCAGTATCCAGAACGAAGTTGGGCCAGGGTGACTCGTGTTTCCCTTGGTAGTGTGCTTTCCTCTTCTGCAAGGGTGGGATATTGCATATTAATAACGGGGTTCACCGGGCGCGTTCTGACAAAGGCGTTTACCGATTATGTGTGGATTTGACTAAGGGCCTGCTTGTGCTTGTCTGGATCGAACGGCTGTGTTGGCAGGTACCGGATCTCGTCATAGTGCTTATGGAGATGTTCCCTTAATCCCCGTGAAGGCGGAGCTAGATAAAGCAGTTCTTTGCTAGGATGTCCTGGTTTGTGACAATTTAGCAAAAACTGCCTGTTCAGCATTTCGTTGCGCTCTTTAATATTGAACTCTTTGGCCTCACTATGTATGTAGGTGGTGTTCGGGGGTCATAAGGAGACATCGGGTGGCAGCTCTGACTGCAGTATTTTGACAGACCTGCAACCTTTTCCTGTATGTGTTTTTAAGACTAGGCGACCAAACTGGTGACGCGTAGCTCATGAGCGGCCGGCCAATGGCGGCGGGGAGATAGCTGCTTATTTTAAAAACTAATTCATCAATTGAAGGGCCAGGTCCCGTTGCCATAATCGTGCAGTCGTCGGCATAGGAAATGATTGTAACTCCTTCTGGTGGGGAAGGGAGTTTTGATATGTAGAAATTAAACAGAAGCGGGGATAGGACACCACCCTGTGGTACCCCTGTTTAATTTTCCTAGCTTTTGAGATTTCGCCCCTAAATTGAACCGACGCTTGCCGACCATTCCGATAATTTGCGGTCCATGGTTGACTGTGTCAAAGCTTTTGACAGGTCAAGCACCGTCCTATTTTAGGGTTTTTCCTGATATAGTCCGTAATTAATCTTATTGTTTATGGCGTTTAGCGCGGTGATGGTGAAGTGCATTTTGCAGAAGCCATGTTGGTGCGTGGCTAGGCGAAGATTTGCCGAAATGAGGGAGCAAGGCGGTTTCCAATGTCTTCGCTACTAGCGAAAGGAGTGATATCGGTCGATATGACTCGCCTTCGTTAGCTGGTTTACCAGGCTTTAGTAGTGAAATCATCCTTACCATTTTCCATTTTTCGGGAATGACAAATGACTTCAGCAACAGGTTGAAAACGTGCTTTAGGTAATTCCCACGCCAAGGTGTTTTAGCATTGGCATGGCTATGCCCTCTGGGCCTATTGATTTAGAGGGCTTGGCCTTGTGGATGCCTTCTCCAACCTCTGTGGGGGTTATGGTAATGGGTGGCACGTCGTGTTTGTGTTTATGTGCCCGTCTGGCCTTGTCTACTGAAGGATGCATCATAAATTGTCGGCAAAAGGCGCTCGCACATTTCTTCGAATCAGATAAAGTTTTATCGCCGAAGGTAATGAATACTTTATATTTCCTCATTTTCTTGTATAGATTTAACTTACTTACTTGATTGACGCTTAACCGTTTAAACGGTAGATTTAACGCTCTTACAAAATCAGTATTATGAAAACGAACATTGGACCCAGCAAGAAAATATTTTCTGGGTCAATCCCTGCTCGGAGTGTTTGCCAAACCACTGCCGAGATGGCCAGAACGTTTTTCTAATTGAAAGGCCGGCGATAAAAAGTGTGTTAATTTTAAGAGTGAGTAAAAGAAAAACCGATAAACATATACGTAAAAGCGCGGTAAAAAAATAAAACGGCAGTAAAATCTGGACTTATCATTTTTTCCCTTAAAATACGGACACATCGATTTACACAACATTGACTTATGGTTTTTTTATTTTTCATATGAAGGAGACACGGGGTCATTCAATTTGAAATCATTTCATGATCACTTCGGAACTATTTTAGGTATCACTTCGGGAAAGATTCAAAATAATTTCTAGGCTGATTAAATCTTGGGGCAGTTGAGGCATGCTTTCAGGTAAACTTCGCTACTTTTTAAGTATCATTTCAGAAAAATCTCAGCGTATGTTCAAGACTATTTCGGGACCAATTGGGAACAATTTCAGGATAATTTTGGGATTGTTTTATGATCCTGTAACTGTCTTGAAATTATTCCGAATCGGTCCCGAAATAGTGTCGAAATTATTCCAAAAATAGTACCGAAGTGTACCCGAGAGAATGCTTCAACTGTCCCAAAATAGTCCCGAAACAGTTTTGAATTCTTCCTGAAATGATACCTAAAATTATACCGAAGTGATCCTGCAATTTTTTCGCATCCAGTATGTCTGCTTCTTATGGAAAAAAACGACAAGTCCATGTTATATTGTATTAATCGATGTGTCCATGTTTTATGGGAAAAAATTATACATAGGTCCAGCATTTACTGCCGCCTTTTTTAACCTCGTTTTTACGGATATGTTTATAAAAAATAAAAAATAAATGTAAGGCGCGATAACCTCCGAAGAGATCTAAGGCCGAGCTTCTCTTCCAATTTGCGTCGTGCTCTTCTTGCTTTTCCCTACAAATTGGCCGGACGGGACCTACATGTTTTATGCCGACTCCGAACGGCATCTGCAAGGCAGATGAGTTTTCACTGAGAGCTTTTCATGGCAGAAATACACCCGGAGCGCTTGCCAAACACTGCCGAGGGGCGACCCCGCTTAGAAAAATTTTCTTCCAATTGAAAATCCTTATTTCTAAAATTTCGCTTTTATTAACTCTTAAAAAATACATTTTTTACCGCCGGCCTTTCAATAGAAAAACTGTTTTCGTGCTTTGTCCTGGAACTGATTATTGCTCAGCGGTCGACAAGCTAGATCAGCAATCGTAATAACGTAATTATGTTAAGCTAACTGTTAAGTTCATTAAATTTGCTTGATCTATAGCCTAGTAATAAATAAATTAAAAAAAAAAAAAACAAATTATAAACTTATAGTTACCAAAATTTTAGGATAAGCTAAGCCATATATTAAAGGAGATACATCGACCGCATGCAATTATATGCAACCTTACATACAAATAATTCAATAACAATGTGTAAAATAATATTTCTGATGGTAAATAAATTGATTTTTTTTTACTTTGGTGTCTTTGCAAGAGATGGTTTGTTCGTTGACTTTTTACTGTTAGTACTGCCTCCAGTAGTTTTGGCCTTTGAAGTACTCGTTTTGGCTTTCGACGTTGATGCAGCTACTGAACTTTTTTTTTCCTGCGGAATGACTTCAAATAGGTTGAATAACTGTAAGTAAATTTGCAAACAAACGTTTACCTTAATTAAACCATCATATTCTATTTTTTCATCATCCTCATCAGAGAGTTGAGCCTGGTCTACCTCTTCTTCATCTAAGCCAAATAATTCATTGGCTTCGCGTGCTTCAGTTTTTCTCTTCTTAACACCTGCGTTCACCGAATAGGAATAAGCTAAAACTTCCTTATTGTATTGTCGTGTTAAAGATGATTTTACACGACCATCAACTTCATCCATCAAACTCTTCTTACCGGGCCAAGTAGTAAGTTCGATAAGAGAGTCTATATCTTCACGCAATAGATGGTATTCTTTCAGCACATTCAGCGACTCTTCAACACCTTCCACACCTCTTTCTTTTAGAGGGCGTACAATTTTCCCTAATATAAAAGGTGCATAATCAAGCCGTATTGACTGACGTGATGCAGATGTGCGTAAACGTGTGTGATCGTGAATCTCTTGTGCTAGACGACTGCGTTTATTGCTTCGTGAGGATTTACCTAACCAACCAGGGAAATTTATTTGTCGTGTGAAATTACCACACATATATTCACCAGGCAGCACTGAACTAAATACGGCTTGCGTCGGTAACAACGACCAAGCGGAATTAGACCTTATCCGTTTATCAACCAAGTCCCCCAAACTTAAAGCATCTGCTGTAAGAGCTACCTTCCTTAATATATCTGATCTATAAAGAAAAAAATTTGTAAAATATATATAAAAACAGATTTTATTCATTCCTTGTAAAAAGTTGAATATCCCTGCGAAAATTGTTGGATAATGTTACATTTTTTTCATATTGGAGTACTCTCAAAATACTCCTTTGAAATGTGTTAGCGGACCACCATACATAGGCCGATCATTGCTCGTGTTTTTCACGACACGATGGCGATTCAACAGAGTTGCCGAAAGGAAAATATTGAATACAAATATAAGTTTCAATAAAATTCCATAATGGCGACTCTACCAAAATGCAACCGCGCAACTGGTTTTATGTAGTATAGGGAAATTTTCTAAGTTGGATTGTGTTCTGATATGAGTGAATTTTATTGAAAGTTTTTTATGGTGAAGAAGCACTTAAATTTAAATAAAAAGAAATAAAAAATTAAGCATTTCCTTTATACAAATGGACAAAATCAGCGAAAATGTGTCCTTATATAAAGACATATTCTTGCTGAACTTTGATTTTAAAATTTTGACACAGAAATTGTAAAAATATTTATGTGAAATAAAAATATAAAATTGGAGCGCACATTACTTGGATTGGAAAGTTGGCAGAAAAGGAGTCATAAATATTTTTCCAATTTATATGTCTTTATATAAGGACACATTTTTCTCTGATTTTGCCCATTTATATAAAGGAAATGCTTAAAATTTTTTATTTTCTACCCTTTAGTTCTAGGTGAAAAACTTACTTTTGTTAATTCAGAATACATACAATACTTGTATGTACACAACACGCTTGCCACTTTGGTCCATTTGGACCAAAAATGATCCTTTCCGACCCTATTTGGTCCGTTGGTCCATTTTTTTCAATTTTGGTCCTTTTTAGGTTGTAACCAAGATGTTTGTACTTTTGTTTCTTTTTCACTGAAGTAAAAATGTACAACACTGCCCACAGAATTTACCACAACTTAATTTACCATTATAGAAAAAAAAATTAAATAAATGTAAGGCGCGATAATCTCCGAAGAGATTTTAGGCCGAGCTTCTCTTCCAATTTGCGTCGTGCTCCACTTGATTTTCCTTACAAATTGGCCGGACGGGACCTACATGTTTATGCCGACTCCGAACGGCATCTGCAAGGCAGATGAGTTTTCATTGAGAGCTTTCCATGGCAGAAATACACTCGGAGCGCTTGCCAAACACTGTCGAGGGGCGACCCCGCTTAGAAAAATGTTCTTCTAATTGAAAAACCTTATTTCTAAAATTTGGTGCTGCTTTGCCCGGGGTTTGAACCCAGCGCCCTTATATAATTTGCAATTTACCTCATTGGATTCCTTAACAAAAAAATCACCGATAAATATTGAGAGTCTGTGAAGCAATACCTATACCGACGTGCCAAACAAAAATTGACCCATAAAAAAGTTCTAAAAAGAAAATATAAACATTTTGAAAGTGCTAATTTTCATATGGGATGTCGATATTTAAATTTTTCTCACGCTTCCCAAAGCACTCTAGTGAGTTTAAGGAATTCGAAGACTATTGTGGTGTTAGGCCACGCAAGATACTGGACATTTACATATTTTACTCGTTGGCTCACTATGGAAAGTGTTTTCCTGCGTAAGCCTCACATTGCGATGCGGCTATATTTTCTATCTTGGCGTCTGGAACTCAATGGCGTTTCTGCTATACAAATGTCAAATTTAATATCAGCAACATAATGAAAAGTGTATATATATGATATTATATATATTCAGAAAAAGTTTGTCTGCCGATATTATACCATCAATATGAAGTAAATTTTGAGTAATTTTGGGTACAATGATTATATCAAAGTATTGGATATTTAAAAAATTTCAGTGTACATAATTTAGAATACTAAGTATCTTGAGTTAAGGAATATTTTTATTAGAAGTAAGCCAAAAATATTTTTTGAAAGCGTTAACTTTACATATGCTCAACGTGTAATTGATATAACGATTTGTGTCAAATTATTCCCGTTTGAGAACAGGAACCTCAAACCATTCTTAAATAATTTTTCTCACCTATTAATATGTGACTTAAGACTTTTCAATGGATTATCTGAGAACTGTGGCTAGATTCAATAAATGTGAGTTTTGAAATGTTCTTTTTTTCTCTAAAACAAATTATATGGAAAAAGGTGTACCTATCCAAACTCGCACTGAGGTACTGAATCTAGGCCATAGATGGGGAAATTGAAGCATAAGGGTGTATTGGAAACACCCAGCTATTGGAATAAATTTTTTTTTCTTTACCACAGCAGACTAATCCTAGAAATGTAGAAGCGTAATACCTAAAAATACACTTTATTTTATTTACCATATATATATTTACATATTTAAGCAACTCACAAAATCTTCTATTCGTATAATCAACATTTTTTGTAGACAACCGTTTAAACAACCCGAAATTTAAGAATTAACAACTAATTCGACACATTTGTGAATTGTCACATTGTTTGTAAACCAAATAAAGAATACAAAATTTTGGCCCATTTTCTTGAGATTTGGTCCTTTTTTTCGATAAATTTTGGTCCTAAATAAAAACATGGTGTGGCAGCCGTGGTATACAATTGTCACACCATGTGTTATATGGATGATTTGCAGATTTCCAATTATATTGACTGGCCATTCTTTACCATCCAACGCCTTGTTAAAGTTGTGCCGTATAATTAAAACACTGCAGGTTGCTTATGGATACCTTTTTTATATGTGTGTCTAGTTACACTTTATTATATCTTATATGTTTTAATAAAACTTATGAATATTTGAGTTTAGACGAAGGGTGCCGAAATGTGTATATATGTATGTATAATTAATGAGGTCAGTATATGATCGCTCTCAAAGTGTCTGGTCTTTTTCTAGTTCAAATATTATCTACCTCTATGTCACACACGCACTGGGTTGCAATCGCCTCTGCGCTACATCAGCTGATGAATGTTTGCTGTGGTGAGGTTGAACTTAAGCGCCATTACATCACCCTCCTTTGGGAAAGAAGAAGTTGGCAGGGTGATCAAGTCTGCAGGCTTCTTCTTGCCCAAAATTAAGTAAAATAAAAATGTAAATTTACTAAATAAAAATTTAGTACAATTTTAGAATTTCGGAATGAAGTTAGAGAAATTTTTTCGATGAACGAATTTAACATTTATACATAAGTGGATATTCCTCCCCTTTTAATTTTAAATTCGTTCATTCATGTAAAATTATTTTAAATGAAAAAATTTTATATGACACCAGCTTATGTTTCAATTTGTAAAAAGTTTTATGAACTTATTTAATTAATTAATGATAATTAAATTTATTTATACAATGATATATGTAGATTTTGAGTTTTGTATTATCGTCCGTTATAGTTTCGACTGTGTCTTTAAGTAGTATTTCTAATGTTTTTAAAATTTTATTTCCGCATTGTTTTAAATTTGCAATAGTATAATATTTGGAAAATAGATCATCTTTTGACCATAAAACTTTGTTAATACAGTGATTGTTAGCTACCGCTTGTAACTTTGAAAGTAACTCTCCTACGTTTTTTACTTCGTTAACAATCTCTATATTAAGTAATTCGATCTTTTTACGTCGCATATGTGCGCTTATATGCATTTTAGAAATTTGACTTTTATCATCATAAAAAATTATGATACGCGGAACCTTATTAGAAAACGTGTACGCATATTTGTCGTAAACTTTTACACCATCTGGACTATCTGCGTCATTATCGTTGTCTTCGCTCTAGTTTGTACTGCAAGAACGTGCTTTGTAGATTGTTTATTTTCCTCAAATGAGATACGTGGGAATGCGTCAGCATCAAAATTAGACTACCCTTTGATGTATTCTATTGTAAAGTTATATTCGGCTAGTTCGAGTCGTATTCTCGCAAGCTTTGAGGATGGATCCTTCATATTAAAGAGGTAAACAAGTGGCCTATGATCAGATTTAACAAGGAAATTACTTCCGTAAATATATGGTCGGAAATGCTCAATGGCAAAGTAAATCGCTAACAGCTCTAATTCTATGATGGGTTTATTTTGTTCTGCATTATTGAATGCTCTCGACGCATAAGAAATAGGTAAAACTTTACCTTCATGGATTTGACTTAGGATAGCACCGCATCCCATTTTTGATGCATCAACCGTAACTATAAATTGTTGTTTGAAATCTGGATATTGTAGTAGCTTTGGTGACATTAAAGCCGGTTTAAAGAATTAAACGCATTTTCACAAGCACTGTGCCATATAAAGTCAACTTTCTTTCTATTTAAACGATTCAAAGGCACCGCCAGTGAAACAAAGTTAGGTATGAACTTCCTATAATAGTTTGCGAATGCGATAAATCGTCTTACTGCATCTTTGTCAGTCGGCTCATTATATTTTCTAATTGCTTCTATTTTTGAGGGATCTGGCGACAAACCCTTAGACGAACACTTGTGTCCTAAAAACGTTACTTCTGGTCGAATAAAATGACATTTGTTCGGGTTTAGTTTTAGATTAAATTTTCGACAAGTGCTGAAAACTTGAGCTAAATTCTTTGTATGATGTGTTTCACTACACCCTATGACGATGATGTCGTCAACCTACAAACATGCCACGTTAGGTGGAATACCTGAAAAAGCTAGAGTCATCATTGTAGAGAAGGAATTTGGTGCTACACTCAATCCAAAAGGTAAAACTTTCCATCGAAATGATCCACGATCAGTACTAAAAGATGTTATATTTCGTGAGTCGGGATGTAACGGTTTTTGATGGAAACCATAAAATAAATTTAGCGTTGAAAAATACTTTGCTCTGTCAAGGTTATCAATAATATCATCCACTCTAGCGAGAGGGAATTTATCGGCGATGAGCTTTTTGTTTACAGCTTGAATATCTACATACATACTATATGCCTTTTGCCCGTTTGTATCTTTTTTTGGAACTATAATAAGTGGACTATTATAATTTGAATAACTTTCCTCAATCAAGTCGTTTTCTAATAATTTGTTAACCTGCGTGTTTATCTCTTCACGTTGGGAGTATGGTAAACGGTAATTTCTCATGTATACTGGAGTTGCGTCGTTTAGTCCTAGGTTTTGTTCCTAAAAATTGTTTAATGTCATTTTGTCGTCGTCTAGAGCGAAAATGTCGGCATATTCTAAACATAAGTCTAATAAATAGCTTGTAGCATAATTATGAATTTGGTTTTTTTTTTTTAATTTTCCTTAGCTCGTCAATACGCTTATCTTCTTTTACTACTTTGTTGATTTTATAAATGTTATAATTAGAAATTGATTCAGTCCGAATGTTACAATTTTTAATGAATTTTACGCTGTCTGTGGTATTTATTACTTTTATGATAGGGTTACTGGTATCGACAATACATCTTGCCCTAAAAACTCCGTTAGCAATTTCTTGTGAGTCCACGAATAGTGGTTCTGTTAATTTGTTTAAATCAAACATTTGAAAAACTTCGCATCGTGGTGTAATAACACAAGTATCCCCTTCCGTTCCGTGCAGGATTGGAAGTGATACTTTTTCGTTGCCTATCCAAAATTTGAGTCATATGGCATTGTTTGACATGACATTGATATGACATTTGTTTGTGTTTTTAAGAAATCTTTTCCTAGTATTCCATCTGTCGGAATATTGAAATCATTATTTACCACGTGTAGTGTATGTTTGATGAAAAAATTTGAAAAATTTAGCTTGGTTGTAAAAGTGCCTAGCGTAGAAACCATATCGGAAGTAACTCCAGTGATATTAATTGTATCAATGTCATTGATTTATGAAATATTGTTAATGCAAGAAATTTTTATTAACGAAATGTCGGCTTGAACCAGTAATGTAAAATAAAATAAAAGCAATAAATACTTTTAGAAAGAAAAAATTTGTATGAAGAATCCGTTAGTTGTTTGTCTCGTCCTCTCTCAGTGTCCGCTCCTGAGGGGCGTTCGCGTTTAAAGTCCGTACATTTGCAGTCCTATTTCTTGTGTTTGATGTCCGCGTGTTGTTTGTACTGCCAGTATTGTTGTTGCCGTTGTTGTTGTTATTGTTCCTATTTCCCTGAAATCGGGGTCCGTTTCCTGAACGGTTAAAATTATTATTATTATTATAAAAATTTGGTCTGTGTTGTCTATAATTGTTGTAATTACGGGATTGGTTGGAAAAGTTACGACCTAGACATTATTTTGAAAATGTCTGAAGTTGTTGTTGCTACGACCCCTTAGTGCTAATACGTGACACTCTTTTACTTCGTTTGACTGTTCTACTATTAGCTTGGCAACGACGTCTTTGGAATCTGTAAATGTAGTTGAAGCGAGAATTGATTTCACTAAACTTGACCTAGCGTTCAATCGACAAACATTTACTGTTTGCTCGATTGCCATTTCGTGAGCTTTCGCTTGTGTGATGCTTTCTATAATGAGCGAGTTGAACGCTCGAGTCGGCTAGTTCCTCAACACGTCTAGAAAAATCTGTACAGTCGTTATTATTTACTTGTAAAGCTGCGATTTTTCCAGCCACAACCTACGAGTTGTCTGGTTTTATATCATTTCGCAGTGCTGTTTATATCATTTTATATCATTAACAGAAAGAATTTGAGTAGGTATCGCTTCGCGGGCTTTACCCTCGAGTTTAGATTTAAAAGAAATAAGGGTATCTGTTAAAGTTTCGTCCCTTAAACCTTCAATCAAATCAATTTTGTCTAGAAATGATTCTAAAGCAAGTGGATCTCCACTATAATTTTCGCGTATGGTTGAAGCGCAAAGGGCATCGAAACTTTTCTTTTGTTCTAAAGTAGCCATTTCAAAAAGATGTTTAAAATCGAAAAAATATTAGGTAAATTGCTTTCTGCTGATTGAAGGCAATAATAAACTTGGTTTTGTATCAAAACTTTCTGAATTTTGAGAATTTAAATCGAAAGATTCGTTGTCTGACTCGTCTTCACTAATAGTCGCTAATGATTCTATAGGGACTTTTGTTTGGCACTTTAAACGATCAAAGCATTTAATTAATTTTTCTTAACAACGTGATAACTTTGCTTGTGATTGCTTGAAGTTAGAGTCTGAACTATTATCAGTAATATATAACACTATATTATTATATGATTTAATGAGTGAAAGCTATATATTATATTTGATTGTAACATGATGTTTTGTGTGCTTAATAGTGTTACAATGCTGCGCAATAATACATATACATATGGCTCTATTCTAAACAAATTTTTCTTCGAGTTATGGCTACCGAAACATAGAAAATTGTTTAGTCATAAAAGGGGCGGTGCCAGGCCCATTTTTTAAAATTTGAAGTTTTTTCCTTTTTTTTGTTATAAATCCACTTGGGAAATGAAATACCATTGATATAAAGCTCTTTTTGCAAAGATATAGCTTATTTTATTCGTCCACGACCCTTTTAAAAATCTTTTATATAAAAGTGGGCGTGGTCCTTAACCGATTTCGTTAATTTTTCTTCAAAGCATTCCTTATAGTAAAGGCAACCTCTCTGCCGAATTTTGTTACGATAGGTTTAACGACTTTTGATTTATGATTAATATTTGTAGAATTGATTTTATCACAAGTGGGCGGTGCCACGCCCATTTTAAAATTTTGTTTTCAAATTTGTATCAAAAGTCCTAATATCAGCCCACACGTCAAATTTCAACATTCTAGGCGTGGTTATCGTCCAATTTCGCTCATTTTCAATAGCAATCTATTCTGGGTCCAGGTAAGCTCGTGTACCAAATTTGGTGAAGATATCTCAATATTTACTTAAGTTATCGTGTTAACGGACAGACGGACGGACGGACATGGCTCAATCAAATTTTTTTTCGATACTGATGGTTTTGATATTTGGAAGTCTATATCTATCTCGACTCCTTTATACCTGTACAACCAACCGTTATCCAATCAAAGTTAATATACTCTGTGTGCAAAGCACGCTGGGTATGATAACAAAAAATAAAAAATAAAATAAAAAATAATAAAAAAAAAAAAAAATTATCAAAAAATAATAAAAAACAATCGAAAAAATCATAATTTTTTTTTGATTTTTTTGCTAATGGTAATCAATTAGTAATTGCTTTTTTCGGAAAACAATTGAAATAATTATTGGCCATTAAAATAGGCATCTAATTAATTGATTACTAATGCTTATTCAAATTTAACAGGTCTGTATAATACAAATACATACTACACCCGAAGACAAAAACAGAATGGAAAATGGAAAACCAACCACCAAAAGTGCAGATATATATGGGGAAACCCCTTCAAAATTGTGAGTATTATATTGTGAGCACTGTTAAACTTCGTTTCCAGATCGTCTAAAGAATACTCCGTGTGATTTGTGCACCCAATTTAAGGGTATGCTGCTGTGCTGCATAGCTTAATAAAAACCGATAATTAAATCTTTCGTACATACATTGTAGAAATGATCGAATCACAAAATCAAAAAATTGCCGTAATCATGCACTGTGTGTCCTTAGAAAAAACATAGCAAAACTGCACGATAATTTTAACATCAACGGGCATAGTCTAGTTTACCTATCCTTGCTACTAAATATATTTTATTTTTTTCATCAACAGCAGAAAGTCAGAACAAGGTCATGGTGGAAATGATGGCCGATCAGAAAGTTCAGCTTCAAGCATTTAGTAACACCCGACAAGGTGTCACTGCCAGCATTTCCACTCAAAAATGAAGAAGATCTTGAAAAAGTGGAAGAGGCGCCCTTTTCATGAATCATATATTGGCTTATAACTTAGACGAGGAAAAATATGTAGTGTCTTCAACTTATAAATGTATAAATTTTCAATAGTATATATTTTCCATCCCATTTCGACCAATTTTGAACCCGACCCCTTTAGAATTGGCTGAAAGTTTTTCTTCTTTTTCTAGCTTACGAAAGACGTTTTTCAGAATTTTTTCAAATTTTTGCATCCAACTCATAAAAACTTATGAAGTTTTAAAAAAAAGACCGTGTTTTTTTTTTTCAAAATGCTATAACTTCTTCAAAAATTTACCGTTTGGGATCTTTTTTTTTTAATTTTTTTTAAATGTAATTTTCGGAAAAAATACAAAAAAATTTTTAATGTTTTTGTTTTTTTTTTTGTAATTTTTCAGTTTTTCGAGATTTTTCGAATTTCGCCATTTTTTTTTTTTTTTCTCATAAAAAACTTCAATCAATTCTGCAATCATCCCCACTAATCCCGGAGTGGGCCGAAATTTTTTTTTTATTTAATTGAAAAAAAAAAATTTAAAATTTTTTTTGTATTTTTTGCGAAAAGTACATTGAAAAACAAATTTAAAAAAAAAAGATCCCAAACGGTCAATTTTTGAAAAAGATATAGCATTTTGAAAACAAAAACGGTGTCCAACTCAAAATAAGTTATGAATTTAAAAAAAAAAAACGGTGTTTTTTTCAAAATGCTATAACTTTTTCAAAAATTGACCGTTTGGGATTTTTTTTTTTAATTACATTTAAAAACCAATTAAAAAAAAAAAAAAAGATCCCAAACGGTCAATTTTTGAAAAAGTTATAGCATTTTGGGAAACAAAAACGGTGTTTTTTAAAAATTCATAACTTTTTTTGAGTTGGATGAAAAAATTTGAAAAAATTCTGAAAAACGTCTTTCGTAAGCTAGAAAAAGAAGAAAAACTTTCAGCCAATTCTAAAGGGGTCGGGTTCAAAATTGGTCGAAATGGGATGGAATACCCCATATGTATGTATGTATGTACGAAAACTTTTGTGATTGTCGGTGTCTGCCATTTAAGATGGAAACACAGCAAAAAAACTTGGAGCGCATACTTTCCAGTGAACTTTGCATGCAATTTAATGACGATCGGTTGGGTGGTAAAAATGCTTAGAAGCTACAACAAAATATACAACGCTGTTTTAGGTGAGAACTTTAGTCTTCTTCAAAACTTGATTGAAAAACTATATTGGCTAATATCTAAAACCGATTTCAAATATTAAAGTATTCCTATAAAAACTGACAAATCCTGTAAGACCCAGTCTTGACGTATTCACTTTTGTTGTCCGAACAGTTCAAAACGTTGAAACATTTTTTAATTCATAAATCTATGAATCAAAAAATAACGCTAGAATGGGTAAGAGGGTGTTCAAGTTTTTAAACTAGTTAAGCTGTCTGTATCCTTTACTTATGCGCTTAGGTGTTCATATCGCTCACAATTAAACAGACTTCAATGGAATTCAATTTCCTACCACCTAGCTAGTACCCTCAGAAAAAAAGAAACACAAAACCGATGGCAGCGTCTGGCCCTTTTACTCATAGTTAAATATGAAATTAAACGGTTATGGCCGTCCAATAAGGTGCGTCCATCGCTTCTTCGCTCCGCTAACTGGCGCCAATTGGTCACATCAAGGGAGTTTAAATCGTTTTTCACGTGGTCCTTCCAGCGGGGTGCGGGCCGCCCTCTTCCTCTGCTTCCAAAGGCGGGTTCCAATAGAAACACTTTCTTGGCCGGAGCATCATTTTTCTTTCGCATAACATGGCCTAGCTAGCGCAGCCGATGCATTTTAATTCGCTGAACTATGAGGATGTCTGCGTAGAGCTCGTACAGATCATCGTTAAATCTTCTACTAGCCATCGCCAATGCGTAGAGGTCCATAAATCATACGAAGAACTTTTCTCTCGAACACTCCTAGAGCCGTTTCATCTGATGTTGTCATGGTCCATGCTTCTGCACCATATAACAGGACGGGTACGATAAGTGACTTGTACAGCATGATTTTCGTTTGCCGAGAGAGGAGTTTATTTTTTTGCCTACCTGGTCCAAAGTAGAATTTTTTTGGCAAGAGTGAGAGCTGATGATGCTGTTAGTGTTATTGCTTGTTCCCTCTTAAGTTAACAAAATTTACAGATTCCTAATCAATCTAACTGATTTTTTTGTTAACACAACTGATCTCACTGGTCATTTCAACAGCGATCAACAGTCAATACATGAGCAAATTTCAAAGAGAATTTTATGCTCACTGTGCTCTCTACTTTGTACTTATGTATGCTGTGTACAACATGTATGCACATATTTACGTATGTATATGGCGGCCGTCGTGGTGTGATGGTAGCGTGCTCCGCCTACCACACCGAAGACCCTGGGTTGACACCCCGGGCAAAGCAACATAAAAATTTTAGAAATAAGGTTTTTCAATTAGAAGAAAATTTTCCTAAGCGGGGTCGCCCCTCGGCACTGTTCGGCAAGCGCTGCGAGTGTATTTCTGCCATGAAAAGATCTCAGTGAAAGCTCATCTTCCTTGCAAATGCCGTAACATAGGTACTTTCGTACAAAGCTGTCGCAACACCTTTTTTGTTCATTTGACTACTAAAACAGTCAATTACGAATCAACGATTTGTGAGCAGTTGATTCAACATCTTGTTGCGAGGGATAAAAATTGACAGAAATTTCAGTTGAATTGACCCGTATTTCGGTTGATATTACCAGTCTTTTTCTTTCAGTGTATGAAAGCAAAAATATAGGAAGGAAGGCTTTTGTAATAATATTTGAAATGTGAATATTTATGTTGAAGAATTTTTTTTATTCTAAAATAAAACTTCGTTTATACCACTCACTGCGTACTATTACATAGGAAGATTTAACCCAATAAGTTTTACGTTTGTTTTAACTAAATAAATAGTTTTATTTGGTACACGACCAAAATTAACGAACATGACCTATTAAATGACCTTATAGAGGCTATTATCAATGAAATATCAATTAAATGAAATTTACTACTTTTTTTTCATAAAATAGTTTGACTTTCACCAATTTCACACAGAGGGTTAATGAAATAATTAATAAATTTGTCTACATTAAATCTCTTATTGGACTCAATCTTCCATACAAATTACAAATTCCTAATTATCTCATTATTGTTTTGATGCATGCCTAATGGAGTCAAAAATCTAATACGTTTTACTTGATGGGTCAGATGTTACTGTCAATGTAACAAATGACAGTAAAAAATAAATTATTTTCAATGATTTACGAAAAATAGAAAAAATTGAAAAATTTATTTTCGCTGCAACATCTATAAGTAGTTGCGCATGCAATTTATTTGATTGCCTTAATAGCCAAGGGGGAAACGGCTCATATCCACTAAACTATTTTCTAAAAGCGTAATATTTTTTGGGGCTGCTGACAGATGTCAGCTTAATGAATTATTTCATCAAACAAAATTGTGATTCGATTAAGTTTCTGTGTGAAATAGGTATTGCATAGCTTTTATGCTTTGAAATCATTTTTACAGGAAAATTTCTATGTATAACCAATTTTCAGAGAATAAAAACAGTAATACTTATTTTATACTGCTTCCTTGCTTTGGAAAATTGATTTACTGCTTTTTTTGGTTGGGAAACTTAAGACATTCGAAACATAAAACAAATTTTAAATCCTGTTTTAACTTTAAAATCGATCTTTTAATGATTAATTTTTGATTTAATGAGTAAATTGGTATCCCAAAAATAATATATTGGCATCGAAATTCCTACTGCGGTGAGCTTTACTGCCTTTTTGCTATGGACGGCAGTATAGACAAACTGATATTTTTAAGTTGCTTTAACAAGTTAAAATGCAAATTAATTTAATTTAACCCTGACAGACGGCAATTAGAAAGCTGATTTTGAATGGTTTCAAAATTATTTTATATATTTATTTCATTTCAAATTAAATTTTTCTAAGATCGCGGATCCGAATCAAGCTCAAGGCCTAACAATAATTATTTTATCTTATTGTTATGATACTTTTGTTCTTAAATGAAAAAAATTGTTTAAATTAGAATAGAAGAAAGAAAAAATGTAGACAACTGCCAAAGCTCGTTGTATAGATTCATTTCGCGAACTTCTAAATTCCTTCATCGGCAACGTTGCTATAACCATTCAGCTATCACATCGGTTATTTGTTTGTCTTCATTATTTCTGCTTCCAACCGGTTTCTTGCCAATTGATTTTCACAGCGCTGCGACATATGTTGCAGAATCGATGTGGAATTTAGCAGTTCCCGAAACAACGAGCTTTGGCAGTTGTCTAAATTTTTTCTTTCTTCTATTCTAATTTAAACAATTTTTTCATTTAAGAAAAAATTTATCATAACAATAATAAGATAAGATAACTATTATTAAGTCTTGAGCTCGATTCGAACCTGCGATCTTACGTGTCGGTAGGCCGATATAAAACACAAAGCTACGTTAATCTTTTTGGCTAAACAATTCTAGCAGCGGCTTATATAGTAATGATATTGCTAAACGTATAGTAAAGTCTACTCCGATCGTAGTAGATCTCAAATTAACTAATGATAGACAACCCTCTAAAATATGAAAAATTCAACGGCTGAAAATTTATTTTATCATGAAGACAAACAAACAACCGCTGTGATAGCTGAATGGATATAGAAACGGGGCCTAAACGTTACCGATAAAGTAATTTAGCAGTTCCCGAAGTGGATATATACAACGAGCTTTGGCAGTTGTCTAAATTTTTCTTCTATTCTAGTTTAAACATTTTTTTCATTAAAGAAAAAATGTATCATAACAATAATAAGATAAAATAATTATTGTTAGGCTTTGAGGTCGATTCGAACCAGCGATCTTATAAGCCAGTAGGCCGATATAACAACAAAAATTATTAAATTTTTTTATTTCATTGTGTACAAAACAAGTGTGATATCTTATGCGTCAACTGCCTGACATCTTGAACATCCGATTGCTACTTTTTAAAGTTTTGGTAGCGTTTTGACAGGATGTTCAATATGGCGACGCACATGGCCGGCTATCTTCAGCGGGTAATATGAAGCAATACAAAAGAAGATACATTGCAATAAAATGCACTGACGTAATTGATTAAACGATAGTACGATAAAAAAGAAAAAATATTGGAAACACAAAGTTTCTGGTAGAATTTTCAGGTTTTCTTTAAAAATTAAAAAATTAAAAAAAAAAATTTTTTAATTAAACGGTTTTATTGAAAACAATGAAGGCCTTGGGGAGTGTTATCGAGTTGATGGTCCTTTGCCGGATGCATATCCGGTACGTTCCGGAGCAAAGCCCGACCATCTGGGGAACGATGTGTTATAACCACATGCGACCTTCTACGCCATACCGCCCTCCCACCCCCTAGATCCATGGGGAGTTCGGGGTCGCCAGAGCATCGGCTTTTAATGAAACAGGATTCGCCACAGATAGGTGAGGTTGACAATTGGGTTTGGAGAAGCTATGTATTGCGCTGGCGACCTGAAAAGGCTGCGCTACACAAACCCCTTGAATCCGGTATTTTAGTCGCTTCTTACGACAGGCATACCTACCGCGGGTATATTCTAACCCCCTAACCTGAGGGGATGAAACCAATACTTATGTACGTTAAGTAATAATAATACTAAAAGCTAGAAAATAATTAGGTAGGTCCTCGGTTCTAGTCATTACACTCCTCATCAATCAGACAATTAAATAAAAGCGTTGGACGCGTCAAATTTCTATTGATAGTCATAAGTAAGACCAACTGAACCTTAATCAGGTTATGCTACGCCTCACATTTTTAGAAATTTCACGCGCCCAATGCTTTTATTTGTCTGATCAACGCTCTAGATTAATAAGGAGTGTGATAACTAGTACCTAGGACCTACCTAAGTATTTTCTAGGCTTTAGTATTATTATTACTTAGTGTACATAATTATTGCGTTCAATAAAACCGTTTAACTTAAAAAAAAATTTGTTTTAATTATTTTATTTTCAAGTTTTTAGTCTATATTTAATTGCCTATTATTTCTCATTATATTTAGTTCATTTAGTGGTTCATTATTACAAGGACTCTTTCCTGACAATTTGTTACAATCTGAGTCCTCAATACATAATCCTTCCAAAGACTTTACTCGACTCGGCGCCAAGTATGCTTATCCCTCCTTGAACTCCAAAGTATTTTGATGTCACTTCTACCGGACTGTATGTAATATTTGTTCCAAATATGAGCCAATTCGGACCAGAAGAACGATTTTTTTAATATTTCACTCCTAGCGCCACCTGGCGGCGATTTTTTTCATATGTCGCTTTCTACAATCTAAGTGCACGAACTCCAAGCAATTTTTTTAATACGTCGCTTTCTAATACGATTCTTTGGAATATTTTGATCCATGCGCCACCTATTGGAGTTTTTTTCTTATTATTGCATTGTCATCGGGTTCTGAACTATATTTTAGTTTCAAGCTTGTAGCTTATAGGGAAGTTACTTAAATTTTAATTACAAAATTCGTTCACAACGGCCGGCCGCTACACAGAGTCAAGCTAAATAAAACCGTTTAAAAAGTAGTGTAAACTGCTATTTATAACTCTGGTACAGCACTAAGATTATGAAACGTCGTTCAATCACTATGTTCTTGCCGGGTTTCTCTTATATCACATTTACAGTGCACCAAATGCGTCACTTTGGGCGAAAATATCAAATGCGATGCATTTCATTATACAAATCGCATTTCCGGAATGACTCATTTGAGCGCATTTTATCGCATTCGGCCTGCAAATGCAACCCACACAACCGATTCACACACGCTGTTGATATTTTGAACATAGTCTTTGAACAAAATATCATAATCTTAGTGCTGTACCAAAGTTATAAATAGCAGTTTCCACTACTTTTTTTTTTAAAGAAAACCTAAAATTCTACCAGGAACTACCCAGCAAACACAGTTTCTCACGTTAGAGTAATATTGTAGTTTTACGTTAGAATTCGAATGTAGTTCTCTAATGCATTTCGAATCAAAAGCTAAGTTACAGAACTAGGTTAGAATTCGACTGTGAAACGATTCGAATAACACTAAAAATGCGATGTTATGATTATTGTCACAGTTATCGATTATTTGCACGACATGATCAGTCATCCTTAGTGTTATACAAACAAAATAAAAATAGTGAAAAGTTGTGTGGAAATATTATAGGCTACGAAATAAGTTTTTTTATTTATAATAATAAATACTAGTTAGTGAAAATGAATCAAAAAATGTTAAAAAGAGAAAGCGAGCAGATTATTGAAGTGCTATTTGAATGGCATGAAGAAAACGCTTCCTCATACGTTCCTCAAAACAATGCCGAGCTCAATCCTGAGGAAATAAGTGGAAGCGGAAATTTCAAAACAATAACTAGTACTGAAAACTGTGAAACATACGATAGGATTTTGAATTATTTTTATTTTATTATAATTTATAAGTACTTGATATAATGAAACAATAAAAATTTCTGATTTTCAATAACTGAACTTTATTGCGCATCACTTCAAAATTCTCATTAGAAACCCCTTAGCAATTGAAGTTAGAATTCGATTAGAATTCTAAACCTTTTCTCGATGTAGAGAACGAAGTCCCCTTTTTGTAGAGAATGCTTTAATTCGCGACAGTTTCGCAAATCGTCCTCTAACCTTCTACATTAGAGAAATTCATTAGAATTTCGATTCGTCTTCTAATCGTTTTCTAACCTAAATGTTTGTTGGGTATGTGTTTTTGATATTTTTTTTTTTTTATTGTACTATCGTTTAATCAATTACGTCAGTGCATTTTCTTGCAATGGATTGGTGTCCTCGTAGTCGAGTCATACAGGAAATGTTAGGAGCAATGCGAATGACGCCAATATGAACTTTCAAATGGCTCATTTGGAAGTACGCATTTGAGGCCAGTAAAAATGTAATATCAAAACGTCATTTAGAAGGAAATAAATCGTGCTATAATTTGCATATAATGTAATTTATATACCGTATAAAATATTGATGTAAAATTTTTTAAATTCGTTATTCATAAAAAATAAAATAGGAAAGGAATTAATGTACGCGTGTGTGTATTTTTATACTCAATGTTCCAGGATAATGGTATAGAATAAATGCAAGACACAGTCCACGGGCCTTGTGTAAATCCAAAAAAAAACACCATTTCGATTGTTCCTTTGATAAGTGATCGATATCGGTTTTTACCGTATATACGTTTACATACATTTATACATATACATATATATTTTTACTAGCCTTTACCCGCGGCCCCGTCCGCAAGGGAAAATAAAATATATGTTCTATTCACGTTAGCCTGCTTATCAAGTTATCTGTTTAGAAATTATTGTCTAATGTATTTTATTTTTGTATTAGAGTTAAAAAAAAAGAACTAAATGAGCTGATAAGCTGAAAGGCACGCTTACATGAATAGTACAATACAGTTTTTTCGATTTAAAAAAAAAAAAACATTTTTTGTTTAAGTTAAATCAATTGATATGACAGGAGTGAAAGAATTGCTACTCATAGAACAAAGGAGTGAAACCACAATTAGCTAAAACTAAAGGGAATTTTTTAGATGAAAATAGTGTTGCTTTTTCGGGTATTTAGTTGGTTAAAATATTACAAAAAGTGTAATTATAGTTATAACAGTTCGTTACAGGATTCATATACAAAAACTCAAAAATAGAACGAAAAAGCCGTGTTAGATATTAAAGATAAAATATACCATAAAAGCTCGTATTTTAAAAAGGCATGTGTGCCGAACTACCGGTTGCGAAGAGACCTAAAATGATCCCGCAAGGGTCCCAAAATGATACCAAAATAGTAAAGAAATGATGCCGACGGGATCCCGGACAAATCCCGAAAATCATCCAGAAATTAACCAGGAGGGGTCCCAAAATGATTCCGAAATAGTCCCGAAAAAGTCCGGAAATGACCTTGACCGGACTGATCCCGAAAAACATACAGAATTGATCTCTGAAGGGTCCGCAAATGATCCCGAAATAGTCCAGAAAAGGTCCTGAAAAAACTCCGACGGGATCCCGGACAGATCCCGAAAATCATACAGAAATTATCCCAGAAGGGTCCCAAAATGATCCCGAAGTAATCCCGCGAAAAGTCCCGAAAAAGTCTCGAAATAACTCCGACGGGGTCCCGAACAGATAGAAATGATGCCGGAAGGGTACCCAAATAATCCCGTATTAGTCCCGAAAAAGTCCCAAAATGACCCCGACGGGATCACGGAGGTATACCGAAAACCATCCAGAAATGATCCCGAAATAGTCCCGAAATGACCCTGACGGGATCTCGACCGGATCCCCAAATGACGCTGGCGGGATCCCGGACAGATCCCGAAATCCATCCAGAAATGATCTTGGAAGAGTCCCAAAATGATCCCGAAATAGTATCGGATCCCGGACGAATCCTGAAAGCCATCCTTAAATGATCCCGAAAACCATCCCGAAATGATGCCGAAAGGGTCCCCAAATGATCCCGTATTAGTCGAGAAAAAGTCCCGAAATGACCCCGATGGGATCCCGGACGAATACCGAAAACCATCCAGAAATGATGCCCTAATGTACTCTAAATGATCCCCAAATTGCCCCGAAATGACCCCGACGGGATCCCGGACGGATCCCGAAAACTATCCAACCGGTAGGGCTCCAACTGATCCCCTAATAGTCCCGAAACTACCTTGATTGGATCCCGGACGCATTCTGAAAACCATCCTTAAATGATCTCGAATAAGTTCCGTAATGACCCCGACGGGATCCCGTACGGATCCCGAGAACCAACCCGAAATGATGCCGAAAGGCTCCCCAAAAGATACCGCCCTAATGTTTTCTTTAAATTTGTGCTTTTGTTAAGTGTCGCTTAACAATAAAAATTACAATCTAAAATTGTGATAGAGACATTGACTCTCTTAGTTTTTCTATGTTTATCATAGTTTATTAATTGCAATATTATGCCTTGTTTTTGTGGCCATAGAGTGGATCGCGCCCAAACTTCGGTGCAATGTGAAAATTGCAGAGAAATTTACCATATGAGTTGTGTTGTTGGTAGCTTGTCTGCCGACCTAAACCATCTAAACAATGCTGACAATATTTACATTTGTGGTTTGTGTGCTCCATCTCAACAAGACGAGTCTATTACTTCACATAACTCTTCTTTACAACAACAACAAGCTACTCTAGTGCAAATGCCTAATCTGCTATCAGCTAATGACAATTTTGCTTCACATAACTCTTCGTTACAACAACAACAAGCTACTCTAGTGCAAATGCCTAATCCGCTAACTGCTAATGAAAATTTTGCTGAGTTGAAAATTTTTAACTCAGTTGCTTTCTGCTATGACTGTTTTGCATAAAGATAATGAGGGCTTACGAGAAAAAACAGATTCTCTTCAAGCTGAGGTTCGTGACTTGCATTGTAAGCTCACTGAGAACAATTCTATTTTGTCTCATTTGCTCACGAAATTTGAGAAATTGTGCTGTGTAAACAGCAACTTGTCTACATCAAAGCAGTCAGCTTCTTCGTGCGTGTCAACAGTCGCTAGTGGCACTGATGCCTAATAATGCTGCTGTTGCTAATATTTCAAATGCGTCTGGCTCTACTGACGGCGTTGCTAAAGCTGTCGAGAGACTATACAACCAGACTGATACTGCTTCCTATGCACATCCACCGTCGAATATTCTGCCTCATGATGCTGCTGCTGTTGCTACCTCTTCAAGTGTGGTGCCTATTGTTAATGCGGCTGCTATGCAACTAACTTCGCCAACTCCGGTTACTGTTGACAAATCCGGTAACTCAAACGAATGGAAAACAGTGCGAAATAAAAGGAATCGAAGAAATAAAAATGTAAATAAAGATAAAAATGAACATAAAATTCAAAATGACAATGGTGATGCTGACGCTGGTACAATTTCAATACCTGAAGGTGTTAATAGTAGTAATAATGACAACATTAGACCCATCCAGCCATCTAATAACAATACTTCACCCCACGAGCCTATTGTTGATGCTGTCGAAATTGTTGATAATGAAAATGGGCAGTTGACTGAGATGATGCGTAGGGGGCGCAGGAATAATAATAATAACAAACAGGCTCGCATTATTGGTACTATTGTTTGCACTGACCTTGATGTTGCCGATCGCTATAAATGGCTTCATATTTCCTCTTTTTCACCATCTGTGTCAGAGGTTAATATTATAGATTATGTGGCTAAGCAAACAAAGATATAGGCGAAATTTCTATCATGTGCTAAACTGGTTAAAAAAGATGTTTCGCTGTCTACTCTGACTCGAGTGAGTTTCAAGTTGGGTGTTCCTGAGTCGTCGTATGAGAAGGTGTTATGCTCAGATCTTTGGCCGGTGAACGTCGTGGTAAAGCCTTTTCAGTTTTTTCGAAGGGCTCATCGGAAGCCGCTACGGAGGTAGTAAGGCGTGACTTCCCCCTATTAAAAATATCAGTGGACTGAAAATTGATTATCAAAATCTGTCTGGCATGAGGACCAAAGCTGACCTGGTGTACAAGTTTAGCGCGCAGTTAGATTATGACATCTTCGTATTCGTGGAAACATGGCTTAATGAAAAATTTTTTGATTCTGAGTTTTTTGACTCCAACCTTTTTAATGTATTTCGCAAGGATCGTGATGCAGAAAAAACTGGCCTCAATTGAGGCGGTGATGTTTTAATTGCCGTCAAACGTGAACTTCGAGCTTCTTTAGTGCAACTAAAAATGAATGATACTTTGCTGGACCAGATCTGCGTTTGCTTAACTGGCACCACCTCGCAAGGTTCCCTGTACGTTATGGCATCATATGTACCACCTTCGAGCGCACTTGAGTTATACAAGGCTCACACAGACAATATTGTTTCTTTAGCTTTAAGTGATTTAAGTGATAATCATCTCTGTGTGCTAGGTGATTTTAACCTATGTAATGTCAATTGGTCACTCAGTTTATCTAATAACGGCCTAACCTACGCCTTCTAATCTTTCTGGAAATCATGAATTGTACCTCATTGATAATTTATTGAGCCTAAATTTATTTCAAATTAACAATAATATTAATTCTCTAAACAGACTTTTAGATCTTGTATTTATTAGTGATAATATTAATTGTGAAGTAAGGGAGTGCATGAACCCTATTACGCCTAGTGACAGGCATCATTTGCCTCTGATTACTACAGTTAATTTTTATTGTTTTGCTTCGGAGAATTTTGAAAGCAGTGTTTCTTTCAATTTTAATTCATTTGATTTCTCCGGTTTTAATGATTGCTTATTTCAAATAAACTGGGAGGAGCTACTTGAGGGACTTGATACCGCTAATAGCTTCCGCACTTTCAAAACTATTTTATACAACCACTACTTGGATTGGATCCCGGTTAAAAGAAAAAGATCATATAAATTGCCATGGTATTCAAGGGACTTAAAGAAATTGAAGAATCTTAGGAACAAATACTTTAAAAAATTCAAAAACTCGAAAAATCATTTGTTTTTTACTAAATACAAGCTTTATCTTAGGAGTTTCAACAATTTGGATAAGTATCTATACACCAATTACATTCGTAACATTGAGTCGAGCATTAAATCGAATCCGAAATCCTTCTGGAATTACATAAAGTCAAAAAAATGCTGCGCCAGTGTCCCAACAGGTGTTTTTCTCGATGACAATTCTGCGAATTCTCCAACTGAAACAGCCAATTTATTTGCGGAGTTTTTCAAATCGAATTTTGACCCAGAAGATAATAATCAAATATTTGAATTTCCGGAGAGTCAGGACTGTGCTGTTAACTTTGGATCGCTATGTCTCTCTTCTGAGGATATTAGTAAAGCCATTAATAAATTAAAATACTCCTATCGGTCTGATGCTGATGGCTTGTGCCCTATAGTGCTAAAGTGCTGTCCAGCTTTAGTATA
The DNA here is from genome assembly GCF_040869045.1 of Eurosta solidaginis. Classification (NCBI taxonomy): domain Eukaryota; kingdom Metazoa; phylum Arthropoda; class Insecta; order Diptera; family Tephritidae; genus Eurosta; species Eurosta solidaginis. Next base: position 116,901,648 of record NC_090319.1, on the reverse strand, counting down.
TCCGTTAAAGACTGATCTTCAATAAATCCTTGTCTTCTGGGACGTTCATTAATGATTGGAAAATAACTTCCATTACCCCAGTCTTTAAAAGTGGTAACAAGAACGATGTCCGCAACTAGAGGCCCATATCCAAGCTGTCTACTATTTCCAAGATTTTTGAGCATGCCGTCAATGCAAAGCTAAGTTTTGCTGTTAAATCTCTCATTTCTCCCTATCAACATGGATTTGTCGCTGGCAGGTCAACTGTTTCTAATCTTGCTGCCTTTAGTGAATATTGCATAGAGTCATTTTCTGCTGGGTTTCAAGTGGATTGCATCTACACAGATTTCTCTAAAGCTTTTGATATGGTTTCTCATAGAGTTTTACTAGGAAAATTAGCTTCTCTTGGCTTTCATTCCTCGTTTCTGCTATGGATTGCCTCTTATTTATTTAACAGGCAATGTGTTGTTAATATTGATGGTGTATCCTCCAGGCCTTTTGTTGCCACTTCTGGTGTACCTCAGGGTAGTATATTGGGACCGTTATTTTTTATTCTTTTTATTAACGACATTAGTAGTTGCTTCTCGTTCGTCAAATGTTTGCTTAACGCTGATGACCTGAAGCTATTCTCAGCAATTAAGGGGCCAGATGATGCCTCAAGATTACAAAATGACATTAATAAACTTTACCACTGGTGCGAGGAATCTCATCTTTCCTTGAACCCCGCCAAATGTTTCGACATAACTTACGCGAAAACAACTAGTACACTACATACGATTTACAGAATTTCAAATTGTCAGCTTCAGTGTGTTAATGAGATAAAGATGATAGTAAGTTCTCGTTTAACAATCACGTAAACTATATAACTGCTAAATCATATTCTATGCTTGGTTTCGTTAGGCGTAATACTATAAAATTCTCAGATCCGTATACGATCAAGTTATTATTCACGGTCTTTGTTAGGTCGCGTTTGGAATATGCAGTTTTTATTTGGAGGCCAAGCCAGCAGACAGCTGTAAATATAATAGAGCGTATACAGAAGATCTTTCTTAAATATGCTCTTCGACCTTTAAACTTCTCTGAACCTATGCCTCCTTATTCTTCTCGTCTCTTGCTATTAAACCTTAAGACCTTGTTGTATCGTAGATCTATTATTTGCTTAAGTTTCGCTTATAACATTATTAATGGGTTTATTGACTGCCCGTACTTGCTGGAGCGGTTTCGATTTAATGTCCCTCAACGTTCTCTCCGAAATTTCAATCCCTCTTATGGTGATAATCTTAGAACTAATTACGCCTGTAATGCTTCTATTGCCCGTGCTATACGTAAGTTTAACTCACTGAGCGTTACGGTTTCATTGGATTTTTCACTACCAAGGTTTAAATTTTTAATTATTTTAAACTCTGCATTTTAAGTTCTCCGGTCCATATATGTATAAAAGTTTCATACTTTTAGCTCTAAATTGAATTTAAGAAATATTTAATATATTTAGTCTGTAAGGATTTATTCCATTGACTGCAAATAAATGAAATGAAATGAAATGACCCCGACGGGATTCCTGACGGATCCCGAAAACCATCCAGAAATTATGCCGGAAGAGACCCCAAATGATGCCGAAAAAGTCCCGAAATTACCCCGACGGGATCCCGGACGGATCCCGAAAACCATCTAGAAATGATGCCCTAAGGTACCCCAAATGATCCCGAAATAGCCCCGAAATGACCCCGACGGGATCCCGGACGGATTCCGAAAACTATCCAGAAATGATGGCGGAAATGTCCCCAAATGACCTCTTAATAGTCCTGAAATTATCCCGACGGGATACCGGGCGGATACCAGATACCATCCATATATGATGCCGGAAAGGGTCCCCAAATGATTCCCTAATAGTCCCGAAATTACCCCGTCGGGATCCCGGACGGATCCCGAAAACTATCCACAAATGATGCCGGAAAGGTCCTCAAATGATCCCCTAATAGTCCCGAAATTACCCTGACGGGATCCCGGACGGATACCGAAAACCATCCAGAAATGATGCCGAAAGGGTCCCCAAATGATCCCGTATTAGTCGAGAAAAAGTCCCGAAATCACCCAGACGGATCCCGAAAACCATCCAGAAATGATGGCGGAAGATACCCCAAATGATCCCGAAATAGCCCCGAAATGGCCCCGACGGGATCCCGGACGGATCCCGAAAACCATCCAGAAATGATTACGGAAGGGACCCAAAATGACCCCACAAAAGTATCGTAGTGATCCCGGAAACCATCAAGAATTTATCTCTCAAAGGTACGCAAATGATCCCGAAAATACCCCGACGGGATGACGGACGGATCCCGAAACCCATCCAGATATGATGCCGGAAGCGTCCCCAAATGATCGCGAAATAGCCCCCAAATGATCCCGGAATAGTCCCGAAAATGTCCCAAAATAACCCCGACGGGATCCCAGACGGATCCCGAAAACTATACAGAAATGATCCCGGAAGGGTCTCGATATGACCCTAACGGGATTACAATTAAGGTGAAGCTAATTATAAAACCATGTTAATAAGGCAGCAGGCGCGTTGGAACGAATGGAGTTACAAAGAAATATACTGGTAAAGCTAATAAAAGCGTGTTAATAAAACAATTGAAGGACGGCGGCTGGCGGGAGGAGAAGGAGTCGACCACTGATCGTTTTTCCAAAATTATTTATATCTCGATCTGTATGTGCCAGATACCAAAAACTATTGATTTAGGAGAAAATTTATATTGAGTTATAACAATTTATAGTTTTTACACGAGTGTGATGAGAAGGGGGAGGGGCGGAGGGTGTCACTGCTCACTTTGTAAGCCCTCTACTTATTTGACCCATTGAGTGTGTAATATTAGTGAAGGTCAGTAAAAGTAAAGTTATAATGTGTAAAAATTATTAAAAAGTAATTGTTGGAAGGGTCGTGGGACCTTCCCCTTCCATTTTCAAAAAAAATTTCGATAGTAGACTATTGTCTATCTGTATCCCAAATTTCATCAAAATCCGTGTAGCCGTTCTGGGTTGATTTAGTCACAAAGACGAAAAAATACAATAATTAAATTATAACTGTTCCTAGGGGGCGGGGACCTCCTCCTTTCTAGACTATTGGCTATATGTGTGCCAAATTTCATACAAATCCGTCCAGCCGCTCTTGCGTGATTGAGTCACAAGACAAACGTCTGGACATCCAAACATCCAAACTTTCCCATTTATAATATATATTAGATAGTGCGAAGTAAATTCAAAAATACAATATCAAATAATGAATGGTATATGAGGATTGTATTTACCATGATGTTATAATAAAGGTGATGTCAACAACATAACCTCACTTTTTCGGTAGCTCTATCTTCCAGTATTTACTTGTATTACAAAAGTATTAAATTTTGATTGCTTAATTTTTTGTACAAAATTCCACAAAAATTTGTTTTCTGCAAAATTGTTTCTATATTCTTTTGGGGAACACAAAGTTACGTTAAAATTTTGGGTCAAACAATTCTAGTAGCGGCTTATATAGTTATAATATTTCTAAACGTATAGTAAAATCTACTACGATTGTAGTAGAAGTCAAAGGCAGTTCTGTATGATAGACAACACTCTAAAATAAGCATGCCGTCAACGGGATGAGAACATCTGAATATTCATTTCATCATGGTATTTACGTAGTTCAAAAAATAAAATAAAAATTTAACTCAAAGAAATTTTGTTTAATTTTTTTAAGTTTTTCATTTTTTTTTTTGTCTTGTGAACTTGATCCAGACCTGAAAATGGGTTTGTATTTTAAACTTCTACAATTGGTAATTTGTATGAATTTTTTTTTTAAATTATAAACATTTTGAATTTTTTATGAATAATACGGTTATAATGAAATAAAGTTCTTACTTGGATCCTACTGGAGCTACTTGTAAATAATTGTGTTGCACGAACAGTGGCCCCAAGCTGTAATCTTGAAAGAATAAATCGAATTTCTCATTAAGTGTCATTTTTTTATGTTCCTCCGCAGAAAATACTTTGCGTACTACCTCCCAAGGACCCTGTAAAAATACAGTTTGCATATAAGTTCGTTTTCTAAATAAAAGCTTATGTGTATGTACATATATCGTTAACTTAATTAAAAAAAGTTTCAACCAACAAATTCAATATGTTCCAGGGGAAGCATACAAAATTTTATTATCACAGATATTGCTTTTTAACAGTGGTATAATTATTACACAGGTCAACAAAATAAGAGTTTTGGTTTGGTGCAGCTCTACTTGTAACCAAATCGGTACCCTGATAAAAACTGTATACTTACTTTTTTAATGCTACGTACAGTTTTCTAGGTAGGGTCAAGAACCCCTTTTAAAGAGGTTAAGGCATGTATGACCCCATAACTTTGTTTCTGTTTATTCTATCAACACTGTTTCGCTGTCGTTGAGTACATTTCGCCGTTTCTATCAGTATACAAGTTGTTAATATGTCTTCACAAACGTCAGAGAAATTGCCAAAATAATGTGAAAAATTCAATTTTTTGTTAAATTTTTTCATTTCTTGGCGGCCACCGTGGTGTGATGGTAGCGTGCTCCGCCTATCACACCGTATGCACTGGGTTCACACCCCGGGCAAAGCAACATCAAAATTTTAGAAATAAGGTTTTTCAATTAGCAGAAGTTTCCTAAGCGGGGTCGCCCCTCGGGAGTGTTTGGCAAGCGCTCCGAGTGTATATCTGCCATGAAAAGCTCTCAGTGAAAACTCATCTGCCTTGCAGATGCCGTTCGGAGTCGGCATAAAACATGTAGGTCCCGTCCGGCCAATTTGTAGGGAAAATCAAGAGGAGCACGACGCAAATTGGAAGAGAAGCTCGGCCTTAGATCTCTTCGGAGGTTATCGCGTCTTATATTTATTTATTTTTTTTTTTCTCGAATAATTTGTCAACCAGTGCATATGTAAATTATTTTAAAACAATTAATTCTGTTTTCAAAGACATATAACTTTTTTATATCCGCGTAGATCCCTCTGGGATTTTCTACTTTAGTACATTTCTACTGTGAAAGAAAAAAATTATATTTTATAAAAATTTTTTCCTTCCCCTTTATTTTTTAAATTTTCTGTAATTGGTACTTTCGGGAGCGCGGTTTCAAGTATTAGTGCCTTTCTATAAATAAATAAAAAAAATTTCAATATCATGTCTTCATCACGAGGTAGTTGTGTCAATGGCCCAAATGTGTTTTGCTACATTTGTGGGGAATACACAGTCCAAAAATTTAGGAAAAGTATAACCTGTTCCAACATTTTATTCTACCCGTGAATCATCGAATAGTGAAGTGTCTAACGATAGTGATATCGAAGAAATAGCGTCTACTGAGCCAACAACTTTTACCCAAGTAGTATTAAACGATCTAATAAGAGATCTTGAATTATCTAAAGAATGTGCAGAAGTGTTGGCTTCTAGATTAAAAAAAAACTTGTTGGCTACAGGTACGAAAGTGACTTTCTACCGTACAAGAGAGCAAGACTTGCTGCCATTTTTTAATTCGGAAAATGATATAGTTTTTTGTTCAGATGTGCAAGGCCTACTTCTCAAAATGGGTCTTTCAGAATACCACCCAAATGAATGGCGTCTCTTCATAGACAGCTCTAAACGAAGCCTTAAGTGTGTTCTTTTACACAATGGCAACCAATATGGTTCAATTCCCATTGCTTATTCAACTAAATTAAAGGAAGAATATCAAAATAATGCACTTGTTTTAAACAAAATCAAGTATAACGAACATAATTGGAGTATTTGTGTAGATCTAAAGATGGTTAACTTTTTGTTAGGACAACAATGTGGATACACCAAATACCCATGTTTTTATTGTCTGTGGGATAGTCGTGCCAAGCACCAACACTAGACAGAAAGGGACTGGCCTGTACGTGAGATGTTGGAAATTGGAAAGCAGAATGTGATAAACCCACCTTTAGCTACAAGATATTCAATTATTTTGCCACCCTTGCACATTAAACTGGGTCTAATGAAACAATTTGTGAAGGCGTTAGATAAAAATGGACAATGTTTTCTTTACATAACGAGAAAATTTCCTAGGCTAAGCATAGAAAAAATAAAAGCGGGTATTTTTGATGGCCCACAGATAAGAATGATTTTTCAAATTCAATGACCAGTTTGGAACTGCTTGCGAGGAATTCGTTTGTTGAAGTTACTAAGAACTTTCTGGGAAATCACAAGTCAGGTAACTACTCTGATATTGTTAACAACATGCTAGAGAATTACAAAAACTTAGGATGTAACATGTCCATCAAAGTCCATTATCCCCACAGCCACCTTGACCAGTTTCCGGAGAATCTTGGTTCCTATAGCAAAGAACTATAATTTACATATGCACTGGTTGACAAACTACACTGTGCTACACTGATTTTGCACTTTAATAGCGACCTAGTGTCCGTTGTAGGTCTTAATGAGTAGATCAAGATGCCGTGTTTCAAAATTTTGTAACACCCCGAAATTTCCAAGTTATTGTTGAAAAACTGTTTTTCTTGTACCTCGCGCATTCAAAAATTCGTTACTCCGTCATTTTTCCATCAATTTTTAGTTGCTTAATAGTGTTGGAAAGCTGAAAGATAGGGCTTCAAAAATATATATATTTGTCTACACTTTTTATAGCAAATTTTTGAGATTTTTTAAAAGTTATGTATCTAAAATTTTCTCGTTTTTTTTTTTATTTTTCAAAGTTTGACGGCTTTTTAATGTATCATTTCTTTAATGAAAAATTTTTTTCTTAAAGAGATTGAGAGAATATTCTATCTCGAGTAAAAAAGTGCTGGTTGATAAATTCGGTTGAGAATTGTATGTGTATTGTGTAGTGTATGATTTCGGTATATCGCTGCCATCGTATTGAGCATTCTTATCGTTTCTTTTATTCCACCAATTATTTTTTGTTATAACAAAATTCCAATTACTGACTTTAATTATTTAAACAATTTCGATATTTTTTATTTATCTATATCATCTCTCGAGTAATTTTATTTCGCTCCTACGTTGGAGAGAAAAAATTAAGAAATAAATAGTTGCAAATATATTTACATAAAATTTTTTTTTAATTTTATGTACTTAATACAAAAAAAACTTCGAATTTCGATAGCTGTTAAAAATGTTTGCTAGATCTTCTACGTTTATAGGCCACATCGTCACATTTTAGAGACCAGCAAAAATTTGCCAGCATTCTGATCTGACTTTTTCCGACAAAGCGTTTTTCAATCTCTAATAGTTCCTGATGGAACCGTTCTCCCTGTTCGTCACTGAATTGCTCAAGATTTTCAGGGAAGAAATCCAAATGTGAATGCAGAAAATGGACTTTGATTGACATTCTGCACCCCATCTGCCCATAAGCCTCTAGAAACTCATTCACTATTTCTACGTAGTTGGCGCTTCTGTTATTCCCCAAACAATTGTTGCGTAGAGAAATAAAACTCGCCCATGCTCTTTGCTCTACGTTATTCAATTTTTTGAAAAATTCCGTATCAGAAAAAATGGTTCGTATTTGTGACCCAACAAAAATACCTGTAAATTTGACAATAATGAGAAAGTGAATGTGATAAAAATATTTCTTTTCACGTGTATATATAATAAAAAAGGAAAATATCAATATTATTGGTTGAAGCCTGAATATAAAAACTATTAATAAGATTTTTTCAAGGAATAAAATTAATGAAATCAAAAATTAAAAAAAAAAGTATGTAAATAATATCGGAAGAATTTTTCGTTCTGATTTTCATTCCTTAAAAAAATATGCTTTGATAAAATTTATATCAGTTCTTCGGCTGACAAATGCTATTGAATTGTATATGTACTATCAATGGACTCTACTATGAAAATTGGTGTAAATTACAGATTCCTATAGGAATTTGATCAACCATCACTTGTTTTACTCGAGATGGAATATTCTCTCAATCTCTTTAAGAAAAAAAATTTTTCATTAAAGAAATGATACATTAAAAAGCCGTCAAACTTTGAAAAATTAAAAAAAACGAGAAAATTTTAGATAACTTTTAAAAAATCTGTAGAAAAATATATATATTTTTGAAGCCCTATCTTTCAGCTTTCCAAAACTACTAAGCAATCTAAAATTGATGGAAAAATGACGGAGTAACGAATTTTTGAATGCGCGAGGTACAAGAAAAACAGTTTTTCAACAATAACTTGAAAATTTCGGGGTGTTAGAAAATTTTAAAACACGGTATCTTGATCTACTCATCAAGACCTACGACGAACACTAGGTCGTTACTAAAGTGCTTGGGATATTTTTTTTTTGTAGCGCTGTGTTATTCGAGAAAACCGCGATTAAAAATGAAAAAATTTAACAAAAAAATTGGCAATTTCTCTGACGTTTATGAAGATATATTAACAACTTGTTTACTGATAGAATCGGCGAAATGTACTCTTTTCAACGACATCAAAACTGTGTTGATAGAATAAACAGAAACAAATTTATGGGGCCATACATGCCTTAACTTCTCAAAAAGGGGTTCTTGACCCTATCTAGAAAACTGTACGTAGCATTAAAAAAGTATATATAAGTATACAGTTTTTATCAGGGTACCGAGTACTACCAACTTTGGTTACAAGTAGAGCTGCACCAAAATCACTGTTAACCAGTGTTATTTGTTCAAACACTTTAAAATTTTTACTGGGGGCCTATTATAATGTATCATAAAAAAATCCGTTAAAAAATGAGTTTTGAAAAATGTGTTGATTTGGACCATTGTGAATTCATACAAGTGAAAAATCTTTCTGTTCCTCCATTGCCATACCTACCTGTCAAATAATAGCTGACAGGGAGAACGGCTGTCGCGAATGGCCAGATAATGGAAGATAGGTTTGTTTTTTGCTCGCGATTATTAATTTGAAGTGTCATGAATTGCCCATTTGTGTTTCTTTTAAATGTCTATACAGAAAATCAGACTACATATTAATATTAATTTCTAAAATCTAGTTAATAGATTAAATGTGAGCAGCGCATTAAGCAGCATTTTAAAATATGTAAATATTGCAATGTATCAGTCGTTTACAAAAATGTTTGAAAAACACTATTGAACAAATATGTAATTTAAGTAATCGAACAGCGATTGAACAGGTGATCGAGGCTGTTTACTATTGTGAACGTTTTTATCAAGCATTCGCCACTTGTATGAATTCACAATGGTTTGGGCTTTTATGAATTAAGCAAACTATGTGTAAGATTGATTACCATTCTTAAGTCTTTCTCCGCAGTTTTATTACTTCCTTGGACATTGTTTGATGGCAATTTCAAATTTTTACCAGCACTAAGTAAAGAAATATGATTTATTGACTGGCGTATATCATTGTTAGTTGCTTCGATTATTTCATCAACTTTATCACCATCGATTTTGAATCCTTCTTTACAACAAATACTCAAAATACGTCCTTTGATTTGTTGTGTGCGTGGCTTCGTAAAACGTAAATCGTAGCAATAGTTAACGAGTGAACGCATTTTTTGATGGCTGCGATCATTACATATGCATATTATGGGTACCGACGAATCTTTGATTAGAGCAATCAGTTCCTGTATACCGCCACGATCCTCATTACCGGCCATGCCATCGACTTCATCCATAAGGAGAACATGCTTCTTTGTGGGTGCTTTGGCTTGCCCATAAAAATAACCGTAAAGCGTTTTATTTGATAACAATTCTGCTACTTCTTCTTTTAAAAGGCGCTTGCTTCGTGTATCTGATGCATTGAATTCTACTGTGTCGAATCCCAACTCCTTACATACCAACACAGCTGTAGTTGTTTTACCGATACCTGGAGGACCCGATAGTAAAGCTGCTTTGTAAAAGCTACCATCATCATTTTTAGCCCAAGGATTTGGCTTTTGAAGTTTCTTTGTGCCATCGTTGTTAGTATACCACTTAGAAAGCCAATTAGATAATCTTGTACAGATAATAAATGGGATTTAATATTAGTAAATTACGAAACCACAGAAACCACGAAACCACAGGAACACATATTAAATAAGAACAACATTTAATAAACTATTAAAAATGTTTTCTTATTAATTTTCTTTTACTGGCTTTCCGCCATGTTGGATAATTGATATATATAGGGTCGATTTTCCGTCATGGTACTGAAGATGATCCAATTCTTAAAACTACTTCACAACCTCTAAAAATTTAGCAATGAAGTCAATAGAGGGATCCAAAAAAGGGAAATTAAAATTTGTATTTCTGTCAAGAGATACAAAACCATTGAATCACGATTTCAGGCATTCGTTTTCGAAGCATTTGAAGTGCTATAACATTTTTGTTGTTGTGAGGTGAGGTTAGGTTAAACTGGCCGGTCTGTGAAACGTCACATATACTGAGTGAGTCCATAGCGTTACCAGAAGTTTTCTCAACGACCAAGCTGAAAAATACAACCAAAAACCAGAACCTATGTTTTAAAATAACTGTAGTCAAACCAATAACCTGTTACCAAATACTAGAAGCATTCTAGGACCTATGCTACTGTTGCTTCTAGACCTGATATATGTGCCACTCCTAGTAGCTGGAGTCTTAGCCTGGCGAGCGCAGGACATGAGCACAAAATGTGTTCGATCGTTTCCTTCTTTAACCTGCAATTCCTACATCTGATATCCCTGACTAGGCCAAATTTAAGAGGATGTGACGTTAAAAGGTAGTGTCCAGTCGGAATACCTATTATGAGGTTGAAGTCCTCCTTTTTTAATTATAAAGAGTATCTTTGCTAAAATGGACGCCGTGGTTTGGTGATAAGAGTGATCCACTTACCCCACCGAAGATCCTGGGTTCAAGCCCGGCCAAAGCAACATCAACAATTTTGAAGCAGGTTTTTTCAATGAGAAAAAAGCGGGGTGTATTTCTGTCATGTTAAAAACTCATCTGCCTTGCCGTTAAGAGTTGGCGTAAAACATGTATGTCCCGTCTCGCCAATTTGTAGCAAAAATTAAAGAGGAGCACGATCAAATTGGAGGAGTAACGCGGACTAAAATCTCCTCCGAGTTTATTGCGCCTTACATTTATTTTCGTTAGTCTAAGGTTGTAATAACTGCACATAATCTTCGACATTTTACAGTTTTGCTCTTGGTTCCACGGCAACTCTCGCCTTCTTTTAATCTCGACAAATCTGATTGGGACGTCTACGGTACGAGCTTTGAGGACAGTGACTATCTAAAAAGGTAATTTTTTTCATTTCCTTCTATTCTTATATGACCAGGCACGCAAACTAGATGTATACTTCTCCCTATCCCGATTTTTTTTCTCTGGTGTTTCTACTGCTTTGGTCACAGCTTCTACTGCTGCCTGTAAAACACTAAAGTGATCTGTCGAACAGCAGGTACGAAATTAGATAGTTCTTTTCTCCAGTATTTGATGATGCTGTACTACTATGCCCATTGCGCTTCATCTGCGAGGCATTGAAAATCGCTGCAGTTGTTAACGCTATGTTCTTCGCCACCAGGTCTACAGGTGGAATGTGCAGAATGGCATACATTGCAGCCGTTTGGGTTATCTTCAGGGCTCCCATTATGCTCAGCTTTGACAGTCTGCATAACCCCTCTAATTTTTTGAGGTTGGTTCCTTTTTGAGTGGCTGTCCATCAAACAAGGCCCCGTATCAGAGGCCTAACAATCACATATGGATTGGTACAAAAAATTCTGCAAAAAATGCTCATAGTGCGGCCGCCGTGCGTGATGGTAGCGTACTCGGCCTACCACACCGAAGATTCCCGCCCCGGGCAAAGCGCCGTCAAAATTTTAGAAATAAGTTTTTTCAATTAGAAGAAATTTTTTCTAAGCGGGGTCGCCCCTCGGCAGTGTTTGGCAAGCACTCTGCGACGTTGAGCTTCCAACTTACTATGCAGAATGAATCCTAGATATTTTGTACAAAGATTCTCCTGCAAAGTCACCCCTCCTCCCCATGTTGAACTTTATATACACATCTATTAGCCTGTCAAAAGTTTTATGCAGAAATGCTGTTAAGCATTGTCTTTGGGACACATATGACTGATCGTCCCCGTCTTGGGTAAGAAAACAACACAAGCAGTTCTTCAAGAGTGGGGAACATGATTCAGTCTTATGCATCCGTCGATTATTTTAATCAATTCGAAGAAAGTTGTACTCAATGGCAGGGAATATAATATTGCTGTTTCAACAGAGATGGGCCATAGAGATAGGAGTATTAGAGGCGTTGGTTCCACATTTAAATTGAAAACATAGTAGATGTCATGCAGATGAATTCTAATCGAATTCTAACATCAATTTCTAATGAGTTTCTAATGAGAATGTGATGAGTGATGCGCAATTAAGTTCAATTATTTAAAATCAGCGAAATTTTCATTGTTTCATTACAAAGGCTTTTTCGATTATAATAAATTAAAACCGTACTTAAAGATTGAGTGCAGCGTTGGTTTAAGGTACGGATGAGGAAGCGTTTTCTGCATGCCATTCAAATAGCACTTCAATAATCTGCTCGCTTTCCTTTTTTAACTTTTTTTGTTTCATTTTCACTTACTAGAATATTTCCACACAAGTTTTCACTATTTTTATTTTGTTTGTATAATACTAAGGATAAGTGATCATGTCGTGCAAATAATCGATAACTGTGAGAATAATCATAACGTCGCATTTCTAGTATTATTCGAATCGTTTCAAAGTCGATTTCTAACCTATTTTCCGATTCGAAATGCATTAGAGAACTACATTAGAATTCTGATGTAAAATAACAATATTTCTCTAACGTTAGAAACTGTGTTTGCTGGGAAGAAGCTGTTCTCAGCCCGGTCCTTTAACACACCTTCAGTTTCCTCCAGTGTGTTTCTTTTAGGTTCGGCGAACACATTGGGGTCGCATCGCATACAAGCGGCCAATTGCTTTATAAGTGCGTTTCTTAATCTTTTCCTCAAGTGCCGCCGGCAAAAGAGTTTAGGATTTTGTTACGACTCTGGACTTAAGGAACAATTACAGCTGCATGCTCGCTAAAATGTAGGTCCTGATCGAACGCCACACTCAGTATTTTTGGGTGTAAGGAAATCGGTAGCGTAATACCAATGACGTCGATGTCCGATATGGTCATCGATGTCCACGTCGTAAAAAAGATAGCTGAGTATTTGGTCTATGACAGTAACAGATTTCGAGGTGGAAAAAACTAGAAAGAAAAGGGAGATAGTCGTTAATTTTATAGCATAGCTTATCATGGGACGGGACCTGTTGCCATTATCGTGCAGTCATCGGCGTAGGGCACAATGATAACTCATTCTGGTGGGGAAAGGAGCTTCGATATGTTAAAGTTAAACAAAACAGATTATTTGCAGTCCACCTTTTTAGACTGGGAGGAGTAACGTGCTGTGTGCGACTGTGTCAAAAGCTTGTGAACTATTCTATGGTGGGGTTTTTGATTCAGCCCGAAATTTATTTGTGTTGATGGTGTTTAGCGCGATGGGGGTGCTATGTAATTTTCGAAAGGCTTGGTGATTATTGGCAAGTAGCAGCTTTGCGGTGAAATATGAGGCAGGACGGCCTCAAGAGTCTTGGCTACTAGCGATAAGAGACCTATCGGACGATATGAGTCTCGTTAGCTGGTTGCCCAGGCTTTGGTCACCGTACCATCCTCGTCATTCTTCATTTTTCCGGGATGACGAAGGTAGGGAGAAACAGGTTGAAGACGAGCGCCAGATATTTAATTATCTTATAACCAACGTTAATGGGCATCGGCATGGCAATCCCGTCCGGACCTACTGCTTTAGATGGTTTAGCAAGATTGATGGCTTCTTCAACCTGCTATGGATATGCTTATATGCGCTTCTGTTGGCCTCCCGTTAGATTTGTCGACCGAGGAATGCATTACATATTGCCGCGCTCGCATTTCCCCGCATCCGATATCACTTTATGGATATTTTGACATTGTCCTTAATCGGCAAGCACAGTTTCTACTTCCTTACTTACTTAGTTGGCGCTTAACCGTTTAAACGGTTATGGCCGTCCAAAAAGTCGCTTCTTCTTTGAGTTAACTGGCGTCAATTGATCACACCAAGGGAATTTGAATGCTTTTCCACCTGGTCCTTCCGGCGGAGTGGCGGTCACCCACTTCCTCTGCTTCCACAGGCAGGTTCCGATAAAAATACTTTTCTAGCCGGAACATCATCTTTCATTCGCATAACATGGACAGCTTATAATTAAGGAATTAAATGGGTTGATAGGCGCAATACAAAGCTTTATAGCTTCAGCGCTTCCGCAAACCAAATGGCAACCTCACCTTCGCGGAGAGAATGCTATTACAAATAAGAATATATTGTGATGAATATTAGCAACACTAAGGAATACTATCATCTCTAAACCAATACTAAGCATTGACTTGTATGCACATCGCTTCCCAAGGCAGTCGGTTCTATGTACCGGAGCGACTCGGGATTTTTCCCGACCAAGGACTGTCATTTCAGTGTAACCCCATTTAATTTGTTGCGTCCCTCCCACAAATTGTCATCCTCCCAGCAGCTCCTTGCAGCGGGACTGCTCCATATTCCTTGCTCCGGGAAGGTATCGAATCCAATCCGGGTCCGTCTCCTGACCCCGGTCCTGAGAAATGGTTTTGCTGCATCTGCCGGAAAAGAATCTTTTTAGGACGGTCATACTCTGTTCAGTATGTCTCGTGTAAGGGATGTTTGCATCGGACAGGTTGTTCTGGACTTGATCCCAAAACCCGACGTCCACGTAACTTATAAATCTTTTGTGGCGCCTTGCTGTTCACGTCCAAGGGCGTCCCGTAGTCTACGCCTCATCGCCCCCCCCCCCCCCCCTCCCCCACTACCTTCCAGCAGCCCAGCTGCTCAGCAAGCCACAACTAGTACCCGCTGCTGCTCGCGCCCGCGGCGCCAACAACTCAAACAGCTGCTACCACTCATAACTACTATCTCCGTAGTAGAGTCGGTAGCAATGCTGAGCATCAGCCCCTGCCCCCGTCTTCTCCCCCTCTTTTCCGGCAGCAATCGTGTAGGTCAGGGAAACAGACTCTTAGTCCCTAACCCCGTTTGCACCGTTTGCCAGCACAGAATATATATGTTTGCGACGTGCGCCCAATGCAGCTCCTGCCTTGGGCGGTGCCACTTTCCTAGATGTTCTGGTCTCCGCGACGGCAACCCCCGACGGGTTTCATTGCCAGGTCACAAACCCCAATTTACCGGGTACCCCAATGCTTGCCCAAGGACGCCCAGTCACAGGCCACAACAGCAGTTGCGTCCTGGCCTTCCTCAACCCAGGCGTGGTCACCTGTCACTTACCCCCAGAGTGGGCACGTCTCCCCCTTTGCACTTCAGAATTCTGCAGTTAATCTGTAATGGACTAACTGGGGAGATCACGGAGATAGTCGATTTCATGAAGCGGCACAACATCCGCATTGCTGCGATTCAAGAGACTAATAACGTCCACAGAAAATATCGCATGAGCGGAAATGGAGGCGGCCTCGCGTTTATCATACACCACTCTGTGCAATATCATATATTTGATCCTGGCATCGACCGCAGGGACAATGTCTTAGAACGTCAAGGCCTATGGCCTATGTGGATGAACACAAGCGGGCGAAATGAGAGGGGCACCTAAGAGGTTGTAACCTCTCTGCCTTTGGTCCACCGTAAAGTCCCTATCGAATCCGTCTAAGCACAATGACAGGTGTCCATCGCCTTCGGCGATAAAGTGCTGTCGGATTCGAAAAAATGCGCGAGCGCTTTCTGCCACCCCAGCGGGTTAGGGGATCAGAATATACCTGCGGTAGGTATGCCTGTCGTAAGAGGCGACTAAAATACCAGATTCAAGGGCTGTGTAGCGCAACGTTTCAGGTTGCCAGCGCAATATATAGCTTCTCCAAACCCAATTGTCAACCTCACCTATCCGCGGCGAATCCTGTTTCACTAACAGACGAGGCTCTGGCGACCCCAAGCTCTTCATGGAACTTGGGGGTAGGGAGGGAGGGAATGGCCTGAAGGTTTAACGTGGCCAGATAAATCGTTCCCGAGATGGTCGGGCTAGCACCTTAATGGTGCTATGGTACCGGAGCGTACCGAATTTGTATCCCGCAAAGGACCATCACATCGATAACACTCCCCAAAGCCTTGGGGGAGCAACCTTATCGCTACAACAACAACAACAAGCGGTTTCTGCCGTCAATATGTAATGCATTCTACGGTCGACAAAGATAGAAGGAGGGCCAACAGACACGCACATAAACATAAATTCAGCGCGTCACCAATTACCATCACCGCCAGAGAGGTTGAAGATGCCATTGGTCACGCTAAACCATCCAAAGCAGTGGGCCCAGACGACATAGCCATGCCGATGCTTAAAAGCATAGGGAAAGAGGGTTTCAAATACTTAGCACATGTCTTCAGCCTGTCTCTTTCCACTTGTGTCATACCCGAAAAATGGGAAACCAGCTAACATATGAGAGCCGTATCGTCCGATATCTCTCCTATCGCCAATAGCAAAGACGCTTGAAGCCATTTTACTCCCCTACTTCCAAGCAAATTTGCAGCTAGCCTGCATGGCTTCAGAAAACTCCATAGCACCACCACCGCGCTAAATACCATCAGAACCCAGATAAATTGCGGTTTAAATCAAAACCCCCACCATAGAACAGTACTCGTAGCGCTAGACCTATCGAAAGCTTTTGATACGGTCAACCATGGAACGTTACTGCAAGACCTGGAAGGGTCTACCCTTCCCCCATGTCTTAAAAGGTGGACCGCAAATTATCTGGGCGGTCGGCATGCATCGGTGCAATTTAGAAACGAAACATCAAAACCAAGAAGAATTAAACAAGGGGTGCCACAGGGTGGTGTCCTATCCCCACTTTTGTTTAATTTCTACATATCTAAGCTACCTTCACCACCAGAAGGAGTCACTATCGTTTCATACGCCGATGAATGCACAATAATGGCCACAGGCCCAGGCCCAAAGATCGATGAGCTCTGCAACAGAATAAACGGCTACCTCCCTGATCTATCCAGTTTTTTCGCCTCGCGAAACCTGGCATTATTACCGACTAAATCTTCCGCGACCTTATTTACAACATGGACGTCCCAAATGTCCACCATTTTGACCATCCACGTCGATGGCACTACGCTACCGACTGTCCTACACACTAAAACCTTGGGTGTGACGTTTGATCAGGATCTACATTTTGGTGAGCACGCAGCCGCAATTGTTCCGAAAATCCAGAGCCGTAATAAAATCCTCAAATCCCTTGCTGGCAGTACCTGGGGAAAAGATAAAGAAACGCTCATTACTACATACAAAGCAATTGGCCAGCCGTTTACGTGCTACGCGTCACCAATATGGTCGCCAAGCCAAAAAATTACCCACTGGAAGAAGCTACAGGCCTGCCAAAATACTGCCCTCAGAATCGCCACGGGCTGTCTTCTTATGTCCCCAGAACACCATCTACATAATGAGGCGAGAATACTCCCCTATCAGAGAGAGAAATGAGATGCTAAACAAATAGTTCCTCTTGAATACCCAGAAACCTGGGCATTCAAACAGACATCTGATTGATGAGCCAACACCGCCTAGGGGCTTAAGGAGTCATCTCCGTAAGCATTTTGAGGAAATACGGCACCTGAGAACCCAGCCGTATGAAGCAAAAAATACAAGCAGGTCCTTGGTGAACTCTACAAACAGGCGTCGGACCTTTATGTCGGGAATTGCCCGGTGAATCCAGTACTCAAGGAAAAGTACCCAAAACTTGTGGAAGAGGAACGCATACTCCCCAGGGAAACGCGTGTCACTCTTGCTCAACTTCGATCTGGATACTGTAACAGGTTAAACTCTTACCTATCCAGAATCAACCCCGACATACAAAATGTATGCCCCGCTTGCAATGTGTCCCCACATGACACCAACCATCTCTTTACTTGTAATGTGAAACCAACGCCTCTAACACCCCTTTCATTATGGTCCACCCCTGTTGAAACACCAAGTTTCCTTGGACTCCCGTTAGAGAATATTGATGACAATTTGTGATCGGTCGCGGCTGTTAGGTGGGGCAAAGCACTGCTACAACAAAAACAACAACTTGTATGCACATCAATAAATCAATCATTATGTCTATACATATGTCCATACAAGCAGCGGAGAGCAACTCCCAAACATATGCATATATCTGAGATACTCCCAAAAGTAGGACATACTTTGTGCAAGTATCACTCACATATACACGCGCATATGAGAGGCTATAAACGTACTTATAGCTGGTAATTTTATAGCTGGTAACTAACTAGTAAATACTAGGAATAGAAGCGCCTAGAAATATGCCAACGAGGAAACCAGACAGTATAAGAGCAGCAACAGTTGAGGTACGATAAAGGCCATTTTGCATTATTGAATAGTGGAGTTATTTATTCAACAGTTTAGTGATTCGAACGTTAGTAGAAGGTTGCAAATAAGAGGAATTTCAGTAAATTCGTTACAATTGGTGTCAGGAGTGGGACTGTTGAATAAATTCCGAAGACTTCGAATACAACTTGGACATAGCAAAGTGGAGTGAATTGAAGATCCAGCAACTGAAGGAGTTGGAGAGCCGTGGATTGAATACAACCGGCAATAAACTCGAACTTCAGGCACGACTACGAGAGGCAATGGAGTTGGAAGGAATTAATGTGGACGGGTATGTCTTTTATCCTGATATTGAAGAATCAACAACAAAAATTGAAGAGAAAAACGAAACATCGCAAACAGTTACCAGCACAGACGTGAACATGATTTTGGCTGCAATATCTGCTCAAATATCGACAGTGTCATCTCAACTGGAAGAACAAAAGACAAATATAACATCTCAACTGGCAGAACAAAAGACAAATATAACATCACAACTGGAAGAACAGAAGACATATATGGCATCCAAGATGGAATCAAAGGAGACACGTATTGCAGAAATGTCGTCAGAAATAACCTCGAAGATTGAAGCACAAGAAACGTGTATTTCAGAAATGTCGACACAGATTACATCTAAGATGGAAGCACAAGAGGAGCACTTATCATTGCAGGTGGCACAAATGTCTTCGCAGTTAGAAGCACAGGAAGCAAGGGTAACATCAAAGCTGGAAGCACAGGATACAAAAATTGTACAGCTTGAGGACAAAATTGATGCCAAGATAGAAACTTTGAGAGGTCGTATACAGGAGTTGCAAATAAGTCGCCCGGCTGCTTCCGCAAGTAGTCCAAAGGTAAAGACACCATCTTTTGACGGCTCTGTTCCTTTCCAGGTCTTTAAGCTTCAATTTGAGAAGACATCAGCAGTGAACAACTGGAATGCTGAAGATAAAGTTGCTGCACTGTTCATGGCATTGAAAGGGCCTGCAGCTGAGATTTAACAAACCATTCCAGAGGGCGAACGGAACTCTTATGAAGCATTGATCGGCGCTCTAGAGGGACGATACGGGACCGAGCATAGGAGACAGATATAGCAAACTCAAAACCTACATTCACAGAAACGGTATCACATGCTCTGATTCAGGAAACAGCATCGCTACTGTGTAAGCCAGCGTGCAAAGCCGCCGTGTGGAGGTATAAAGGCCAGACTGGGTGAACACAATATTGGAGGCGCTGAAAGGATCGGAAAAGCGGAGTGAAAGAGTTATCAAATGCTTCAAATGCGGGAAGCCCGGTCACATTGCACGTCATTGCGATCTTGATCCTAGTGGTTGCAACAGCATGGGTGGTCTTAATAACAAAGCTGGAGGGGATGAGCAATAACGAGTAAGATGTAGAGATCGAGAGCTATCTCCAGCTATTGAATGTCCTGTGATATCTGTGTCGCAAATTGGAAGGAAATCAAGCAGTCTTACCATCAGAGGGAATGTGGATGGCAAAGAACGTGTACTGACTGTAGATACGGGCGCATCTCACTCCTTGATTCAATCAGATTTGGTAAACAGGAGAATAAAGCCATTACCTGGAGCAAGGTTGCGTACGGTCACTGGCGAGTATAACCAAGTCCTGGGAGAAGTGATCTGTGAAGTCTTAATTGGGGAGGTCATGGTTCTACACAAATTCGTTGTGGCGGAGATCGTTGATGAAGTCATATTGGGGGTGGACTTCTTAGATGACCATGACATCAGGATCGATATGCGGAGAAAGATTATGCGCTATAAAAACAAGGATGTGCCACTTAACTTCAGTTTGGAGAAGGGGTTCAGCAGTAAGCGAGTGCTGGTGGAGAAGATTCGACACAGACCACAAAAGTCAAGGAAAGTAGATCGGGCAAAAGTTGATGAAACGAATGGGTCAAACAAATCAAAACCGAAGGTACCTGCGAGAGAAACACTGGCCTTGAAAAACCCTAAAGGACGCACTAAAACGAACGAAAGAATTTCCCAGAAAGAATGCAAGGGTGGTTTCAAGCCAGGGCGCACTACTGATGGGAAACGTCGGAACGATACTGATTATGTGAAGCCAATCCGTCAAGAGCAAGCTCTACAAAGTAGTTCATTGGCCAAACAACAGAGTGCGAAGGAACGATCCAGGTTAATGAGTAGTAAGATGAAACGCAGGTACGATGAGAACAATAATTCGGAAGGTTTCTTGGAGGGAGATTTGGTACTGTTATACAACTCTCACAGGCGGAAAAGTGTTCCATCCAAATTTTGGTGCAGTTGGCAAGGCCCGTGCAGAGTTGTGAAGAGGATCAGTGATGTCATCTACCGCATACAAACAATTGGGAAACCACGAAATAGAAGAGTGGTTCATTTGGAGATGCTGGCAGCGTTTAGATCGAGAGATTTGTCTGATCGGGACGATCACTTAGGTGGAGGGCAGTGTGACGAATATTAGCAGCACTAAGGGATACTATCATCTCTAAGCCAATACTTAGCAGTGTCTTGTATGCACATCAATACATCAATCATTATGTCTATACATATGTCCATACAAGCAGCGGAGAGCAACGCACAAACACATGCATATATCTGAGATACTCCCAAAAGTATGCAATAATTTGTGCAAGTATCACTCACATATACACGCGCATATGAGAAGCTATAAACTTAGTTATAGCTGGTAATTTTATAGCTGGTAACTAATTAGCAAATTCTAGAAATAGAAGCGCCTAGAAACATGCCAACGAGGAAACCAAACAGTATAAAAGCAAGCTATCAGTTGCGAAGTATAAGTGTTATTGTGAAGTACTTTAATAAAGGCCATTTTGCATTATTATATAGTGGAGTTATTTATTCAACAGTTTAGTGATTCGAACGTTAGTATAAGGTTGCAAATAAGAGGAATTTCAGTAAATTCGTTACAATATCTTACACATACATACATATTTAGCAGGCGAAGCTCTGACGACCCCAAGTTCCTCATGGAACCAGGGGTGGGGCGGGATGTTCTAGAAGGTTTAATGTGGTCATCGTCATCGTGGTAGTCGAAAGTAGCATTTATTGGCAAGAGTGATTCTTCGCTGAATTTCAGAGCGGATGTTGTTGTTTGTGTTAATGCAACCAGCAACCAAATAAGTACACGAAGTCTTTTACTATTTCGAAATTATGGCCGCCAACAGTGATGTGGTTGCCAAGGCGCAACTGCACTGACTCTGAGGTACTTCCTTTTGTCCTCATTCTTCGGCTTCTAACATTAGAGAAATATTGTGATTTTACAGTAGAATTCGATAAATCTATAATCTCTCTAATACATCTATAATCGTAGACTAGGTTAGAATGCGATTAGAGAATTATTTGAGAAACACTAGACATTCTATGATCACTTATCCCTAGTGTTATTATTCTCTAGAAATAAAAATCGTGAAAATTTTTACGAAAATATTGTTCGTTTCAAAATCAGTTTTTCATATGTAATAATTAAAATAAGTAAAAATGGTAAAGAGGGGTTGGCATGATACCCTGACTGGTATCATGAAGAAGTATTTGAAATAATAAAACAACGAAAATTGTATTGATTTTAAATAATTAATTTGAATTGCGCTTCCATTTAAGTTTTACATTAGAGCCAACTTAGAACTCGACGGTAGAATTCGATTACAATTCTAACCCTTTTCACGATATCGCGAACAAAGTCTCCTTTTTGTCGAGAATGCTATAGTTCTGGATAGTTTCGCAAATCGCCCTCTAACCTTCTATCTTAGAGATATAAATTAGAGTTCGATTCGTTTTCTATTCGTTAACTAACCTTAATGCTTGTTGAGCCTACACCGGTACAGAGTTACAGTTCTTTAGGTGTCCCTCCCATTTCTCACGCTTGTGTTTGTCTACAAGCTGTCTGATGGGCAGGTTTATGTCCCTGCATGGGATCGGCAGGGTGCGGCCTCCGTTGGAAAGTGTGGCCGGATTTCCTTAATCCTTCCAACGGGTATGTCGACGAGCCGACGTAGATTCAATAACCTTTCGGAAAGCACGTTCCCTTGAAGGGCATCAACCGGTATTGGAAGGGCAGTGAAAAGCGCCAAGAATAGTGCGATTTTCACCAGTGAGAACGCCACTGAAATCAGGGCAATATGCACTGGGCCTCACGCGACAGGAGGGATGTAGATGTTGATGTTTCTATATTCGCATTGCCTGACCGGACAGATATTACTTGACGATCCACGACACTGTCCCTGTGGCTGATGGCGGGATTAAATAAATTATACTGCACGGAGTGGTGAATGATGTAGTTGTTGTTGTTGTAGCGATAAAGACACTCCCCGAAGGCCTTGAGGAGTGTTATCGATGTTGATGGTCCTTTGGCGGATGCAGATCCGGTACGTTCCGGTAACAAGCACCATTAAGGTACTAGCCTGAACTTTTCGCTAATGATATGGTATGACCACATGAAACCTTCTAGGCCATCCCTCCCTCCTACCCCACAGATCCATGATGATTTTGAGGTCGCCAGAGCCTCGGCTGTTAAAGAAACAGGATTCGCCACGGGTAGGTGATGTTGTTGTTGTTGTAGCGATAAGGTTGCTCCCCGAAGGATTTGGGGAGTGTTGTCAATGTGATGGTCCTTTGCCGGATACAGATCCGGTACGCTCCGGTAACACAGCACCATTAAGGTGCTAGCCCGACTATCTCGAGAATAAATTATATGGCCACATTAAACCTTCAGGCCATCCCTCCCTCCCCAAACCCAAGTTCCATGCGGAGCTTGGGGTCGCCAGAGCCTCGTCTGTTAGTGAAACAGGATTCACCGCGGATAGGCGAGGTTGACAATTGGGTAGGTGGTGTTGGTGAGTGATAAATGCGACTGCCTCCCAATTTCTCTTGTTGGGGCGTATATCGTCGTTTCAGCGAATGTTGCACCCTTCTTTGCCTACGCATCGGCCTTTTCGTTAACTTTTATACCTTTATGACCGGGAACCCAGTATAGATGTATGGTCCGGCCTGAGCGAAGTTTTTCCAACGCTTCTTTGCATTCCAGAATCCAGGGTTTCAGCTGCTTTCTTCACGGCTACAATCTCCGCCTGAAAGACGCTGCAGTAATCTGGCAGCCTGTGAGACCTTTCTAATTTCTGAATCGACACAGTAAACAGCAGACCAGGCCACTTCCATTAATTTGGAATCATCCGTATACACATGCCATCTGGCACCAGCTCTCCGGCTCAGCTGTGGCCCGTCAGTCCCTTTTGAACGAAACTCTTTTTTAGGTGGTGTTCTCCGTTGAAAACCTGTGGATCGTGTTAAGAATTAACTAATATGGCACAAAGCTGAAATCGGCTTGTATGAATACCAAATTTGACAAGAGATGACGGATAATCGTTTCAAAATACACCAATGTCTACTTACTTGGATACGTTACTATTCGGTCCGAATTGTCCAACGATTTCTTTTACACTAGTTGGTTTATGTTTCTCTACCCACTGAAGCGCTGCATCATCTACTTTCGGTTTGACTTTCGTTACTTCTTTAGTTTCATTTTTCATGGTTATATTTTCCTCTTTTGGTGAGGCTTTTTCATTTATTTTGTCCTCAGATCTTTCGAGTTTTTGTTTCTTTTGTGGGGATGATCCCTTAAAATTCCCTTGGCTTTTTTTTTCATCCGTTCTAGAATTTTGTGACTCAGACTCTTTTGTTTTCATATCTGTTTGTTTTTCTCCTTTGAAAGCTTTTTTCGGGTGGTCGCCTGATTTTTCACGAATTAAATCAAAAAGTCCACCTTCACTTATTACATTAACACCTAGTTCTTCTGCTTGCACAAGTTTCTTGGGACCAGCTTCCTCACCAACAACTAAATAATTTAACCTTTTACCAACCGTAGTTACCATTTTCCCACCCAACTCCTTAATAATTGACGCTGCTTCGTCTCGCTCCAGAGACTCCAATATGCCGGTGATTAAAAACGTTAATCCTGCTAAGCAATTCGGTTTACCTTTGGGAACTTCCTTAGAGCCGGGATTAATTACGCTTGCTCGATTTTTATACTTCTGATAAAGAATCGCAGCCATTCGTTTACGTTCATGCCGATCTTCATCTGACAGTACACCTACAATTAAAAAAAATATTTATGCAATTCACAAAGTTCCTAGTCTTCGTATGTACTGTGTTTTAATGAAATTTTATCTTAAAAAACCATAGAAAGTACTAAAACCTTAACATTTTATTTTATTTATTTATTACAGTCTATGATTAAAAACCTTACAGAATAGGTTACAAAATGTCAACGATTAGACCAGTTATACAGAGGATATAAAAAATTTGCTTAAAAATTGTTTACTAAAAATAGCATACAATTGCTTACTGAAAATACATACAACTTTTAAGTTACTGGAGAATATATCATAATAGGTTAAATTAGAGCGTAATTACTCCTACAACAGTCAATAGCAAAGAGATCAACATGACGTAACGATCTACTTGGAACATTCAATTTTATTAGTTGTAGCAAAGGGTACATAGTAAACCATGCAGGAACAGCATACTAGCAACTAACCTTCTACCCGAGAGGGATTGCAAATTTATTCGTTTACAGCGATAAATATGTAAGGGAATAGGCAAATCAAACATTAAATGCGATAAAGAATGTACAAAAATCTATTTTGCAAGCGCTCATTTCTGTTAGAATGGATACCATATAACGAGTTCCGAACTAAGTCGTCATTTTAAAATTTCGACCTAGCAAAAGAATTTAACGTGTGGGGAGTAAAATACGAACGGTTCTTGTAAAGGTTACAGAAAATAAATTATAAATAAAATAATTTAAAAAAAATTTGTAAACGAAACGTTTTTATTGAAAACAATACTTACATTAAGTAATAATAATACTAAAAGATAGAAAATAATTAGCTAGGTCCTAGGTGCTAGTCATCAAACTGCTCATCAATCTAGCGTCAAATTTCTATTGATAGTCACAAGTAAGACCAACTGAACCCTGATTATGTTACACCTAACATTTTTAGAAATTTCACTCGTCCAACGTTTTTATTTAATTGTCTGATCAACGCCCTAGATTGATGACGAGTGAGATGACCAGTACCTAGGACCTACCTAATTATTTTCTAGCTTTTAGTATTATTATTACTTCATGTAAGTATTGTTTTCAATAAAACCGTTTAACTTACAATTTTTTTTTTAAATCATTTTATTTTTAAGTTTTTAGTCTTTATTTAATTGCCTATTATTCCTCATTATATTTAGTTCATTTAGTGACTCATTATTACAAGGACTCTTTCCTGACAATTTGTTACAATCTGAGTCCTCAATACATAATCCTTCCAAAGACTTTATTCGACTCAGCGCCATGTATGCTTGTCACTCTTTGAACTCCGATGATGTTCTGGGTCATCCTGGTCCACATTCTAGTCGATATCTCGAAAACGCCTTCACATATACAACTAAGGGCCACTCCCTTTTAAAACCCACATTAATACCTTTAATTTGATACCCATATCGTACAAACACATTCTAGAGTCACCCCTGGTCCACGTTTATGGCGATATCTCGAAAAGGCGTCCACATGTAGAACTAAGGCCCACTCCTTTTTAAAATACTAATTAACACCTTTAATTTGATACCCATATCGTACAAACAAATTCTAGAGTCGCCCCTGGTCCACCTTTATGGCGATATTTCGAAAAGGCGTCCACCTTAAGAACTAAGGCTCACGCCCTTTTAAAATACTGATTAACACCTTTCATTTGATACCCATATCGTACAAACAAATTCTAGTCACCCCTGGTCCACGTTTATGGCGATATCTCGAAAAGGCATTCACCTATAGAACTAAGGACCACGCCCTTTTAAAATACTCATTAACACCTTTCATTTGATACCCATATCGTACAAACAAATTCTAGAGTCACCCCTGGTCCACCTTTATGGCGATATCTCGAAAAGGCGTCCACCTATAGAACTAAGGCCCACGCCCTTTTAAAATACACATTAACACCTTTCATTTGATACCCATATTGTATAAACGCATTCTAGAGTCACCCCTGGTCCACTTTTATAACGATATTCCGAAAAGGCGTCCACCTATAGAACTAAGGCCCACTCCGTTTTAAAACACTTATTAACACCTTTCGTTTGATACCCATATTGTACAAACGCATTCTAAAGTCAACCCTGGTCCACTTTTATAACGATATTCCGAAAAGGCGTCCACCTATAGAACTAAGGCCCACTCCCTTTCAAAATACTTATTAACACCTTTCATTTGATACCCATATAGTACAAACAAATTCTAGAGTCACCCCTGATCCATCTTTATGGCGATATCTCGAAACGGCGTCCATCTATAGAACTTAGGCCCACGCCCTTTTAAAATACTCATTAATACTGTTATGAAAGTATACCACCCTACTACTATCCCCTTTCAATTACACAGTTTGCGACGACCCTGATTATGCATATAACAGTGACTTAGCACACGCAGTCAGAGAGAGGTTGAAAAACAATAGTGACGCAAGCAGAACAGCGGGAAAGCCAAGCAGAAAAATTACCTATAGTACAACAGCAATAATGCAAAACACCGATTGGAATGCGAGGATAACGGAATACTTTTTATTTTGATTTGTCTATAAAAGACCACTTTTGTCATATACTGAGTTAGTTGTTAAACGACATCACAATTTGTAATTAATAAAAACCCTCTCGGGAACCGCATACACCAAGTGTCGATTCTTATTACAACACTGGTGTCAGGTGTGGGGTGCATATTAGTGCACCAAATCGAACAGGCTAGCGTTCTAGTCTATAAGCGTACCATGCCATATAAATCTAAGGAGCTGAACCAGCTCCAACGTCAAATCCAGAAGGACATCCAAGAGCAGTTTGCTGCTTTCTCAGAAGCGATGGATGACCACCTCACCTCATTCTTGCAGGCACAGCCTTCTGGTCAGCAACGTGAGATTCAGCAGTTAAGATCGGAGGTAAAATCGCTGTCAGACAGTTTCGAAGAACGGTTGGCATCAAAATTTGAACAACACATTTATCCACAAGCATCGATGGCGAATTTTGGTACATCGACAACAATGGCCTGCCATCTACCAAGCGTCAGTTATCCTGGGCAATCGCAAACTATATCGGCAGTTACCGCAAGCGGAGCGTATCCGAGGGGTCCTAACGCGGCAGCGTCAACACCACCAATTACTACGTCTAGTGTTCTAGATTCCAGGATGATTTCCGCACCAGTCGCTCATGGTTCCGGCATAGTTAACGAAGAAACACAGCAACAACATCTATTAAGGCAGTCAAACACCACTACTAATGGTGTTCTTCAAAGCGACGCACACATTTCACGCCGCTCGTTTTGTCAATACGACGTATCGCCTTATGACGGCACATCTTGGTCTGACTATAAGTGTTTAGTGGAGCATACCGCCAACTTCTACGGGTGGACCACTGCCGAGAAAGTGATGGCGGTGATCGCAAATCTGCGCGGCTTACGCCTTATAAGGGCACTGCCTTTAAACCCACCGCCCTCATGGGAGCAACTGAGTCAGCTTTTCACCGAGAAATTTACGGTGCCAGCACAGGTTAGTTATCAAGAATTCAAGCGACGCGTCCAGGGCCCAAGGGAAGGTTTGACCGAATTTGCCACCGCTTTAGAACTTTTGGCCACCGCCGCTTTTCCAAACTCACCTACATCTTTCGTTACTGAAGCACTTAAAATTCAATTTATCGATGGTCTACGCGATCTAGATTTAATGCGTTTAGTCGTTGCAGGACAGCCTTCAACAATTAAAGCAGCTCAAGAAATATCATCGCGCACTGATCGAAACCGATCACGAAACGTTTTCAGTGTCAACCAGCGTCATCGTGAGCAGCAGGAAAACCAGAACTCGTCGACTATGTGGAGCGAAAGTCGACGAAATTAAATGCAATCGCTCCAAATGAGGTAATTAATGAAAATCAACAACCATTACAGGAACAGAACCAAGAAACATTAGGAGATGGAGCGCTCACCTCAGATTTAAATATCAGGGTAGTCAACAGTGATGGTCTGCTCATACATGCTGTGGTGAATGGCGTAAGTACACCTTTTATCGTAGACACCGGCGCAGCCGTGTCCCTTATTCCGTATAACAGTGTGCCGGCAGGAGCTACGATACAACCTGCCCACTGCAAACTCCTCGCTGCAGGAAATGGTGAATTCTTTTCAAAAGGAAAGGTCCAACTGGAGTTTAAGTTGGGTCAGTTAAAGTTTCGGCATTTATTTTTGGTTATCGGTGCACATACCCCTGCTATATTAGGATTGGACTTTCTGTACCAACAACGTGCGACAATCAACCTTAGAGATTTTCAACTTGAGCTGGAGAATGGATCAGTTCCCCTGGCGGGACCATCATTCCTTCAGGGGGAAAAAGTAATTTTGAAGTCCGCCGTTTGCCTGCCAGCACGATCTGACACATTTCTTATGGTACCAGCTAATAGAAATGACGTAATGCAATCTGTTCTAATTTCAGCTGCAGTCGAAATTAAACTTCCTGAAGGTGTTTTCATGGGGCGCACGTTAGTACATTCAGAGCAGATAGCCTGGCCAATACGGCTGATCAGCACGAACTCATCTTTGGTGAAGCTACCTGCAGACACCGTAATAGGAAACGCAACCGAAGTTGAAGTGATGCCCGCAAACGACGATGGTACCCAATACGCTTCCATGTGCTCTGAAACCCGTTTCCCCTTTGATGAGGATGTGCCAGCCGCCATTCGTGAAGAATTTCAAAGGTTAGTTTCTGACTTTAGCAATATATTTTGTAGTCATTCTAGTGACTTTGGACGCACTCACTTGGTGAAACATGAAATACATACCGGAGATGCCACACCAATACGGCAAGTACCCCGACGAGAGCCCCCCTCAAGGCGAGGAATTGTAGCGGAACTAGTAGGTGACATGCAAGCGAGAGGCATTATCGAAAAATCGTCCAGCCCATGGTCATCTCCAGTTGTCCTTGTGAGGAAAAAGGATGGCTCATTCAGGTTTTGTGTCGACTATAGACAACTTAATGATGTCACTCAGAAAGATTCCTACCCATTGCCCCGCATGGATGATATACTGGCGACTTTGAGCGGTTCTCAGTGGTTCTCCACCATGGATCTACAAAGCGGGTACTGGCAGGTGGAAATGCACCCAGATTCTAAATCCAAGACAGCTTTTTCTTGTGGAGCAGGGCTCTGGCAGTTCAACGGCATGCCTTTCGGGCTCTGCAATGCCCCCGCCACTTTCGAGAGATTAATGGATAATGTATTAGCTGGCCTTCCTTGGACAACAACACTGGTATATTTAGATGACATTATAGTCCACTCGCGTTCCTCGGAAGGTCATATTGCCGCTCTTAGGGAAGTGTTTCTCCGCTTACGGAAAGCTGGGCTGAAACTTAGTCCAACAAAATGTAATTTCTTTAAAGAACGTGTACACTATTTAGGTCATATAGTTAGCAGAAAGGGGCTGGAAGCAGATCCGGGTAAGACAAACAAGGTGGTGAATTGGCCTGTCCCAGCATCCAAAACGGACGTTAAATCGTTCCTGGGCTTATGTTCCTACTACCGGAAGTTCGTGAAGGGATTCTCCGCTATTAGCCGTCCATTGGCTGAACTCACAGAGTTAAGAAGACCATTCGCATGGTCTGAAGATGCAAAGCATGCCTTCGACGCCTTGAAGCAACACCTCACCTCGGCCCCAATATTAGCGTTTCCTGATGAGAATTCTCAGTATATTTTAGATACTGACGGTTCAAACTGTGGTATAGGAGCTGTCCTTAGTCAGGTACAAAATGCAGAGGAAAAGGTAATTGAATACTACAGTCGCAGCTTAGATAAGGCAGAACGTAATTACTGCGTTACGTGAAAAGAACTTTTAGCTGTTGTTGTTGCTACCTCT
Organism: Eurosta solidaginis; assembly: GCF_040869045.1. Lineage (NCBI taxonomy): Eukaryota > Metazoa > Arthropoda > Insecta > Diptera > Tephritidae > Eurosta > Eurosta solidaginis. The sequence continues at coordinate 116,871,349 of NC_090319.1, read as the reverse complement.
CATTTCAGACACTATTTACTTGGAAGAGAATTCATACTCCGAACGGATCACGCTTCCTTACGCTGGTTGTATAACTTTCGGACACCAGAGGGACAAATAGCTCGCTGGCTCGAGCGATTGCAGGAATACGGTTTCTCTATTCATCACCGATCTGGTAGCAAACACAATAATGCTGACGCTTTGTCGCGCAGGCCCTGCGGCGATTGTCGAAACTGTTCTCGACTTGAACAACGAGATGGTCTTCAGGTTTTGGCTGTAGGTTTAGTGTACGAAAACTTATCTGCCGCCCAAAAGGAGGATAGATGTTTGCAGAAAGTACTTCAGTGGATGCAACAACGGTTGCGACCTACTAGAGATGAAATCATCTCTGAAGAACCGGAAGTCAAATCTTATTGGGCTATCTACGATCAACTCAAACTGACTAATGACACTCTTGTTCGAATATGGTTAGAAGGCGAAGAAGAACGTTCTTTGCCCATACTTCCTAAAGACAGCAGAGTTAAGGTATTCGAACAACTGCACAACAGTACTACCGGTGGACATTTGGGCATACGGAAGACACTAGGTAAACTAAAAAAGCGGTATTATTGGGTAGGCATGTCAACCGACGTACAGCGATGGTGTGCTGAATGCCATACTTGTAGCGCTCGGAAGGGCCCCGGCCGTACGACCGTAGGGAAGCTACAACCTTCCTTAGTTGGAGCTCCATTCGAACGGATCGCCATCGATATTCTTGGGCCGCTGCCCAGGACTGACGGCGGAAATCGTTACATAGCCGTCGTTATGGATTATTTCACCAAATGGCCTGAATGCCTTGCTCTTCCCGACCAAACTGCGGAAGTGGTTGCACACGCACTAGCTAGCGAAGTTTTCGCGCGATATGGGGTCCCACATATCATCCACTCTAACCAAGGTCGCAACTTCGAATCGGAGGTATTCCAGAGCGCCATGGAGTTGCTCAGAGCGGACAAAACTCGCACAACACCATTAAGACCGCAATCCGATGGGATGGTTGAGCGCTTTAACCGAACACTACTACTATTTGGCCAAGTTTATAGCCAAGAATCAGCGTAATTGGGATAAGCTCCTACCATTCGCCTTAATGGCTTATCGCTCATCAGAGCACGCCTCCACCAAATCTTCGCCAGCACAGTTACTCTTTGGTAAAGAGCTGCGTCTACCGGTGGATCTTATTTACAGAGCCCCTTTGTTTGAACGGCAGGAGCTTCCTGGGTATGTAGAAAACTTAAAACTTTCTTTGCAGGCGACTCACAGGTTGGCACGAAATCACCTTAAGCTGGCAGCTGAAGCAATGAAGCAACGCTATGATCTTCGTTCAAAGATACGAGAGTTAGAGCCCGGACAACCAGTATGGGTATATGCGCCAACTAGGGTTAAAGGGCGCTGCCCGAAACTACAAAGCGATTGGGTCGGCCCCGCTCTTACTATCAAAAGGGTATCTGACTTAGTGTATCGGGTACGCTTTCCTGGACGGAAAACACCTCGAACTCTTCACGTGAATCGTTTGGCTCCCTACACTTGTTCTGAAAATTTCAGACGGGAGGCGTGAAACTAAAACGAGGGGGCAGTGTTATGAAAGTATACCACCCTACTACTATCCCCATTCAATTACACAGTTTGCGACGACCCTGATTATGCATATAACAGTGTCTTTGCACACGCAGTCAGAGAGAGGTTGAAAAACAATAGTGACGCAAGCAGAACAGCGGCAAAGCCAAGCAGAAAAATTACCTATAGTACAACAGCAATAATGCAAAACACCGATTGGAATGCGAGGATAACGGAATACTTTTTATTTTGATTTGTCTATAAAAGACCACTTTTGTCATATACTGAGTTAGTTGTTAAACGACATCACAATTTGTAATTAATAAAAACCCTCTCGGGAACCGCATACACCAAGTGTCGATTCTTATTACAACAATACCTTTCATTTGATACCCATATCGTACAAAATAAATTCTAGAGTCACCCCTGGTCCACCTTTATGGCGATATCTTGAAAAGGCGTCCACCTATAGAACTTAGGCCCACTCCCTTTTAAAATTATCATTAACACATTTCATTTGATACCCATATCGTACAAACAAATTCTAGAGTCAGGCCTGGCCCACCTTTATGGCGATATCCCTAAATGGCGTCCATCTATAGAACTATGGTCCACTTCCTCTTAAAATACTCTTTAATACCTTCCATTTGATACACATGTCATACAATCACATTCCAGGGTTACCCTAGGTTCTTTTTACAACATGGTGATTTTCCCTTTGTCTCCACAGCTCTCAACTGAGTATGTAATGTTCGGTTACACTCGAACTTAGCCTTCCTTACTTGTTTTAAATTAAATTCACTTCGATAATTCTTTCCGACACAATTCCTCTTTAGTACTTTGGCATATGATCCTCTGTGGGTGCTCCATGGAGTACTACAGTGAAAGTACTTTGAAAGTACTCTCACGTATGTACTCTATGGAATACTCACAAACAAAGCGAGAGTGGGATCACCTACTCCTCTCCTAGGACATCGCAATGTTAATTGGAGCACATTTTTTGTATGAATACAGATTAGATTTGGAGCGGTCCTATACTCCCAAAGGAGTATTCCTTACATTTTTCTAAAATCCAATTGACCCTTCGACTGACTATCCTAAATTGCAAATGACCCTTCGACTGACTATACTAAATTCCAATTAACCCTTTCTAATATCCATCTGGAAAGGGTGTATGTATCATTCAATAAAACAATTGATTTGATATTTGAAGATTTATTTTAATTTCCATTTGGCGTGTGTGCACAGCTAGATTGTTCAAAACGGAAGTCTATGTCTTACAATTGCTGTACTAAAGTCATCGAACTATCGAACTGCACACTACCCTGCAAAAATCGCGAGTACTCCATGCATGCATGCTATATGTACTCGCTATGGACCAACCGAGTACTCCAAAATTAACCACAATTCATACAAAAAATATGGTCCAATTAGCATTGCGATGTCCTAGGACTGGACCATATACTCCAGCTTCGCATTACATCAGAGTAATCCATGGAGTACCCACAGTCCAAAAAACATCGTGTAGTGATTACAATCGTTAAAAACGAGCAATCATCGGCTTACAATATGTTCGTGTCGAAACATGAGTTGGTCCATTGCTGCATTACAATGGAGCATAATGGTAAGTACTCCAGTGGACCACATGATCCAACGATTTTTGCAGGGTAATAATACAGTGGTAATATTATACAGATGCGTTCATTTTAAAGATGTAACATAATAGGAATATCTTATAGTATGTGGCTTACACCTAGTTCACACACTCAATACATGCTCTAATCATCATGGAAACCATACAGCTTGGGAGGAATAACTAGACGTCCACTTCGTGTTTGATAGTTTGGCTGTGAACTGCTTGTGCCTGCATCCATGGCCTCATCTCTTTCAACAGTATTACTATTATTTTCAGGTATTGTAACTGACTCATCGTTACTTGTTACCTCGCTAGTCACAGGCATACTATTTTCATTTAACGAGCAGCACGGCGCTACTGATTCTCTCTCATCATTCCGCTCAAGCCGCGGTGTACATATTGGCAAATTTTCATTACACTGACTCATGCCTTCTTCAAATAACATTTCAGGATCACTTACACTATTCTTACTTTTTGCTATAAATCTTCGATTACGTCTAAAATAATTATTATTATTATCTTTTATTACATACGATCTTCCATTAATGTTTTGCACTATCTTGCCATAGTACCATTTTTTGTCAGTTTTCTTAAATATAGTTCTATCGCCTAGCTGTAATTCCGGTTATGTCTTTGCATTGCGATCAAAATAATCTTTCTGCTTTTTCCTTTTTTTTAATCCTTTCCCCTATCTCTGATTCATCTATTGAGTTTCGGAACAAAAGTAGTTCTGCTGTTGGGAGTTTTGTTTTTATCAATCTCCCGAAGAATAACTGAGTTGGAGCTAACTGCAAATCTGCCACTGGGGTGTTATTACATTCTAGAATATGATATTGAAAGTTGTCCTTTTCATTGGCTTCGAAACACCGTTTCAACAAACCATTAGCAATTGCTACCCCTTTCTCCGCTAATCCATTGCTTTGTGGGTATCTAGGACTTGACCAAAATATTAGCATCATTAAAGAAGTTTTCCATTTCTAACGAATTAAATGGGTTGTTGTCGCAGCGGATTGTTGGGGGATATCCTACTTTCGTGAAAATTGTTTTCAACGTGTCGATTACACAGCCAGCGGTTTTATGTGCAAGATTTTCCGACAACACAAGGTTAGAGTATGCGTCGATCAGGGAGATATAATATCTGCCCGCATATTCAAAAATATCAATTCCTATTATTTGAAAAGGATATTCAGGAACTTCGTCTTTTCTCAATGGCTCTTTTGCATTATTACGTCTGAAAGTTTCACACACAACACATCCTAGGATTAATTCTTTAATCTGTTCAGTCATGTTTGGCAAAAAATACAATGATCTGGCTTTTGCTAACGTTTTTTCTATTCCGAGGTGTGGCCTGTGCAACCACCTGCATACAACTGGTTGTAACGAGGTTGCAATTATTAGTCTATGATTTTTAAGCAACATTCTTTTTTCGTAGTGGATTTCAGACTTGTATTTGTGAAACTTTTTGCTTAATAACTGGGCCATCCCTGTTCCACGTATGGACATATTTTCTTGTAATCCTCATGCTGCTCTATATGCTTGCAATATAAATCATAATTAGATTTCGATATGCAAGCTTTCCTTGACAGCGTATGAATAACTCCCTTAAGCTCGGCAATTTCAGCCGTTTCACCTAAAGGAGCCCGAGAAAGGCAATCAGCAACCAACATTTGCTTACCGGGAGTATAAACTACCTCAATCTTTGGATATTTGAGCAAAAACATGAACATAGCCTGCAGCCTAGGCGTGACCTCATCAATTTCTTTCTCCAGAAGGGATTCGAGCGGCTTATAATCACTCTGTACTAAAAATTCACGACCGTAGAGATAATAATGAAACTTAATGCAGGAAAATATTATAGCTAGCAACTCTTTCTCTATTTATGCCCATTTCTGTTCTGATTTACTGAGAGTTCGGGACGCATAAGCTACAGTATGTCCCTCTTGAAGTAAAACGCAACCTAAACCATCTTTTGATGCATGTGTCTGCACCACTACCGGTTTTTCTTGTCATTTATAACTAGTACTGGGTCAGATGTAATGATAGTAATGAGATTTTGAAATTCATATTCATGAGCATCAGTCCACTGAAACTTAGCGTTGTTATGCGTTAGTTCACGTAACTTTGCCGATTGTTTTGATAAGTGCGGAATATATGCCGCCAGAAACTTAAGCATACCCAAAAATGCATAACATCGCTTTTATTTTCTGGCTTTTTCAGCTTGATTATAGCTTCGCGATATTTGTCAATTGGTTTAATTGTACCTTTTGACACTACACGACCCATGAATCTAATTTCCGTTTGACGATATCGAATTTTATCTGGATTGAATCGTATACCTTTGTCAATTGCTCGCTTCAATTGCTCGCTGTTGCGAGAATCTCGTCATGCTGATCCAGAGTTTCCACCACGATTGTCATATCATCAAAGTATATTATGACACCGGGAATATCGCCGAAATGTTTCACCATTTCCTTCTGAAACATTTCTGGCGCACAATTTAAGCCAAAGGGTACGCGATTGAACTTATAGCGACCAAACGGTGTCATAAACGTGTGTAAATTTGAGCTTGGTTCATCCAACTCCATTTGCCAAAACCCACTACTGATATCGAGTACAGTAAATATACATTTGTTTGCTAATTGACTAGTTACATCATCGAAAATCGGGATCAGAAAATGCTCTCGTTTTATACACTTATTTAATAGCTTTGGATCCAGACACACTCGAATGTCATTTTTCTTTTCCACTAACTGTACATTATGTACCCAGTCCGTAGGGTGATTGACTGGAGTGATAACTTTATTCCCCACCATCTCCTCAATTTTGAATTTAAAACGCTCTAACAAACTTAATGGTATTCTTTTCTTATAATGCAGACAAGGTATAGACCCCTCCTTTAGTGTTATTTAAACAGTTCCTGGAGATTTACCTAATCCACTGAAAACAGTACTATATTGCTTAATAAAATCACTCTTACTTTTTGGAAACGGTGTCGTTTTAGACTGTATAGTATTGATATCCATCCGTTTTGTGATCTTTAAGTTTACACTAGTCTCCAGTCTTTTTGGAAACGGTGTCGTTTTAGACTGTATAGTATTGATATCTATCCGTTTTATGATCTTAAAGTTCACACTAGTCTCCAACCCCAAAATTAGTACGCTCGCATTATCTACAACAACATACTCTGCCTCTTGTTCCGTATTCAAGTCAGGATCAGTGCATTTTAATATTACTGTGCCAAGGGTTTTTATTTTATTCCCACTATAATCGTACAAGGGATAATCATTACATTTGTAAATGAAATTAGTTTTAAATTTTGAAAGATATTTGACACGAATGCAATTGACATCGGATCCGGAGTCTTTTTTGAATGAAATTGGGGTGTTTTGTATATAATATTTCTTGGTTCACTTGGATTTTCTATTATAATGGTATTTATTCTATAAATATGAACATTACCTACTAACAATCATTTTATTACAAGCTTTACCTCCATCGTTCCAATTATAGTGATCTCCTACTGAGAGTACCTGTCCATGCTGCTTGCTTAATCCGGGATTTGCTCTCTGTCCGTTGTTTGTTGTCTTCTAATCCGTTAATTGCTGGTTTTTCTTTCCGCGACACATTTTCACAAAATGACCCTTTTTTCCACAACCTCGGCAGGTTACTTCCTTTGCTTTGCACGTATTTTAAATGACCAGTTGTAAATTGTTGCCCGCAATTGTAGCAAAAACGTGTAATTGCATGCACAGATTCTTCGATTGCGTTGATGGTTTTGGAATTTCCCTGTTCCAATAGCATTTTGTGAGAATTTGCAGCTTCGTATACCTTACACTTCTCAATTATCTTTTCTAGTGGATCATCTCTCCCATCGAGCAATTTGAGCTGTAGTGTTTTGTCATATACACCCAAAATTAACGACTGACCATAGCTACAGTTGTATTCGCAATAACGTATTTGAGTGCGCAGTTCCGTTTCAAACTCAGAAAAAGGCTGTTTTTCTTTTTCCGTTAGCGTATTAAGTTTGAATGATTCCATTACCACGTTCTTTTTTGGAATGCAGTAATTGTCAAAAGCATGCAGCACATTTGCTAATGGCCGTGCACCCTCACTGCCATTGCTAGTGCTTGCAGGTGTAATACATTTCCACTGCTTTCGGTCCTACAAGCCATAAAAATGTTGCAATTTTGACGTCTTCTTTTTCTTTTAGTTTTCCATTGGCATGTAGGTACATGCAAAAAGTTCCTTTCCATGTGAGCCAGTCTTTAGCGAGATTACTGCCGTCCAATTCAGGCGGTAGTCGATTTTCAGCCATTATGGCAATTATCAATGGGAATTATATTATAATAGTATAAAGCTTGATGTGTTTTGGCCCACTTCTGACACCATGTATCATTCAATAAAACAATTGATTTGATATTTAAAGATTTAATTTAATTTCCACTTGACGTGTGTGCACAGCTAGATGGTTCAAAACGGAAGTATATGTCTTACAATTGGTGTACTAAAGTTATCGAACTATCGAACTGCACACTAATAATACATTGGTAATATTATACAGATGCGTTCATTTTAAAGATGCAACATAATAGGAATACCTTATAGTATAGTATGTGGCTTACACCTAGTTCACACACTCAATACAGTATAGAGGACAGCAACCCCGTCGCAACAAACATTTATGTTAGAGAACGATTAGAAAACGAATGGAATTCCAATGTATTTCTCTAGGGGAGAAGGTTAGGTTTGAAAAACTATGGAGAATTCTAGCATTTTTGAAAGAAGGGGACTTTGTTCTCAATATCGAGAAATAGGTTAGAATTCTAACGTCAATTTCTAATGGGTTTCTGATGTGAATTTTAAGTTAAAGCGCAATTAAATTCAATTATTTATCAATGCAATTTTTGTTGCTTTATTATGTCAAATACTTTTAATGGGTTTAAGCTTATACACATATATATGTATTGTAACGAATTTACTGCAATTCCTCTTATTTGCAACCTTCTGCTAACGTTCGAATCACTAAACTGTTGAATAAATAACTCCACTTTTAAATAATGCAAATTGGCCTTTATTAAAGTACTTCAGAATAACACTACTATTGCTCACCAGATAGCGTCTTAAATCAAACTGATTGTCGTGCCTCTACTGTTGCTGCCTTTTATACTGTCTGATTTCCTCGTTGCATATTTCTAGGCTTTTCTATTTCCAGAACTTACTAGTTAGTTATCAGCTATAAAATTACTCAGATGTAACTACAGATGCATGATTTTATAGCTTCTCTCAAACCCCATGCGCTTGTATGTGTGAGCGACACTTGCACAACCATTGCATACTTTCGGGAGTATCTCAGATTTATGCATGTGGTTGTGTGTTGCTTCTCCGCTGCGTGTACGTACATATGTGTAGATATAATGATTGAATTATTGATGTGCATACAAGTCACTGCTTAGCATCGGCTTAGAGATGATATTATCCCTTAGTGCTGCTAATATTCGTTACAGTATGAACATAATACAAAGGCTTCTTTTAATAATTCAAAACCTAGCTTAAACGAAGTTTCGTTGCCACTTGTTACTTCAGTATTTAGCTCTGCGTTCATTTTAGGCAGGTCTGCTCAACCCCCATACACTTGTAGCATTTTTCTTTTGCCCTGAATATAGGCACAGATACAAATTCACACTTCAAATATAAACAAAAATATTTGTCACACTACCATATGCCCTCACATATAATTTGGAATCATATGAAAATGCTCGAATATCTTATGAAAGTGCCAAGAAAAATCACTCCCGTATGAAGCTCAAGCACTTGTGTATGATAAAAAAATTTACACTAACAATTTGACAACTAAAAATTATTCAAAAATTTGATAGCACTGAAAAAAATGTATGATCCAAATTGATTCATAAAAAAATTAAAATAGATAACTGACCGCAGAGCTGAAATATATGGGGCATATGATCAAAGAATATAAGCAAAACTGTACCAAAAGAAGAGGAGCCTATTCTAAGTTCATATGATAATAGCTTATTACCTTCAATGGAAGTCAGTAACTAGTGTTACAAGTTTCTAGTTCGGACTAGACCTAGAGTGCCAAATAAGTACTAGTTTGTTAGTAGCAGTTAGGAAATCGAAAGTTTGGATTTTTATATTTCATATTTAACATATATTAAAAAATAGGCCACCAACAAAAAAACTGCTACCAGCTTTAACGAACTACATATGAGTATGCCTAGATAGTTAGGCGAAGTTGTGGTTCAGAAGTGTAGAAGTGCACTAGTTTTGACCTAGGGATTCTTTTGCGGGTTATTTTCTATTAATTTGTACTTAAATTCGCGATATTATTTTTCGTGGTTATGATTTTTTACTGAAAGTTGAGGAACCATTAAGAAACCATGCAACCATTCAGGTGGTATTTCAGTACCCCAGTAATCTCTGTTGCTAATATATGTAAATTTTAACACAAATTTAAAACAAACCTTGCGGAGCCCTCTAATTAAGCATTTCGAAAGTTTTCAAACTCAATCCCAATTTCTAACATTCGCGGAAATCTCCACATTCACTTTTAGTATGATCATTGAACACCCGACGATATTTATAAAATATTGTGGCGAATTTTAACATCACTAAGCTGTTATTAAATAAAGGCACAACAACAAAAACATTAAAGCTACTACTTAAAGCTACATAAACACATTATTATCATTCACACACATATATAAAAGGCAACGAAGAGATTACTCACGCACACACATGTAGTCATCAGCAGAGGTAGTTACTCACCAATAAACACACATATGGCTATAAGAGAAACATAAACTACAAATAGGTATACATGTATATAGCTAATAACCAAGCAAGGGATACAATTGTTCTGGAATTAAATGGATGAACGAGAAAACTGAGAGGATAAAAGCAGTGCAAGCTGAGGAATTAGTAATCAGTTTGATTTAAACACGCTATCAGTTGCGAAGTATACTTGTGAAGTATAGTTTTACTATTCCCAAAGTAATCTAATAAAGACCATTTTGTAATACAGAATATTGCAGTGATTTATTCGACAGTTCACCGATACGAACGTTAGCAGAAGGTTGCAAATAAGCGGAATTTCTACAAATTCATTACAATATTGTGTCGAATATTAGCAACACTAAGGGATACTATCATCTCTATGCCGATACTAAGCAGTAACTTGTATGTACATAAACGAATCAATCATTATGTCTACACATATGTACATTCCAGCAGCGGAGAGATGCTCACATAAGTACGCAATCATCAGCAAAGTATTTCTCACAAATACACATGCATATATCTGAGATGCTCACAAAAGAAGGCAATCATTTTGCGAGTATCACTCACATATGGTACTAAGCCCCTGTGAGAAATCTGCCTTTAGCATTAGCGAATGCCACAAGACTTTAATAAATATTTTATGCAAGCAATCGGTTGGACTTAGCGCAGTGCACTTTAATGCTCGAAGTATGAATGGTGAAAAATTGGATTATGTTAGGGATATATTTTCGGAATCAGATGTTGATGTTATCTGTGTCTCAGAAACCTGGTTTTCCTCTGACTTATCTGACGCCTACTATAGTATCCCTAACTATAGACTAACACGTGTAGATCGATTAGATAGAAGGGGAGGGGGGTTGCAATATATTGCAAGGCCTCCTTAAAGATTAATGTATTATCAGTGTCTAAAAATAGTGAGACAGAGTTTATTATAGCTGAAATTTCTGATAACATAAATAAAGTGCTAGTATCCTGTGTATATAACCCAAATAGATGTTACTTGTTAGATTCCTTTTTTGCTGAATTATCTTCGTTGTGGTGACTTCAATGTTAATTTACTCTTAAATGACTCATATGTAAATAAACTACTTGACCATATTTCAACTGCTGGCCTTACTATAGTCAACAAACATGTACCAACACGATACGCACATAATTCGACTCCAAGCTTGTTGGACCTGATTATTACGTCAAGTCGTGACCATATTACAAAATTTGACCAAATCAGCTTTATTTCTGACCATGATTTAATTTTTTGTTCACTAGATGTTACGTTCAATCGTCCTGTTGACACTGTTACCACTCTTTATCGTGATTTTAGGGCTGTTAATGTGGATGCTTTGTTTGGTGATTTGTGCAATGTTGATTGGTCTTTGTGTTGGTTTATTATTACTGTGGACGGCAAACTTGAATTTCTAAATGAAAACTTGTGTAAGCTGTATGACAAGCATGTCCCTTTACGTAGGCTCGGGCTGATATCAATTCTGTTCCTTGGTATAACTTTAAAGTCAGTTCTGCTATAAGAGAACGAAATAGACTTTACGCGAAATGGAAGAGGAGACAAACTGAGTCTGCTTGGTCTTTATATAAAATCGCCCGCAACAAAGCCACCGTTATCATAAGAAAATCGAAGCAGATGTATTGCAATTATAAATTAAACCCGTTACTTCCGTCAAAAGATTTATGGCGAAACTTGAGGAGTCTTAACGTACATGGGAAGTGTCAAAAGGACTGTCAAGTCGACCCAGATATCCTAAACGATTATTTTATTAGGTCAAGTGAGTGTCGGGACAGTCATATACCTCTGGACATTATAAGACATTTTGAGCCAGTGATTAAATTTGAATTTAAAGCAGTATCAGAATTAGAAGTATGTAAAACAATTTTGAGCATCAAATCTAATGCTATTGGGGATGATGGTATCTCTTTGAAGTTCATAAAACTCGTTCAGCCATTCATTTTAGGAACTCTCACACATATTATTAATCATTGCTTCACAACTTCTTGTTTCCCTGGGGAGTGGAAGAAGGCGTTAATTATTCCTGTCGCCAAAACATATAATGCTCTTGAGCCTTGCAATTATAGGCCAATTAGCATCTTAGCTGCATTTGCTAAAGTGTGTGAGTCCTTGATGGCGGGTCAAATTTCAGCTTATGTTAAGGAGAACAACCTGTTGAGTCCAGTGCAATCTGGATTCAGACCTAAGCATAGTTGCTCTACTGCAATGATCAAAATACTTGACGACATAAGAACTAGTTTTGACAAAAGTGACCTAACCCTTTTGTGCCTCCTTGACTTTTCTAAGGCCTTTGACTCAGTGCAGCACAACCTCCTTTGCAAAAAACTCGAATTCTACTTCGGGTTCTCCACTACATCTGTTGAGCTTATGGCCAGTTACCTGGAGGGAAGAACCCAGAAGGTAGTTTGCAAAAACTCTGCATCCAAATCTCGTGTTGTCCCTACTGGTGTGCCACAAGGCTCTGTGCTTGGTCCTCTTCTGTTTAGTCTTTTTGTCAATGATGTTTTCTCAGTGTGTCAGCACGTAAATGTCCACGCATATGCTGATGACATCCAGTTATACCTATCTAGTCGTGTTGGCCTTGTCGAAGATTTATGTTATAAAATAAATAGTGACTTGTCTGCAATCTGGAAATGGGCTTGTGAAAACTGTCTATGCTTAAATGCTGAAAAGTCATATGTGTTGCCCATAAGTAGTAGCGTTGTACATGTTGAAGATATCCCAAAGCTCTTTGTTGGAAATAGTGCCCTCTCGTTTACTGAAAAGATTCGAAATTTGGGTTTTGTGATAAACTCCAAGTTGACCTGTATTGACCACGTTAATAAAATCCTAAGTAATGTTTATTCTATTTTGCGCCGTTTAAGAGCTTCTGCTTCTTTTACACCTTTGGAGACCAGGAAAAAGTTAGCTATACAATTGATTGTGCCACACATAACATACTCTGGGCTTGTCTACAGTCAATTAGATTCTGCTTCGAGCCATAAAATTGATGTTGCATTTAATAATATAACGCGTTATGTCTATGGCCTTAAAAAGTATGAACACATCTCCACATGGAGGTGCAAAGTTCTAGGATGCAGTATTTTTGATTATATTGCTGCACGAAACTGTATATTTATGTTCAAACTTATTGAATTCAAAACACCAAATTATCTTTATGAAAAACTAAAATTTTCCAAGTCTTCTAGACACCGCAAGCTAATAATACCACGATATTTATATTTGTCCTCATCGAGGCTGTTTTTTGTTAATGTTGTAAGGCTCTGGAACTCCATTCCTGACTCTCTCAAGGCTGATATGGGTAGGAGCAACTACGGGAAGCTAATTCATAGTTACTTCAATTCAGTGTGATTAATGTGGTTACAACATAATTTCATCTATATTCTATTCTTTCTTTCTTAATAAACTTAAGCACTTTCATGTTCTTATCAAACGTGTATTCTAGGTTAAGTATTAAAGTTGTTATAACAACTTCAATTTTATATTATTTATTTTGTTTTAAAACTTGCTGATGTACTTAAAAAGACTTTGTCTTACAGATACAACCACTATGTCAAATAAATAAATAAATAAATAAATATACACGTGCCTATGAGAAGCTATAAACGTGCATCTGTAGTTTATAGCTGGTAAACAAGTAGTAAATTCTAGAAGAAGAAACGCCTAGAAGTATGCGGACGAGACATCAAAGGGTATAAAAGGAGTTAAAGCTGAGTAATCAGTTAATCAGTTGAATTTAAGCACGCTATTGGTTGCGAAGTATAAGTGTTATTGTGAAGTACTCTAATAAAGACCATTTTGCATTATTGAATATTGGAATTATTTATTCAACAGTTTAGCGATACGAACGTTAGTAGAAGGTTGCAAGTAAGCGGAATTGCACTAAATTCGTTACAATATGTTCCTACAAAAACTGAACTGTAATTTTTCGCAACTTTAAGAATTAAATTTATTGGCTCTGGTATGTTGGTGATATAACTATTTACGTAATATTTTAAGCAAACATTTTGTAACTTGCCTGGCAAAACGATACAAGGTGGCAGCATGGGACAGCTGATTATAAACTTGTTTTATTTGATTTGATACATCAACTGCCGGCGCAGTACGATTTTGACATTTGTCCATCGAATTTACAAAAACAAAGTACATGGAACTTTTATTTATGTTTACAGGTATGTCACCATGCTGCCACCTTGTATCGTTCCGCCATGGTAACTTGAAACCAAATCTTGAACTTTTCCCTACCTCAAACAATTAAAATTTTTTAAATTTATTTGTTTTTATAAATACAAAAAATTCAGCGCACATACAATTTTGTATATGTATTGCGATTAGAACTTGTAAATAAAAAATTTTTAGCAGCACTGATTTTAGGTATTGATGAGAGCACGTTTTCTTCATAATGCCAGTCAAATAGTACTTTTTGCACACTTTCCCTCTTTAACTTTTTTTATTCATATTGTGACGAATATTAGCATCACTAAGCTGTTAGTAAATAATCACGCAACAACAAAAACATGGAGCAGCCACTCTTATGTACATGTACACATTAAAGCTAGCTACACTTATGTAGAAGGCGACGAAGAGCTATCTCACACACACAGATGTAGTCATCAGCCGAAGGAGTTACTCACACATACACACGCATATGGCTATAGACTACAAATATACGTGTACTTATATAGCTGGTAATCAAGCATGAGCTACAACTGTTCGGGAAATTACTGGAGCTTAGGAGGAATGGATGAACGAGGAAACAGAGAGTATAAAAGCAGCGCAAGCTGAGTAATAACGAATCAGTTTTGATTTAAACACGCTATTGGTTGTGAAGTATAATTGTGAAGTACTACTCTCAAAGTAATCTAAATAAAGACCAGTTTCCAGTACTGAATATTGGAGTGCCTTATTCAAGAGTGCAGCGATTCGAACGTTAGCAGAAGGTTGCAAATAAGTGGAATTTCCCAAAATTCGTTACAATATTGGTGTCAGAAGTAAGATTGTTGAATGAATTCCAGAGGACAACAAGGATATGGCCAAGTTAAGTGATTTGAAGATCCAGCAGCTCAAAAAGGAGTTGGACAACCGTGGGTTGAATACAACCGGCAATAAATCCGAACTACAAACACGATTACGAGAGGCATTGGAATCAGAAGAAATTAACGTGGAAGAGTATGTGTTTCATCTTGAGGGCGATGAGATAACAAAATTGGAGGAGAAAAACGAAACACCGCAGACAATGGCGAATACATACTTGAACATGGTACTGGCTGCAATATCGGCGAAAGTGTCCGAAATGTCATCACAAATATCCACAAATATCTCATCCCAACTGGAATCGCAGGAGACACGTATAACATCCCAACTGGAAGAACAGAAGACATATATGGCCTGCCAACTGGAATCACAGGAGACACGACAAGAAGCACGTTTTTCAGAAATGTCGTCACAAATAACATCGAAGATTGAAGCACAACTAACGCGTATTGCAGAAATGTCGACACAGATTACATCCAAGATGGAAGCACGAGAGGAGCGATTATCATTGCAGGTGGCAC
The DNA here is from genome assembly GCF_040869045.1 of Eurosta solidaginis. NCBI lineage: Eukaryota > Metazoa > Arthropoda > Insecta > Diptera > Tephritidae > Eurosta > Eurosta solidaginis. The sequence continues at coordinate 116,855,772 of NC_090319.1, read as the reverse complement.
AAATGCCTTCGCAGTTAGAAGCACAGGATATAAAAATTGTACATCTCGAGGACAAAATTGATGCCGAGATAGAAGCTTTGAGAGGTTGTTGTTGTTGCAGCGATTAGGTTACTCCCCGAAGACTTTGGGGAGTGTTATCGATGTGATGGTCCTTTGTCGGATACAGATCCGATACGCTCCGGTAACACAGCAGCATTAAGGTGCTGGCCCGACCATCTCGGGAACGAAGCTTTGAGAGGTCGTATATAGTAGTTGCCAATAAATCGCCCAGCAGTTTCAGCGAGTAATCCAAAGGTAAAGACACCATCCCTTGACGGTTCTGTTCCTTTCCAGGTCTTTAAGCTTCAATTTGAGAAAACGTCAGCAGTGAACAACTGGAATGCGGAAAATAAAGTTGCTGCGCTGTTCGTGGCATTAAAAGGGCCCGCAGCTGAAATCTTCCAGACTATTCCAGAGTACGAACGGAACAGTTATGAAGCATTGATGGCCGCTGTCGAGAGACGTTATGGAAGCCAGCATGGAAAACAGATATACCAAATTGAGTTGCAAACCGTTACCAAAAAACGAATGAAACTTTGCAGGAGTTTGCGTCGGATGTTGAAAGATTGACTCATCACGCAAATGCAGACGCACCCGTGGAATAAACCGGGAAGGTTAAAATTTATAAATGGAATACGGGATGTTGAAACGAAACGAGCTACATATGCGAATCTAAAGCCAACATTTGCTGAAACGGTATCCCATGCACTGACTCAGGAAACAGCGTAATTTTTGAGTAAGCCTGCATCGCGTGGAAGTTGAAAGGCCAGACTGGGTAGACACAATTTTGGAAGCATTAAAAGGTACGCAGCAGAAAAACGATGGTGCCGTCAAATGCTTTAAGTGTGGTACGCCAGTGCACATTGCACGTTATTGCAGTAACAACCCTAATAGTTACAACAATGTGGGTGGCCGTAAGTACAAAGCTGGAGGGGATGAGCAAGGGCGAACCAGATGTAAAGATAGAGAGCCAGCTCCAGCTATTGAATGTCCTGTGATATCTGTATCACAAATCTGAAGAAAATCGAGCACTCTTACCGTCAGAGGAAACGTGGATGGCAAGGAACGTGTACTGACTGTAGATACGGGTGCATTCCATTCTTTAATCCGATCTGATTTAGTCAACAGAAGACTAAAGCCATTACCTGGAGCAAGATTGCGTACGGTCACTGGCGAGTATAACGAAGTCCAGGGAGAAGTGGTATGTTAAGTCTTAATTGGAAAGGTCACGGTTCTATACAAATTCGTTGTGGCAGAGATCGTTGGACTTCTTAGTTGACCATGGCATCAGGATCGATATACAGAGAAGAATTATGCGCTATAAGAACAAGGATGTGCCACTTAACTTCAGTTTGGAGAAAGGCTTCAGCAGTAAGCGAGAGCTGGTGGAGGAGATTCGACAGAGACCACAAAAGTCAAAAAAAGCAGATAGGGAAAAGGTTGATGGAGCGAATGGGCCAAACAAATCAAAACCGAAGGTACCTGCGAGAAAAATACTGGCACTGACAAACCCTAATGGACGCACTAAAACGAACGAAAGAATTTCCCACAAAGAATGCAAGGGTGGTTTCAAGCCAGGGCGCACTACTATTGTGAAGCGTCGGAACGATACTGATTATGCACAGCCAATCCGTCAAGCGCAAGCTCTACGAAGTAGTTCATCGGCCAAACAGCAGAGTGTGAGGGAAGGAACCAGGTTAGTGAGTAGTAAGATGAAACACAGGTACGAGGAGAACAACAATTCGGAAGGTTTCTTGGAGGGAGATTTGGTACTGTTATACAACCCTCACCAAAATTTTGGTGCAGTTGGGAAGGCCCGTACAAAGTTGTGAAGAGGATCTGTGATGCCATCTACCGCATACAAACAATTGGGAAACCCCAAAATAGAAGGGAGGTTCATTTGGAGAGGTTAGCAGCTGTTGGTCGAGAGATTTGTCTGATCGAGACGATCAGACTTAGGTGGAGGGCAGTGTGACGAATATTAGCATCACTAAGCTGTTAGTAAATAATCACGCAACAACAAAAACATGAACATGTACACATTAAAGCTAGCAACACTTATGTAGAAGGCGACGAAGAGCCACCAGGCGAAGTAGTTACTCACACATACACACGCACATGGCTATAAACTACAAATATACATTTACTTATATAGCTGGTAACCAAGCATGAGCTACAACTGTTCTGGAAATTACTAGAGCCTTAAGAGAAACGGATGAACAAGGAAACAGAGAGTATAAAAGCAGCGCAAGGTGAGTAATAACGAATCAGTTTTGATTTAAACACGGTATTGGTTGTGAAGTATAATTGTGAAGTAATACTCCCAAAGTAATAATTTAAATAAAGACCAGTTTGCAATACTGAATATTGGAGTGATTTATTCAACAGTTTAGCGATTCGAACGTTAGCAGGTTGCAAATAAGCGGAATTTCCCAAAATTCGTTACAATATTCAATTAATAATTTTAATGATTTCGAATGAAAAACTGATTTTGCAAATATTTATATTTTCGCACAATCCTTCACGATTTTTATTCCTTTTGTATGAAACTAAGGACGAGTGACCATGTCGTACAAATAATCGATAACTGTGACAACATCGCATTCTTTGTTTTTCTCAAATCGTTCTCTAATCGAATTCTAACTTAGTTTTCTATTAGAGATGCATTAGAGAACTAAATTAGAATTTTTTTTTTTTTTTGAAAGCTAGCAACTGATGATGACACCACGCGAGTGTCGAAACAATTGTTTTGCAATTAAAAATAACTTTAAACGACAAAAAGGTGTTTGTTTTTATTTACGTATATAAATTAGAATTGTAATGTAACATCAATACCAATATTTCTCTAACGTTAGAAACTGTGGTTGCTGCGGTAGCACAAACTGACCGGCCGCTGCGGGGCTGTAACATCCACAGAAATATTATTTCAACCCAACATGAGCCGCAGGGTTAAAACCTTAGAAAGTCAATGCATAACCATCCAGTCAAGCGATGTTGACCTAGAAATAATTAACATCTGTATCCCTCCTGCCACTTGCTGTCCAAGTGGATATCGCCCTGATATCAGTACGCTACTCTGTGGCGAAACCCGCCTTATTCTTGGTGATTTCAACGCTCACCACGACCTTTGGCATTCCAGCTTTCCAGTCGACACCATAGGCAGGCAGCTAGCAAAGCAAATAGACAATACGACTTTCTACACGATAAATGGCGATGCCCCCACCAGAATTGCAGGTAATTGGCACGCTCCACATTTCCATTGTCAGCACAGGGCTTATAAAATGCGTCGAATAACATCCGGTGCTTACTTTAGCATCTGACCACCTGCCCATACTCCTTTCAATACAGCGACCTGCTAATATTTTATCACCTATAAAAAGCGGACTTTTATCAATTTTAAAAAAGCTAACTGGGAAGGCTACACCCTTCACAAATCAATCTTTTGCTGCTCTCCCCATTCCGACTGATAACCGGAGAGGCAAGCATGCGTTCCGCAAGGTCATCGCTTCAGCTTCTGCACGCTTTATTCCGGCCGGTAGAGTACCAGAGATCATACCGCATTTCCCGGCTGAAGGTGCAAACTTAGTAAGAGAACGCGACCTGGCGAGACAACTCAACCCTAGAGACCCCCTTATTAGGAGTCTCAACTTGGATATTATGCGTGCCAAATGGAAGGAGTATCTAAAGAACTACAACTACTGGTAAGTTGGCAAACTGTGGTCACAAGTCAAATCCTTGTCCAATCCAATAAAACACAATGATAAAGTATCCATCGCTTTCGGCGATAAAACTTTATCGGATTCGAGGAAATGCGCGAACATCTTTTGCCCACAATTTATAATGCACCCTTCAGTAGACACGGTCAGACGTCTGCACCCCCAGCGGGTTAGGTGGCTTAGATATGCCCGCGGTAGGTATGCCTGTCGTAACAGGTGACCAAAATACCAAACTGATTCAAGGAGTTGTGTCGCGCAACCCTCTCAAGGGGTTGCCAGCGCAATATATGGCTTCTCCAATCCAATCGTCAACCTCACCTACCCGTGGTGAATCAACAACAGCCACACGTCTGAAAACAAACGGGCACATAAACATAAACACGACTTGTCACCCATTACTATCACCCCCACAGAGGTTGAAGAAGCCCAGGAGGAATAGCCATGTCAATGCTAAAAAACCTTGGCGCTGAGGGAATAAACTACCTTACGCATGTTTTCAACCTGTCGCTGAAGTCCTTTGTCATCCCCGAACAATGGAAAGTCACAAGGATAGTTCCACTACTAAAGCCTGGTTAACCAGCTAACGAAGGCGAGTCATATCGACCGATATCACTCCTTTCGCCAGGAGCGAAGACATAAGAAACCGTCTTGCTCCCTAATTTCGCAGCGAATCTTCGCCTAGCCACCTACCAGTATGGCTTCCGTAAAACGCATAGCACCACCGCCGCGCTGAACGCTATAAACACTCAGATAAATTTCGGACTAAACCAGGAAAACCCCGATAATACTCTCACCTTCAAGGCGCATGCCACCGAAATTGTATCTAAACTACAAAGCCGCAACAAAATCGTCAAGTCGCTAGCCGGCAGCTGGGGAAAAGATAAAGAAACGTTTCTAACCACGTACAAATCAATTGACCGGCTGCTCATGTGTTACGCGTTATCAGTTTGGTCGCCTGGTCTGAAAAACACAAACTGGAAAAGGCTGCATGATAGTAAAATGCTGCAATCAGAGCTGAATGATGACTGTCTCCTTATGACCCCTGAACACCACCTACATAAAGAGGCCAAAGAGCTCAACATTAAAGAGCACACCGAAACGCTGAACAGACAGCTTTTGCTAAACTGTCACAACCCAGGATACCGTAGCAAACAACTGCATGATCTACCCCCAACATCTCCATAACCACTATGACGAGATCCGGCACCTGCCAACAAGCCGTTTCATCCAGGCAAGCATAAGGAGGCCATAAGCAAAATCCACACAGAATCCGTAAACACCTTTGTAGGACGCGCCTGGTATTGGGGCGAAGCACTGCTACAACAACAACGACGCGCCTGGTGAACCCTGTTATCAATATGCAATATCCTACTCTTGCAGAAGAAGAAAGCACACTACCAAGGAAGACACGAATCACCCTCCCCCAGCGGGGCTTAGAATATACCCGTGGCAGGTATACGCCATAAACACTCGATAAATTAGGGACTAAATCAGGAAAAAAACCCCATCACAGGACGGTGCTCGTGGCACTCGACTTGCCAAAAGCTTTTGACACATTCAACCACGGCACGCTATTCCAAGACATAGAAGGCTCACACCTTCCACCTTGTCTAAAAAGATGGACCGCAAATTATTTCAATGGACGGCAAGCGTCGGTTCAATTTATGAACGAAATCTCAAATCCTAGGAGAATTGAGCAGGGGGCACCACAGGGGGGTGTCCTATCCCCGTTTCTGTTTAATTTCTACATCTCAAAGCTCCCTTTACCACCAGAAAGAGTTACATTCATTTCCTATGCCGACGACTGCCCGATTATAGCAACGGGACTTGGCCCTTCAATAGATGAATTAGTTTCTAAAATAAACAGCTATCTCCTCGGTCTTTCCAGTTTCTTCACCTCGCGCAACCTGGCATTATCACCGATAAAATCCACGGCCACTATGTTTACTACGTGGAACGAACAGGTGACGCAAATATTGACCGTTCAGGTCGATGGTGTCACGCTACCGATTGTCAGTCACCCAAAGACCTTAGGGGTAACGTACGATAATACTCTCACCTTCAGGGTGTATGCCACCGAAATTGTATCTTAAGTACAAAGCCTAAAAATCCTCAAATCGCTTGCAAGCAGCACCTGGGGAAAAGATAAAGAAGTGTTGCTAACCACGTACAAAGCAACTGGCCGGTCGTCATGTGATACGCGTCACCAGTTTGGTCGCCTGGTCTTAAAAACACATACTGGAAAAGGGGGCAGACCGGTCAAAATTCGATTTATTCGCCACATCAGAGAAAAAATCGTTCTAAAACGAACGAAACAAGTTCAAAATTAAGAACATTCGTTGACAAAAGTCTGTTAAGTACGTTTTTTCACTTCAAGCACTACTTGGGCTGTAATTTTTTGGGTATGTAATTTTTTCAATTAGTACCCATTTATTTATTTTTTTTTTTATTAATAATAATTTTTTTGTCATTAATAAAAAATATAAATAACAAAAAAACTATTATTAAAATCCAAAAGATTGAGAAAAAATACATAATATGCATTTTTTCATACATTTCTCTTATTAATAAATTCTTATTAGATGATGCAATCTGAACATATATTTAAAAGATTTCATAAAAAGTTTGAGAATTACCTGTACATATGTGAATGGAGCTGAACGAAAAATAAGAGTTAAAAAATAAAAGACAAAATGTATTTAATAATTTGGGAAAAATTTAAACAACGTGACATCAGGACGGACAAGGCGACAGCTGTTTCGATTATACCTTGTAAATCTCTTCAAAGCCTTTTTCTCCCGGGAGTGGGAGTCGAACTCGCACTCCTACGATAGTTGAAATGGTTATAAACGCATTCAGCTATGTCATGCTTCAAATAAATGTTTTCATAAAATCATACAAAAGACAAAATTGTTTTAAAAAACTTCAGAGCTTGACGGTGATCGAACTAGCGCCACACGATCGAAACCGCAACATCATAGCCGCTGGGCCACTACATTTGCTTGATATCGTGTGCCAAATGTTGTATTTTACATCGTAGTGCACACGAGTTGTACCGTTTCATTTTACGTGAACTTTATTTAAGAACATCGTTCTCATTAGTAGAACATTTGTTCATATTTTAAGACCAACCGTTCCCTTTTCAAGAAAATGGTGTCAGTTCAAGAACAAGGTTGTTGTTTTAAGAACGGGTCGTTCATTTTTCAAGAACAAAAAAGTAAAAACATGAAAGGCTTGAATTGAGTTCGGTGGTGCTGGATTTTAGAACGGCGTTTTTCTCTGAGTGCACTACTTCAAATTCGCATTTCTCTGCGCTCCCTTTCAGCACGTATCAATTTCGCCATAACTATAAAGGCGCCCACCGTGGTGTGATGGTAGCGTGCTCCGCCTACCACACCGAAAATCCTGGGTTCACGCCCCGGGCAAAGCAACATCAAAATTATAGAAATAAGGTTTTTTAATTAGAAGAAAATTTTTCTAAGCGGGGTCGCCCCTCGGCATTGTTTGGCAAGCGCTCCGGGTGTATTTCTGCCATGAAGAGCTCTCAGTGAAAACTCATCTGCCTTGCAGATGCCGTTCGGAGTCGGCATAAAACATGTAGGTCCTGTCCCGCCAATTTGTAGGGAAAATCAGGAGGAGCACGACGCAAATTGGAAGAGAAGCTCGGCCTTAGATCTCTTCGGAGGTTATCGCGCCTTACATCTATCTTACATCCTTACATCTATTTATCTATTTGTCCGCACATTCGGGGAACTAAATTCTTAATGGAAGGCTCCTCTCCAACAAATGTGTGGACAGAGAGTCTTTCGCCGTGAAACTTACATGTTCTGCGCTTTCCAATTCGAAAGGATAGTATGGACAGAAAGGATCCTCGTGCCCGCTCAGTATTTTTTACCCATAAGGTACTGCGTCAACCCTTGCGTGGCCTCCCTGCGTAGCATAAATAACCACGAGACCGTTGAAGGGCGACTACACAATAGGCTCCGGATAGCGGCCTTGAGGGGGGACTTTTTAGAATGGACAAGACTAACACGAATCCGCCAAGTGTGGGGTGCGGAAGAAGAGCGGTTTTGATGGAAATCCGTCAAATCAATCTTCAGCACTCTAAGGCGGCTTCCGCAAATTTGTTGCTCTGCCTTGAAGAAGGCGGAGTGGATATAGTCCTTGTCCAGGAGTCGTGGCTGAGTAGTAACGGCAGAAAGATTCCTGGATTAAGGACTGGAAAATTCAACACCTTGGTGTATGGGGAGGCAGGTAGGCCTAGATCCTGTGTGCTTGTTAAAAAAGAGATTAAAGCTTTTATTTTCTCTAATTTCAGCAATGCTGACATAACCACGGTCTGCCTCGGGCGAGGCAGTAATGAAATGTGGGTGGTCTCAGCGTTCATGCCCCATGGGGACGTAGAGGGACCACCACCTGCGATACTGGGCGAAATCACCGCTGCAGCAAGGCGGAGAGGTGTTGACGTGATCAGCGGTGCCGATGCTAAAGCCCATCATAGCATCTTGGGAAGCTCGGATACCAACACTAGAGGTGAGTCTTTATTTACTTTTATTGTAGATGAGGGGCTTTGTATATGCAATAGGGGTAATGACCCGACTTTTATTACTGCGGTAAGGGAGGAGGTCCTGGACCTCACCCTGGTTAGTAGAGAGCTGGAAGGTCGGATATCTGGCTGGAGGGTTCTCAACGAGCACTCCTTCTCTGATCACCGATATATTCGGTTCTCGCTGAACGAAGAACGTCCCGTTAAAATATCATTTAGGAACCCTAAAAGTACTAACTAGGACTTATATTGTAGGAAGCTGGGCTGTTGCCTGCGGCGCCTACCATTAGTGCGGACCTGTCCGAATCTGAGATAGACGTTCTGGTGGAAAGCTTCACCTCGGCAAGCAATAGCGCCTTTCAACTGTCCTGTCCATTGAAAATTTACAGGGGAAGGACAAGCCGCCCTGGTGGTCGGATTTTCTCGACGACCTAAGAGCGTCCAGTCGGTGGCTCTTCAAAAGAGCCAGGAGGAGTAAATTACTCTCGGACTGGGAGCTCTATAAGGTGAGTCTGGGGATTTATAATTATGAAATAAGGATAGCCAAGCGAGATTCATGGCGAAGCTTCTGCGAAAACGTAGAAGGCTGCAATGAATCTGCGAGGCTTATAAAAATACTCTCTAGGATCCCCCCCCCCCCTCTGGGGTATCTGAGCGATGATGGTGGGGACTGGTCGATGAGTAGCGAGGAGTGCCTAAAGCTTTTACTGGATAATCATTTTCCCGATGTCCCAATTGCGCAGGGATCTTCGCCAGCATGGGCGGAGGTCGTTGGCCATGTAGAAGTGCCTGCCATTCCAATACGCGAAAGTCAAATAACCTGGGCTAATGGAATCATTCCTGCGCAACTTCAAGTCTTTGGGGACTTCCTGCCGCTGGTTGGCCATCATCTACACTAACTGCCTCAGGCTTAACTATATCCCGAAGTCTTGGCACACGGTTAGGGTTATATTCATTCCGAAGGCCGGCTGAAGCTCTCATGTATCACCTAAGGATTTCAGGCCAACCAGTCTCTCGTCGTTTCTTGTTAAGACGTTTGAGCGGTTGATTGACCTGTACCTATGGGAAAGGATACCTCGGGGGTTACTGTCGGCTTCACAGCATGCGTACTGCAAGGGCAGATCGACGGAAACGGCTCGCCATAATTAAGAGGAAGGTGTGCAGGGGCACGCCACAGGGGGTGTCCTATCTCCTCTGCTCTGGGTTTTTTGTCAAGAGCTAAATGTAAGCCGCAAGTTTAAGTTGGCTGATCACTGCAGTGTATTCCAAGCGGAAGTTGCTGCGATTAGGGATGCGATGTATGGAAGCTATCCAGTTCTACTACGGTTTGGGAATTTGACATCTACTCTGATAGCCAAGCGGCTATCAAGGCCTTGAGCTCAACTACAGTGCGATCGAGGGTGGTCTGGGAGTGCCTGGCCTCGCTTGCGATTGCATCGAACTATTTTACAATTAAGATTATCTGGGTCCCGGGCCATAGTGATATCCCGGGTAACTGTCAAGCGGATATCTTAGCCCGCATCGGTATAACTGAACCGGATGAAGATGGCTGTAGGGATTTCGGGATTCCGCTGGCCACCTGTGGATTGCTCCTGCATAGCTGGGCCTCGAGTCAGCTCAGCAAACGTTGGGTGGACACCACGTCTTGCAGGGTAACAAGATCTTTCTGGCCGAAAGTGGATGGCAGGTCTGCTGAAATAATTGGGTTCACTAAGGCTCACCTATCAATGGTTATTGGGTTTTTGACAGGGCACTGTCCGATGGGTATCCATGCGGTACGTCTCAATATACTGGAAACTCCATCCTGCTGCAGCTGTATGGAGGATGATGAGGTGGAATCACCGAATAACTTTATACTTGATTGCACGGCTTTGGCCAGAACTAGGCGAAAGTACTTCGGTCGCGACTCAATTGGATCTCCCGAGGATTTATCCAAAGTTGAGATCGGTATCATTCGGAGCTTTATCGTTGCTACTCAACGATTCTCTAATTAGCTAGATCTAAGGCACCTTTATTTTTGGTGTATGTGGTATCACAACGAACCTTCGTGTTGTCTAAGTGAGCTATCCTTATCAGGGCAGCTACCACTTAACCTAACCTAACCTGATACGGTAGGTTGCTAGTATATCTTTTTGGTGGACTATTTTAGATCCGTGCCATACTGGTGCTGCATATAATATTATCGAGCTGGTTACGTTGGATAATAGCTGACGTGTAGCTTCGCCTGTACCGCCGATGTTGGGCATTATTCGCGTTAGGACTCCACTAACTCTAGAAACTTTTTTCCCCCACCGCCCTGAAGTGCTCCTTAAAAGTTAGTTTTGAGTCAATGATTACTCCTAGATATTTCAAGAAAGGCTTTGAATTTATTTGATAATGTCCTATGGTAAGGACTAACTCATCCACAGTCGGCTTTGAGCTCACCAAAACCATTTCTGTCTTATTGCTAACTATCTCCAGCCCCATGTTCGTGCTCGGCTCAGAGAGTATCGCTATGTCAAATCCTCCTTCAACCATTGTTTGGGATAAGAGGACTTGGGCCGCTTCACAGTGGTTTAAATTGAGTTGCAACAAAATCATAGGGCAATCTGGGTGCTTCCTTCCTGTTACGGAGCCAACTGAGCCAAACAAAATTTAAGTTCCTTTTTTTATTCGTATGGTAACTCTTATTATTATTATTTATTGTGACTTGAATTCTTATACCACTGTGAATGTTGTATAATTCGATTCTTTGTAATATTGGCCGTTTCCGGTTCTCTTTAAAAACGAACGGAGGAAGAGAAGCACGAATAAGTAAGAGGGAGATTTTGTCAAATTATATTGTATTAACCAATAACATTCTTCCAGATATTAAAACGCAACAAATTTTAGAAGTGTATATAAACTGTCGTTTTTAATATATTTGTGTTCTTATGCCACTGCCGACCATTATTTTTAATATTTATTCTGGTGACGCATGTCACGATACAATTTGCGAAACAGAATAATTTGGTCAACCGATAGTGCAAGCATAGACATGACAAATTCCGAACATAGCTCAGAAAATGAGGAGGAGGTGGATCGCACCGTAATCGACCAAGAGGATGCAATTTCCAAACTACAGGAACAAATAAAGAATTTGCAATTTTCTCTTGCTGCTTCTGAGAAGGAGAGGTTATGTTTGAAACAAACACTTTCATTGACACAATTAGGTGTACCTGCCAGCACATCAAAGGCCACTGTCTCTCTTGCCGACATGAGCCACGCCAACACACCCGCCGCCACTAGAAGCTACAGTAGCGCAGTAGGCTACTCCGCATATTTGCCAGCCGCTGTTGATAATTTTGCCGATCGTACAATACAATCAAATACTCCTATAAATAACGCCTACGTCAATCGTGCCGACGAAAGCTCCATACGAATGATAAATTCTACCGCCAATCTAAATGAAGTACAAATTTCTACTTACAATAACGCCGCCTCTTTCGCCGAGTTACCAGTCTCAGCCAGTATTTTCACTACCAACGCCAATGCTGTTCATCGTACAACAGGTAATTTTCCTTCATTTTACTTGCCCAACGTTAGTTCTGCCGAAGTAAACGCCCCTACAAACACCCCACATAATTTGCCATTAAACAATCAAATAACGTGGACACCCTCGTATAATCAGCCGCCAATGCGAAAATTGTGAGATTTGCCAGAGTTTTCCGGTGCCGCAGAAGAGTGGCCAATGTTTTCGGTTGCATTTAAAGAAACTACAAGCGCATTTGGCTACTCAAATTTCGAAAATTTACAACGCCTCCAAAAATTTCTAAAAGGAGACGCCCGTAGTAGGGTAGAATCTTTATTGATTCACCCTTCGAGCGTTAACGCAATCATGTCAACGCTCCAGTTTCGCTTTGGCCGCCCTGAGTTGCTAGTTAGGAGTCAAATCTCTAAGGCACGAGCATTTCCTGCTATCAGCTTCAAAAATATCAGCGAAATTGTTAATTTGTCCACAATGGTTTCAAATCTTGTTGCCTTTCTCGAGAATGCTGGTGCCTCGCCCCACCTCTCAAATCCAATGCTGCTTGAAGAGCTTTTAAGCAAACTGCCGCAAAATAAACGAGAAGAATGGTCTCGTCACAAATTCGCCATAAATAAACCATATCCAACTATACAAGAATTTAGCATCTGGTTGCAACAAATAACTTTATATATCGCTATGGCTACTGAAGTTAATACGTCAAAAACAAACAAAGATCAGCTTGCACAAAAAAGTAATAGAATTTCAAGACGAGTGTTAACGATAGGAGAAGAAAAACAAAGATGCCAGTTTTGTAATTCGAATCATAAATTGTACCAGTGTACTAATTTCAAAGATGCCGATTATAATAAACGTTGGGAAGTTGTAAAAAAGAATAGATTATGTTTTTCTTGCGTTTCTACAAGCCACAACATGCAAAATTGTCCTCGCCGGCGTGAATGTGGTGTATCAGCTTTCCGTAAATACCACCATAAATTAATCCATAACCACATAACAGCAACCCTACATGCTGGCAACGCCGCTCACACAGAACAAGCTGTGGCAACTGTTAGCGAATGTCAAAAGAACAATCATCAAAACAATAATCGCAAAATAAACAAACAAAACTTGCAAAAAGGCAATGAATGTGGTACTTTGCTTAAATTTTTGCCGATAAAACTGCATGGACCAAAAGGCAGCTTGGAAGTAATGGCCTTTATAGTCGATGGGTCGAAGGTTACACTATTAGAGGAACGCATAGCCAATCGTATAGGTTTGAGAGGTGCAAGTAATTTGTTGCACTTAAAGTGGTTCGATAACCAAACGACAACAGAAGTATCAAAACGAGTGGAAGTGGAAGTTTCTAGTGCACACGAGTCAACGCGATTTCACATGAAAGATGTACGTACAATAAAGCAACTTCTTCTACCCCCACAGAGTTTATGTGAGGAGTTTAAGCAAACCTATGAAGATTTAAGCAACATTCCTATTGATAGCTATAAAAACGCTGTACCGCATATTTTAATAGGTGTGTCACATACCAATTTAGTTAGACCCCTGCGTGTTATAAACTTTGCTGAAGGTTATACGGCTCACGAGACAAAGCTAGGATGAACACTTTTTGGTTCCAATGAGAATAGGGAGGATAACACTACCATTTGTCATGTGCATATTGAAGAAAATTATATGCGTAAGCTACAAAAACAAATATCTGATTTCCTTATGTTTGAGAATTACCAAACAAATGCTTTGCCTGAAATAAAATCTGCTAGTGATGTTAGGGCCGAAAAAATACTTGAAGAAACAACCAAGTTAATTGATGGTAGGTATGAGACCGGACTTTTGTGAAAAGATGATGACGTGTCGCTCCCTGAAAGTTACAATATGGCGTTAAAACGTCTCCAAATGGTAGAAAGAAAAATGATGCTTGATGAAAGTTATGCCAAATGGTATAATGAAAAAATAAACGAGTACGTAGATAAGGGTTATGCTAGAAAGCTGAGTTCAGCTGAAGCCGGTCATGTAGATCAGCGAACATGGTATTTACCGCATTTCGCTGTGTACAATATGAATAAAAGTAAGAAACCTAGACTCCTTTTCGATGCTGCTGCAAAAATAAATGGAGCTTCGCTAAATTCAGTTCTCATGAAAGGGCCCGATTCTTATCATCCAAAGTCATTGCAGTCGATTCTTTTTAAATTTCGCGAAGGCAAGATTGCCGCTTGTGGAGATATTCGCGAAATGTTCCACCGCGTGAATATACGCAAGCCAGATCAAAATTCTTAGCGATTCCTTTGGCGAGAAGGTGATCATGGTAGACAGCCTGATGTGTACGTTATGGCTGCAATGATTTTCGGCTCCGCTTGTTCTCCATGTTCAGCCCAGTACGTAAAAAACTTGAATGCGAGTAGATTCAAAGAAGAGTATCCGCGTGCTGTAGAAGCGATTGTTGACCGCCATTATGTAGACGATTATGTAGACAGCTTTTCTAGTGTAAACGAAGCTATACGCGTTACAGAGCAGGTAACTGACATTCACCAAAAAGCTAGGTTCGAACTTCGAGGCTTTGTGTCAAACTCAAACGAACTTCTGCGAGCAATTTACAAAAAGCCGAAGCCGGAGGAATACACTAATACTACGAAATATATGTGTAGTGGAGAACCAGTTTGCGAGAAAGTGCTAGGCATGCACTGGGATGCAAATAGCGATATATTCACGTTTAAGCTAATGTTTTCAAGAATACCAAAGCAGGTTTTGGACGGTAAACGGCGTCCGACTAAAGCGGAACTGTTGGGCCTCACAATGTCAATCTTTGATCCGTATGGGTTTTTATCTAATATAAGGTTAACACCAAAAATTTTGCTGCAAAAGTTATGGCAGTTAAATATTGACTGGCATGAACCCATACCAAATGAAATTAACGAAACCTGGTATCATTGGTACAGGTCTCTCACAGCGCTAACAGCAATTAATGTACCCAGATGTTATCATTTAGATTTCGGGGATCCCTCAACCGATATTCAGCCGTTGCATACTTGCGCATTTGCCACTCAAACCAAGTACGAGTTAGTTTTGTTGTTGGGAAATCCCGTTGTAGCCCACTGAAACCGTTATCGATCCCACGCTTGGAGCTTCAGTCTGCAGTTCTGGGAACGCGAATTAAAGACGTTATTTTAAGCAGTCACGCCGTAAAGCCACAAAAAATAGTCTTCTGGTCAGATTCAAAGACCGTAATCCAATGGATTCGTTCCGATGCGCGACGTTATAAGCAATTTGTGTCCAATAGAATATCTGAAATTCTTCACTCGTCTGAAGTCCTACATTGGAGGTGGGTTCCTGGATCTCAAAACCCAGCTGATGATGCGACCAGACCGCAGAGGGAAGTTAAGCTTTCATCGAACTCCAGGTGGATTCTCGGGCTCTCGTTCCTCGGGTGCCCAGGAAAAAATTGGCCCGTTATGCCAGAAGTGTTGATTATTTCAGAAGAAGAAGAGAAACGGACAAAGCAGCTCTTCACCATCCAAGCCGATGTAGACGTAATACCATTTATGAAGTATTCCAATTATTATAAATTTTTAAGAGTTATGACCTGTGTAAGATTTGCAATTTCCAAGTTCAAGACATATTTACGGAATAATACAACCACGCGAGAAGATTGCAAAATCAATGCATATGAGCTAAAAAAGACGGAGTATATGTTAGTTCGGTTCGTGCAGGAAGCAACATGTTCTGAGGATATTGTTTTACTCCGAAATAACAAGACCCTGCCAAAGAATAGTTCACTTTTTAGTTTAACACCGGTGATTGATGACGAAGGAGTACTGCGACTGGGTGGCCGAATCGACAATGCTGAATCACTTCCAATGTATACAAGACGGCCAATTATAATGCCAAAAAATCATGCGATGGCACGGTTAATTACTCGTCATTATCATGAGATGTTCTATCATCAAAATCAAGAAGCCATCATTTGCGCTATTAGAAGCAAATATTGGATACCCAATATACGAAACCTCCTACGGTCAATACAGCATGAATGTCAGCTTTGTAAAAACAAGTCAGCAGCTCCGAATCCGCCACTAATGGGACAAATCCCCATAGATCGACTTACGCCGTATGTTAGACCATTTTCTTACACTGGCCTAGATTATTTTGGGCCCATTATGGTATCTATAGGCCGCCGGCGTGAAAAAAGATGGGTTGCACTATTTACGTGCTTGACAGTTCGGGCTATACACTTGGAAATAGCACGAGATCTATCTTCTGACGCAGTAATTTTATGCTTAAAGAATTTCGTGAATCGCAGAGGCATACCTGTACGTATACGCAGCGACATAGGAAGCAGAGTGCAGTCGAAGGAATTGAGTGGATATTTAACTCACCAGCTAATCCATCGGCTGGAGGGGCATGGGAGCGTATGGTACGTAGTGTAAAGAGAATTTTATCATTTACCTTAAAGGAAGTAGCGCCACAAATAGAAACATTACAAAGTTTGCTTATTGAAGCTGAAAACCTGGTAAACTCTAGGCCACTCTCACATTTATCCATCGATAGCGCTGACTCCGATCCAATAACTCCTAACCACTTCATTCTAGGTTGCCCAAACTACATTCAAACATCTGATTTCTCAAAACCTGTGTGTCTTCAAAAACAATGGCAAATTGTGCAACGGTTGAAACAAACATTCTGGCGCAGGTGGATGTTGGAATATTTGCCAACTCTAACTAGGCGCACCAAATGGCAACAACCAGTTAAGCCGCTAGAGGTCGTGGTTATTATCTGCGACGACAAGGAAAGCAGAGGCGAATGTAAACGTGGAATAGTTCTGCAGGTGTATCCTGCTCCTGATGGTTAAGTTAGATCGGCGCTGGTTAAATCAAAAGGTGGGAATCTACGCAGACCTGCCTCAAAACTAGCGGTGCTGGACGTAAGGAGTGAACCTCAAATCACTGATGCTCCTCTGATTCACGGGGGGCGGAATGTTACGGAGCCAACTGAGCCAAACAAAATTTAAGTTCCTTTTTTTTATTCGTATGGTAACTCTTATTATTATTATTTATTGTGACTTGAATTCTTATACCTCTGTGAATATTGTATAATTCGATTCTTTGTAATATTGGCCGTTTCCGGTTCTCTTTAAAAACGAACGGAGGAAGAGAAGCACGAATAAGTAAGAGGGAGATTTTGTCAAATTATATTGTATTAATCAATAACATTCTTCCAGATATTAAAACGCAACAAATTTTAGAAGTGTATATAAACTGTCGTTTTTTATATTTGTGTTCTTATGCCACTGCCGAACACTTCCCGTTGTGGGCATCTAAAACTGCCTGCAGAATGTTGTCCCCCACATAACGCACATTTCGGTACTCTTGCAGAAGAAGAAAGAACACTACCAAGTGAGACACGACTCACCCTGGCCCAACTTCGTTCTGGATACTGTAACAGGTGAAACTCTTACTTGTCCAGAATCAACCCCGACACACGCAATGTATGTCCTGCATGTGATGTGTCCCCACATGACACCAACCATCTTTACAGTTGTAATGTGGAACCTATGAACCAATCTCCCCATGGTCCGCCCATGTTGAAACTGCCAGTTTCCTTGGACTGCCGTTAGAGAACTTAAATGACAATTTGAATGGGAGGAAGCACTGCTAACACAACTTTGGTAATAAACCAAATATTTTATTTTAAAAAATTTATTTTTATTTATTTTTGAGTTTAAATATTTTAATACTAATAAGAATTTTCTTTTTTTGAAGTTATTCAAAAATTTTAAGTTAACACGAAAACTAAATTAAAAATTATTTTAAAAATTAAAGTAAAGAGTACAAAGTAGTTAACACTATATTTACCCCCCCTCCAAGAAAATTGAAAACAAACAAATTATTAATTAATATTAAATGTAACCTTTTTTGTTTTTTGTTGTTTAATGTAATTGTATTTGTATTTAAATTAGTGTTAATAAGTATGTTTGCTGGTTTAAGTAAATCAATTGAAATATTTTTAATAGCATTTTTGTATTGAATTGTAAATGTTTTGTTTCTTAGAAATAAATTTAAAAGGTCCTTCATAAGGTGATTCTAAATTAGATTTACGAAGAACTTTACCAAAAACATACTCACACTTTTCTAATTTTTTAGGAACGAAAAAGTTTTCTTTGTTATGATGAAAAACTTTAGAACGAACAAGCGAAAAATATTCTCTTATTTTGTGAACAGCGTCGTTAGAAAAATCATGTTCTTTATTACTATTTGAAATAATTAATTCACCAGGTATTCTAAGTGTTTGGCCATAAACAAGTTCAGCAGATGAACATTTTAAATCTTCTTTAATAGAAGTGCGTAAACCAAGAAGAATGAATTGTAAAATGTCAGACCAATGATCCGAGTCGTTTGATGCTATAATTGCTGCTTTTAAAGTTCGATGAAATCTCTCTCATGCCAACCTAATATAAACGCACGCAAGTCCTTTTCTGTCAAAAATGTCTCATGCACATACAACTTGTATGAGAGCAACCCAAATTGAAGTGAAAACTTAACTCGATTTCTAATTTTTGTTCTGCGTGACATTTACGTTTGACATTTGCGCACATGCTTTACATTGTCGCAACGCATGCTTATTTGGGTTAGAGCAAAAAACGCCGGTTGTTTGCGTGCGCTAAAAAAACGCAGAGCGGTTTTATTAGGTTGGCATGTCTATCATGCCATTTGCTTGGGGATGGTAAGGAGATGTATGAATTTTATGAGAACCTAAAAGTTTAGTTAATTCCGTAAACAATTTTGATGTGAATTGTGAACCTTGATCTACTGTAATATTTAATGGTATACCAAATCGTGGTATATAATTTTGAATAAAAGTCTTTACTATAGAATTTGTTGAAATGTCTTTAAGTGGATAAGCTTCAGGCCAACGTGAAAATCTATCATTAATTGTTAAAATATAAAAATTATCTAAAAATAAATTTGAAAATTTAAAAAGGTTTAAAATTTTCATTTAAATTATAATTGAAAATTTTTTAATTTAATATACAAATAAAAATTTTATTTAGAAAAGTTACTATTATTCAAAATTTATATTTACGATTTTATTACTATGGAAGAGTTGATTGATAAATTTAAATATGCAATGGCTTTAAAATATAATGATGCTCTTATTTGTGTAGAGGACGTTAAACATCATGAATGGTTCCAATAAACGGTACACTATATGACGATGTTGCTTGTTGAATGTTAAAATACTTGGACATACGAATAAAATGTAGGGAGAGGTTAGTGGCACTATTTTGTAGATGAAACTTCCTGAGTAGTTTTGGACCAATTTTCAACAGCTGTGGCTGTATTTGTAACAGTGGCAGTATTGTTTTGATCTGGCATTTATTTTTAAAAATTAGTTTTAGCGTATTTGCACTTCTCGTTTTAATCGTTTTTATATTATATTATATATAAAAATAAGTTGCAATGTGTTGCGAAAAATCACTCAAAAATTGTATTTTTTTTTTTTTTGATTATTTGACAATTTTCTGTTGCGTTTTTAACTGTTTTATTATTACTCTCAATGTTTTAACAATTAATTAAGTTATTTTTGTTTAGTTCCAGCGGGTGCTGCTTTAAAGATTTTTTTGATTCTTTCTTCTATATCATATAAAGGCACTCATCCTGATATTTGTTTTAATTGTTCATCTCTTCTCACTAGCGTTAACAGATGTACCGCACAAATGTTGAGGGTAGATAGATGATGGAGTTAAAACCATAAATTGATATTGAGATTGAATGTTGTTAATTTGCACAGAAGAAACTAATTCTGAATTGAAATTTTATTATTTATTTATTATTTACTATTTATTTATTAATATTGTAGATGTGCAAATGAATCAAGTTTGTTTTCGTAGTACAGAAAGAAGATGAAAAGATATTCAATTGAGAAAGTTGAAGATAATGACGTGATTAAAATATGGCACCCTCACAAAATTCATGGTAGTATTTTATCCTGTTAATTTCGGTTTTTGATTTTTTATTTAAATTTTAATGGTTCTTCTTGTTGTATGAAAACGCACTGAATATAATATTTAAAATTTATATTAAACAGTATTCAAGGATGTGATGATTCGGAGCAGGACCGTGTGCACATTTGCTGAAACCGGTAGATAGTTTGTAATTGGTTCAGGCAACTAAAAGAAATGTTCTTTGGTAGCACGTCACTTAGTTGCACTTCTATTTGCGGTATTGTATTGGTCAGTAGATCTGCGATACGTAAAGCGCCACATTCAGTAATTGTATCAAATATAGATATAGGTCCGTTGGTAGGATCGCCAATATATTTGGTAATAAACCAAATATTTATTTTATTTTAAAAAATTTATTTTTATTTATTTTTGAGTTTAAATATTTTAATACTAATAAGAATTTTCATTTTTTGAAGTTATTCAAAAATTTTAAGTTAACACGAAAACTCAATTAAAAATTATTTTAAAAATTAAAGTAAAGAGTACAAAGTAGTTAACAATATAACAACAACAACAACTCCGCTACAGAACATACTAGGCTTATCAAAAACTTTTGATACAGTAAACCACCGCACGTTACAGCAAGACTTGGAAGGGTCCACCCATACTCCGAGTATCAAAAGGTGGACTGCAAACTATCTGTCTGGACGGCACCGGTGCAATTCAGGAACGTAACATCTAAACCCAGAAAGATTAAACAAGGGGTGCCACAGGTGGTGTTCAACTCCGCTTTTGTTAAATTTCTAAATATCGAAGCTCGCGGATTTTTTATTATCGCGAGAAAATTCCTCACATTCTTCTGAACAATGATTGGTGAATAGGAATTTGGAATTTTCGAAGTCAGCTGTTTTGGCAAATTACATTTTTTGTGTTAATTTTTATTAACATATTATTAGGAACTAAAAAGTTTAATTATTGTGGCGAATTTGTTTAAAATTGAGAATAAAATAAAAAATACACAGTATTGCATTCCATATGGTATTGGCGAAATTAGTAATCTGCTGGACTTCTTTCCCTCAAGCAAAACCTTCATAAAAAAAAACTTGCGCGATTTCTGTATGGCTGCATCAAATTTGTTAAAAGCTTTTTCGTTGCTTATTTGATATATGTGACCTGGAATCATGAAACGACCCTATTGTGCGAAAATACCGTTCTTCACTTTTTGAGTGATTCTTATAGGAAATTTAACGGTCTTTCCAATGGAACAAACCGTTTTCTATCTTTCTTAGCTCTTCGCAAATCGCATTTAAAGCCAAATCGGACCACAAATACGATTTTTTGAAATATTTCGATCCATGCTATAGGAGTTTTTTTCTTATTTTTGCATTGTCGTCGGGTTCTGAACTATATTTCAAGTTTCAAGCTTGTAGGTTATCGGGAAGTTAATTAAATTTTAATTACAAAATTCGTTCACAACGGCCAGCGGCTACACAGAGTCAAGTTAAACAAAAACTCTAAACGCGTTTTTCTCGAAGACTTTTTTTCGCATAATAGGGTAGTTTTATGATTCCAGTAGGGGAATTCAATAATTTTTTTAACCACATTTGCCATCGCTTTATTTGCGAATCAATAATTATAACGATTTCGTTATTCGGTAACTATTTTGTATCGATATTTGTTTATCAACGTTCAGCTGTGTTGTTAAATAACCGGCAAGTAAATTGGCTGCGTTAAAAATCACGAAATTAATATTTCTGTCAAATTTATTTAAAAGAGAAAATCCGAAGTTTAATTAAATACTTTCAAACACGAAAAGCTGTTTTATTTATAAATCAAATGGCATTTGAATACTTGGGGTACGTTTTATCACAAGATCAAGAATTACTAAGTCCATCGCCAGTGGACAGACGCCTTCTTAGAGAAGTAGATAACCCATTCCACCTGAATGAAACGGAGTTTCGAAAGCTGTACCGACTAACCCCAGACTTGGCTCATGATATTAAATCTCAACTTGATGGTCAATTAAGGGGTACAGGAATAACTGCGGTATCAACAGAGAAAAAAAAAAGAAATTAATACCAGATTTACTTACCTTTTGTTAAAATATGTAAAAACTTGCACAATAATGACTTTTAAAAGCAGTTAGTATACGGAATTTATTTATTTTTGGCAATCCTTTTGTGCTTTTCGCATTTTTTAGGTTTCGTTAAGCTGTGCTGCCACCTTTCTACTATTAAAACTAAATTTAGATGTCGTTTATTTCGAGTCGCTAAAACTAAGTTAAGGCAAGCGACAAAGTCGTTAATTAAAATCTCGACAAATCGCATCGTTATAAGTTAGTGAATTCCACTGCACGTCACATATGTACTTTTCGACTTAAAATAAAGATTATTATTGTAGAATAACAATGTATTTAATTAATTAGAATCCTGATGAAGACGCAAATATACGTCGAAACGCGTTGATAAAAATAAAAAAGTAGATTTTATTGAGATAAACCGGCCGAAAAGCTCCAAATAAACAACAAAAATTTAAACAACGTGACATCAGGACGGACAAGTTAAGTTATGCATGTTTGTAAGGCGGTTTCATAGAAACTTGGTATTTTGCTGTTTTTGTTCTATTTATAGAACTACAACGAATTAACCAAATGTTGTATCTTTATATGAATTAATCAGGGATTGCCCGTATTGCTTTAAATGTATGAACATTAATTTCAAGCAACGTTGTTTAAATTTTTCTCAAATTATTAAATAAATTGTAAATTAAAAATTGCTTGAAATAAATGTTCATACATTAAAAGCAATACGGGCAATCCCCGATTAATTCATATAAAAAACAGCAAAAAGTTTACCTAAAATACTTGGCCCTACAAAATTATTTATCGAAAGAATTTACTTTAACTATTTTCGGCGTTCCCTTTAATTTAACAAGTAAAAAAATTCCTTAAACATGGCAGAGAAATCTCCCTTTTAATCACATTTATACTACCTAGTTTTCTCCGTTCACCGGTTTTCCCTTTTTCGAATATTCTTAAAAATGAGAGGAAAGGGAGAAGTGATAAAACTCACACTTATTTTTTATTTAGAATACGAGGAATGGGAAAAAGGAAAAAACTCGCAAAGAATTTTTGTTTATAATTCGCGAAGCACTTTTATAAACATTCTCACTATACAAGAAAAATACTTGCTAGCCATATATGTAATACCGTTTTCACACAGAAACTTTATCGAATCACAATTTTATTTAATGAAAGAATTAAGTATCCCTTTTCATACAGGACCTGTTGCTTCATTTTTACCAAAAATAGTTAAAGTGGAAAGCAGCCGTTTCCTTCTTAACTATAAATACAATCAAAATAAAATGCATGCGCAACAATCCATAGATGTTGCACTTAACCAAATATGTGCCTATTTTCGAAAAAATTATGTCCCAAAAACGGAGAGAAAAGGGGAAATTAACTTCTCAGCTTTTTGGTGATGGACAGAAAAACACCAATATTTACATAAACGATACACTCACTAGCTACAACAAAGCGCTGGTTACAGTAGCGAAGAAAACAAAAAAAGCAAAAA
The DNA here is from genome assembly GCF_040869045.1 of Eurosta solidaginis. NCBI lineage: Eukaryota > Metazoa > Arthropoda > Insecta > Diptera > Tephritidae > Eurosta > Eurosta solidaginis. The sequence continues at coordinate 116,832,464 of NC_090319.1, read as the reverse complement.
ATTATAAGTACCTGGGGATAAGTCATGGTATAATAATGATGAAAAAGACTGATAATAGCGACGTTGTTATTCTTAGTACTTTTGACGGTTTGTCAAAAGTAACGTAGTTTTCTAATTATTATTTAATACTTGCATATTTCAAATGGCTTTCTCAAATATTTTATATTTCAGCAACCTCGCTATTATCAGCCCTATTAATGATCTTGATTTGATGTATAATTCTACGGATTTGTTTGTTCCTATTCATCAAAACATACGCAGTCTTCGGCAAAATTTTGATTTATTGCTATGCAATCTAGAGATGTTTAAAAACTATCCCGACGTAATATTTTTGTCTGAAATCTGGATATACTCCCACGAAATTCGTGATTTCACTATACCTGGTTATAGTTTTTTCGCGAACACTAATGACAGTTATTCTGCAGGTGGTGTTGGAGTTTTTGTTCGGGATATGTATGAGTGTGATTATTTTCAATAAAAATCTCACAAGTGCTGACATCCTAAAGGTTTCAATAAGTATTTCCGGTGCAGTCTTTACTTTTATGTGTTTACAGGCTACATGCGATAACTGTTCAGATATTTGTGGAAGAGTTCTCAAATCTTCTCCGTAGTGAAAATTCAGCCAATATTGTCATCTTAGGTGACTTTAATTTAGATATTCTTAACGCTAATCCTACCATAGATAGCTTCCTAAATCTAATGGCTGGTCATGGTCTAACATCGTATTTAAATGAGCCAACTCGTAGTATGTCTGGAAACTGCTTGGATCACGTTTTCTGTAGTGTTAGTAATCATTTTCTCAGTAGTTTGCGGAGCCTAAATCTTGATGTCGGAATAACAGATCATACTATGACTGGTGTATTACTAAGCAAGGCTTGTGCAAAAAACAATAATAAAAAGGTTAGTTCTTGTTTAACGCAAATAAATTTCGACGCTCTAAACGAACTATTGCGATTTGAGTCATGGGATGAATGTTACTCTGAAAAAGACGTATCCAAGGCATTTAATATTTTTCTGAACATTTTTAGCAGACACATTAAGTCTGCTAGCTTTTCTTTTATCCCTCGCAGATCTGATTATAAGTTAAAACCATGGATTAGCAAAAAGTTGCTCAAAAAAATTCATCTAAAAAACAAGCTTGGAAAAAAGTATAAAAACCACCCATTAAACGCAAATCTCCGCAGCAGGTATATGAAATTATGTAGAGAACTGAAAAAAGAAGTACACTTGGAGCGTGATAATTTCTATCGAAATGAGTTTAGGTCTTCCTATGGCAACCCAAAGAAGGAATGGAATATCATTAACGGTCTTCTGAATCGCAGTTGTAAAGCTAATAATATATCAATTGTTTTATGTGATGGTAGCGTGAGCTTTTCTGATCCTCCAGCAGTGGCAAACCTTTTCAATGATCACTTTCTCTGCTGTTTTCGAATCCTCCGCTCTGATACCTGAGTTCTCGAATTCGGGAAATAGTTTTTTTTTCGAGCCATTTACTGGCATTGAAGTTTTAAAAACAATTAATTCTCTGAATAACTCTAGATCATGTGGATGTGATGGAATTTCGAATCAGACTCTTAAATATGTGGCACTAAATTTAGTTGGAGGGTGGGGCCGTGTGTAGAAGTCCACGAAAGTGGGGAAAGCTTCTGACCGCCATTCACCTGGGAATGGCCAGAGCGATTCTTTTGCATGCGGTTCAAGCAGCTCACTACTGCCGGTCGCTTGCGGCCAAGTATCCTCTGGGTAGCCGCTAAACACCCGTTTAGCGGTGAGCTAATGTGAGAAGGCGACAACCTGGCTAGGCCACTCTGACATAATCGGTTTAAGGGCTAGGCGGGGGAGATTTCATCGGCAGCGTCTGTACACCTCTAGGTGCGGCTGCAAGCGGGCGTCTGTCTTGGAGCAAGCGGCTCGCTATATAAACGTGCCAAGTAATATTTTCACCCCCGCTGAGCGGGTTGTGCGCTGGGCTTGGGACCCGCCACGTAAAACCATACTCCAATGAAATATAACAACAAGCCTCGGATAAATACACTCTCTATTGATGACGACCATGGCAAACGTTTGAAGGACAATGAATTGAGGGCATGCACCTGGAAAGTCCGCTCCCTGAATGGGATTGGTGCAGATGCCCGGCTGGTTGATGTCCTCGTCAAAGCAAAATCTGACATCACCGCCATCCAAGAAATGCGTTGGACGAAGCAAGGAAGAAAGAAGATCAAAAATTGTGACATATATTGGAGTGGCCATGCGAATAAGCGCATTTTCGGCGTCGGATTCGTGGTGGGAGAGAGACTTTGTCGCCAAGTGCTGGCGTTCACGCCTGTGGACGAGCGTCTCGCCGCTATTCGAATAAAAGCAAAATTTTTTAATATATCATTCATCTGCGCCCATGCGCCGACAGAGGAGAAAGACGATGAGGTGAAAGACACTTTTTATGAACAATTAAAACGCACATACGAGCGCTGCCCCCGTCATGATATAAAAGTCGTGCTTGGCGACTTTAACGCCAGGGTGGGCAAAGAAGGTGTTTTTGGCCCTACAGTCGGAAAGTTCAGCCTACACAATGAAACTTCTCCTAACGGACTGAGGCTGATTGACTTTGCCGGTGCTCGAAACATGGTCATATCAAGCACGAGGTTCATGCATAAAAAGATACATCAAGCTACATGGCTGTCTCCTGATCGAAATACTCGCAATCAGATCGATCACGTTGTGATAGATGGACGGCATGCCTCCAGTGTTTTAGATGTGCGAACGATCCGAGGACCTAACATCGATTCGGACCATTATCTCGTTGCAGCCAAAATACGCACCCGCCTCAACGCGGCTAAAAACAAGGAACAAAAAACACAAGGAAAGCTAGACGTCGAAAAGCTTCAATCACAACAGACTGCGAATGATTTCGCAACTCGACTCTCACACCTGCTCTCTGAGGGCACAACTCATCCTGAAGGAATACAGGAGCAGTGGGAGCATATCTCCAAAGCACTTCATACTGCCGCCGAGGAAAAAATTGGTTACCGGCGGCCACGAAAAAACAACTGGTATGATGAAGAATGCCGCGTTGCAACCGAAAGAAAAGACGCTGCCTACAGGGCTACGTTAAAAGCGAGCGCGACAAGAGCAGTGTGTGAACGCTATCGTGAGTTGAAAAGGGAAGCGAGACGCCTTTTCAGGAAGAAAAAAGCAGAAGCAGAAAGGCGTGAGTGCGAGGAGCTTGAGCTGCTAGCCACCAGGAATAACGCCCGAAAATTCTACCAAAAAATACGGCGACAGACGGAAGGTTTTAAGACCGGGGCAAACTCCTGTAGGAATGAAAACGGCGACCTTGTAACTGATGTCCAGAGAGTGCTTAGATTATGGAGGGAACACTTCTCTGCTCTCCTAAATGGAGGCAGCAATTCACCGCGCAGAGATGAAGAACCCGATCCCGCAATCGATGATGATGGAATATATGTCCCCCCGCCCGATTATGACGAAGTTAGAATAGCAATAACCAGATTGAAAAACAACAAGGCCGTGGGCGCTGATGGATTGCCTGCGGAGCTATTCAAGTTCGGCGGCGAGGAGTTGGTAAGGCGCATGCAGCAGCTTCTTAGCAAAATATGGGCGGACGAAAGCATGCCCGACGGTTGGAATCTAAGTGTTCTTTGCCCAGTCCACAAGAAGGGGGATACTGCAAAATGCACCAACTATCGTGGAATCAGCCTTCTTAATATCGCATATAAGGTCCTTTCAAGTGTATTGTGCGAAAGATTGAAGCCCACCGTGAACCGGCTGATTGGACCTTATCAGTGCGGCTTCAGACCTGGTAAATCTACCATCGACCAGATTTTCACAATGCGCCAAATCTTGGAAAAAACCCGTGAAAAGAGAATCGACACACATCACCTCTTCGTCGACTTTAAAGCCGCCTTCGACAGCACGAAAAGGAGCTGCCTATATGCCGCTATGTCTGAATTTGGTTTCCCCGCAAAACTTATACGGCTGTGCAAAATGACGTTGAGCAACACCATCAGCTCAGTCAGAATTGGGAAGGACCTCTCCGAGCCGTTCGAAACTAAACGAGGTTTCAGACAGGGTGACCCCCTATCGTGCGATTTCTTTAATTTGATGCTGGAGAAAATTATACTAGCTGCAGAACTTAACCGCACTGGAACAATATACTATAAAAGCGTACAATTACTGGCATATGCTGATGACATTGATATCATCGGCCTAAACACCCGCGCTGTTAGTTCTGCTTACTCCAAGCTGGAAAAAGAAGCGGTAAAGATGGGTTTGATGGTGAATGAGGACAAAACGAAGTACCTGCTGTCATCGAGCAAAGAGTCAGCGCATATGCGCCTTGGCAACCACGCTACTGTTGGCAGCCATAATTTCGAAATAGTAAAAGACTTCCTTTATTTGGGAACCAGCATCAACATTAGCAACAACATCAGCACTGAAATCCAGCGAAGAATCAATCTTGCCAATAAATGCTACTTTGTTCTAGGTAGGCAATTGAAAAGTAAAGTCCTCTCTCGGCGAACGAAAATCATACTCTACAAGTCACTTATTGTACCCGTCCTGCTATATGGGGCAGAAGCATGGACCATGACAACAGCAGATGAAGCGGCTTTGGGAGTGTTCGAGAGAAAAGTTCTTCGAAAGATTTATGGACCTCTACGCGTTGGCGATGGCGAGTACCGAAGAAGATTTAATGATGAGCTGTACGAGCTATACGCAGACATCAACATAGTCCAGCGAATTAAAACGCAGCGGCTGCGCTGGCTAGGCCATGTTATGCGAATGAAAGATGATGCTCCGGCCAAGAAAGTGTTTCTATCGGAACCCGCCTATGGAAGCAGAGGTAGAGGGCGGCCCCCACTCCGTTGGAAGGACCAGGTGGAAAACGATTTAAACTCCCTTGGTGTGACCAATTGGCGCCGGTTGGCGGAGCGAAGGAGCGACTGGCGCGCCTTGTTGGACGGCCATAACCGTTTAGACGGTTAAGCGCCAATTAAGTAAGTAAGTAAGTAAATTTAGTTGATATCCTTACGCATTTGTTTAATATGAGTATTTTAGGTGGATCATTTCCTTCAGATTTAAAATGCGCTATTGTCATTCCTTTATTCAAAAAGGGTGACAAAGCGGATATAAATAACTACAGGCCTATTTCATTACTGTCTTCAATTTCAAAAATTTCTGAAAAACTGGTTAAAGGTCGAATCCTATCATTTCTTGACAATAATAACTATTTCAGCTCAATGCAATTCGGGTTCAGATATGGGCGGTCAACAGAAGATGCCTTGCTGGACTTTTGTTCTTACATATATAGGGAACTAGACAATAAAAAGAACTGTGCTGGACTGTTCGTTGATATCACTAAAGCATTTGACATGGTTGATCACCAAATTTTATTAGACAAATTGTATTGTGCGGGCTTCCGTGGGTTTATATATAATTGGTTTAACTCTTATTTGTCAGGAAGAATTCAAAAAGTAAAAGTTGGAAGTAGTATAAGTAACCCAGTTACAATTAGCTTAGGTGTACCTCTAGGATCTGTCTTAGGTCCTATACTATTTTTGATTTACATAAATTCAATATACTCGCTGCCATTGTATGGAAAAGTAACAGCCTTCGCTGACGACCTTGCTATCGCCTATGGTTCATCTAACTATCTGGATTTGGTAGCAGGAATCAATAACGATGTGCATTTGTGTGGTTTTGCAGCACATAAGCTCTCTGTCAGCAAGAAAACGAAGTTGATGTATTTCAATTTGCATCCAAAATCCTCAACTGACATAGCCATTGTATTCCATGCTACTGACTGCAAACGTTTTGTACTAAATAATTTTCTGTTCTGTGCATCGTTTAAAGCTGAAGTAAACTGTTGCGATAAGTGCTTCACTATTGAAAAAGCGACTTCCAATATCTTGGTGTTATTGTTGACCAAAACTTGAGTTGGTCTACGCATATTTCTCGTTTGAAGTCCTACTTGCAATCTTCCGTTCGTTATTTTTACAATTTAAGAAAAGTTTGTTCAAACAAAACACTTAAAACTATTTAGTACGCTTTAGTCCACTCCAAGCTCCAATATGGTATAACCTGTTGGGGTGGCGCTTCAGGTAATAAAATCCAGCAGCTTCTAACTATTCAAAAATGGGTCATAAGCAAAATATGTAATGTTGATCACCACTCTATGGAGTTGTTTAGGGATCTTAAAGTTCTTCCTGTTAAGCATATGTATTACTATAAAACGTTAAAGATATTATTCATTCGCTGTGGGTATTTACATATCCTGGTTTCGGATGTTTATAACTTGAGGCAAAACTCATATGGACTTGTGTATGTCCCGACCTCTCGAACCACCAACTTCAACAACTTCTTTACGATCGTTTCTTTTAAAGCTTTGAATGCGTTTCCTGCATGTATACGTGTCACTAGAAATCTGAATGAGTTTTTGGGAAAGGTTAAATCTTTTCTACTAGAGAAATCACACGAACCCTTCAAAAAACGCGAGTACTCTATAAATAATGTAAGGAATACTCCATTGGGAGTATAGGACTGCTCCAAATCTAATCTGTATTCATACAAAAAATGTGCTCCAATTAACATTGCGATGTCCTAGGAGAGGAGTAGGTGATCCCACTCTCGCTTTGTTTGTGAGTATTCCATAGAGTACATACGTGAGAGTACTTTCCAAAGTACTTTCACAGTAGTACTCCATGGAGCACCCACAGAGGATCATATGCCAAAGTACTAAAGAGGAATTGTGTCGGAAAGAATTATCGAAGTGAATTTAATTTAAAATGAAAGTAAATGAAGAGGGGCAATATAACTTTTATATTGTAACGAATTTGCTGCAATTCCTGTTATTTGCCCTTTTGCTAAGTTCGAATCACTAAACTGTTGAATAAAAAACTCCAATATTGAAGAATGGAAAAATGGCCTTTATTAAAGTACTTCACAATCACACGTATACTTTGCTACTCGCTGGCTTAATAACCAAACTGATTGATAACTCAAATGAAACTCTACTATTGGCCGCCAGATCGCGTGCTTAATCAAACTGATTGATAGCTCAACTCAAACTGAATTACAGCGCCTCTACATCGGTTGCCTTTTATACCCTTTGGTTTCCTCGTTCGCATTTTTCCAGAATGTACTAGCATTGTCCATGAGCTCTCAAACTTCTCAGCTATAACTAAAATTGCACAATTTTATACATCTTTTAGGCGCTTCCAGAATCTACTAGTCCAGTAGCTCTCAAACTTCTCAGATATATGCAGGTGTTTGCGCATTGACTCTCCGCTGCTCGTATTCGTACATGGTACATATGTGTAGACGCAATTATTTATTCGTTTATGTAGATACATAATGACTGAATTATTGATGTGAATGTTTATAGTTTACAGTCTCTCGCGCATACATAGGCGTATAAGTAAATGCATCTGTGTGTGACATCTTTCGGCTGCCTTATATATGTGTATACATGATTTGATTATTGACGTAAATACTGCTTATCGTGGCCTTGGCATCGCCTTAGTGATGGTATAACTTAGTGATGTTAATATCCGTGACACTGCCCTCCACCTAAGTCTGATCGTCCCGATCAGACAAATCTCTCGATCTAAACGCTGCTAGCATCGCCATATGTACCACTCTTCTACTCCGTGGTTTCTCAATGCTTTGTATGCGGTAGATGATATCATTGATCTTCTTCACAACCTTGTACGGGCCTTCCCAACTGCACCGAAATTTGGATGGAACACCTTTCCGCCGGTGAGGGCTGTATAACAGTACCAAATTTCCCTCCCGGAAACCTTCCGAATTATTTTCCTTGTCGTACCTGTGTTTCATCTTACTACTCATTATCCTCGATCGTTCGCTCGCACTCTGTTGCTCGGCCAATGAAGAACTACTTCGCAGAGCTTGCGCTGGACGGATTTGCTTTGCATAATCAGTATCGTTCCGACGCTTCACAACAGTAGTGTGCCTTGGCCTGAAACCACCCTTGCATTCTTTCTACGTTTTAGTACGTCCTTTAGGGCTTTTCAATGCCAGTGTTTCTCTCACAGGTACCTTCGGTTTTGATTTGTTTGGCCCATTTGTTCCATCAACCTTTACCTTTGAATTTCGTGGCCTTCGTCGAGTCTTCCCCACCAGTACCCGATTACTGCTGAACCCTTTTTCCAAACTAAAGTTAAGTGGCACATGTTGGTTCTCTTAACGCATCACCCTTCTCTGCATATCGATCTTGATGTCATGGTCAACCAAGAAATCCACTCCCAATATAACTTCATCAACAATCTCCGCCACAACAAATTTGTGCAGAACCATGACCTTCCCAATCAATACTTCACATATCACTTCTCCCTGAACTTGGTTATACTCGCCAGTGACCGTACGCAACTTTGCTCCAGGTAACGGTTTCACTCTCCTGTTGACCAAGTCAGATCGGATCAAGGAATGAGATGCGCCCGTATCTACAGTCAGTATTCGTTCGTTGCCATCCACATTCCCTCTGACGGTAAGACTGCTCGATTTTCTACCAATTTGCGACACAGATATCACAGGGCATTCAATAGCTGGATCTAGCTCTCTACCTCTTACTCGCTCTTGCTCATCTCCTCCAGCTTTGCGTTTACGCCCACCCACATTGTTGGAACTATTAAGGCCAAGATCGCAATCACGTGCAATGTGACCGGACGTCCCGCATTTGAAGCATTTGATAACATTTTCACTCCGCTTTTGCGATCCTTTCAGCGCCTCCAATATTGCGTCTACCCACTCTGGTTTTTCTACTTCCACACGGCGTGCTTTGAAAACTGGCTTACACAGAAGCGACGCTGTTTCCTGAATCAGGGCTTGTGACACCGTTTCTGCGAATGTAGGCTTTGGGTCGCGTATGTGGCTCGCTTCGTTTCGACGTCCCGTATGCCATTTATAAAGCTCTGAATCTTCACTCTTTCCGTGTATTCCACGGGTGCATCCACATTTGCAAGATGAGCCAATCTTTCAATGTCAGAAGCAAACTCCTGCAAAGTTTCGTTAGCTTTTTGGTAGCGGATTTGCAATTCTATTTGAAATATCTGTTTCCTGTGTTCGCTTCCGTATCGCCGTTCTACAGCAGCCATCAATGCGTCATAACTGTTCCGTTCGTACTCTGGAATAGTCTGTAAGATTTCGGCAGCTGGTCCTTTCAATGCTACGAAGAGTGCGGCAACTTTATCTTCCACATTCCAGTTGTTCACTGCTGCGGTCTTCTCAAACTGTAGCTTAAAGACCTGGAAAGTAACAGAACCGTCAAAGGATGGTGTTTTTACCTTTGGATTACTCGCTGAAACTGCTGGACGATTTAATTGTAACTGCTCCATACGACCCTTCAAATCATCGACTTCTGCCTGAAATTGAGCGATTTTTGCATCCTGCGCTTCCAGCTTAGATGTTACCCTTGCTTCCTGTGCTTCTAACTGTGAAGACATTTGTGCCACCTGTAATGATAAGCGCTCTTCTTGTTCTTCCATCTTTGATGTTATGCGTGTCTCCTGCGATTCCAGTTGGGATGCCATATATGTCTTCTGTTCTTCCAATTGCGTTTCCATCTTGGATGTTATACGGGTTTCCTGCGATTCGATGGACTGTCGACGTTTGTGCAGATATTGCAGCCAATATCACGTTCAAGTCTGTGCTGGTAACCGTTTGCGATGTTTCGTTTTTCTCTTCAATTTTTGTTGTCTCCTCGCCATCAAGATGAAAGACATGCTCTTCCACATCAATTCCTTCTACTTCCATTGCCTCTCGTAGCCGTGCCTGAAGTTCAAGTTTAACGCCGCTTGTATTCAATCCACGGGTCTCCAACTCCTTCTTTAGTTGCTGGATCTTCAATTCACTGAACTTTGCCATGTCCTTGTTGTCCTTTGGAATTTATTCAACAATTCCTCTTCTGACACCAATTGTAACGAATTTGCTGCAAATCCTCTTATTTGCAATCCTCTGCTAAGTTCGAATCACTAAACTGTTGAATAAATAACTCCAATATTGAATGGTGGAAAAATGGCCTTTATTAAGTACTTCACAATAACACTTATACTTTGCTACTCGCTGGCTTAATAACCAAACTGATTGATAACTCAAATGAAACTCTACTATTGGCCGCCAGATCGCGTGCTTAATCAAACTGATTGATAGCTCAACTCAAACTGAATTACAGCGCCTCTACATCGGTTGCCTTTTATACCCTTTGGTTTCCTCGTTCGCATTTTTCCAGAATATACTAGCATTGTCCATGAGCTCTCAAACTTCTCAGCTATAACTAAAATTGCACAATTTTATACATCTTTTAGGCGCTTCCAGAATCTACTAGTCCAGTAGCTCTCAAACTTCTCAGATATATGCATGTGTTTGCGCATTGACTCTCCGCTGCTCGTATTCGTACATGGTACATATGTGTAGACGCAATTATTTATTCGTTTATGTAGATACATAATGACTGAATTATTGATGTGAATGTTTGTAGTTTACAGTCTCTCGCGCATACATAGGCGTATAAGTAAATGCATCTGTGTGTGACATCTTTCGGCTGCCTTATATATGTGTATACATGATTTGATTATTGACGTAAATACTGCTTATCGTGGCCTTGGCATCGCCTTAGTGATGGTATAACTTAGTGATGTTAATATCCGTGACAATATTTTATACTACGAATATTCTTATGTTATTTAGCATTTGCGTGAATAAAGAAACTAATATAATACACATACGCATACGTGAATAAAGAAACTAATATAATATGTATACATAAAACCAGTGCGCTGTTGCATTTTATGAGACTTGCCAAAGTAAAATTTTATTATTAGTTATTTGCATGCAATATTTTACTTTTGGCAACTCTGTTCGATCGTCATCGTGTCGTGAAATGAAGAAAATGGAACACGTAATCCAACAATTTTTGCAGGGAAGACATCAAAATGTTGCTGAACCCTAGCATTTAAAAAATGTATGTACATATTGGATTAATATATTTTATTACTTAATATTTTTAATCAAACTTCACCCCACGCACTATTTTACATGTTTTTAAATTCAATTTTATTCGGAGATGGCATTCGATACTAAAATACATATATTTTTACAGAATTCCTTACTTTTCTTTCTGTAATTTTGGTTAACTTAATTTAAGTCGCTATTGTAACATATATGCTGTTTTGAAAGAAAATGAATAAAAAATGAAATGAAAGCCATATTTATCTTTTGTAGCAAATTCAGCGAAAATTAAATTTTAAGTTTTTTCGTGTTTTTCTATTTTTTGTAAATTATTGAAAATAATTCATTTTTGATTGTCATTTGTTACACTGACAATAAAATTCGAAGCACCAAGCAAAACCGAGTGGATTTTTCACTCGATTAGGCATTCAATAAAGCAATAATGAGATAATTAAGAATTTGTATTTTGTATGGAAGATTGAGTTGGATTAGGGCTTTAATGCAGATAAGATAAAAATTATTTTCGGATTTTTATTACCTGAGTCCGATAGAACTAGTTAAACTCGGACTTTTAAAAATTAAATTTTTTTTAATTCGGATAAGCCGTTTCTTTGTTATCAAGCCGGAATTTTATTTTGGCCTTAAAAAATAAAAGTCCGGATTTAACTTTTATTTCCGGACTTTTATTTTTAAAAGTCCGAGTTTAACTAGTTCTATCGGACTCAAAAAATAAAAATACAGATTTTACTTTTATAGGTGGACTTTTATGGAAAAAGTTCAAAAAATAAAAAGGATGCATGATTCGACATGATATTGCTATAGGGATACCTGGGAACTCAAACATTTTCATGTAGGACAATTTTTTGACCAGGACCTTTTCGACTCCGGAAAAAAATAATAATTATTTTCCGTCCCTGCTATAATGTAGAAAACTTGGCTAATTATTTCATAAAGCCTCTGTGTGAAATTGGCATAATACTCCTATGTTGCTAACAAAATGCTCGCAATAAGTTTTGAATTCGAAATCAAAACAAGACAGCCTACAAAATTACTGTGATTGTAGCTGTAGGGTTCTTAAATTATATTGATTCAATTATTTTTATTTAACTAATTTTATATGTTTTACAATATTTTAATTTTCAATATTGATTAAACAATTTTCTAAAATTTTCATTATATTTCAATATTACATCATAAAAATATACTTAGCATTTGACGTAAAAACTAATTCTAATACAAATAAAACTTTTTACAATTAAACTTCCTACAATTGGCGATCCTGCCAGGAGCCGTAAAAACCCTGAAAAATTAATTTAAAAAAATGCCATTGCAAAAGATCTAAAAAACGCATAAATGCCATCGCAAAAGTTCTAAAAAAGGCAAGCTTAACCAAATGCCATAAAACGAAACGATAACGAAGCAGTGACTATTCAATAGTAACTATTAATGCCCCTATTTCGGTTTATAACTCAACTTAGTTGGGTTGTAATTAAAAAAACTCAACTCCTGTTTGGTATTACGAATAAGAACTTATTTCAGTTGAAGTTTAATTGATGTTGCCAACCTAAAAAGTGATGATTTGACAGATAAATGAACAACTGATCAATTTGTGGCGGAAATTGAAGCATCTGCAAAAGTGATTTTTTTTATTAATAGCAAAATAAATATTAGCTTAAATTTATTTTATAATATTTCGGTGAAAAAATTGACGTCGCGATTACGAGAAAATTTCGCATGATCACTCCAATCCGTTGGAACTCCCAAGCATAAAGAAAACGTTTAAGTGACAAATGATGAGCTTCTATTGAAGTTATTTTGGAGATTTGTAAGTTATTTTCGGTTAAATAAGGAATCGTATTGTTCGAGGGACGGCTGTACCCCTATTTTGAAACTATGCTATCAAGAATACTGTGGAAATAATTTTAGTATTGGATTGGGCAACATCTACAATTAATAAAGAGGTTTTAGATATTATTGAGGAGCATATTTGTGCGAAGTGGATTAAAACCCAAATGACTGCAGAGCAGAGCAAAGCGCTACAAAAACGCTTTTTACTCTAAATCAGGATTCCCAGGAGCAGTGGGTAGTATGCGAAAGTGAGTCCCGCATAATTTCACCTACTTGGTTGAAAACTTGTTTTTTCTATAAATGTGGACAAAACTGCTGATTATAAAGTTTCGTCAAAATTAATTTAAAAAAAGTTTAATTACTCGCTTTCCATTTTTTTTTTAATTTTGTCCCGGCAACGTTTTATAAGAAGGTGCACTATCGGATTCTAAAAACGGAGGTGGACACGCGTCTCTGGATACCACCTTTGAAAATTTTTGATAAAAATTAGGTGGTGAACCGTCTTGTAAAACGTTACTTTTTTCAAAACAACTGCAAAATTTTCTGAGACAACTGCTAGTAATCAGTTGTCAGATTTTGATGTCTTTGACAACTACAAAAAAACAAGGTTGTAAACGACAATGCCACAAAAAGTTGTTAGACCAGGCAACTTCAATCGACACTGTTTTTGACAGGTTGAGTTGTAGTCTGTAATACCAAATTGCAAAATTTCAACTGAAACAGAGTTCAGTTGTAAACCGTAATAGGGACATAAAACACCAAAAGTGTAATGCTGTAAACATTTTCTATTCACCTTAAAGTGGGCTATGATTAACAATAGCAACTAAATAATGTGACCATTAGTTTTCAATTTTGTTTAAAACTTTTAAATATCAAATAATTTGTTTCAATTTTGCATGTTATTATGCGATCAAACTTATTCACCCTTATCGCGAAGTTCACGCGGAAAAGTGTTCGCCTTCACTTCTTTTGTTCGGGTGAACTTTTTCCGCCTATCGGCAATTTCGGGCGAACAAAAGTTCACTTCGAAACAGCTGATGCTCTATTGTGAATTAGCAGCGAACAAATAATTTACTTGCAATTGTGTAAATTTTGTAACCAAGCATATATTTCCTTAAAATAAAACAAAAATAATAGAGATAAAAAATGTATAAAATAATGTTTAGTATTGCAATTAGGTTGGAGTTGATGGTAATAGTCTAGTTGAGGGGTCGACTGCTAATACGCTACCAAAAATATCGAGAGGTGTCAAAAGACGCGTATTAATCTCGAGAACAATAATCCGATGGCGGAAAAGAAAAATTTTATCTATGTCCGGAGATATTTGCAGTTGAAGCTGGCGATTTTCATGTAGTTGTTGTTGTGTTTGTACCCACAAAAAAAATGGTCATCACCGTGGCGGTAGCCACGGTTATACCACACACCCGGACTTGGCATGGCGTATCCCAGGGTTATTTTTTATAAGCGCGGCCGAAGGCCGCAGAAAGGTGTTCTGCGCAAAAATACTATGGATCCCACCCCCGGTTTCGGAGGTACCCGCGGGACTTTTTTCGGTTTTTCGTTAATATCTTTTGAACGAGTTAAAATTTTTCTTTTCCGCCTTCGGATTATTGTTCTCGAGATTAATACGCGTCTTTTGACACCTCTCTCGATATTTTTTGACGCGTATTAGCAGTCGACCCCTCAACTAGACTATTACCGTATTGATTGAGCGCGAGGAGAATATAAATGTGAAAACAATTCGGAGGCAATTAAGAGAAAGTTCTAACCTTTTGGAGCTAAGTGATTCACTGTAAGCTAATAATTACTATTTTCAGCGATTACTATTTAGCTTTGGCCAATATTACAGGCTAAACAAGCCGGCATTCTAATATTTGCTAGATTCTTACCAACTCCTTGCCACCATTGAAGCAAAAATTTGGAGTTCCACCAATTGTAAAGTTGAGTACATGTCTTCGTTTTTTCGCATAGGGAAAAGGCGTTGGAAAGAACATGAAGTGGGCCTTGGCCAATCTTGTTTCAATGAGGTGCTCAACATTTTGGAATCGTTGTTTTGTCCACAATGGATAACTTGGCCGACTAATACGTTGTCATAAAAAATAAAATTTACATACTTAGCAATACAGGAATTTCACTTTTTCTCACTCAGCTTCCGATTGTGCATTATTTATTTAATAATAAAAGTACAAAAAATTACTTACATTTTTCTTCGTTTGCCTGTAAAATCTAAGTGAACAAATTTGGGTTTCCGCGCTGTTCATTTCGCCCGAACAAAGAGTTGCCGATAAGGTGAAATCTTTTTCGAACACGAAAAATTGTTTCGCCACCCTCTGCGATAGGGTGAGCAAAAACTGTGAATATTTTTGTGTGAAAATAAAACTCGCGATAAGGGTGATTATAATTTTATGGGACTACTATAAACCATAAGAGCTATCAACAATTATGCAATATCTATAAACATACATTAACATCAAAGCGGAGTGTTTGAATTATACCATATTAAAACAAAAACAGCTACAACAAAATTAGCAAGACGAAACAAAATTAGTAATAATAATTGCGTAATCAAGCAAAAACAACAATAAGAATAACAACAACAAATCAAAATAAGAAACTGTATTAATTAAAACTAGTATCGCCTGTGGTCGAAATTCGACCAACTCTTATTTGTTTCAACTCAGTCTATGCATCCAGTGTTGGGGGTAGTGAAATAATGCGTTAATAGTTAAGCAGTGAGCGGAAATATAGCAAACTGGTCTAACTTACTTAAATTTTTCATTAAGACATTGTAATTTTTATTGTATTTTCTTAAATTTTCTACAAAATTTTCAAATGTAATTATAATCTTTTGGTATGGAGCTCCTTAAACAAAAATATAAAAAATATGTAAAATCAAAAGAAATTGACATAGAATTAAGGTGAAATTACTTGACATTAAATTGAAAAATAGGTTTTTCCACACCACCCGGGAGGTCCCTGTTGGGGCGCTACCGAAGTTAGTTTTGTGTGCTCGGTTCCCCAGTAGGCCTATATCTCCCATATACATATATCGCCCATTTGCTTCAATAGTGTCATAATTCAAAAACAGGAACTTTCAGTTAAAAACGAAGAAATGTGCTTAAGGAATTTAGCCTATTTCACGCCACCCGTTAGGTATGCAATTGGCGCTTTACCGAGTTTAATTTTGTATAAATACATATGTAGTATGTACATAAATGTGACACAAAACGAAAATTTCGAATAGAATAGAGGATACCTTCATAAAAAATAAAAATATAAAAACTTATGTAATGAGAAAGAAGGCAGAGTTTACTAAAAAAATTTAAATGAAAGAAAATAAATAAAGTACTTAAAGTGCGAAAAAATTAAGTGATGTGAATAAACAGTTCCATATAAAAATGCAATAAGTGCACTTGGACCTTTTTCCGGGTTTTAATGTTATCATTGTGGAAATATGAAGATTCTAATTTTCGGATATTTAATGTTGGGATTCCCATTGAGATCTATGTACGTAATTAATTTGTATTAAATTTGTAAACATTCATATTCATGAAATGGAGATGAATATATATGACCATATCTACCATAAAATATCGTCTGTGAACGATATAATACTAAGATATAGCAAAGCAGAATAAATTAGAAAAAGAGAAAAAGAAACAAAAACATTGAAATTATTCACGCAAACATATTTAGTAAAATAAAATTGATTTCATAATTTTAAGCGACATAAACAAATTATGATTATGGGATCTAAGTACCCGATTAATGGGAATATAATCAAACAAAGTTAGCCTAATAATAAATATAGTGGGTAATATACTGCCTATGCAATATTTCGACCTAAAATCGAAAACGTTTTTGGGTCGTTTTTTTTTCGTTTAATATACAACGCGAAATGTTCCGATTCAATCAAGTTGCATTTATATAATAATAAACTAAGTTGAAATAAAAGATAATATAATAAAATAAAATAAGAAATATCAAAATAAATTAGCATAAAAGACAATATACAAATTTTAATGTAATATCTTTGTAGCAAATTTATTTATTTTTTGTTCAATATAAGACGTGCTATATCTAAAATGAGCATAAAATCTGGAAATGCAAAAAACATTTGGGTCAAATTTGCAATTAATTGTTATAAATAAATAAATTTAGTGAGTTTGAACAAAAGTTGACTCATTATTTCTGATTAAATTTTTTTTAAAGCACCTAAAATGAAAAACAAAGAATCTGTTAAATAAAGACCTATGCTTTTACGTGTAAGTAAAATTTGTCCAAAAAATAGGCCGGTTAAGTTATTACTTCTCTATAAAGTTTTTTTGTGCGCTAACAATTATTTTAGAACAATTTTTTAAGGATTTTGGTACAAACCAATATAGGTAATTGGAAACAATGGGAAACAATATTTTATTTCAACAGAAAATGAGCGAAGCAGTAGTTCTCTCACCGTTTGGCGTGTACAAATATATACATATGTAGAGATGAAACATTTGAGCAACGCAACAATTGAGAATTTGGAGCTATTTACTCAGGGGGGTTTGTGAACATAATGCGTCCTACAGATGGCAATTTCGATTGTTGCACAGATTTTCGAATTTACAAAAAACTTTTTCTATTAATTATAAACAAATAGAGTAATATTTGTTAACAAAAATAGGCCTATGCACTGCGGCTGATCAATACGAATCGATTCATATAACTTTTATATGATTTTACGTATGCTAAGTATGCGAAACAGCCTGTCAATTGATTGTATGGAAATTTTGTTAGCGTATTAATATATAGATAGTGGGTAATATACTGCCTATGCAAGACGGCTGCTATGATGCCGGTTGCCGCTTTGACCTAAAATCAATCAGGTTTTTGGAACGTTTTTTTGTTCCGTAATTAGCATAAAAGGCAATATAAAAAATGTAATGTTATATTTTTGTAACTTTTTTTTTGTTCAGTATTTACGTTTAAGTGAAATTTGCCACAAAAAATGGGCCGGTCAAAAATTAATTCTATTTAAGATTTTTTGGTACGCTAAAAATAATTTGGAAACATTTTTTAGGATTTTGGTAGAGACTATTATAGGTAAGCGGCAACAATGGGGAACCATATTTGTATGTAGGTGAAACATTTGTGCTTTCGAATTTTGCGAGTATACATAAAATTAGAAATTCACATTAGAAAACTTAGATAATTGTTCCCAAAGACGGCGCGCTTGTGCATAAAGGTTTAGGTCTTTGAAATTCGCATTAGAACACTTAGATAATTATTCCCAAAGCGCTTGTGCACGAAAATGACTTACGATATTTGTATGAATTGTTCAAATCTACAAAAAACTTTTTCTATTAATTATAAACAAATAGAGTAATATTTGTTAACAAAAATAGGCCTATGCACTGCGGCTGATCAATACGAATCGATTCATATAACTTTTATATGATTTTACGTATGCTGAGTATGCGAAACAGCCTGTCAATTGATTGTATGGAAATTTTGTTATCGTATTAATATATAGATAGTGGGTAATATACTGACTATGCACGCTATGATGCCGGTTGCCGTTTTGACCTAAAATCAAAGACGTTTTTGGGACGTTGTTTTGTTTCGTTTAATATACAACGTGAAATTTTCCGATTCAGTCAAGTTGCAGTTAAATAATAATAAACCAATTTGAAATAAGAGAATATATAATAAAATAAAATAAGAACTAAAATAAATTAGCATAAAAGGCAATATAAAAAATTTAATGTTATATTTTTGTAACTTTTTTTTTCGTTCAGCATAAGACGTACTTTATCTAAAATGAGGATTAAATCTGCAAATGCAAAAAGATTTTCGGGCAAATTTGCCATTAATTGTTATAAATAAATTAGTTAGTTTCAACTAAAGTTAACTCATTATTTGTGATTTCATGTTTTTTTGAAAACAACTAAAATAAAAAACAAAGGATCTGTTAAATAAAAACTTATGTATTTACGTTTAAGTGAAATTTGCCACAAAAAATGGGCCGGTCAAAAATTAATTCTATTTAAGATTTTTTGGTACGCTACAAATTATTTTGGAACAATTTTTTAGGATTTTGGTAGGGACTATTATAGGTAACCGGCAACAATAGGGAACCATATTTGTATGTAGGTGAAACATTTGTGCTTTCGAATTTAGCGAGTATACATAAAATTTGAAATTCACATTAGAAAACTTAGACAATTGTTCCCAAAGACGGCGCGCTTGTGCATAAAGGTTTAGGTCTTTGAAATTCGCATTAGAAAACTTAGATAATTGTTCCCAAAGATGGCGCGCTTGTGCACGAAAATGACTTACGATATTTGTATGAATTGTTCGAATTTACAAAAAACTTTTTCTATTAATTATAAACAAATATAGTAATATTTGTTAACAAAAATAGGCCTATGCACTGCGGCTGATCAATACGAATCGATTCATATAATTAATTGTTATAAATAAATTAGTTAGTTTCAACTAAAGTTAACTCATTATTTGTGATTTCATGTTTTTTTTGAAAACAACTAAAATAAAAAACAAAGAATCTGTTAAATAAAGACTTATGTATTTACGTTTAAGTGAAATTTGCCACAAAAAATAGGCCGGTCAAAAATTAATTCTATTTAAGATTTTTTGGTACGCTACAAATTATTTTGGAACAATTTTTTAGGATTTTGGTAGAGACTATTATAGGTAAACGGCAACAATGGGGAACCATATTTGTATGTAGGTGAAACATTTGTGCTTTCGAATTTAGCGAGTATACATAAAATTTTAAATTCACATTAGAAAACTTGGACAATTGTTCCCAAAGACGGCGCGCTTGTGCATAAAGGTTTAGGTCTTTGAAATTCGCATTAGAAAACTTAGATAATTGTTCCCAAAGATGGCGCGCTTGTGCACGAAAATGACTTACGATATTTGTATGAATTGTTCGAATTTACAAAAAACTTTTTCTATTAATTATAAACAAATGAGTAATATTTGTTAGCAAAAATAGGCCTATGCACTGCGGCTGATCAATACGAATCGATTCATATAACTTTTATATGATTTTACGTATGCTAAGTATCTAAAATTAAAATTTAGTACATTTTAAAGAGTTATAAACTCTCTCTTCTGGAAGTTTAAAATAATATTTTGTATTTATTAAGATACGACTTTTGAAAGTTATTTTAATTACGCTTCGCACGCCACCAAATGAGAGAAATACACTTACACCAACACATCGGGTAAACGATTAGCTTATTGATTTAGAAGGTGCTTCTCCACAAAATTACCTAATAAATCCATATGCGAACCAAGGTAGGTTAGGTAGGTTGAACTGGCCGGTCTATGAGGACCTCACATAGACTGATTGAGTCCGTAGTGTTACCAGAAGTTTGTTTTAACGACCAAACTGAAAAACCCTATCAAAAACCATGACCTATGTTATAAAATAACTCCGTCCTCTTGGCAAATACTAGAAGCTTCCTAGGACTTAAGCCACTTGCTGCTTCTAGATCTGACAGCTGTATCACTCCTAATAGCTGGAGTCTTAGCCTGGCAAGTGCAGGGCATGAGCACAGAACGTGCTCGATCGTTCCTCCTCCAACCCGCACTTCCTACATCTGCTATCACTCGCCAAGCCTAATTTAAAGGCATGTGACGCCAGAAGACAGTGTCCAGTCAGAATACCCGTCCTGAGTCTACAGTCCTCTCTTTTTAATGATAGGAGCAACTGTGTTAGTCTAAGGTTGTAAGACCTACACATAATCTTCGACACTTTACAGCCCCGCGCTTGAACCCACGCCTTTCCCGCTTGGTCGATCATGTGCATCTCTCGCCTTCGCTTAGTCTCGCCCAATCTAATTGGGAGATCTACGGAGCAAGCTTCAAGGGATGCGCCCTTTTTAGCTAGTTCGTCTTTTTCATTCCCATCTATTCCCATATGCCCTGGGACCCAATATAGATGTATGCTTCTCCCTGTAGGTGTACACATGTATCGTCTCGTCCGCCATTTGCGCACCCTTGCGCCAACCGTCCACCTCTATTGTGGCCTTAAGATCTCCCTCGAAGCGCAGATAGGGAATCATGTAGTCTGTTCGTCTTGTGATTGATGACGCTATACTATATGGCCATATGGTCGGCGCTCAAGCTGCCCCGAAGCACCGAGCCTGGTTGCGGTTGTTAACGCTTTGTTCTTTGCTACCAGGTCTACAGGTGGGATGTGCAGAATGGCATACAGTGCAGCCGTCGGGGTTGTTTTCAGGGCTCCCGTAATGCTAAGCATCGATAGTCTGCATACCCCCTCTAATTTTTTGAGGTATGTTGTTTTTTGCGTGGCTTTCCACCAAACAAGAACTCCATAGTATAGAATAGGGCTTACAATCGCTGTAAAAACCCAATGAGAAAGAGAGGGCGATAGGCCCAACGTACACCCCAGCATTCTTTTACATGCATAGAGTGCCGTTGAGGCCTTCTTGACCCTCTCCTCCACGTTGAGCTTCCATGACAGCTTACTGTCTAGGATGATTCCTAGATATTTTGTGCAAGGTTTCTTCTGTAAGGTCACCCCTCCTAACTTAGGCCTGGTCCAATTTGGGACCTTGTACCTCTTTGTAAACAAGACCATATCCGTCTTCTCCGCCTTGACTTGCAACCCGACATTAGATGCCCAGGTATGAATATCCCGAAGCGCCCGATCCATCAAAGAACTATTCGTTGGAAGGCACTTTCCACTTATGACAATTGCAACGTCATCTGCGTAAGCCGTAAGTTTTACGGGCCCCTCATCGAATTGCCTGAGCAGTTGGTTGATGACCAGAGTCCACAGCAGAGGTGAAAGCACCCCTCCCTGCGGCGTGCCCCTGTCCACTGATTTCGTGGCCTCGTACAATCCCCATTGTGATGTAATCTTTCTGCAATTTAACATGCAGCCGATCCATCTCATTAAGGCAGGATGTACTTTAATGTAATTAAGACCATCCATAATCGCCCATTTTGCAACATTATTGAAAGCCCCGGCAATGCCCAAGAAGACTCCTAGATCATATTCCTTCTATTCCAGGGCTTTATCTATGCTTATTACCACCCTATGCAATGCGGTGTCTACCGACTTGCCTTTGGAGTACATATGCTTTGTTGAGAGCAGCTTTTCATCCACGTTGGACTTTATGTACACATCTATCAGCCTCTCAAAGGTTTTGAGCAGAAATGATGTTAAGATAATGGGTCTATAGTCTTTGGGATACACGTGACCGATCTTCCCCGCCTTCGGTAGAAAAGCTACACGAGCAGTTCTCCAAGAGTGCGGTACATGATTCAGTCTTATGCACCCATCGAATATTATTTTAAGCCATTCCACGACCGCCCTACTTGAGACTTGTAGCATGGCCGGGAATATACCATCTGGGCCCGGCGATTTAAACTTAGAAAGCGTCTTCACTCCAAAACACGACTGATTTTGGGCGTTGTATTAACCATTGCTATATATACTCAAATTATGGAAATGTTTTCCAGGTATATTATGCAGCTTGTAACCTAAAAATTTGGTTTTATTAACAAATTCCAACAACAAAAGTGACCGTACTAAATTCGTCCCCTTCTTACCTATACCTGCTCAGGCGCGAATTTATACCCAAGGTTGCTTCACTTTATTTGATGTAAAAAGTGAAATGGCAGCTGGACGCAGGTAGACTTTATGAATTCAAGTAACAGAATATTCAGCAAATACCTACTGTAAATTTCACGGAGACCTTTTCTGTCCTTTTTTTATTTTCCATCAAAGTTCGAAAAAGGTCCTAAAAATAGGATTTTCGAAAAATACTTTTATAAAAAAAAACGAAGTTTTATGTTTTTCTTCAACCTAGAATTAAATGTCCTTTCGTTATAATACAAGAAAACAGTAGCAGTCCGTTTTGTTTACAGACAAAACAATTTTTAATACAACAAAAAAGAACAAAAAACACAAATTTTTCGAAGTGTTAAATTTAATCAACTTTGAGCGGCTCTACCTCCTAAAATATCATTTTCTGTTTAATAAGATTTATATATTCGTAATCCCTGGAAAGTTCTCTATTAAATACATGTATTAGGTTATCGAACGCTTTCATGAAATTTTTGATTTTTGCCAGGCTTTTCGGGCAGAGGGGCCATAGTGCGTCGTTGACTGTGTCAAAATCTTTTGACAGGTCAAGTGACACGAGCACCGTCCTATGATGCGGTTTTTGCTGATTTAATCCGTAATTAATCTGAGTGCTAATGGCATTGAGCTCGGTGGTGGTGTGCATTTTACAGAAGCTATGTTTGGCTTTGTCTACAGAAGAATGCATTATAAATTGTTGGCATAAGCCGGTCGCGCATTTCTTCGAATCAGATAAAGTTTTGTTACCGAAGGCTATAGATACTTTATCGTTGTGTTTAGTTGGATTAGGCAAGGATTTGACGGTTGACCACAATTTACCAACACCCGCAGAGAGGTTGCAGTTCTTTAGATGGTCCTCCCATTTGGTACGTTTATGCTCATTTACCAGCCGCATGATATCCAAGTTAAGACTCCTAATAAGGGGGTCTCTAGGGTTGAGGTGTCTCGCAAGGTCACGTTCTTGTGCTAAATTTGCGACTTCGGACAGGAAATGCGGTATGTATTCAGGTATTCTACCGGCCGGGACGAAGCGTGCAGAAGCTGAAGCGATGACCTTGCGGAACGCACGCTCGCCTTGCCGGACATCAGTCGGAACGAGAAGAGCAGCAAAAGATTGATTTGTAAAGGTTGTGTAGTTTTCCCAATTGGCTTTTTGAGGTCGCTCAATTGAAAGGAGTATGGGCAGGTGATCAGAAGCTAAAGTAAGGATCGGTTGCCATTCAACGCAATTCATATGCCCTGCACTGATGATTGAGATATCAGGCAAGCTGTGGCAATTACCTGCAATTCCGGTGGGGGCATCGCCGTTTATCGTGCAGAAAGCCGTTTTGTCTATTTGCTCTGCTAGCTGCCTGCCTCTACTGTCGACTGGCAAGCTGGAATGCCAGAGATCGTGGTGAGCGTTGAAATCGCCAAGGATAAGACGGTTTTCGACACAATGTAGCGTACTAATATCAGGGCGATATTCACTTGGACAGCAGGTGGTAGGGGGAATATACATATATGTTAATTATTTCTAGGTCAACATCGTCTGACCGGATGGTTATGCCTTGACTTTCTAAGGTATTATCCCTGAGGCTTAGTTCTTTGATGGATCGGGCGCTTCGGGATATTCATACCTGGGCATCTAATATCGGGTTGAAGGTCAATGCGGAGAAGACGGATATGGTCTTGTTTACAAAGAGGTACAAGGTCCCAAATTGGACCAGGCCTAAGTTAGGAGGGGTGACCTTACAGGAGAAACCTTGCACAAAATATCTACGAATCATCCTGGACAGTAAGCTGTCATGGAAGCTCAACGTGGAGGAGAGAGGGTCAAGAAGGCCCCAACGCCACTCTATGCATGTAAAAGAACGCTGGGGTGTACGTGGGGCTTATCGCCCTCTCTTTCTCATTGGGTTTTTACAGCGATTGGTAGCCCTATTCCATACTATGGAGTTCTTGTTTGGTGGAAAGCCACACAAAAAACAACATACCTCAAAAAATGAGAGGGGGTATGCAGACTATCGATTCTTATCATTACGGGAGCTCTGAAAACAACCCCGACGGCTGCACTGTATGCCATTCTGCACCCTCTGCACATTCCACCTGTAGACCTGGTAGCAAAGAACATAGCATAGTAGTATAGCGTCATCAATCACAAGACGAACAGACTACCTGATTCCCTATCTGCGCTTCGAGGGAGATCTTAAGTCCACAATAGAGGTGGACGGTTGGCGCAAGAGTGCGCAAATGGCGGACGAGATGATACATGTGTACAGAGATGGTTTCAAAGTAGTGGCAGGAGTAGGGTCTGCGGTATACTGTGCTGATCCGGAAATAAGCAGATCCTACAGGCTGCCGGATTACTGTAGCGTTTTCCAAGCGGAAATATTAGCCGTAACCAAAGCAGTAGAAACCCTGGAAGAGAATAGCTTAAGCTGCAACCGTGTTAACTTTTATATTGACAGTCAAGCAGCAATTAAGGCAATAATCTCGCATAGCACAGCATCTAAATGCGTGTTAGAGTGTAAGCAGTCTCTGTAGAGAATCGGGACAGGGAGAAGCATAATCTATATTGGGTCCAAGGGCATATGGGAATAGATGGGAATGAAAAAGCGGACGAACTAGCTAAAAAGGGCGCATCCCTTGAAGCTTGCTCCGTAGACGTCCCAATTAGACTGGGCGAGATTAAGCGAAGGCGAGATGTGCACATGATCGACCAAGCGGGAAAGGCGTGGTTCAAGCGCGGGGCAGTAAAGTGTCGAAGATTATGTGTAGGTCTTACAACCTTAGACTAACAAAGTTGCTTCTATCATTAAAAAGAGAGGACTGTAGACTCATGACGGGTATTCTGACTGGACACTGCCTTCTGGCATCACATGCCTTTATATTAGCTTGGTCAGTGATAGCAGATGGAGGAAGTGCGGGTTGGAGGAGGAAACGATCGAGCACGTTCTGTGCACGTACCCTGCACTTGCGAGGCTAAGACTCCAGCTACTAGGAGTGATACAGATGTAGAAGCAGCAAGTGGCTGAAGTCCAGGGAGGTTCTAGTATTTGCCAAGAGGACGGTGTTATTTTATAACATAGGTCCTGGTTTTTGATAGGGTTTTATAGTTTGGTCGTTAAAACAAACTTCTGGTAACACTACGGAGTCAATCAGTCTATTTGAGGTCCTCATGGACCGGCCAGTTCAACGTAACCTATCCCTGCGGCTGATGTTAGGTTGAAATAGACTATATTGCACGGTGTGATGAGTGATAAAGGCAAGGCCACCACTATTACTCCTTATGCGATCTTGCCTATGAATGTTGTAGCCATCGCAAGTTCGGAGGTCCGATCTGGCAATTAGCTTTGTTTCTTGAATTGCGGCTATACGGATATTATTTTTATTCATGTATTCAATTATCTCTGCGATCTTGCCAGTTAAACCGTTAAAATTAAGTTGCAGAATTCTGAGGTGCATAGGGGCGGCAGTCGTCACTCTGGGAGTCAGAGATGGATGAAGGCGCCTTGAACGATATAAGCTTTGTCGAGTGTGCTGTCCGAATACTGCTGGTGTACCTGGTGTCAATGAGTTAGTACTACTGTTTTGGCAGCAAGTTGCAACGAATGTACCGGTCCGACGGTTGCCGTTTGTAAGCCCAGAGCATCTATGAAGGTGGCATATGCCAAGGCATGAACTGCATAGGACCGATGCTGCGATCGTAAATACCCTGAGCCGGCATAGGGAACACATGGTGTGGTGGACAAGGAGTTAATGACTCCTTCTTACACGAGTACGACTGTCGGAAAGGGAGGGGAGAGACGGGGGTAAAAGCTGGTGCATTGCTACTATCCATGCTACGTAGATTGTAGTGATGGGTTGTAGCGGCCGCGTTAGGTGAAAGCGCTGTTTGGCGCGAACAACAGCGGGCGGTTGATGTGGACTGCTGAGCAGCGTCGCTGCTAGAAGGTGGCGGAGGTACGTTTGAGAGTGAATCGCGGGACGCCCTTGGACGTGAACAGCAGCAGCCACAAAGGTTTTATTGAAATTTCGGGGGCGACGAACGTTGGGTTCTAACCCAGAGCAGCCCGAACGATGCAACCATCTTTTACACGTGACACACTGGCAAGAGTATGA
This sequence comes from Eurosta solidaginis, assembly GCF_040869045.1. Lineage (NCBI taxonomy): Eukaryota > Metazoa > Arthropoda > Insecta > Diptera > Tephritidae > Eurosta > Eurosta solidaginis. The sequence continues at coordinate 116,805,910 of NC_090319.1, read as the reverse complement.
CCGTCTAAGATAAATCCTTTTCCGACATATGCAGCAGAACCACAGCCTGTAACCGGGGTTAGGTTCAATACCTTCCCGGAGCAGGAGGGTATGGAGCATTCCAGCTGCAAGGAGCTGCTCCGAGGATGACAATTTGTGGGAGGGACGCAACAAATTAAATGGGGTTACACTGAAATGACAGCCCTTGGTCGGAAAAAAAATTCCGATTCGCTCCGGTTAGAAGAACCGGCTGCCGTGGGAAGCGTACTCCTTTCCCTCGAGCGATCTGCCGACTTCCTCACTACGGAACTACGCACTTTCGTCATATTTAAAAAAGGGAAAGTGGGAAGATTACAAAACTGATACTGACAATCGTTTTGCTGTCCTCCCTATCCCAACTGATGCCCGTCAAGGGGGCGTGCTTTCCGCAAGGTCATTGAATTCGGTTCGGCACGTTTTATTCCAGCCGGAAGAATCCCGGAAATCCGGCCACATTTTCTAGGTCGCATCTCTAGCGAGAGAACGTGACCTTATAAGACAGCACGACCCCGGCGACCCCCAAATAAGGAATATAAACCAAAGCATCAGATTGCTAGTAGATGGACACAAGCGGGCGAAACGGGAGGAGCACTTAAAGAATTGTAACCTCTGCCGGTGTAGGTAAGCTATGACCCACCATAAAGTCCCTATCGAACCTGACTAAGCACAATGATAAAATCTCCATCGCCTTTGGCAATAAAGCTGTCGGATGCGAAAAAATGCGCGAGCGATATGTATAAGTTAAACAGAAGTGGGGATAGGACACCACCCTGTGGCACCCCTTGTTTAATTCTTCTTGGTTTGGATGTTATGTTCCTAAATGGCACCGATGCTTGCCGACCAAACAGATAATCTGCGGTCAACCTTTTGAGGCTTGGGGAAAGGGATGACCCTTCCAGGTCTTGCAGTAACGTGCCGTGGTTGACCGTAGCAAAAGCTTTTGACAGGTCTAACGCACCGAGTAGGTACTGTCCTATGGTGTGGGTTTTGATTTAATACGCAATTTATTTGTGTTAATGGCGTTTACCGTGGTGGTAGGGCTATGTAATTTTCGAAATGATTGGCAAGGCACAAATTTGAATGATGATGACGAAGGGGGACAGGAACAAGTTGAAGACATGCGCTAGATAGTTAAATCTCTCTTTGCCTAGTTTTTTTTAAGCATCGGAATGGCTATGCCGTCTGGGCCTACTGCTTTAGATGGTTTAGCATGAACGGTGACCTCTTTGGCGGTGATGGTAATTGGGGACGCCCTGTATTTATGCTTGTGTGCGCGTCTGACTTGGTCAACAGTAGATTTTATTACATATTGTCGGCCAAAAGCGCTCGCGCATATTTTCGCATCCGACAGCACTTTATCGCCAAAGGCAATGGAGATTTTGTCATTGTGCTTTGCGGTGGACCAAAGCTTACCTACACCGGCAGAGGTTACAATTCTTTAAGTGCTCCTCCCATTTCGCCCGCTTGTATTCATCCACAAGCAATCTGATGCGTTGGTTTATATCCCCTATTTGGGGGACGCCGGGGTTGTTGTTGTTGTAGCAGTGCTTCGCCCCATCCAATAGGTGTGGCCGATCACAAATTGTCATCAATATCCTCTAACGGGAGTCCAAGGAAACATGCTGTTTCAACAGGGGTGCACCATAATGAGAGGGGTGTTAGAGGCGTTGGTTCCACGTTACAATTGAAGAGATGGTTGGTGCCACGTTGTTGTTGTTGTTGTTGTAGCAATGCTCGCCCCACCTAATAGCCGCGACCGATCACAAATTGTCATCAATATTCCTCTAACGGGAGTCCAAGGAAACTTGCCGTTTCAACAGGGGTGGACCATAAGGAAAGGGGTATTAGAGGCGTTGGTTCCATATTACAATTGAAGAGATGGTTGGTGTCATGTGGGGACACATTGCAAGCGGGGCATACATTTTGTATGTCGGGGTTGATTCTGGATAGGTATGTGTTTAACCTTGTGGAGATTGAAACCACGTTTTAAACTTTATACTATATTTTATTAGTTCGCCTAAAAGTATACGTCAATATTTTTTATTTTTTCACAACAATGAAAATTTTTGAAAATTGAAAATCAATATTGAAATTTAAAATATTGATAATACATTTAAAAATTAAAAAGTTCAAAGTAACTAAAATACAAAGTTAAATAAAGATAATAAGAACCCTACATTACTCCCCCTTCAAGAAAATTTATCATTAAACAAATTGAATGTAACTCTCTTTTTATGTAAATTCTTGGTGTTGTTTGTGTCTGTTGTCTCAATTATTGCCGGTTTTAATCTATCAATAGGAATAGTTTTAATATTATTATCTATTTCAAGTTTAAAACATTTTTGGTCTTTTTCCACAAAATTGTCCTTCATATGGTTGTTGTAATGAATGTTTATTAATGACTCGAACGAATGCAAATTTACAAGTTTGAAGATCTTTTGGAACATAAATTCCAGTATCAGCATCTTTATGATGACTTAAATTTGATCTAACATTTCGAAAATTTTCACGTAAATTACTTAAAACTTCAGTTGATGAGAAATTTTTAGCTGATGGCACAACAAGTTCCCCTGGCAACCGTAAATTCTGACCGAAAACCATTTCCGCTGGTGTAGCCGAAATATCTTCTTTGTAAATAGATCGCAAACCAAGTAATATGACAGGTAACTCGTCATACCAATTATTTGTGTCCTCTCTAGCTATTATAGTAGTCTTTAATTGTCTATGGAACCTTTCAACCATACCATTTCCTTGAGGGTGATATGCGGATGTTGTAATTTGGTGACTACCAAGTAATTTAGTTAACTCTGAAAACAATTTCGATGTAAATTGGCTACCTTGATCAGTTGTTATCTCTAACGGAACTCCAAACCGAGAAATATATTCTCTAAAAAACTTATTTGCAATTGTAGTTGCTGAAATATCTTTTAATGCATATGCCTCAGGCCAACGAGTAAATCTTTCAATAATCGTTAAAATATAGCGATGTCCTTTTGAAATAGGTAATGGTCCAACTATATCTAAATGGATGTGTTCAAATCTATTCTTGGGAATTTGAATTTTGACAACAGGGGATTTTGTATGACGATAAACTTTAGACTTTTGACAATTAAGACACTCTTTTGACCAAATATTAATATCCTTATTCATATTAGGCCAATAATATTTTTTAACTATGAGCCGTCGTGTAGCTCTTGTACCCGGATGTGCTATTCCATGTAAAATATCAAATACTGTCTTTCGCAAATTACTCGGTACAAATGGCCTAGGAGTTTCTCCTGAAATTTCACACCAAATATTAAAATTTAAAATAGGAATATTAATTAACTTTAAATTTAGATATTGAGAATCAGATACAAGTTGATTTAAGTCATCATCTTTTTGTTGTTCAGTTTGTAAAATTTTAAAATTCAGTTCTGTATTATATATTGCATTAACCTCAAAAGCTCTAGATAGCGTATCTGCTACAACATTAAAAAAATTAAAAAAAAATAAATGTAAGGCGCGATAACCTCCGGAGAGATCTAAGGCCGAGCTTCTCTTCCAATTTGCGTCGTGCTCCTCTTGATTTTCCCTACAAATTGGCCGGACGGGACCTACATGTTTTATGCCGACTCCGAACGGCATCTGCAAAGCAGATGAGTTTTCACTGAGAGCTTTTCATGGCAGAAATACACCCGGAGTGCTTGCCAAACACTGCCGAGGGGCGACCCCGCTTAGAAAAATTTTCTTCTAATTGAAAAATCTTATTTCTAAAATTTTGATGTTGCTTTGCCTGGGAGTTGAACCCAGGGCGTACGGTGTGATAGGCGGAGCACGCTACCATCACACCACGGTGGCCGCCACAACATTGGATTCTCTTTTAATGTATTGTATGTCATCAGTAAATTGTGCTATACATTCCAAGTGTCTCGTTTGTCTAGGACTTCGTTCTGTTTTTGAATTTAAAGCAGTAGTCAAAGGTTTATGGTCCGTATAAACTGTAAATTGTCGTCCTTCCAAAAGATATCTAAAATGTTTTATATTTAAATAAATCGCCAATAATTCCCTATCAAAAGCACTGTACTAAATTTCAGTTGGAGAAAGTTTTTTAGAAAAGAATGCAATGGGCTCAATTTTATTATTGTAATTTTGTTGTATAACGCCCCCAATCGCTGTGTTAGATGCATCTACTGTTAAAGATAATTAAGCATCTTTGTTAAAATGATTTAACAATATCGTAGATGCAAATTTATCTTTAATGCATTCAAAAGCTTCATTCGAATTCTCATCCCATACCAAAGTTTTGTCACGTTTCTTATTTACTTTGTTAATTAGATCATAAATTTTGTTTGTAAATTCTGCTAGTTTTGGAATGTATCTATGATAATAATTTACCATACCAATAAATTTCTGTGCCTGCTTAACTGATTTTGGACGTTCGAAATTGCGAATAGCTGATACCTTTTCATCGGAAGGTCGAATACCTGTTCCAGAAATGTTATGTCCTAAAAAATCTATATTCGTTACACCAAAAGTACATTTACTTGGTTTAATGTTTAAACCGTACTCTGTAAGGCGTTGAAAAAGGATACGTAAATCTTTTAAATGTTGTTCTTCGTCTGTACTTGCAATAAGTAAGTCGTCGATGTAAGCATATACAAAATCTAAGTCACCTACTACCTCATTTATGAATCGTTGAAAGGTTTGTGCAGAATTTCTAAGTCCGAAAGGCATTCTCATGAATTCAAACATACCGAAAGGAGTTGTAATAGCAGTTTTATAAATATCTTCTTCGGCCATAGGAATTTGGTGATATGCCCTAACTAAATCCAATTTTGAAAATATATTTTTATTATGAAGGTTCATATTAAAATCTTGAATGTGAGGTAAGGGATAACGATCGGGAACAGTTACAATATTCAATCTTCTAAAATCACCACATGGACGCCAATCATTCAACTCTTTTTTAGGTACAAGGTGAAGTGGTGATGCTACTGAAAATTTGAAGGCCGACAAATGCCTGTTTTAACTAAGAAATCAAACTCCGTTTTCGCGACTTTGTATTTAACCGGATCTAAGCGCCTGGGCTTAGAAAATGGAAGACTACCTTCTGTTACAAGTCGATGTACTGTTGTATGTTTAACAGGTTTGGTATAATCTGGCTCTGAAATAAGTGACGGAAACTCTTTTAATAATTTTGTAAATTTATTGTCAACCACAAATAATTTAGGTAATGGAATATCACAAAAGTAGGATACTGTATTAACTGAGAGATTGGTTAATGGATCTACTAAACGTTTATGTTTAATATCTATAAGAAGACCATATTTACAAAGAAAATCAGCGCCAATTATTGGCTTGGCTATATCCGCAATCAAAAATGTAAAGGGAAATTCACGTCTTAAACCCAAATTTACGTTTAAAAGCCTTTTCCCGTAAGTGGCAATTGTTGAGCCATTAGCTGCAGTGAGAATTATGTCGGAACGTTTCGTATGAGGAAATTTAGATGCGGGTAATACCGAAATTTCTGCTCCACTATCAATTAAAAAATTTTGTTTGTTTTCTCTATCAAAAATAAATAAGCGACGCGTCGAAAATTCTAAATTTCCGCTGTTCGTCGCTGCAAGAACGGAAGAATTTAGTTTGTTGAATCTTTGTTTTTTGTTATAAGAACAAGGTTGTTCACAACTTCTAGCATTATTTCCAAATTTGTAGTGAAATCTACACAACCAATTTGGATTATTACGCGAGTTAGAACGACGTCTAAAAGAATTTCTAAAATTGTTCCTAGAATTGGAACGTGACCTAGATTGATTCCGATACATTTCTGTTTTAATTTCACCTAACTCCAAAGAAAGTTTCTGAAAATTTTCACTCACCAAAGAGGTAGTTTTAACCAAGTTTTCAACAACAGAATTTTGTGCTTTTGTATCCGAAAAATTATTAACCGAAAATACTTCATTTTTGTTTATCACTTCCCAAATATTATCTGCTAATTTTGTTAATTCGGTAATATTATTAGAACTCGAACTAGCTAAAATCATACTCAAATTTTTAGGAAGTTTACGCATCCAAATTTTCTTTAAAATATTTTCGCTGAAATTTGATCCGGCTAATATAATTAATGAGCGATAAAATTCTGATGGCTTACGATCACCCATCTCAGAATCATTTAAAATTTTATCAAGTTTCGAATTTTCGCTAAGTGAGTGTCTTTCTATCAACACTTGTTTAAGTTCAGTAAATTTGTTATTAATGGGGGGATTTTGGATAAAATCCAAAATAGTTATTATCACTTCCTGTGGAAGTGCTGTAATGATGTGTTCGTATTTAGTGTTTTCTTGTGTAATGTTTTTAGTACTAAATTGTGTTTCGGCATGAATAAACCATGCTTCTGGACAATTAGTCCAAAATTGTGGAAGTTTTACTGAAACTGACAAAATTTCATTTTGAGTAACATTTGCATATGGATTTGTAATTTGTTGTTGAGAAGTGTCATGTGATAAATCTATCAAAGTGTCGTTTAAATTGTTAGTAAATGTAGATGTTTGCGTATTATGTTGTGGTGAACGAATCATAATGAATTAAATGAAAAGAGAGTTAACTAACAAAACAGTAAAATAAACTAGTAATTCTATAAAGAGAGAGTTTACAATAATAATAATATATCTAAGTATACATACATAAACACATATAATATAAATATAACTGTTCACCAAAATACTTGCTGTGAATATGCAGTTTGTTGCTGTTAATGCAATGGCTTTTGATGTTTTAGCTGCTCAATCAGGGAACTCAAAAATAACAGTTGTGTTTATGCAATGGCTTTGTTGAGATTGTGTGTCCTCAATATAGTTGGATGATACAATATTGATGAGTTAATTTTTGTTTTGTTGTTGTTATTTAACATCGCATTTAATAAGAGCAACCGAAGTAGTGATTTGGATCAGCTTGAAAAACTGCACATTATTCTACAAATTCTTGTTGATACACGTTCAATCCGGATATACGGTCTTGATGGGAATTCGTACGATGTTACAAATCTTTGTACTGAGTTGAAATTAATGAAACTTTCTGCATTAGATATTGGTTCTATGTGAGGTAAACGTTCGGGTAACGATATACGAAATTCGTTTCGTATTGATTGTAATATTTTCTTGGATACTATGGCTGATAAAAGCGTAATTGTTCAGCTGTACGTGTCCGAGTGTTTCACCAAAATATTCATATTTTGTTGATTAAATATTTGTTTTTGGTTTTTGCTTTTTTTTAAGCTATTTCCAATTCGGCGTGTGTGCTTTTTGACCGATGTAAACTGGAATGAATGCCTGTTGTTTTGTTAATTATTCTTTGTTTGAGAGATTCTTCTCATTTTGCACAATTTATTTTTTTTTGTTCGTTATCTGTTATGATTTTATTACAATTCGCACATATTTGTCTTTTTTTTTAAATTTTCACAAAAGTTCACTTTATCACTAAAGCAAGATCGCCAGTGTGGAGATTGAAACCACGTTTTAAACTTTATACTATATTTTATTAATTCGCCTAAAAGTATACGTCAATATTTTTTATTTTTTCACAACAATGAAAATTTTTGAAAATTGAAAATCAATATTGAAATTTAAAATATTGATAATACATTTAAAAATTAAAAAGTTCAAAGTAACTAAAATACAAAGTTAAATAAAGATAATAAGAACCCTACAAACCTGTTACAATATCCAGAACGAAGTTTAGCAAGAGTGACACGCGTTTCCCTGGGGAGTATGCGTTCCTCTTCCGCGAGTTTTGGATAATTTTCTTTAAGTACTGGATTCATCGGGCAATTCCCGGCATAAAGGTCCGACGCCTGTTTAGATGTCTGTTGGGATGCCCAGGTTTCTGAGTATTCAACAGGAACTGTTTGGTCAGCATCTCATTTCTCTCCCTGATGGGGAGTATTCTCGCCTCATTAAGCAGATGGTGTTCTGGGGACATAAGAAGACAGCCCGTGGCGATTCTGAGAGCAGTATTTTGCAGGCCTGTAGTTTCTTCAAGTAGGTGATTTTTAGGCTTGGCGACCATATGGGTGACGCGTAGCACGTAATCGGCTGGCTAATTGCTTTGTATGTAGTCATGAGCGTTTCTTTATCTTTTCCCCAGGTACTGCCAGCGAGGGATTTGAGGATTTTGTTACGGCTCTGAATTCTCGGAACGATTGCGGCTGCGTGCTCACAAAAATGTAGATCCTGATCAAACGTCACACCCAAGATTTTGGGGTGTAGGACAGTCGGTAGCGTAGTGCCATCGACGTGGATGTTCAAAATGGTCGACATTTGGGACGTCCATGTTGTAAATAAGGTCGCGGAAGATTTAGTCGGTGATAATGCCAGGTTTCGCGAGGGGAAAAAACTGGAGAGATCAGGGAGGTAGCCGTGTATTTTATTGCTTGGCGCATCGATCTTTGGGCCTGGGCCTGTGGCCATTATTGTGCAGTCATCGGCGTAGGAAACGATTGTGACTCCTTCCGGTGGTGAAGGTTGCTTAGATATGTAGAAATTAAAAAAAAGTGGGGATAGGACACCACCCTGTGGCACCCCTTGTTTAATTCTCCTTGGTTTTCATGTTTCGTTTCTAAATTGCACCGATGCCTGCCGACCACCCAGATAATTTGCGGTCCACCTTTTGAGACATGGGGGAAGAGTAGACCCTTCCAGGTCTTGCAGTAACGAGCCATGGTTGACCGTATCAAAAGCTTTTGATAGGTCTAGCGCTACGAGTACTGTTCTATTGTGGAGGTATTGATTTAAACCGCAATTTATCTGGGTGCTAATGGCATTTAGCGCGGTGGTAGTGATGTGGAGTTTTCTGAAGCCATGTTGATGAGGGGCTAGCTGCAAATTTGCTTGGAAATGAGGGAGCAAAATGGCTTCAAGCGTCTTTGCCACTGGCGATAGGAGAGATATCGGACGATACGACTCACCTATGTTAGCTGGTTTCCCAGGCTTTAGTAGCGGGACCACCTTGGCCATTTTCCATTTCTCGGGTATGACAAAGGTGGAAAGAGACAGGTTGAAGACATGCGCTAAATATTTGAAACCCTCTTTCCCTAGGCTTTTAAGCATCGGCATTGCTATGCCGCCTGGACCCACTGCTTTGGATTGTTTAGCACGCCCAATGGCGTCCTCAACCTCTTTAGCGGTGATGGTGATTCGTGACGCGCTGAATTTGTGTTTATGTGCGTGTCTATTGGCTCTCCGTCTAACTTTGTCGACCGTAGGATGCATTATATATTGTCGGCAGAAAGCGCTCGCGCATTTTTTCGCTTCCGACAGCACTTTGTCGCCAAAGGCGATGGAAACTTTGTCTTTGTGCTTAGTCGGATTCGATAGGGACTTTACGGTGGACCAAAGTTTACCCACAGCGGTAGAGAGGTTACAACCTCTTACGTACTCCTCCCATTTCGCCCGCTTGTGTTCATCCACAAGCAATCTGATGCGTTGGTTTATATCCCTTATTTGGGAGTCGCCTGGATCAAGCTGTCTTTGAAGGCCACGTTCTCTCGCTAAGTTCGCGGCCTCCGCCGGGAAGTGGAGCCGGATTTCGGGAATTCTACCGGCGGGAACGAAATGTGCCGAGGCGGATTCAATGACCTTACGGAAGGCACGCTCCCCTTGGCGGGCATCAGTCGGGATAGGGAGGGCAGCAAAGCGGTTGTCTGTAAAGGATTTATATTCTTCCCACTTTCCTTTTTTGAAGTTTATGAAAGCGCGTTTTTCAGTGACGATGAAGTCGGCGGTACGCTCGAGCGAAATAAGTATGGGCAGGTGGTCGGATGCCAATGTTACCATCGGCTGCCAGTTGACGCAGTTTACGAGTTCTGCGCTCACGATTGAGATATCTGGCGAGCTGTGACAGCTTCCTACCATACGTGTGGGGGCGTCTCCGTTTATTGTGCAGAACGTCGTTCTTCTATTTGATCCGCCAACATCTCACCCCTACTGTCCGCCCGCAAGTTTGAATGCCATAGATCATGATGGGCATTGAAATCGCCTAATATAATGCGATTGTTGCCAGTGAGTAAGGCCCTGATATTAGGGCGGTATCCACTGGGGCAACAGGTGGCAGGAGGGATGTAGATGTTGATGATTTCTAGGTTTGCATCGCCTGACCGGACAAATAGGCCTTGACGTTCTAAGACATTGTCCCTGCGGTCGATGCCAGGATCAAATATATAATATTGCACAGAGTGGTGTATGATAAACGCGAGACCGCCTCCATTTCCGCTCTCGCGGTCTTTCCTGTGGACATTATACCCAGGACAGGTCTGCAATGCAGATCTTGCTGTGAGTTTTGTCTCTTGAATGGCAGCAATGAGGATGTTGTGCCGCTTCATGAAATCGACTATCTCCGTAATCTTCCCAGTTAGTCCATTACAGTTTAACTGCAGAATTCTGAAGTGCATAAGGGGAGACGCCGCCACTCTGGGGGTAAGTGACGGGTGACTACGCCTGGGTTGTGGAAGGCCAGGACGCAATTGCTGTTGTGGCCCTGGGACTGGGCGTCCTTGGGCAAGCATTGGGGTACCTGGATGATTTGGGTTTGCGACCTGGCAACATGGCGCGATGAAACCCGTCGGGGGGTTGCCGTCGCGGAGACCAGAACATCTAGGAAAGTGGCACCACCCAAGGCAGGAGCTGCATTGTTGTAGTTGTAGCGATAAGATTGCTCCCCGAAGGCTTTGGGGAGTGTTATCGATGTGATGGTCCTTTGCCGGATACAGATCCGGTACGCCCCGGTAGCACAGCACCATTAAGGTGCTAGCCCGACCATCTCTGGAACGATTTATATGGCCACATTAAACCTTCAGGCTATCCCTCCCTCCCCACCCCCAAGTTCCATGAGGCCGAATTTCGGGAATTCTTAAGGCGGGAATAAAGCGAGCCGTGGCGGATTCAATGACCTTGCGGAAAGCACGCTCCCCTTGGCGAGCATCAGTCGGAATAGGGAGAGCAGCAAAGCAAACTTTCTTAAAGTTTATCAAAGTGCGTTTTTCGGTGACGATGAAGTCAGCGGTACGCTCGAGCGAGATAAGTATTGGCAGGTGGTCGGATGCCAATGTTACCATCGGATGCCAGTTGACGGAGTTTACGAGTCCTGCGCTCCCGATTGATATATCTGGCGAACCGTGACAGCTTGCTACTATACGAGTGGGGGTGTCTACGTTTATTGTGCAGAACGTCGTTTCTTCTATTTGATCCGCCAACATCTCACCCCTGCTGTCCGCCAGCAAGTGTGAATGCCATAGGTCGTGATGGGCATTGAAATCGGCTAAGATAATGCGATTATCGCCAGTGAGTAAGACGCTAATATTAAGGCGGTATCCACTGGGGCAGCAGGTGGCAGGAGGGATGTAGATGTTGATGATTTCTAGGTTTACATACAAGTATATGATATTGCACCACTTATGATAAACGCGAGACCGCCTCCATTTCCGCTCTGGCGATCTCTTCTGTAGTTTAGTCTCTTGAATCGCAGCAATGCGGATGTTGTGCCGCTTCATGAAATCGACTATCTCCGTGATCTTGCCAGTTAATCCATTACAGTTTAACTGCAGAATTCTGAAGTGCAGCGGGGTAGACGTCGTCACTCTAGTAGTAAGTGACGGTTGACTACGCCTGGGTTGTAAATGGCTAGGAAGCAATTGCTGTGGTGGCCCTGGCACGGGACGTCTCTGGGTAAGCATTGAGGTACCCGGTTTATTTGGGTTAGCGGCTTTGCAACATGGCGCAATGAAGCCCGTCGGGGGTTTCCGTAGCGGAGAACAGAACATATAGGAAAGTGGCATCGTCCAAGGCAGGAGCTGCATTGGGCGGATGTCGCAAACATATATATTCTGTGCTGCAAACGGTGAAAAGGTGGTAGGGACTAAGAGTATGTTTCCCTGACCTACACGATTACTGCCGGAAAAGAGGGGGGAAGAAGACGGGGGCGGGGGCTGATGCTCGGCATTGCTACCCGCTCTACTACGGAGATTGTAGTTATGAGTGGGAGCGGCCGTATGAGCTGGTGGCGCCGTAGGCCGCGAGCAGCAGCGAGTACTTGTTGTGGCTTGCTGAGCAGCAGAGCTGCTGGAAGGTAATGGGGAGGCGGTAAGGCGCAGACTACGGGTCGCCCTTGCCCGTGAGCAGCAAGAAGGCACAAAAGATTTACAAAAGTTACGAAAACGTCTGGTTTTGTGATCTAGCCTAGAACAACCTGTCCGATGCAACCATCCCTTGCACGTGACACACTGACAAGAGTATGACCGTCCTAAAAAGATTATTTTCCGGTAAACGCAGCAAAACCTTTTCTCAGGATCGGGGTCAGAAGACGGACCCGGATTAGGTTCGATACCTTCCCGGAGCAGGAGAGTATGGCGCAGTCCCGCTGCGAGGAACTGCTGGGAGGATGACAATTTGTGGGGACACAACAAATTAAATGGGTTTACACTGAAACGACAGTCCTTGGTCGGGAAAAATCCCGAGTCGCTCCGGTAAATAGAACCGACTGCCTTGGGAAGCTGGACGCCGGGGTCGTTGTCTTATAAGGTAACGTTCTCTCGCTAGAGTTGCGGCCTTCGCTAGCAAATGTGGCCGAATTTCCGGGATTCAATGACCTTGCGGAAAGCACGCTCCCCTTTACGGGCATCTGTCGGGATAGGGAGGGCAGCAAAACGATTGTCAGTATAAGTTTTGTAATCTTCCGACTTTCCTTTTTTAAAATTGGAAATTGGGATGATTACATTTCATATGTTTAAAGCACTCGGAAGCATTTTAAAAGCATGAAGACAAATGTTTTACTTGAGCTAATTTAAATTTTTTGAATTATCACCCCTACCGTTGTTGTTGATGTTGTAGCGATAAGATTGCTCCCCTAACGTCTTTGCATTCTCTCATTATAATAAACTTGAAAAGGTGTAGAAAACAAACGGAATATCAGATATACATAAAGGAGAAATAAATAAACAGCTGTTCGAGAAGGCTATTCGCAAAAATTCTAGACCATTGTTCACTATATAATTTGGTCGCTTAAATTGAGGTTATGTAGCGAATTAAGTGGAAGGCAAAAAAAAGAAGGCAGTCGAATGGAGTGAAATGAAGAACACCAAGAACAGTTGTATCAATATTACAGATAAAGTTTAAAAAAAAGAACTAAATAATTATATATAAGCAAAAGTTTTCTGCAAATAAGGCGACCTGAATGCTATATATTCTTAAGATAGCTAAGTTTAGGTCTGTTTCAATATTTTTGAGTCATCGCCTGTTAGTGGCGCTACTTGTTAAGGTTTACAATGGTCTTGACCCAAGGAGAAATAAGCGAACGAGGAAACTGAGAGTAAAAAAGCAGCACATGCTGAGGAATAATGAGTCACTTTGCTTTTAACACGCTATTAGTGAAGTAAGCGAGTATTATAATTGTGAAGTAGATACTACTAAAACAGAAGATTTGTAATTAAAGGACATATTGCTATATGTTAAATTCGTGTTATTTATTCTGCAGTTCAGCCATTCAAACGATGTCAGAAGGTGAAAAATAATCAGAATTTCTCGTTACAGTATCAATTTTAAAATAAGCTCTACTTGAAATCACCTAAGGAAAGGCGGGATGGAGATTTTACAACGAATACGGCAACCTTGTATATTGCTTAAAATTTGTTAACGTTTTACAAGACAGTGCACCACCTAATTTTTATCAAAAATTATCAAAGCTGGTATCAAAAGACGCGTTTAGACCGAAGTTTTTGGAAAGATATTTCCAAAAAAAACCATAAAATGTCCGCGAGAGGGTCCGAAATATGGGGCCCAATCCTTGGTTTTTTGCACAGAACACCTTTCTGTTGGCGATTTAGAAAAATAACCCCGGGTGGATCCAAAACCGGTTTGGGGATCAAAATTAAATGCGCGCCGAACACCTTTCTGCATTAGTGTGTGTGTGTACAAGAAATCTGGCAAAATACAGCAACCAAATGAAAATTTTCACGGATTTTTTGCTTATATATATCTTTTGACAGAAATAAAAATTATATGTTTCGCTTCCGGATTCTAAAAACGGAGGTCGAAACATGTCTTTTGATACCACCTTTGATGAATTTGATTAAAATTAGGTGGTTGACCGAAACGTTGACCAAATATTGGATAAAACAAAAAATAAAGGTAATTCTATACGACAGCATGACACTGCTAATATGTAATGTTGATGATTTTGTTTACCCACAAAAAAAAAATTGTGAACATAAGTGGTTTGCGCGGATATAGTTTTGGTCTCCAAACCGGTGTTGGACCGACCCAAGGTAATTTTTTATAAGCGCGGCCAAAAGCCGCCAATGCAGAAAGGTATTGTGTGGAAAAATACAATGTATCCCACCCCCAGTTTCAGAGCACTTCGGGGTAATTTTTCGGTGTTTCGTTAATATCTTTTGAAAGGCCTAAAATTTTTCTTTTCCGCCTTCGGATTATTATTGTCGAGCTCTATGCGCGTCTTCTGACACCTCTCTCAATTTTTAGATGCATATTAGCAGTGTTGTTGTTGTTGTTGTTGTTGTTGTAGCGATAAGGTTGTTCCCCGAAGGCTTTGGTGAGTGTTATCGATGTGATGGTCCTTAGACAGATACAGATCCGGTACGCTCGGGTACCACAGCACCATTAAGGTGCTAGCCTGACCATTTCGGGAACGATTTATTTGGTCACATTAAACCTTCAGGCCCATATTAGCAGTGTCATGCTTTCGTATAGAATTACCAAAATAAAAACTTTGACGAAATATGAAATACCAACTTACTTCTTTCGAGGTCTTCCTGCATTTGTTTTTTCTCTTTAGGTATGCTACGTTCTTTTTTTAGCTCAGGTTTAGAAACTGTTACAATTGTGTTGGGATTTTCCTCCTCTTCTTGCTCTTTCACAGCTTTGCGTCCTTGTTGTTTTTTACTTGCCCCATCTTCCTTGCTAGGTGTTTTATTGTTCTTTCGACGATTTTTATTGGGAGTTACAGACTTTGAACGTTCACCTTCCAAGTTTTCACTTTGGTTGCCATTTACGGATCTAACTCCTTCCTCTACATCAACCTCCAAAAGACTCTTGTCGATTTCTTCATCCTCTAGTTCTGTAATAGATTTTGTATTAGGACTCTGTGCTTTTTTAACCTCGATTCGTAAAGTTTCCCCTCCAAATATAGCAGTTGGATCGACCGGTTTTAAAATTTTGGCTGGACTACCTTTTAACTTTAACAGGGATGGTTTTTTACCTTCTCTGCTTTCACTCTTTCGGGGTAACTTATCTTCTGTCCGCTTCTTTTTATTTGGAGGTGTGTTTGAAGTCATCTTTCGAGCTTCTGATGCTTCGTCCTCGTCGCTAGAAATAACACGGGCAGTTCGTTTATGTTTTTTTCCAATTTGTCCCCCATCATTGTTAGAAATTTCAATTTTCTTAGCCGGCAAAGCCCGCTTGAAGAAGGATGTTATATCCTAAAAAAAATAGTCGCTAGAATATTTATATTTTTTTCGAAAATTATACATACGCGCTGCATTTTTTTTAGTAACTCCTTTAACCAAAGATGACACTTAAAATTCACCAAACGATATCGTTCCCAATTAGCGTTGCCAGTTGCTCAAGTTATTTTGTATTCAAAAGAGTATCATTTCTGAAAATATATCATCATATATTCCCTGCAAGAAACGCTGATAGTTTTACTAATACACTTACACTTGTAATTAACAATGCTGATCCTGCCATGACGTAAACATTGATACTCAAATTTATGTGTTCCTTTGTTCGCTCACGCATGTCCGCATATACCCAACGACAGCCTATAATCATGAAAAAGGACTCAAACTGGGAAAGCTTCGGACACCTGGTACAGAACAAAATAACATACAGAAGATACCATTATGCATGTGAGACAGATACATAATTCTCAACGGAATTTTATGTATGCGAGAACAGTTTATCCGATTTAATCATGTTCTCACTACTGACTGTCATATGACAATCAAATGATTATCACGGTTTTGTTATTTTTTAAATTCCGCCATTTTTAACCGACGAAAACCATATAAAAAATAAGTTTAAAAAATGAAAAAGAGAGCATTTCAAAGCTCCATGCTAAGAGAAAAAAAATCGAAAATAATATTAAAAAATACCAAAAGCTGTCGGAATGTGTGGGGCGCACTCAAAAAATTGATACGCGAAAATAATAGTGGTTACTGGTGATTGATTTTTAAATGTGTTTCCGCATGAGGAAAGCGCTCTTCTTTTGTTTTGTTATTTTCTGAATTTAAATTGAACAATCTGAACTCGAATTTTTATAAAACTATTTATTTTAAACAAATAAGAAACACGTATGCTTTTATCACGTACAAAATTAAAAACGTAATGAAATAAAGTAAATAAAAAGCAAAAAGCATTGTTTCATTTTTGGCGGAATATAAAAATGGTCATTTATGATAGTATAACAGTCAAACCTGATATTTACAGTAAACTATCATTTATGACACTTTTTGATAGTTAGAGTGTCAGCACTGATCCAGGAAAAGAATGAGAGTGAGCAGTACGGCTATATACTTAATCAATAGGCCATGTTGGTGTATAAGAAGGAGACAAAAACTCACACGTACACAGTTGTTTACATCACATTTGCGCAAGTCCCCTTAAGTTTGTGATAGAAAGTTTGTATGAGGCGCTGATCGTTAAGTTGACATTGCTGACAATCAGATGATAGTCATATGATAGTCAGTATTCTTGTAGGGTTGCCAATATATCGAGCCATAGCCGCGACCCCTTTCTTTACCTTTCCTCTTCTTCGTATAAAATTGAAACTATTACAGATTCAAACTCTATGAGGTCCATTTTGCAAACAAAAATAAACGTAAACTTTTGCCACAATATGACGCTCTATTGTCGCTTAATGTGAATTACCAAAATATGTTGTACTGTGAAAAGCCGCCGCCGCTACATGTCGCGCAGCGTAATTTACGCGTACCTCTAGTTTAAGCTACGGCCACATTGAGCTGCACTACACTGCGCTAGCTGTGAATTGCTTCATAAGAATACACGCGAAGAATATTTTACAGCGCAGTGTAGTGTAGCTCAATGTGGCCTTATACTAGGTTCAAACACACACAAAATTGGCAATTTATACTATTTGGGCAATTTATTACGCAATTTGTCATATACAGACCAATTCTAAATATTCTCGCGGAATTTTGTTCTCGCGGATTTTTTTTATTCCCGCGGAAAAATTCCTCCAATTCTGTTCTCCTAGGGAGAACAATAATTGGGGAATAGGAATTTCGAATTTTCGGAGTCAGCTGTTTTGTCAATTGAAATTTCGTTGCACATTTCTTATTTTGTTTAAAAAATTGAAAAGTTTAATTATTGTTGCAAATTTGTTGGAAATTAAGAAATATAAACAATGCACAGTATTTATTGCATTCCATGTGGTATTCACTGAAATGAGTAATGAATTGGTGCCACAGCAACATCAACAGCGGAACATAAGAAGAAGACGGCCGCATAACACAAATCTGTCGGAGTTGCCTGCTTTCATTCAGCAAAGCAATTTTCTGGCGGCCAAGTTGAGTTGAATTCGTCCTTCGTCATATGCCAAAATCTATTTAAGCCTTATTAAAAAATCCTTGCGCAATTTCTGGATGGCTGCATGAAATATGTATACCAAGAGCTCTACCGTTGCTTATGATATACTTTTTGATTTAAAATAAAGAATATTGTGGTTGTAGTTGTTGTTGTATTAACAGTGAGAATATTGTAGTAGAATGTACGTACATATTTTAGCACAAATTTGTACAAATAAGTGTTCTTCCTTAAAAGAACCAATTTCCTTTAACTATTTTGATGCACTCCCTTTAATTTAACTAGATAAAAACTCCTATGAAATGGCAGAGAAATCTCCCTCTCCCTCACATTCATAATACCTACTTTTCTCCCAGAACAAGTTTCCGCTTTTTCGAACATTGTTCAGAATAGGAGGAAAGGGAGAAGTGAAAAAACTTACAAGGAATTTTTATTTAGAATACGAGGAATGGGAGAAGGGAAAAAACTCGCACGGAATTTTGGTTTAGAATTGGGCTGATAATCTTTGGATCAGTGGCAACTCTGATAAAATTAAACCGCGCACTGCATTGTGAACTATAACTAAGTTTGATATCTTCTGCATAGACGTCAAAAATCCAATATGATTGGATCACCTGATTTGTAATTTCCTATCGCTGTCTCATTCTGTATCTCTTTCTATCACCCGCTGAAGATAGGCGCCGCTATATTGAACACCCTGTCAAAACGCTAAAAAGTAGCCATATTGAACATCCTGTCAGGCAGTTGACAAATAAGATATCACACTTAGTTATCATTCACAATGGCGCACTGGTTTTATGTATATATGATCCAATCACTTTGGAATTTTGACGTCTATGCAGAAGATATCACACTTAGTTATCATTCACAAAGATGTATACATACTATAGTATATATAGAGAAATATTAGTTTCTTTATTCACGCAAATGCTAAATAACATAAGAATATTCGTAGTATAAAATATAAAAGTTGTAATTCCCCTCTTCATTTACTTTCATTTTAAATTAAATTCACTTCGATAATTCTTTCCGACACAATTCCTCTTCAGTACTTTGGCATATGATCCTCTGTGGGTGCTCCATGGAGTACTACAGTGAAAGTACTTTAGAAAGTACTCTCTTGTATGTACTCTATGGAATACTCACAAACAAAGCGAGAGTGGGATCACCTACTCCTCTCCTAGGACATTTTTTGTATGAATACAGATTAGTTTTGGAACACTCCTATACTCCTAAAGGAGTATTCCTTACACTATTTCCATATTTTCCCCCTTTTCCAATTTGTCCTCCATCATCGTTAGAAATTTCAATTTTCTTAGCCAGCAAAGCCCGTTTGAAGAAGGATGTTATATCTTAAAAAAATAGTCGCTAGAATTATATTATATTTTTTTCGAAAATTATACATACGCGCTGCTTTTTGTTTTACTAACTCCTTTAACCAAAGATGACACTTAAAATTCACCAAACGATATCGTTCCCAATCAGCGTTGCTAGTTGCTCAAGTTATTTTGTATTCAAAAGAGTATCATTTCTGAAAATATATCATCATATATTGCCAATATATCGAGCCATAGCCGCGACCCCTTTCTTCACCTTTCCTCTTCTTCGTATAAAATTGAAACTATTACAGATTCAAACTCTATGAGGTCCATTTTGCAAACAAAAATAAACGTAAACTTTTGCCACAATATGACGCTCTATTGCCGCTTAATGTGAGTTACCAAAATATGTTGGACTGTGAAACGTCGCCGCCGCTACATGTCGCGCAGCGTAATTTGCGCGTACCTCTAGTTTAAGCTACGGCCACAATGAGCTGCACTACACTGCGCTTCACTTTTTGCCTGTTTAATCCACATGGCCGCGCCGCGCACTGCAGCTGCCGCTAGCTGTGAACTGCTTCATAAGAATACATGCGAAGAATATTTTCGAGCGCAGTGTAGTGTAGCTCAATGTGGCCTTATACTAGGTTCAAACACACACCAAATTGGCAATTTATACTAGGGGGACTCATGAAAGCATATAAACTTATAAGGTGTAAAATTATATCAATTTACACACGCTGTTATATGAACGCACCTAGAAATACTCTTGATAAACTTGATTGTTTATCAGCTGTATTATTGCCACACAAAAATTTTTTGATTGTTATACAAATTAAAAAATGCCAATGCCGCATGCGCGGGCTTTGTTAGTGTTAGTGAATTGTAGTAGCGTGTGTAAAAAAAGTATTAAAGGGGTTCAACGGGTGATTATCCCCTTTACCCAACTTCTGCATACTAATTGTTATAAAATCTCAGTTTAGTCGATTAAACAATGAAAAGGCCAACAAATAAAATGCAAGGCTTGATGTAATTATTATTTAAGCATGGGCTGCAAAGTACATTATTTACATAAATAGTAAAGAAAAAAAAACGAGGCGAAGAATCCATATTTTTGAAATGAAAAAAATTCAAATATACGTGTATAAAAATATAGGTAATTGTGCAGTTTAGGGGCCCCACCCTAAAATTGGGCCTTTTTTTTGAGTGAGGTATCAAAAGACGCGTATTCACGTCTAGATCAAGAATCCGAAAGCGGGAGTTAACTTTTTTTACGTTCAAAAGATATTAACGAAAAACCGAAAAAAACCCGCGGGTACTTCCGAAACCGGGGGTGGGATCCATAGTATTTTTGCCCAGAATACCTTTCTGCGTTGGCGGCCTTCGACCTCTCTTATAAAAAATAATCCTGGGCTACGCCATGCTAAGTCCGGGTGTGTGGTATAGCCGTGGCTACCGCCACGGTGATGCACAAATTTTTTTGTGGGTACAAACCCAACAACAACCACATGAAAATCGCCAACTTCAACTACAAATATCTCCGGAAAGAGATAATGCGCGTCTTTTGATACCTCACTCGAAAATATTGGCCCAACTTTAGGGTGGGGCCCTTAAACTGCACTACTACCAAAATCAACTTATACCATATATGTAATACTCCTATATTGCTAATAGAAAATGTTCGCAAAAGTAGCCATATTGAACATCCTGTCAGGCAGGTGACAGATAAAATATCACACTTAGTCATCATTCACAATGGTATACATAAAACCAGTGCGCCATTGTGAATGATAACTAAGTGTGATATCTTATCTGTCAACTACCTGACAGGATGTTCAATATGGCTACTCTTTAGCGTTTTGACAGGGTGTTCAATATGGCGGCGCCTATCTTCAGCGGGTGATAGAATGAGATACAGAATGAGACAGCGATAGTCATTACAAATCAGGTGATCCAATCACTTTGGAATTTTGACGTCTATGCAGAAGATGTCACACTTAGTTATCATGCACAATGATGTATACATACTATAGTATGTATAGAGAAATATTAGTTTCTTTATTCACGCAAATGCTAAATAACATAAGAATATTCATAGTATAAAATATAAAAGTTGTATTGCCCCTCTTCATTTACTTTCATTTTAAATTAAATTCACTTCGATAATTCTTTCAGACACAATTCCTCTTTAGTACTTTGGCATATGATCCTCTGTGGGTGCTCCATGGAGTACTACAGTGAAAGTACTTTGGAAAGTACTCTCTTGTATGTACTCTATGGAATACTCACAAACAAAGCGAGAGTGGGATCACCTACTCCTCTCCTAGGATATTTTTTGTATGAATACAGATTAGTTTTGGAACACTCCTGTACTCCTAAAGGAGTATTCCTTACACTATTTCCATATTGTCCTCCTTTTACAATTTGTCCTCCATCATCGTTAGAAATTTCAATTTTCTTAGCCGGCAAAGCCCGCTTGAAGAAGGATGTTATATCCTAAAAAAATAGTCGCTAGAATTATATTATATTTTTTTCGAAAATTATACATACGCGCTGCTTTTTGTTTTCTTAAAAGCCAAATTAAGATTCCTTAACCCTAACGCCATAGTCGTAACCATACCCATATCCATAACCATCTCAATGTGATCGATTAATGGTGCCTTAACCTAAAAATCGTGAAAATTTCATAAAAATGATGAAAACGCAAAAAATTACAAACATATTCCACAAAAAATAAGTATCTTAGTCATAACGTATCCAAAACAATGAAGAAAATCTAAAAAAAGTATTAAATTCACCAACTCAAATATTTTTAGGTTATGGATATGGCGAGAAACCAAAAACCAATTGATTGGCTATGGCGTTAGCGTTATGGTATGGCACCATTAATCGATTACACTCCTTTCCATAAGGTAGGTTCGATCAGCTGATTTATCTGGTTATGGCTTTATGATTATAAGTCACCATTAATTGGCCTTTAACTCCTTTAACCAAAGATGACACTTAAAATTCACCAAACGATATCGTTCTCAATCAGCGTTGCCAGTTGCTCAAGTTATTTTGTATTCAAAAGAGTATCATTTCTGAAAATATATCATCATATATTGCCAATATATCGAGCCATAGCCGCGACCCCTTTCTTCACCTTTCCTCTTCTTCGTATAAAATTGAAACTATTACAGATTCAAACTCTATGAGGTCCACAATATGACGCTCTATTGCCGCTTAATGTGAGTTGCCAAAATATGTTGGGCTGTGAAACGCCGCCGCCGCTACATGTCGCGCAGCGTAATTTGCGCGTACCCCTAGTTTAAGCTACGGCCACATTGAGCTGCACTACACTGCGCTTCACGTTTTGCCAATTTGATCAACATGGCCACGCCGCGCACAGCAGCTGCCGCTAGCTGTGAATTTCTTCATAAGAATACATGCGAAGAATATTTTGCAGCGCAGTGTAGTGTAGCTCAATGTGGCCTTATACTAGGTTCAAACACACACCAAATTGGCAATTTATACTAGGGGGACTCATGAAAGCATATAAACTTATAAGGTGTAAAATTATATCCATTTACACACGCTGTTATATGAACGCACCTAGAAATACTCTTGATAAACTTGATTGTTTATCAGCTGTATTATTGCCACACAAAAATTTTTTGATTGTTATACAAATTAAAAAATGCCAAGATTAAGAGAAAAATCAAAACTAAAACGTCTTTACTAAGATATTCTTGTAAATGACTTGCTGATGTTGGAGATTTCTGATTAAAATGCCTTCTGTAATGTCTGCAAGGTTGCATTCCTTTAAGTTTACCGCGTTTACACAATGAAATGTGCGCGTAAATTTATACAAATTGTGTAAATGATTTTTCATTCAAAATTTGACAGTTCGTTTACGCACTAGATAAATTTATACGTTTAATCACTTTATAAGGCATTTATACGGTTACATGAGTCCCCCTACTATTTGGGCAATTTATTACGCAATTTTTCATATAATAAATTGTAATAATAAATTGCCAATTTAAAAAAAAATTGCGTAATAAATTGTTTCAAACTGCAAATGCAACATTGTAAAGTGTGTTTATTGAGTATATTTAAAAGTCAGTTACGCATGGCTGAACTATATGGTTGGCTCATCTCTTCAGCTGATTTTATGTCTTTCATTTCCCTGGAGTAGGGATTGTCAAAAGAAGATGGCAAAATCAAAATGAAACCAAGACATTGAACACATTTTCTTACAACACACAAAAATTTCAAAATTTTATCTTTTCATTTCATTCCATTCACCTAATACCAACATGCACATTTTGACAATCTCAACAAAGACATGTTCTTACTGCAGAGATGAGACAACCAGCTGCCAAATTACTATTGTGTAAGCTAAATAGAGTTGTATGAACACCACTCAATTTAAATCGAAATAGCCTCAATTTATTTTTCTGTTTGAACATAGCATTAGTCAAATTACTGCATAAATTTTATTCGCAACATTCGCTCAACATGTTCATCGAGGATTAAGGCCGCGGCACAAAGAAATTTTTCATATAGTTGGGTCTAACACAAGCTTATGCATTCCAGTAACATCGCAACAATCAACCAAGATGTTGCGTTAATTAGTATAAAGAAACTTCAGAGGAGGCAATTGAAGTTTATTTACATACAAACAAAAAATTTCGCGAAGCCCTGTTATAGACATTCTACCTATACAACAAAAATACTTGGTTACATATTTTGTGTGGTATTCATTTATTAGCCGCATTTTTTTACACGAATATACATCCAGCGGCAACTAGCTACAGAACATATTGTACAGAAAAGCGGAGACACAAACCTCTGGTGGCCATAGTGTTCGATGAATAGTTGTAGGGGTAATACATAGAGGTGAAACATAGACACATATTTCATATATTTAAATTACAATCCATAACTGTATAACATTCTCTTATCTTAGTGGTCGGATTTTTGGGCCAAAACAACAACAGCGAGTTAAAATTGTTTGTAACTGTAAAGTCACGGATGGCCTTAATATACGCCGATAAATAAAAGAGCTGGTTCAAGTCGACCGTTTCACAATTTATTTCCACAGGAAGTCGCCATGTTTTTCCTTTTACATTTTATGATACAAAATGTTCCCATACAAAAAGGGCCATGCAAAGAGTTACCATACTGGGTGTTTCCTTACACCCAATTTACACATCTTACAGTAACTATATTTAGAAATCCATTGTTTAAGCGACGTTTTTACTCACTGGTAATACGACAGTTTTGGTGTTCTTGAACATTTCTCGAAAGTGTTCAGTGGCGCTGCACAGGCGAAAGTCCTTGTTCATTGTAAATCTTACCAAGTCGCGCAACTAACAGCTGATCGGTGATAATTCGCACATTCACACGCACAGTTCTCGACTCAGTTTCAAAAAAAAACTTTACATTATTTAGCTCAAATTTAAAAGTTAGATAATCCTTAAGAATTTATGTATATATAGAATATATAAGGCGTTTTTGTTGTTATTAAAACAAATTTTTTTATTTATATTAAAGCTTTTATCATTTTTTTTTTAAATTTTGAAAAATTCCGAACACCATTCCTTCATTATATGTCATTCGACTGCCTATTTCACTGCCTTCCACTCTATTCGCAACATAACCTCAATTTAAGCTGCCAAACTATATAGTAAACAATAGCAGTGTTTTTTTTTACACGCGTATACGTTTCGTTTGCGCGTGAAAAAAAAACGCCTATCCTCGCTTAGATAATGCTTAGGAGACCCATCTAGCGGGTGTCGTTAAACAACTAGCTACAGCAACAGGGTGTACCGAAAAGCGGAGACACAACGTTCTGATGACCATAGGGTATAACGTATAGCTGAATCAGTTGCGAAGAATTGTAGACACACATAGAATACATAGAATTAGTGTAGAGGGTGAAACAAAGACACATATTTCAGTTACATCTGAGTATAATGCGTATTGAAATTTAGTAGGACACAATTTATGCGCAGCAATTTCAGAGGTGTATTTAAAGTTTGTCGCTTAGCAGTCCATATAAAGTTTAAGCGTAAACGGATATACGCGTGTTAAAAAACACGGCTAATGTCCTTGTTGGATATGACGTGAATACAAATAGTTTGTTTTAACCATATATATAACACTTCTATATCAATACCTTCCTATCTTCCTAATGTGCAAATTTTCTGTCAATCATTATTTGCTGAAACTGTGCAAATGTATGTTCTGCGCATGCATGGCGCACTGGTTTTATGTATACCATTGTGAATGATGACTAAGTGTGATATCTTATCTGTCAACTTCCTGACAGGATGTTCAATATGGCTACTTTTTAGCGTTTTGACAGGGTGTTCAATATGCCGGCGCCTATCTTCAGCGTGTGATAGAAAGATATACAGAATGAGACAGCGATAGTCAATTACAAATCAGGTGATCCACTCACTTTGGAATTTGACGTCTATACAGAAGATATCACACTTAGTTATCATTCACAATGATGTATACATACTATAGACTGCTAAAGGAGAACTCCTCTTCCAACTCAGGAGGCAGTCGGACAATGACACTGCAAAACTTGAAGCAGCTGTAGGACAAGCTCTCTCAGGGAAAGCCGATGTCAAGTCCCTCAAGGAGGAGTCTCTGTGCGAAATACGCGACATAGACGAAGTAACGACGGTTGAAGAGGTCTGCCAGGCGCTGAACACACAGCTTGCAGGCTTCAATGCTAAGCCGTCTTGTGTGCGATCCTTGCGCAAAGCGTATGGCGGTACGCAGACTGCGACTATTTCTTTACCCACCGAATTAGTTCGGGAACTTACGAGAAGTGGTAAAGTCCGAATCGGATGGGTCATATGCCGAGTCGGAGCAAAAGTTCAGCCGAAACGATGCTTTAACTGTCTAGAGTTCGGACACATAGCAAGAAACTGCGGCACCGAATCTAATCTCAAAGGCGTTTGCTTTAAGTGCGGGGGCCAAGGGCACGTGGCGAAATCATGCACTAACGCGCTTAAGTGTGTTATGGAAACGCATTTACAAGGGAAGCAGTAAGGAAGGCGGTCGGCATGATGTGTTGGTGCACAGTGGCTAGTCATTGTCGGCTGGGGCGGGTCCTTGCCAACCTTACTGTTCCTGCGCCATAAACAGAAAAAATGTCATATCATGCCTATCAAAACCAAGATCTGTCAAATTCAAAAAAAACCGACAGAAGCGCAGAGACCGACTCAAAACGCTTATAAATTCAAACTAAAACAACATCCGGCCGAACCGGATGTCACGGACAGACCGTTAACATTCAAAAAATTTAAACTTCAAAAAAACTCAAACGCAAAAAAAAATTTACCGAACCGGACATGGCCGGTTACTTAAGCTGAAATTCAAAAGAACAAAAAAAGCTGAAAAGTAAAAGAAAGAGGAAAGGGCCGAATATATAGAGGGGCGCCGCGGGTGGTGTTGCGACGCCCGGTGCTATGCCCACCCTAAAAATCCATGGCCACCGTCGCACCTAAAATTCCGGTGGCCCCTTACCTGTATGCCTACCTAGTGCCTTCTAAATAAAACGGAACGCCAGCATTCCCATTTTAAATACAATTTATTTATAATTCATTTCAATGAAGACTTAGGCAATATACATATATACTAAGTCTAACTAGCTTTGTAAAAAGGAATTTTATTTCAACAGCAGTAAAATAGGTTTTACTTATCTTTGTCAATTAAATCGAGCGAGCTTTCGTTCGCTTTGTGAGTGTGCTTACGTTTTCTTTAAATAAGCGTATATGCGGATATATTTGGACATACATTATTTCATACGAATACGTATATATTAACTCACTTATTTATCAAAACCAAATACAAGATTTATAAAACATTTTAGAACGAAATTTCCTAATAAACTTCCAATTGGCAGGGCCTTATAAACCTGTTTTAATGTTCTTTTTTTTATATTAATAAGGTGGTTAGTATACATTTTCTTTTCCCACTTTTTTTTTTTTTTTGTCACAACTTCTGAGACACAAGTTATTAGTAAATAAATTGACATGAATATTAAGTACTGCCGACTCGCATCGTGAGCACGTTCATTTATTTCGAAATTTTACGAAATCAAAACAAAGAAATGTTATATTTAGTACATTTAGTGACGGAACGGAGTTGAATTCATTGGATCGTTACGTCATATGAAAATTAGGAATCAAATCTAGATCTGATTAAATTGTCATTAATTGATTAAACATTAATGTTCTGTAATAAAGAGCGCTGATACCTTAATACGCGTGTCATATATACGGGCACATATTTATTGCCTCATTAATTCTATGTTACTATATCCTAATTATGGTTGTTTCTCCATATAGTTCAACTGGGGGTTGTGTTGGTTCTCTTATTGTTTAAAATTCATTTTATAATCTTAACAGCAAAATTGCATAATTGTTATACATTCAAATTGAGTTAGCATTGCGCATTTGTATTAAAGTGCTACGTAATGCAACATACTATTCAAATATACGTACGTCGTTTCACTTAGGACCCTAAAGCTCGTTTTTCTATTTTCTGTTCTCAGTTAGACATATCCCATTTGATTACAGGAAAAAGTAATTTTATCTATCACTACTAGGTAGGAAAACGCAAAAGAAATGCATCTAAATAATTAAATCAACTGGAGCTGAGCTCCAGTAGAGCTAGACTGTAGTGCCCTAAATGAATCAACGCGCGCCTCTGTGCGCAAACTTCACATATAATTACCAATTTTATACACAGGTAAACATATTCCTACCAAAGAAAACCAACTATTTAATTACAAAAATTCTTCTTTAAAATTTAGGTACAATTCATACAATTTTTGGTTGTCTAATCCTAACTTCTCATTTCGGGTTATTTAAATTTAAAAGAAGTACATGTAGTTATGTCAAATTGAATTGGTTAAGCAACTAACTACTTTAGTACGACTCACCCAGTAGACTGGTACTTACTTGGCCGCCAGAGTACGTACCATGGGCTTCTGCCGACGTGGTTACAGGTGACGGTGTTGTTGCTGGTTAAGTTGTCGCGGTTGGTTAACATTTATTTGATGAGTTCCCGTATCGATTGCTCCTACGCCACTTGCTCCTATTGTTGGTGTATTGTGGTTACCCTTGTTACTGTTAGAATGACGGTGGTTGCTATTACGCTGCTGTGCACGACGCATTAGTGGCAACTGTGTTTGGCTGCGAGTAATTCTATTGCTGCTGCCACCAAGGTGGTTGCATCCATTGCTCTGGTGATGCCGCACATCATTCGATGTACCCTATTCCAATTTCTTTTTACGTTTATTTGCAGCTAGATTTGCGTAACCTTGTGCTGCGGCGGTTTGTTGTATCTAATGAAATTGTTTCTTTTCCGGAACCCGTGGTTATCCTGTCTTTTCGCTGACGCACTAATTCCTTCTGTACTTTTCTTCAAGTATTCGGACGTGATTTAACTAGTTGGTGCTCTAAGGCTTCCTGTGTATATATAATTCAACGCCAAGCTCAGTGGCATGCCAAACCTTCGCCTCTTGCAAAAAAAAATAATTTAGCAATAAGCAAGCAATGAAGCGGTCTATAAAAAGCCAATCTCCAAACGATTTATAAGTACGAGACAATTTCATTTCCTCTGGTAGCACGCAGTTTCACAAAGAAAGGATTCTAAAACTTTATTTCTATTATCGACGTGTGCCACGCCATTTACAATTTCCAATGCCACAATTCCTCGTGAATTCGTGATGTCCGATTGAGCATGGCTAGCTTGGTGTAGATACATCCAAATCATTTATTATATATTCATATTCGGGAAATACGTTATTTCGGCATATTAGCCAACTAAATTTTTCTTTTTTTTACCCCTTCTCGGCCGGAAACTCGTGCTAAAAAAGAGCAGAATCTTTCTTTTTTTTCTTACTGGTGTGTATCGGCCGGAAACTCAATCCAACAAGAAAAGATTTTTTTTGTAGTGATGGCCGGTCTGTCTTTTTCTTGTCTTCGATATTTTTTTATCGCCACTTTCGCCACATCGCTAGGTGTGTTCGCGTGAACACGCTCCCAAGTGGATCGTAGCCGTAGACTGTAGCAGCAGACCGTAACAAGTGCTTATTGGTCGCTAGAAGAGGGCTCAGCGGCAAAGACCATCACACTGGTGGCTATAAGTGCCCAGTATATAAAGAAGCGGTCCAGAAACAAAGACCTTTATGAAATTATTGCAACTTATCCTTACCATTGTGAAGCAGCCCAGGACCTTCTGGCACAAACAGTTTTGGAGGTGAAGATTGACTTAGCACTTCTTAGTGAGCCCTACAGAGCGAAGACTGCGAATTGGATACAAGACGAATTGAGCAAGACTGCTATTTGGTCCTGCAGACATAATCCCTTATATGTGGAATTAATACATAAGGAACGAGGATTGGTATGCGGTAAGATTGATGGCATTTACGTTTACAGTTGCTATATACCACCTAGTACGCCGGTGGGCGTTCGAAGAAATCGTCAGGAAAATAGCCACGGATGCGACGTTGCGGGAGCGTTTTGTCATCGCGGGAGACTTTAATGCATGGGCTATAGAGTGGGGCTCACAGAGAACATTTCCCAAAGGGGGGCTCTGCTCGAAGCATTTGCATGCCTTGATGTAGTGCTCCTTAACGTGGGTGGGGAAAACACCTTCTTAAGAAATGGGTTCGGCTCCGTTATTGACATAACGTTTGTCAGCGCCAATCTCTACAGGTTGGCTGAGTGGAAAATCAGTGATTGCTATACCCAAAACGATCACTCAGCGATTGTGGTGGACATCAACCTCGAGGCGGGAGGGCGGCCCACTATACAGCCACCCCTAAAAAACAGAGGTTGGAATATCAATACTTTCGACCCCGACATATTCAAGCTAATGTTGACAACAGTCGAACATAGAGGAAGTGCTAACGGCATGGCGAATAAATTAATGGCGGATATTAGAGCAGCATGCGATGCGTCAATGACTAAAAAGCCCAAGCGCAAACAACATTGTTCCACATTTTGGTGGAACGAGCGCATACACTCCCTAAGGAGAGAGTGTATTCAGGCTAGGAGGCGCTGTCAACGAGCCAGAGGGAGACCGGAATTTCTAGAGTGCAGAGATAGTAAGCGCGAATGCTTTCTCAAGCTTTGCGATGACGTCGAGAATGACCCTTGGGGCACAGCTTATAAATTGGTGTTTAAGAAATTGAAACACAAAGGAGAGGCGATGCCAACATGCCCCTCTTTTCTCAGAAACGTGGTAGATATTTTATTTCCCACGCAAAGGGAGCTAGTTTCTCACACATCAGGCGCCGTACTATACTCATTTGACGAGGTTACCGTCGTCGAGGTCCTTCAAGCGGTGAATAGACTGCAAGACCGCAATTCTCCTGGCCCAGACGGGGTACCAAACAGAACACTCAAACTAGCTCTCACTTATAACACGCCAAAATTTGCGGAACTATTTAATGCATGCTTGGCTGAGGGGACATTTCCTAAAATATGGAAACGACAAAAGCTGGTCCTGCTGCCAAAGTTTGGTAAAAATACGGTGGAACCATCTAGCTACAGGCCCATTTGCCTGCTCGACTCCGCCAGTAAGGTTCTTGAGCGAGTCCTCTATAATCGACTCGAAAAAGAAATTGAAGATGTGGGTGGTATTTCCGATAACCAGTTTGGGTTTAGGAAAGGAAGATCTACCATCCAAGCTGCGAACATGGCGAAGGTAGTGGCCCAAGAAGTCATAAGTGGCACCCGATGGCTCGAAGGCTCTAAGGAATATTGCCTTATCGTTACTTTAGATGTAAAAAATGCCTTCAACACTGCCAATTGGGCAAACATTCTAGACACGCTGGAGCAGATAGGCATATCCCTTTACCTGCGTAGGATCATACGCAGCTACTTTGAAGGTAGAGTGCTGGAATATGAAATGGCTGCTGGAGTAGAAAATCGTCACGTCACAGGCGGTGTTCCTCAAGGCTCCGTGCTCGGTCCACTGCTTTGGAATATTATGTACGACGGAGTATTTCGACTCAAGGTACCCAATGGGGTGAAAATTATCGGCTTCGCGGACGATATCTCATTGGTAATCACCGCCAAGCACCTAGGCGAAATATGCGCCAAATCTAATACAAGCATAGCGATGGTTCAATCGTGGCTTCCGAAAAATGGACTGCAGCTGGCGGAACAAAAAACAGAGGCTGTACTCATATCAAGTAGGAAAAGGGTGGAGCAGGTCACTATAAGAATCGGCCGCCATGACATCGACACGCTGCCTGCAATAAAATACTTGGGGGTTGTGATAGACAGGAGGTTGTCATTCAAATCCCACTTAGAGTATGCCAATGGAAAGGTAGCAAAAACCGTAGCAGCATTATCTAGGATAATGATAAATGCAGGAGGACCAAAGCAACGACGGCGTCAACTTCTGGCTGGCGTTGTACAAAGCCAAATACTTTACGGGGCTCCTGTTTGGCATCAGGCCACGGAATATAAATCATACTTCCGCGGGGTAAAGTCGACTTACAGCCTGTGTGCACTACGCGTCTGTAGCACTAATAATCGCAGGAATGTGTCCTATAGACATATTAGCAAAAGAAGCAGCGACGATTTATCGGGATCAAAGCTCACGTAACGGAGCACGAGAGCGAAGCGTGCAGAACTGGCAGCTCAGGTGGAATGCCTCAACAAATGGTCGCTGGACACACCGATGTATCCCAGATATTAATATATGGATATCTAGAAAGCACGGCGAGGTAGATTTCTACCTCACACAGTTTCTGAGTGGTCACGGATGCTTTAAGGAATATTTGCACCGATTCAATCACGAGCCTAACAACATATGCGATCACTGCGGCGGCGATACAGTAGAAGATGTTTACCATGTATTTTTCGAGTGTCCTAGGTTCTATAGCTCGAGATGCAAACTGTGCAGAATATTTGGAGAGGATTACACTCCTGAAACAATTGTTGGATGCATGCTACAAAGCAAGGTAAAATGGTCCGCGGCATGCGATGTAATAGCGGAAATAATGAAGTGTCTACGAAGTCTTGAAAGGCTATGGCGCAGCAGCGAACATTGAACAGTCGAGTTGTGTGGGTGGATAACAAGTTGCTAAGGTGGAGGGGATCGAACTGAGTACGTATTGGATGCAAGGCTTCCGTACAATAAGCGGCGTGAGAATCATAAAATAAGAAAATACCGTAATATATGTAGGTAATGTAATAGTAAACCAGGCGACGGATTGGAGACAAGGCCTCTTCAACCGTTCGAATACTGCCCCAGGTGAAAGAATAAAGCACGGATTGGAGACACGGCCTCTTCAACCGTGCTTTGGAAAGTACTCTCTTGTATGTACTCTATGGAATACTCACAAACAGAGCGAGAGTGGGATCACCTACTCCTCTCCTAGGACATTTTTTGTACGAACACAGATTAGTTTTGGAACACTCCTATACTCCTAAAGGATTATTCCTTACACTATTTCCATATTGTCCTCCTTTTCCAATTTGTCCTCCATCATCGTTAGAAATTTCAATTTTCTTAGCCGGCAAAGCCCGTATGAAGAAGGATGTTATATCCTAAAAAAATAGTCGCTAGAATTATATTATATTTTTTTCGAAAATTATACATACGCGCTGCTTTTTGTTTTACTAACTCCTTTAAGCAAAGATGACACTTAAAATTCACCAAATGATATCGTTCCCAATCAGCGTTGCCAGTTGCACAAGTTATTTTGTATTCAAAAGAGTATCATTTCTGAAAATATATCATAATCACCCCTATTCTGCATTTCGATTACGTTCCCGTTCTACGCTCCGTTTAAGTCGAAGTTGGGTATTCTGCATTACGACGGAATCGTAACGAGAAGAGGAAGAGCAAATGATTTTTCGAAATCAGCTGTCTGTACGGAATGTGTGAACACTGGAACCAAATAAATTGAGGAAAATTTGTAAAAAACACTGAAAAACGTTTATATTTTATTATCCAAGCCATTTTGTACAAAGAAAAGCAATAGAATATATTGCCGCAGTGTTATATTTTTTTGAATGAAGTGCTTTCATATGCCCCTATTACGGTATACAACTCAACTTAGTTGGGTTGTAATTAAAAAAACTCAACCTTCAGACAACTCAACTCCTGTTTGGTATTACGAATTACAACTTATTTCAGTTGAAATTGAATTGAGTTGCCAACTTCAGAAAGTGATGATTTGACAGATAAATAAACAGCTGATCAATTTGTGGCAGAAATTTAAGCATTTTCAAATGTGATTTTTTTATTAATATTATATGAAATCTATTTTATAATGACAAAAATGTTGGTGATTGACATTTCGCGAATACGGAAAACATTCACGTAATTATTCCAATCCCTTGGAAATACCAAAAATGTTTAAGTGACAAATAATGAGTTTCATATGAAGTTATTTTGCAGATTTGAAGGGAAGCGTTTTTCTCAGTACTAAACAAAATTAAGGACCTTTTCCGCATACGCGTTCGTATTTTAAAATTATGCACCATACTCCGATTCCTTGCTGACGGCAGCTATCAAATATGATGTGGAAATGATTTTGGTGTTGGACTGGTTTTAGATATTATTGAGGAGCGTATTTGTGCGAAGTAGATTTAAACCCAAACAGAAAAAACTGTATTTTACTCAAATAGGATTCCCAGGAGTAGTGATAAGTATCAATGGGACTCGCATAATTTCACCTATTTTGGCTGCATCCGAACTGCGGCCAGCCTCGTCCAACTAAAGTCAAAAAGTTATTCAATGTAATTCGTTTAAACGTTGTTTTTTCTAGAAATGTGTACAAAATTGTTGATTATTGTTTGATTAAAAAAGGTTTAACTACCGGCTTTAAATTTTTTGCTTTTTTTTGGTAACGTTTTATAAGCCCGTGCACCATCTAACTCTTATCAAAGGTGGTATCAAAAGGCGGGTTTCCATCTCCGTTTTTAGGATTCGAAAGCGGAAATTAAAAATTTTATTTCTTTTTAAAGATATTTACAAAGACCCATAAAATGGCCCGAGAGGGTCCGAAATATGAGGCCCGTTCCACAGTTTTTTTGCACAGAACATCTTTTTGCGTTGGCGGCCTTTGGCCGCGATTCGTAAAAATAACTCTGGTTGGGTCCAACACCTTTCTGCATAGCTGTGTACAAAATACAACAACCACATGAAATTAGATTTTATTAGAAATAAAATTTTTAATTTTTGTGGTAATTCTTTACGACATCATGACACTGCTAATACGTGTCAAAAAATATCGAGAGAGGTATTAAACGATGCGTCTTGGCATCAGTATTAATAATCCGAAGGCGGAAAATAAAAATTTTAACTCGTTCAAAAGACATTAAACAAAAACCGAAAAAAGACAACAACATTACAACAACCACATGAAAATCGCCAACTTCAACGACAAATATCTCCGGACAAGAGATAAAATGTTTCTTTTCCGCCTTCGGATTATTGTTCTCGAGATTAATACCCGTCTCGATATTTTTGGACGCGTATTAGCAGTGTCATGCTGTCGCAAAGAATTACAATTTTTGTTTTCGGATTCTTAAATCGGAGGTCGAAACGTGTCTTTTGATACCAACTTTGAACATCTTTGTTAAAAATTAGGTGGTGAACCGTCTTCTAAAACGTAACATTTTTCAAACCAACTGCAAAATTGCATGAGACAACTGCTAGTAAGCAGTTGTAAGATTTTGTCGTCTTTGACAACTACACCAACACAAAGTTGTAAACGGCAATGCCACAAAAAGTTGTAAGACTAGACAACTCAACCGAATTTTTTTTGACAGGTTGAGTTGTAATCTGTAATACCAAATTGCGAAATTTCAACTCAACCAGAGTTGAGTTGTAAACGGTAATAGGGGCAATAATTGTAAGTGTGTTTTTGTCGTTCTTTTGGCCAATTCCCTGCCGCGGCCACCAAGTTTTGTTAAAACGGATTCCTGCATGAATATAGTTGACATTTTCTGAATTTTATGGATGCTAGTGCGACGGATTGGAGACAAGGCCTCTTCAACCGTTCGAATACTGCCCAAGGTGAAAGAATAAAGCACGGATTGGAGACACGGCCTCTTCAACCGTGCGACCAAAGGCAGTCAACATACACGCAACGACAAACCTACGGATTGGAGACAAGGCCTCTCCAACTGTAGAAACAACGAGTATGAGGGTAAACGTCTCACATGTAATCAGAGTTTATACTCGGATTGGAGAGAAGGCCTCTCCAACCGGTGGAAGTACGAGGAAAGCCCCGTTACGTATTGTGGAAAAAAAAAATTAAAAAAAAATTAAATGAAAAACGGAAAAACCTATTGAAATAAAAAAAAATTAAAAAAAAATTTCTATTTATACATATATAATTTATTTACACATATATACATATATAAAAAACAAAACCCTATAATACAAGTAGTCGAACGCACAAGCATGCCACAAGCACTATATGCACAGTGTTTAAGGTAGGCTTGGAAATATTCGTAGAAGTGGTATGCGTCAAGCACATTCAGGTAGTAAGCAGGGCGTGTCAGTCCCAGCGTTAACCATACCGCGGCACTATATAAGTACAGCAACGTGACCCCGACAGACGTAGAGCTTAGTGCTCAACCTACCTCCCGACTGAATACTTGACGGTAGTACCGGGGGGTAAATGGTACTCAGACGGTAGGAGGTTTAGTGCGGTTAAAGTCCCACACTGACTATGAGGCTTTCGATGCTTCCGCCTCGTAAAAAATAAAAAAAAATAAAAAAAAAAAAACTATAGTATGTATAGAGAAATATTAGTTTCTTTATTCACGCAAATGCTAAATAACATAAGAATATTCGTAGTAAAAAATATAAAAGTTGTATTGCCCCTCTTCATTTACTTTCATTTTAAATTAAATTCACTTCGATAATTCTTTCCGACACAATTCCTCTTTAGTACTTTGGCATATGATCCTCTGTGGGTGCTCCATGGAGTACTACAGTGAAAGTACTTTAGAAAGTACTCTCTTGTATGTACTCTATGGAATACTCACAAACAAAGCGAGAGTGGGATCACCTACTCCTCTCCTAGGACATTTTTTGTATGAATACAGATTAGTTTTGGAACACTCCTATACTCCTAAAGGAGTATTCCTTACACTATTTCCATATTTTCCCCCTTTTCCAATTTGTCCACCATCATCGTTAGAAATTTCAATTTTCTTAGCCAGCAAAGCCCGTTTGAAGAAGGATGTTATATCTTAAAAAAATAGTCGCTAGAATTATATTATATTTTTTTCGAAAATTATACATACGCGCTGCTTTTTGTTTTACTAACTCCCATAGTGTACCTATACCAAGTGTGTTCACTAAGCGATAAACGTCAAAACTACAAACAGCCTCGCTCACCTGATGGAAATCTCAGGTCTAGAGTCGCATTTTTGGTCTCAACGACAACATTTTTGACTACCAATCGTATCGACTTTTTCAATTTTTCAATCATTCGGCGCACTCGGTAATGGTATCCATTTTGAATTCGCTGTCATTCCGAATCCAGCGAGTGCCTGTCAGAATGCTTGACAGATAAGTCAACACACTTGTACTTGTACACTATGCTAACTCCTTTAACCAAAGATGACACCTAAAATTCACCAAACGATATCGTTCCCAATCAGCGTTGCCAGTTGCTCAAGTTATTTTGTATTCAAAAGAGTATCATTTCTGAAAATATATCATCATATATTGCCAATATATCGAGCCATAGCCGCGACCATAGTGTACAAGTACAAGTGTGTTGACTTATCTGTCAAGC
This sequence comes from Eurosta solidaginis, assembly GCF_040869045.1. Taxonomy (NCBI): domain Eukaryota; kingdom Metazoa; phylum Arthropoda; class Insecta; order Diptera; family Tephritidae; genus Eurosta; species Eurosta solidaginis. Next base: position 116,769,185 of record NC_090319.1, on the reverse strand, counting down.
ATTCTGACAGCCACTCGCTGGATTCGGAATGACAGCGAATTCAAAATGGATACCATTACCGAGTGCGCCGAATGATTGAAAAATTGAAAAAGTCGATACGATTGGTAGTCAAAAATGTTGTCGTTGAGACCAAAAATGCGACTCTAGACCTGAGATTTCCATCAGGTGAGCGAGGCTGTTTGTAGTTTTGACGTTTATCGCTTAGTGAACACACTTGTATAGGTACACTATGGCCGCGACCCCTCTATGGAATACTCACAAACAGAGCGAGAGTGGGATCACCTACTCCTCTCCTAGGACATTTTTTGTATGAATACAAACATGGTTCAATTATGTACAGGTTGGCTCATCTCATCAGCTGATTTTATTTATGTCATTGCATGGTCGAAGGGATTGTCAAAAGGAGATGGCAAACTCAAAATGAAACCAACACATTGGCATCATTTTACTTACACATACAAAAACTGCTAAGTTTTATGTTTCCATTCCATACCACTCGCCATAGTGTACAAGTACAAGTGTGTTGACTTATCTGTCAAGCATTCTGACAGGCACTCGCTGGATTCGGAATGACAGCGAATTCAAAATGGATACCATTACCGAATGCTCCGAATGATTGAAAAATTGAAAAAGTCGAGACGATTGGTAGACAAAAATGTTGTCGTTGAGACCAAAAATGCGACTCTAGACCTGAGATTTCCATCAGGTGAGCGAGGCTGTTTGTAGTTTTGACGTTTATCGCTTAGTGAACACACTTGGTATAGGTACACTATGCCACTCGCACCAACACCAATACACAGATTTTGACAATTTGAACAGACATATTTTGTTGCTTTACAGATGAGCCAACCTGTATATAGTTGAACCATGGAATACAGATTAGTTTTGAAACACTCCTATACTCCTAAAGGAGTATTCCTTACACTATTTATGTAGTACTCGCGTTTTTTGAAGGGTAGCCTTTTGTAGCAATAAAGGAGTATTACATATATGACTTATACATACCATTGTTTACTATACAATGATACATACATCCCAACAAGCGTTTCTTTAAACGTTTTTAAAAATAATTTATAGTGAATTAGCTTGAACAAACGATATATAAACGTTTTCAAACTTTACTTATTTTGAGTTTTCTAATGAAGTAAATTTTTGATGGAGTAAACAAAATATGAGTAGCTACTGGGCTGGCTGCTATTGGAGTTGAAATAATATCAATTTTGTAAATTTTTTTCTAACATACTCTTTTTCGTCCGTTGTTGTTGTTGTTGTTGTAGCAATGCTCGCCCCACCTAATAGCCGCGACCGATCACAAATTGTCATCAATATCCTCTAACGGGAGTCCAAGGAAACTTGCCGTTTCAACAGGGGTGGACCATAATGAAAGGGGTCTTAGAGGCGTTGGTTCCACATTACAGTTAAAGAGATGGTTGGTGTCATGTGGGGACACATTGCAAGCGGGGCATACATTATGTATGTCGGGGTTGATTCTGGATAGGTAAGAGTTTAACCTGTTACAGTATCCAGAACAAAGTTGAGCAAGAGTGACACGCGTTTCCCTGGGGAGTATGCGTTCCTCTTCCGCAAGTTTTGGATAATTTTCGTTAAGTACTGGATTCACCGGGCAATTCCCGGCATAAAGGTCCGACGCCTGTTTATGGAGTTCACCAAGGACCTGCTTGTGTTTTTTCACTTCATACGGCTGGGTTCTCAGGTGTCGTATTTCCTCAAAATGCTTACGGAGATGACTCCTTAAGCCCCTAGGCGGTGCTGGTTCATCAATCAGATGTCTGTTGGGATGCCCAGGTTTCTGGGTATTCAACAGGAACTGTTTGGTCAGCATCTCATTTCTCTCCCTGATGGGGAGTATTCTCGCCTCATTATGCAGATGGTGTTCTGGGGACATAAGAAGACAGCCCGTGGCGATTCTGAGAGCAGTATTTTGGCAGGCCTATAGTTTCTTCCAGTGGGTGATTTTTAGGCTTGGCGACCATATGGGTGACGCGTAGCACGTAATCGGCTGGCTAATTGCTTTGTATGTAGTCATGAGCGTTTCTTTATCTTTTCCCCAAGTACTGCCAGCAAGGGATTTGAGGATTTTGTTACGGCTCTGAATTCTGGGAACAATTGCGGCTGCGTGCTCACCAAAATGTAGATCCTGATCAAACGTCACACCGAAGATTTTGGGGTGTCGGACAGTCGGTAGCGTAGTGCCATCGACGTGGATGTTCAAAATGATCAACATTTGGGGCGTCCATGTTGTAAATAAGGTCGCGGAAGATTTAGGCGGTGATAATGCCAGGTTTCGCGAGGCGAAAAAACTGGAGAGATCAGGGAGGTAGCCGTTTATTTTATTGCATAGCGCATCGATCTTTGGGCCTGGGCCTGTGGCCATTATTGTGCAGTCATCGGCGTAGGAAACGATTGTGACTCCTTCCGGTGGTGAAGGTAGCTTAGATATGTAGAAATTAAACAAAAGTGGGGATAGGACACCACCCTGTGGCATCCCCCTGTTTAATTCTCCTTGGTTTTGATGTTTCGTTTCTAAATTGCACCGATGCCTGCCGACCACCCAGATAATTTGCGGTCCACCTTTTAAGACATGGGGGAAGGGTAGACCCTTCCAGGTCCTGCAGTAACGAGCCATGGTTGACCGTATCAAAAGCTTTTGATAGGTCTAGCGCTACGAGTACTGTTCTATGGTGGGGGTATTGATTTAAACCGGAATTTATCTGGGTGCTAGTGGCATTCAGCGCGGTGGTAGTGCTATGGAGTTTTCTGAAGCCATGCTGATGAGGGGCTAGCTGCAAATTTGCTTGGAAATAAGGGAGCAAAATGGCTTCAAGCGTCTTTGCCACTGGCGATAGGAGAGATATCGGACGATACGACTCACCTATGTTAGCTGGTTTCCCAGGCTTTATAGCGGGACCACCTTGACTATTTTCCATTTCTCAGGTATGACAAAGGTGGAAAGAGACAGATTGAAGACATGCGCTAAATATTTGAACCCCTCTTTCCCTAGGTTTTTAAGCATCGGCATGGCTATGCCGTCTGGGCCCACTGCTTTGGATGGTTTAGCACGACCAATGGCGTCCTCAACCTCTTTAGCGGTGATGGTGATTGGTGACGCGCTGAATTTGTGTTTATGTGCGCGTCTATTGGCTCTCCGTCTATCTTTGTCGACCGTAGGATGCATTATATATTGTCGGCAGAAAGCGCTCGCGCATTTTTTCGCGTCCGACAGCACTTTGTCGCCAAAGGCGATGGAAACTTTGTCTTTGTGCTTAGTCGGATTCGATAGGGACTTTACGGTGGACCAAAGTTACCCGTGCTTTTTTTCGTTTCAAAAAACAAACGAGGCTAAGTGCTCATTTACATACGTATATCTGCACACTCAGCACAAATCGGTAATGCTATTCTGCGGATTTCTTATAAAACAGTAAAAATTGTATAATACCAATGGAAAACAAAAGCTTACTTTTTCATTTGGAGAACGATATAGCCTAATGTACAATATTGATAGAAGCACGACGGCTTGTTGAAATATACATATATTTAAACCCTTTTTTACAAAAATTAAACGACAGCCTTGAGATTTTGTCTCCTTCCCTCGTTGTATACATTGAGAATGATGACAAAGTGTGATCTCTTCTGCCTAAACCAAAGAGGATAAATACAATAAGCAAAGAGGATAAATACAATAAGAGCCGTCACTCGTTATTTTGTGGCGAGTATTTCGCTGGAAATTGAAAAAATTGATGCCGAATGTTTTCTGAGAGGGACATTTTTAATTGTCTCGCATTTATCCATGCCGTGTAGGTCCCTTGGGCAACTGTGATTTTTGGAAAGAGAATTAAATAATTTAGTTAAATACAGTCGGAAAAATAAAGACAAATACCACACGAAAATGTATAGAAGACATTTATAAACATCTCGCCCAAAAAAAAAAGCGACTACCTCTCAGTATACATCGAGTAAATGCCTAAAAAATAACGAGTGACGGCTCTTATTGTATTTATCCTCTTTGGTATGACATATATGGTTTTAACAAACAGCTCCTTCATTTTTGGTAATTCTATACGACAGCATGACACTGCTAATACGCGTCCTCCGAAAGAGGTGTCAAAAGACGCGTATTAATATCGACAACAATAATCCGGGTAATAGTCTAGTTGAGGGGTCTACTGCTAATACGCTACCAAAAATATCGAGAGAGGTGTCAAACGACGCGCCTTGACATCAGTATTAGTAGTTCGAAACCGGAAAATGAAAATTTTACTCGTTCAAAAGATATTAACGAAAAATCGAAAAAAGACCCGCGGCTTCCTCCGAAACTGGGAGCGAAATCCATAGTATTTTTGCGCAGAACAACTTTCTGAGTTGGCGGCCTTGGGCCGCGCTTATAAAAAATAACCCTGGGCTACGCCATGCTAAGTTGTTGTAGCGATTAGGTTACTCCCCGAAGGCTTTGGGGAGTGTTATCGATGTGATGGTCCTTTGTCGGATACAGATCCGATACGCTCCGGTAACACAGCACCATTAAGGTGCTGGCCCGACCATCTCGGGAACGATTTATATGGCCACATTAAACCTTCAGGCCATCCCTCCCTCCCCACCCCCAAGTTCCATGAGGAGCTTGGGGTCGCCAGAGCCTCGTCTGTTAGTGAAACGGGATTCGCCGCTCGAAGGTGAGGTTGACAATTGGGTTGGAGAAGCTATATATTGCGCTACACAACCCCTTGAATCCCCCATGCTAAGTCCGGGTGTGTGGTATAACCGTGGCTACCGCCCCGGTAATGCACAATTTTTTTGGTGGGTACAACACAACAACAACCACACGAAAATCGCCAACTTCGACTGCAAATATCTCCGGACATAGATACAATTTTTCTTTTCCGCCATCGGATTATTGTTCTCGAGATTAATACGCGTCTTTTGACACCTCTCTCGATATTTTTGGTAGCGTATTAGCAGTCGACCCCTCAACTAGACTATTACCGTAATCCGAAATCGGAAAATAAAAATTTTATCTCTGTCCGGAGATATTTGCAGTTGAAGTTGGCGATTTTCATGTGGTTGTTGTAATTAGTACACAGAAAAAAAATTGTGAACGCAGAAGGACATCACCGTGGCGGTAGCCACGGTTATACCACACTTGGCATGCGGTAGCCCAGGGGTATTTGTTATAAGCGCGGCCAAAGGCCGCCAACGCAGAATGGTGTTCTGCGCAAAAATACTATGGATTTCGCTCCCAGTTTCGGAGGGAGCCGCGGGTCTTTTTTCGATTTTTCGTTAATATCTTTTGAACGAGTAAAATTTTCATTTTCCGGTTTCGAACTACTAATACTGATGTCAAGGCGCGTCGTTTGACACTTCTCAATAACTTTTTCGGGGACAGCATTGGTGAAAAATTTTCATATAGCCGAATGACATCACAAATAATTTAGAGCGACAAAATTGACGGCTTACTTCACCTGGTTATTCAACCATGAACCAAACCATTTTTGACATTTATTGCTAATTTCAAATATGATGTTATATCACAGACCTGTCTTAAAATAAAGTTACGCTTTTAAATCTAATGATTTTTTCACAGTCGAAGGCAAATCTATATTAACAGATTTTAAAGCTTCCCGAATCCACAGTGGAGCTGGTTCCCCTTCAAAGTGTTTGGTCATAAAATCGAAAATAAAATTTGGAAATCGACCATGTTCTATTGCATTTCTCATTTCTCTCATCAGCCTTAATTGGTATGCTACATTATGTACACTTAATAAACTACATGAAACTGATTCACTTGTAGCAATATGATGTAAGTATGAACGTGTATACGCACGACATGTACTGCACTCGCATTCTTCGTCTATAGGAATCATTTCGTTCTCATACTTCTTGTTTTTTAAATTTAGTTGTCCAGTATTTACTAAGGCACAACCGAAGCGTGCTGTGCGAGTAGGGAAAACACAATCAAACATATCAATTCCAAGTGCTACACAAACTACTAAGTCAGCAGCGAATCCAACACCCATTAAATATCTTGGTTTATCTTTGTGTAGCAAACCGGTACAGATGTTTACTGTGCGCCAAAACTCGTGTTTACTCTCACCCCCACTAAGGCCACCAACTGCGATCCCCCGCACTTTCCGTTGCATTAATGCCTCTGAACACTGCTTGCGTAGTTCTTCATCTAAGCCGCCTTGTATAATTGGGAATAAACTTTGATCGTCATCCCGCGCATGAGCAGCCACGCAACGATCCAGCCAACGAATAGTACGGTGCATAGCCTCTTCAACTCGTGGTCCAACAGTAGTAGTCTTGACCACATCATCCAATTGCATTATAATATCAGCACCAATAGTGTTCTGAATCTGAATTGAATGCTCGGGTGTTAACATGCACGCACTGTTATCAAATGGAGAACAAAAATTCACACCATTCTCATCTATCGTTGCCAATTTCAATAACGAAACCATTTGGAAGCCGCCAGAATCAGTGAGAATACCTCGAGGCCACCCCATAAACTTGTGTAAGCCACCGGCTTTCTGTAGAGTATCAATTCCAGGACGCATACCCAGATGGTACGTGTTTCCTAGAAGAATTTGGCAGTTAAGATCAATAAGCTGATCTGGCAAAAGCCCCTTTACAGTACCCTTATAATGAAATATATATCGTTATTCCTTTAACTTTATTCCGACTTCATTTTGACTTACTTGTGTGCCTACAGGCATGAAAACCGGAGTATTGACAGTACCGTGTCGAAGTGTAACTAAACCAGCACGGGCCTTTGTCACGGAGCACTCGGCAACAACTTTGTATGTTAGTGGGAAAATATTATCAGCCATTGTTATAAAATTAACGAAAGTAAGATTACTAAGGAAGCTTCATAGCAAGTTCATGTAGAAATGGAAAAACCAACGATAGCATTATCGATAGTGTTACGAATTTCAAGAATCGATCATTCTTTGCCTTCTGTAATTGTACGAATCACTCCTCACGTTCCAAGGACCAGTGATCCAGATACCGATAAAAAATAACAAGCAAATGCAACAACAAATTGATCCATATGTTTATATTGTTGTTGCATTTGCATGTTAAATTCTATTCGTATCTGAATCAGCATTTTGAAGCATTGTGATAAGACAAGGACGATAGATCTGCATTTCATACCTGTTCTGGGTATAATGTCCACAGAAAAGATCGCGAGATCGGAAATGGAGGCGGCCTCGCGTTTATCATCCACCACACTGTGCAATATCATATATTTGATCACTATATCGACCGCAGGGACAGTGTCTTAGAACGTCAAGGATTATCTGTCCGGTCGGGCGATGCAAATCTAGAAATCATCAACATCTACATCCCTCCTGTCACCTGTTGCCCCAGTGGATACCGCCCTGATATCAGCGGCGTACTCACTGGAAACAATCGCATTATCTTAGGCGATTCAATGCCCCTCACGGTCTATGGCATTCAAACTTGCAGGTGGACAGTAGGGGTGAGATGTTAGCGGATCAAATAGAAGAAACGACGTTCTGCACTATAAACGGAGACGCCCCCACACGTATGGTAGGAAGCTGTCACAGTTCGCCGGATATTTCAATCGTGAGCGCAGAACTCGTAAAACGCACTTTCATTAACTTTAAAAAAGGAAAGTGGGACGAATACAAATCCTATACAGACAACCGCTTTGCTGCCCTCCCTATCCCAACTGATGCCCGCCAAGGGGAGCGTGCTTTCCGCAAGGTCATTGAATCCGCCTCGGCTCCTTTCATTCCCGCCGGTAGAATTCCCGAAATTCGGCCCCACTTCCCGGCAGTGGCCTCAGGTTTAGCGACAGAACATGACCTTATAAGACAGCTCGATCCCGACGACCCCCAAATAAGGGATATAAACCAACGCATCAGATTGCTTGTGGATGAACACAAGCGGGCGAAATGGGAGGAGCACCTAAGCGGTTGTAACCTCTCTGGCGGTATAGGTAAACTTTGGTCCACTGTAAAGTCCCTATCGAATCCGTCTAGGCACAATGACAAAGTTTTCATCGCCTTTGGCGACAAAGTGCTGTCGGATGCGAAAAAATGCGCGAGCGCTTTCTGCCAACAATTCATAATGCATTCTACAGTCAACAAAAATAGACGGAGGGCAAACAGACGCGCACGTAAACATAAGTTCAGCGCGTCACCAATTACCATCACCGCCAAAGAGGTTGAGGATGCCATCGGTCATGCTAAACCATCCAAAGCAGTGTTCCCAGACGGCATGGCAATGCCGATGCTTAACATCCTAGGGAAAGAGGGTTTCAAATATTTAGCACATGTCTTCAACCTGTCTCTTTCCACCTTTGTCATTCCCGAAAAATGGCCAAGATGGTCCCGCTACTAAAGCCTTGGAAACCAGCTAACATAGGAGAGTCATATCGCCCGATATCTCTCCTATCGCCAGTAGCCAAGACGCTTGAAGCCATTTTGCTCCCCCACTTCAAAGCAAATTTGCAGCTAGCCTGTCATCAGGATGGCTTTATTCTTTATTTAATTATAAGTATTTTGAATACAATCCTTACAGACTATGTACTTAACTAATTTATAGGTCACATACTCATTTTGTGTATAAATCGAACCACTTATAGGGCTGAGTTAAGCATCGCGGAAAAAGCATTAATTGGCATCGAAAAATCCAAATTGATAGCACCACTTAGTGAATTAAACTCCCTTAAAGCACGATTTACGGGAGCATTACGAGCATATATCGTTCTCGTATTAACCCCAAAGAAAGGAAACACATTACGAAGAAACCGTTGAGAGACATTAAACCGAATCTTTTCTAATAAGTATGGATAGTCAATTAGGCCCTTGACAATTTTGAGAGTAAAGGACAAGGAGAGTACAGATCTTCGAATCTCCACGGATTTGAGACTTAACAGTGTAAAACGAGCAGTATAAGGTGGTATGGGCTCCTCAAAATTTAACGTCCAAAGAGCATACTTAAGAAAGCGTTTTTGTATTCTCTCTAGTCTATTTATAGCTGTCATAGTACTAGGTCTCCAAATAAAGACAGCATATTCTAAATGAGACCTGACAAAATAAGTATAGAGAGCATTAAGAGTATAAGGGTCACAGAACTTCGCGGAATTACGCCTAACATTGAGTAAGATTTAGAGGTAACGTGGCTAATATGACTATTGAAGGAAAACTTGTTATCAAATATAACCCCAAGGTTCTTAATATCACTAAGACATTGAAATTCACAATTAGAAATACTATATTTTGAGCGAAGTATATTGTGTTATGGAATCGCAACTTCAATGGATCAGCAAGGAAGGCAGTCGGCATGATCTGGTGGTGCACATTGGCTAGTCATTTCGGCTGGGCTGGGTTCTTGCCAACCTTGCTGTCCTGCACCATAAACAGAAAAAAGGTCATATCATGCCTTTAAAAAAAAACCGTCAAAAAGCGCAGAACTAATTCAAAACGCTCAAATGGACTAAAACAACATCCGGCCGAACCGGATGTCACGGACAGAGACCTGACAAAAGAAGTATAGAGAGCTTTAAGAGTATAAGGGTCACAGAACTTCGCGGAATTACGCCTAACATTGAGTAAGATTTAGAGGTAACGTGGCTAATATGACTACTGAAGGAAAACTTGGTATCAAATATAACCCCAAGGTCCTTAATCTCACTAAGACATTGAAGTTCACAATTAGAAATACTATATTTTGAGCGAAGTATATTGTGTTATGGAATCGCAACTTCAATGGATCAGCAAGGAAGGCAGTCGGCATGATCTGGTGGTGCACAGTGGCTAGTCATGTCGGCTGGGCTGGGTTCTTGCCAACCTTGCTGTCCTGCGCCATAAACAGAAAAAAAGGTCATATCATGCCTTAAAAAAAAACCGTCAAAAAGCGCAGAACTAATTCAAGACGCTCAAATGGACTAAAACAACATCCTGCCGAACCGGATGTCACTGACAGACCGTTAAATTCAAAACGAAATTCAAAAATAAATCAAACGCAAAAATTTTACCAAAAATAACTCAAATTTAAATTTAAACTACAACGGGAAACTACTAGCATACCGGAAACGAAGGGAAAAACATTTTAAAACCGGATACGACCGGTTATAATGCTGAAAAAAAATTAAAAAATTAAAAAAAAGCTGAAAATTAAAACAACAAACAACATGGGCCGAAAATACATAAGGGGCGCCGCGGGTGTTGTTGCGACGCCCGGTGCTTATCCCGCCCTCAAAAACCATGGCCACCGACGCACCTAAATTTTCGGTATACCCTAAATGCCTTCTAAATAAGCGGAGACATCAGCATTCCCATTCTAATAACAAGTTTATGTAATTCATTTCAATAAAAAAAATCTGTGAAAATACATTTATCATTATTAATCAATATCAGGTAAACCTCCAAGATCAAAAATTACTAACGGTCAATCTTACGAAATCAAAATCAAAAGAGACAGAACTTATTTCCTCCCTGATAGTTGATTCGGTTCTATATCTTCCTCTCGTCTTAATGGGTGAGAAAAGGGACTTAATCAGGAGAAAGAAAAATTGCGTCCAAGGAAAAAGGTTAATAATAAAAAAAGACTGGCGTAACCCACGGAAATTGTTTAATCTGTTTTGATATTGATTTTGTAAGATAATATTCCTTACAAACGTTCTGGTATAACCCTTGATTAATTGCCACGATTACGTGGTGGGATTTTTCAAAATTTGTCCCTATGACCCAAAGGGGGGGACATCAGAATTCATTTTAGAGGTATGGTTCCTTCGGCAAAGTTTCTTATTTTGATCCCTAGAATATGATTTTCTCAGAGCAATGGGCGATTTTTTTGCCTCCCCACAAATCGACCCGGCCTACCGTATATGCTTATACCTATATAACTATATTCGATCTAAGTAGATATGCAGGTATGTATTTATCATTGGTTATACATGTGTATTTCTAAGTCTGTATGTGCTTACACATATAGAACTATATTCGATCTAAGTATACATGGAGGTATGTATTTATCATTGGTTATACGTGGGTATTTCGCAGAACGTATATACTTATATACATATATAATTATATTTGATACAAGTATGTATTTATCATTGGTTATACATGTGTATTTCTAAGTATGCGAATGCTTACACATATATAATTACACTTAGTACAAGTATATAAGCATGTATGTACTTCTTTTCTCTATAAATGTGTATTTCTGAGTACGTATATACTTGCACGTATATAATCATACTCAGTACAAGTATATAAATATGTATATACTTATTTTCTCTATAAATGTTTATTTCTGAGTATATATATGCTTACACGTATGTAATTATACTTAGTTCAAGTATATAAGCATGTATATACTTATCTTATCTATAAATGTATATTACTAAGTACATGTATGGTTAAAGCTGGTGGCGTTGCAGCAGGCCTATGTTCGGCGGCCTTGCTGTTGGTGTGGTTATAATTATACCTAGTACGAGTATATAAGCATGTATGTACTTATCTTATATATAAATGTGTATTTCTAAGCACGTATATGCTTGCACGTATATAATCATACTCAGTACAAGTATATAAGCATGTATGTACTTCTGTTCTCTATAAATGTGTATTTCTGAGTACGTATATGCTAACACGTATATAATTATACTTAGTACAAGTATATAAGCATGTATGTACTTATCTATAAATGTATATTTCTAAGTACATGTATGCTTATACACCTATATAATCATATTTATATTTAAACTCTCCCTATTGGGGGGTTGGAACCGACTCACCCATCGTTTCACCCGTCGTTGTTGTTGAAGCTGGTGCTGTTGCAGCAGGCCTAGGTTCGGTGGCCTTGCTGTTGGTGTGGTTAAAGCTGGTGGCGTTGCAGCAGGCCTATGTTCGGCGGCCTTGCTGTTGGTGTGGTTATAATTATACCTAATACAAATATATAAGCATGTATGTACTTATCTTATCTATAAATGTGTATTTCTAAGCACGTATATGCTTGCACGTATATAATCATACTCAGTACAAGTATATAAGCATGTATGTACTTCTTTTCTCTATAAATGTGTATTTCTGAGTACGTATATGCTAACACGTATATAATTATACTTAAAAAAAAAAATAAATGTAAGGCGCGATAACCTCCGAAGAGATCTAAGGCCGAGCTTCTCTTCCAATTTGCGTCGTGCTCCTCTTGATTTTTCCCTACAAATTGGCCGGACGGGACCTACATGTTTTATGCCGACTCCGAACGGCATTTGCAAGGCAGATGAGTTTTCACTGAGAGCTTTTCATGGCAGAAATACAATCGGAGCGCTTGCCAGACACTGCCGAGGGGCGACCCCGCTTAGAAAAATTTTCTTCTAATTGAAAAATCTTATTTCTAAAATTTTTGATGTTGCTTTGCCCGGGAGTTGAACCCAGGGCATACGGTGTGATAGGCGGAGCACGCTACCATCACACCACGGTGGCCGCCATATAATTATACTTAGTATAAGTATATAAGCATGTACTTATCTTATCTATAAATGTGTATTTCTAATTACATGTATGCTTATACACCTATATAATCATATTTATATTTAAACTCTCCCTATTGGGGGGTTGGAACGGACTCACCCATCATTTCACCCGCCGTTGTTGTTGAAGCTGGTGCTGTTGCAGCAGGCCTAGGTTCGGCGGCCTTGCTGTTGGTGTGGTTAAAGCTGGTGGCGTTGCAGCAGGCCTATGTTCGGAGGCCTTGCTGTTGGTCTGGTTAAAGCTGGTGGCGTTGCAGCAGGCCTACGTTCGGTGGCCTTGCTTTTGGAGTGGTTAGAGCTGGTGGCTTGCATCAGGCCTACGTTCGGCGGCCTTGCTGTTTGTGTGGTTAGAGCGGGTGGCGTTGCAGCAGGCCTATGTTCGGAGGCCTTGCTGTTGGTGTGGTTAAAGCTGGTGGCGTTGCAGCAGGCCTATGTTCGGCGGCCTTGCTGTTGGGGTGGTTAAATTCGGTAGCGTTGCAGCAGGCCTATGTTCGCGGCCTTGCTGTTGGTGTGGTTAAAGCTGGTGGTGGTTCAGCAAAGTTAATTTGCACGTTATAGTTGTGTATGCGTCGCCCCAAAATACATTACAATCTGGCTTTTCGTGGGTTTCAAAGCACAACTTAGGAACAAATCCACAAAACAATGCTAATGGATGTTGTTTTCCTTATTTTGGAAGTTTGGAAGTAACTTCCCCAACTCTTTCTCAATTTACTGGTGGTGTTGCAGCAAAGTTAATTTTCACGTTTTAGTTGTGCATGCTTCGCCTCAAAATGCATCACAATCTGGCTTTTCGTGGGTTTCAAAGCACAACTTAGGAACAAACCCACAAAATAATGCTAATGGATGTTGTTTTCCTTATTGTGGAAGTTTGGAAGTAACTTCCCCAACTCTTTCTCAATTTTTCACGTGTCCAGCCAGCCAAGAAGAGAAAAAGACCAAACAAAAAAACCGCTTCCGTATATGCTTCCGCTAGATCCCCCGATCAATCGATACTTCGAAGTTTTTATCGGTTCTTTCAACCCACATGTTGGCTCATGTCCCTGTCAGATATTCCATATTCCGATTTTGTCATCGTGTTGTTGATAGGCGTATGGAATTCAAGGGGAGCAACTTTTGCGTCGGGAAGGAATTGTGCGCTGAGTTAATTGGACTTGCCAATAGAGATAGCCTTAAGCACTGGAAAAAACAATATTCACCATCACGGCCGCAGTAATTACTAATGTGTTGATTAGGCTTTGCTTTTGCCACCTCTTTTTACCAGTGAAATGGAAGAAACAAAATCAGCTGATAGGATGAAATTCTCGGCGATGCCACCTGCACTAAATTAGTACGGAGAGTGTGTAACCACTCCAGGCAACCATGAGTGAGGGTGGATCCTACCTTTTTTCCTATCACCATCCAACTGGTACGTTCCAAGGGTGACTCTCCCAAGTGGACCATAACAATTGGATGACTTAAGCTGGAGTCATTGGTGCCGTATGTCGTATCGCTGTATCCGTATCCCTAACGTAATCAGCTGTTTATCGTTACGACGGTAAACCAAAACCCAATTGGTTGGCTACGATACGGTTACGACTTTAGCGGCACCAATAATCGATTGCATTGATTCTCATAAGGTGGTCAAATCAGCTGTTAAAAGATTACCGATACGGTTACCGATAAAGCACCAATGTCTCCAGCTTTAGAATAGGTCACATGAAAGCATTTAGATGCATTTAAGGACAGATGAGACTTGAGACACCACATGTGTAACTTGGTAATGTCATTTTGCAATTTTAATGTATCATCAGGCGACTTAATAATTGAAAACAATTTTAGGCATCAGCGTAAAGGGAACATTTAGCAAATGTAAAGCAATTGCTAATGTCATTAATAAAAAGATTAAATAATAATGGACCTAGTATACTCCCCTGTGGTACCCCCGATGAGGCAATAAAGGGAATAGAAGACTCCCCATCAACAGTGACAACACTCCGCCTTCTGGATAAATATGAACTTAACCATAACAGAAGCGAAGAATGAAAACCAAAGCATCCTAGTTTATTAATTAGAACTATGGGAGACCCTATCAAAGGCTTTTGAAAAGTTAGTATAGATACAATCTACCCGCGAGCCAGCTGAAAAAGACTCAATGCAATGCTCACTGAAAACAGCAAGGTTAGAAGTCGTCGACCTCCCCGCAACGAAACCATGCTGATACGGAGAAATAAGGGACTTAACCGCAAAGCTCAGCTTAGCATAGACTGCATGCTCAAAAATTTTGGAAACAGTGGTCAGTTTGGATATGGGTCTGGGTAGTTACGCACATCATTTTTGTTGCCACTCTTGAAGATAGGCGTAATAGACGTAACCTTCCAATCATCAATAAAATTCCCAGAGGAGAGTGATTTGTTGAAAATAAGTTGGAGAGGATAAACCAGGGCCGGACAATTTTTCAATAAGATGGGGGAAAATCCGTCTAAATCTGTTTGAGAAGAAAACTTAAGATTATTAATGGCTCCACTAATATCAGAAGAAAGATGTAGACCTCCGAAATTTAAGGCAGAGTTCAGATTATTTGAAAAATCGAGCGGTTGATAACTATCATCCACAGAAAAATTGGATCTAAAAAAATCAGCCAATAAGTTAGCAGCCTCATTCGCAGAGTATTTCCAAAAACTTTTTGGATTCGATTTGATGTTACCCTCGATATTGCGCATACATATACTCAAAATAAAGAGTTTTATTCAAAATAGTAAAATCCTTTAAGTACGACTTATATTTACTGAAGAACATGTTATTCTTATTCTTTTGAAATTTTTTTAAGAATTTGTTTTTAAGATTCTTGAGTTTTTTTAATTCCTTAGTGTGCCAAGGTAATTTTTACGCTCTTTTTACCCGCAAGGGGATTCTATCCAAACATTGGGTGAATAAAATAGACTTAAAATTGGAAAAGCTAACAGAAGTATCAAGCCCACCAATTAGCTCCTCCCAATTTATTTCAAGTAAAAAATCATTGAGACTTGCAAAGTCACACAAAGAATAATTAAAGATTAATCTACTGTCAGTAGTAACCGGAGCAAAATGATAAAAACTAAACTCGACGACAAGTGGTAGATGATGACTGTCCTTAGAAGTAACTGGATTCAAGCACTCACTAACTTCACAACAAAAATTGTCACTTATGAATATGAGATCCAATAATCTATTTAGAGTATTAAAATACTCATTAGTTTGAATTAAGTTAAGACTAAGTACATTATCGATAAAATACAACTCCTTATTTGAGATGACATTATTAGGCGTGAGACCGTATTTATTAGAAATACTGGTTGACCAATTAATATTAGAGAGATTAAAATCGCCAAACACGCAGAGACGGTGCTCTTTAACGTTGTTTAGGGCTAATGATGCAATGTTGTCTGCGTGGGCCTTGTATAACTCAAAAGAGCTGCCCGGTGGCACGTACGACACGAGAATATATAAAGAGCCTTGCGGTGTGGAACCGCTAAAACATACACAAAGCTGATCCAGTAAAGAGTCACCATTTGAAAGTGGGACTAAAGACGCTTGCAATTGAAGCTTAATGGCGATAAGAACACCACCTCCTCGAAGGCAGCCCGTTTTTTCAGCATCACGATCTTTACGAAATACAGTGAACAAATTTGAGTTGAAGAATTCACCATCAAAAAAGTTCTTGTCTAACCATGTTTCAACAAAAAAAAAAGATGTCGTAGTTCATTTGCTCACTAAAGTTGTGCACCAATTCAGACTTGGTTCTCATACCAGATACATTATGAAAGTAAATTTTCAGACTATTATTGTTTATGTGTAACTACTTGCTACGCCCGTTATAGCTTTTGTCGACCCTGCCGAAAAATCTGAAAAGGCTTTACGGTAACATTTGTTGGCCAGATATCCGAGCATAATAATTTTTCATAAGAGGTCTGAGGAAATCCTAATTTAAAATTAATCCTATTCAGGGATTGAGTTGAGACGTCTTTCTCTAGAAAACTCCATTGCACCATCACCGCGCTAAATATCATTAGCACCCAGATAAATTGTGGTCTAAATCAGAAGCCCCACCATAGAACAGTACTCGTAGCGCTAGACCTATCAAAAGCTTTTGATACGGTCAACCATGGCACGTTACTGCAAGACTTGGAAGGGTATACCCTTCCTCCATGTCTTGAAAGGTGGACCGCAAATTATCTGGGCGGTCGGCAGGCATCGGTGCAATTCAGAAACGAAATATCAAAGCCAAGAAGAATTAAACAAGGGGTGCCTCAGGGTGGTGTCCTATCCCCACTTTTGTTTAATTTTTACATATCAAAACTACCTTCGCCACCAGAAGGAGTTACTATCGTTTCTTACGCCAATGACTGTACAATAATGGCCACAGGCCCGGGCCCAAAGATCGATGACCTTTGCAACAGAATAAATGGCTACCTCCCTGATCTCTCCGGTTTTTTCGCCTCGCGAAACCTGCCATTATCACCGAAATAAATCATCCGCGACCCTATTTACAACTTAGACGTCCCAAATGTCGACCATTTTGAACATCCACGTCGATGGCATTACGCTACCGACTGTCCTACACCCCAAAATCGTGGATGTGACGTTTGATCAGGATCTACATTTTGGTGAGCACGCAGCCGCAATTGTTCCGAAAATCCAGAGCCGTAATAAAATCCTCAAATCCCTTGCTGGCAGTACTTGGGGAAAGACAGAGAAACGTTCATTACCACATACAAAGCAATTGGTCAACCGTTTGCGTGTTACGCGTCCCCTATATGGTCGCCAAGTCTAAAAACTACCCACAGGAAGAAGCTACAGGCCTGCCAAAATACTGCGCTCAGAACCGCCACGGGCTGTCTTCTTATGTCCCCAGAACACCATCTACATAATGAGGCGAGAATACTCCCCATAAAGGAGAGAAATTACATGCTAACCAAACAGTTCCTGTTGAATACCCAGAAACCTGAGCATCCCAACAGACATCTGATTGATGAGCCAGCACCGCCTAAGGACTTAAGGAATCATCCCCGTAAGCATTTTGAGGAAATACGGCACCTGAGAACCGTACCAGCCGTATGAAGCAAAAAAAAACACAAGCAGGTCCTTGGTGAACTCCACAAACAGGCATCGGACCTTTATGCCGGGAATTGCCCGGTGAATCCAGTACTCGGGGAATAGTACCCAAAACTTCCGGAAGAGGTACGCATACTCCCCAGGGAAACGCAAGTCACTCTGTCTCAACTTCGTTCTGGATACTGTAACAGGTTAAACTCTTACATATCCAGAAACAACCCCGACATACAAAATGTATGCCCCGCTTGCAATGTGTCCCCACATGACACCAACCATCTCTTTAATTGTAATGTGGACCCAACGCCTCTAACACCCCTTTTATTATGGTCCTCCCCTGTTGAAACAGCAAGTTTCCTTGGACTCCCGTTAGGGGATATTGATGACAATTTGTGATCGGTCGCAGCTATTAGTGGGGCGAAACATTGCTACAACAACAACAACAAAAACAAGGATGATAACTTCTGTATAGACATTAAAAATTATAAAAAGGACCGATCACCTGATTTTTAATTGACTATCTGTATCCCAAAGAGGTTGCCAAATGTGGAGGAACTGGAGGAGTCTAATGAATTCCTAACAAGGGCGCTTATGACTGCGTATAACAAAGCTTGCCCTCTAAAAAGATTCAGAGGAAAAGCAAAGCCGCCATGGTGGAGCAATGAGCTGAGTCATCTAAGAAGACAGGTACAAGAAATGTTTAAGGTAGCAAAGACCGCGAAAAGCGAAGCGTGTCGGGACGATTACAGGGACCTACTGAGGATCTACTAGCGTGAAATTTCCAGGGCGAAGAGAATCTCATGGAAAAGTTTCTGTACGGGCATAGAGTGCTCCGGCGAAACAGCAAGGTTGAGAAAAATTCTAGCAAGGGGAAACATAGTTCAGGGACTAATAAAGAAAGAGAACGGGCAATGGTCACGTAATAGTGAGGAATCCCTTGAGGTGCTTCTCGATACACATTTTCCATCGGCAGATGGTTTAGAAGAGCCAGAAGACAGCACTCACGCTACGGAGCGGGTAGTGCCGGGCTCGATGACCGATACCAAGTTCTAATGGGCAGTGAAGACGTTTTCTAAGTTTAAATCGCCGGGCCCAGTTGGTATATTTCCGGCCGTGTTACAAGATTCAAGTAGAGCGGTCGTGGAATGCCTTAAAATAATATTCGATGGGTGCATAAGACTGAATCATGTACCGCACTCTTGGAGAACTGCTCGTGTAGCTTTCCTACCAAAGGCGGGGAAAGTCGGACACGTGCATCTCAAAGACTATAGACCCATTAGCTTAACATCTTTTCCGCTCAAAACCTTTGAGAGGCTGATAGATGTGTACATAAAGTCCAACGTGAATGAAAAGCCGCTCTCCACAACACAACATGCGTACACTAAAGGCAAGTCGGTAGACACCGCATTGCATAGGGTGGTAATAAGCATAGATAAAGCCCTGGAATAGAAGGAATATGCTCTAGGAGTCTTCTTAGACATTGCCGGGGCTTTCAATAATGTTTCTAAATGGGCGATTATGGATGGTCTTAATTACATTAAAGTACATCCAGCCTTAACGAGATGGATCGGTTGCATGTTAAATTGCAGAAAGATTACATCACAATGGGGATTGTACGAGACCACGAAATTAGTGGACAGGGACACACCGCAGGAAGGGGTGCTATCACCTCTGCTGTGGACACTGGTCATCAACCAACCGCTCAGGCGATTCGATGAGGAACCCGCAAAACTTACGGCTTACGCAGATTACGTTGCAATTGTCATAAGTGGAAAGTGCTTTCCCACGATTAGCTCTTTGATGGAACGGGTCCTTCGGGATATTCATACCTGTGCATCAAATGTCGGGTTGAAAGTTAACGCGGATAAGACGGATATGGTCTTGTTTACAAAGAGGTACAAGGTCTCAAATTGGATCAGGCCTAAGTTATGAGGGGTGACCCTACAGGAGAAACCTTGCACAAAATATCTAGGAATCATCCAAACAGTAAGCTGCCATGGAAGCTCAAAATGGAGGAGAGGGTGAAGAAGCTTAAACGGCACTTTATGCATGTAAAAGAATGGTGGAGTGTACGTGGGGCTTATCGTCCTCTCTTTCTCATTGGGTTTTTAGTTCTTGTTTGGTGGAAATCCACACAAAAACATCCTACCTCAAAAAATTGCAGAGGGTATTGAAACTTTATCGTTTTATTCGACAGGATGTCCTTATTTTATTTGCGATATTTGGCTTGTCTTACAAAATGGCAACTTGTCCTTTTTGGCTGGCACAGAAGAAAAAGGAAATCAGTGAAATTAGCTGCGCTTTCCTCTTTTTGACATTTTCTTTTATACTCGACATCCTATGCCAGGGTTGCTATGTACAGGGTTAGTTATATGAATAAAACTTAAAACTAAAGGTGACATTACCAACTTAAGGTGACATTACAACTCGGCCAATCTGACATAATTATTATTATTTTTTTCTATGTTCCCATTGGTTGGCGAACACCATTTGCGAATTTTCAAAGCTTCAACGACTCCATCATATGGTAAATGTGTCAATTGGCAGTTCTTTATATCTCTGATGACATAACGGTCATTTGGCAATGATTTATGGATAACGGATGGTCCTCTACATTTCTGGATAAGTTTCTTGTTGGTTCCGACGGTTGTATCAGTGTGCCTTATAACTACGAAGTCTACAACTGAGTAGGTCTTGGCAGGTACACTGTTTCTCAAGAAGTATCGTTGATTATATTCCTGGGACCGTTCTATGTTTTTAAGCGCGTCTTGTCGGGTTTCACTAAGGTTCCTAACATCTTCCTTTGACAATTTTTCCTCCAGACATTCGGTCCGTTCGTCGACGACACAGCCCCTTTGATTTATTCGGAAAAGTAAGTCACTTGGACTGTATTTACTCGTACTTACTATGAACGGTGTTATTCATTGCATATTCTATTTGCGACAATTTAATGGCCCAATAAGAGTGTTCCTCGGACTCAGTCCTCTTACTTAACATTGCCTTGAGGACACGATTGACCCTTTCTACCTGCCGGCTCGCTTGCGGTGACGCCACTGCAATCTTGACATTTTCTATATTCCCTTTTAATAAGAACTCGCTGAATTCAAGGGAGGTGAAACAGCTACCTCGGTCAGTTATGATCCGTCGAGGACGGCTGTAGTAGCCAAAGTACTTTTCTAGTGAGCAACACACTCCTTTCGTGCTCGTAGAATTTACTGGATACAATTTTACAAACTTCGTGAAGGCATCTATAACCACCAATATATGTTTACGCTTTGACCTAATCGGGGGCAGGGGCCGAAGTGGTCCAAATGGAGGGTGTCAAATGGAATTGGTTTCTTTGGAGTACTAAAGAGGTTATGCGAACGAGGTTAGAACGAGCAGGCGCAGGATATATAATGCATTTGATGCAGTTTTGGATTAGTCTACGAATTTTTTCCTTCATGTCGCTGAACCAATAGGTTTTCCTTATTTGATTATAGCATTTATCTGCCCCTAGATGACCTTTTTTCTCATGTGTAAAGCGAATTACATTTTCTTGCATTTCTGTAGGGACACACAGCATGACCTTTTGACAAATCCTGCGACATACTAAGCCATCGACCAGTTCGTATCCTATTATTTCCCCTTTTTCCAATTCGCTCATAAGTTTCTTAAGTTTTTCGTCTCGATTCTGGGCGATTTGGATCTGAACATCCAAATCATCCAGGTCTACTGCAGCAACTAACATACATTTCTTCACCGAGGGCCGAGGTTTCACTATGTCTTCGTGTTTCACAATTGAGCCTACGCCCTCCTCATTTTCTAATAACGGACTCCGACTTAGGGCGTCTAAATGCCCAAGGTTTGTTCCGATTCGATGTTTAATAGAGTAGTTACAATTTTCTAACCCAACTGCCCATTGGGCTATTCGAGGGTTAATTTGTTTCTTGTTCAAAGTCATTGTCAACGAATTGCAGTCGGTAATGATTTTAAATGGGATGCCTTCTAAGTAGGTTCTAAACCTTCGGAGGGCATAAATAACCGACAAGGTTTCTAGCTCAAAGCTATGATATCTAGACTCAGCCGGAATGGTTGTTTTAGAAAAGTATGCAATTGGGTGAAATTTACCGTCATCCTGTTTTTTCAACAGAACAGATCCAAAACCCTAACTGCTTGCATCACAGTAAAGTTGTGTTTCACGATTGCGATCATATATAGCCAGAAGTGGGGCACTGACTAACGCATTTCTAAGAGCTTTGAAGGCCTCCAAGCAGTCTTCCGAAAATATGAACTCAGCTTCTTTACGTAAGAGGTTCAGAAGTGGATGAGCGGTTTTGGAGAATGGGGGTACAAACTTACAAAAGTAGGAGAATAGTCCAATACAAGAACGAAGCTCTTTCTGGTTCCTCGGAATTGGGTAATTTGCAATTGCTTTAATGTGGGATGTCGATGGTTGTATCCCTGACGGACTGACGAGATAACCTAAGTACTCTATTTTGTTATAGCCGAACTTGCACTTCTTCACCTTAAGTTCTAAATTCCTTTCATAGGCCCTGCTGAGCACTTTTCCTGGGGTCTCGAGGTGACATTCAAAATTGTTTAAAGCTATTAATATGTCGTCAATGTACACAATAATTTCTCCCGCATCTATCATGTCCCGAAAAATGTTATAAACAAATCACTGGAAATTAGCTGGTGCATTCTTTAACCCGAAAGGCATCCTAAGGTATTCAAATTGACCATGTGGTGTAACAAATGACGTTAAAGGAATAGAATCCTCGTGCATCGCTAGCTGATTAAAACCATCTTTCAGGTCGAGTAACGTAAAACACTTTTTCCCTGACATACATTCAATACAATCATCTTTTAAGGGTAATGGGAAATTGTCCCTAACAGTTTTCTTATTGAGGGCTCTTTAGTCTATGCACATACGCGTTTCACCATTCTTTTTCTTCACTAGGACAATAGCAGAGGCATAAGGATAGTTGCTAGGCCGAATAATTTGTCGTTTAACTAAGTCGTCGGTGATATTTTGAACCTCATCTCTATCCTTAAAAGATAATATTCTAGGCAAGCAGTAGAAAGGGGTGTCATCAGTTGTTCGTATTATCATTTTATAATCGTAAGGTTTCTTATCGATTTGTGGTGGGGCCAAATAGGCAATATTTAAAACATCCATGATGGCTTTTCGTTCACTTTTATTTAGATTGGGGCCTATATCTATTTCTGATTGAACAACACTTTCATCTATAGCACATATCTCTTTCGCTATCAAGTCAAACGCGCTACCTCCATTATCACAATAATCATTACCATCGCCTAACTTTTGTTTCACTGCAAATTCTTCATCACATTTTCCACATGTTTTATTCAATATATGTTCATCGCTAAGCGATCTATTACTATAGCCACCATCAGCAATTTTATCAGTAATTGAATCAGATGTATAAGGTTTCAAAGTATCTTTAATAAATTCATTTCTTTTTGAATCTACATTTACATTGCATTTGATTTTAAATTCATTTACATTGTTATTAAATTTTACAAAATATGTATTAAATTTATTCATAAATTCTTGACCAAGGATCAGTGGTATGGAGAGTGATTCATCTGGTACAATCATAACGTTCATCATTTTGGTTGTACCACGAAATTTAACTGCACACAATTTTGTGCCAAACGAGTGAATTCTATTTTTGCCGACCCCGATGTACTTCGTAGGTAACGCAATAGGTGGTAATTTTATAAATTTTGTAGCAACAGATCTTTGCATGATATTAATCGGACTACCGGAATAAAGGAGAGAAATAATATTTACAAAACCTGACCATCTGTTTCGATTTAAATTGTAAAACGCCACACTTACCTCTTGCTTATCTGCTATATCATAGTAATCCTCAGTATTGGAGATGGTGGCGACACAAGTGAGCTGGTTCTTCTTACGAGGGCAATCCTTGTGCATATGGCCCAACTGGTGGCATGTAAAACAGGAACCTGCAGGGCGTTGAGGCTTTGGGCAACTGCTCTGTTAGTGACCAAATCTTGAGCAGTTGAAGCAGCGTACTGTTGTCATATCTTCGCCAGTAACTGCCCTCGGCGTTTTTGTTTCTATGCTTCCAGCGGTATTTTCAAATTGCTTCCGTGAAGAGTTCTGTCAACGCTGCTCATACCGTTCAGTTCGCAACTAGTTCTGCCACCGAATTGGCGCCATAGAGTATACTAATATTGTTGCTACCTGTTGATATCATAATGATTATCACCGCTAAACTTTGGTACTGCAGCGTCTAGTTCATCGAAATTTATATATTTTCCTATGCGAACACTTGGGTTGCTTTGTATTTGTTGTAGCTGACTTTGAATTTCCACGATTTCGCGGCGCAATTTCAGGACTCTTAACTGGTCCTCTAGTTGACTAGCTTCTCCAAAAGGTGAGTTAGAAGCGACATCAAAACCAGTGTTATGAGTAGATGATACGGCATCGTGATTTGACATAGCAGCAGAAACAAATGATGCAGCGGCAGCGGTGGTTTCGGATGCTGTCTCAACCGAGGTGGCATAGGTTTGATCTTCTACAGCAGCAGCACTTAATACAGGCCCAACAACAACGGTGGCGGCAGTAGTAAAAATGGCAGCGGTAGTGGCAATGGCAGAGGTGGTAGGACTAGTAGTAGCGGTGGCGGAAAATGAAGTTAAGTTGGCAGCTGGAGCGCTAGGTGCTGCAGCGAAAGTGGCATTACGTATAATGGCAGCAGATATTTCAAATTCATCGGTTATCCCAGTTTCAGCAGCTCTATGTGCATTTGTGGTCGCTAAGTTTATTGTCTGCGGCTCAATAGTTGCACCAGAAATTGACAATGTTTCGCTACTGCGTTTCGAATCGCCGCTAACTCCCAAGGTTTTGGCCGTGGTACGTGTTGAACGCATTTCTTCATTTTTGTTAATTCGCAATCAGGCTTAAATATTCACGTTAAACGTTAGTAGTTGTCTTCCCACACCTGAAGTGGAAACTTTATCGTTTTATTCGACAGGATATCTTTATTTTATTTGCGATATTTAGTTTGTCTTACAAAATGGCAACTTGTCCATTTTGGCTGGCACAGGAAGAAGAAGGAAATCAGTGAAGTTAACTGCGATTCCCTCTTTTTGACATTTTGACATTTTCTTTTATACTCGACATCCTATGCCAGGGTTGGTATGTACAGGGTTGCTTATATGAATAAAACACAAAACTAAAGGTGATATTACCAATGTAAGGTGACATTACAGTATGCAGACTATCAATGCTTAGCATTACGGGAGCCCTGAAAACAAACCCGACGGCTGCACTGTATGCCATTCTGCACATCCCACCTGTACACCTGGTAGCAAAGAACATAGCGTTAACAACTGCATCCAGGCTCGGTGCCTCGGGGCAGCTTGAGCGCCGACCATACGGTCATAGTAGTATAGCGTCATCAATCACAAGACGATCAGACTACCTGATTCCCTATTTGCGCTTCGAGTGCGATCTTAAGCTCACAATAGAGTTGGACGGTTGGCGCAAGGGTGCTCAAATCGCGGACGAGGCGATACATGTGTACAAGTAGTGGAAGGAGTAGGGTCTGTGGTATACTGTGCTGATCCGGGAATAAACAGATCGTACAGGCTGCCGGATTACTGTAGCATTTTCCAAGCTAAAATAGTAGCCTTAACCAAAGCCCCTGCGAGGACAGGCAACTTGTAGTGGTGCAGGGGTTTACGCCGATCACTAGTTGTTGCGAGCCGGCCGGATGGGAGCAGCCCCGCTACACACATCCGACTGATTCATCGCGCATGCGAGCGGTAACTAGGAACTGTCACCTCCTAATCCAGGGTGTTATGCGAAACCGTGCCCATTGGACTGGTTTGCAGCCAGGAGGTTTACAACACCGGCTGTATTATAACGGCGCCTCCCTGACACCGGGCCGCCTTGGGGAGTAACTATGGCCTTACCGCGTCAAGGGGCTTTGCCGCGGTGGACGAACCGAGTTCCCCTACATAACTAAATAGATCACTACGCTTGCCACGATAGGCATGTGATCGTACGAACAAGATGATGAATACAAACACAAATAAAAACAATAACAATAACAAAAATCAACAAAAAAAAAACTGAAGGGAGGGATATCAAGTTGAGCGCAAAGAGTGGCGGTAACAACAAACGCCGAAGGGAAAAGCAGGGCAGAGAACCTACTCCCTGAGCCACCTAAATTTGACTGCGGAAGAACTTGCCCTCTTCGAGGAGCATGCGAAGGACGACGATGACCAAACGTCCGGAAGCGAGACGGTCAAGAAGGTCAAAAAGGACACGGAAGTCAAAAACCAGTACCAGAGTGGGCAGAGCACCACCAAGGCGAATAGCGAAGGCAAACATCACAGTGGGTTAATCACCACCGTGAAGAATAACACAGCCAGCAAAAATCAGCAGCACAGCGGGCAGAGCACCACGAAAGCGGAGAGCAGCGTCAAACCACAGCATGGTGGGTTAATCACCACCAGTGGACCAAGCCGGGCAGAGGCAAAAAGCGCAGCCAGCAACAGCCCTTGCGAAACCCGACAAAGGAGACCCCGAGAGGAGATGGAAGAGCAGCGGGAAAGTCGCAATCGCAAACGCTCACCCTCAAGGGAGAGACATCGCCACAGTAGTAGGGAATCAGCGGCCAAGAGACACGTGGGTGAAGTGCACGATCGCCAGTACCCAGGGGAAAGAAGACGTTCCAAGTTAAGGGACGACAAAGCCGACCGTTACGGAGAAGGATAGGTTGAGTTTAGAACGTGGAAGACGATCACCAAAGAAAAGTGAAAACGCCAGAGCAAGGTCATCGTCATTCGAGGAATCTGGCACAGAGCAACGTCATGGTGCGACCTGTCCTGAACTGGGGGAGCCAGGTGGCTTCGACGAACCAATAAAAATCGGGCTAAGCGGAACAGGACAGAAATGGCCTTCGATACCTGAAGCAGGGAAGGACTCCGGACAGTGCACGCGGGAAGGCACTGCAACACATGAGGCCGAGCGAGAAGAACCCATCCGCCTGGAAATCAAGGCGGGGTGAGAGGGAAACGGCAAGAGGCAAGCACGCATCACACCACCGCGGGTCACATAACCGCGGGCATCAACAAAGAAGCCGTAGTGAGAAACAAGGCGCTCCCGCTGACAACCGGAGAAGAGGTCAGGCACGACGGGAGGACGCAACACAGACCAGAGGACAGAGAGCTTACCCCACACCGTCTACCTCGAAAAGAGCGAATGTGCCGCTGCCAGCACCTGGTGCATCAACTGCGCAAGGGGTGCTAAAAATGCAAGGATACTCGGATGCTTAAAGGGCAATCGGATGGCGGTGCTTCCAAAGCAATACTCGGCGGAGGTTTTGAGCCAGGAAGAGCTGACGCGGCTGCAAGACACTATAATGATCGAGGTATCGAAGGTGTGGGGAAAGCAATCTCTGGCTTTCTGCGGTGTATTATTGGAATTATCCATTGTCGAAACAAAGATGGCAACCCTTTTTTTCTGTGTTCTATTTTTCTATTTTTACCTTCGTAAACTACAGTTGAAATATGACGTTTAAAGAAGAAGAGCTTCAATAAAATTTTCTTTCCATAAAAGCAAATTGTTCAACTGTTAATTAAAAGTGTTTTTTTTGTGCACTTATCTTTTTATTCACTTAATTGGTTCGGTCAAAAGGACTTCTGAAACATATAAAAGGTTATGTGCCCAGAGAGCTTCAGTGAATATCAAGTCGTCGTACTGCATAAAGTTGCGCGCACGTTTAGAAAAGGGTCGTCTCGTCGTAGTGTAAATAAAGGGCGAATTAATGGTGACTTATAACCATAAAGCCATAACCAGATAAAACAGCTGATCGAACCTACCTTATGGAAATCAATGTAATCGATTAATGATGCCATACCATAACGCTAACTCGATTACATTGATTTCCATAAGGAGGTTCGATCAGCTGTTTTATCTGGTTATGGCTTTATGGTTATAAGTCACCATTAATTCGCCCTTAAAATAGAGCATGTGGAAATAATTGCTGTGTTACAGAGCAAAGAAAGCATCGTCGCATGAGGTAAAATATATTTTCACTACCTTAAAAAAATTGCATCAACATTATAGCATTCCCGTTATCACGTTTTTGCATACAATATGTACATATATTCGTTCGCAGACTAGTAGGCACAACAACAAGTTTTATGTAAAGTTGCTTTGTCGTCGCACAACAACTAAAGTTTGGTTAAAATGGATGGAAATAAAAATGAAAACAATTTTAGTGGCCACGTATTAAATGGTTCAAACTATCGCTTATGGAAATTCCAGATTTCTTAAAAGCACGTAATTTGACCAAGAATATAGAAGGGATAGTACCGGCAGAAAATGCATTAGAGGATGAAAGGAATATTTTTGAAAGAAATGAAGGTAAAGCCATGAATGCTATATTTCAACCGCTGGATATAGAACGCGCAAATCTTGTTCTAACATGCAAAACCGCTAAATAAATGATGGACAAATTGTAAAATATGTACGAAAAAAAACAGGAAATTCCTGCTATGAGGGTGAAAAACTGTCTGACAAATTGAAGATGGTGCGTATTATTAGTAGTTTGCCTGTAAAGTTCAACAACTATAAAACTGTTTGGTATAATACAAAAGAAACTCGTACAATTGATACGCTTATGGCATCTTTGCAATTAGAGGAGGATAATTTGAATCAAATGAACAATGAACAGAATGATTCATCAGATGCGGCATTTGTTGCTAGGTTTAAACACAATAAACACAAAGACTCCAAAAAAAGTTTTCAAGCCAAAGTCATTGAATTGAAGAAGAGAACGAAATGCAATGCTTGTAGTCAAATGAGCCATTGGGCAAAAGATAAAAAATGTCTAAAGAAAATAAATTCGTCGAATAGCAATAAAACTGCAAATAAAAACGAACTGGCATTGTGTACAGTAGTATATTCGGACAAATGAAACGAATTAAATCGAGATTACTAGTGTGCTGATTCAGGTGCAACAAGTCACATGACTTTTCGTCGTGAGGGGTTTTCAGAGCTAAGAGAATATAGTGGTCAAGTAAAATTAGCCGATCGTCATCGTGTCCAGATTGATGGAATTGGTACCATTCTTATAGATGCGAAGGTAAACAATCAGTGGGAGCAGCGTCGTCTTGAAAACGTGATGTATGTTCCAGAACTTGGTGAAAATTTGTTTTCGGTAATAGTTATGACAGATAAAGGTTTTCAAGTTTTATTTGAAAGTGGTGGTTGCAAAATACTTGATCAACAGCGTAAAATCGTTGCACTAGGTAAGCAATGAGCAATATGAAACAAATACGCATGGAATTTCGTGTACTTACAAATGAAGTTGGAAATGTTGCAGCTGTTTCGCTTGAGCAGTGGCATTGTCGATTGGGCCACGTCAACATCAATTCAATAAGAAAAATGGTTAAAGATAGTCTCATTACAGGTATCGATTTGTACAACAGTGAAAGATTTTATTGTGAGGATTGTCAATACGTAAAAATGACGAGATCAACTCATAAGGAATCGATCAAGCAACCATCAGTTGCTGGAGAATACATGCATGCAGATTTATGTGGTCCCATGGAAGAAATTGGAATTGGTGGCGCTCGTTACTTCTTGTTGATTAAAGACGAAGCAACAACGTTTCGTTTCACATATCTTATAAAGTCGAAAAGTGAAGTACATGAATGCTTGAGCTCTTTCATTCCAATGGTACAGAAGGCTTTTGGTTTTCAAATAAAATTTTTCCGTTTCGACAACGGTACTGAATTTGTCAACGAAGAAGTCAAGAAATTGTTAAGAAATGAAGGTATTCAAATCGAATATATTCCACCGTATACTCCAGAGCAAAATGGGAGAATTGAACGTGATAATCGCACAATTCAAGAATGCGCAACAACTATGCTTATTGCTAGTGGTTTACCAAAATATCTATAGTCTGAAGCTGTTCGTACAGCAACGTATTTATTGAACCGCACAACAAATAGCAAGTGTCCAGGGAGTACACCTTATGAAAAATGGTTTGGTTGAAAACCATGTTTGGATCACATCAAAATATTTGGAACAGAATGTTTTGCTCAAGTTCCAAAACAAGCGGGTCGACAAAGGTAGGATCCAAAAGCGAAGGAAGTATTTGAGCCCACAACCAAACATTTTCGACTATTTGATCCGAACAACAGAAAGGTATTTCTCAGCTGTAATGTCGGTTTTAATGAGCAAGTATCAAACAAATTTGTACTTCGGGATAACATTGATACTGATGATGAAGAAGCATCTGAAAATGCTTCAGGTGAAATCGTCGTTGAATCAGCTGATAATAATGATGTTTTTCTTGACGCTGAAGGAGAATCAACTGCGGAAACTCATGAACGGGTTCGACGCCAGAGAAGTAATCAACGCTACGATCTGCGATAAAGTGTAAAGAGTCCAGATCGGTTAATAGAAAGCGGATTTTCAGCAATGTTGGAGACATGAACTCCAATTTGATTGAATTTTAAAAAAATTTCCCTAATTATTCAATTATAATAATAATGAACTTAATATGAAAAAAACGAATTTACAATGAATTTAAACTTATATATGCATATCCTTACCTTAGAATAACTCACCTTGTAAAATTTAACTAAAACATTCACTTCTTAAAACCACATATGTACTTACCTTAAATTCCTTAAATCTACTTAAATCATTTTTCTAAAATACTTACCTGTGCTAAGATACACACCCTTTGTTAAAATACCTAGATTTACTTAAATTAACTTACTTAACTCACCTTTTTCAAGCACCCTGAAAAATAAGAATTTACTTACTGTTTTCTGCATTTTTTATACTCTTTGTACATTTCCATATTAACATACATACATACATACATACTTACCGTTTTCCTGCTGCGCAGGAGACTTAGGAAATTTGCCAAATCAGTTCGTTTTCAACTACCGTCCGCTCATGTACATCATTTTTAGTTGACTCCTTTTGACTGAAGTGATTTAAGTTTAATAAAGTAATTTTTTGAAGTTTAAAGTGAAGTGCCGTGATTTTCATTTGGAAGGGAGAGTAGTGGAAACCCCATCCCATTTATACCCCTAGTTAATACATGGTCCATTGCGGCCATCAGTGAATCAGTGACCTATAAGAAAAAATAGAAAAACTTAAAACCTTAAATGCGAAAAATTATAAGAGGTTGAATAAAAACAATAAGTGGAAAAAACACATAAGATAAAAATATTGCAAAATATAAAAATTTATAAAATACTTACTTGCGAAAAAAGACCAAATAGTTCTTACTTACCTTAATACAAGTGTATACTTATGTACCTATACCAGTGCAAAAAACATAAAAAAATAAAATTCAAAAAACTAAAAGTAAAGTTAAATACTTACCCGGTACGTGCGCGATAAAACAAACTGCAAATAAATTTAATCAAACAAAAAAGTGCAAATTGTAGAAAAAATTTACATTTACTTACTTAAAAATTACAAAGTGCTGAAAATAAAACAGGTTTAAAGTAAATTAAAATCGGGAAAATTACCCAAAGAACTAAAAATTTTGGAAAGCAAGGTGCTGAAAAGAAAAGAAAATCATACAACGTGCGGAAAGTCATACAAGTGCTAAGAAATAGAAATAAAACAAATTTATATTGAAAATTAAACAAAAGGAATTACCTAAAAAGAAAAGAAAATTAATATTATAAAAAACGGTACACATACAATAAAAAAAAGGCACTCATTAAACCATCCAAAAAAAAAATTTTTTGTGTGACAGCGCCTTTAATTTTGTAGCAATATTTGCTATTTTTTACTATACCACGAGCAGTAGACCTGCACAAGCGGTACCCCATCAAACAGAAAATAAGCATACATCAAAGGACAAAACAGGTGATAAATAAACAAGAATGCCAAAGTAAGTACACCCAGTACAAAATTATACATATTCAGAAGTACAGCAAATTTACCCACCCTCCGAGCGGTAGTTGGAACCGTTCATTTACCCAACAACACCGCATACTCTGGTTAGATAAAACCCATAACAGGTACAGTCGAACCTTAACTCAATAGTTCGTACATATGTACATAATATAAATTGCAATCGAAGCAACATTTTCTCATCTCATAGCGGCACTTATCTTTGGAAAAAAGCTGTACTTGTCCCCTCATATATACATATATATATATATATATATATATACATACTCATAACCCTCATATATAAATACTGTACTCATACACTCTTGTATACATATAATTGGTTCTCATCATTAGCATCCTCTCACCCAAAATTAGTTGCTACCCAAATATAAATAACCCGTTGCATACATTTTTTGCAACATAAAAAAAAAAAAAATCTCCAAAAAACTCAATTTTGCACTTAACCCATTTGCATAAATAAACTCAGCCCATTACTCCAACAAAAAACCCCCACCCCTATATAATAAAATTGATTTTATTGGACCAAAGAAAACTAAAAAGTTAAACACCCTAATACGCACTTCTTTTAAACTAAAGCCCCCATTACTGATACTTAGCATAGACTTGACTTGACTTGGCGTAAACTTGGCAACTTAGCCACAATTATACTCCACTTGGCGCATAAAATCTGGCATCATAATCAGCGTTGAAATTTATTTTTAAATAAATGTCAATTTCTACGACAAAATGTCAAAATGAAATGGAAACAAACAAATGGCATCTCAAAATGTAAACGTCACTTAGAACTTACATAGAAAATCAAAATTCAACAGACTTCTAAGTCAAGTTAAGTTTTGAGTAATCAGTAACATGCAATGTTCATTTAACAGAACTGTATGTGACAGTTCGCAAGCCAAGTCAAGTCTATGCTAAGTATCGGTAATGGAGCCTTAAGACTTCACTCAATGCGCAACTTAGAACTCAACTTAGTAAAATAAGTGCAACTCAAAGCAATTATAGCTCCACCCACTCTCCTTTTTATTTCTCCACGCCATATGTACATACATATTTAAATACATAACCACATACTTGTACTTAGAGGCGCTAAGACAAGTAATTTTCCACCCTCAACACAAAAGCCGCTCATATCCACTTATTTGTGCAAATTCCGCTACTCATAATTGCACAGTGGGACTAGGCATCTCAAAAACTGAGTAAAATTACAGTGGTAAGAAACACTTAAATTCTCAGTAAATTTTAGACTCAAGTTTAAATTGTAATATGGCGGACGAGAAAAAGGAGCAACCCAAAACCCTAAAGCCACAGTCAGGACCCGTTACCCGATCTAAATCCCAGTCGGAAGATGAATACGGAGTTTTGGACAAGAAATTTTTCTTCGAGATAAACAAATTAGAAAAATTCTGCGAAAAATGGTGGAACTTAGCGGAAACGGACCACTCTGAGACCAGTCTCAAGCTGTACTTGGAGGAACTCAACAAGCGAGTAGACGCAGTGGAACCTGCATACGAAGCAGCACAGCTAGGCAGAACGGAGGAAAAATTCAGGGCGACATGCGAGGATGCATACAACACATCTCTCAACACAGCGATGAGCACAAAACTCAGGATCAGCGAGCTGATTAGCACCCTCCAAACTAGTCAACTGAGCAACATGCCCATACAGGTAAACCATACCCCCTCTCAACACGAACCCTATCTCAAAGTCCCCACATGCGACACGGAGGTCTTCCATGGCGGTTATGAAGACTGGCAGTCATTCCGGGACATGTTCACTGCGGTCTACATAAATCACCCAAAATTATCTCAGGCCTAAAAACTCTATCACCTGAGAGCAAAAACACGAGGAAAAGCCGCTCTGATTATTAAAAAATATCAGCTAAATGATCAAAACTTCGAGCTGGCCTGGGGAGCACTCAAATCCCGATACGAGAATCGGAGAATTCTCGTAGATAACCAATTAAAGACCCTATTTAATATGCCCATAGTTTATTCTGAAAATGGTGGAAGAATTCAAGAAATTCAAACCACCATAAATAACTGTATCTCGACCCTAAATGCGAGCGATGTCTCAACTGATAACTGGGACCCCATTCTCGTATTCTTATGCTCATCAAAACTACCTGATGAAACCCTGGCACTGTGGGAACAATCACTCGACTCCAGGAAAGAACTTCCACTTTGGTCGGAGATGGACAAATTTCTCACGACAAGGTACGAAGTAGTAGAAAGACTTGGTACGTATAGGCCGAGCAAAACCCGTAACCCCAACTCTAGCTTCACCCACAGATCCTCAACACCCCAAACCTCATCGAACTTTAGGAATAAGACGCAAACATTCCATGTGGACTCAAAGAGGCAACCCTCATGCAAACTCTGCAATCTGAATCACTCATTAATGAACTGTATAAAATTCAGAGATCTCTCAACCCAAGAGCGAAGCAAATTCGTAAAAGAAAACAATTATTGCACAAATTGTTTAGCTTGCTCTCACTTGGAAAGAGATTGTGGTAGCAATTTCACATGCGTGTATTGCCAAAAACGACACCACTCGCTACTCCACTTCCAAGGAAAATCCCACCCAGACAGCAGACCCAGGCAGCAGAGGAACAGGACGCACACAACCCCTCAAGGTCTGCCACCTCCAGCTGAAGACCCGAACAGGGCGTCAACCTCAAAAGAGGCCAGCCAAACCCAAGCCACTCAAAACCCTTTTAAGAAAAACTCAACCTCAACTCACTTCGCGAGTAGTAGCGAAACTACTCTTTTACCAACAGCTTTAGTCACGGTGAAAGCAAATGGCGAACACCACAAGATCCGTGCACTAATAGATCAGGGTTCGGAAAAGACATTTGTAGCGTCTCGAATCCAGAAGCTCTTGAAACTACCAACCAAGAAAACCCATTATAAGATCTCGGGAATGGGCGGATCGGTAGTTCAAAACTCAGACCAGATCTGCGAGATAACACTCTGCTCGTCGGATCTCAAAACAAAAATAAACACCCAAGCGATATTATTGCCTAAACTGACCCATTTCTTACCCAGCATTAAAGTGTCAAAAATAGATTTGCAAGAAATTGCCACATGGCCACTCGCGGACCCTAACCGTTTTACCCCTTCGAGAATCGACATGGTTATAGGTAGCGATCTCACACCCCAAATAATACTCCAGGGGCTACAAGCCAACGTAAGTGGTTCCTTGTTAGCCCAAAATACAATATTTGGGTGGATACTCAGCGGGCCTATTAAAGAACAAGTGAACGCATTCTCCACCCAAGTTATTGAAAACCCAGACGACACCCTTAGCACATTATTGCAGAAGTTCTGGCAACAGGAAGAAATACCTGACACCCAAGCCCTGTCGGAAGAGGACCAATTTTGCGAGGAACTCTACCGAGAAACCACTCACCGCCAGGAAGATGGCCGATATGTGGTAAAACTTCCATTTAAAAAGGAATTCCCCAGTACCCTTGCCCTTGGACACTCGAGAATTGCAGCACAGCAGCAATGCATCAGCGTCGAGCGATCCTTGGAGAAAAGACCAGAATTGAGAGAAAAATACTCAGAAGTTTTGGAGGAATACCTCACCATGGGCCACATGGAGGCAACTTCATCACGCGAAGTCATCGAGAACGGAAAGTACTCGTCGTTTTACCTCCCCCACCACGCTGTCTTAAAACCCGACAGCAAAACAACAAAGGTACGCGTTGTTTTCAACGCGTCTAGAACTACCCACTCTGGCAACTCGTTAAACGATGTGTTGCACACAGGCCCCATACTCCAAAACGACTTAATGCTCGTCCTACTCAAATGGAGATTTTTTAAGTACGTATTTAACGGCGACATCGAAAAGATGTACCGCCAAATACTCGTTCATAAAGAAGATCAGAATTTTCAAAGAATTCTCTTCCGAAGATCTCCACAGCTACCGATGGAGGACTTCAAATTAAAGACAGTGACGTTCGGCGTCAACTGTGCCCCATAGCTCGCGATACGGACTCTGCACCAACTCGCAGAAGTCACAAAGCCCGCCCACCCACTCGCCTATGATATATTGCTACACGAAACACCAGGTTATCGAAGCGTTGAAATCAGCCGGTTTTCCACTCAAGAAAATAACGGCAAATCACATAAATTTTTGGAATCCATCCCAGAATCTGATCTCCTAGATGCAGATTTCCTCAAATTTCACGATGCCAGCTCAACAAAGACCCTCGGCATAAAATGGAATGCTATAAACGACTCTTTCTCATACTCTTACGACCCTATACCCGCAGAAAACTCGAACACAAAGAGGCAAATTTTATCGGCGGTTGCGAAATTGTTTGACCCGGCAGGATGGCTATCGCCAATAATGATACTAGCCAAGACTCTCCTCCAGCAACTCTGGTTAGAAGGAACTGACTGGGATGAACAAGTCAAACCCAGCGCTTCCCACAAATGGAACATATTTCGCGAAAATCTCTCCGCGATAAATGAAATTAAAATACCTCGATGGGTTCAATTTTCACCCAATAAACCCTTTCAGATGCATGGATTCTCAGATGCATCTGAAAAAGCATTCTGCGCTTGTGTGTACCTGCGAGTACAGAATAGCAAGGACACGTTTTCTACTCACCTACTCGTGGCAAAGAGCAAAGTGGCTCCCGTGAAAACCGTGAGCCTCCCTCGTCTAGAACTCTGTGGAGCAGTACTACTCACAAAATTAATAAAACAAATTCGCTCACACCTAACTCTGACTCCACATGACCTGTTTCTCTGGTCAGACTCCGCTATCGTACTAGCATGGCTAGAAAAACCCCTACACACCTGGAAGACCTACGTGGCGAATAGAACCTCACAAATTCTGGAAAACGTGAGTAACGCCCCTTGGAAACACGTACCCAGTGGAGATAATCCAGCAGATCTTGGTACCCGTGGATGTACACGCAAGGATCTAGCCGAATGCTCCCTTTGGTGGAAGGGGCCAGAGTGGTTGGCCAAATCCCCAACGTCCTGGTCGAAACCAGTGACACAAACCCCTACTCCACCGGAACAAAAGCGCACCCATGCATTTCATGCTGTAGATGTGCCTGATCTACTCGAACGCTTTTCTTCCTACTCAAGAGCTCTACGAGTCGTTGCTTATATGTACCGATTTATACACAGAGCACAAGGTCTTGATACTTTGAAAACGATCACGCTAACCCAAGAGGAAGTTCATCAAGCGAAAGTTCGTTTGATCCTGTTGACGCAACATAAATACTTCTCTGCCGAAATTGCAGATCTACAGTCCAACAAACCACTCCACAAAAAGAGTTCATTGTTACCTCTAAACCCTATGCTCGACGAATCAGGCATAATGCGGGTGAATGGTCGGCTCGCAAAAGCCAATCTTAGTTACAACGAGCGTTATCCCATTATAATTCCCGATAACTCTCGGTTTTGCTATTTACTCTTAGAATTTAGTCACTCTACCTTGTTGCATGCCGAAAAACAACTGATGATCCGCATGATACAACAGGGATACTACATCCCTCGACTCAAACAAAAGGTGAAGAAGTGCATATTCCATTGTAAGATATGCACGATCTACAAACAACAGGCTAAATCCCAAATAATGGCCGCACTCCCTCCGGAAAGGTCCACCTACTCTCTCCCATTTCACACGACCGGTATCGACTTTGCTGGACCTTTTCTCGTTAAAACATCAATCTTACGGAAGGCCCCTTACTCAAAGGCATACGTTTGTGTATTCGTATGTTTCTCAACAAAAGCAGTCCATCTGGAAGTCTGCTCAAATCTGACGACCGCTGCTTTTAAAGCAGCATTTGCTCGTTTTGTTAGTCGTCGTGGACTCCCACACAAAATAATGTCAGACAATGGTAAAACCTTTATTGGAGCAAGTCGTGTCATTCAAAAGGAGCTTTCTTCTTTTCTCAAGGAAGCCGCAACTGACATAGCTCAAAAATATGCTACTCATGGACTGTCCTGGCAATTCATCCCACCATATGCTCCTCACATGGGCGGATTATGGGAAGCGGCAGTTAAAAGCTTTAAAACCCATTTCCTTAAAGTTGCAGGCAGTCAAAAATTCACATTTGAAGAATTTACTACCCTACTCACTCGAATCGAAGCGGTTCTCAACTCTAGACCGATAGCTCCGATGTCGCAAGATCCAAATGATTTACTCGCTCTAACTCCCGGACATTTCCTCCGTGGTGCTCCACTACTCGCGTTACCCGAACCCAACTCCGAGAACCTCTCGCTCATCAACAAATGGCAAAAACTACAAGTTCTACACCATCAATTTAGTACGCGCTGGAAAAATAAATATCTCAAAGAACTTCATAAGCGTACTAAATGGAAAACTCAGCAGACAAACATCAAAGAAGGTGATCTAGTCGTCGTGAAAGATGACCTTTTCCCCCCGAATGAGTGGCGACTCGGACGTGTCACTCGTCTTCATCCCGGATCGGACGAAAATGTTCGAGTTGTAGATGTCCGCACTCAAAGCGGAATATATACACGACCCATTGCAAAACTTTGCGCACTTCCCCCAGCAGAATAATATCTCTACCCTCACTCTAGCGATCTCACCGTGGCATATAAAATCTAGGATATCCATAAAACCCTATCGTTAGCCCCCTACTCACCTCACAAAATATTTCTCTCTCTTTTTATTCTCATTACAGACGCTACGAGAGTTACAGCACTTGTCGGCTCTGTTGCCAAAAGCACTCTTTGCGCTATTGCAACGCCTTCATGGCTATGACCCCTGAAGAACGCTATGAGTCGGTGCGGGCTCATAAATATTGTATCAATTGTTTGGCAACATCCCATGTTACGGGCGCATGCGACTCCCTGGACCGTTGCCGCAAATGCGGCCTTGCACACCACACGCTGCTACATCGGCAGCAAGATAAACCTCCCAAGAAGCAGAAGAACCGACGCAATGTACCGAAACCGAAGGAGAAACCCACTAGTCGAAGAGTGGTCATTGCAAAGCCGAAAAAGAAGAGGGAAGGACGCAAGGACACTCAGCGGCGCTTGAAAACCCTGTTCTCCACAGCAGTATCCACCTTGGCAGAGATGCAGGAGTTGCTGCTTCCTTCATCGGAGCAGGCCGGCCGCCATGTTGGAGACATGAACTCCAATTTGATTGAATTTTAAAAAATTTCCCTAATTATTCAATTATAATAATAATGAACTTAATATGAAAAAAACGAATTTACAATGAATTTAAACTTATATATGCATATCCTTACCTTACAATAACTCACCTTGTAAAATTTAACTAAAACATTCACTTCTTAAAACCACATATGTACTTACCTTAAATTCCTTAAATCTACTTAAATCATTTTTCTAAAATACTTACCTGTGCTAAGATACACACCCTTTGTTAAAATACCTAGATTTACTTAAATTAACTTACTTAACTCACCTTTTTCAAGCACCCTGAAAAATAAGAATTTACTTACTGTTTTCTGCATTTTTTATACTCTTTGTACATTTTCATATTAACATACATACATACATACATACTTACCGTTTTCCTGCTGCGCAGGAGACTTAGGAAATTTGCCAAATCAGTTCGTTATCAACTACCGTCCGCTCATGTACATCATTTTTAGTTGACTCCTTTTGACTGAAGTGATTTAAGTTTAATAAAGTAATTTTTTGAAGTTTAAAGTGAAGTGCCGTGATTTTCATTTGGAAGGGAGAGTAGTGGAAACCCCATCCCATTTATACCCCTAGTTAATACAAGCAACAATTGTTGAACCAAAAACATTTGAAAAGGCAATGAACTCACCCGATGCACAACAATGGAAGAGTGCAATGGATGAGGAGTTTAATTCATTGATTACAAAAAAAAACTTTAACAATTTTTTTGTATTTTTTCGGAAAAGTACATTTAAAAACAAATTTAAAAAAAAAGATCCCAAACGGTAAATTTTTGAAAAAGCTATAGCATTTTGAAAACAAAAACGGTGTTTTTTTAAAAATTCATAACTTTTTTTGAGTTGGATGAAAAAATTTGAAAATATTCTGAAAAATGTGTTTCGTAAGCTAGAAAAAGAAGAAAAACTTTCGGCCAATTCTAAAGGGGTCGGGTTCAAAATTGGTCGAAATGGGAAGGAATACCCCATATATACTATATATATACTATACATACCACCACATATATACTATATATACCACCGATCTTTATGGTTTTTCAGACAACAATATATGCTATATACATAAACATTCGTTGAAATTTGAACCCTCTAGCTCTTAAAATAGGGCAGTAATAACGAAAAGTTTCTTATCTGAACAATCGGTTGTGGGGATATATACTATATATACGACCGTTCTCATAAATTTTTTAGACAACAATATGTGCAATATACGAAAGTATATGGTGAAGTTTGAAGCTTCAATCTGATAAATTGAGGAAGATATGACAAAAATCCTCTTTCTGAAAAATCGGTTGTGTGGAGGATATATGCTATAGTGGTCCGATCCGGCCGGTTCCGACAAATGTCTAATCGGACACCCAAATATACCCGCTCACCAAATTTTATCAAGATATCTCAAAAATTGAAGGACTAGTTTGCATACAAACAGACAGACGGATATGGCTAAATCAACTCAGCTTTTCATCCTGATTATTTCGGTATACTTAATGGTGGGTCTATCTATTTTCCTTTAACGACTTACAATTTTGGGATTCGTGACGAAATTAATATACCATTTCACTTTCATGAAAGGTATAAAAATTAATCGTGGTGAGTGTATGTTCGGATGCTTAAAACTTGAAAACTACTGGACCTACTTTTATAAAATTTTGTAGGTATATTATCTAGGTACCCGAATAGGCTGTAGGTTATATTTCATATCGCTGGGTGGCTAGGGTCCTGAGACCAAAACGTGGACCCGGGTACCACTAGAATGTGTTTATACAATATGGATATTAAATGAAAGCTGTTGATGAGTGCTTTACTGCAGAACAAATTTCAAACCTCTGGATGACTAAGGTCTCGAGATATAGCCGATAACGTGGACCCGGCTACCACTAGAATGTGTTTATACAATATGGATATCAAATGAAAGCTGTTGATAAGGGCATTCGTAAAGAGTATTTTTATACCGCTGGGTGACTAGAAGTAACAAGAAGGTTCAAAACATGCTATCAAGCAATATTTTATGCCGTTACTTCGCGGGAATGGGATTAACGATGCCATTTTATATGAGAAAAATTTCTTTCCACGTGGTGAGTCCCATGCTCGCGTGTTACACATAGTGTTGAATAGCAGCAACTCTCGATTACAGATGTCGCCCGCTCATGCTATAATATTGGTAGGTGACTAGCAGCAAATACTCTTTAAACATAACATGGTGCATTGTAGGGTTATAAAACTTTGTGGAAATTGTAGGACGGCTGTAAGAGGAATTCACCATACCTTTTGATATGCTGTCCGCCTCATTTTTTAAGGCTGTATAACTCTGTAATTTATTTTACCTTTGGAAAAATGACCTATTTGAAAATAAGCTGTATCACATTGTAACTGTATAACATTGAGCCAAGTCTTCCGAGACCACGATTAGTTCAGAGCGATTTTGAAGACCGAAGGAATCGTCACACCGCGAATTCACAGTTCCACAACGGACACTTCACTAGCCAGGACATTCAACCACTAATCCGAATTTTTGGTACCAAACGAGCATTTTTTTTGCATTTACTAAAATAAAAAGAAGACAATTTGATATTTGTTTTTTATATTTGACGTTTGAATTTATGCTGAAATGTATGATGAAAAAAGTCTAAATTTTTTATTTGGAATGCTTTACCGCCATTTTCCAGTGATTTAGGTTTTTTCTCAATTTGGGCAACAATTTAGGCAAACTCCCATCCAGCCTAAATACAAATGTAGTAAATAATTTGGGTTGACTTTTCTGGCGCCAATCGAGAGAACCAAGGGACATCAATCTTCTCTCAGCGCTTTCTTCCAGTTCAGTTGGAGTTGTTTATTTTCCTGCTGCTAAATATGGGTTCGATAGACATAATTACGGGGCGACATGTCATCATCTACTGCCATTATATTTATATTTATTTATTTAATCAAGCACTTCTCCTTTCCTCTTCTTCGCACAAAAATAAAAATATTACAGCTTCAAAAGACATGTCGTCCATTTTGCAAACAAAAATAAACACAAAATGGGTCGCTCGATTGCCGCTTAATGTGAATTACCAAAATATGTCGAAAGCGCCACTACCACTACATGTCGCGCAGCTTAATGTGCGCGTACCTTAAAGGGCTATGACCTGAAGAGTCTTAGCATCAAGCGCAAACAGATAGATCGATTTTGTAATTTTTTTTTGCTTGGGAGAAGGAGTGAAGAGGGTTGCGTTGAAGCAGAGGAATACGTAAATGAGAGGGCATACGTAGAAAGGGATATTGAGAGAGAGGGAAAGAGAGAGGGGTATCAGGATACAATAGGGAAAGGGCATAATGTTAATTAAATAAAATGAGATTTTCAAATAAGTACGGATTTCTGAGCTTAGATTTTCTGCGGAGCAACGCTGCAGTTAATAGGCCGTAAAACATGGCAATTATCGGCCCCTCGGCCGGTCGGAGATTACTTAAATATTTATCTTTTGTCTGTAGTAAATAAATAAATAAGTGGTTTTGCTTGTTTGAGGCCTTCGCACTTTAATGCATCGTCAAATGAGTGATTACTTACTTCCGAAAGGATTCATGGACGCAAGCGTCCGAAAATGGAGAGGAGCTTCAAAGTTGTCAAAAAAAAGGTTCTAAGCAGCCCTTTATGAATGGCAATGAAACATTTCCAGCCTTGAGAATGACAAAGAGACACTTTTGGACCTTGGACAATGAAAAACAATCTACATAAAAACTTAGCGCGATATAGCTCCGATGAGATTAAGGTCAAGCTTCTGTTGGCCTAACGCTCCTTATTTAATTGCTAAGAAGTTGGTAGAAGTGTACAGGAAGTGTTTAGCTGTAAACACAATGCCGAGCGACGACGATATACGCTGTGTCGGGAGTCGACATTTCTTATATTACGCGCAGATATTTCGTCTACTCAAAACACAATGCCGGTAGAAATTGTATAACGTTTTTTTATTCAGAGTGGCCATTTACATAAATAAAGATGAAAACAATTAAAACTTTTTTAATTCTTTGCTTAAGCACTTGACACGCTTGTTGGTTAACCAATTTATGATTTCGTAAACAATTTTGAAAACTTTATTTGAGAAAAGGGTTACAATTAGAATTAATCAAATAAGTGAATATTTTGTATTAATATACTCACATAGGGTTTTCCCAACTGCACGTTTTTTCACGCCGTAACCAAAGAGACCAAAGAATGTACGAAAAGGAAGTAATGCAACTAAGCAAGTTTAAAAAAGGGGTTTTGAGTCCCACTAAAACATGCCGTTTTGCTTTCAACCGCTGCCGTGAAGGTTCACGATAGTTCCAATGGATGACAGGCAGCTCGTCTTTTATTTGATTCGGGTTCAGGTTCGGTACAGCGTTTAGGACTACTCCCAACATCGAAACATTGTGGCACACCTGCTTACCTGCTCAGAATAATTGGTAGCTATTTAAGCGACAGAGTACTCCTTTTTGATACGGATGAAGGACCAAGAAAGCACAACATCACGGGCGGTGTCCCTTAGGGATCGCTATGGAATTCGATGTATGACGGTGTGCTAC
Source organism: Eurosta solidaginis (assembly GCF_040869045.1). Classification (NCBI taxonomy): domain Eukaryota; kingdom Metazoa; phylum Arthropoda; class Insecta; order Diptera; family Tephritidae; genus Eurosta; species Eurosta solidaginis. Next base: position 116,725,946 of record NC_090319.1, on the reverse strand, counting down.
AAATCGACCTTCCAGAAGGCACGGAAATTGTCGGCTAGGCAGATGATATTATTGTAGTAGCAGTCGCCAAGAAATAAGACAGAAATACCTAGGAGTAAACATTGACTAAAAACTAACTTTTAAGGAGCACTTTAGGCCGGTGGGGGCGAAATTTTCGAGAGTTAGTGGAGCCCTAACATGAATAATGCCCAACATCGGCGGGCAAGGCGAAGCTACCCATCAGCTAGTATCCAACGTAACCAGCTCGATGGTATTATATGCAGCACCAGTGTGGCACGGATCTAAAATGATCCACCAAAAAGATATACTATCAGCATACCGTATTACTGCCAGGCCCGACGATAGGGGGGGGGGGTGGGGGATTCCCCCCGGGCCCGGGATTTCTCAGGGGCCCGCGATTTAGAGGTACTAAGACATTTTTTTTTAATTCAGGAGAGTCTTTAGTTGTTCCATGTGCAAATTTTAAGCCGAATTTCAAAAGCAATGAATATTGATAATGATTTTTTGCCTGGACCTGAGGTGACAATAAAAACATCAAACAAAAAGGTGTTTCTCAAGGGACCCGCGGTTTAAAGGAACTAAGGCATTTTTTTGTTAAATCAGGAGAGTTTTAAGTTGTTCTATGTGCAAATTTTAAGCCGAATTTCAAAAGCAACGAATAATGATAATGATTTTTTGCCAGGGCCTGAGGAGACAACAAAAACATCAAACAAAAATGTGTTTCTCAGGGGGCCCGCGATTTAGAGGTACTAAGAATTTTTTTTTTAATTCAGGAGAGTCTTTAGTTGTTCCATGTGCAAATTTTAAGCCGAATTTCAAAAGCAACGTATATTGATAAAGATTTTTTGTCTGGGGCTGAGGAGACAATAAAAACATCAAACAAAAATGTATGTTTTCATGAATCCGAAATCGTAAACTTTTCGTGGTGACAGTGATGAAGGTTCATCTTCAAAAAGTTTTCCAACAATACCACCAACTCTGTATCAAAGTCCAGATTATTTAAACGACTTCAATATCGGTACCGTGAATAATGAGTTTTTGCGATCTGAAGAAGTCAACGAAATAATTCGTCGAGGTGATCAAAAGTGTCCTGTTATTTTTCCACGTGATTGTCATGACGAGGCATTTCCTACCTCGTTGTTAAACAGATCTTGCCAAATGGTGAGAAAGGGAGCGTGACTGGTTAATGTGGAGTACCAGTATCAATGCTTTTATTGCCTACCATGTCGCCTGTTAAGCACCAATAATTTAAATCGACCTACAATTTTTTGTGCGGATATTCGAAATTCCAGGTATGGAAGAAGCTATACGATAAACTGCCATCACACGAAAATACTAAAGATCACATTAAATGTTATATTCAATGGCGATGTTTACAAAATCGGATTCAAAATGAGGCTACAATTGATACACCTATCAATGAACAGCTAATCACTGAAACTCAACAGTGGAAAGAAATTTTATATAGAATTTTGGACACTATTTTATTATTGGGTGAAAGATGTCTAGCTTTCAAGGCGAAGGTATATATCTCGGTGAACGAAACGATGGACATTTTTTGGGAATCTAAAATCTCATAAACCATTATGATCCGATTCTTAGAGATCATTTCGAGAAAGTTAGGATTTCACAACAGCAGCACAAACGTTTACAAGGTCACTTTATTTCCCCAGACATTCAGAACGAGTTTATAGAAATTTGTGCAAAGCACGTGAGGGAAACTATATTAGATCAAGGCAAGAAAGCCAAGTATTTTGTTATTATCGTTGATGCTATGCCTGATGCTAGTCACGTTTACTACGTTCATTTTTCGCTAATTCCATTTCAATTCGAAAGCAACAAATTTTATAATTCAAGAACGGTTTTTGGCTTTCGTGAATTGTAACCAGAAAACTGGTCAGAAAATCGCTGATCTAATTTGCCATACTCTAGGTAAACATGAAATCCCATTAAAAGATTGTCGTGCACAAGGGTACGATAACGGCGCCAATATGAAAGGATCTTACAACGGAGCACTACGTCACATTCTCGACAAAAGCTCGAATGCTGCGGATATTCGAAATTCCAGGTATGGAAGAAGCTATACGATAAACTGCCATCACTCGAAAATACTAAAGATCACATTAAATGTTATATTCAATGGCGATCTTTACAAAATAAAATTCAAAACGAGGCTACAATTGATACACCTATCAATGAACAGCTAATCACTGAAACTCAACAGTGGAGAGAAATTTTATATAGAATTTCGGACACTATTTTATTTTTGGGTGAAAGATGTCTAGCTTTCAAGGCGAAGGTATATATCTTTGTGAACGAAACGATGGACATTTTTTGGGAATCTAAAATCTCATAAGCCATTATGATCCGATTCTTAGAGATCATTTCGAGAAAGTTAGGATTTCACAACAGCAGCACAAACTATATTTCCCCAGACATTCAGAACGAGTTTATAGAAATTTGTGCAAAGCACGTGAGGGAAACTATATTAGATCAAGGCAAGAAAGCCAAGTATTTTGCTATGTAACGTATCGTTACAATAGTATGACCCCCCTGTAACCTTTTTCCTGCTACGCCTGAGACCCCCACTCTAACCCTTTTTTACCTACGCCTGAGAGTATACATACATAGTACATTAACAGGTAGCCAACAGCAGCAGCTACATACCAATGCATGCGAATAGCATTTGGCGATAAAAATAATATGCACACAGTACGCCAACTCACAGTATATAAATTTATAAATGGCAAACTGAAGTACCCAATTAGCGGTTCATTTCTCACTCGCATCATAGCAGACGCAGTATAAAAGATAATGAATTTGCTGTTGTCACTTCATTCCTCGCAGGTTAGTCAGAGGAAGTGGTTGCTTTATTAAGCAACCCAGTCACTCCTCCCGACTAGCTGAGTTGAAGGGTGCTGCCTTGGCACTGGTCACCCCTTGCTTGCGGGGACAACGGGTTGTCGCCTTTATGGTTTTCTCTCCCGTGTCCCAGCTAAGTAAAGGGGGTCCCGCCGCCTTAGGGCTACCCCGCCCCTTCCTCTCAGCTAAGGCTCCAGCCGACCCGGTTCGGCAGATGCGTAGCGTGGTGCCTTCGGGCCTCAGTTTCTTCTCGCAGCCTACGAACCGGCAAGGACAGAGCTGGTACACTGCCCCCGGCACCTTACCTTAGTGTGCAACCACGGGGTGAGCGATGTCCAGCGAACGAGCCAATCCCACCTCCAGAGGGAAAGGGGGTGCCGCCACGGCACTGGTCACCCCTTGCTTGCGGGACAACGGGTTGTCGCCTTTACGGTTTTCACGCCCGTGTCCCAGCTAAGTAAGGGGGGGGGGGAGCTCGCCGCCGTTCGGCCAACAGATCCCTTCCCCTCAGTCCTGGCTCAGGCAGTAGAGCGATCCGCCGGCTAAACGGGCTACCGCTGTGCCGTCAAGGCGCACTTCCCCTCAGCCCACGGATCGACCTACAAAGACCCGACTGGTACAACTCCGCGTCCAGCCCTGCCATCGTGCAAGCATGGTGGCGGTGGTGTCCAGCTAGCGAGCCAGCACTGGAGGCGAGTGAGCCAACCACACCACGGAGTGGAAAGGGGCGCTGTCAGGGAACGGGTCACCCTCTCTTGCGGGGACAACGGGTTGTCGCCTTTATGGTTTTCCATAAAGGTCGCCCGTGTCACAGCTAAGTGGGGTAGCTCGCCGCCTTATGACCACCCGGCCCTTTTCCCCTCCGCCCCGGCTCCGGCCGTCGACCGGCCCAGCAGCTAAAGGGGCTACCGCTGTGCCGTAAGGTGCACTCCCCCTCAGCCCATGGATCGGCCTTCGGAATTCCGGCTGGTACAACTCCGCGTCCAGCCCTGCATTCGTGCGGGCATAGTGGCGGTGGTGTCCAGCTGGCGGACCGGCATTAACCATAACTCTTTTATTCATTCCTCGCAGGTCCCTCCGCCGCCGCCACTGGGACAGTGTCATTGTAGGAAGCCGCCACCCTCAACAGCCGCTACTGGTAACCCCCCGAAAAGGTAATCAAGTAGAACGTTTGCACCGACACCTCGCCTTGGCCACGCCACTGGTTCGCGCTCCGTTAGCCGCTGCTACCTCACCACCGTCCAATCAGCTCGCTGGTACCGTCACTGCGTCCATACCACTAAATCCATCCGTCCGCTAATACTGTCCGCCGTCCACCCGCCGTGCTGATCCCGCCACTGCATACCGCTGTACCAATCTGTCCGCCAATACTGTCCGCCGTCAGCCGCCGTGCTGATCCCGCCGCTCAACCGCCGTACCGACCCCTCTGCTATTACAACGACCGTTAGCCGTGTGTGTGTGCGTGTATTCGTCATTAACACATAACAACTGTGTTCTTATTAAGTGGTGGTTTGTGGGACCTCTACTTGACCCTGGATTGACTGAGTGCTACCTCAGCCTTCGAAAAAACCCTCCTCATAAATGGCGCCCGAGCAGGGACCCTCCTCCGCAGACGAACGTGGAAAACCAAATACAACAACCACCAACACTGCCGGGCGGGTTCGACGAACACAACATCAGAAACAAAAACACACCGGCCCCCGAAGTTACAACGCTGAATACTCACTCAATTGGATCTACTTACTGAAAAGGGAGAGGCTGATAGATGAGTGCAAGAAGCATACGATTCACGTGGAAGGCCAAACCGTAGCCGAGCTGCGCCGCGCACTAAGCACTTACGTACGAGCGAAACGCACGAGAAATTCAAGAAGACCTACTTAAGGAGCTGGAAGGGGAAGTGAATGAAGAAGAGGGGAAATCAGTTATGCTACCCCAGCCAACAACAAAGCCGAGCCCTTCGATCCAGATTTATAGTCCCCAACCTCATGCGCATGCGAGAGAACGCGCACCACCGAAGCTAGACGAAATGAGCGACGGTGAGCTAATGAATACTGTTCGCCGCTGGGATTTGCATTTTTCGGGTGAAGAGTCGCTGCACGAATTTCTGGAGAGGATATAGGAGCTTGCCGAATGTCACCGCATCCCCGTCGCCCGGCTCCTCCCAACGCTGCCGGAATTTCTACGTGGCAAGGCACTCCAATGGTACCGCATCCGTAAACAACAAATCAACCAATGGAGCGATTTTCGAACGGAGGTGCAAAATTTTTTCCTGCCCAAGCGTCATCTTCGACATTTGGAAGAGGTCATCCGACAACGCAAGCAACACGTCCGTGAAAAAGCCAAAGACTACATCCTCGCATTAGAAACACTGATCCGCCAGCACCCGACAATGTGTAAGGAAAACCACATCGAACGAACATACGATGGCCTAAGCGTTGAATGCCGCCTCTTCGTCAAGCGCAGCGAGTTTAAGAAGATCGATGAGCTCCTGGAAATAACGGAAGAATATGAGGTGCTAAAAATCGAGGAAGCGAAACAGGGCAAAGTGGCGATCCACAGCCTGTATCATCTTCAAAGGGAGTACGATAGCAAGGAGTGCTGCTGGTGCTGCAAGGAACACGGACACCGCCGCTTCCAATGCGGGGGCCGCTGGAGAATGTTCTGCTCCAGGTGTGGACAAGACAACATCCTCTCCAGGGACTGCCTATGCCCTTCGACCAACCAATCCACCGACAATAACACATCCAGGATGCCGCCAAGTTATGTGAGAGGAAGCCGCCAAGCATTATTTGTGCGGCCACAGAAGTATATGGAACCACCGGCCTGCAATCCCGCTGCCGAAATGCAAGTAGATGACCGTCTCTACATACCAATAACCATCGAGGGCATGAGCGTGCGCGCGCTAGTAGACACCGGCGCCACCCTTTCATACGTCAACGAGTCAATACGAAACCACCTGGAGATGAACAACATCAAACCACATCTTCACAGGCGGAGCGTCCAATTGGCAGACAAGACGTGTGTCTATAGCTCGAATTCGTACCCAGCAAGGATTACGTACCAAGGACGAACGACTAAAACAATGATGTCCGTTATCCCGAACCTGGCAGAACGGATGATCTTAGAAATGGGCTTTCTACGAGAAAGGGGAATCACTCTCACGCTAGATGGTCAGCCGTTAGAAGCCACCTTGACCAGGAGATCAGCCGAGCTAGACGCACTATGTGCAATGACCAGCCGGGATCACGTGAACAATGGTATAAAACCGGAGCACCACCAGAAGCGATTGAGCAAAACCGGTAGCCCAATTACCGCAGCCGACCATTCGACCATCCGTAAACATAACCGACCGCTGAAGCAACGCTTCTACCCCCGTTATCCGGCTATACAAACATACAACGTCAATGAGGATTACCGAAAAAGAGCGCCGAACGCGATATGCAATGCGCTCTCCCGCCGCCCGTTACAAAACAACGAACCAGACATATTTTACACAATAAAAGGCGACAGAGAAGAGCCCGGTGAGATTATTTGCAACCATCCAATATCCGCAGCCATGGGAAATAGTAACCGCAAACTTCGTGCCTCTGCTACCACGTTCCAAGCAAAGAAGCACTTACCTCCTCGCCATTATCTACAAATTCTACAAGTGGGTGGAGTTAATTCTGGCGCACTAAGCAACAACGGCAAGCGTGTCAAAGCGCTACAAGAAAAGGTCTTATACCGACTTGGTTGTCCGAAAACTTTCCCACCGACAATGGGAAGCAGTTCGGCGGAAAACCGTTATCAGCGTTCCCCAGCAACCACCGCACATGGGAGTAGGAGACTCCACAAATGGCATTTGCAGTAAATGTAGTCAGCAAAGAGGGTACAAAGGCATCTTCAGCAGACATAAACGGAGGGAGCAGTACCAGTGGTCAGTCAACCGTGTCAAAATACAAAGGGTACCACATTTTTTTCCGGCCCATATATTACCGAATACCGAATGGTCATAATGCAATCACAACACGAGGTAGATGAGAACAACGCCAATATGTCAAGGATGGAAGAAGAAGAAGAAGGATGGCAACTTATTTTATTCATGACTTTCGCATTATTTTAAAATTAAATATTCTGTTAGTTTTAAGAACAATGAAATTGTAATTAAACCTGATATGTAAACATTTTTTTTTCTGAATCAACTTTGTTAGGTATAAGTGGAATGACTCTGTATATATTTTATGGAAAAAAAATGTTAATAAAACGATGCACGCATACACACCGGCAAAGCCGGCATAGCGGCACACATACAACCGCTAGGCCAGGCCTAGCGTGATACTCCTGTCCCTCACAGCAGCTTTCCGTCAACCGAAGTGGGAGGGGGACTGTAACGTAGCGTTACAATAGTATGACCCCCACTGTAACCTTTTTCCTGCTACGCCTGAGACCTCCACTCTAACTCTTTTTTACCTACGCCTGAGAGTGTACATACGTAGTACATTAACAGGTAGCCAACAGCAGCAGCTACATACCAATGCATGCGAATAGCATTTGGCGATAACAATAATATGCACACAGTACGCCAACTCACAGTAAATGGCAAACTGAAGTACCCAATTAGCGGTTCATTTCTCACTCGCATCATAGCAGAAGCAGTATAAAAGAGAATGAATTTGCTGTTGTCACTTCATTCCTCGCAGGCTAGTCAGGGTTGTCGCCTTTATGGTTTTCTCGCCCGTGTCCCAGCTAAGTAAAGATGGCCCGCCGCCTTAGGGCTACCCGGCCCTTTTCCCCTCCGCCCCGGCTCCGGCCGTCGACCGGTCTAGCAACTAAAGGGGCTACCGCTGTGCCGTAAGGTGCACTCCCCCTCAGCCCATGGATCGGCCTTCGGAATTCCGGCTGGTACAACTCCGCGTCCAGCCCTGCATTCGTGCGGGCATGGAGGCGGTGGTGTCCAGCTGGCGGACCGGCATTAACCATAACTCTTTTATTTATTCCTCGCAGGTCCCTCCGCCGCCGCCACTGGGACAGTGTCATTGTAGGAAGCCGCCACCCGCAACAGCCGCTTCTGGTAACCCCCCCAAAAGGTAATCAAGTAGAACGTTCGCACCGACACCTCGCCTTGGTCACGCCACTGGTTCGCGCTCCGTTGCCCTGTTGTTATCGCCGCTATCCTACGCCGTTGCGCCGCTGCTAGGACGACCGTCGGCCGCTCGCTATCCTACCGCCGTTGCGCCGCTGCTCCGACGACCGTTGGCCGCCCGCTATCCTACCGCCGTTGCGCCGCTGCTACAACGATCGTTAGCCACTGCTACCTCACCACCGTCCAATCAGCTCGCTGGTACCGTCACTGCGTCCATAACACTACATCCATCCGTCCACTAATACTGTCCGCCGTCCAGCCGCCGTGCTAATCCCGCCACTGCATACCGCTGTACCAATCTGTCCGCTAATACTGTCCGCCGTCCGGCCGCCGTGCTGATCCCGCCGCTCAACCCCCGTACCGACCCCTCTGCTATTACAACGACCGTTAGCCGCCGCTCGCCTCCCTCCCCAGCCATCTTTGTACGGAAAGTTGCTGCCCTCACTACCCGTCAAGCCGTGTGTGCGTGCGTGTATTCGTCATTAACACATAACAACTGTGTTCTTATTAAGTGGGGGTTTGTGGGACCTCTACTTGACCCTGGATTGACTGAGTGCTACCTCAGCCTTCGACAAAACTCACCTCATAGCTATTATCGTTGATGCTATGCCTGATGCTAGTCACTTTTACTACGTTCATTTTTCGCTAACTCCATTTCAGGCATGCTTAACCAACGAACCGATATCATTTCGTTACGATAATTAACGTTAGTAAACGAAACAAAGGCATTTCGTTTCGTTTATTAACGTTAAGAACGCCAAATTAACGAAATGATTTTGTTTCGTTTTTTGCCGTATCAAAACGAAACCAAATCGTTTATGTAATATGGATCAAACGAAGTTTAATGGAAAGCTGAGTAAAGATTTGTATACAGTGGGCCACTATCACGATTCACTGACACACTTTTATTTACATAAATATGTAGGGATTCTAAAATATTTAATCTACTGATATTAGATTCTATTTTAATTAATTTACAGTCGTCTTCACTTATCGAGTGTTGATTCGATAATGCATGTTCGGCGATGCCACTTTTGGGCTCAATAATTTGTATGTATTTTAAATGCTCATTGAACCTGATTCGTACAGTGCGCGTCGATTGGCCTATGTACTTTGCACCGCATTCTACTCCGTCGTCATTTATATGAGAGCAAGTGATTGAGTACACTCCAGGATTGTCCAAAATGTCACCTTTATCCTTAGATGATTTTGGAGCCAAATTTAAACCAGCTTTTTTAAAGATATGTTTCATATCAGAAAAATAATATGGGTCGTAAGTCATGCTGCACCAAGTCATGTTGTCTTTTTCGCCCACTGTGCCGAAAAACGAACTGCACTCTTTTTGCAATTTTTTGCGCTGGTGTTTTCTTATTAGCTGCTCTACCATGCTGGCGCAATACCCATTAGTTTCTGCGATGCTCACTATTTTGTGTTTTTCTTTGTTGTAAGCAGCACAGCTTAGTGGGACGTTAATAAGGCGATGAACCATACAATTGAAGGCAGTAGTGATGGTTCGATTCTATTGGGATAAATCGATCAGTCGATGTTGGCTTACGATATATGTCGAATTCGATCCCTCCGTCGGTATTATGCTTCAGCATTAAGTCCAGAAAAGGTAACTCATTATTTGTTTCAATGTGAATTGGATGTTTAAATTAATGGAGTTAAATAAATTCAATGTCTGCTGTATTTTCTCTCTCTCTATAATAACAATACAGTCATCGACATATCGACTATAAAAACGTGGGAAAATAGAACTTTTAATAAGCTGTTCTTCAACTGTATTCATGAATAAGTTGCATAGGAATGGGCTAATATTCAAACCCATAGGTAAACCATCCATTTGTTCAAAGAATTCCCCTCCAAACTGGAAGAAAGATTGATTTATACAAACCACGGTCAACTCGAACAAGGCGCTAGCCACCAGTGGATTTATATTTTGTTTGTCTAACCAGATACGTAAAGAATACAAGGCACCATTTCTTGGGACGGTAGAAAAGTAGGAAGTGATATCGAACGACGCAAAACACTCATTGGGATTCAACTTCACAGTTTTAATCTTATCGATTAGTTCAAATGAATTTTCGATTGAAAAACTATCGAAACTCTTAAGTTTCCCGAAATAATCGCTCAACCATGACGCAATGTTTGCTATGGGCGAAGTGTACCCAGCGATAATTGGTCGGAACTTATTTCCTGGTTTATGAGCTTTGTATAACCCATACAAACAGGGGACTCGTACATACGATTTATGCATTCTTTTGTTCCAGCGGCGACCGAACAGATCGGCATACTTTTTCCTACATTCTACCACTTGTCTTTTCATCTTTGGGAGAGGATTTTTTACTTTAATGTAATTTCCTTCCTCTATCAGTGCGCTCATCCCGTTGTTGTAATCGTGCTCATTTAGTACAACAACACAGTTACCTTTATCGGCTTTTGTTATGTAAACATTCTTTTCGTTTAACGACTTTACGGTGCCATGCAAATAGTTGGTGTAACTAATATTATTTGAAGTGGGCTTCGATGATAAGACTTTTTTTATATTGTAACGCACATTGTCGGCTACTTCGGAATCCAATCTACCAAGAGCTAACTCAGAAACAACGATGATATCCTGCATAGGTGAACGTTTGTGGGGTAACGCAAATTTCTCGACAAAAACTCGAATGCTGATTGCTCGCCTTGTGCAACCCACAGTCTGAATTTATGTGGTCTTGATGCTGCAGAATGTTGTACGGCTGCAATTACTTTCTTCGGAGTTGTGCAAAAATGTTTTACTACTTTCAGCAACACTCCACAACAATGGGACATCCTCAAAAAAAATGTACCGAGCTCTCTTCATAGTCTTCCAGCCAAAAGCCTAATTTGACTGCACAAGCATACGGCCATGTTACCGGCATTCTCAAGTACATAAAAAAGTTAGAATGTATCTTGTTGTCCTCAATTTGGTTCAAAATACTGACTACCATTAATAAAAGAAACGTGGTCCTCCAAGCTAGATACGCCACCATAGATGTTGAGGTCCGACATATAGGTGCCTTACTAGCTGATTTGAAGTTGATCAAGAACCAATGGGAAACAATTTTAAACGAATGCAAAACAGTTGCTATTCAATTGAACATCTCGCCAAAGTTTCCGGACATTCGAAAGAGAAAACCCAATAGACGTTTTGAAGATAATGGAAATGAGATGATTACGGATGATCCAGAGTCTGATTTTAAAAACAGTACATTCCTGGTTATCTTCGATTCGGTATTCACTGGCATTACTGAACGATTTGCAGCTATGAGAAATTTAAACGAGACGTTTTCCTCTTTGTGGCAATTTGAAGACATGGATGAAACTACGGTTCGGGCGAGCGCAGCAAAATTTGTCGAAAAATACAAGTCGGACATTTCTCAAAGCTTCGAATGCGAAATAATTCACTTGAAACACATTTACGAAGCAAATTTTGATAAAGGTCTTTCACCATTGGAATTGCTAAATGCCATCTACATATGTTCAAAATCTGCAAACGATTTTCCCCAACATTTGTTTTGTTTTACGTATCTTTTGCACTATACCTGTCACTGTTGCTAGTGCAGAACGTTCCTTCTGCGTCCTTTCAAGAATCAAAAACTTTCATAGATCGCGTTCATCTCAAAAGCGAGTCTCAGGACTTGCCACGCTTTGTGTTGAATCTGTTTTGGCAAGACAGTTAAATTTTGATATTATTATAAAAATTTGGAGCGAAAAAAGCAAATAAAGCCACTCTTTGATATCCGAACTTTCTATATTGAATAATTAAAATATATAATCATCATTAAATTTATCAGAAATGTATTAAAATGTTACCAAATAACTACAACAGATTATTTGAAACAATATGTGGCTGTTAAAAGAGAATTTTATTTCTACGTTACAATAAAATAGTATAAATAGTAAATACTCTGTGTTGATTTTATTGTCAGCTCTTAGTCCAAAAAATCATTTAGTTGATGTGGCAACAATTTTTTTTGATGTAATCCAACAATATATATTAATGAATGAGACGTCATTAATTCAAGTTAATCAAATGTATTACTGGATTTTTTATAGGGGCCCGTAAATTGTTTAGTCCCGGGCCCGGATTTTCTCTCTACGGCTCTGATTACTGCTATACGAATAGCATGTGCTTATCTTACGGTGTTCCACGACGCGATCCATGTTTTTTCACATACTATTTCTCCTAGAACCTGGGTGTCTTCTCCAGTGGCTGTACACAAACTTGCTCAATGCAATGGTCTTTTCTTCTTGTGGACTAAATCCGATCGAATGATGGAAAGAGATGCACCCGTATCTACAGTCAGTAAACGTTCCTTACCATCCACATGTCCTCGGACACTAAGATTGCTTGACCTTCCTCCAATTTGCGAAATAGAGATTATGGGGCATTCGGGAGCCAGCTGTCGCCCATTGCGGCTGACTCGTTTTAAGTTAACGATTGAGTGGACTTGGTGCTGCAATGACGTGCAATGTGACCTGGATTGCCGCACTTGAAACATTTCATAACTCCGGAATTTTACTGTTGTGATCCCTTCAGTGCTTCCAAAATTGTGTCTACCCAATCTGGCCTTTCTATCTCTGAAGCGCTTTGTATGCTGGTTTACTCAATAGTGAGGCCGTTTCCTGAGTCAATGCATGGGATACCGTTTCAGCAAATGTTGGTTTTGGGTTTGCGTATGTAGCTCGCTTCGTTTCCACGTCCTGTATGCCATTTATAAAGCTCTGGATTTTTACCCTCTCGATGTATTCCACGGATACATCCGCACTTGCTAGATGGGCCAGCCTTTCAACATCCGACGCAAACTCCTGCAAAGTTTCAATCCTTTTTGGTAGCGGGTTTGCAACTCAATTTGACATATCTATTTACTATGCTCTCTTCCGTAATCTCTCGACAGCGGCCATCAATGCTTTATAACTGTCCCGTTAGTACTCTCTAATAGTCTGTAAAATTTCAGCTGCAGGCCCTTTCAGTGCCACAAACAGTGCAGCAATTTTATCTTAAGCCTTCCAATTGTTCACTGCAGACGTCTTCTCAATATGAAGCTTAAATACCTGGAAAGGAATAGAGCCGCCAAAAGATGGAGTTCTTACCTTCGAATTGCTCGCTGGAGCAGCTGGGCGATTTAGTTGTAACTGCTTCATACGACCTTTTAAATCATCGACATCTGTCTGAAATTGAGCGATGTTTACATCGTGCGCTTCCAGCTTTGATGTTACCCTTGCTTCCTGTGCTTCTAACTGCGAAGACATTTATGCCACCTGAAATATTAAGCGCTCTTCTTGTGCTTTCATCTTGTATGTTATGCGTGTCTCCTGGGATTCCATCTTGGATGTAATCTGTGTCGACATTTCTGAAATACGCGTTTCTTGTGCTTCAATCTTCGATGTTATGCGTGTCTCCTGCGATTCCAGTTGGAATGCCATATATGTCTTCTGTTCTTCCAGTTGAGTTTCCATGTTGGATGTTACCATCGATGTTTGTGTAGATATTGCAGCCAATATAATGTTCAAGGCTGTGCTCGTAACCATGGCGGAACTATACAAGGTAACAGCATGGTGACATACCTAAACAAATTAATATAAGTTCCATGGACTTTGTTTTTGTAAATTCGATGGACTAGTGTCAAAATCGTACTTAAAATCTCTTCCATTTTTGTTGTTGTCTCTGCCACATCAAAATGAAAAGTGTGCTCATCAACGTCGATTCCATAGCTTCCCTTGGTCGTGTTTGTAGCTCGGATTTATTGCCAATAGTATTCAATCCAAGGGCTTCCAACTCCTTTCTCAGTTGCTGAACCTTCAATTGATTCAACTTGGCCATGTCCTTGTTGTCCTCTGGAATTTATTCAACAATTCCTCTTCTGACACCAATTGTAACGAATTCTGGGGAATTCCGATTATTGTGCATCTTCTGCTAACTTTTGTATCGCTGAACTGTAGAATAAATAACTCCAGTATTCAGTAACGTTATATGGTCTTTATTTAGTCTACTTTGGGATTAGTCTACTTTGCTGATTAGTTATTCCTCAGCTTGCGCTGCTTTTATACTCTCATTCACCCATTTCTCTCGAGAACAGTTGCATCCCATGCTTGGTTATCAGCTAGGTATATACATGTATATTTGTAGCTTATGCTTTTCTACTAGCCATATGCGTGTGTGTGTGTGAGTAACAACACTTGGCTGATGACTACATATGTGTATGTGAGATATTCTTCGTCGCTTTCTATGTATGTGTGTAAATGATGATTGATGTGTTCATGTACACAAGTGTGGCTTGCTTTAATGTTTTTGTTGTTGTGATTATTTACTAACAGCGTAGTGATGCTAATATTCGCCACAATATTATAACTCTCCATTCCTGAATAGCTTAAAATACTTTAACTCAAAGCCAAAGTGTGTGTTATTAAATAAATACTTAAATACTAAATACCTTTTATAATTTATTTAATAATTTGGGAAAAATTTAAACAACGTGACATCAGGATGGACAAGGAGACAGCTATTTCGATTATACCTTGTAAATTTCTTCGAAGCCTTTTCTCCCGGGAGTGGGAGTCGAACCCGCACTCCTACGATAGTTGAAATGGTTACAAACGCATTCAGCTAATTCAAGCCTTAGTTGTTGTAAAGTTTTCCCAATTGCTTTCTTTTTGCATATTTTAATCTTTTACGCATTGCATACTTCGTGTGCAGTTATGTGTTAAAATTATGCTTGGTACTGCGGTTTTCAAAGAAACTTTGGTATTTGTTGCTGTTTTTTTCTATTTATAGAACTACAACGAATTAACCAATTTTGTCTGTATGTATGATTTAATTGGCGATTGCCCGTATTGCTTTTTTAAATGTATGAAAACATTTATTTGAAGAAATTTTATAATTTATTTAATAATTTGGGAAAAATTTAAACCGCGTGACATCAGGACGGACAAGGCGACAGCTGTTTCGATTACACCTTGTTAATCTCTTCAAAGCCTTTTCTCCCGGGAGTGGGAGTCGAACGCGCTCTCCTACGATAGTTGAAATGTTTACAAACGCATTCAGCTACGTCTTGTTTAAATTTTTCCCAAATTACTAAATAAATTATAAAATTAAAAAAAATGCTTCAAATAAATGTTTTCATACATTTAAAAAAGCAATACAGGCAATCGCCGATTAAATCATACAAACAAACAAAATTGGTTAATTCGTTGTAGTTCTATAAATAGAACAAAAACAGCAACAAATACCAAAGTTTCTTTGAAAACCGCCGTACCAAGCATAGCTTTAACACATAATTGCATACGAATTATGCAATGTGTAAAAGATTAAAATATGCAAAAAGAAAGCAATTGGGAAAAACTTTACAACAACTAAGGCATGACTTAGCTGAATGCGTTTGTAACCATTTCAACTATCGTAGGAGTGCGGGTTCGACTCCCACTCCCGGGAGAAAAGGCTTTGAAGAGATTTACAAGGTATATTCGAAACAGCTGTCGCCTTGTCCATCCTGATGTCACGTTGTTTAATTTTTCCCAAATTGTTAAATAAATTATAAAATTAAAAAATTGCTTCAAATAAATGTTTTCATACATTTCAAAAAGCAATACGGACAATCCCCGATTAATTCATATAAACAGACAAAATTGGTTAATTCGTTGTGGTTCTATAAATAGAACAAAAACAGCAACAAATACCAAAGTTTCTTTGAAAACCGCCGTACCAAGTATAGCTTTAACACATAATTGCATACGAACTATGCAATGTGTAAAAGATTAGAATATGCAAAAAGAAGGCAATTGGGAAAACTTTACAACAACTAAGGCATGACTTAGCTGAATGCGTTTGTAACCACTTCAACTATCGTAGGAGTGCGGGTTCGACTCCCACTCCCGGAAGAAAAGGCTTTGAAGAGATTAACAAGGTATAATCGAAACAGCTGTCGCCTTGTCCGTCCTGATGTGACGTTGTTTAAATTTTTCCCAAATTATTAAATAAATTATAAAATTAAAAAATTGCTTCAAATAAATGTTTTCATACATTTAAAAAGCAATACGGGCAATCCCCGATTAAATCATACAAACAGACAAAATTGGTTAATTCGTTGTAGTTCTATAAATAGAACAAAAACAGCAACAAATACCAAAGTTTCTTTGAAAACCGCCGTACCAAGCATAGCTTTAACACATAATTGCATACGAAGTATGCAATGTGTAAAAGATTAAAATATGCAAAGGAAGGCAATTGGGAAAAACTTTACAACAAATAAGGTATGACGTAGCTGAATACGTTTGTAACCATTTCAACTATCGTAGGAGTGCGGGTTCGACTCCCACTCCCGGGAGAAACGGCTTTGAAGAGATTTACAAGGTATAATCGAAACAGCTGTCGCCTTGTCCGTCCTGATGTCACGTTGTTAAAATTTTTCCCAAATTATTAAATAAATTATAAAATTAAAAAATTGCTTCAAATAAATGTTTTCATACATTTAAAAAAGCAATACGGGCAATCCCCGATTAAATCATACAAAGAAACAAAATTGGTTAATTCGTTGTAGTTCTATAAATAGAACAAAAACAGCAACAAATACCAAAGTTTCTTTGAAAACCGCCGTACCAAGCATAGTTTTAACACATAATTGCATACGAAGTATGCAATGTGTAAAAGATTAAAATATGCAAAAAGAAAGCAATTGGGAAAAACTTTACAACAACTAAGGCATGACATAGCTGAATGCGTTTGTAACCATTTCAACTATCGTATACTAGGTTCAAACACACACCAAATTGGCAATTTATACTATTT
The DNA here is from genome assembly GCF_040869045.1 of Eurosta solidaginis. Taxonomy (NCBI): domain Eukaryota; kingdom Metazoa; phylum Arthropoda; class Insecta; order Diptera; family Tephritidae; genus Eurosta; species Eurosta solidaginis. Next base: position 116,709,153 of record NC_090319.1, on the reverse strand, counting down.
GGGCAATTTATTACGCAATTTGTCATATAATAAATTGTAATAATAAATTGCCAATTTAAAAAAAATTGCGTAATAAATTGTTTCAAACTGCAAATGCAACGTTGTAAAGTGTGTTTATTGAGTATATTTAAACGTCAGCTACACACGACTGAACTATATGGTTGGCTCCTCATCAGCTGATTTTATGTCTTTCATTTCACTGGAGTAGAGATTGTCAAAAGAAGATGGCAAACTCAAAATGAAACCAAAACATTGAACACATTTTCTTACAACACACAAAAATTTCAAAGTTTTATGTTTTCATTCCATTTCATTCGCCTAATACCAACACGCACATTTTGACAGTCTGAACAAAGGTATGTTCTTGCTGTAGAGATGAGCCAACCAGCTATCAAATTACTATTGTGTAAGCTAAATCGAGTTGTATGAACAGCACTCAATTCAAATCGAAATTTCCTCAATTTATTTTTCTGTTTGAACATAGTAGTAGGAGTGCGGGTTCGACTCCCACTCCCGGGAGAAAAGGCTTTGAAGAGATTTACAAGGTATAATCGAAGTAGCTGTCGCCTTGTCCGTCCTGAAGTCACGTTGTTTAAATTTTTCCCAAATTATTAAATAAATTATAAAATTAAAAAAATGCTTCAAATAAATGTTTTCATGCATTTAAAAAAGCAATACGGGCAATCCTCGATTAAATCATACAAACAAAAAAAATTGGTTAATTCGTTGTAGTTCTGTAAATAGAACAAAAACAGCAACAAATACCAAAGTTTCTTTGAAAACCGCCGTACCAAGCATAGTTTTAACACATAATTGCATACGAAGTATGCAATGTGTAAAAGATTAAAATATGCAAAAAGAAGGCAAATTGGAAAAACTTTACAACAACTAAGGCATGATGTAGCTGAATGCGTTTGTAACCATTTCAATTATCGTAGGAGTGCGGGTTCGACTCCCACTCCCGAGAGGAAAGGCTTTGAAGAGATTTACAAGGTATAATCGAAACAGCTGTCGCCTTGTCGTCCTGATGTCACGTTGTTTAAATTTTTCCCAAATTATTAAATAAATTATAAAATTAAAAAATTGCTTCAAATAAATGTTTTCATACATTTAAAAAGCAATACGGGCAATCCCCGATTAAATCATATAAATACCTTTTCCCCAAGCTTATTTTTTTGTATACTTCCATTGCCCTCAGATATGTTAAATCAATTTAGGAGTTTTGTGCAAAAAGGGCGTAAAACTGGTCAAAAGAAATAATAGCCCTTCTAATTATTCAAATAGTTTATTATCAAACTAGAGTCTTAAATCATCTTCATGGTGTCCAAGCATAAGACATACAGGAAACAGTACTTCATAGCAGATTTTGGATACTTCGTAATTGGGTCGATTTTTATTTCATTAATCATGTAAGATCAAAAAATTTGAGGCTCTTGTGAGTTGAAAAAAGGAAACCAATTGCATAGGGCTCTTGGTTATGAAAAGTATTCCAAAAACATGACCCCATAGTCGAATATTGCTGAAACTTCGCAAAGACAATATATTGATTTCTTGCTGTATGTCAAAATACTACTATATGTCCTACTTTGTCTTTGGGGGTTAAGATAATTGGCTCGGATATCATACGTGGTTCCAGGCTCTGGATCAGGGACTGGTATCAGTTTTAGACCGGCCATAGTGACGAATTGTCACACGTGATTAGTTATCACGTCCTGCACGAGGTGCCTCTGCTTCTACTGATAGTGGCGGATCTAGAGAGGACAACTCGATAAAACCCGCACCCCTGAGTCATTGTGCCGAGCTCTTGGGAGGGAGGACTCTGTTAAGTACCGGTTCACAACGGTAACGAACTGGATTGTTCGGAATTTTGATTTTGACTCTGTTTTGGACTTGATGACAACTTTGGGGTTGATGGTAGGTGCGGTATTCTGCCACCTTAGTAGGGCGGGGTGAAACCCTATCGAAACGGCTGGGTGGCTAATTCTGCACCTGCCCACGTCCCGTTAAAACTGTAGCGGGCCTCAAGATACGTTCCGGCTCCGTCGCCGTTAAGTTGGTGGTGTAGGTGCGGTTGAAGATTTCCCGCTTTGCGTCCGGCCTGGCTCTGAACGCATTACCCATAAGGTAATGCGTCAACCCTCGCGTGGCCTCCCTGCGTATCATAGATAACCACGGGACCGTTGTAGGGCGACTATACACTCGGCTCCGGATAGCGGCCTTGAGGGGGGACTTCTTAGAATGGACACGAACATAAATAAAAAGGAGGGTAGGAGTGACGCCGAAGGTCGTCATGGTGCGAGGGACGCGACAGGTGCGGAGAGCGCTCCGAAGCAGACCGCTGGTAGCCGGGAAAGCTCCCGGCGGATCAAAAAGGCTGATCAGACGGATTAGCGCAGGGGTTTGGGTTCAAACCCCGTAGGTAAGGGTAGTTCGGGTAGTGGAGGGGGGTCAAAACCGACACCTAAAGCAGACCCATATGGGGCTGTGACTGGGAAAGGAAGAGGTCCGGCGAATTCGACGGACCAGCCCAACACCAGTAAGGAAGCGCTGTCGCGAGGAGCTTTCCCAACGGGAGCCCTGGGGTCAAAGCCTGCCAGGAAAGGTAGGCGATCGATGCCGCATAGGAAAGCTCTGGGTGAGCGGCGCCGGGCCGAGAAGATCTTGGAGCGCTACGGCGGAAGAGATGCTGCTCAGATTTCTGAGAAGCATTCCCGGACGCTGGAGTGGGCCAGGAGCGTCGTAGCTGGAGACGACCACACACTGGTGACGAACGATGTGGGTGAGCAGCAGGGTCTGGGAGCTAGGAAGCGGCAAAGGTCGGATGAGCGTCAATGACAAAAAGGGCCCGAGGAGGTGGGGACGCACTAGTGTTTAGCGAAATCGCTAAGCGAGCTGGCTCCATTACCCTCGGTGTCCTGGATAGGAGTAGGGTGGATGGTGCCATCTCCCGAGAGGAGTGGCCGTGGGTCGCCAGGGCCATATCAGCGGCATATATGACCGCTGTTATGGAGAGCCCAGTTGCGCGGCTATGCTTCGAATACTCGGGGTGGTATCATGGATTTAGACTAATTAATTGTGCTGACGAACGGTCGGCCTGTATCTTTAAGAGAATAATTACTTTGGTTGGGGGGTCTGGAACGGAGCCAGGCTCGAGGCCGTGGAACAGACGGATCTCCTCCTTCGGCCGAGGGCTTGAGTGTGGTTGTCTGCCGAACCTTCACAGCCGGAGAAAATATTGGTGTTGATGCGTTACTGCAACCCGAACCTTCCGAAGCATAACTGGAGGTCCTCAGAGTAGAGGAGGCTGTAGGGCCACGGCGGCAAGTGCTGATTCTGCTAAACGCAGAGTCCACCGGTCCTCTCTCTGACATAATGGGGGTTATCTCCTATGGTCTCGAGCATGTGGTTCTCAAAATCTACCACGCCGATACCAGGGGAGATGATTCCTCTCACCCAGAGACTGTTCGGGAGGTGGAGGCGTCCGCAGGGGAGCCATTACCCATGGTTGTGGATGCTGACCCCGCTAATTTGCACAGCGAAACCACGATTGACGTACCGTCAATAGCGGGATCTGTCATCAGTGCTAGTCGTCTGGCTGATAGGGAAGAGGAGGAGCTCCTAGTCTCAGAGGGCGAATCATCGATGGCGGGATCCGTCATCAGTGTAAATCGTCTGTTTGAATGTGAGGAGGATCTCCTAGCCTTCGAGGGCAAATCCGCCATGGATGGGGTACAGAAGAAGAGTGGTGTTGATGGAAATCCGTCAAATCAATCTTCAGCACTCTAAGGCGGCTTCCGCAAATTTGTTGCTCTGCCTTGAAGAAGGCGGAGTGGATATAGTCCTTGTCCAGGAGTCGTGGCTGAGTAGTAACGGCAGAAAGATTCCTGGATTAAGGACTGGAAAATTCAACACCTTGGTGTATGGGGAGGCAGGTAGGCCTAGATCCTGTGTGCTTATTAAAAATGAATTTAAAGCTTTTATTCTCTTTAATTTCAGCAATGCTGACGTAACCACGGTCTGCCTCGAGCGAGGCAGTAACGAAATGTGGGTGATCGCAGCGTAAATGCCCCATGGGGACGTAACCCGGCCACTACCTGTGACACTAGGCGAAATCACCGCTGAAGTAAGGCGGAGAGGTGTTGGCGTAATCATAGGTACCGATGCTAATGCCCACCATAGCATATGGGGTGGCTCGGATACGAACACCAGAGGTGAGTTTTTATTTAATTTTATTGTAGATGAGGGACTTTGTATATGTAATAGGGGGAATGACCACACTTTTATTACTGCGGTAAGGAAGGAGGTTCTGGACCTCACCCGGGTTAGCAGAGAACTGGAAGATCGGATATCTGGCTGGAGGGTTCTCAACGAGCACTCCTTCTCTGATCACCGATATATTCAGTTCTTGGCGAACGTCCCGGTAAAATATCTTTTAGGAACCCTAAAAGTATAAACTGGGATTTGTACTGTAGGAAGCTGGGAGAACTATTGCCTGCGGCGCCTATCGTTGATTCGGACCTGTCCCAATCTGAGATAGACGTTCTGGTGGAACACTTCACCTCGGCAAGCAATAGCGCCTTTCAACCGGTCATTGAAAACTTACAGGGGGAAGGGCAAGCCGCCCTAGTGGTCTGATTCTCTTGACGACCTAAGAGCGTCCAGTAGGCGGCTCTTTAACAGAGCCAGGAAGAGTAAATTACCCTCGGACTGGGAGCTCTATAAGGTGAGTCTGGGGCTTTATAAATATGAAACAAGGATAGCCAAGCAAGATCATGCCGAAGCTTCTGCGAAAACGTAGAAGGCTGCAATGAATCCGCGAGGCTTAGAAAAATACTCTCTAGGAATCCCGCCCCTCGGGGGTATCTGAGAGATGGTGGTGGGGACTGGTCGATGAGTCCCTAAGACTTTTACTGGACAATCATTTTCCCGATGTCCCAGTTGCGCAGAGATCTTCGCCTGCATGGTCGGCGGTCGCTGGCCCTGATGGCATCATTCCTGCGGAACTTCAAAAGTCTTTAGGGATTTCCTGCCGCTGGTTCGTCATCCTCTACTCTAACTGCCCCAGGCTTAACTATATCCCGAAGGCGTGGAACACGGTTAGGGTCATCTTCATTCCGAAGGCCGGTAGAAGCTCTCATGTATCACCTAAGGATTTCAGGCCAATCAATTTCTCGTCGTTTCTTCTTAAGACTGTTTCTTCTTAGGGCTGTTGATTAACCTTACCTGAGGGAAAGGATTCCTCGGGGGTTACTGTCGGCTTCACAGCATTCCTATTGTAAAGGCAGATCGACGGAAACGGCTCTCCATTCGATTGTAAAGCAAATAGTGGGGTCCCTAGAACACAAAGAGTTTGCTCGGCGTGCTTTTCTAGACATAGAGGGGGCTTCTAACAATGTCTTACCGGGGGCAATCGAAAGAGCTTTGGTGGGTTTAGGAGTCGAGGTGGCTCTGGTTGAATTTATTAGCAAACTTCTAGTTAGCAGAATTGTCGCAGCTGAGTGGGGAGGCCCATAATTAAGAGGAAGGTGTACAGGGGCACGCCACAGGGGGTGTCCTATCTCCTATGCTCTGGGTTGTGGTAGTCAACGAGCTTCTGGTGGAGCTGGAAGCCAATGGCTGTAGGGTAGTTGCCTATGCAGATGACCTCGCTATCCTAATCAGAGGCGAATTTCTGGACACGCTGCGTGATGTTCTGCAAGGCTACCTGGATACTGGGGCTAGATGGGCTGAATCATGCGGATTGGCGGTCAACCCGGGACGAACAGAATTGGATCTTTTTACAAGAAGATATAAGATACCCGACTTCAGAGCTCCCTCGATTGGAGGAGTACCGTTGGTACTTTCTGACAGGGTTAAATATTAGGGGATTCTTCTGGGAGACCCAATATTGAAGATAGGGCCAGGAAGGCCGCGGTTGCCTTGTACTGCTGCAAGGGGCTATCGGAAAGAGATGGGGACTCTCGCCAGGAGTAGTGCACTGGCTTTATGAGATGGTGGTCAAACAGATTCTGCTCTATGGGGTGCTGATCTGGTGGAAAGCACTGGACACGGCGAGCACCTCCAAAATGTTAGTGTCAGTGCAACGGACGGCGCTGATTGGTATCTTAGTCTAAATCGGTACAACTGAACCGGATGAAGATGGCTGTCAGGATTTCGTGATTCCGCTAGCCACCTATGGATTGCTCCTCCATAGCTGGGCCTTGAGTCAGCTCAACAAACGTTGGGCGGATACTACGTCTTGCAGAGTAGCAAGATCTTTCTGGCCGAAAGTGGATGGCAGGAGGTCTGCTGAAATAATTGGGTTCACTAAGGCTCGCCTATCAATGATCATTGGGGTTTTGACAGGACAATATCCCATGGGTATCCATGCGGCGCGTCTCAATATAGTGGACACTCCATCCTGCTGCAGCTGTATGGAGGATGATGAGGTGGAATCACCAAATCACTTTATACTTCATTGCCCAGCTTTTGCCAGAACTAGGCGAAAGTATTTCGGTCGCGACTAACTTGGATCTCCCGAGGAGCTATTCAAGGTTGAGATCGGTTTATCGTTGCTACCTAACGATTCTCTATGTAGTTATATCTACGTCACCGTTATTTTAGTTTATTATATGTGGTATCACAACGGACCTTCATGTTGTCCAAGTGAGCTTCCCCTATCAGGGAAGCTACCACCCAACCTAACCTAACCTACTTATTTTGCTATTGTTGTGAAATGGATTTTGTAAATGATTACATTGTGCATTGACCAAAGAGAGTTGTGGATATTTTTTGTCGATGATATAACAAAAACAGATACTAGAGTTCAAATCATTTAAATTTAAATACTTCAAAGTACATAGGTCTATCGGCGATTTCGTTGAAGCTTCCTAATTCCGAGAATTTCGATAAAACTATGTCTATTTCCATGGCATCGTCCTACAGCGATTCAAGCTTTGTATATTCACCTGAGTCACCTTCCCCGTTATCCTTCACTGTGCCACAAAAAATTTTCCATTAGTAGAAACTCTTCAGAGGTTATTATATTTCCCTACCCACAATGAGATTGAGCGGCTCCATCAGACTACAATTTTTCTTACAGCTGATGTCTTGACAGCGTTTGACGGGATATAAAATCGTATATAAAACTATTTTATTTTTCCTTGGATTCCAAAGTGAAAAAACTGACGAAACTCTGTTGGAACGTCAAATCAAATAGGATAAATGTAATAAGAGCCACCAATCTGCTACGAGTGGCAAGTAAATCGCTGGAAATCAAAAAATTGATGCCGAATGTTTTCTAATAGGAACATTTTTGAATTGTCTCGCATTTATCAATGCGGTGTAGGCACCTTGTGTAACTGTGATTTTTGGAAAGAGAATTAATTAATTAATTAAATACAGTCGGGAAAATAAACACAAATACCCCACGAAAATGTATTGAAGACATTTTATGCACGTCTCGGCCAAAAAAAAAACAGCGACTACCTCTTAGATAACATCGAGCAAATGGGTGCGAGTAACGGGTGACGTCTCTTATCATAAGTTATCCTCTTTGGTCAAATTACAGGAACAATATTGCACAAGAGAAATAGGCTCCGGCGACTAAGAACGAGGTTGACTGAATTTTTGTATGTGTGCGTGTCGAGTGGTTTACGCTTGCCCCGCGACTATTAAATAGAAAGCCATCAATCAAAATTTGCACTGAGAAACCGTAGAGCTCGGACGTGAATATGTCGTCATTGGATGATGATTTCTTTACTTGCAACTACAGCAGTTTTATTAAATGTGATAAAAAGAAATTGTTGATGAAAAGCTTGTACTTAAAACGTAATATGCTTCCAGCTTTACATTCCATAATGCAGGTAAACATTGATAATTTTCAATAAATTTTAATATGAATTGCTGTTCCTCCGCGCACCTGTTCATTTTGAATGTCAACACAAACTAAATACTACACTGCTGTTTTGTCAATCACCCCCCGCGACGATCAAATAAGCAAGCGTCAAATGAGAAAATCAAAAATTTTTGATTTTCATCAACGTGTAGCCGACAACGAATACGGGTTTCACGAAGCCACCTGACTGCACTAACACACACAAAATTCAGTCAATTTCGTTGTTAGTCGCCGGAGCCTAAAAATGAGACCAATATTACTAACGCAATACAAACCACAAATCACACACAGAAGTTTGCGCATTCACGAGTTCAAAATTGCTTCGTTTTGCGCATATACGTCACACTTGACTGCTTGAGCGAATGAAAGAAACAGGGTTCAGAAAAATTCTTTTACAAAGAATTAAAATTCATTCATCTCATTTTTTTATACCATCTGCGAATCAATTTTAAAACAAACATTTGTTTTCATTTGATGCTGACGAATAATTAAATGTTCTTTAAATTCCGAGAAAACAATTTTTTTACATTCATTTATGCCTTTACACAATTTTGACAAATATTCTGCTTTCATTTCATTTATACCACTGAATGATTTTTTTTTATACATCCTTAATCAAACATAACCCCTATTTATCAAAAGTATTTCAGAAGATATATGTGTTGCGATGGCTATTGCGTTCTCGATCCCGCGCTCTGAGGAACATAAGCAACCTATTTTTGAGGCACGATAACCTAAAGGTGTGGAGATTCGGATTTTAGCGGATCTCCAAGGAGTCCACTCCGAAATATTCACCTACTGTTCACCACGATGGAAGCCTGTGAGGGCATAAGTGGTTTGCTTTATAAAGTGACACGTGTATTACAGAGTTCTCCTTTATATTTTGGACTTGCAATATTGAAAACAGTTGCAATGAATTGCGAAACGAAAAAACCTCGTATGAGCCGACCACCTTTTCTTGACGACCTTTACAACGTAAAAATGCTATGACAAGCATATCAAGCGGTCGAGCCCTTAGTAGAAAAGGCTGCGATGCCGATGCCATGGAATCGTTGATTCCTAATTAAAACAAAGGCTGATATCCCTCTCTTATCACAGTATAGAGCCTTGCTGACAAGTATTTCGATTCGCGCCTTGTTACGATACCGCACAACTGCACAAAGCGATCATAAACTGTTCCTATGTTCGATTAGATGACAAGTTCCATACCTGTCAGCTATGTAAGAATCACTTTTCTTCATTTTTAAGTACCAAAAGAGAAGATAATGTACACAATAACGGACGGCCGAATTTGTGTTTCGTCATCCGATTTTATTTATAACCGCTATAATTAGTTGTGAAGGATAATAATTATGACGACATATACATATCTATAATTTGTTTAAAATTGAGCAAGATGTAACAAATTGTTATGGAATCGCATCTTTAATGGAGCAGCAAGGAAGGCAGTTGGCATGATATCGTGGTGCACAGGGGCTAGTCATGTCGGCCGGGCTGGGTTCTTGCCAACCTTGCTGTCTTGTGCCATAAACAGAAAAAATGTCATATCATGCCTTAAAAAAAATGGTCAAAAAGCGCAGAACTCATTCAAAACGCTCAAATGGACTAAAAACAACGTCAGGCCGAACCGGATGTGACGGACAGACCGTTAAATTCAAAACGAAATTCAAAATTCAAAAATTTGAAACAAAACAAACGCAAAAAAAGGGGAACAAAATTAACCGAACCGGAAATGACCGGTTACAAAACGCAGAAAGTCCAAATGACAAAAAAAAGCTGAAAATTAGGACAAACAAACAAAAAGGGGCCGAACATACATAGGGGCGCCGCGGATGTTGTGCGTCGCCCGGTGCTATTCCCACCCTCAAATCCATGGCCACCGACGCACCTAAATATTCGGTGGCCCCTTACCTGATTACCTATGTGCCTTCTAAATAAATCTAGACATCAGCATTCCCATTATAACAAACTTTTTATTTACAGTTGATTTAAAAGAACCCAAAATTATACAATTTTTGTTTGTTTTGTTTAATTACAGCTCATGGAAGCAATTCTTATGTTTCTACATACTAATTTTTTGTATGAGGGAAAAGTTAAAGAATAATTCTAAGCTTTTAAAAAGAAACAGCTCTCTGTTTTCGCAGTTTTAGCGATAAATATACTATGCTTTCAAACAATTGCAATTGTTACCAAATTTTTACGGTATTCTTGAGAATGTTCAATACATTTTACCTGCATCTGGACAAAAAAAAATTATTTGTATGTTTTCAACGCGTTTACTTATTTCACATTTAATCCCTTTTATACGCGTTGTGTATATCACCTAAGAAAGTGATATAATAAAAACTATATTAAAAGCGTGTATGCAGTGCATAATGGGCCTCATACCATCGGAAAGATACAGACTGAACTTTTCTAAATTACTTACTTACTTACTTAATTGGCGCTTAACCGTCTAAAAGGTTATGGCCGTCCAACAAGGCACGCCAGTCGCTCCTTCGCTCCGCCAACCGGCGCCAATTGGTCACACCAAGGGAGTTTCTCCTCTGTCTACCTCTGCTTCCATAGGCGGGTTCCGATAGATACACTTTCTTGGCCGGAGCATCATCTTTCATTAGCATAACATGGCCTAGCCAGCGCAGCCGCTGCGTTTTTTCTAAATTAATTATTTAAAATTTACAGTATATTTACTTGCGAAGTTGAGAATAAAAGGAAGCTCTTATATATCTATGCAAGTATAAATGTACCAATTCTCGATAAGGGCAATTGAAAATGGTTGGACCCTCTTAATTAATATGTGTATATAGCATACGGATTAGCATGTATAGTCTCTTAAAGCTAAATATACATATATAGTCAATGCGTTTATCATGATTATGCATTTGATATTAAATCCTTAATTTTATTCATTTGATTTTAAATTTAATAATCCGAAATTTTCAAATTGAGTTTGCCGTAAATATTAACGTTTCCATAATCATGAACAAAGGGTGCAAAAAGTTTAATGCTTATTGTCCGTGAATGACAATAGTTCACGCCTTTCAACAGTGCGCCTACAATTTGAGTATATTTAAACGAATACGCGCTGTGCGTCATATATATACCTAGTATATAAAGAACAAATTTTATGATAAAAAAAAATTAAATGAAGTTCATATAATTATATATATTTTCCTTTCTACGATTTTGCATATACATGCATTTATGCATATTTTAAATGGTGTTATCTCAAAAATGTTTACAGCAATGAGCACGAAAATAGCATCGAAAATTAATAACAAATGTTTTTATGTTATTATCTCCCTTCACTTATTTTCGTTGAAAGTTCGGAAGTGTTCAAAAAAAAAAAAAAAAACTTCATTAAAAGTTCAGAAAAAAAACTTTCGAAACCACTGCCGAAAAGTCTAATGTTAAAAAATAATGTTTACGAAGATCTCGCGGTTTTACATAGAAAAGTCATAAAGTCTTGAGTTTTGCTAAATTAGCTTTTCGATGTATTAAAAAAATTCGCACTGATCTTTTACAGCCAAGCTTTAAGAACATCAAAAGTGTTAACAAATCGCTAGACTACGAGACTTTCCCAAAAACCGTTGTTGGAAAGAAAAAAGCTCCTGTTCGAAAGATGTATGAAGTTTTTGGGTTTTGCAAATTTGAGTTATCGAAGTTATTCGAAACAAGCATTGATTGTTTAAAATAAAACTTCAAGACATTTTAGAAAAAGTTCGAGAGAAAAAAAAATATTCGAAAATCAACGGGAAAACTTCGACACTTTCTGAAAACATTCTTCAGAAAAAAAATCTGACTTTTTGGAACAGTTAACCAGTTTTATGAAAATCTCTAAGTTTCACTTAGGAGTTTTAATTAATTTCATCTAAATTGTAACTACAAGAGGCTTTACAAATTATGTGAAGGGAAAAAATTTGGTTTTTCGTATCACGGAATGAACTCACCGCTTAGGCTGTAGTTGTTGTTGTGCTGTTGCTGCTACTGGCGTTGCAAGGCCAGACTAGTTGTTGCGGCTGCTGTTGTGATAGCTGGTGATGTTGTTGTTACTAAGGCTGCTGGTGGTGTTGCGCTCGTTGTTGGCGCTGTTGGTGGTGGTGGCGCGGTCTTGGCGCCCAGTGTTGCATGGTCGACGATGGTGGCAACGCGTGGTGTTGTTGCGCTGATAATGGTGTAACGCGCGGCGATGGCGCGCTGGTGGTTTTTGCGCTGTCGATGATGTAACGCGCGGCGAAGGCGCGCTGGCGGTTGTTGCGCTGTCGATGGTGTAACGAGCGGCAATGGCGCGCTGGTGGTTGTTGCGCTGTCGACGTTGTGGAGTGATGGTTGTTGCGCTCGAAGATGGCGCCGTCGAGTATGGTAGCGTGCGCAGTGTAGTGCGCTGGTGGTTGATGGTTGGTGGCGGCCGAAGATGGTGCAGTCGATGATTATAGCGCGCGTGGTGGTTGGTTATGGCTGTGTGTTGGCGCTGTCGATGATGGTGGCGCGCGGTCTTGGCGTGGATAGTCTCGCACGCATGTATGTATGTGTTCATGTCTTATACAGTAGTACATTGTTAATTTATGCTTAAGAATTTGTCAATATTGCTGCACATGTTAAGCATAAATCAAAGGTTTTGAGGAGTTCAACAAATTTTCCACGTGAAACAAAACACTTCGCAATCACCTGCTTCTTCTTGCGCCCTTTTTTTACACAGCACCATGCAAAACTGTTGATTTTTCTTCTTCTAATTAACTCCCAACCAACACAATTCTATTTATTGGTGTTTTAAACTTTTCTTTAACACTTTGCAATTATTTTAAGTTGTGTATCACGTAATTGCGCAAGGTTTACCAAGCAATTCTTGTGCTGCACAATTTCTCCTTATATGCCAATTTTTCCCCCACTTTCGCAAACCTTCCACACTTCAATTTTCATCCTTTTTATTTATAGCTCGCAAGTAGGTCCGGCCGCCGCGCGGTCTCAATTGGTTCTCTCTAATCCCGGCCTGCGCTCGATGTGTACATGAGGGAAAGTAATTGAGTAATGGTTTGTTCCCTCGATAACCCAAATGAGCGCAATATTCAAAGTGCTTTTTGCATTGCTTTTCCGTATTTACGCGTAACTTTTTGTTGAAAACGGTGACGTCAGTTATTCAGAATGTTTTTCACTACTTTAGATACAATTTTTTCCAGTTGTTGCATGTAAATAATTAGTTTTAAATAGGACCACCAAAGCTTATTCGCGCACTCCATAAAACGAGGCAACCACCACCGAAGAGCTTAATCGCACTTTTCTTCCTTTCTTTTCCGGGGGCAATAATTCATTTGTGGCCGGCCACACTCAACGCACGTTTCTTTTACTTTTCACCAGTTTTTATACACCTGGCACCTGGCACTTAGCACCTTCATCAATAACTTTCGCAATAGATTTTTAAAATGTGATTCGTTCTATACGTCAGTTACTAAACGCTCACTTTCGATTACCAAATCACTCGCGACTACCACCGGTCACCACGCTTGCCATTTACTTTTTGATCTTCTGCCCAAAATGGCCACACACGCCATGGCATTCTAGAAAAAAAATTCATTCCATTATTGCGACTACGCAGTGGATCCGCGCCGTTAAATAGCATGATTTAACTGTGGTTACCATGGTGGATCCATACAAGGTGGTAGTCGCGGTGACATTCCTGCAGCCGTCATTAAAAGTTCCATATACTTTGTTTTTGTGAACCGATGGACTAATGTCAAAATCGTACTGCGGGGAAAGTTGATGTGTCAAATCGTATAAAAACTACAAGTCAGCTGTCACCTTGTATAGTTACGCCATGGTGGTAGCCGTTATTGGGAATTTTCCCACACCATTGGATTCTTTGGCGATGCCACCTGCACGAAATTAAAAAAAATTTGTTTCGACCACCCCAGGCAGACATGACTGAGGGTGAATCCTAACCTTTTCCCTCTCACTAGCCAACTGGTACGTTCCAAGTGTGAATCTCCCAAGTGGACCATAACAAAATTTTCATTCAATTTAACAGTTAAGAGATTGTTCATTGAGTCGCCACTTAGATTTGCTCTTTGTTTTGTAAGGATAGTTGGTAAAGCACTGAAGGCTCTCTCAACAGACACCTGACTAGAAGCAACTGCCAATGCTATCTCCATTAATGGACGAATGTCCCTGTCCGCCGCAGAGGCTTTCCAGTATTCGAGAACATTGGTATGAAATGGAGTCCTATGAGAGGTAGCCAATAAGCCAATTTCTCCAGTTTCTGTCGAATGGTTATGTATGTTCGTATTGTATAACTTTTTTGTAATTATATTCTTCCTCTAAATCTCCATAAGGGTCATCAGGCTGTTTATTTACAAAGAAGCTGTGTCACTACATGCTTCATTAGAAAAGTTGTTAACTGATTGTATTTGCATAAGTCTTCAATATATGTGCCTGAGAAAATTGTATTTAAATTAGATTACACGCGAATGGAGATTGAAACTTTTCACAGCCATTTGTTCAGTGTCCATTTAATGACAACGAACTGCGAAAAAACAACCATATATGATGTAGTTGTTACCATAGCTACTTTTCGTTGCTCGTCATTGTAATACGGCGATTCGAAAAAATTTAAGCGTGGATCGAAATACAATCCAGATAGAAATGCGATATTTTCCAGTAACTTTGCTTTCCTCTTTTGCATGAACTCCCATAACTTAAAAGCGTATTGATTTTCCACTTTCTTTTCCAATTTTACCTCGCATACCAGCCAGTCCGGGTAAAAATCGCCAATAATATATTGCTCCGTCTGAAGACGTTTACAGCATTCCTATAATATGCCAATTAATCTCAAATTCGAACTCAATTTCGTTATCATTTGTATTAAAATAGTCTTTTAAATTTAATAAAGCTTCCAACATATCAAATGTAGATATGCAAGCCTCTAGGTCCTTACGCACATTTTTAAAAAAGTCATGCGCAGCCAACTGAAGCGTATGTGCAGCGCATCTTACAGCTGGAAATCTCATTAAGATTTGGCATTGTATAGTATTCGTCTTCTGTATCTGAAGATAGTCCACGAACTCACTTTGCATTCCTCTACATCGCGAAGCAAGAGTTTGGATGCCTTGATCATGTTGGATCCATTATAATTGGTTGTGGAATATATTTGTTTTGTTCCGTAACTATCTAAGTACTTTGATATTTCATCCTTGATGAAACTTGAGCTATGCCTTTGTCGTAATTGAATCATACCAATTGTATGGATCATAATTTTATAATCTTTTATGTATTGAAAGTTTATTCTTTATATGCTCTTACCCATTCTGCTCGCCACATCTATTTTAAGACTTATAGTTTTATCTTTTAAAATATGTCTTAATTGGGTTTTTATTTTAGTAGCACACAAGCTTAAATGCTCAGTAATGTTTTTTGAATTTATAGTTAAACGGTAGGTATCGCTATATGGCTGAATCAATATCTTAAAATATTTTTCATCGTCAAAAATTCTAAATATTTTTAACAAAACTCCTACCTGCTTAACTTTAATGGTGCCTTCGTTAATTGACGCCTTCTTACCAGATCTGTTTCGATGAAATTCGTGCCAAAATTATATTTATGAACTGCTTCGTAATGGCGTTTTATGTTTCCCAAGAAATGCCCTTTTAACTCTTTTTCACAACGAAGACACTTAGACAAATTTGTGTCTGCATTGTAGTTCACTAGTTTTGTTTTGTCAATATATGAAATTCTGCACATTCCAAACACTACTTCACACAAAACGTGTAAAAAATTTTTATGTATGAACAATGAAGAAAACTTTTTGGAGAATGAAAACAAATGTTTGTTTTTCAATTAACTCGTATTACAAATGAAAAGATAAATAAAAAAATTTCAAACATTTGAGAACAAATTCCTGTGCTTTCTCAAAAAATTCAAATTTTTAAAGTTTTTATTTGTGACAGCAGCTCCAGCTGTATAAATATTTCAATATATTTCAAATATTTGGGAATGTTAAGAACAAAAAATTCGAAGCAAGTGTTTACTATAAAGAATAATTTGTGAAAAAAAAATTATATTTCAAACATTCTCTGAACCCTGGAAAGAAATAGAGAAAAAAGCATGAGCTAAAGTAAAATGACGTAAAAATTGCCTATAAAAACAGCTGATCTTTTGTTTACATGCGCAATGCGCAATCTTGTGTGTGATTTGTGATACAAACTGACCATGATTTATTTTCTTTTTTGGCCGTTAATACATACCGTTGTTCTTATTGTTGAGCTCAAGGCCGGATTAAATAAAACGCTTTTATTTGGTTTTGATTTAATTTAATGTCAATATTTCGACCTCAGTCTGAAGTCATCATCAGGACTGCAAAAAAAACAATACGTATTTATAACAAACATATGCACCTAAAAACATTAATTAACATATATCATATCAACACAACTTACATCTTAAGCTGCACTTGCACACTATATAGTGGACACCCCTAATGATAAGAGGATGAATTTTAAAACGGACATCGCGAATTGTTCACATGTCTACCGCAACCTAATTAGGAACAACAAACATTCGTGACACATTTTTTATCCACCCACACAAATATAAAGGCTTCGTCTTCGTTTTGAATGTAATTGTAATGTTGAGATGACCACGCATTTATGTATTCGCCGTCTATTACTTTGTTGTTTTGAAAGTTTTTTGTTTACAATTACGGTTATTTTATTTGTTTATACTCTCTGTTTAGATTATCAATCGCTGTTTAATTTTATAATTGTTTTGTTAAATGTTAGTCTTACAAGTGCAGCTTAAGATGTAAGTTGTGTTGATGTGATATATCCCAGCAAAAATCTAGTGACCAAAGATGGCGACCAACAACAAAATATCCCATATTGTTCCACAATTGTTAGTATGGCAGAATGAGATGGCCTAATTGAAATGCCCGATACATATATGCTTGCCTTTTCTTACATGCTATGTACCCTCAAATACGTCACAAAAATTTTCTGCGAATCCGCCATTTGTTATTTTCAGCTTGAAACGCAACAGCAGAGTAATAAAAAATTAATTAACAAATAATTTCGGATATAATAAAAACTAAATTTAAATTAAGTGTTGTGTGCGCTACGGTATTTGCATTTATATTTTCCACAAAGGAACCAAAATCAAGTGAGTTTTAATGAATGTAGGTTATTGCATTTTTGGTAGCATTTGCGTACAGTGAATAATTCAATTCGTGCATGCAATTTCTTTTGTGATTGTGGAAAAGATGTTGTGGAGAAAAAGTTTCAATTTATGTTGTCTTTTAATGCATGTTTATTGGAAAGCCAAGAAAAAATAGTCGCTCAGCATCAGGTGGGGTAATTGTTTTTGTATATAAATGAACATTGCGAAAAATGTGACTATCGCTGCTTTGATGAATGTGGTCGTTGCGAATATTTTTCCCTATGGTAATAGTCTAGTTGAGGGGTCGACTTCTAATACGCTACCAAATAACGACAGAGGTGTCAGAAGACGCGTATTAATTTCGAGAACAATAATCCGAAGGCGGAAAGTAAAATTTTTATCTCTGTCCGGAGATATTTGCAGTTGAAGTTGGTGATTTTCATGTGGTTGTTGTTGTGTTCGTGCCCACAAAAAAAATTGTGCATTGTGGGCTACCGCCACGGTTATACCACACACCCGGACTTGGCATGGCGTAGCCCAGGGTTATTTTTTATAAGCGCGGCCGAAGGCCGCCAACGCAGAAAGGTGTTTTGCGCAAAAATACTATGGATTCCACCCCCCGTTACGGAGGTACCCGTGGGTCAATCAAGGTGGTGATTGCAATATTTATAAGAATTTCAAAATAGGAATTAAGTTTAAAGGAACTTTACCACCAAAAAGTCCCATCGTGATTTCGTCGACCACATTTCACATGTTGATCCTATCGACGGGGTAGTTTTCATCGATCCCGAAAAAAAGATCGCAAGGTGTTTGGACAAGTACTTGCCGCTTTCAGATATGGACGTGAGGATTTGGACGTGCTTGGCCTGACATTTCGTAAAGACTTGTATTTAGCGCATGAGCAAATATATCCGCCACAACAAACTGAACGTTTGAAGTTCCTCCTTATTGTCCAGTTTCTTTGTCACTACAACCCGCGCCTGGCGATACGGGTAAATCTTGTGGCGTTGACTATGAGTTAAAAGCCTTCGTTGGTAAGTATAATTAACAGTAACCAATAGCTACATTGTAAAAAAAATAATGCACAAGTATATTAAAAAAAAATACTATTTGGAGCCTGAGAATCAGATTCACTTGGGCAAATCATAAGAGTGGTATTCGTGTAACATTTTCAGTTGTTTCCATTGTTTCAAATATATAATTTGTTTAAATCATAGGGTAATTCTTTATTTTAGCTCACAACTGCTAAAACTCGTGCAAAATTATTGGGAGGGGTGTCAAAAGACGTGCTTTGGGCCCAGGATCACAAATTAGAAAATTTTCATGTGGTTGTTGTAATTTTGATGATTTTGTTGAACCCACAAGAAAAGGTGGGTAAAAGTGTTTTGCGCAGATATAGTTTTGGTCTCTAAACCGGTGTTGGACCCACCCAGGAAAGGTGTTCTGTGCAAAATTACTTTGGATCCCACCCCCGGTTTCGGAATTCCCCAGGGCCATTTTTCGGGTTTGGAAATATCTTTTGACAGAAACTAAATATTTAATTTCCGCTTTCGGATTCGTGGTCCTGGGTTCATAACGCGTCTTTGACACCTCGCAATATTTTTGGATTGTATCCAGTGTAGAGTTAGATAATTCAAGGTTGAAGGGAGGCACGATTGTTTGAGGGACATGGTTTATATTTATTCAAGTCCATAAAGTTGAGTCTGAAAAAATCAAAAATTTAGAAACAAGTTTTTTCAATTTCAAAGGTTTTTCTAAGCAGGGTCGCCCCTACACAGTAATTTGGCTAACATTTACATTTTTTTATTCAATATTTAGGCAAGCATATACTTTGGAAAAGGTTAAGTATATCAGCAGTGGAAGCAGAATTTTTACGCTCGCGTGTTTGGGTCCGCGCTATTTTTGTGTTTCTGAACGTGTCCTATATCAGGTAAGAAATATGAAGAGAAGAACGTTTTATAACCTTTGCAGTCAGGAAAATCAAGAATTTAAGAGCAGTGTAGCCGAATACGCCAATATTTCAAAATTTGCTCGGGCAGATGCTGATTTTAATGCAGTTGCGACGGATGTGTGGGACGCCACCTTCGAAAGCTCTTTCTGCCGTCAGGAATCTTCTGAATGTGCAACAGATGCTGAGAATACGTTCGACAGCTTCCCTTCTGAACTTTCGACTGCAGAAAAATTGTATTATATAAAGTCATGGGCCAAAAATAGTGTGGAAGTAAAGAATATTCTCGGTGGTGAGTTTGCATACTATGGCATTCAGTCCTACTTCGAGTCAAGGTTGTTTCCTAGTCTAAAAAACGCTACACAAGTATTAATAGATGTGGGAATTGATGGTCTCAAACCATTTGAAAGTTCGAAGAGAGTGCTATGGCCGATTCTAGGATCAATTGTCGGTAATGCAATTGAGCGTCCTTTTTTGATTGCGTGTTTTTCAGGAAAACAAAAACCAACAAACGCAAACGGTTTTTTGAAAGACTTCGCGGTGGAAGTTAGTCTATTAAGGATAAATGGCTTGAAAGTAGGCTCATTCCCCGATTTGAAACGGTTTGATGTTCATCTGTTTATATGCGATTCACCCGCACGAGCTTTTATTTCTGGAGTACAAGGACCTAGCGGAAAACACAGTTGTCCTAAGTGTTGCCAGGTGGGAGAACGTATAGGAACAAGATTGTCATTCTCAAAACAGATATGTGAGTTGCGAACCGACTTATCCTTTAAGAACAGACTTGACAAGGAACACCATAACTTACAACAACAAAGTGTGCTTGAGGCAGCAAACTTTCGTATGGTATCCCAATTCCCCCTAGATCCGATGCATCTTGTTGATCTAGGCGTGACAAAAAAACTGCTTCAGCAATTGGTTAACAAGGGAAACATTGCTGAAATGAATACAAGGTTTGACTATATATCTTCCTACGTCCCTTCAGAATTCGGAAGAGTTTGCAGAAATTTAGAAGAAAATAAAAACTGGAAATCAACAGAGTACAGACAGTTTTTACTTTATTCTGGGATATTTGTTTTAAAAGGTTGCGTTGATGATAATTTGTATTATCATTTCCTTCTTTTACATGCCAGCATACGAATCCTTTCTTGTTGAACATTTTGCGAAACCGAAACCAATGTTGTACAAGAAATGTTAGACGAGTTTGTCAACCTCTTTGGTGAAATTTACGGTGACGATTTAATTAGCTTTAACATCCACTGTTTGTTGCATTTGCCTGCGTGTGCGAGAGATAATGGGACTTTGGATCAATTCTCTGCATACAAATTTGAAAATTTTATGCAATTCCTGAAAAAGTTGATAAAAAAGCCCAATCAAATTTTGCAGCAACTTTATTTTCGCCTTCAGGAGAGAAAATGCCTAGAAATAAAAAAAAACATCAAAATATGGTTCTCTTATTATTGATCCAAAAAAAGAGAAGGATTCATATTTCTTTAGTAAGGGGACAGGTCCAATAAAAATAATAGAAACAATAAACGAATCGGGAAAGGACGTGGTAGTAGCGAACGCATTTCTTAAAGTCGATAATTATTACGAAGCACCACTTGAGTCACTTTCAGCCCTTGGTATATTGGTTGGAAGTAGGTTGGATGAAATGAGACTTGAAATTTCCTGGGAAGATATTGAACATAAGTATTTTTGTATTCCTTTTGAAAATAAATATCTTCTCATACCCTTACTTCATAACCTTTTTCACAAATTTTCTAACTAATATTCTTATATTATCGCTTGCTCCAATTTGATGACATGCGGAGGTCCACACCAAAACGTAACATTTTTAAAATGTTTATTTTGGAAAATATATATATATATTATATTCGTAAGAAGCTTTCCTAAGGCATCAATGGTAAAATTAACTTTATCAATTTACTCGAATTCACATATGAATGAAATGTTACGTTTGGCGAGTGTAGTATGCTTTATTATTTTTTATTAATATGAATAGTCACATACATAATATCTTCTTGATGTAAAAATTCAAAAATTACAAAGTTCAAAGTAACTTAAACACAAAGTTAAATAAAAATAATAACCCTACAGTGAGGACCTCCTCATATATTTTCAAACAAATTACTATAAATGCTACTCGTAATTGTATTTCTTTTTTTTCATGGAGAACATATGATCAGAAAGAATGGCGAGCCAGGACATATTTGAAGAAGACATGTATACCTCTACTTCGAATAGGAAAAGCAACGCCTTTTTAAATATTTCCAGCTCTACTACCAACCAAACATTCAAGGGTATGGTAGATGTACTTCCCTCCGCTCCCAATGCAACGGACCCCTATTTCGTGGATGTAGCACAACACAGCGAACCGTTTCCATCTCAATTGTATGCAAATAACGCCAATTTGCATAGTTCGTCTGGCTCTATAGCCAACCAACTAAGAATTAAAAAGGTAAAGCTGGTGAAGGGCAAAGTAAATGCCAATTTGGTCGATGAATTTGCTTCGAATTATATTGCAACAAACCCCCATGTCGTGGATGTAGCACAACACAGCGAACCGTTTCCATCTAAATTATATGCAAAGAACGCCAATCTCCGTCATCCGTCTAGCGACACAACCAGCGAACCATATACGCCAAAATTCCGAAAGTTTTACTTGTCAAAGGGCTTCAATGCAACAAATGCGCATTTGGTCGATGTAGCACTACACAGCGAAGCGTTTCCATCTAGCTCAAAAGCTATAAACAACAATTTCAATAATTCGTCCAGCTCTAGTACCAACCAAACACACAACAAATTGATTGATTTACTTCCCTCCAATTCCGATTCAGCAAACGCCGATTTCAACGATGTAGCGCAACACAGCGCGTCCTTTCACTCTTCCTTAAATACAACGAGTACCGTTTTGAATAATGCGGCTACTTCCTTAACCAACGAAGGAACATTCCCTACAACAAACGAAAATATAATGGCAATACTACAAACAATATTACAGAAGCATATCGACCTGGAATTTAGATTGACTAAGATTGAAGAAAAGGTGCGTAGTGAAATATTGAACTGTTATTTGTGAAACCATAGCAATTGTAGCCGCAATACCTTGATTCTCTTTAATTATTATTTATGCTATCATTTCAGCTTCCAGAATTGGCAGAAGTCATGGCTATCTATTAGGTCATGCGTGACTCAAAAGTTCTGATTAAGAAAACGCACAAAATAGTATGCCGTATCAGCGGAGAAACGGAGAATGATACTCACACCGAGCTCTCTATCGCTATGCCACTAACATCGCTGGATTCAGTTTATGACATTGAGAAAAAGTTGGACTCAGATGACTATCAAGAATCAATGGTATTTTTGAATATTTTTAATTGTGTTTCATAACTTAAATTGGTGGTTTTCATTTAGAAATCATATATCTTTATGCTGAAAGGTGCATCATTAGACATTATTGGAGTAATGAGAAAACTTTTCTCTGACAACGTTCTTTTCAATTTTAACTGGGACGGAGTACAGGGCAAACGATCTTTATCTAAACTGAAACTCGTGAACAGCGTACTTTTGGGTAGTGTAATTTAAATAGTTTTAAAATGTTATTACTAACATTGTCCATTCCTATTAATTTAGACGTTTTCAAACTGCAAGGCAGGATCGACTTCGAAGACAGCATGAGACGGTGTTTAACGCTGAGCCACAATCGGCATAAACAAAGGCGGTATCTGACCCATAAATCCAGCTCTGAAACAGCATAAACCTACCTACAACAAACGAACAAGACACACTGAAATAATCTTGATTAAAAATTATATAAGAACCTAATAATTCTTTTTTTCCTACGTTCCTATTCTAAGCTTTTTATGCTCTTATTAAAATAATATTCAACAATCGCACAAAGTTTGCGAAGATTCTTAAAGCAATTTAAATGCAATGTATAACAAAAAAGTATTTTGACTATAAATATTTGTGATGAACTTAACTGAAATAATTCTAAGTTTTTTCCTACGTTACTAAGCTTTTTATGCTCTAATTAAAATAATATTCAACAATCGCACAAAGTTTGCAAAGAATTTTAAAGCAATTTAATTGCAACGAATTTGTCAATAATTTTTAACCAAAAATTTATAAACTAGATGTATAAGAAAAAAGTATTTTGAATATAAATATTTGTGATGAACTTAACTGAAATAATTCTAAGTTTTTTCCTACGTTACTAAGCTTTTTATGCTCTAATTAAAATAAAATTCAACAATCGCACAAAGTTTGCGAAGATTTTTAAAGCAATTTAAATGCAATGTATAAGAAAAAAGTATTTTGACTATAAATATTTGTGATGAACTTAACTGAAATAATTCTAAGTTTTTTCCTACGTTACTAAGCTTTTTATGCTCTAATTAAAATAATATTCAACAATCGCACAAAGTTTGCAAAGAATTTTAAAGCAATTTAATTGCAACGAATTTGTCAATAATTTTTAACCAAAAATTTATAAACTAGATGTATAAGAAAAAAGTATTTTGAATATAAATATTTGTGATGAACTTAACTGAAATAATTCTAAGTTTTTTCCTACGTTACTAAGCTTTTTATGCTCTAATTAAAATAAAATTCAACAATCGCACAAAGTTTGCGAAGATTTTTAAAGCAATTTAAATGCAATGTATAAGAAAAAAGTATTTTGACTATAAATATTTGTGATGAACTTAACTGAAATAATTCTAAGTTTTTTCCTACGTTACTAAGCTTTTTATGCTCTAATTAAAATAATACTCGAATTTCAGAACCTGCCTGAATATTCAACAATCGCACAAAGTTTGCAAAGATTTTTAAAGCAATCTAATTGTAACGAATTTGTCAATAATTTTTAACCAAAATTTATAAAATAGATGTATAACAAAAAAATATTTTGAATAGAAATAATTGCTGATGAATTTAACTGACAGTACCAATACCATCAACTAAATAGTCCTTATAAATATTGTAATCACATAATTCAAAACAAAAAATTACTATGAGTACCTACGTTTATTATTGCAAAATCACGAAGAAAGAAAATTGCATGAAGTACATTCAATCTAAAATTATGCCACAGAATGCATATATCGCATTTTAAACTAAAAAATATGAAAACTTAAAAAAATTTCAGATCGGTATTTAAGTGTAAATCGATCCATGAAAGCATCGTGAAATAACTTTTTTTTTGGTAGTTAACGTTATCGTTTAGCCTGGTTTTGTTACCAATTTTGTTATTTTCGTGGTATAAATCAACATTCAACACAAATCTTCTCTGATTATGAGTTGAAATACTTTTTGGTTTAGGTTGTGATATGTAAAATTACATATTTTTGTACACAGTTCTAAATGTAAAGGGAAAAATTTATATTTGTGTATTAATTGAATTATTAAAAAGATATTGTTATATTAATGATATAGAGAAGCGCCGATACGAATGTAAGTGGTTTCAAACCACTGGTAGGCAATTCACCAATTTAACTGTCAAAAAAATGTTAAATTGTTCATTTTATGTAAAAAAAATTTGAAAGTTGCAATTGAAGTTCTGAAAGCTCGGAAATTTCAATTGAAGTTCAAATAATTACAATTGAAGTTCACAATATTCAATAGAAGTTTAGTAAATTATAATTGAAGCTCAGGAATTTCAACTGCAGTTCAGCAAATTACAACTGAAGTTCAGAAAATAACAATTTAAGTTCAATTATAATTTTCTGAACTACAAACAGAAATTCTGAACTTCAATTTTAATTTTCTGAACTACAAATTGAAATTCTGAGCTTGAATTTAATTTTCTGAACTTGAATTGAAATTTTTGAACTTCAATTGTAACTTTCGAACCTCAATTGCAGCTTTCTGAACTAAAATAAAAAAGTTATAGCATTAAAATTGGCGAATTACAAGTCAACTTACCCAAATTGTGAATTGCCTACTCACGATTTGATGGTTTACTGCAACAAATAGTTCTGTTAGTTCTTTTCTTTTGTTTTCTATATCATTAATTAATTTATTTAAGTTTCCCTTAACTTTGTATGCATACAATCGCATACAATCGCATACAATAAAATTTGTATTTATGGGTCACCAACAAGACTGAAAAACTATTCCTTAAGACTTATAGTTAATAATTTACAACTATTATAAATAATGTAATATATTGTAAAAATGTTTAATAAAAGAAATGTTAATAGATTTGAATTAAAGAAATATTTTATTTATATAGCAGTATAATCCAAGTAAAAAAACGGTCATAACACTAGTAAAAAGACGGTCATATTAACGTAAAAATACTCGTAAAGTTACAGGTATATAACTCAAAAAATGATTGCCAGAACGTGAATGTAAGAACAGTATAGCACTATAGTTTGTTTACTTTTCGATAACCTAAAACCGTATATGTGTGAGCAGTATGGACAATCACATAAATAGGTACGACGGAATGGACTGGTCACAAATGTTACTGCTGCCCTGTACAAATGCTACTTAGCGATTTACGTGTTCCATCGACACAGCTGTTAGTCATTTTCCTAGTCAATTTACGGGCACATTTTTGCTGGGATGTTAATTAATGTTTTTGGGTGCATATGTTTGTTATAAATACGTATTGTTTTTTTTGCAGTCCTGATGATGACTTCAGACTGAGGTCGAAATATTGACATTAAATTAAATTAAAACCAAATAAAAGCGTTTTATTCAATCCGGCCTTGAGCTCAACAATAACAACAACGGTACAAACTTACCATGGTGGAACGATACA
The DNA here is from genome assembly GCF_040869045.1 of Eurosta solidaginis. NCBI lineage: Eukaryota > Metazoa > Arthropoda > Insecta > Diptera > Tephritidae > Eurosta > Eurosta solidaginis. The sequence continues at coordinate 116,683,416 of NC_090319.1, read as the reverse complement.
AGGTGGTAGCATGGTGACATACCTACAAACATAAATAAAAATTTCATACACTTTGTTTTTGTAAATTCGATGGACAAATGTCAAAATCGTACTGCGCCGGAAGTTGATGTATCAAATCAAATAAAAAAGTTTATAATCAGCTGTCCCATGCTGCCACCTTGTATCGTTGCGCCATGAAAGTGATCCGTTTGTTTTTAACATATATGTAATATTCCTATATTGCTAATAGAAAATGCTCGCAATGTGTTTTGGATGCGAAATCAAAGCAGGACAGCCTATAAAATTTTTGTGATTGTAGCAGCATAAGTGTGACAAGGAAAAACTTAAATTTTGGTACATTCGATTATTGAATACAAAAACAAAAACATGTAAACCGCAATATATCGGCACTCTGATGTTAGGGAATGTACTTAGCATAGATGAATGGATTTGCAACTTTTTGTTTCGAGAGAGCGCTGTCAAAATGCACATTTTTTATAACATTTGTCAATGATGCCACTCCAAACAAAAATTAATAGATCTGAATATGGGGATTTTTGACATACATTACGGCGATTATAGTTTCAATCATTTAATAAAATGATAGTCGTAAAATATTCATTTTTGAAACTTATCTTACAATAGCTGTTTTTTTTTTACTTCTATATACGTTTACGCTTAAACTTTATATGGACTGCTATGCGACAAACTTTAAATACACCTCTGAAATTGCTGCGCATAAAATTTGTCCTACTAAATTTCAATACGCATTATACTCAGATGTAACTGAAAAATGGGTTTATGTTTCACCCTCTACACTAATTCTATGTATTCTATGTGTGCTTTTCGGTATACCCTGTGATGTAGCTAGTTATTTAACCACTTCCGCTAGATGGGTCTCCTAAAAATTATCTAAGCGAGGATAAGCGTTTTTTACGCGCAAACGTAAACGTATACGCGTGTGTAAAAAAACACGGCTAATAATACGACTAGTTAGAATCAAATATAAACAAATCTAAGTAAAATTTACATTTTGATTAAATTAATTAGTCAAATGTTGTAACGCATTTAACTCACAGTGAAAACCATACATTCTTTTGAAAGTTCAGTAAACCGGACCTATGATATAATAGTTAACATCATTTACTGGATAGGACTTATCCTACATGTATGACGTTCCAGGTTCTGTGATCAAAATTGACTGGTTGCATCGGGACTTCATATATACAAAACCTGTTTTTATTGATAACTTTTGAATGGGAAATAATATTTACCCTCCGCCTTCGAGCTAATAATATTTACACTAAAACAAGTATTTTTATCCTTTTTCCCATAATTTTTGAACCCTATTCTACAGTTGTAGGTCAAACTAAAGTTTGCCGAAATTTTTGCCCCGTTTATCATTTTAGCTGGCACATTTTTTGTTCTGGCACCCGCTTCAGCTGGCTCGAGGGATTTATCTGTGATTGTTGCCAGCTTAAATGTGAGATAAATCCCTCGTGAGAGCGCAAAAAATTAGAGAGTTTCGTATCAAGTCATCTTTGGTACTTAGCTGTTTGTAGCAATATAGAAGTATTACATATATGGTTTTTAATGAACTCGGTTGTATTTTTCTTGTATCTCGTTAGTTTTTCGGAATATAGTCTACACACTTACACCAATACTGAAGTCGTATTTGAAGCGAGGGCGGCAAACAATTTTTTATTTTTTTTTTGGATTATTAGTTTCTTGGTTAAAGCTTAAGCTTATAAAACACAAGGGTATCCCTCCATTGGTGTTAATCCATAACACCATGTTATATATTCAAATTTTAATGTCTTTAAATTGTTGTACAGTTGCTCCACCAACACACAGGTAATACACTAAGGTCAGAACCACGTGCGTAGGTTTCTGCGTAATTAAGGTTATTATATATTTAGATTTAATGGTTTACTCCAAGTACGATGAATTATATTTAGATTTAATGGTTTACTCCAAGTACGATAAATTTTAAGTTGTTCAACTATTTCATTTCGATTCCCTCACTATCCGTCATTTTCTTCTCAACCGCATGAATAGCGTCCTTTTATAGCACGCGGTTGCGTTGTGGGGAAACGAACTTGACGCGATGACGTTACAACACGAAGTGTTGGACAAAAAATTTAAGGAAAAATACACGAAAATAAAGTAGCGTCTTTTAGGTATAATGGTGAAAACACATTGGCTTAGACCACGTTTATCTCTGCACTAATCTCCAATGAATCCTCAATAGATAATTTACTCGTTTACATATGCTCCATCCTTGGATCAGATTAATATCTGTAAAATTTTCACGTTTCTCTTTTATTTTGTGCTTTTAGTTAGGGATTCCATTCCAGAGGTGGTATTTTTTTTATGAAAAAAGATCGGAATCCCTAAAATTTTTTCAGAGTTACCGATTACACTGGTTTACAGCCAATATGCACCAGAGACGCCATTATTAAAATCCTATGTAAAATCACCCCCTGGTTTCGAAAATCAAGGGTATTTTTAATTTTATGGTAACGTTTTTGAGATATTTACGACAAGCGGTTTTTTCAAAAAAAAAAAAAAAAAAAACAATTGGGTCCACTTAATCATATATATCTCAAAAACGAATTGAGCAATCTCAAAACGGTTTGAAGCTTTTAAAAGATAATACAATTTTCTATAAACTGTGCATACAACACTTTTTGCTAGGCCCTGGAGATTCAAAGATAACGAACAATCATTACGGATTTTTTCCATTTTTTTGTAAAAATATAAAAAAATGTGTACTTTGTCGCAAGTTCACAAAGTGCCGTGTTACAAGGGCGTTAGGGAAGAATATGTATCTATTATAGTCACTAGCAGGCAAAAGTTTTGGGGCCTGGCACACGAAGGACCCTAAACCTCAACCGAATCCTAAATAACTGAGTACTAAATAACTTAGTACTAACTAACTTAATACTAATTAACTTAATACTAAATAAATTAATACTAAATAACGTATGGTTAAGTAAGTTGACGCTACATAATTGTATGCTAAATATCTCAATACTAAACAGTAACACGGCTGTCCATCGATGACCTGAAAAGAGAACAAAATATAATAAACTTTATATAAATATAATTCATATCTTGCGTGAATACCACTCCGTCGACGAGGGTCAAGTCGGCGAGGAAGTAGCCTCCAAAGGTGTCTCGAGCCAGGAAACGTTTCGGGTTTTCCCCACGTTAATCTTTGAGAGCACCTTGTCCCGCTCGAGTTGGGTAGCAGGGAACAAAAGGCCCAAAGTCGGAGGCTCCTAGTTTCTGCACTATGGAGAGAAAATAGAAAAAAAGGAATTGAATTATGTGCCGCATAAACGCGTAAAAAGTAACATAAAACCTTTTTGCACAAACGTTGGGGCAAACCAAACGAAGATGCCCAAAGAGGTGAAACACATCATCGCAATAGGATTCAGTGCTTCGACGCTGTAAAATGTCGCCCTGGCCGGTGCACCTATAATGTGGTATCCCTACTAAATTTGTGTAAAGTCCGGCTGTGCATAATATTGTTCATTTTTCTGTGTATAACAAAAATACAAAAAAACCACATGAAAATTGCCAACCTCAAATGCAAAAATTGCGTAACAGTGTTAATTTTTTCTTCTTCTGCCTTCAGATCATTGCTGCTTGAAACGTTATTAGCAGTCGGCCATTATTCCAAACTGTTCACTTTTTTCAGTCCAGATATATATTACCTCACTTAAACTGCGTTTAGTAAAAATTAAAATAAAAAACAACAAATTCCCAATATGGGGTAATTTGTAAAAGCTGTATTCGAAGGGTTGCCAGATGGGCGCTAATGGTGTGGCGAAAATAAGGGGAGGGATGGATATAGGGCGATAATGGCTGTGGTTGATTTAAGTATGACTATGTAAAACGGTACTCCTTATGAATTCGTGCTATATATGAAAGGGTAACTGTAGGGAAAGATATATAGATGTTTTACATAGCAGCATACAAGTCTGCACCACGCCGCCCGGTTACAAAATTTTAAAAAGTGTTATTAAAAAATTATATCCCTGTTCGAGGAACTGTTAAACCGGGTTTCCAATGGATTTTTTAAACAACGCCGCGGCTTCGGGCGACGAAAATATATCAAAGCAGGAGCGCAGAATTCGCGGCATAAATGATGTGGGTCCTTATCTGGGAGTGATTTAGTTTAGTTTCTTCACATAGTTTTCCGATATTATTTAGAATAATAAAGTTGTTTTATTATTAAGAATAAAAGTATTCTACCCGTTATTCATTTAATCGGAAAACACCGCATTCTTATACCAATCGAATTTCTTGCCGCTTGGACAACCCGCTTTATCCGCAAAGCCGCAAGGGTAAAACACCACCACCGCAAAAGCGATAATTTGCAAAGGTAATAATCCGCAACATTTTTGGTCCTTCGAGCCGGATTCGTCGAATCGTGCGCAAGTATAACCTGCTAATAAATTCATCATATAAAGCTGAAATTTTAAATATACATAATACATTTAAATACTTAAATATACGAATATTTAACTCCCCATTGCTTTGGGAATTACAACAATTTTCAGTGACCTTAATTTGTCCGCTGCAAATCGCCTACATTTTTTTTCATCGCCCTTTCCACCATTCGTACATTTTATCTGCCTTCTCCAACAAATTTTAAAGGTAAACTAACCCACGAACAATAGTAGATTCTGCAACTATAAAAAACAAATATGTCTACATTTGTGAAAACTCGCGTTTCTGCCCTTAACTCAATCAAAAGATACATGACAAAAAGCATAGACGAGGCATTTGTTATGCCGTGGATAATGTCACCAGTTATATGCAACTTTTAAATGAGTAACGGGTGCGTTTCAATACAGCCCATGACGCCGTCGAAAATTCGTGTCGAACTGACAATGCTGCAGTAGAAGAAAGTGTTCGAGAGCAGTGTGAAACTTGGTATGCCACAGCCTTTGCCAATTTCAAACGCGTAGAAAGATGTCGCATATGCGCCTTGGCAACCACGCTACTGTTGGCAGCCATAATTTCGAAATAGTAAAAGACTTCGTTTATTTGGGAACCAGCATCAACATTAGCAACAGCATCAGCACTGAAATCCAGCGAAGAATCAATCTTGCCAATAAATGCTACTTTGGACTAGGTAGGCAATTGAAAAGTAAAGTCCTCTCTCGGCGAACGAAAATCATACTCTACAAGTCACTTATCGTACCCGTCCTGCTATATGGGGCAGAAGCATGGACCATGACAACAGCAGATGAAGCGGCTTTGGGAGTGTTCGAGAGAAAAGTTCTTCGAAAGATTTATGGACCTCTACGCGTTGGCGATGGCGAGTACCGAAGAAGATTTAATGATGAGCTGTACGAGCTATACGCAGACATCAACATAGTCCAGCGAATTAAAACGCAGCGGCTGCGCTGGCTAGGCCATGTTATGCGAATGAAAGATGATGCTCCGGCCAAGAAAGTGTTTCTATCGGAACCCGCCTATGGAAGCAGAGGTAGAGGGCGGCCCCCACTCCGTTGGAAGGACCAGGTGGAAAACGATTTAAAATCCCTTGGTGTGACCAATTGGCGCCGGTTGGCGGAGCGAAGGAGCGACTGGCGCGCCTTGTTGGACGGCCATAACCGTTTAGACGGTTAAGCGCCAATTAAGTAAGTAAGTAAGTAAGTAAGAAAGATGTCGAGCGGAAACGGCATCTCGTTTCACTGCCACTACCGTGTCTGTGTCTCCAGCAATACGATTACCGAAAATGGACTCACCTATATTCACGGGTGATTCCACGGAGTGGATCGTTTTCTATGATTCCTTTTGCTCACTGGTTGATGGCAATGCTGCTTTGTCGGTTGGACAAAATCTTCATTATCTACGTAGCTGTTTGAAAGGAGATGAACTAAATATAATCAACCGCTTCAAGATTTGCGATGCAAATTACAAAGAGGCTTTGGGTCTACTCACATCGCGCTACAAGGTCATGAGGGTTAACGTGGAAGCGCATCTATTGATTATATTCCCAAGGCTACAAATGACAGCGCCGCAATCTTCAAGAATGTTCACGACACTTTCCAACAACACATTCGGGAGTTTAAGGCACTGAATCGCTCCGTCGACCTCTGGAACGATTGGTTGGTGCATGAAGTGGTAAAGAGGCTTGCGTTTGAGACCAGAAAACAATGGGAGCTATCTTTAGTTAGTGACGAACCCCATACCTTCGAGGAGCTATCTACGTTTTTAGAAGTTTGCTGCCGTTCACTGCCAATTCTGGCTACCCCTGCGTCTCAGCCATTGCTAAGCAAAGAAAATGGGACCAAATTGGCACGAAAGTCGACGAAGGTGAAGGTGAGTAGAGCAACACGCGATGCACATACTGGTATGCAGCGCACAGGATATACCCTTGTGAAAATTTTGGAACCTTGATACAAAAGCGAAATACAAATTTATAAAGCAGGGCAAGGTTTACAAATTGCTTGAATTCAGGTCATTTTAGATAGCGTTGCAACAGCTCACCCGCTTGCCGTATCTGTCATCAACGTCATCACTCGTTGCTACATGTGGTCTCAGCCTCAACCGCCAGCACTGACGTTACGTACGTCGCCGACGCATCCCCTACCGCTCCGACTACCGCATCTGTCACCAATCAAACAACCGCTTCTTCGGTCAATTAATCAACCGCCGCTGCTTCCAGCTCATCGTGTCTGAGTTCCGAAACCCTTCCACTACCCGTACCGCAAAAAACTGTGGCTCGTATACTATTCGATTCCGGTTCCCACGATAAGTTCGTTATTGATGCGTGCGTATAACGCTTGGGGCTGCCTCGAACATCATCGTCCGTTTTCGTCACTGGAATCGGTTCATCACAAGGAAGTCGGTGTAAGGGTGAGAATTTTCCAATGAAAGTTATACGGTTGATGCTCTAATTTTGCCGAAAATAACGTCAGACTTGCTATCGAAGATGCTAGATACCCCTGAATGGCTTAATATTCGCAGCTTGTCTAGCTGATCCGCATTTCAACAAACATGGTCGCGTCGATATTTTGGTTGGTATGGACGTCATGAGTCGTCTGATCTCCTCCGAGCTTCGCAAAGGTCCACCCGACACTCCCGTGGCGCAAAAAATGGTATTTGGCTGGACTTTGTGCGGAAGCGTTGATATGTCGTTTTCGCAAACACGTAACTTACAGGTATTGCACTGCGACGTGCAGCTTGATCGCGCACTAAATAGATTAATTGAACAATTGAACTAGAAGAATTTCCCCGCTAGGCTCATCTCACAAACGAAGAGTGCTTCTGCGAAGATCACTTCGCCTCTAATCATAAGAGGACGCCAGGCGGTCGCTTTCTAGTGGAGTTACCGCTGAAGGTTGATGTTATGTTGGGCGAATCACGTAATTTCGCTGATCGCAGTCTGCTGCGCATTGAACGAAGGTTGGAGAATGACAACGAGTTCATGCAAGAGCTCTTGGAGATGGGCCACATGGAAGCAATACCTCAACCGACGAACAATGCCGTGCATTATATGCCGCATCATCCAGTTGCCAAGGAGTCTAGCGTCACGACGAAACTGCGTGTTGTTTTTAACGCTTCCGCTAAAACGACTTCTGGCAACTCGCTTAACGACGCGCTGTTTGTTGGACCGGAGTTGCAAGACGACCTATATGCCGTGTTGTTGCGTTTTCGAACGCACAGATTCAAACTGCGGATATCGCCAAGATGTACCGACAAGTGTGCGCATCCTCGAAAAACGTCGACTTCCAACGAATCGTTTGGAGGCCTCATCCCTCATCGCCACGTCATATATGGTGTGGCGGCCGCGTCCCATTTAGCCGTCAAGGCTTTGCAGCGAACTGCCAAACATTCGTCCAACAAATTCGAAAAAGCCGTGTAAACGATTCTTACCTAATTTTATATGTACGATCTACTCACCGGTGCATCTTGTAAAGCTCAAGTGCAATCGCTTCAAAAGAAAGTATCGGACATTCTAGAGGAAGGCGGTTTCGAACTTCGAAAGTGGGCGACGAATTGTAAGGAGCTGAACGCAACTATCGCTGAAGCCTCTACAAGCATTACGTAGTCCACAGTAAGGATGTTCATGCGTTGGGTCTAATGTGGGATATAGAGGATGGTCGTTTTACGTTTGCAGTCAATTTAAAGGAAGAACCATCAAACCTAACCAAGAGATCGTTTCTGTCCGATGTCAGCACTCTCTTTGCTCCTCTAGGTCTGCTCGCTCCAGTAGATAGATCGCTGGCTGGGATGTGGAGCAATTGGATTACTCACTGAACTGCATGTCTTTGCCGACGCTTCTGAATGCGCTTATGCCACCGTTGTCTACGCCCGTACATTTCACCCGAACGGTACGGTTACTGTTCGTCTCATTATCAGCGAAGACTAAAGTGGTACTTAAATCAACGCGTGTACTTTACCGCGTCTAGAACTTTGTGCGGAGCATTTAGCTGCAAAATTAGTACGAAGCATTCTAAGAAGTTTATGCGATCTCCGCTATCCGCTGTATGCTTGGTCGGATTCAACCCTCACATTAGCCTGGCTACAAGCGCACCCTAGTAGAAGGGTGACTTTCATCGCAAACCGCGTTTCCGACGTCCAAGAGATCTTGCCTCCAGATTTTTGGCATCATGTAAGATCCGAGTTGAATCCAGCTGACTTCGTGTCCAGGGGTATATCGCCGTCCGATCTACTGTGTCATCAGCTTTGGCGGAGCGGTCCTAACTTTTTGAAGGGTACCGATCGGTATTGGAAGCATAATGCTTCGAAGCAGCATACAACTGATATAGGCGTCCGCAACAAAGTCGTAGCCCACGTAACGAACACGGACAAAATACTCTTCGTTTTCCAAGTTGAGTCATGTTATCGCTTACGCTTTATGATTCATTGCGAATATTCGTGCTGCTACTAAGCGCCTACCTGACAAATCAATAGGTCCCCTGACCGTTTCAGAGTTAGTCGAAGCAGAACGCCGCTTAGTTAAGTATACTCAAAACTTTTACTGCTATAACGAAATATTTCATTGTAGCACAAAGAGGCCGATCAAACTACGCAGTAGTCTGTTGCGCTTGTAGCCTTTTCTAGACCCGAACGGCATTCTCCGTGTAGGTGAGCGGTTGAAATCCGCAGATGTCGCACCTGTTGTAAGACATCCAATCATCCTGCCTAAAAATTCTCCGCTGTCCCGACTCATAGTTTCCGATACCATCAGTACACATTGCACGCTGGACCACGTATCATGCCGGTCGTATTGCAATGTCGTTATTGCGTGATTGGCGCGCGCAATATAATCCGTAGCGTTTATCACAAATGCGTAAAGTGTACTTGCCTAAATCGTCGTGCGTCCGCACAGTCAATGGGTGAACTTCGCAGGTCCTTACTCGTACAAGTTCACGCATAGCAGAGGGGTGAAATCTACGAAGGGATAGATCTGTTTCTTTATTGTATGTGTACTGGCGCGATGCACCTGGAATTCGTAGGAGATTTGTCTACACCTACATTTCTAAACGCGTTCAAGTGTTTCATCAACCAAAGAGTGTATTGCTAAACCATGTTTTCCGATAATGGAATGAATTTCGTCGGAGCTGAGAAGGAGCTTCGTATCGTGTACGATAAGTGTATGGCAGACGATACCAATATAGAGTGGCGTTTCAACCCGCCGATCGCACCGCATATGGGCGGATACTGGGAAATTGGTATAAAACGCATCAAATATCACTTAAAACGCGTCCTAGGTGAAACTCTCTTATCATTCGAGGAGTTCAGTACATTATCGACAGAAGTGGAAGACTGCGTAAACTCTCGTCCATTGTGCGAGGTTTCTACGAGTGCACTCGACCTCGAAATTCTAACGCCGGGGCACTTTATTATAGGCGAACCGCTTAAGGCTATCCCGAAACCTGAGGGTCTAGGGTTCCGGGGAAATCTCCAGCAACGGTAGCAGTTAATATCATCTATAAGACAGCACTTCGGGCGCCGTTGGAGAGACGAGTATCTCCTGAGTTTACAACCCCGCATCAAGTGCCTTCGCCCTTCACGTAACTTCGAAGAAGGAGATGTGGTTGTATTCAACGAAGCTACCCCTCCCACAAAGTGGACACTAGCGAGGGTAGTTCGATGTCATCCGGGTGCTGACGGTCGCACACGGGTCGTCAGAGTGAGAACGCCCAATGGCGAATACAAACAGCCAATAGCAAAAATATGCCTTCTACCTAAATACACACTTTTGAACCATGTTAATATCGCTTACTTTTAATAATTTTTATTAATAGTTGAATCTGTAACCTAATAATCTACTTATGTCATTTTTTTTTTTTTTCATATGCGTTAACATAGTGATTCAACTCTGTTATTTTTTTTGCTATTTTATAAACATAAGAAATTAATTGTTAAGTTTTCATTCTAATAAAAAAAATCAAATGGTATGTAAAGTTGAACGTATCATACATAATTAGATACATAGTTCAAGGGCGCCGGTATATAAAGTTCGAATTCGCAAACATGAAACATATTCACCCTTGTCGCATTGCTATTTTATAAACATAAGAAATTAATTGTTAAGTTTTCATTCTAATAAAAAAAATCAAATGGTATGTAAAGTTGAACGTATCATACATAATTAGATACATAGTTCAAGGGCGCCGGTATATAAAGTTCGAATTCGCAAACATGAAACATATTCACCCTTATCGCAAAGTTCACGCGGAAAAGTGTTCGCCTTCACTTCTTTTGTGCGGGTGAACTTTTTCCGCCTATCGACAATTTCGGGCGAACAAAAGTTCACTTCGAAACAGCTGATGCTCTATTGCGAATTGGCAGTGAACAAATAATTTACTTACAATTGTGTAAATTTTGTAACCAAGCATATATTTCCTCAAAATAAAACAAAAATAATAGAGATAAAAAATGTATAAAATAATGTTTAGTATTGCACTTAGGTTGGTATTGATTGAGCGTGAGGAGAATATACATAAATGTGAAAGCGGTTCGGAGGCAATTAAGGGAAAGTTCTAACCCTTTGGATCTAAATGATTCGCTGTAAGCTAAAAATTACTATTTTTGAATAACAAGTCAATTTTTTTCAATTAGTTTTCGCCAATATTCTAATATTTGCTAGTTATTCTTACCACTCCTTGCCACCATTGAAGCAAGAATTTGGAGTTCCACTAATTGTAAAATTGTGTACATGTCTTCGTTTTTTCGCGTAGGGAAAAGGCGTCGGACAGGACCATGAAGTGGGTCTTAGCCAATCTTGTTTTAGTGAGGTGCGCAACATTTTGGAACCGTTGCTTTGTCCACAATGGATAACTTGGCCAACAAATACGTTGTCATAAAAAATAGAATTTACATCAATACAGGAATTTCACTTCTTCCACTCAGCTTCCGATTTTGCATTATTTATTGATTTATTTCTAATAATAAAAGAACATATAATTATAAAAGTATCAAATTTCAAAACAAAAAATTACTTAAATTTTGTAAAATATAAGTGAAGAAATTTGGGTGTTCATTTCGCCCGAACAAAGAGTTGCCGATAAGTTGAAATCTTTTTCGAACACGAAAAATTTTTTTCGCCACCCTCTGCGATAGGGTGAACCAAAACTGTGAACATTTTCGGGTAAAAATAAAACTCGCGATAAGGGTGATTGTGAAATTTAGTATAGTATTACTAGTGTTGGCGGCCACCGTGGTGTGATGGTAGCGTGCTCCGCCTATCACACCGTATGCCCTGGGTTCAACTCCCGGCCAAAGCAACATCAAAATTCTAGAAATAAGATTTTTCAATTAGAAGAAAATTTTTCTAAGCGGGGTCGCCCCTCGGCAGTGTCTGGCAAGCGCTCCGATTGTATTTCTGCCATGAAAAGCTCTCAGTGAAAACTCATCTGCCTTGCAGATGCCGTTCGGAGTCGGCATAAAACATGTAGGTCCCGTCCGGCCAATTTGTAGGGAAAAATCAAGAGGAGCACGACGCAAATTAGAAGAGAAGCTCGGCCTTAGATCTCTTCGGAGGTTATCGCGCCTTACATTTATTTATTTTTTATTTATTTATATTACTAGTGTTAATGCACAATCATGTCAAGCTTGTATGTTCTGACATTTGTATTATCACTATTCCCATCATCAATTCTTTTCATATACATCTGCTACAATCAATTTTTTTATACCGCTCGCTATTAAATAATTTGTTCACATAGTATTCCGATATTATTATAATAATAATTATTTATTTATTTACGGTCTTTAAGACCTAGTTCAAGGTAAAAAAATATATATATATATATATATATATAAATAAATTTTTTACATTACATGCTTAATGACTTACAGTATAAAAATAATTTTGTTTTAAACTTATTAATATTTTCACAGCCTTTTATCGCATTTGGTAATTCATTGTACATTTTATAACCTATATATTCTAAAGCCTTCTTCGCGAACTCCGTTCTAACTCTAGGCAGTCTTATATTTTCGCTGCTTCTAGTTCCATAGTTATGTATTTCAAGATTAAAATGTATTCTCCCGTTCAGATAATTCGGTGTTATTCCTAATTTTATATGATGTATAAATTTCAATGTGAAATAATATATCGACTGTTTTGCACTGAGCCAGTTTAACGTATTTAGCATTGTAGTTTTTGGTGTTCTACGCGAATATTTTAAAATTAATTGCATTGCCTTGTATTGTTGTATCTGAAGTTTTCTTATTTGTGTGTCATTTGCTAATAGCAGGATTGTTGGACAATAAATAAAGTGCGGTTCAATAATTGATCGATACACTAATATTTTGTATCGTTGACTAATGTATTTACAAGTTCTGTACATAAAACCAATTTTTTTTTGCAATTTTGTTTTCTAAATAATTTATGTGTTCTCCAAATCTAAGGTTTTTGTCGATCAAGACTCCTAGGTATTTGATCTTGTCTACTTGCTGAATTTCAACGTTTCTTACCTCCAGAGTAATATTGCTAGGTTATTGGCCCCCATAATACTTTGAGTTTTGCAAAATATCATACATTTGGTTTTATCCACATTCACTTTCAACTTTCTATGGCATAGCCATTTGTAAAGGGAGTTTTAAGTCTTCTTGCATTTTCGATACCGCAAAGCCCGCATTTCTTTCACTGATGGTTATCAATGCATCATCCGCAAATAGTCTAATATTGCAATTTTTCAAGCATTCTTTAATATCGTTAATATATATTGTAAACGATAGCGGTGCTAATACTGAACCTTGCGGTAGCCCAATATTTACATCAGCAACCGGTGAAACTGCACTTGCAATTATCGTCTTCTCCTTTCTATTACTCCAATAGCTTCTGAACCATTCTAAGACTTTTCCTCTTATCCCATTATTAAACATTACATTCAGCAGTTCCTCTCTATCCACAGTTTCAAAAGCACGTTTTAAGTCTAAAAAGACTGAGATCACAACTTTCTTGTCAGTTACATCCTCTTTCCATTCCGCAATAACCATATTCAGTGCTGTTTCACAAAAATGGCTCTTCCTAAACCCAGATTTATCAGGTATAATAATTTGGTAATTATCTAGATATGCCACTAATTGATTTTTAACCACCGTTTCCATAATTTTTTCATCTGCGGGTAGCGTATTAATTGGGCGCAGGTCCTCCGGCCTTACTGTATTTTTGACTTTTTCCACAGGTACTATAGTTGATACTTTCCAGCAATTTGGAACAATGCTACTGTTTATTGATGTGTTTATTATATCTTTGTAGAAGTGAGCAATGTAAATCGTGGCATCTTTCAATACCCCCTCCCGCAAAAGCTTTTTTCCACCATATTTGTTTTTAAAAGATTTAGTAATGTCATTATATCATCTAACTCTACGTCGGTGAATTGAAAAGTTTCAATTGCATTATTTACACTTGCTTCTGCCGCATTCGGAATTATTTCAATGCTATCATTAATTTCAGCTATGCTCTGTGCAAAAAATGTATTTAGGGCATTGGCTATATCGTATTCCTTCTCAATGCATTCACCGTTAATTACTATTTTGCTAATGACCTTTTTGTCATCGGTGAGCTCAGCAAGATCTTTTAAAGACTTCCACATCCGCTTCATGTCTCTTTCACTATCGAGCACTTTATCTTCCATTTATTTCTTCTTTTTATACATAATAGTTTTTTTATATATTTTTTTTAACGCCATTATAATCCTCCCAGTTGCCAGTATTTCTAGCAGTATTATAGGATTCAAGTTTTATTTTGTGCAGTTCCCTTAGCTCACGGTCATACCACTTATTACTCAGTTGTATTTGGATCCTCTTCTCATACGTCAGTGCTTGCATAGCTCCGTTAAAATATTGTTCATGATCTCAGTTCTACTTTCTACTCCTACACGAGACACAGAACTAAAGTCGCGTTTTCGCAGCAGATTTAAAAGATTTTCTGCACTATAGTACTCCCAGTTGGTGACAGTAGGAACTTTCCTCATTTTGCGATATTTAGCTGTTGGTACTTTGAAATGAATTGTTTCATGATCGGAAATTCTATATTCACTTACATGTTCAGTTTTAACTTGCTCATTACTGCTGAACAATAAGTCTATTTTCGTAGAAGAGTGCTCATTTATTCTTGTGTTGAAATTTATCCTTTGTACTATAGCAATTTGTGCAAATAAACTTATAAGCTGGTAATTCTCCAACTATTATAATGTTGTCAGATTCCCTGAGGTGTTCATTGATGACATTGTTTAAGTATGTCATGAAGTCAGCATCACTGCTATTTGGTGAGTGATAGAGTACACCAATTTGCCATTTTAACGCACATTTTTTAATTTTTACGATAATGTACTACATATTCCTGTCAATAGCTTTATAACATTTTTATTTTATTATTGAGCATAATAAAGTTGTTTTATTATTAAGAATAAAAGTACTCTACCGCGCATTCATTTAATCTGAAAACCCGCTTTACCGCAAAGCCGCAAAAGTAAATAACCACCACCGCTAAAGCGACAATTCGCAGATATAATGGCAGCTATTTAGTTTAGCACACCCCGAGTTCGGGGTTTAACTTGGTATCAAATGAAAGAGGGAGTTCTCCCGATCACAAATATATATATTTTAAATTGCGCAAACTTATAATTTAAAAGTTATTTGTTGTTAAAGTTTGCAAATTTCTATACAACTTTTATATGTGTATACGTATATATATTTTATGACATTACAAATCTGTGCTGCCACATCTCAAAAACGGAACAAGTGCAGAATCGAAAATTAACTTATAAAAAGACCTTTCATCTGATGTATATATATATTTAACTTTTCTAGTCTTTATTTACCAAAAATTTGAAAAAGCTCTTTTTTGCATTCGTGAACGAGCTGATATTACCTTATAACTCTTATGTTTATTGTTCTGTTAGCCGATCCAACACCGGCTGCGCCATGCACAGTAATTCTGCGGAGAACACCTTTCTACATAGGCGGCCTTCGGCCGCGCTTATAAAAAATAACACTGGGTTACGCCATACCAAGTTCGGATGTGTGGTATAACCGTGGCGGAAAGGTGTTTCAACTTCTCAAAATAAGTATAAAAATATATATTTTCCTTTTTCTTAATTAACTGAAAGGTGGTAAGGTAATATTTATATTTGTTTTTTTTTTGTTTATGTGGCAGCACAGCTTTGCAATGTCATCAATAATATATATATATATATATATATATATATATATATATATATATATATATATATAAATGTGTATGTTGCTACAAAAGCGCTTTTTATTTAATAAAAACATTTATAATAAGTAAAAACAATGCAAAAATGAAATGTGAAATATACAAAAATTCTATTTAAGCTTATCGTTGCCAATTTATATAGATATGTATGTGGATTAAGGTTTTGAAAGATATGTAAATTGTAATTTAATGTGCTATAGAAATTTGCTAAACTTGCAAACTTTAACAACAAATAACTTTTAAATTATAAGTTTGCGCACTTTAAAATATATATATTTGTGATCGGGTCAACTCCCTCTTTCATTTGATACCAAGTTTTACCCCGAACTCGGGGGGTAGGTTGAACTGGCGGGTTTATGAGGACCTCACATAGACTGATTGATATAATAATCTGCAATAAAGTAAAACGCATTTATATCAAAAATTTGTTACATGACGGAGCTATAAATCATTGTGAATGATAACAAAGTGTGATATCTTATCTGTCAACTGCCTGACAGGATGTTCAATATGGCTACTTTTTAGCGTTTTGACAGGGTGTTCAATATGGCGGCGCATATCTTCAGCGGGTGACAGAAAGAGATGCACAATGAGATAGCGATAGTAAATTACAAATTAGGTGATCCAATCATTTTGGAATTTTGACCTCTATCAGGCATGCTTAACCAACGAAACGATATCATTTCGTTAAGATAATCAACATTAATAAACGAAACGAAGTCATTTCGTTTCGTTTATTAACGTTAAGATCGTCAAATTAACGAAATGATTTCGTTTCGTTTTCTGCCATATCAAAACGAAATCAAATCGTTTATGTTGATTATTAATTTCAAACTATGCTGGCAAAGCTGATTGATGGCGGAGTTATTAAAGGTGAAAGCATTATCCAAGCTGATTGCAACTTTTCTCATGAATTTTGACAGTACGAACATTTCTCAGAGTATTTTTGACATTACCACCAACGAATTACACAAACAAATTACATAGAGTTTGTGTGTGTATGTGCGCTCGTTGTTGCCACCTTACGGCTTCACCATGGCTATAGCATTGCCAGCACAATTCAAACATAAAGTATCACGTTTTCATTAACGTTTTTAACGTTAACGAAAGCCTTTCGTTTCGGTTAAAAACGAGATACAATTTATCTTGATAATTTCTTTATCGATAATATTTCGAAGTGTTTCAACGGAAACGGTGGAAATTTTTTGATAAACGATTAGCTTAACGTTAAGGTGCATCCCTGACCTCTATGCAGAAGATATCACACTTACACCCCTATTATGAACTCATACGATACACGATAAACGCTTGCAATCTGTTATACCATATTATGAAATAAATGCTAGCGTGTGAAACCCGATCGTTAGCGTTTATCGTTTATCGTGGTATTGCCATACGCTAACTATCGCATCAACTGTTCAATTTTCTACGCTAGCCATCGTTGATAAATTTTTGCACGATACGTTGGGAGCTATTTAAATAAAGTAAATATAAAATTATTACAAAATCTAAAGGACCCAACTAAAGCCTCATTCCCAACACTCTGTTGCAACACCCTGGGCAAGAAGCCTTAAAGTGGCACAAACCTTCAAAATATTTGGGATTGATGACCTATTTTTACGGGCGCGCAAACTGCCTTCTATTTCTGTTAAGACATACTCTAACATCAATTTTGTTTATTAAACTTTTTCTTTACTTTTAGTATGTCAGGGACTTACAGTGTAGAGTTCATTTCAAGAAAATTGGAAGCATCTCTCAATTTTCTTCTTTCTATGGCATCTATGCAAGTTTCGTCAATTTGTTCATTTGAGTTTATATAAAAGGTAACAGAGGTTGCACAAAACATTTTATTATTACAGCTTTTAAAAACTTTTGCCACTTTCACGTACAAGATAAATGAATTGTTAGTATTTACGTTTTGTTTTGCTATCTGTTTCGTATAGATTCACAAAAATTTGTAAACAAAACTCTGCTGTCATTCACAATAGTACATCTATCGGGCGTGTGGAAATCGCAATATGAAAGCAAATTTTTTACGATACGCTAGCAAGCGTTTATCGTCTATCGTATAAAAACTCATAATAGGGGTGTTAGTTATCATTCACAATGCTATAAATGACGTTGATGCTTAGGGATGTGCCAAACATGCTAGTTTCTGCATAGAATATTCGAAGCAGTCGGGTTTGAAACTTATCGATAGTCTTAGTTCATTTCTAGCTGAAAAATTATTAAATAATTACAATTTTATACGTTTTTGTAAACTGATTGGCATTTTGCAAAAATGCCTAGGCATCAGATTCTTCAAACATCAGATCCCACAAATAAATCTATTGCAGCAGTTAAAGGGAAGATCAGAAGCGTTTACTGCAAAAATTTTGTGTAATACACCATATATTATAAAAGCATATATCATTCCAATCAATCCAATTATATTTCAGGACCTATGGAGAGTGCACGTTTTATCCAACAGAATATCTAAACGTTATTATTGGTCCTAATGGAACAGGGAAATCAACCCTTGTGTCTGCAATAGTCTTGGGCCTAGGTGGAAAACCTGAGCTACTATCACGCTCTAGTTCCCTAGGAGATTATGTGAAAAATGGGCGCAGCGAGGCCGTTGTGAAAGTTGAAATATTACGTGATGCCTCCGGCAAGTCAACAGTTTTTGAACGACAGTTTCCTCGAAGTGGTAAATCCACTTATAAAATAGGCGAAGATTCTGCTTCGGAAAAAAACTATATAGCAGCTATTGCTGAATTCAAGATCCAAATTAATAACCTGTGCCAATTTCTGCCACAAGATCGCGTTCAAGATTTTGCTAAAATGGATCCCCAAAAAATTTTCCTCAATACTATAAACTCAGTTTGTGGTACTGAAACTATAACTAAATTCGAGGAATTAAAAAAACTACGAGTCAATCAAGTAAGTGAGGCTGATGGTGTTAAAAAGAAGAAAGATGCATTGGAGCAGTTGCAAATACAGTGCAATATGTATGTAAAAATGCCAACATTTGAAATCATAATACATATATTTTATTTTTGTTATAGACTCCAACAGCACTTAGAGCGGTACAATGAACAGCAGGAATATCAAAATAGGTTGGCCGTTTGTGAAGCGAAAAAAATGCAATTAGAAGCACAAAACTTAGAAGAACTGAAAAAACAACAATCACGTGACTTATCACATGCAAAAAAGAAACTGGAGGATGAACATAAAGTATATGATAACATTATGCGCCGACAAAAGGATATAACAAAAACCTCACAGCAACTTGCAAAGGACATTACGTTAAAAGTAATATTTGTTACATAATATTTACCCCTTATTCATAAAAACTTAAAAAGGTTTATAAAGCGTTTAAAAATTGCATTTCCATATAGATTTCCAATAATAAGAGCTTTGTAAACCTCTTTAATTTTTTACTATAGAAGCCAGCAACAGTTTCCTGATTGGGGATCGGGATAGAGCACGTGAAAGACACCCTCACTTGGTGATTCAATGGGTTGTGTAGCGAAACTCTTTAAAGGAGTTGCATCACAATTTATAGATTCTCAATCCCAATTGTCAACTTCAACTACCCGTAGCCTAACCTGTTTTTCTAGCAGGCGGGGTTGTCTGTTCCTCACTGAACTAGGGTGGTCATATTAAATCGTTCCTAAGATATTCGAGTTTGTACCTTAATATTGCTTGTTATCGGCGTTCCGGATTTATATCCGGCGAATATTTTGAATAGTGCACCACGATTTTCCAATTTTTTTTGAGGGGTTGAGGGGGTCCTAAAAATCACAAAATTATAATCAGGAACTCTAGGAAACACTTAATTTATGAAAAAACCTTTTTAAATTCCGAAATTTGGCAATATTACAATTTAAGCTTTGCACCTGATGTTCGCGTCGAACTTGTCGAAAAAAAATTAAATTTTTTATATCAAATTAAAAAAAAATAATAATTTTTTTATTTATTGAACAAAAGCGGCACAGGCGAAAATAGCGCGATTTTTTTATAAAACATGATACAAATACTACAAGGTAAAACCGGTGAGAGGCAAATGGCGTTTAAAAAATATTAAAATTCTCACTGCTCTCACATTTTTATTTTTTTATTTTTGTTTTGTTTTCATAACAAAAATATAACAAACTTTAATATATTTGGTAATTCTATACGAGGCAGCATGACACTCTTATTACACGTCCAAAAATATCAAGAGGGGTATCAAAAGATCGCGAATCCGAAAGCGGAGGTAAACAAATTTGGGCCTGTCAAGAGATATTTGCAAAAGAAATTGAAAATTTTCATGTGGTTGTTGTAATTTTGATGATTTTTTCGTACCCACAAAAAAAATTGTGAACATAGGTGTATTGCGCCGATATAGTTTTGGTATCCAAACTGGTGTTGGACCCACCCAGGGTAATTTTTTTAAGCGCGGCCAAAGGCCGCCAATGCAGAAAGGTGTTATGCGTAAAAATATTGCGGATCCCACCCTCGGTTTCGGAGCACTCCGGGTTAATTTTTCGGGTTTTCGTTAATATCTTTTGAGCGATCTAAAATTTTTATTTTCCGCCTTCGGATTATTGTTGTCTTTTGAGATCTCTCTCGCGTATTACCAGTGTCATGCTGTAGTAAAGAACTACCATATATTTTTGCGTTCTAACTTTAATATGATATTTTATCCAAAACCGAATTTTTTATTGGCGGAAATAACTTTTTTTTTGGTGGGAAAGAAATCTCAATGGTCAACCCGCAAAAAAAGCATCAGGCTACGATCCACTTCTGAGGAATTTTCTAGACATTTATCTGCGTCTGCGCGACGAGAAAAAATACCCGATTTACCGCCAAGGTGTACCTAAGACATATCTACTAGTAATAACAATTTGGTGTGATATATATCCGAGGAGATTAAGGTCTAGCTCTCCATCCAATTCGAAAGCTACGTATGGTGTATTCGTTTTTCTACGAACTGGCTCACCTAAATACATGTTTTATGCCGACCCAAAACTTTATTTGCTAAGGCGGACGAAATTTTGGTGCCAAGGTAATGTCGAGGGACAATGTTGTTGTTGTTGTTAGCGATAAGGTTGCCCCCCGAAGACTTTGGGGAGTGTTATCGATGTGATGGTCCTTTGCCAGATACAGATCCGGTACGCTCCGGTAACACAGCACCATTAAGGTCCTAGCCCGACAATCTCGGGAATGATTTATATGGCCACATTAAACCTTCAGCCATCATCCCTCCCTCCCCACCCCCCAAGTTCCATGAAAAGCTTGGGTCGCCAGAGCCTCGGCTGTTAGTGAAACAGGATTCGCCGCGGATAGGTGAGGTTGACAATTGGGTTTGGAGAAGCTGTATATTGCGCTTGCAACCTGAAAGGGGGGGGGGGGGGGGGGGGGGGGGGTGGAGGGACAATCGATACCATTTATACAAATTTTCGTAAATATTTTTGATAGATAGGCCAACACACTAGCTCTACACCACGGCAGCAGACTTTGGCCGTTCAGCCGGTAAATTCAGCCTCCACGAACTATCATACTCCAACCGGACGATGATGTTTAGCTAAGCTGCGAAGAGCTACAGTGTTTTTGCTGGCGTGGGCAAGTTATGGGAAGACCTCCACTGGGTTCGGAGAAGCAGGTGGGGAAGACTTTGATCTCTCTCGGTGCCCCCTGTTGGCGTTAGTTATCGCGAAACAGGGTTAGCTGGAGTGACTTGTTACGCAACGACCAGCATCTCCTAAACGGTTAAGAGCCAATTAACAAATTTATCTTCCAACCGCGAGGAAAAGGGCCAAAACAAACCAAAGAATACCTCCAAGTAATTTTTTTCCGCAATAGCGAGCACCCCATCCAAAAGGTGTGACCGATCACAAATTGTCATCAATATCGTCTAACGGGAGACCAAGGAAGCTTGCTTCCTCAACAGGGGGGGGACCATAGTAAGAGGGGTGTTAAAGGCGTTGGTTTCACAATACAGTTAAAGGAGATATTTGGTGTCATGTGGGGACACGTTACAAGCAGGACATATGTTTTGTATGTCTGGGTTGATCCTGGATATGTAAGAGTTTCACCTGTTACAGTATCCAGATCGAAGT
Organism: Eurosta solidaginis; assembly: GCF_040869045.1. Classification (NCBI taxonomy): domain Eukaryota; kingdom Metazoa; phylum Arthropoda; class Insecta; order Diptera; family Tephritidae; genus Eurosta; species Eurosta solidaginis. Next base: position 116,661,642 of record NC_090319.1, on the reverse strand, counting down.
CGAGCTAGAGTGCCTCGCGTTTCCCTAGGGAGTGTGCGTTCCTCTTCTGCAAGTTTAGGGTATTGTTCTTTGAGTATAGGATTCACCGGGCAATTCCTGGCATAGAGGTCCGACGCCTGTTTGTGGAGTTCACTGAGGACCTGCTTGTGTTTTTTGGCTTCATACGATAACACAGCCGTATTTCCTCATAATGCTTACGGAGATGACTCCTTAAGCCCCTGGGCGGTATTGTAATAGAATTGTTGGCAGAATAAATTTTATTTCATGACAATTGATAAACTACAAACAAAGAATACTTAATTATATGAAGTACAGTTTCGTAAAGTCTATTAAATCTAAATATGTAATTCAATACCCCCACTCGAAATATACTTATATAATTTGCTGTCCTATTTGTTTACAAAACAATTCATGTTTATCAATACAAACTGGTTTAGTTAAAAAGTCTGCTATCATTTTATCTGTTGAAATACTGCAAAAGAAACCTTCGTTCATGTTCTTTCTCTCTCTAATAAAATGTTGTGGTATGTCTATTTGAAGAGTACCCTTTAAATATGTAAAAATACGTTTCACACAATTTGGATTATTGTTGTAGTGGCTTAGAAAATTTACTTAATTACTTACTTAATTGGCGCTTAACCGTCTAAACGGTTATGGCCGTCCAACAAGGCGCGCCAGTCGCTCCTTCGCTCCGCCAACCGGCGCCAATTTGTCACACCAATGGAGTTTACATCGTTTTCCACCTGGTCCTTCCAACGGAGTGGGGGCCGCCCTCTACCTCTGCTTCCATAGGCGGGTTCCGATAGAAACACTTTCTTGGCCGGAGCATCATCTTTCATTCGCATAACATGGCCTAGCCAGCGCAGCCGCTGCGTTTTAATTCGCTGGACTATGTTGATGTTTGCGTATAGCTCGTACAGCTCATCATTAAATCTTCTTCGGTACTCGCCATCGCCAACGCGTAGAGGTCCATAAATCTTTCGAAGAACTTTTCTCTCGAACACTCCCAAAGCCGCTTCATCTGCTGTTGACATGGTCCATGCTTCTGCCCCTTATAGCAGGATGGGTACGATAAGTGACTTGTAGAGTATGATTTTCGTTCGCCGAGAGAGGACTTTACTTTTCAATTGCCTACCTAGTCCAAAGTAGCATTTATTGGCAAGATTGATTCATCGCTGGATTTCAGTGCTGATGTTGTTGCTAGTGTTGATGCTGGTTCCCAAATAAACGAAGTCTTTTACTATTTCGAAATTATTGCGCCAACAGTAGCGTGGTTGCCAAGGCCATATGCGCTGACTCTTTGCTCGATGACAGCAGGTACTTTGTTCTGTCCTCATTCACCATCAAACCCATCTTTCCCGCTTCTTTTTCCAGTTTGGAGTAAGCAGAACTAACAGCGCGGGTGTTTAGGCCGATGATATCAATGTCATCAGCATATGCCAGTAATTGCACGCTTTTATAGTATATTGTTGCAGTGCGGTTAAGTTCTGCAGCTAGTGTAATTTTCTCCAGCATCAAATTAAAGAAATCGCACGATAGGGAGTCACCCTGTCTGAAACCTCGTTTAGTTTCGAACGTCTCGGAGAGGTCCTTCCCAATTCTGACTGAGTTGATGGTGTTGCTCAACGTCATTTTGCACAGCCGTATAAATTTTGCGGGGAAACCAAATTCAGACAGCGGCATATAGGCAGCTCCTTTTCGTGCTGTCGAAGGCGGCTTTAAAGTCGACGAAGAGGTGATGTGTGCCGATTCTCTTTTCACGGGTTTTTTCCAAGATTTGGCGCATTGTGAAAATCTGGTCGATGGTAGATTTACCAGGTCTGAAGCCGCACTGATAAGTTCCAATCAGCCGGTTCACGGTGGGCTTCAATCTTTCGCACAATACAAAGGACCTTATTTGCGATATTAAGAAGGCTGATTCCACGATAGTTGGTGCATTTTGCAGTATCTTCCTTCTTGTGGACTGGGCAAAGAACAATTAGATTCCAACCGTCGGGCATGCACTCGTCCGCCCATATTTTGCTAAGAAGCTGCTGCATGCGCCTTACCAACTCCTCGCCGCCGAACTTGAATAGCTCCGCAGGCAATCCATCAGCGCCCACGGCCTTGTTGTTTTTCAATCTGGTTATTGCTATTCTAACTTCGTCATAATCGGGCGGGGGGACATATATTCCATCATCATCGATTGCGGGATCGAGTTCTTCATCTCTGCGCGGTGAATTGCTGCCTCCATTTAAGAGAGCAGAGAAGTATTCCCTCCATAATCTAAGCACTCTCTGGACATCAGTTACAAGGTCGCCGTTTTCATTCCTACAGGAGTTTGCCCCGGTCTTAAAACCTTCCGTCTGTCGCCGTATTTTTTGGTAGAATTTTCGGGCGTTATTCCTGGTGGCTAGCAGCTCAAGCTCCTCGCACTCACGCCTTTCTGCTTCTGCTTTTCCGCGTTGAGGCGGGTGCGTATTTTGGCTGCAACGAGATAATGGTCCGAGTCGATGTTAGGTCCTCGGATCGTGCGCGATCAGGAGACAGCCATGTAGCTTGATATCTTTTTATGCATGAACCTCGTGCTGGATATGACCTTGTTTCGAGCACCGGCAAAGTCAATCAGCCTCAGTCCGTTAGGAGAAGTTTCATTGTGTTGGCTGAACTTTCCGACTGTAGGGCCAAAAACACCTTCTTTGCCCACCCTGGCGTTAAAGTCGCCAAGCACGACTTTTATATCATGACGGGGGCAGCGCTCGTATGTGCGGTCTAATTGTTCATAAAAAGTGTCTTTCACCTCATCGTCTTTCTCCTCTGTCGGCGCATGGGTGCAGATGAATGATATATTAAAAAAATTTGCTTTTATTCGGATAGCGGCGAGACGCTCGTCCACAGGCGTGAACGCCAGCACTTGGCGACGAAGTCTCTCTCCCACCACGAATCCGACGCCGAAACTGCGCTTATTCGTATGACCACTCCAATATATGTCACAATTTTTAATCTTCTTTCTTCCTTGCTTCGTCCAACGCATTTCTTGGATGGCGGTGATGTCAGATTTTGCTTTGACGAGGACATCAACCAGCCGGGCATCTGCACCAATCCCATTCAGGGAGCGGACATTCCACGTGCATGCCAGGGTCGTCATCAATAGAGAGTGTATTTATCCGAGGCTTGTTGTTATATTTCATTGGAGTATGGTTTTACGTGGCGGGCTCCAAGCCCAGCGCATAACCCGCTCAGCGGGGGTGAAAATATTACTTGGCACGTTTATATAGCGAGCCGCTTGCTCCAAGACAGACGCCCGCTTGCAGCCGCACCTAGAGGTGTACAGACGCTGCCGATGAGATCTCCCCCGGCTAGCCCTTAAACCGATTATGTCAGAGTGGCCTAGCCAGGTTGTCGCCTTCACATTAGCTCACCGCTAAACGGATGTTTAGCGGCTACCCAGAGGATACTTGGCCGCAAGCGACCGGCAGTAGTGAGCTGCTTGAACCGCAAGCAAAAGAATCGCTCTGGCCATTTCCAGGTGAATGGCGGTCAGAAGCTTTCCCCACTTTCGTGGACTTCTACAGACAGCCCCACCCTCCAAAGCCGAAAATTCACTGCTTGACAAATATCTGGTCATGTACATTGGGCAGCATACAAAAGACTACCAATAGCTTGCTGATAAGGAACCTCCCTCATTGTTTCATCAATCGCATCTGACTTCATTAGTTGCTGATTCATATCGAATGCAGTAGAAATAGGGTTCCAATTTTCCATGTTATATCTTCGAAGCATCGAATTTATATACGCTTCTTGATTAAGATATATTTTGTTATCTCTCTGCGTAATTCTCATACCCAAACATTGTTTTTCTTCTCCTAAAAATATCATCTTAAAGTTTTTCATTAACCTTTCTTTCAACTCTTTTAAGTAAAAAACATCATTACTAAATAACAACATGTCATCAACATATAATGCTGGAAATGTCATTTTATCATTAGCTATGTTCAAATAAATACAAGGGTCATATTGAGACTGCTTTAGGCCATATTTTTTTAAAGCTGCATCAAGTTTGAGATTCCAAACATGACTAGCCTGCTTCAGGCCATAAAGAGCCTATTTACGCTTAAGTACATGTCCTTTTGGAACTGCTATTACCGATGGCGATTCTACGTAGATATCTTCTGACAACTCACTTTGCAGGAAAGCAGTTACTGCATCCATTTGCCCTATTTTCAAACCATGCCCTACTGATAACGCCAACGAATGGATGTATGACGAACGACTGGAGAAAAAATGTCTTCATAGTCTATACCTCGCTGAGTAATACCCTTCACAACAAGTCGAGCTTTGTATGGGATGCTTTCATCAGGTTCTCTTTTCTTCTTGAAAATCCACTTTCTTTTTATTAAATTGCGATTTTCAAGTTTCGGGACTACTTCCCATGTCTGGTTCTCCTTCAAAGAATTAAGTGCACTCTCCACAGCATCGTTCCATTGATCAGGATCGTCAATTGTTGTAAGACTACAATAGTTGAGCTCTTTCCTCTTTGCGATTCTTTCACTTCGTCTTGGAATTTCTACTATCTCAACTGCCTCCTTCGTATCATTTTCTTCATCAGTTAGAATTTCCCCCACTTCATCGTCATTTTTTGGCAAAGAATCAAATGACAATGAATTCGAACTACAATCAATTTCATCAGTATAATTTTGATTTTTGTCATTACTTTCAGGATATTTAAAGAAATAAAAATTATCATCTTTTTCTTTCAACCATGAATATGCAATAATATTCTCATTGAACTGAACATCCCTATATGTAAAAACGTGTCTCTTCTTTACATCATATACACGATACCCTTTACAATTTACACCATAACCGACAAAAATTCCATGCTGAGATTTTGCATCCCATTTTAATCGTTTCTGTCTAGGTATAAAAGCCATTGCAGCGCATCCAAAAATTAGCATGTTGCTGACGTCTGGTTTACGCTGACTCCACATTTCATCTGGTGTCAAATCTAATGAATTGTACAGAAGTATTGACTGCTTCAGCCCAAAAACGCTTTGGGAGTTTTGAGTAGTACAATAAACACCTAGCTTTTTCAGTTATAGTTCTATTTACGCGTTCTGCCATACCATTATGTTCGGGATTATATGGAACAGACTTCTGGTGAACTATTCCTGATTCTCAAACACTTACTAAAGATATTGTTACACTATTCTGTGCCATTATCGCTTCCCAAGATTTTGATCTTTTCACCAGATTGAGTCTCAGCCATTTCTTTGAACTCTAGAAACTTATCTTTGACTCCACTTTTGCTTTTAATAAAATATACAAATACTTTACGTATGATGTCATCTATAAAAAGAACGTAGTATTTACTACCACCCATAGATTTTATTTCCATGGGTCCACACAGATCCGAATGCACAATTTCCAATTTCTTTTTAGCACGATAACCGTCAGATGGGAAACTACATCGAGTATGTCTTCCTTGCGCACAACCCGCAGAAAAATTGTTTGGCAATTTTCCCTCATTAAATTTCATACCTGACACCAAACCATTTTTTAGTACTTTTAGAGAATTAATATTCAAGTGGCCAAATCGCTTGTGCCACATCTCTAATGATTCTGCTAACTTGTTCGCCAAAAATATATCTCTTACCGAAGTATCCAAAACATACATACCATCAACCAAAGTTGCTGTAGCAATAATATTGTTATCACAGTTCAAAATTTTACAGCAGTTTTCTTCAAAAATTACTCGATTTCCTTTTCTTATAATCTCTAACCGACAGCAAATTTTCTGCACGACCATCTCGGGAACGATTTATGTGGCCACATTAAATCTTCAGGCCATTCCCTCCCTCCCCACCCCCAAGTTCCATGAGGAGCTTGGGGTCGCCAGAGCCTCGTCTGTTAGTGAAACAGGATTCGCCGCGGATAGGTGAGGTTGACAATTGGGTTTGGAGAAGCTATATATTGCGCTGGCAACCTGAGGGGTTGCGCTACACAGCCCCTTGCATCTGGTATTTTAGTCGCCTGTTACGACAGGCATACCTACCGCGGGTATATTCTGATCCCCTAACCCGCTGGGGGACATACAATGATATAAAACATCTCTCACTGTTATGGATGGATTATCCTTGCCAACCGTTAGATTGAGATAAACATCACCTCCTGACTTGACATTCAAAACATTGTCATCAGCCACCTTTACACTTCCAGCATATGATTTTGGATTCATAATCCAAGATTCATCCTTCGTCAAATGAGCTGTCCACTGTCCACATACCAAACATTTTTTTGAAGTATCTCGAACAGAATAAGCAGCATATAGTGAGGATTTTTGTGACCCCAATTTCTTATTACCAAACTTTTTTTTTTGGCGGCCACCGTGGTGTGATGGTAGCGTGCTCCGCCTATCACACCGTATGCCCTGGGTTCGCACCCCCGGCAAAGCAACATCAAAATTTTAGAAATAAGGTTTTTCAATTAGAAGAAAATTTTTCTAAGTGGGGTCGCCCCTCGGCAGTGTTTGGCAAGCGCTCCGGGTGTATTTCTGCCATGAAAAGCTTTCAGTGAAAACTCATCTGCCTCGCAGATGCCGTTCGGAGTCGGCATAAAACATGTAGGTCCCGTCCGGCCAATTTGTAGGGAAAATCAAGAGGCGCACGACGCAAATTGGAAGAGAAGCTCGGCCTTAGATCTCTTTGGAGGTTATCGCGCCTTACATTTATTTTTTTAACCTTTTTCCGACTTGAGCAACCAGCTATAAAATGGCCAACGCCATCGCAGCCATAACACTTTTTATTTGTATTTTTCATTCTTACGAAAGCCTTCTTGTTAACCAATGCTTGCTGTGAAGACTCCCTTCTAACATCTTGCAATAATTTCATTTTTATTGAATCTGCACTCAATTTCTTCCCACAGCTCTCAAGCGACATTATCATTGGACGATATACCTCAGGTAATCCCTTCAATAGCAAACAACCTAGCTATTCATCATTTACCTCAAAATCAATTGACCCCAACTTGTGCGAAGTCGTCACAATCTGTGACACATAATCCTCAATTGAGCTGCAATCCTCTAGTTTAACAGAGCAAAGCTTTTGCAGTAAACCAACTTTTCTGTCTAACCCGGAATCTTCAAAAAGGTCCTTTAATGCATTCGAAACTGCTTTTGTCGTCGTACAATTTCTTATGTAGACATGCAATGTTTTGTCTACTGAAAATACCAACCGACATCTTGCTTTTTCTTCCTTTGCTGCATCAGTGGCCTGATCAGATCCAACAACGTACTCCCACAAACCTTCAAGACGTAATTGCGATTCGATCGCAAAACTCCATGACAGCCAATTATCTGATCCCACAAGATTTTCAAAACGTTCCGATTCTGCGCCTCTATTCATTTTGATTTTAAAATATTTTAGTTGAAAATTTTCAATTATAATATAAAGAAAATTCAAAATATATTTCTCGCGTTAAGGCCCTTAACCTAATATAATTGTTGGCAGAATGAATTTTATTTCATGACAATTGATAAACTACAAACAAAGAATACTTAATTATATGATGTACAATTTCGTAATGTGTATTAAATCTAAGTATGTAATTCAATTAATTCAATATATTGGCTCATCAATCAGATGTCTGTTGGGATGCCCAGGTTTCTGGGTATTCAACAGGAACTGTTTGGTTAGTATTTCATTTCTCTCCCTAATGGGGAGTATTCTCGCCTCATTATGTAGATGGTGTTCTGGGGACAAAAGAAGACACCCCGTGGCGGTTCTGAGGGCAGTATTTTGGCAGTCCTGTAGCTTCTCCTAGTGAGTAGTCTTTAGGCTTGGCGACCATATCGGGGACGCGTAGCATGCAATCGGCTGGCCAATTGCTTTGTAAGTGGTAATGAGCGTTTCTTTATCTTTTCCCTAAGTACTGCCAGCAACAGATTTGAGGATTTTATTACGGCTCTGGGTTTTCGGTACAATTGCCGCTGCATGCTCACCAAAATATAGGTCCTGATCAAACGTCACACCCAATATTTTGGGGTGTAAGACAGTCGGTAGTGTAGTGCCATTGACGTGGTCATTCAAAATGGTCGACATTTGGGATGTCCATGTTGTAAATAAGGTCGCCGATGATTTAGTCGGTGGTAATGTCAGGTTTCGCGAGGTGAAAAAACTGGAGAGATCAGGGAGGTAGCCGTTTATTTTGTTGCAAAGCTCATCGATCTGTGGGCCTGGGCCTGTTACCATTATTGTGTAGTCATCGGCGTAGGAAACGATAGCAACTCCTTCTGAAGGCGAAGGTAGCTTTGATATGTAGAAGTGAAACAAAAATGGGGATAGAATACCACCCTTGGCACCCCTTGTTTAATTCTTTTTAGTTTTGATGTTGCGTTTCTAAATTGCACCGAACCCAGATAATTTGCGACCCACCTTTTAAGACTTGGTGGCAGGGTAGACCCTTCCAGGTCTTGCAGTATCGTGCCATGGTTGACCGTATCAAAAACTTTTGATAGGTCTAGCGCAACGAGTACTGTTCTATGGTGGGGGTTTTGATTTAAAACGCAATTTATCTGGGTACTAATGTCATTTAGCGTGGTGGTTGTACTATGAAGTTTTCTAAAGCCATGCTGATGACAGGCTAGTTGCAAATTTGCTTTGAAATAGGGGAGCAAAATGGCTTCAAGCGTCTTGGCTACTGGCGATAGGAGAGATATCGAGCGATATGTATCTCCTACGTTAGCTGGTTTCCCAGGCTTTAGTATCGGGACCACCTTGGCCATTTTCCATTTTGCGGGAATGACAAAGGTGGAAAGAGACAGGTTGAAGACATGTGCTAAATATTTGAAACCCTCTTTTCCTAGGCTTTGAAGCATCGGCATGGATATGCCGGCTGGGCCCACTGCTTTAGATGATTTAGCTTGACCGATGACATCCTCAACCTCTTTGGCGGGGATGGTAATTGGGGACGCGCTGAATTTATGTTTATGTGCGTGTCTGTTGGCCCTCCGTCTAACTTTGTCAACCGTAGAATGCATTATATATTGTCGGCAAAAAGCGCTCGCGCATATTTTCGCATCCGACAGCACTTTATCGCCAAAGGCGATGGAAATTTTGTCATTGTGCTTGAACGGATTCGATAGGGACTTTACGGTGGACCAAAGCTTACCCACACCGACAGAGAGGTTACAACTACTTGAGATGCTCCTCCCATTTCGCCCGCTTGTGTTCATCCACAAGCAGTCTGATGCGTTGGTTTATATCCCTTATTTGGGGGTCGCCGGGGTCGATCTGTCCTATGAGGTCACGTTCTCTCGCTAAATTTGCGGCCTCCGCCGGAAAATAAGGCCGAATGTCGGTAATTCTTCCGGCGGGAATAAAGCGAGCCCAGGCGGATTCAATGACCTTGCGGAAAGCACGCTCCCCTTGGCGAGCATCCTTTCCTTTTTTAAAGTTTATGAAAGTGCGTTTTTCGGTGACGATGAAGACGGAGGTACGCTCCAGCGAAATAAAAGTATTGGCAGGTGGTCAGATGCCAATGTTACCATCGGCTGCCAGTTGACGCAGTTCACGAGTTCTGCGCTCACGATTGATATATCTGGCGAACTGTGGCAGCTTCCTACCATACGAGTGGGGGCGTCTCCATTTATTGTGCAGAACGTCGTTTCTTCTATTTGATCCGCCAACATCTCACCCCTGCTGTCCGCCTGCAAGGTTAAATGCCATAGATCGTGATGGGCATTGAAATCGCCTAAGATAATGCGATTATCGCCAGTGAGTAAGGCGCTGATATTAGGGCGGCATCCACTGGGGCAGCAGGAGGAATGTAGATGTTGATGATTTCTAGGTTTACATCGCCTGACCGGACAGATAAGCCGTGGCGTTCTAAGATCCCGATGTCGGGATCAAATATATGATATTGCACTGAGTGGTGTATGATAAACGCGAGACCGCCTCCGTTTCCGCTCTCGCAATCTTTTCTGTGGACATTATACCCCGACTGCCTTGAGAAGCGAGGTGTGACCGATCACAAATTGTCATCAATATCCTCTAACGGGAGTCCAAGAAAACCTGCTGTTTCAACAGGGGTGGACCATAATGACAGGGGTGTTAGAGGCGTTGGTTCCACAATACAATTGAAGAGATGGTTGTTGTCATGTGGGGACACGTTACAAGACGGACATATGTTTTGTATGTCGGGGTTGATTCTGGATTGGTAGGACACTTGAGACTGCTGATCTCTTATAAAGTGAAGTTCCAGCATATTTAAGGGTTAAAGACGTATATGGTTGAAAATAAAACTATTTTTAAAATTTTGTTTATTATTATTTATTAACAGATTAAATAAATTAATAAGTTGACATTTTTTTTCTCTATAACTAGTTCTCAGACTCGTGCTCGGATGTGTTTGATAAAGTTGTACATACAGGTTATATTCAGCCCAATTCTAAACGAAAATTCCGTGCGAGTTTTTACCCTTCTGCCATTCCTCGTATTCTAAATAAAAATTCTTTGTGAGTTTTTTCACTTCTCCCTTTCCTCCTATTCTGAACATTGTTCGAAAAATAGGAAACCGGTTATGGGAGAAAAGTAGGTATTATGAATGTGAGGGAGAGGGAGATTTCTTTGCCATTTCAGTTTTTTCACTCGTTAAATTAAAGGGAATGCATCAAAATAGTTAAAGGAAATTCGTTCTTTTAAGAAAGAACACTTGTACAAATTTGTGCTAAAATATGTATTTACATTCTACCACAATATTCTCACTGTTAATACAACAACAACAACAACCACAATATTCTTTATTTTAAGTCGAAAAGTATATCATAAGCAACGGAAGAGCTCTTTGTATATTTGATGCAGCCATCCAGAAATTGCGCAAGGATTTTTTAAGAAAGCTTAATTAGATTTTGGCATATGGCGAAAGGCGAACTCAACTCGACGTGGCCGCCAGAAAATTGCTTTGCAGAATGAAAGCAGGCAACTCCGGCGGATTTGTGTTATCCCGCCGTCTTCTTCTTATGCCCCTCTGTTGATGTTGCTGTGGCACCAATTCATTACTCATTTCAGTGAATACCACATGAAATGCAATAATGTGCATTGTTTATATCTTTTTTCCTAATTTGAAACAAATTCGCAACAATAATTAAACTTTTCAATTTTTTAAACAAAATAAGAAATGCGCAACGAAATTTCAATTGACAAAACAGCTGACTTCGAAAATTCGAAATTCCTATTCCCCAATTTTTCTTCTCCCTAGGAGAAAAGAATTGGAGGAATTTTTCCGCGGGAATAAAAAAATCCGCGAGAATATTTAGAATTGATCTGTTTATCTTTTGACAGATTTCTTAAAAGCTTTGTCCAGTTCCTTCTGAGGTAATGATTTCTGATGTCGATCAAAGCAGGGCAGCCAATAAAAATGTGGTTTAGTGTTATGGTTTCCCCGCAGCGTGCACTGGCTGGAGCTGCTTCACCAGTAAGAAGGTGTTGGTGAGTGTCCAAAGTATGACCAAGGCGTAACCGCGAGAAAGGTTGTATTTGGGACTTCCATATATCCGTGGGATATTTGGGAGATATTAAATCTCTGTTTATACCAGTATAATGGTGGTGGATGTAGTTTTGCCATTCTCGCTTCGTTTTTGCGTGAATATGTCTTTTGATTGCTGTGCGCATATCTTTGAACATGTGGTATCTTTTGTAACCGGTGACTGGGAAGCTAGTTTCGCTGCACTGTCTGCTATTTCATTTCCTTGAATACCAACATGCCCTGGTATCCACAGCAGGCGTATTTTCGCATTGTTGTTGATGAGCGCATCTCTGATTTGGTTTATTGTTGTAGAGTTGGATAGCGGGTTTTGGATGGCTTGAAGTTCGAACTTGCTGTCGGTGCATATAAGAGTTTTACAATTGTTTTCCAATGACATAGTTACTGCATGTTTGATGGCAACTGCTTCCGCAGTAAAAACGGATGTGAAGTCCGGTAGTGTTTGCACCCTTAGAGTGACATCGTCTGAGTCGACCACTGCGAAACCTGCCGGAGCATGGTCGGACTTTGAACTATCTGTGAACCATATGTTCCAGTAGTCGATTTAACTTAAGATTAACGTTTTAGTTATATACATTAGGGTGTTAATATGTATGTACATGGCATTTCTTACTAGCAAGGTAAGTAACAATATTAATTCTGAAAGCTAATGTTTTTTTTAGATGAGTAAAGTGACATATCCATTTGTAGTTATGCGAGAATATAATACCTAATACCGATATTGTTTTTGTTGCTTTTTCGGCCTTTGAATTGAAATAATTTTAATAATCTTAAACGAGCTCTAGGCCACACATTAAATAAAATACACACACTTGTTGTATATATTTAGTGATATATTAAGGTCGATATTTCGATTTCAAATTGAAATCATCTTCAGGACTCAAAAATGTTGCTATAATATTAATAAATAAACACATAAAACCAAATTGCACAAAAGTATGTGGCAACGCCAAACATATATATTCGCTGGCAACCATCGTCACGTTGACAAGTAATTTTTTCCTTTCTTTTTTAATCTTAGATTCTTACCTTCATTTTGTATTAAGCTTTCAATAAAATTTCGTTGAGCAATTAACACGTGATATTTTATATTGGTGACCCCGACGTGATCAAAACGATTGTTAGGCATCTGAATTTTGATAGGTATGAAATGATTGTGTCTGCTGATTTTAGCTCTCTGACATTGCAGGCAACTTCTTGCCCAATGAGCGACGTCTTTATTAATCGCTGGCCATACATATTTACCTCGCATTTGACGAAGGGTCGATCGTGAACTCGGATGTGGTTGCCCATGAACCGAAGTAAAAATTTGAAACCGTAAGGTTTTTGGTATATAGATTCTGTTTTGGCCTGTAGAAGTATCGCAATAAATTTTTGTTTGATCGTCGAAATTCATGCGCCGTAATGTTAAAGAATGTCTGCCGGTTAACAGTTCTCTTAGCTCACTATCCATCTCTTGCGCGTTTTGAAGTTGCTTATTAGTAACTGCGGTTGGCATAGAAATTGTGTAAAGCCTCGACAGTGCATCTGCTACTGAATTTTCGTCACCAGAAAGATGTACGATGCTCGTTGAAAACTGCGATATGTAGTTAAGTTGACGTAGCTGACGAGGTGATGCTTTGTCAAGCTTTTGCGTGAAAGCGTACATGAGAGGCTTGTGATCGGTTTTGATGATAAACTGCTGTGCTTCTAGAAAATGTCGAAAGTATTTTACCGACTCGTAAATTTCGGGAGAAAAATCCGAGGGGACGCCAAACGCTATTAATTTTTTGTTCAACCGAGGCCCCAATGGCCACGTCTGAAGCGTCACATGTGAGTGCAAGAGGAGCGTTGCATACTGGATGCGCAAGGATTGATGCATTGGAAATACTCTTTTTGCATGCTTCGAATGCCTTACTCGATTTCGGTGTCCAGACAATTTTTCTTTTATCATTCTTTTTTGAGTCATGCAGGTACTCATTAAGTGGAGCTTGGAGTTTGGCAGCATGGGGTATGCACAACGAAATTTTATTGAAAGCTTAATACAAAATGAAGGTAAGAATCTAAGATTAAAAAAGAAAGGAAAAAATTACTTGTCAACGTGACGATGGTTGCCAGCGAATATATATGTTTGGCGTTGCCACATCACTCCCTTCTTAATAACTTCATTGAAAATATTAATGGTCGGAAGTAATGAAAGCTGGTTTAAGCCGTTCTACAGAAACCTGGACATCTTTGTTCCCGATCCTTATGGTGCAAACTCGATCGGATGGTCTGGATATCACTTCATAGGGCCCAGTGTGTGGTGGTTCCAATGGTGCACGCACCGAATCTGTTCGGAGAAATACGTGGGAGCAGCTGCTGATGTTTTTTGCTAAAAATGGCTTAATTTTACTATGGTGGGCTGCTGGGACTGGACGTAGTACTCTCATTTGCTCTCTAAGTCTGTTGATAAAATTGTGCTGGCTACTCGTAGACTCATTATGGTCTAAAAATTCATTGGGTAAGCGAAGATTGGTCCCGTAAACAAACTCAGCTGAAGAGGCTTGCAAATCATCTTTGAAACTCGTTCTGAGGCCCAAGAGTACGATTGGTAGCAGTGTAGTCCACGGATTGCTGTCATGACACATAAGGGCGGCTTTGAGTGATCGATGCCACCTTTCTATCATGCCGTTAGATTGCGGATGAGATGCTGTTGTGTGTATGTGTTGTGCGCCAATGAGTTTAGATAGTGAGTTGAAAAGAGCAGACTCAAATTGAGTACCTTGGTCAGTTGTTATTGACTTTGGACATCCAAAGCGCGATATCCAATGGTTCCAGAAAGCTTGCCCAACTACGTCAGCAGTGATGTTTCGAAGTGGAACAGCCTCCGGCCATCGAGAGAATCGATCAATCATTGTTAGGCAGTATCGGTAACCTCTGTCAGGTGGCAGAACGACTATGTCCATATGGACGTGATCAAAACGATTGTTAGGCATCTGAATTTTGATAGGTATGAAATGATTGTGTCTGCTGATTTTAGCTCTCTGATATTGCAGGCAACTTCTTGCCCAATGAGCGACGTCTTTATTTTGGAGAATATAACAAAAACCTCCAAATATAATGTTAAAGATGCGATTGACTTCAAGAATAAAATTCAGAACTCATATATATTTGACGACGAGAGCCTGGTATCGTTTGATGTGGTCTCATTATTCCCCATCATCCCAGTAGATCATGCTTTAGAAATCATTGCGTCAAAATGGAATATAATCAAAATGCACACAAATTTAACCAAAGAACTTTCTAGAAGTGGTACGCTTTTGTATCAAAGAAAATAGATATTTGAAGTTTAATAACAAGGTTTACGAACAACGTGCGGGAATGCCTATGGGGTCGCCGCATCGCCGGTTATATCAGACATCGTAATGGAAGAATTACTATGCAAATTTGAAGAAAAATCACCCCATAAACCGCGCCTTCTCAGTAAATAGGTAGATGATATTTTTGCTATTGGGCGAACTGACGCGATAGAGGCAATGCTGGCCGAACTAAATGCCTACAACAAGTCCATAAAATTTACAGTAGAATTTGAGAGTGATGGACAGTTACCATTTTTGGACACATTCGTTGTAAGAAAAGATAACATCCTTACATTTGATTGGTATAAAAAACCCACAGCGTTCGGGAGATTATTGAATTTTTATTCGAAACATGACAAAGCAACAATAGTTAACACGGCAAGAAATTTTATAAGAAAAGTCCTCTCAATCAGTGATGAGATGTACCACGCGAAAAATAAAGAAATAAAAAGAAATATTCTAGAAAATAATGAATTTCCCACTCATCTAATTAATCGGTACATACGTGATCATTTCGAACCGAGTAAAAACAGAACAATTACGCATGAAAGGATATATAAATCGGCAATTTTCGTACATGGCCTATCTAACAGAATCAAATATTCAAATCTATACGACAGGGAAAAATTTCAAATTGCCTTCAAATATCACAACACTTTGCAACAGATATATAGCAACACGAAGAGTAAGATCGGGAAATACGATAAATCCGACGTTATATACAAAATTAAATGCAACGGTGACGGATCCCAGGTACCTTGCCCTAAGGTATATATTGGGACCACTAAATCCAGACTAAAAACGAGGATTTCCGCGCACAAATCCAATATTAAAAATCGCGATCACTATAATGACAACCAACCAGTTCTTTCCCAGCATTGTAAAACTTTGGGACACTCTCCAGATTTTGATGATATAAAATTTTACAACAGGAATCACATTACAATAAACGCTACATTTTAGAGATGTTGTATATTATCGGCACTCACAACGAAAATCGCATGAATTTCAAGTCCGACACTGACGGTGGAGTTGCCCACGCATACAGACAGCTGATAACGCAGAACAGTAACCAGAAATGCTGAGAGTGACATCAATTCGTTTTTTATCCTCATCTTCGCCTTGTATTATACTTATTTATATGGAAGATTCTCTTATACATATATATGTACATATGCATTTTAGCATTTCAAGTGTTGTTGTTTGTATCAAATTTTGTTTACCATAGCGGTGTTTCCTTTTGTTTGTTTACCTTTGTTTTGTTCATATTCCTCTGTTCTTAACTTTAAATATTAAGTTAGTCGACTAGGTGAAGTCAAGAATGTAGGTATATGATTATATACTTTACTGCAATTTGGTTTTATGTGTTTATTTATTAATATTATAACAACATTTTTCAGCCCTGAAGATGATTTCATATTGACATCGAAATATTGACCTAAATATATCACTAAATATATACAAGTGTGTGTATTTTATTTAATGTGTGGCCTAGAGCTCGTTTAAGATTATTAAAATTAATACCTAATATTTTCAACTTTTTTACATTTTCGATCACTATATTATTTATTGCTAAGGTATGGTTATCAAAATCGCAGGAATGTTTCCTACATATGTGGACATTTTTAGTTTTTTCTAAGGAAATCCTGGCCCCGGAGTAGTCACCCCAGTCCAGGATTTCCTTTGTTAAATTTTTAAAGATAAGATTTGTTAATTCGTTTTCGATTCTTTTGTATAATATGTGTAGACATCGTCTGCATAAGGGCAATGATCTACAAAACTGTTAGCTTTTATAATGTTACTTATACCATTAAATGCAATGCTAAACAAGATTACGGATAGTGGAGAACCCTGAAGAATACCATTTTCTAACGGATATACAGCCGAGAATACATTATTAATTTTTACACGAAACTTGCGATTGGTTAGAAACGATTTAACGAAGTAGAATATTTTGGAGCCTACACCCCATGAGCGAAGGCGGTTTAGAATAACGTGCGGTCCAACTCGGTCAAAAGATTTTCAAAGTCTAGCGAGAGAATAGAGACATGGTTACGTGCTGAGAGAGCTTTCGTGACATAATGGTAAATGTGAAGGAGAGCGTCGGTGCACCCTCTGTTGGTTCTAAATTCTACTTGGTTGGGGTTAATAAGCTGTTGGGTCTCTGTAAACCATGCAATTCGATTTGCAACTATGCGTTCCATGATATTACAGAGGCATGAAAGAAGTAATATAGGGTCCCTCAGTGGGTTAGGGGATCAGAATATACCCGCGGTAGGTATGCCTGTCGTAAGAGGCGACTAAAATACCAGATTCAAGGGGCTGTGTAGCGCAACCCTTCAGGTTGCCAGCGCAATATATAGCTTCTCCAAACCTAATTGTCAACCTCACCTATCCGCGGCGAATCCTGTTTCACTAACAGACGAGGCTCTGGCGACCCCAAGCTCCTCATGGAACTTGGGGGTGGGGAAGGAGGGGATGGCCTGAAGGTTTGATGTGGCCACATAAATCGTTCCCGAGATGGTCGGGCTAGCACCTTAATGGTGCTGTGGTACCGGAGCGTACCGAATCTGTATCCGGCAAACGACCAACAACAAAAAGTGATATAGGGCGGTACCCATCCGAAAAAGTTCTTATTCGGCGTAGGTATGGGTATAACGGTAGCAATTGTCCAGCTTTGAGGGATTATGCCAGTGTTTAATATGGAGTTATAAAGCCCCCAGCGGGTAAGGGGGTCAGAATATACCCGCGGTAGGTATGCCTGTCGTAAGAGGCGACTAAAATACCAGATTCAAGGGGTGTGTAGCGCAACCCTTCAGGTTGCCAGCGCAATATATAGCTTCTCCAAACCCATTTGTCAACCTCACCTATCGGCGGCGAATCCCGTTTCACTAACAGACGAGGCTCTGGCGACCCCAAGCTCCTCATGGAACTTGGGGGTGGGGAGGGAGGGGATGGCCTGAAGGTTTGATGTGGCCACATAAATCGTTCCCGAGATGGTCGGGCTAGCACCTTAATGGTGCTGTGTTACCGGAGCGTACCGAATCTGTATCCGGCAAAGGACCATCACATCGATAACACTCCCCAAAGCCTTCGGGGAGCAACCTTATCGCTACAACAACAACAACAACAACAACATTAACATAACAACATAAAGCTGTAGCAATCGGGATGTTCCCACTGCCGGCATTTCGCGGATCATTTTATAGGTTATTCGGTCGAAACCGGTGGTTTTGCCTTTTGCTTTGCTAATGGCAGATAGAAGTTCGATCATTGTGATTGGTTTTTCTATGAGAGCTGCTTTTGGATTGGTTTCACTACGGGGGCAAGTCTGGCTCAAGGAATGAATTTTGTCTTCCCTATATCGGTGAGAAAAGTTCGCGTCGGACGAGAGATTGGACCACGCAGAAGCAAATTCGTTCGATATTATGGACGGATCAGAGGTTATGTTGTTATTAATTTTAATTGCAATTACAGGTGTACGCGGGTTTCGATGGCATAGTCTATTGATTTTATTCCCTGCACTTTACGTTTAGAGTTTACAAAACCATAAAAACAGCTCTATATCATCATCATTATGTCAATATCCCTTGTAACCATTTGTAATTGGATTTACGACCATCTCATACCGTCATAGCTGCAGTTGATATTGCGGCCATTTGAAGTGGTCATACGATCAATTGTCATTAATGCCGTTGTTCTTATTATATTTAGCAAGTTTTGACGATATCCTAAAACTGGTAAACTTCCTTCTAGCAGTGCTTTCTATTTCTTTCTATTCATTTGAGAATGTTTACCAAAAAAAGTGAAGCACTTTCCCCAAAACGTTACTTTTATTGTGCTTTTATTGTATGTATTATACACGGCGGCCGACGTGCTGTGATGGTAGCGTGCTCCGGCTACCACACCGAAGGTCCCCGGTTCACGCCACGGGCAAAGAAACATCAAAATTTTAGAAACAAGTTTTTTCAATTGGAAGAAAGTTTTTCTAAACGGGGTCGCCCCTCGACAGTGTTTGACAAGCACTCTGAGTGTATTTGTGCCGTGAAAAGCTCGGCCTAAAATCTTTTCGGAGCTTTTCGCGCTTTACATTTATTTATTTATGCTTATTTTAATAAAAACCATTAACGCTTTTTTAATTTTTTTAGGAACGACATGAGCAAACAATCACAGTAGAAAAACAATATGTTGAAGACCAAATAAAATCGCTAAAAGATAGCGTGGAGCAATCACGTACAATGTTTTTGGTATGTAGCATTTTTATATCATATGTACACATCGTTCCGTTTAAACAGTTAAGCGCCAATAAAGGAAGTAAGGCTCTGTTTTTCAGTGCGAGTTTAAATGACCACTAAATTTGACTAGAGTTTAACCCCGCCACTTTGGTCGGTTAAAATGAGAAAAGCTGTCAAATGTATGTTATCGACCAAATTGGAAAGGTTAAACTCTAGTCAACTGAAACTGGCACTGAAAAGCCGGGAAAAGTATGTATATATGTACGTACGTTGTTGGTGATGTAGCTATAAAGACAAACCCTGAAGGTTTCGGGGGAGTGTTATGTTGTTGTTGTTGTAGCGATAAGGACACTCCCCGAAGGCCTTGGGAGCTGTTATCGATGTTGATGGTCTTTTGCTGGATGCAGATCCGGTACGTTCCGGTACCAAGCCCGACCATCTCGGGAACGAGATGGTATGACAACATCCGACCTTCTACCATACCTCCCTCCCACCCCCTAGATCCAAGAGGAGTTCGGGGTCGCCACAGCCTCGGCTTTTAATGAAACAGGATCTTGACAATTGGGTTGGAGAAGCTATATATTGCGCTAGCAACCTGAGAGACTCAATATGAACCTTCTAGGCCATCCCGACACAGGGGAGTGAAATGAGATGCTAACCAAACAGTTCCTGTTGAATACCCAGAAACCTGGACATCCCAACAGACATCTGATTGATGAGCCAACACCGCCTAGGAGTCATCTCCCTAAGCATTTTGAAGAAATACGGCACCTGAGAACTCAGCCGTATGAAGTAAAAAAACACAAGCAGGTCCTTGGTGAACTCCACAAACAGGCGTCGGACCTTTATGCCAGGAATTGCCCAGTGAATCCAGTACTCAAAAAACAGTACCCAAAACTTGCGGACGAGGAACGCATACTCCCCAGGGAAACGCGAGTCACTCTGGCTCAACTCTGGATACTGCAAAAGGTTAAACTCTTACATATCCAGAATCAACCCCGACACATAAAATGTATGCCCCGCTTGCAATGTGCCCCCACATGACACCAACCATTGTAATGTGGAACCAACGCCTCTAACACCCCTTTCATTATTGTCCACCCCTGTTGAAACAGCAAGTTTCCTTGGACTCCCGTTAGAGGATATTGATGAAAATTTGTGATCGGTCGCAGCTATTAGGTGGGGCGAAGCATTGCTACAACAACAACAACAACAACAGCCAAATTGACATTTAATTTTTTAGATTAGGTTAGATTGAACAGTCTGGTCCGTGAGGACCCAACATAGACTGAATGAGTCCATAGTGTTACCAAATGTTTGGTCAACGACCAAATTTAAAGCTCCATCAGAAACCAGGACCTATGTTATAGAAGAACTTCGTCCTCTTTGAAAATACTAGAAGCTTTCTAGGATCTATGCTACTTGTTGCTTCTAGATCTGATAGCTGTGCCACTCCAAATAGTCTTAGCCTTGTGAGGGCAGAGCACAGGTCGATCGTTTCCTCCTCCAACCAGCACTTCGCAAATCTGCTATTAATGACAAGGCCTAATTTAAAAGCATGTTACGCCAGAAAGCAGTGTCCAGTCAGAATACCCATTATGAGCCTACAGTCCCTTACTTATCTACATGCTGGATCGGCTTGACTTCCAACCTTGTCCCACCCAGTGGATCTCGTCGTATCTATGCGGTCGAACGCGAAAAGTTTTTTTTTTTTAAAATACTCTTTTAAATGTCATCGACAAGCGTACCACAGGGCAGTCATCTTGGTCCAATTCTGTTCTTGATATTTATTTATGATATCTGTACCACTATAAAATATTCCGAAATCTTAATGTATGCTGATGATGTAAAACTTTTTAGGTCTTATTCGTATATCGAAGAACGCCCCTTGCTTCAAGCGGATTTAAACTGCCTAGTTACTTGGTGCAACGTAAATTCAATGCTGCTGAACCTCAATAAATGCAAATTCATGTACCTCTCTCAAAGATCTTTGCTAACAGCCTCTTACGTAATTAATAACTTTTGACTTCTATCAGTAAACTATTTGTGGACTTGGGAGTCGCGATAGATGTTAAACTTAGCTTCAACCTTCACATTAATGCTACTGCCAATAAGGCTAGAGGTGTTCTTTCATTCTTGAAACGGTGGTCCAAAGAATTTAGTGACCCTTAGTAACTAAATCCCTTTTCATCACTTTAGTTAGACCGATACAAGAATACAGATCAGTAGTCTGGAATCCAAAATATCGAGTTCATGCAGATAGACTTGAATCAATATAAAAGCAATTTCTACTTTTTCTTTAAGAAATTTTCAGTGGACCTCTGCGTATAACTTCCTCCTTATACTAGTCGGTTGAAGCTTATCAATCTTCCAACTCTTGCAAGTAGTAGAGAAATGCTAGGCATAATATTTATGGCTAAACTTCTGAATGGAATGATTTCTACCCCAATTCTTTTGAACAAAGTAAACTTTAACGATATTACAAGACATTACACACCTCTTCTTTTGAGGCAGTGTAGAACTAATTTCGAATCAAATGAACCTTTTCGGTGTTTGTGTCATGGTTTTAACACCCATTCTAATTCATTTGATATAACGAATTCAATTTTTACCATAAAGAAAACTGTTCTATCCTATCTTAACAAAAAAATATAATAAAATAAAAATTGTACGTACTAAAAATTTTCACTTATATAGCAATGTAGTATATGTATAATTTCTAACTGTTATGTGTAATACTCAGCTGATGGTTTTTATTCTGTAGCTGAGCAGTTTTAGATCTTGACGCTTAACAAACTTCCACCAATCAACAGCTCGCCAAAAAGAAATCCGTGAGTCAAGCGGATGCGCCCCTCGCTTCGGTTGGGTGGGCTTTGGAGCGTATTAATCCTAATCCGTTGGGTGTTATTATTATAAAATAAAAAAAATTAAAAAAAAATTTAAGAATTAACCAATGTTGTGTATTTGTATGAATTAAGCGGGGGTTGCCCTTATTGCTTTTAAATGTACGAAAACATTTATTTGAGGCAATTTTTAATTTAAATATTTAATTTAAATATTAAATAAATTAATAATTTGGGAAAAATTTGAACAACGTGGCATAAGGACGGACAAGGCGACAGCTGATTCGGTTGTGAGGACCAAATAAATGAGGACAAAACGACCCCACAACATATTTGACACGACATTAACACAACAAGTGGCCACAAAAGGCTATAGCAACAGACCAACCAACAAGTCCAATACAGCATACATCATATTCGATACAACAATAACTCAACAGCCAGTGACAAAAGGTTATAGCAACAGACCAACCAACAAGTTCAACACAGATTTGACACAACAGCCAGTCACAAAAGGCTATAGCAACAGACCAACCAACAAGTTTCAGCAACGCAACGAGCGTTCGCAACATCGAACAGCAACCATACCAACGCAACCATTTGAGCCAGCAATGCCAAACAAGGCAATAAAAGGAGCGACACAGCAGCACAGCAGTCAGTCAGCACGGAGCTGTGGTCGTGACCAGAGCTACTAGCGAAGTATATCCCTATTGCAGTTGACCTACTCTATGCAATAGGAATCCACTTCATAGGAGCGAGTCGTGGAATGGTGATTGCGGTTGACCTTCTCTACGCATCACCCCCCAGAGACCAAAGGCCCCGCCACAGTAACGCGCAACCGCGACAGGTGACACCCGCTCACCTCCGTCAGTAGAGGTACACCAGCAGAGTAATACAAGTAAACGCTTCAAGCCAGCACGGAGCTGTGGTCGTGACCAGAGCTACTAGCGAAGTATATCCCTATTGCAGTTGACCTACTCTATGCAATAGGAATCCACTTCATAGGAGCGAGTCGTGGAATGGTGATTGCGGTTGACCTTCTCTACGCATCACCCTCCAAAGACCAAAGGCCCCGCCACAGTAACGCGCAACCGCGACAGGCGTCACCCGATCACCTCCGTCAGTAGAAGTACGCCGGCAGAGGCCGCAACAGAGCGGCAACGACGTAACGCGCGACAGAGCACCGCAGGAGAGACGCCGACGTAAGGCGCGTCAAGGCACCGACGCCACATACTAACGGGACCCGTCTAACGGAACACGGCGACAGAGCATCGCCTCAGCAATACAAGTAGACGCCGACGTAAGGCGCGACAGAGCACCGCAGCAGAATTATACGAGCATACGACACTGGTCGCAGCAGCGCAACGCTAACATACGAAGTTGGCCGCAGTAGAGATACGTTAACATACGACGCTGGTCGCAGCAGCGCAACACTAACATACGACGTTGGCCGCAGCAGAGATACGCAGTCGCTAACCGTAAGAGAAACACGCCGACGCACGGCGTCACTGAGATACATTTACACATACCCAGCAGGGCGTCCTAACGGAACGATCCTAACGTAACGCGAGGACCGTTAGCCCACCACCAATCACCGAGCAAGCATAAAGCGAAGTGAAGAATATACACAAATCTTTCTTTTATTATATTTTTACAGTTGTGGTATATAGAGTTAAAGCAATAAAGTGAATTTTATATGAAATCGATTGGCAGGGTGCCCCTTTAATACAAATTTATTGTAAACGAACCCTGGGCACGGCGGGTATACCCCAGCAAATATTAAAGAAGCAACGGGGCACGAAAAAGCTTCGTTACAATTGACGCCCGAGCAGGGACCCTGCAAATCGTTACCACGTCAGAAGGAACATTCCTGCCGAGAAACCTAACCACAAAATGGTCGACCAGATCGATACCACGTGGTTAGACACAATTTCAAAGGAGCAGCTGATATCCATCACACAGGAATTGGGTATTGAGCAGACAGGTACCACCCGAGAAATCCGAAAGCGCATAGCAGCACTGGCCTCAAAGGCAAATACGGACTCGGAAATTCACGGAAAATTTTTGTCCCTACAAGCCACCTACAAGGAGACTACGCACATGAGCGACGTAAATGAGGTTAAGACACCGACCCCGTCGAACGGAGGAGGCACACCGAAGGTCGCCGTTACAACGGTAGAACAAACTCAACTCGCGTTCCCTCCCAGGAATACAGTACCCACACAACTGTACTTACCATCAGGAATAGCGGTACCACCCAACGGTACATCTCAGGCACCTCCCAGGAATACAGTACCCACACGACAGCACGTACCATCAGAAATTACGTCATCATCAACCGGCACATCTCAACCCACGCAACCGTACTTACCAGCGGGAATAACGGCACCAGCCATGAACTATACATGCCAGGTAACTCAAGCACCGACCGTGGTGTTCGCGCCCATCATCGACCAGTTAAGAAAGTGGTCCGTAAAGTATGAAGGCGGACGGGACCCGTTAGCGTTCATCGAACGGTTAGAGGAGTTAGCCGAAGTGTACGCGCTAATCGTGGACCTCCTGCCAAAAACCATGCCCGAGCTACTAGGGGGCGCCGCGCTACAATGGTACCGCAACAACAATGCGCACTGGGGAGAGTGGATAAGCTTCAAAAGGGATTTTTTACGTTTCTTCCTACCAGTCAGGTACTTCGAGCGGCTCGACGACGACATACGCCAACGAAGGCAGCACAACAAGGAGAGGTATAAGGACTACGTACTAGGAATCCAGAGCTTGATGAGACACGCAGGGTACACCAGCGAACAGCGGCTGGAACGAATCTTCCGTAACAGCCACCCCGATTACCAACTTTACATTCGTCGGAGGGACTTCACAAATCTCGCAGAGCTCCTGACACTTGCCGAAGAATACGATAACATACGCGAGGACTATCACAGATCATCAGGCGGACATCACCGCGAAGTTACGCGACACATCGCCGGTGACACAACCCGGGTGTCACCATCAAAACCTGCAACACAACCACCACCACCACCGAACCTAACGAACCGCACGCCTCCAGGCAATCAGAGATACGACCCCAACGGAGTATGCAGGAGATGCGGCGAACGAGGACATGACACCAATAGGTGCCGAAACCCACAGAAAATTTTTTGCTGGGAGTGTGGCCGCAGTGATATACGCACAATCGAATGCTGCCGTCGACGTCAGGGAAACGACAGAGGGCTTCACGAAGAACAAGGCGCAGTGAGCCCAAGGAACCCAGCGCCGAATCGGCAGTAACAATGTACCAAGAGCACGGTCGCCTCTACGCCGTAGCCAAGCTCGGCGCGGAATCAGCCGAGGCGGTCATCGACACAGGGGCATCAAGAAGTTTCGTCTCGAGCAGCTTAGCAGAACGTGTGGTAAACTCGGGAAGCGGAGAAATGGTGAGAGTGGCCATCAAAATAACGATGGCAAACGGGACTAGCACTATCATCTTCGACGCCATAAGGACTGAGGTACGCCTCGGGGAAGCGTCACTCCACACAGTTTTACACGTCATGCCCGGAGCGATCGACGACATCATATTGGGCCTAGATACGCTAGGAAGCATGGGAGCCACCATATCTTGTGGAGAAGGCCACCTCATGCTAACCAGACCCCTCACCCAGCACACACCGAATCCTGGAGCCGCGCCAGGGACTATTCCAAATTCAACATCATCAGGGGACTAATCAAAGTATAACACGAGCGAGAAAGGGTAACGCCGGGTACGACACCCCTGGAGCCTCATCTGGAACCATTCAGGGTATAACAGCACCGAGCAGCAGTAACTTCAAGCACGACGGCACTATGCAAAACAACGACGACGGCATACAAGAAGAAGCGGAACGAGTGCGCGGTTTTCTAGCAAAGGAACTCCGAAAATTCGAGAGCATGAGTGGGGTGACGACAATAGCCGAGCACAGGATTATCCTGACGGACGACCGCCCCATCAAGCAACGTTACTTCCCACGCAACCCAGCTATGCAGACCATCATCAACAACGAAATTGACGAATTACTTCAGAAAGGATGCATCGAGCCATCCTGTAGCCCACACAGCGCACCAATCGTACTAGCCAAGAAGAAAAACGGGAAGTGGAGGTTATGCGTGGACTATCGGCAGCTTAACGCCCGATCCGTACCCGACGCATACCCCTTACCCAGAATACAACACATCCTGGACAAACTACGACGAGCGAAGTATATCAGCAGTTTGGATTTGAAAAATGGCTACTGGAAAATACCACTGGAGCCCAAGAGCCGGCCCTACACAGCTTTCACAGTACCGGGACGCGGATTATTCCAGTGGCGCGTTATGCCGTTCGGCCTACACTCTGCACCCGCAACGTTTCAAAGAGCACTAGATCAGGTTATTGGGCCTGAAATGGAACCCCACGCCTTCGCATACCTCGATGACATAATCGTCATAGGATCCACTGTGGAGGAGCACAATCGCAATCTGAGAGAAGTAATGCTACGACTACAGCGCGCCAACCTCAGAATAAATCCGGAGAAATGCGAATTCTTCAAGAAGGAAATCCGATACCTAGGACACCTAGTAAGCGACAAGGGAGTTCACACCGACCCCGAGAAAGTCGCAGCCATCAAAGACTTGAAGCCACCAACGAACGTGAAAGAGGTACGCCAATATCTCGGTATAGCATTATGGTACCGACGTTTCGTACCCGACTTCGCCACGATCAGCCAACCACTAACAACCCTGCTGAAAAAGGGCAAATACTGGAAGTGGGGGGCCAAACAACAGGAGGCCTTCGGGGTCTTAAAGCAAAAGCTCACGGAAGCACCGATACTTGCCTGCCCGGACTTCACCAAGACCATATGTCTCTAAAGTGGTTAAACTCCATCGAAAGCCCTTCAGGCCGTATAGCAAGATGGGCCTTGGAGCTTCAACAACACACTTTCGACATCGAGTACAGGAAAGGGAAGCTGAACCTGGTAGCGGACGCACTATCACGGCAGCCACTGGAGACCCTACGCCTAGCAACGACAACAGAGCCACAATGCAAGTGGTAGCACAAGCGCGTCGGCGAAGTACGCACTAACCCCGAGAAATTTTCTGACTACATGATACAAGATGGGCAACTGTACCGCCATATTCCCTGCCGGTCACACGATGAGGAAACGGTCCCTTGGAAATTTTGTGTACCAACACCACTGCGACAACGAGTGTTAGAAGAAAACCACAACACCCCTAGCGCTGGACACATGGGCATCCGCCGGACGGTAGCACGGATTGCCAACCGGTACTACTGGCCCGGCATGTTTCGGGACATCAGTCGATACGTACGACAGTGCGAGTCTTGCCAGAAGTACAAGGAAACACAGCAAAAGCCGGCCGGAAAGATGCTCACACAAGTGGCCCAAGAACCATTCGCCACGGTATGCGTCGATTTCGTTGGAAAGGAAAAAACTGCCAACATCGCGGAACTAAAAGCATATCATACAGCAGAGATCATCGCGTGAAACCAAACAAATTCAGGGAGAACAATTTCTTATATTATTAATTAATATCAAGGGCAATCAAGCGCCGGTCATTCCAACGCAAACCACCGAGGTGACAACATCGTTTTTTTTTGCTACGAATTTTTTTTTCACAAACCAATAATTTACAATGCAGAGCTATAACGCTAGACTAACCAACAGCGTCAAGCGTATGCGCCAGCGCTACGAGGAGGAGGAAGCAAAACGACCGAGGGCCGTATTGCTGGAAGGAGTTACAGGCGCCGACGTCAGCCATACGCGTGCAACTATACGCGCAAACAGGTACGCTGACGTCGAACACATCATTACACCATTAAACACTACTGGGGCCGACGTCAGCCACACGCGTGCAACTATACGCGCAAACAGGTACGCTGACGTCGTACACGGCATTACACCATTAAATACTACAGGCGGCGACGTCAACAACACGCGTGGAACTACACGCGCAAACAGGTACACTGACGTCGCACGCACCATTACATCACCAAACACTGCAGACACCTACACCAACACCACGAACACCGAACCAGTCACGGCCAAGTCCCACAATAAGACCGGATAATCGCCGATAACACTCACACTCGGTAGGATAGAAGTGAAGGCAAGGCAGTTGCCGGCAGCCATCGAGTCCTCCTCCAATGAGGACACAGCTCCACAGGAAAAGCCACAGCCGCCGAAAATTATCGAGCTCTCCTCGGATGAGGACACAGCCCCACCGCCGAGAGACACGCCTAAAATAATATTCCCGGCAGGACCAGCCGGCATACCCCTCTATACGACTGAACTCGACACTCTCAGAGAATCGAAATGGTTGACCGACACCGTCATTGACGCTTGGGCAAAGGGACTGGAAGAGCAACACGGACAACACAATACGACTCTCAGCCCTTTCGTGATCTGGCAGCTGACCCAGAAGGGGAACACGGAGGAAAATTACCGACGCATACACCGCTGGGTCCGGAACGCCGACATGTTTGGCAAGAGCGTGATCCTTGCGCCCCACAACGTAGCCAAACACTGGTACCTACTCGGCCTGGCGAACGCAGCAGTCAAAATCGTTCCCGAGATGGTCGGGCCAGCACCTTAATGGTGCTGTGTTACCGGAGCGTATCGGATCTGTATCCGACAAAGGACCATCACATCGATAGCACTCCCCAAAGCCTTCGGGGAGTAACCTAATCGCTACAACAACAACAACAACAACGCAGCAGTCACATACCACATCACTGATACGGAATGCTGGCAGGAGCGGTACGTATGGATAGCGGACTCGATGCACAGGGCCAAAGTTCCGCACGCAACACAGGCTTGGGTGGATTTCCTTCGGTGGGAGTATGTACAGCGGTACGGGTATGACGGGTTTAAGGCCCAGGAGCTAGTACTCTAGGTCCCTCAACAATGCAACAACAACGACTGTGGCGTATACGTAGCCGAGAACATGGAGAGGGTATTGCGATACACAGGGAGCGGAGAAGGAGTACCCGGACTGTGCAGACAGCCGTTCACCGAGGAAATGGCGAGCCAGAAGCGCACGGAAATGTTGAACCGATTTCTAGGGGCGGGCGAGAGTCCACGACGACTACGCAAACCATAACCACCACATACAACCCTTACACAGTCAAACAACCAATCCCGGAAGACAACACTGAACCGGTAGCATCAGACGCCGAAACAGAGCCACAACAAACAACAGCCGGCCACCAAGAGGTGATAATCGAGGCCCACGACGCGGATGGACCAACGCTAAACCAATTCCCGAAAATTGCAGAAAACGTGCGAGGCATTTTCCGACGCATCGCCGAAGGCAAAGGACGCTCCCGCATAAGTTTTCGCACACGGGAATACGCCGTCACGGTGGTAAAAGGCAGGGCCCACATACGAATACTGGGCACCGAGGGCTAAATTTCTGAAGTGGGGGGAGTGTGAGGACCAAATAAATCCCCATTAATTTGGCCCACACAAAACGACCCCACAACACATATTTGACACGACATTAACACAACAAGTGGCCACAAAAGGCTATAGCAACAGACCAACCGACAAGTCCAATACAGCATACATCATATTCGATACAACAATAACTCAACAGCCAGTCACAAAAGGCTATAGCAACAGACCAACCAACAAGTTCAACACAGCATTGACACAACAGCCAGCCACAAAAGGCTATAGCAACAGACCAACCAACAAGTTTCAGCAACGCAACGAGCGTTCGCAACATCGAACAGCAACCATACCAACGCAACCATTTGAGCCAGCAATGCCAAACAAGGCAATAAAAGGAGCGACACAGCAGCACAGCAGTCAGTCAGCACGGAGCTGTGGTCGTGACCAGAGCTACTAGCGAAGTATATCCCTATTGCAGTTGACCTACTCTATGCAATAGGAATCCACTTCATAGGAGCGAGTCGTGGAATGGTGATTGCGGTTGACCTTCTCTACGCATCACCTCCCAGAGACCAAAGGCCCCGCCACAGTAACGCGCAACCGCGACAGGTGACACCCGCTCACCTCCGTCAGTAGAGGTACACCAGCAGAGTAATACAAGTAAACGCTTCAAGCCAGCACGGAGCTGTGGTCGTGACCAGAGCTACTAGCAAAGTATATCCCTATTGCAGTTGACCGACTCTATGCAATAGGAATCCACTTCATAGGAGCGAGTCGTGGAATGGTGATTGCGGTTGACCTTCTCTACGCATCACCCTCCAAAGACCAAAGGCCCCGCCACAGTAACGCGCAACCGCGACAGGCGTCACCCGATCACCTCCGTCAGTAGAAGTACGCCGGCAGAGGCCGCAACAGAGCGGCAACGACGTAAGGCGCGACAGAGCACCGCAGAAGAGAGAGACGCCGACGTAAGGCGCGTCAAGGCACCGACGCCACATACTAACGGGACCCGTCTAACGGAACACGGCGACAGAGCATCGCCTCAGCAATACAAGTAGACGCCGACGTAAGGCGCGACAGAGCACCGCAGCAGAATTATACGAGCATACGACACTGGTCGCAGCAGCGCAACGCTAACATACGACGTTGGCCGCAGTAGAGATACGTTAACATACGACGCTGGTCGCAGCAGCGCAACACTAACATACGACGTTGGCCGCAGCAGAGATACGCAGTCGCTAACCGTAAGAGAAACACGCCGACGCACGGCGTCACTGAGATACATTTACACATACCCAGCAGGGCGTCCTAACGGAACGATCCTAACGGGACGCGAGGACCGTTAGCCCACCACCAATCACGGAGCAAGCATAAAGCGAAGTGAAGAATATACACAAATCTTTCTTTTATTATATTTTTACAGTTGTGGTATATAGAGTTAAAGCAATAAAGTGAATATTATATGAAATCGATTGGCAGGGTGCCCCCTTAATACAAATTTATTGTAAACGAACCCTGGGCACGGCGAGTATACCCCAGCAAATATCAAAGAAGCAACGGGGCACGAAAAAGCTTCGTTACACGGTTATACCCGCACTCCTACGATGGCTGAAGTGTTACAAACGCATTCAGCCACGTCATGCCTTAGTTGTTGTAAACTTTATCCCAATTGCCTTCTTTGCATATTTTATTCTTTTTGCACACTACATACTTCGTATGTAATTATGTGTTAAAGTTAAGCTTGTTGGTAAGGCGGTTTCAAAGAAACTGGTATTGTTGCTTTTGTTCTATTTATAGAACTACAAAGAATTAACCATGTGTGTGTCTATTTGTTTCTATTTGAATGAATTAAGCGGGGGTTGCCCTTATTGCTTTTAAATGAAAACATTTATTTGAAGCAATTTTTAATTTATAATTTATTTAATAATTTAACGTAATTTCTAAAAATGTGAGGCGTAGCATAACCTGATTAAGGTTCAGTTAGTCTTACTTATGACTATCAAAACGCGTCCAACGCTTTTATTTAATTGTCTGATCAACGCTCTAGATAGATGAGGAGTGTGATGACTAGTACCTAGGACCTACCTAATTATTTTCTAGCTTTTATTATTATTATTACTTAATGTAAGTAATGTTTTCAATAAAACCGTTCAACTTAAACATTTTTTTTAATTATTTTATTTTCAAGTTTTTAGTCTTTATTTAATTGCCTATTATTTCTCATTCTATTTATTTCATTTAGTGACTCATTGTTACAAGGACTGTTTCCTGGCGATTTGTTACAATCTAGGTCCTCAATACATAATCCTTCCAAAGACTCAACTCTACTCGGCGCCACGTATGCTTGTCCCTCCTCGAACTCCAAAATATTTTGATGCCACTTCTACCGGAGTGTATGGAATATTTGTTCCAAATGTGAGCCAAATCGGACACAAATAAGATTTTTTTGAATATCTCTATCATTGCGCCACCTAGCGGCCTGCTGGTCGGCCGCTACACAGATTCAAGCTAAATAAAACCATTTAAAAAGACCAACTTCGTTAATATAAGGTTGTAAAAAACTGCACATGATCTTCGACATTTTGCAGTCGCGCTCTTGGTTTCACGCCTTTCGTGCTTGGTCCATTATGTGCGGATCTCGCCTTCTGAATTATATTTTTTTAAGTTTAATAACAAGTTGTTCCGTGCACACATACATAAACAATATACTAATTACTTATATAGGCGAACTCATCTTTAAAATGCTAATTTATTCGTGCGAAAATAATTTTAAATTTGCAAATAGATTTGAGAGGTATAGTGGTTTTAAAGTCACACTTGAAGTATCTACACACCTTGCCTACAAATCTGCGGGACAGGACCTACTTGTTTAATGCCGACTCCGAACGGCATCTGCAAGGCAGACGAGTTTTCACTGAGAAGCTTTTCATGACAGAAATACACTCGGAGTGCTTGCCAAGGGATGAGCCCGCTTGGAAAAATGTTCTTCTAATTGAAAAAACTTGTTTTTAAAATTTTGACGTGCTTTGCCAGGGGCTTGAACCCAGGATCGTCGGTGTGGTAGGCGGAGCACGCTACCAACACACCACGGCGGCCGTATCTACAAAATAACAGCAGTATCAACACTTAATATAGGAGGTGAAGTGAAATTGTTATTGTACATGAATAGAAAGCGACGTATTAAAAAAATTGCTTGGAGTTCGAGGACCTAGACTGTAACAAATTATCAGGAAAGAGTCCTTGTAATAATGAGTCACTAAATAAACTAAATAGAATGAGAAATAATAGGCAGTTAAGACTAAAAACTAAAAAAAATCTAAAAATGTGAGGCGTGGCATAACCCAATAAAGGTTCAGTTGGTCTTACTTATGACTATCAACAGAAATTTGACGCATCCAACGCTTTTATTTAATTGTCTGATCAACGCCCTAGATTGATAAGGAGTGTGATGACTAGTACCTAAGACCTACCTAATTATATTGTAACGAATTCACTGCAATTCCCCTTATTTGCAACCTTCTAACGTTCGAATCACTAAACTGTTGAATAAATAACTCCACTATTTGCTATTTATTAAAGTACTTCAGAATAACACTACTATTGCTCGCTAGATAGCGTCTTAAATCAAACTGATTGTCGTGTCTCTACTGTTGCTGCTTTTTATACTCTTCGATTTCCTTCCTTCTAGGCGCTTCTATTTCCAGAACTTACTAGTTAGTTATCAGCTATAAAATTACTCAGCTGTAACTACAGATGCGTGATTTTATAGCTTCTCACATACCCCATGCGCGTATATATGTGTGTAATACTTGCACAACTATTGCATACTTTTGGGAGCATCTCAGATAAGATATCTGCATGTGTTTGTGCGTCTCTTCTCCGCTGCGTGTACGTACATATGTGTAGACTCCATGATTGATCTATTGATGTGCACACAAGTCACTGCTTAGCATCGGCTTAGAGATGATAGTATCCCTTAGTGTTGCTAATATTCGTCACACTGCCCTCCCCCTATGTCTGATCGTCCCAATCAGGCAAATCTCCCGATCTAAACGCTGCCAGCCTTTCCAAAGGAACCACTTTCATTTGGTTCGTGGTTTGCCAATGGTTTGTATGCGGTACACTACATCGTTGATCCGTTTTACAACTTTGTATGAGCCTTCCCAATTACACTGAAATTTCGGGGACAACCCTTTTTTTCGTTGTAAGTTGTATAACAGCACCAAATCTCCTTCCTGAAACCCTTCCGAATTAATTGCTTTATCGTACCTCGCTTTCATCTTGTCACTCATAATCTTTGCTCGTTGCCTTACCAGATCGTGTATCTCTCTCAGCTCTTCTTCCAAGACACCAGTGAATTTCTTGACACTTCTCTCCGCATCGGCATCTATCTCATACTTCAAATCAGCTGGCAGTCGAAGGTCATTGCCAAAAATTACCTTTGCGGAAGTTTGGCCCGTTGTCTCATGTACTGCCGATCGGTGGGCCATCAAGAATAATGATATGTGTGTATCCCACTCCTTATGGTACTTGTCTACTATTTTCCTTAAATGTTCCTCCAATGTTCTATTGAAACGTTCCACCATACCATCGGACTGAGGATGCAATGCAGCTGTCCGTGTTTTTCGAATGTCCAACTTCTTGCACATTTCTTGGAACACAGCTGATTCAAAATTTCTGCCTTGGCCTGAATGTAACTCCATTGGTACACCATACCTTGCAACCCAATCGTTTGTAACCACTTCTGCTACTGTTTCCGCTTCTTAGTTTGGGATTGGGTATACCTCTGGCCATTTACTGAAATAATCCGTAACCACCAGTACGTATTTGTTTCCGCAGTTGCTAGTAGGAAATGGACCTGCGACATCCATGGCGATCCTTTCAAATGGTGCACCTGAAATATACTGCTTCATCTGGCCATGACTTCGTGTTTTGGGCCCTTTCGCTCTGTTGCAAACCTCGCAGTTGGCAATCCACTCGGTGACCGACTGACGGCAACCAACCCAATAGAATCTCTGCTTAATTTTCTCGAGCGTCTTCGTGATTCCAACATGACCTCCACTTGGACCATTATGCAGCTCGCTAAACACGTCAGGAATTCTCTTTCTGGGAACAACTATCAGTTTCTTCTTGCACTGACCATCCTCACTCTCCCATACTCGATGAAGGCAACCGGATATCAATTCTAACCTGTTCCACTGTGCCCAATATGACTTCGCAATGGGACTCTCTGCTGACATCGCTTCTCTGTTTGGTCTTTGTTTTCGTTCGAGCCCTTGCATAACATGTGACAGATCTGTATCTTCTAGCTGACACTTTTTTAGTTGTTCCTTGTCCCATTCATCCGTACACGTTATAGTCATTAGCCGGACATCTATAATGTCTTCTTTTGCCTCGGGCTTTGAAAAGTGCTTGCATTCCAAACTACATGGTCTTCGTGACATTGCATCAGCATTTCCATGGGTACTACCTTTTCGATGCTCAATGGAAAAGTCATAGCTTTGTAGTCGCTCGATCCACCGTGCCAATTGTCCTTCCGGATTACAGAACTGCAGAAGCCATTTCAACGCTGCGTGATCTGTCCTGACGCGGAATCGCAGGCCGTAGAGGTATTTGTGAAAATGTTTAATGCACTCTACCAATGCCAACAGCTCTCTCCGCGTAACTCAGTATTTCCTCTCTGGTTTTCCAATCGAACGGCTGCAATATGCAACTACCTTCTCCTGTCCGTCGACCAGTTGTGATAAAACGCCTCCTATAGCATATCCACTCGCATCTGTGTCTAGAATAAATCTTGCTCCTGGAATCGGATATGCCAACATTGGGGCAGTGCACAAACGCTCCTTCAATGTTTGGAAAGCCACTTCTTGCTCCTTCTTCCATTCAAAAGATTTATTTTTTTCTTGTAAGCTCATGGAGGTTATGGGCTACGCTGGAAAAGTTTGGCACAAATCGGCGGTAATATGTGCACAGCCCAAGAAAACTTCTCAATTCATGCAGGTTCAGTGGTCTTGGCCAATCCTTTACTGCCTCTATATGTTCATTTGCAGTACAGATGCCTTCTGTCGTTACCTTGTGACCCAAATAATTTACCTCCTTTTTAAACAGCGAACACTTTTTGGGACTTAGTTTCAGACCAGCGCCAGCTATTCTCTGGAAAACTTCCTCTAAGTTTTTAAGATGCTCATCAAAGTTTTTGCCCAATACGATGATGTCGTCTAGGTACACCAAGCATGTTTTCCAATGTAGTCCTTTCAATACCTGATCCATGAGTCTCTCGAAAGTAGCTGGTGCATTACATAGTCCAAAGGGCATTACTGTAAATTGCCAAAGACCATCTCCGACGCTGAAGGTTGTTTTCTCTTTGTATTCCTCCTTCACCTCCACTTGCCAGTAGCCACTTTTCAAGTCCAGTGTGGAAAACCATTTCGTACCAGAGAGCGAGTCCAGAGTGTCGTCAATTCTTGGCAATGGGTAGCTATCCTTTTTCGTGACGTCGTTCAACTTGCGGTAGTCCACGCAAAACCTCATTTTCCCATCCTTCTTCACAAGTACCACAGGTGAGCTCCATGGACTAGCTGATGGTTCGATGACGCCGCTGTCGCTCATTTCTTGTACGATTTGACTCACAATTTCCCGTTTCGCCAGTGGAACCCTACGAGGAGCTTGACGTATCGGCCTCGCGTCTCCAGTGTCAATTTGATGTTTCACAACATTGGTGCGGCCTGGTTGGAACCACCCTGGTCAAATATGTTTGCGTACTTTAGGAGCAGTTGCTTTGCCTTACTCTGATAATCTTCCTCTAGCCCCTCTGTCCATGCCGTGATGTCATTTGAAAGATCAGTATTACTAGATGAAACGTGTTCCTGGAGCTGTTCACAGTTAATAACTACTTCAGCTTCTTGGCATCTTCCCAAATTAGATCCTATGGTCTGGTAATCTTGCTCCAAGCAATGGTTTTATCTTCTTGTTGACTAAATCTGATCGAATGATGGAATGAGATGCACCCGTATCTACAGTCAGTAAACGTTCCTTTCCATCCACGTGTCCTCCGACAGTAAGATTGGTTGACCTTCTTCCAATTTGCGAGATAGAGATTATGGGGCATTCAATTGAGGGAGCCAGCTGTCGCCCCTTGCGGCTGACTCGCTTTAGTTTAACGATTGAGTGGACTTGGAGATTTGCTCATCTCCTTCAGCTCTGCGTTTACGGCCACCAACATTGTTGGAACTATTAGGACCGGTGCTGCAATGGCGTGCATTGTGGCCTGGGTTGCCGCCGCACTTGAAACATTTTTTTTCTGTTGTGACCCCTTTAGTGCTTCCAAAATTGTGTCTACCCAGTCTGGCCTTTCCACTTCCACGCGATGAGCTTTGTACGCTGGCTTACTCAAAAGTGAGGCTGTTTCCTGAGTTAGTGCATGCGATACCGTTTCAGCAAATGTTAATTTTGGATTCGCATATGTAGCTCGTTTAGTTTCCACATCTCGTATGCCATTTATGAAGCTCTGGATTTTTACCCTCTCGGTGTATTCTAGGGTGCGTCCGCATTTGCTAGATGAGCCAATCTTTCAACATCCGAGGCAAACTCCTGCAAAGTCTCATTCGCTCTTTGGTGACGGTTTTGCAACTCAATTTGGTATATCTGTTTTCTATGCTCGCTTCCATAACGTCTCTCGACAGCGGCCATCAATGCTTCATAGTTGTTCCGCTCTCCTTCGGGAATCGTCTGTAGGATTTCGGCTGCTGGCCCCTTCAATGCTACGAATAGAGCTGCAACTTTATCTTCAGTATTCCAGTTGTTCACTGTTGCGGTCTTCAAACTGTAGCTTAAAGACCTGGAAAGGAACAGAACCGTCAAAGGATGGTGCTTTTACCTTTGGATTGCTTACTGAAACAGTTGGGCGATTTAATTGCAACTCCTGTATACGACCTCTCTAAGCATCTACCTCGGCTTCGATTTTTTCCTCAAACTGCGTTATTTTCTCGTCCATACGCGATATGATATACGCGCCTCTTGCGTTTCGAGTTGTACTGTTATGCGTGCCTCTTGTTCTTTCAGTTGTGTTTCCATCTTTGATGGTTCCAGTTGGGATGCTATACTTGTCTTTTGTTCTTCCAGTTGAGTTTCCATCTTGTATGTTATCTGTGTCGACATTTCTGAAATACGTGTTTCTTGTGCTTCCATCTTAGATGTCACTGTCGATGTTTGTGCAGATATTGCAGCCAATATCACGTTCAAATCTGTGCTCGTAACTGTCTGCGATGTTTCAAGACAAACTCTTCCACGTTAATTCCCTCTAATTCCATTGCCTTTCGTAGTCGTGCCTGAAGTTCGATTTTATTGCCGGTTGTATTTAATCCTCGGCTCTCCAACTCCTTCAGTTGCTTGATCTTCAATTCACTCCACTTTGCCATGTCCAAGTTGTATCCGAAGTCTTCGGAATTTATTCAACACAAATTGTAACGAATTTACTGCAATTCTTCTTATTTGCAACCTTCTTCTAATCTTCGAATCACTAAACTGTTGGATAAATAACTCCACTATTCAATAATGCAAAATGGCATTTATTAAAGTACTTCAGAATAACACTACTATTGCTCGCCAGATAGCGTCTTAAATCAAACTGATTGTCGTGCTTCTACTGTTTCTGCTTTTTATACTCTTCGATTTCGTCGTTCCATACTTCTAGGCGCTTCTATTTCCAGAACTTCCTAGTTAGTTATCAGCTATAAAATTACTCAGATGTAGCTACATGTTTCTGAATTTCACTTCTTCATCAGCTAGCTTTTCGGGGGCTGAGCGCTGAACTCGAATCTCCAACATTCATATCAGTGCAAAGGCTGATGCCTTCAGCTGCTGAGCCATATGAATGTCCCGTTGTTCGCTGTACAATTGGTCTCTAAGAGTTGCCTTTTTGTTTATATTCCTTTTGATCACCATCTAGGCACATACACTCTGTATGTAGTTTATTCCTAATGGTGTGGATAAGATTTTTAGGCGCGCTGTTTGAAAGCTTAGTAACATTTGTTCGGATTTTTAGAGTATTTGTTTTTAATACTTCCGCTGTTACTATTATATTGTAACGAATTTTCTGCAAATCCTCTTATTTGCAATCCTCTGCTAAGTTCGAATCACTAAACTGTTGAATAAATAACTCCAATTTGTAGTAATGCAAAATGGCCTTTATTAAAGTGCTTCACAATAACACTCAACTGTGCAACGAATAGCTTGCTTAATAACCACACTGATTGATAGCTCAATGAAACTCTGCTATTCAAAATAATACTGCTATTGCTCGCTAGATATCGTCTTAATCGGAACTGCTTGACAACTCAAATCAAACTGAATTCCAGCGCCTCTACAATTGCCGCCTTTTATACTCTAGGAGTTCAATGTTCGCATCTTCTAGGCGCTTCCAGAATCTACTAGTCCAGCAGCAAACTTCTCAGCTGTAACTACAATTGCATGATTTTATAGTTTTTCTCATTGCATACTTTCAGGAGTATCTCAGATATATGCATGTGTTTGTGCATTGACTCTCCGCTGCTCGTATACGTACATGGTACATATGTGTAGACGCAATTATTGTTTCGTTTATGTAGATACATAATGATTGATCTATGGATGTGAATTCACGTCACTGCTTAGCATCGGCTTAGAGACGATAGCATCGTTCAGTGCTGCTAACATTCGTTACACTGCCCTCCACCTATGTCTGATCGTCCCGATCAGACAAATCTCTCGATCTATACGCTGCCAGCCTTTCCAAATGAACCACTCTTCTAATCCATGGTTTCCCACCGAATCTTGGATGGAACACCTTTCCGCCGGTGAGGGTTGTATAACAGTACCAAATCTCCCTCCAAGAAACCTTCCGAATTTTTGTTCTCATTGTACCTGCGTTTCATCTACCTACTCATTAGTCTTGATCGTTCCATCGCACTCTGTTGTTTGGCCAATGAACTTCTTCGCAGAGCTTGCACTTGACGGATAAACTTTGCATCATCATTATCGTCTGGACGTTTCACAACAGTAGTGCGCGCTGGTTTGAAACCACCCTTGCATTCCATCTGAAAAATTCTTTCAGTCATTTTAGTGCTTTCATTAGGTTTTGTCGATGCCGGTATTTTTCTCGCAGGTACTTTTATTTTCGGTTTCTTTGGCACATTCGATCCATCAACCTTTTCTTTTGACTTTCGTGGCCTTTGTCGAGTCTTCTCCACCATTACTCGATTACTACTGAACCCTTTCTCCAACTTGAAGTTAAGTGGTATATCCTGATTCTCATAACGCATCGTCTTGCTTTGCATGTCGATCTTGATGCCCTGGTCGATTAAGAAGTCCACTCCAATTATGATTTCATCAACAATCTCTGCCACTATAAAATTGTGTACTACCGTGACGTTCCCAATTGCGACTTCACATGATACTTTTCCTAGAACCGTGCTGTCTTCTCCAGTGGCTGTACGCAATCTTGCTCCATGCAATGGTGTTATCTTCTTGTTGACTAAATCCGCTCGAATGATGGAATGAGATGCACCCGTATCTACAGTCAGTAAACGTTCCTTTCCATCCACATGTCCTCCGACAGTAAGATTGTTTGACCTTCTTCCAATTTGTGAGATAGAGATTATGGGGCATTCAATTGAGGGAGCCAGCTGTCGCCCCTTGCGGCTGACTCGCTTTAGTTTAACGATTGAGTGGACTTGGAGATTTGCTCATCTCCTTCAGCTCTGCGTTTACGGCCATCCACATTGTTGGAGCTATTGGGACCGGTGCTGCAATGTCGTGCAATATGACCTGGGTTGCCGCACTTGAAACATTTAATAACTCCGGCATTTTTCTGTTGTGATCCCTTCAGTGCTTCCAAAATTGTGTCTACCCATTCTGGCCTTTCTACTTCTACACGATGAGCCTTATATGCTGGTTTACTTAATAGGGAGGCAGTTTCCTGAGTCAATGCATGTGATACCGTTTCAGCAAATGTCAGTTTTGGGTTCGCGTATGTAGCTCGCTTCGTTTCCACATCTCGTATGCCATTTATAAAGCTCTGAATCTTCACTCCTTCCGTGTATTCCACGGGTGCATCCGCATTTGCAAGATGAGCCAATCTTTCAATGTCAGAAGCAAACTCCTGCAAGGTCTCGTTAGCTTTTTGGTAGCGGTTTTGCAATTCTATTTGAAATATCTGTTTCCTGTGTTCGCTTCCGTATCGCCGTTCTACAGCAGCCATCAATGCGTCATAACTGTTCCGTTCGTATTCTGGAATAGTCTGTAAGATTTCGGCAGCTGGTCCTTTCAATGCTACGAAGAGTGCGGCAACTTTATCTTCCACATTCCAGTTGTTCACTGCTGCGGTCTTCTCAAACTGTAGCTTAAAGACCTGGAAAGGAACAGAACCGTCAAAGGATGGTGTTTTTACCTTTGAATTACTCGCTGAAACTGCTGGACGATTTAATTGTAACTGCTCCATACGACCCTTCAAATCATCGACTTCTGCCTGAAATTGAGCGATTTTTGCATCCTGCGCTTCCAGCTTTGATATTACCCTTGCTTCCTGTGCTTCTAACTGTGAAGACATTTGTGCCACCTGCAATGATAAGCGCTCCTCTTGTTCTTCCATCTTTGATGTTATGCGTGTCTCCTGCGATTCCAGTTGGGATGCCATATATGTCTTCTGTTCTTCCAATTGTGATGTTATACGGGTTTCCTGCGATTCCATCTTCGATGTTATGCGTGTCTCCTGCGATTCCAATTGTGATGACATGTTGGTGGATATTTGCGATGACATTTCTGTTATACGTGCCTCTTGCGCTTCCAGTTGGGATGCCAGTTGCGACGACATTGATGCTACTGTCGATGTTTGTGCAGATATTGCAGCCAATATCATGTTCAAGTCTGTGCTGGTAACCGTCTGCGATGTTTCGTTTTTCTCTTCAATTTTTGTTGTTGTTTCGTCCCCATCAGGATAAAAGACAAACTCGTCCACATCAATTCCTTGCGACTCCATTACCTCTCGCAGCCGTGCTTGAAGTTCGATCTTATTGCCGGTTGTATTTAATCCACGGTTCTCCAACTCCTTTTTCAGTTGCTGGATCTTCAATTCACTGAACTTTGCCATGTCCAAGTTGTATTCCCAATCTTCGGAATTTATTCAACAATTCCTCTTCTGACACCAATTGTAACGAATTTTCTGCAAATCCTCTTATTTGCAATCCTCTGCTAAGTTCGAATCACTAAACTGTTGAATAAATAACTCCAATTTGTAGTAATGCAAAATGGCCTTTATTAAAGTGCTTCACAATAACACTCAACTGTGCAACGAATAGCTTGCTTAATAACCACACTGATTGATAGCTCAATGAAACTCTGCTATTCAAAATAATACTGCTATTGCTCGCTAGATATCGTCTTAATCGGAACTGCTTGACAACTCAAATCAAACTGAATTCCAGCGCCTCTACAATTGCCGCCTTTTATACTCTAGGAGTTCAATGTTCGCATCTTCTAGGCGCTTCCAGAATCTACTAGTCCAGCAGCAAACTTCTCAGCTGTAACTACAATTGCATGATTTTCTAGTTTTTCTCATTGCATACTTTCAGGAGTATCTCAGATATATGCATGTGTTTGTGCATTGACTCTCCGCTGCTCGTATACGTACATGGTACATATGTGTAGACGCAATTATTGTTTCGTTTATGTAGATACATAATGATTGATCTATGGATGTGAATTCACGTCACTGCTTAGCATCGGCTTAGAGACGATAGCATCGTTCAGTGCTGCTAACATTCGTTACAATATCAATATGGTCATATGTATTTAATTAGCGAGCTTTGCTCATATTGCTTTACACAATGGTTTTTGTAATTGATATTAGAGAAAAATTGTAAGTTTACAAACGGCGATGGTTACTAGGACATGTTTCTGAATTTCACTTCTTCATCAGCTAGCTTTTCGGGGGCTGAGCGTTGAACTCGAATCTCCAACATTCATATCAGTGCAAAGGCTGATGCCTTTAGCTGCTGAGCCATATGAATGATCATATTGATATAATAGTAACAGCGGAAGTATTAAAAACAAATACTGTAAAAATCCGACCAAATGTTACTAAGTTTTCAAATTTTTCAATTTTGTTAAATTGGCGTGGCGTCGCACACATTAAGCAGAAGAAAACTTAAAAGTTTTGCAAACCGTTAATCGAAAGCCGTTAATATCACTTTGTAATATGGCGGAAATATGGTTCTTGGTATTATATTGTTACGAATATTAGCAAAACTGAGGAGTGCTGCCATCTCCAGGCCGATGCTAAGCAGTGACGTGAATTCACATCAATAATTCAATCATTATGTATCTACATAAACGAATCAATAATTGCGTCTACACATATGTACACATTCCGACGAGCAACATTTACATACAAGGCAGCGAGAGATGAGATGTCACACACCGATGAATTTACTTATACGCTTATGTGTGTGCGGGACACTGTAAACTACAAACACATGCATATATCTTATCTGCGTTGTCACAAGAGAGAGCAATAATTTGTACACGTAGTTGTGGCTGGCGATTTTGTAGCCGAAACAACTAGTAAGTTCTGGAAATCGAAGAGCCTAGAAGTATGCAGCGTAAACTATAAAAGCGGGGCAAGCGAGTAAGAAGAATTCAGTTTGATTTGGGTTGTCAAGCAGTTTGATTAAGACGATATCTAGCGAGCAATAGCAGTGTTATTTTGAATAGTAGAGTTTCATTGAGCTATCAATCAGTGTGGTTATTAAGCAAGCTATTCGTTGCACAGTTTGTTATTGTGAAGTACTTTAATAAAGGCCATTTTGCATTATTACAAATTGGAGTTATTTATTCAACAGTTTAGTGATTCGAACTTAGCAGAGGATTGCAAATAAGAGGATTTGCAAGCAAATGCGTTACAATTGGTGTCAGAAGAGGAATTGTTGAATAAATTCCAGAGGACAACAAGGACATGGCAAAGTTCAGTGAATTGAAGATCCAGCAACTGAAGAAGGAGTTGGAGAGCCGTGGATTGAATACCACCGGCATTAAACTCGAACTTCAGGCACGACTACGAGAGGCAATGGAATTAGAAGGAATTGACGTGGAAGAGTATGACTTTCATCTCGATGGCGAGGAAACAACAAAAATGGAAGAGACAGTTACGCAGACAGTTACGAGCACAGACTTGAACATGATTTTGGCTGCAATATCTGCTCAAACATCGACAGTGGCTTCCCAATTGGAATCGCAAAAGACAGATATAACATCTCAACTAGTATCTCAACTGGAAGAACAAAAGATAAGTATGGCATCTCAACTAGAATCCCAAGAGAACCGTATAACATCCAAGATGGAAGAACAGAAGACATATATGGCATCACAACTAGAGTCGCAGGAGACACTTTTAACATCCAAGATGGAAGCACAAGAGGCACGTATAACAGAAATGTCATCACGAATATCCACAAATATGTCATCACAGCTGGAAGAACAAAAGACATATAT
Organism: Eurosta solidaginis; assembly: GCF_040869045.1. Classification (NCBI taxonomy): domain Eukaryota; kingdom Metazoa; phylum Arthropoda; class Insecta; order Diptera; family Tephritidae; genus Eurosta; species Eurosta solidaginis. Next base: position 116,617,783 of record NC_090319.1, on the reverse strand, counting down.
GGCAACCCAACTGAAAGAACAAGAGACACGCATAACAGTACAACTAGAAGCACAAGAGGCGCGTATATCATCAAAACTCGAAGCGCGCATGGACGAAAAAATAATGCAGTTTGAAGAAAAATTCGAGGCAGAGGTGGATGCGTTGAGAGGTCGTATACAGGAATTGCAACTTAATCGGCCGGCTGCTTCAGCGAGTAATACAAAGGTAAAAACTCCATCTTTTGACGGTTCTGTTCCTTTCCAGGTCTTCAAGCTTCAGTTTGAGAAGACCGCAGCAGTGAACAACTGGAATGCGGAAGATAAAGTTGCTGCATTGTTCGTGGCATTGAAGGGGCCAGCAGCGGAAATCCTACAGACGATTCCCGAAGGAGAGCGGAACAATTATGAAGCATTGATGGCTGCTGTAGAACGACGTTATGGAAGCGAGCATAGAAAACAGATATTCCAAATTGAGTTGCAAAACCGCTACCAAAAAGCAAATGAGACATTGCAGGAGTTGGCTTCAGATGTTGAAAGGTTGGCTCATCTCGCAAATGCGGACGCACCCGTGGAATACACCGAGAGGGTAAAAATCCAGAGTTTTATGAATGGCATACGAAACGTGGAAACGAAGCGAGCTACATACGCGAACCCAAAGCAAACATTTTCTGAAACGGTATGCCATGCATTGACTCAGGAAACAGCGTCGCTTCTGTGTAAGCCAGTTTTCAAAGCACGCCGTGTGGAAGTAGAAAGGCCAGAGTGGGTAGACGCAATATTGGAGGCGCTGAAAGGATCGCAAAAGCGGAGTGAAAAAGTTATCAAATGCTTCAACTGCGGGAAGTCCGGTCACATTGCACGTCATTGCGATCTTGGCCTTAATAGTTCCAACAATGTGGGTGGGCGTAAACGCAAAGCTGGAGGAGATGAGCAAGAGCGAGTAAGAGGTAGAGAGCTAGATCCAGCTATTGAATGCCCTGTGATATCTGTGTCGCAAATTGGTAGAAAATCGAGCAGTCTTACCGTCAGAGGGAATGTGGATGGCAACGAACGAATACTGACTGTAGATACGGGCGCATCTCATTCCTTGATCCGATCTGACTTGGTCAACAGGAGAGTAAAACCGTTACCTGGAGCAAAGTTGCGTACGGTCACTGGCGAGTATAACCAAGTTCAGGGAGAAGTGATATGTGAAGTATTGATTGGGAAGGTCATGGTTCTACACAAATTTGTTGTGGCGGAGATTGTTGATGAAGTTATATTGGGAGTGGATTTCTTGGTTGACCATGACATCAAGATCGATATGCAGAGAAGGGTGATGCGTTATGAGAACCAACATGTGCCACTTAACTTTAGTTTGGAAAAAGGGTTCAGCAGTAATCGGGTACTGGTGGAGAAGACTCGACGAAGGCCACGAAATTCAAAGGTAAAGGTTGATGGAACAAATGGGCCAAACAAATCAAAACCGAAGGTACCTGTGAGAGAAACACTGGCATTGAAAAGCCCTAACGGACGTACTAAAACGAAGAAAGAATGCAAGGGTGGTTTCAAGCCAAGGCACACTACTGTTGTGAAGCGTCGGAACGATACTGATTATGCAAAGCAAATCCGTCCAGCGCAAGCTCTACGAAGAAGTTCTTCATTGGCCGAGCAACAGAGTGCGAGGGAACGATCGAGGATAATCAGTAGTAAGATGAAACACAGGTACGACAAGGAAAATAATTCGGAAGGTTTCCGGGAGGGAAATTTGGCACTGTTATACAACCCTCACCGGCGGAAAGGTGTTCCATCCAAATTTCGGTGTAGTTGGGAAGGCCCGTACAAGGTTGTGAAGAAGATCAGTGATATCATCTACCGCATACAAAGCATTGAGAAACCACGGAGTAGAAGAGTGGTACATATGGCGATGCTAGCAGCGTTTAGATCGAGAGATTTGTCTGATCGGGACGATCAGACTTAGGTGGAGGGCAGTGTCACGGATAATCAAATCATGTATACACATATATAAGGCAGCCGAAAGATGTCACACACAGATGCATTTACTTATACGCCTATGTATACGCGAGAGACTGTAAACTGCAGCCGTTCACATCGGTGATTCAATCATTATGTATCTACATAAACGAATGAATAGTTGCGTCTACACATGTGTACGTGTGCGAGCGGCGGAGCGGCGATGCGCAGGCACCTGCATATATCTTATCTGAGTTGTCACAAGAGAGAGCAATAATTTGTGCACGTAGTTGTGGCTGGCGATTTTGTAGCCGAAACTAACTAGTACGTTCTGGAAATCGAAGAGCCTAGAAGTATGCAGCGTAAACTATAAAAGCGGGGCAGGCGAGTAAGAAGTAATTCAGTTTGAGTTGAGCTATCAATCAGTTTGATTAAGCACGCGATCTGGCGGCCAATAGTAGAGTTTCATTTGAGTTATCAATCAGTTTGGTTATTAAGCCAGCGAGTAGCAAAGTATAAGTGTATTGTGAAGTACTTTAATAAAGGCCATTTTTCCATTATTCAATATTGGAGTTATTTATTCAACAGTTTAGTGATTCGAACTTAGCAGAGGATTGCAAATAAGAGGATTTGCAAGAAATTTCGTTACAATATCAAATATGAATTAAAAAGCGTTTCGAAATAGGAATCATAAATGATTATTTAAGAATAATCACATTTATGGTACATTTTTCTCCCGACGATACGTTAATTTTCGAACAGAAAATGCTTTTGAATTTGAACGTTTTTAATCATCTTCGGGTATGATATTTAAATATTTTTTGATCGAAATTTTCAAAAAATGCTGGCTGGGATGTTTCTCATCGTAGCAATATTTAGCATGCTGTGGTTTCCAATTTGGCAAAAACAGTTGATGCTGGTAAAACATATATGTCAAAAATTTCCCTTGTGATATTCAAGCTATAATACTCAAAGGAAAGCTTTTTACAGATTTTACATAGGTTGGTTGAACTAGCTGGTCCATAGTTTTACCAGAAGTTTGCTTAACGACGAAACTAACCTATGTTATAAAATATTTCCGTCCTCTTCGCAAATACTAGAAGCTTTCTAGCACCTATTCCACTTGCTGCTTCTAGATCTGACAGCCGTATCACTCCTAATAGCTGGAGTCCACTGATGACCTGATATGAAACTTCTCGCTCTCTGAGAGCGCGTGAAAATGTGCATTTTTTATAACATTGGCCATAGATGCCATCACGCTCAAAACCAAATTTGGGCATTTCAGAATAACTTTGGGGTATTTTACATGGTAAAGGTTTAATTTATGATTTTCACCGAAAATTTACTCGAGATTGTCAAATGGGATATCAAAAAACTCGAATTTTTTTCAGGATTACAAATCCGAAGAAAAAAATAACTCTTTTCCACTCGTGGAAAATTTATCAGTTAAACACCTTTCATCGAAAGGCTGCACACGAAACGGGTTTCGGTAACAACTTTCGATTGATATAAAAGTCAGCTTCTTAGTCTTCGCATTGATGTAAATCGATGCGTAAAGGCCATGTTTTTGTGGAGCGTTGCGACATTCTGTTTTTGACAGCTGAGATAAATTGTAGGTATATGTACGTATAGGTTAACGCAACATGTTTAATTAATAGCCTTTTGCGGACGACAACGCAGGTACTTCACCAAGTGATCTAATTTGGTATTTTTCGCGTTTTTGTTGTATGTCGATATGCATATGTATGTACATAAACGGTTTGGCCGCATCAAAGTGAAAAAAGGGGATAGCCGTTCATTGTTATCTTATGGCGATGCCAATGCAGCAAAGCACAGCAACGCAATCGAAATATGTTATTTCAAATTTTTTCACTTATCTACCACAAAATATTTCTACAAAACTTTGCCTTTTTTATAAATTTGAATAAGTTTTTATCAGCTTACTTGCTGATTTATTTGAAAATAATGAAACCGAACGGATTTCTTGGAGTTTTTTTTTTTGCGTGTTTTAGGCCCATTCTTGGAAACGAATGAACTTTTGTTTACAATTGAATGAACTCACAGCTGATTTCAAGCCCCATTCCTGGAAACGAATTGAGAGAGAATGAATGTTTCGTATCAAGTCATCAGTGCTGGAGTCTTAGCCTGGCAAGCGCAGAGCACAAACAAAAAACGTGCTCGATCGTATCCTCCTCCAACCCGCCCCTCCTCCATCTGGTATCACTGACCAAGCCTAGTTTAAAATTTTACTACAATCCGTAAAATTTCGTCTTTCTTCTATCCTTAAAAACAATTGCTGCAGTATCTTAGACGGATTGTGAATAAGTTTTTTAATGTATTGCATATAATTCTCAAATTTATATGCTCAAAAAGAATCTAACGGACCAAATTGTTTTACGCAATCGCTTAAATGCAAAAGGCCGTGGACATTGAAACTAATTAAATTCGCGCCAAAATAATTACTAAATAATTTAACAAACTCCTTTAACATTTCATTCGCAACATTAGATTCTACTTTACAAGACTTCTCACAGGAGAGAAGTCGAATAGCGCAATGCAACAAAAGAAAGTGATATAAAGGTTATCCGGTATGCAGTCTTTTAAAACGAAAATGCCAGAATACAATAAAAACTGCCGGTATCCTGTCGATTTCCAGTTGCTTAATTTGTCTAGATCAGAAAAATCAATTTTTGGTTCATTCTCGTTACGTTCCCTCTTTTAGTAAGCAACTTGTGTAGTTTTTTAGTTACTCCTAAGTCCACTAAATGCATGGGTTCTAAGGGAAACTGAGAAACCACGCCAATATTTACGGATTCTAGTAAAATCTCCCTCTGCTTATGGAATGAGAAATCTAGCCTAGTTTTAAATGAATCATATGTTCTTAGCTCGCCCACTTCTTGGGATAGGCACACCCGATCTAAGTGTTGCCCCATTTGCAAACATTTCGGTAAGCTATTTTTTGCTGTATGACCCTTTACCCCAGTTATAAATGCCCGAGCTGGTGAATCGCAAGTAAATAGCCTAACACTAAATTCCTTTAACAATTGTCTAGATCCCACTTTCACCCCATTCTGAGCTAAAGTGCCTATCTCTTCACAAAATTCTTTTAAAAAATCATTTACATCTGGGGGCTTACTCATCCCTGAATAACAAGCTATCATAAATGGTTCCGAATTGGGGAAATCTACAACATGGCCCAAAATTGGCCATAATACCCTGTTAGAACTTTTGAAAACTTTAAGCCCGTCTATCCCCACATCTATTGAAATTCGTTCTAAACTTTCGAGAAAATCAAATTCTTTAAAGTAAAAATTATATTCAAACCCAAAATGCAAAAACTCGCCCTCTGAAAAAGACCTAATAACTACTAGTTCCCTGCTTGTACCCAGAACTGTTCTAGCGTCTACTGGCAATCCCTTAAGTCCTGCTCCATCCAAAGAGTGCAAAAGATCAGAAAAACTACTCTGTGATGTTTTATTTCTAAATGCCCAACCTTTCAACGCTAAACGTACCCTTCCCGTCAAAAAATATGCCTTTTCCCTGCTCATTAAATTTGAGAATGTTCTCTTATTCATCGTTATAATTAATAATAATAATAATAATAATAGTAATATTAGTGATAGTAATAGTAGTGATATTAATAGTAATAATAAAAATTAAATGAATTTTTGTCGGTGTTATCCTGTTTTGTTGTTGTGCTGTTGTGGTGTTCTGCAGTGTGTTCCTCAAAGGCACTGGAAATAAAAAGTCAAATTGTTTTTGCAATTTTTTAGTAAATGGGGATTTCAGTGGTTAAATAAATATGTATAAATTCGAAGGTATTTTTATAAGCTACTTCGGAGTTGTAATCATGTTAAAATCCGTTAACAAGTTTTAAAAATATTTCAATTTTAAAAAACGATGGTTTGAACTTTTAGCGTGAAATTACCCCTAAAGCTTTTGCTATTTGCACCAAAAAAAAAACAATACCGTTGGAATCACTGGTAAATTCTGTTTAAACAATATAAATGTATTTTATTTTTGTAATAGAGTAAAAAAGTAACTAAATGAGCTGATAACCTGATAGGGTCCCCAAATGATCGAAAGCCCGACGGGATTACAAGTAAGGTGAAGCTAATTATAAAAGCATGTTAATAAGGCAGCAGGTGCGAATGAAGAGTTACAAACAAACATACAGATAAAGCTAATAAAAGCGTGTCATTAAAAACAATTAAAAGAGGGCGGATGGAGGAGACGGAGGACGCCACTGCTCACTTTGTAAGCCCTCGACTTATTTCATCCATTGAGTTTGTAATATTGGTATACGTAAAGTTGTAATGTGTAAAAATAAACACAAACAGCTTCCATTTGATACCCATATTGTACAAACACACCCCCCAAATACATGATCTCTCAAGACCCTAGCCAGAACGGGATAAAAAGTATCCTATAACCGTCTCCCGGTTCTAGGCTACCTCTCCACCAACGTTGTTTTATATATAGATTAAGATGACACCATACAATCTTCTTTGAACTTTGTCAGGGGCCTTGCACTGGACCCGTTTTGACATACACTATTATGTATATATGTACAGGCGCATGCAAATTAAAGTTTATGTTGGGTTAATTGAGTTTTTAAAAAACTCTTGCATTTTATTTCAATGCTGCTCAAAAACTGACTAAGCTTTACATTTTACTCTTATTTATAACTTACAAATAGTTTACAATAGGAATATTGAATAGGATGTTTATCTTAATACGATACCTTAGTAATTTTACTCCTGGCATTGCATCAGCTGGCTAACGCAATGTCAGTATGTGGGAATGGAATGTTACAACAGATTCCATAAATAAATCAAATAGCAATGTTTAAACAATTTGTTTATATTTGCCACCTGATTTGAGTGGAGTCATGTTCCTTAACTCCCCCCTTTCTTCAGATGAAACGTCCCTGTTTCATTCAGTGAATTAGTTAATATTTCAATTTGAGAACTCAAGTTTTTAAATATCTTTTCATTAATTTCAGTTTGTTTTCTTTGCTTAAATATTTTGTATTGATTAGCAGCTTTGACTAATACTATTATCATAAATATAACTGTTACTATTATTAAACCTATCCAAAATATGGGTTTTGATTTTATTTCACCTTTTATGACATCAATAAAGCTTATATTTTCAAATTTTAAATTTAAGTCTTCAGATTCTATATATTTAACAATTTCAAAGTTACTGAATTTATTATTTTTTACATATTTCCATATTTTTCATCTGTGTTCTCATAAGTTACATTTTCAATTTTTGACTGATTTTTAAAAGTTACGAGATAAATTCCATTTACATTATGATTGTCAACAGTATGATTTCCTGAAACTAAAATAACACCATCTTTTATTACATCAATTTCTTTATTCCTCTCTTTAATTTTTATACATCTAGTCGATTTTCCTAACAAAATATCCACTAAACAAGAATTTGAAGATTTTATTTCACAATATACATTCACTATTTCTTTCTTACAATTTTTAACATTAACATATTGATTCTCACATTTTGCAATCTCTTTTTCGATAAATAACTTACCATCTTGCTTAGCTATTGCTCTTACTTCGTAAAATTTACAATCTAAAAAAATTTTTGGATACCTAATATAAATAACTATTAAATCTTTATTCTGTAATATTTTAAAATTAGAAATATCTATTAAATCTGTCACACTCAATCGTCTATGTTCGTTTGCAATAATGTCTCTAATTTCATCTAAATGTAAAATTGCTGGATTCAAAATTCCTAATTTTCCTAAAGTTATTGTATGAATAATATTCTGTAATTCATTTAGTAAAAATTTATTCCTACGTTTCCTTAGTTGTGTAGCATGATCATTTTTATTTGCGTTTTTTATTGTCTCTGATAATTGAGAAATAACTTTAAATACTTCTGAATTTGTCATAAATTGTTTATTGTTATTTAAAATTAACTCGTTTAATTTATTATTTACCAAAACTAAATCGTCGTGATCCGGGGTACCGGCTATCCACTTCCATAAAGTCCCTAATTCATTAATTCCTCTTTTTAAACGTCTCTCCGTTTTTTTTAATTGCCCTAACAACGTCTGTATTAGCTCTATTCCTGGGTCCATATTGATATGAAACTCGTCACGTATGTCAATTTCCCTAACATTATCATAACCTAAATTTTTGTTGTAATCCTCCTGATCTATTAGTAATATTTCGGAAAAATAAGTTAAATTTGTAACATGGAAAAGGTCACCAAAGTCGTTGTATAATGCTACGTCTCCATCTTCTATTAATACATAATCTTCTCTTGTATAATCGATTATATCCGTCCCTACTATAGTAATTAATGCCAGAAATATGATTAACTCCATTTCCTGTAATTAAAGTTAAGATTTAATGTTATCCTTATGTACTATTCTATTCCTATAATTGATTCTAACTTTATTTCCTAAATCTTCCTTTACCACTTGCTTTTTAAATCTAGGTTTTAGCTTATTTCTCTCCCCTATAATCTTTTCATATATAACATCGCCACGTTGGTATGTTTTACTAACCCTGTTTCTATTTTCCCTATCTAACATTTTATTTTGCGCAGTCAAAAGCTTTGACCGAACTGCATCAAGTGGCACTTTATTAAAAAGTATTTGAAATGGTTTTTCTTCTATTACTGAGTGAATCGTTTTATTGTATTGATGCACAGCACGATATATCGACTCAGCAAAACTTATTATTATATTCATTTTTAATGCAACACGCGATTTCTATTACGGTCGAATGCACTCTTTCAACTTGTCCATTAGTTGTGCTATGACTTGGACTACAAAAAATAATTCTTATTCCTAATCTTTGCATTAAAGATTTAAACTGCATTGTAATAAACCCAGGTTCATTATCAACCGTTATTTCCTTTAACTCAGGAAAACTTTGGATAACTTCCATTACTTTTTCCTCCAAATTAATTTTATCTTCAATTTGCTTTACTACCAAATATTTAGAATATGCATCAGTGCAAGTAATAAATTTCAAATGTTGAGCATAAAAAATATCAATATGAACTTGTTCTCCCTCTCTTTCCGGTATTGGAACTTCCCCAATTGGAATCTTTTTCGGATGCCTGTCGTATTTATTCCTGTTACATACTTCGCAATTTCTTGAATATTGTTTAAATTGCTTATACATTTCGGGCCAATAGTACTGATCTTTGATTTGTTTTAAGTTTTCTCTATAATTGCGGTGTGCGCGATTATGAGTTTGTTCTATAATAGCCGCTTGGTCCTCCCTATTAGTAATATCATTAGGGAAAGATCTAGAATGCATAAATTTTGTCGATGGGTAAGTTTCTCTTAAGACATGTTTAATTCCATAAAGCACCTCTGGTGTGCAGTAAATTGCGGTAACCAATTTTGGGTTCAAATATTCTGTCAAAACCGAAGGAATATTTTCAGGTTGATCATACTCGATCAAAAAGCGTTTGTTATTAAATGGAAATATGGCTTCTAAGGCTGTAATTCTAGCACCCTTATCAATAAGGATTTGCTGTTTGAAATGATTTAATGGTTTTTTTGTTGCAGCAATTTGACATTCATCACTACTTTCTGCAGAATGTTGTGTATTAGTTAAAGAGTCGCTTGAGTTACTTTCATCATTTTCCGACTCTGTTACATTATTTAAAATTTGCCGGGATAAAGCATCTGCAACCACATTTATTGCACCTGGTTTATAAATAATTTTTGGGGAAAACTCCTCAATAAATGCCCTCCATCTTTTCATTTTGATATTTGGATTTCTTTCAGAAATTGTAAATGATAATGGTTGATGGTCGGTGTGAATCTCCAAATCTCTCACCGAATAAAGGTAATTTCGTAAATTCTTCAATGCCCACACAATGGCAAATAATTCCTTTTCATTTGTCGCATAGTTTTTTTCAGTCGTGGTTAATGTTTTTGAAATAAAAGTCACTGGTCTCCCCTCTTGAGATAACACAGCTCCTACGGCTACATTTGATGCATCTGTTGTTAGAACAAATTTTTTTGTAAAATCTGGTTGTATCAATTCTATCTGCCGACACAACAATCCCTTTAGTTTTTCGCAAGCAGCTATTGCCTCTTGGTCTAGATTGACAATAGTTTTTTTTGATTTAAATTGGGAGATTTTACCATTTTCCCCTTGTAAATATTTTGTAATTGGTTTTGCTATTTTAGCGTAACCTTCTATAAATTTCCTATAATATCCCGTTAAACCTAAAAATCCTCTAACCTGACGTTAGAGTTCTTGGTATTGGATAATTTTTTATTGCTTCTACTTTCTTTGGATCGGTTTTAATGACCTTATGAGATACAATGTATCCCAGAAACCCAACTTCTTGCTCAATAAACCTAGACTTTTCTAGAGATATTTTCATATGGGCCTTTTTTAGTACTTCTATTACCAATTCTAAATGTTTCAAATGATCCTCCAAATTACGTGAATATACTATAATGTCATCAATATAGACATGACAAAACTTCCCGATATATTCATGCAAAATATTATTCATAGTCCGCTGGAATATGCTGGGCGCGTTGCGAAGGCCAAAGGGCATCCGCCGTACTTCCCGTTATTAACAGAGAAAGCCGTTTTTTTCAATATCCTCTTCTCTCATTAATATTTGATGAAATCCAGATTCGAGATCTATCGTTGAAAAATATTTTGATTCCCCCAAATTTGAAAGTATGATCTCTGGATTCGGCATCGGATATCTATCCGGAATGGTTTTTTCGTTTATTTTTTTAAAATCAATCACTAAGCATAGCTTAGGACTTCCATCCTTATTAATTCCCTTTTTTGGAACTACCCAACATGGAGAGTTATATGGACTCTTACTTTCCCTTATAATCCCCTTCCGCAATAGACTTTGGACTTCTTCATTAACAAAACCATTAACAGACATTGGATATGGATATTGTTTGGACCAAATGGGTCTTTCCTCATCCATGCGAATTTCTGCTCTGACATCTGTGTTGAATGGTAAATCCAAATCAACATCTTCATGTTCTTTTTTTATAACATCAATTATCTTCTGACGAAGATTTTTTATATTGCCCTCTTTTGGGCTTATTTTATTATTTGGAATTTTGCTGGTACATTCTTCAGCTGGCGCTGTGGAACGTTCTTGTTCCACATTTGTTCTATTTTTTATATTATCTGTACTATTGCCGGTATTACCATCGGCTGGCGCTGTGGAACATTTTTGTTCCACAAAGTTCACTTTATCAACCTCACTTTCTTTTTCACAACTGTGCTTCATAGCACTCCTTTCCCCAAATTCATAAATTTTCCCAGTTCTATTAACAATTAACTTCTGGTTTTCCAGATCCACTAAAGCGTTGACTTTCCGCAATAAATTATAACCTATAAGGAGATCTGACTCCAAGCTATCAATTTCGTAAAAAATCTCCTTAACACCAAACAGATGAATTTCATGGTAAAATCTTATTATTGTATAACCATTAATGGTTTTTATCCTCTTATAAATATCCAATTCTTTTGGATTCCTATAAATTCCCTTCCTGATGTAACAGGATGTTGCACCTGTATCCACTAAAATTTCAAAATCTTTTTTTATAGCTTGGTCATACAGATATATATATGGCAAGCTTACTCTTGGCCTAAAATAGCCTTCATTAATATTATTTACTCGTTGTACTTTTTCCTGTGGTTGCGCACTGACTTGCGCACCTCCAACTCTTTTATTAAAATTGTTGTTTTGCAAATTGTTTCTAACTCCCTGTGGCATATATCTATTACTAGGCCTATTCTCAATTTGCAGGGATGGATCTACATCCATTGGCTCTGGACGGTTTTTTTTATCGTCGCCGAATATTGGACTATTTTTCTGCGGGTACCTCAAATTATTCTGAAACTCCTGACTTCTCCGATTATTATAAGGAAGTCTGTGGGGAGATGAATTAAAACTTTTCTGCGGGTGGCTTTGCGAATATTGCAAAGCAAATTGTGACCTCATTTGATTGGCATTTAACTCTTGAGCCTTGGCAAGCGCATTTGGCAAATCCTTCGGTGCCAAGGTAAACAATATTTGATCGAATGGGTGATTAAGCCCAGTTATAAAGGTCCGCAGAGCAGTGGCTCTGTTTTTAGAGTTTAGCTCTTTAGTTATGGGTGAGCTTGTCCCATGAGTCATTATGGTCTTATTTATGAGAAGCGTCAACTTCTCGTTAACCTCATTATAGAAACCTATCAGGGATTTCGATCCCTGCCTCAGGATACTCATCTCCTGTTCGATTATATGACTTGGCCTTTTGTCAGCAAAGGCAAAGTCCAGACGACTTAAAATTGCGTCGAAATTCAAAACTGTTCCGTGATTGGTCAGTATATCATTGGCCTCACGGGTAATTTTATTCCTTAAAATTGTTAACGCCGCGAAATATTTCCTACTTCCCCTTGTGTACAAGGAGATGGAATTATTGGCTGCTTCGCGCCAACTTACATAATTATTTATCTTACCCCCAAACTCAGGCAAAGATTTGATAACGTCTAAAGGTTCGTCACAATTTATATTTGAATCTATTTGTTCGGGTACAAACTCGGTCACAGCATCACTGGTGTTGATGGCCTGTATCTGTCGCCTCATTTGCTCTACTTCCGTTCGTAATGATGCCGTACTGGCGGCAATCAATCTAGATATTACATCCATATCAGTGGTACTATTATTACTATTTAGTGACATTTTTGTCAAATCTTCTATCAAAGAATCCAGATCTATATATCCTTTTCAAATCTTCTTTCACAATCTTTCAGCACTTCATATAACTTTTATTTTTTAATTTTGCTTTATCTCTCCTTGTTTTGCTTTCACTTTTATAATCTTCTAATTTATATGTACATACATATAATTATTTATACATACTATGTATTAACATATACCTTAACTATTTTATTCATTAACTTATGCTTCTTCGCCTTCGGATTCTCGTCCTTCTATTAGATCCTTGTTCGCTTTGTGGATGAATGCTGCTGTTCATATGTTGGTGGTCCTTTCACTTTCTGGAGTTACGTACTTCGCGTTTTTAGGTTTCTTGTAAGCTGGCAAATTTTTTGTTTGCTTTAATTTTAGAGTGTTTTTTTTCTTTTCTCTCTTTTTTAGAGATACTTGTTTTATTTTAATTTTCACAGTTTTTTTCTTTTCTCTCCTTTTTAGAGATACTTGTTTTCTTTTATTTTTACAGTGTTTTTTTTCCTTTTCTCTCCTTTTTAGAGATACTTGTTTTATTTTAATTTTTACAGTGTTTTTTTTCACTCCGGAGGACACGCAACCTTTTTACAGGCTATCACTGCGTGGCTCCTGGCAGGATCGCCAATTAAAGTTTATGTTGGGTTAATTGAGTTTTTAAAAAACTCTTGCATTTTATTTCAATGCTGCTCAAAAACTGACTAAGCTTTACATTTTACTCTTATTTATAACTTACAAATAGTTTACAATAGGAATATTGAATAGGATGTTTATCTTAATACGATACCTTAGTAATTTTACTCCTGGCATTGCATCAGCTGGCTAACGCAATGTCAGTATGTGGGAATGGAATGTTACAACAGATTCCGTAAATAAATCAAATAGCAATGTTTAAACAATTTGTTTATATTTGCCACCTGATTTGAGTGGAGTCATGTTCCTTAACTTGCATATATACATTTTATGATAACACCATAAAATCTTCCTGTACTTTGTCAGGGGCCTTGCACTGGACCCGTTTTGACATACACTATTATGTATATATGTACAGGCGCATGCATATATATATTTTATGATAACACCATAAAATCTTCCTGAACTTTGTCTGGGGCCTTGCACTGGACCCGTTTTGACATACACTATTATGTATATATGTACAGGCGCATGCATATATACATTTTATGATAACACCATAAAATCTTCCTGTACTTTGTCAGGGGCCTTGCACTGGACCCGTTTTGACATACACTATTATGTATATAGGTACAGGCGCATGCATATATATATTTTATGATAACACCATAAAATCTTCCTGAACTTTGTCTGGGGCCTTGCACTGGACCCGTTTTGACATACACCATTATGTATATATGTACAGGCGCATGCATATATACATTTTATGATAACACCATAAAATCTTCCTGTACTTTGTCAGGGGCCTTGCACTGGACCCGTTTTGACATACACTATTATGTATATATGTGCAGGCGCATGCATATATATATTTTATGATAACACCATAAAATCTTCCTGTACTTTGTCAGGGGCCTTGCACTGGACCCGTTTTGACATACACTATTATGTATATATGTACAGGCGCATGCATATATACATTTTATGATAACACCATAAAATCTTCCTGAAATTTGTCAGGGACCTAGCACTTCACTTATTTTGGTGTACGCCATGATCCATAAATGCACAAGCGCATGTACATTTGTTTATTATGGTGACACCATACAATCTTCCTGGCCTTTGTCAGAGACATGACACTTTACTTGTTTTGGTGTTCATCATAATATATAGATGCATCACCGCAGTTGTATCTCTATATTATGTTGGACACCATAATATATGTATTTAAGATAATAATACACATTTTTTGGAGTACTTACGTATGGCGGCGATGAAAATGATGAAAACCGCAGTTTTTATGCTATATGGTCGTCTGCAGGTTATGTTCCGCTTTGAAGCACTCTTTTCACTTTTTCGTTTGATTTTTTTCGCAACTACGCCGCAAATAATTAATAATTTTAGCGAAATTGCCAAAATCACGCTTGAATTTTTTTAAATTTTCCAACGTCAATGGCACGTCAAATAATTTTTCTTTATTTCCCTTGTTTTGGGATATTCATAAGCAAGACACTCATGTTGTTTCATTCGCACTCATTCTATTTATGGGAAATTTTTTTCACCCTCAAAAATATCCCAAAAACTAGAATTTTTTGACACAAAAATGTTTGAAAGTGTTGGAATTTCAGGGGAAAGTGGTTAAAAGTGGGTAGTCATGGTTGGCAGGGTTGTCAAATATCAACAGAAATCAGCTGTCAATCAATTAAAACTTACAGCTTGCACTGTCATCTAGCGTACAATACACCAATACAGCTTGCGCTGCCATATAGTGTAATACATTGCAAATATTCACAATAGTGCCATAGTACAAATAGATTTCTTTGTGTGCTCACAATCGTTTATTTTTAACAAATTATTTTAATAAAATATAGCTAAACAAAACCACTACGACCAAAATTGCCCAAAGCTCGCTACTAGACCGAATCTTTACAACCAAAACTTTATTTATAGATTTGGATTCCAAATAAGAGCGAAAAAGGGGCCCGCACATAAAAACAGCAATTGGAAATAATATATATGATTGTCGGCAGACATCGGTGCAATTCAGGAACGTGACATCTAAAACCAGAAGAATTAAACAAGAGGTGCCACAGGGTGGTGTTCTATCCGCGCTTTTGTTTAATTTCTACATGTCGAAGCTATGTAATAAAATAAACAACTATCCCTTATTTCTCCCGTTTTTTCGCCTCGTGCTACCTGACATTGTCACCGACCTATGATATAAAGTCGGCCTTTTTTTACAACATACACAAAATAAATGTCGACCATGGACATCCACGTCGATGGCATTGCCCACACGACTACCAAAAATACTGGGTGTGACGTGCGATCAAGATCTACATTTTGGCAAGCATGCATCCGCAATTGTACCTAGATAGAATCCAGAGCCGTAACAAAATCGTAAAATCTCTTGCCGGCGGCACTTGGGGTAAAGATAAACAGACGCTTACGTGCTACGCGTCTCCTATATGGTCGCCGAGCCTGAAGGCAGAAAATTCAGACCTGTCAAAACACCGCTTTGTCTTCTTATGTCCCCAGAGCACCACCTACATAGTGAGGCGAGAGTATTCCCCATTAGGGCGAGAAATGAAATGCTGAACAAACAGTTTCTGCTGAATACACAGAAACCTGGGCATCCCGGCAGACATATAATTAAAGGACCCCGCCACCAGGGTTTAAGGAGTCATCTCCACAAGCATTATGAAGAAATACGGCACTGAGATCTGAGCCATATGTAGAAGAACAACACAAAAAGGTCCTCAGTGATATCCACAAAAAGGCGGCGGACCTCCGTGCCAGGAATTGCCCGACGAACCCGTTCTTAAAGTTAAATACCCTGAGCTCCCAGAAGAGGAAAGCGATCTCCCTAGGGAGACGCGCGTCGAACTACCTCAACTTTGATCATGATACTGTAACTGGCTAAACTGTAACCTATCCCTATATAAACCACATAACACCAACCATCTTTTCAATTGCAATGTGGAACGAACGCTTCTAATACCCCTTTAAATGTGGTCCACCCCTGTTGAAACTGCAGGTTTCTTTAGACTTCTGTTGGCGGACATTGATGACAATTTGTGTGTGTGTGCACCTATTGGATGGGGCGAAGCACTGTTACAACAACAACAACCAGTAGCGATATGGCAGTGCAAAGGACATAAGTTCTCTTCTCCACAAAACGTCTAATGAAAAGCTTTTCATGGGAGAAGTGCTTGCCAAGCCACTGCCGATGGGCGACTCTTTTTAGAAAAACTTTTTTCTAACTGAACACATTTTTGAGTTAATTATTGGCCGATAAAAATATATATCAGTTTTAATTTTCTTTGAGCTTAAGGCCTATTTTTATAAAAAAAAAACTTGATTTTTGTGTTTAATTATTTAATTTAATCGATATTTCGACCTTAGTCTAAGGTCATCTTCAGGACTGCAAGAAACAATACAAAACACTAATAAATTTATCAAATTTTAACATTTTTGACAAGTAATTTTCACATTTAAACAATATATAAACAACATATAAAAAATATAAATATATGATTGAGTTGGGCCAAATATTTGTTTAGTTATTTAATATGGATTTGGA
The DNA here is from genome assembly GCF_040869045.1 of Eurosta solidaginis. Classification (NCBI taxonomy): domain Eukaryota; kingdom Metazoa; phylum Arthropoda; class Insecta; order Diptera; family Tephritidae; genus Eurosta; species Eurosta solidaginis. The sequence continues at coordinate 116,600,913 of NC_090319.1, read as the reverse complement.
GCTTTTAGGCCGATTTAATTAAATAAAACAAGTTTATTTTTTTATTTCCGACGCGTTTCGACACATTTTCGTGTCTTCCTCAGGGAATCTTTTTATTAACTACGAAAAACATATATGTTACAAATACAATAATTGGTATTAATGTTGAATATTAAATCACTTACATTGTTTAAACCAGTGGTTTTTGTCACATTTCTTTAAAAATATAAGTACACATATTAATAACAAACAAATATGAACAATTATTAAAAATCACACCGACATTTACTACATCAAAATACCGTCTATTAGCATTAAAAACAATATTACACTTTTCACCTGCAGACATTGTTTGTTATTGACGTCGCATAGGCACACTTAATATTATCAACGTCCTCTTTAAAGTTAATCGTTGTTGGTAGTTTTTGTTGTATGCGCAGTCCCTCTAGTGTCATCCTTCTACGCGTTCTGTTCTCCACATCAAGTTTTGTTGCGTTGTCGAAATCAGCTGTGTGTTTCTTTTCCGTAAGGTGTTGGGACAGTGCTGTGTTGTTTTTGTTGTTTTTTGCATCTAGTTTATGTTCCTTTATTCTCGTTCCTAGTGATCTTTTTGTTGTGCCGATATAAACTTTGTTACATTTCTCTCCTTCGTTACCATGACATTGAATTTCGTAAACTACGTTATGTAGTTGTTCCTTTTCAATTTTGTCTTTTGTTTTTGTATATATGCTTTTTAATATATGATTTGGTTTTTGTGCATAGCTTGGTATGATTTTGTGTAATGTTTTGTTGTCTGTTAGGTGTGGTATGTATGTAACGCTAATGTATGTTTTTGTGTTAAGATAGGCTTTTCTTGACCATAATGTTGCTTTTAGTGCAAGTAAAACTCCACTATTACATCCCAACGTTTCGCTAAGCACCTTAGCTTCCTCAGGGGTGAAACTGCATTTATTTAAATATTTTTCAATTTACCAACGTAATTTGACATGAAATTATAAAAATAGTTGTTTAAAATTTCAACAATGTCCAAAAATTAAAACCAAACAAAAAACAATAATCGAAAATGGACTTACATACATATACATATATGTTAAATTTTCTATTATAAAAACATATATCTGATACCATCTATATGTGGTACAATTGTCAAACTAAACAACAGAATTTAAAGGCATAACAATAGGCCGCGGAAATGCAATCCGTGTCTTCTTTTATGTTTACTGTTTTGTTCTTTTTCTCCATTATTCGTAAGCTCTCTATAGTGTATCTGATTTTTGTTCGTTTCTCTTTGTCTAATTTTTTGACATTTTTCATATCAGCTGAGTGACCGCTTGATGTGGTGTGTTGCGATAGCGCTGTGTTGATTTATTTTTCCTTATGTATGCTTCATGCTCATTTAGGCGGACTCCTAGACTTCGCTTAGTCGTGCCTATGTATATTTTATCGCGGCTTTCGTTTCTTTACCTTTGCATGGTATTTCATAGACAATGTTATTTTGTTGTGAAGTTTTGAGAGGGGTTTTGGTTTTTGTGAAGATACTAGATAATGTATTATTCGATGTGTATGCTAAACATATGTTATTGTTGTTAGACTTAATGTGTTTGTAGAAGTATTCGGTTAATCTAGGTATGTACTAAACACTGTAATACTGTTTGGGTTGATCAGTTGTGGTTCTTGTTGTATTTGTATTGATATTATTTTCAACATTTGACATTTTCTCTCGAATTAGGCTGTCTATAAGTGTTTTTGGAAAGTTATTGATTGTAAGAATTTGTTTAATTTTTCTTATGTTTGCTTCCCAGAAGTTTTGATGGCTAATAGTTAAGACTTTGTTGATAAGATTTTTTGCGGTATTTATTTTGTATTTGAAGGGTTGGGCTGATAAGAAGTTTATCAGGCGGCCAGACGAGGTAGGTTTTGTGTGCCAATCTAATGTCAGAATGTTATTATATCTATGAACCCGTGTGTCTAAAAAGGGTATGCTAAAATTCCTTTCGGTTTCAAGAGTGAACTTTAATTTATTGTGGTACTTGTTTAGTGTATCTAGGATAGTATCCACATCATCTCTTTTCACTATCGCGAAGATATCGTCTACATATTTAACCAATAATTTTATCTCGATGTTGTGTAGTGTTTTTAGTTTAGATATGGAGTCGTTGAGTAAGTCGTCCATGACTATATCTGCGATGGTTGGTGACAGAGGGTTGCCCATGGGCATCCCAAATGTTTGGGCATACTGTTTTTCACCCCAAGCGAAGTAGTTGTTTTCTTTAAGACAGAATTCTAGCATTTGTTGGAAATTTCTTTTTTGTATGTTTGTTGTTTTTTCTATTTCCCCCCACTTTTTTAAAATTATTTTTGTAGCAAGAATAGTGGGAATGTTCGTAAATAGTGATATTACATCAAAGGAAACTAATATGTCTTCGTCATTGACCTTTATGGCATTCAGTCGTTCTTTAAACTCGAAGGAATTTTTAATGTTGTGCTCATTAGATACTAAATTTTTAAGTATATTTCCTACTTACCTAGACATGTTGTAGCATGGAGCGTTAATTGATGATACAATTGGACGAAGTGGAATATCACGTTTGTGTATTTTAGGAAGCCCATAAATTCTTGGGGCAATTGCAGTGGAACATGCTAATAGTTGTTTTTCTTTTGAATTGATTTGTTTGTTTTTGTGAAGCTCTTCTACTATTTTGTTATTCTTTTTTTTGGAGCTCATTCGTGGGTTCCCTGAGGAAGCTACACACAAAAATATTTACAATAATTTATTGACCGGCTACAACTAATGCTAATGTATGTTTGTTTGGTATTTTCGCTATTTGCTGTGTTTATGTTCTTGTGTTTGTTTTTGTTTATTGCTATTTGTATTAAATTTTCTATTGTATTGATTGGATAACCATTTTTGCGTAATATGTTTATCACTTTCTCTCTGTTGTGATTTATAAACCCCTGGTCGCTCAAGGTGTACATTTTCGATATAAAATTGACAATGGTGTTCTTCTTTTGCGTCCATGGGTGGTTGGAATGATAGTTAATTAGTCTTGATGATGCTATTGATTTTGTGTACCAGTTAGTTGTTAGTTTGTTATTGGATTTGTGAATTTCTAAGTCCAGGAACGCCAGTTTGTTGTCCATTTCTTTTTCTATTGTAAATTGTATCTTTGTGTGTTGTCTATTGAATGTTCTTAGAATTTCGTCTACGTCTTTGACCTTAACTACGGCGAATGTATCATTTACATATTTGGTTATGTATTTGATATATATGTCAGAAGATTTTAGCTCGGCGATGCTGTCGTCAATAATTTTGTCAAGGACAATGTCTGCAATGGTTGGCGATAAAGGATTTCCCATTGGCATTCCGTAAGTTTGCTGATAATAGGTGTCATTGTAAAGGAAGTAGTTATTCTCTCTCAGACAGAATTCAAGTATTGTTAAAATGTTTATTTTGTTGATGTTTGTAAAAGTCTTCAAGCTTGACCACTGCTTCATTATTGTGCTTATGGCAAATTGGATCGGTATGTTCGTGAAGAGGGAGACGGCGTCCAAAGATATGAGAATTTCATCCTCTTCAATATTTAAATTTTTAATTTTTTCTTTTAGGCTTACCGAAGTTTTAATATTCAAAGTTTCAGACACTACGTTTTTTAGAACTTTCCCTACAAATTTGGACAATTTGGTGCAAGGTACATTGATTGATGACGAGATAGGTCTAAGTGGTGTATTAATTTTGTGAACTTTTGGCAAGCCATAAAGTCTGGGAGCCGTAGCTGCTGTGCACATCAGATAGTTTTTTTCTTTTAAGGTTATGTTGTTGTTTTTGTAGAGACAGTTTACAATGTTGTTGTTTTTGTGCACTAGATATTGGGTGGGATCATTTCTGATTGTTTTATATGTGGTTTTATAGTTTAACAGGTCTTGAATTTTCTTCTCATAATCTTCTTTATACATCACCACTGTTTTGTTACCTTTGTCTGCATTTGTGATGCAAAAAACAACAAAAACAACACAGCACTGTCCCAACACCCTACGGAAAAGAAACACACAGCTGATTTCGACAATGCAACAATACTTGATGTGGAGAACAGAACGCGTAGAAGCATGACACTAGAGGGACTGCGCGTACAACAAAAACTACCAACAACGATTAACTTTAAAGAGGACGTTGATAATATTAATTGTACCTATGCGACGTCAATAACAAACAATGTCTGCAGGTGAAAAGTGTAATATTGTTTTTAATGCTAATAGACGGTATTTTGATGTAGTAAATGTCGGTGTGATTTTTAATTATTGTTCATATTTTTTTGTTATTAATATGTGTACTTATATTTTTAAGAAATGTGATAAAAACAACTGGTTTAAACAATGTAAGTGATTTAATATTCAACATTAATACCAATTATTGTATTTGTAACATATATGTTTTTCGTAGTTAATAAACAGATTCCCTGAGGAAGACACGAAAATGTGTCGAAACGCGTCGGAAATAAAAAAATAAACTTGTTTTATTTAATTAAATCGGCCTAAAAGCTCCAAATTCATATTAAATAAATATATATATTGTAACGATTTTACTTGCAAATCCTCTTATTTGCAATCCTCTGCTAAGTTCGAATCACTAAACTGTTGAATAAATAACTCCAATTTGTAATAATGCAAAATGGCCTTTATTAAAGTACTTCACAATAACACTCAAACTGTGCGACGAATAGCTTGCTTAATAACCAAACTGATTGATAGCTCAAATGAAACTCTACTATTCAAAATAATACTGCTCTTGCTCGCTAGATAGCGTCTTAGTCGAAACTGCTTGACAACTCAAATCAAACTTAATTACAGCGCCTCTACATCTATCGCCTTTTATACTCTTTGGTTTCTTCGTTCGCATCTTCTAGACGCTTCCAGAATCTACCAGTCCAGTAGCTCTCAAACTTCTCAGCTGTAACTACAATTGCACAATTTTATAGTTTTTCTCATTGCATACTTATAGGAGTATCTCAGATATATGCATGTATTTGTGCATTGACTCTCTGCTGCCCGTACACGTACATGGTACATATATGTAGACGCAGTAATTGTTTCGTTTATGTAGATACATGATGATTGAATTATTGATGTGCATTCACGTCACTGCTTAGCATCGGCTTAGAGCTGGCAGCACTCCTTAGTTTTGCTAATATTCGTAACACTGGCCTCCACCTAAGTCTGATCGTCCCTATCAGACAAATCTCTCGATCTAAACGCTGCTAGCATCGCCAAATGTACCACTCTTCTACTCCGTGGTTTCTCAATGCTTTGTATGCGGTAGATGGTATCACTGATCTTCTTCACAACCTTGTACGGGCCTTCCCAACTGCACCGAAATTTGGATGGAACACCTTTCCACCGGTGAGGGTTGTATAACAGTACCAAATCTCCCGCCAAGAAACTTTTCGAATTATTGTTCTCATGGTACCTGTGTTTCATCGTACCACTCAATACCCTGGTTCGTTCCTTCACACTCTGTTGTTTGGCCGATGAACTACTTCGTAGAGCTTGCGCTGGACGGATTTGCTTTTCATAATCAGTATCGTTCCCACGTTTCCCCACAGTAGTGCGCACTGGCTTGAAACTACCCTCGCATTCTTTCTCGGAAATTCGTTGCTTCGTTTTCCTGCGTCTTTTAGGTTTTGTCAATGCCAGTGTTTCTCTCGCAGGTACTTTTGATTTTGATTTATTTGGCCCATTCGTTCTATCAACCTTTGCCTTTGACTTTCGTGGTCATTGTAGAGTCTTTTCCACCAGTACCCGATTACTGCTGAACCCTTTTTCCAAACTAGAGTTAAGTGGTATGTCCTGGTTCTTATAGCGCATAATTTTTCTCCGCATATCGATCCTGATGTCATGGTCAACCAAGAAGTCCACTCCCAATATGACTTCATCAACGATCTCCGCCACAACGAATTTGTGTAGAACCATGACTTTTCCAATTAATACCTCACATACCACTTCGCCTTGGACTTGATTATACTCGCCTGTGATCGTACGCAACCTTGCTCCAGGTAATGACTTTACTCTCCTGTAGACCAAATCAGATCGAATCAAGGAATGAGATGCCCCCGTATCTACAGTCAGTACACGCTCTTTACCATCCACATTCCCTTTGATGGTAAGACTGCTTGATTTCCTTCCAATCTGCGACACAGATATCACAGGACATTCAATAGCCGGGGCAAGTTTTCGTTCTTTACATCCGACACGCTCTTGCTCATTTCCGCCAGCTTTGCGTTTACGGCCACCCACATTGTTGGAACTATTAGGACCAAGATCGCAATGACGTGCAATGTGACCTGGGTTGCCGCACTTGAAACATTTAATAACTCCGGCATTCTTCTGTTGAGATGCCTTCAGTGCTTCCAAAATTGTGTCTACCCACTCTGGCCTTTCTACTTCCACACGGTGTGCTTTGAAAACTGGCTTACACAGAAGCGACGCTGTTTCCTGAATCAGAGCATGCGATACCGTTTCAGCAAATGTTAGTTTTGGATTCGCATATGTAGCCCGCTTCGTTTCCACATCTCGTATGCCATTTATAAAGCTCTGAATCTTTACCCTTTTAGTGTATTCCACGGGTGCATCCGCATTCGCTAAATGTGCTAGCCTTTCAATATCTGACGCAAACTCTTGCAATGTTTCACCAGGCCTCTGGAATCGGTTCAGCAACTCCATTTGGTATATCTGTCTCCTATGCTCAGTTCCGTATCGTCTCTCTAGAGCGCTCATCAACGTTTCGTAGTTGTTCCGCTCTCCCTCGGGAATAGTCTGCAGGATTTCAGCAACAGATCCTTTCAATGCCACGAATAGTGCAGCAACTTTATCTTCCGCACTCCAGTTGTTCACTGCTGCGGTCTTCTCAAACTGAATCTTAAACACCTGGAAAGGAACAGAGCCGTCAAAAGTTGGAGGTTTTACCTTCGTATTGCTTGCTGACACAACTGGGCGAATTAGTTGCAATTCCTGTGTACGACCTCTCAAAGCATCCACCTCTGCCTCGAATTTTTCTTCAAACTGCGTTATTTTCTCGTCCATACGCGCTTCGAGTTTTGATGATATACGTGCCTCTTGCTCTTTCAGTTGTGTTTCCATCTTTGATGTAATCTGTGTCGACATTTCTGAAATATGTGTCTCATGTGATTCCAGCTGGGATGCCATATATGTCTTCTGCTCTTCCCGTTGAGATGACATTTGCGACGACATTTCGGATATACGTGTCTCCTGTGCTTCCATATTGGATGTTATACGTGTCTCCTGCGATTCCAATTGTGATGACATGTTGGTAGATATTTGTGATGACATTTCGGACATTTGTGCCGATATTGCAGCCAATATTATGTTCAGGTCTGTGTTCGCCATTGTCTGCCGTGTTTCTTCCATTTTTGTTATTTACTCTCCATCAAGATGAAAGTCATACTCTTCCACATCAATTCCTTCTGCTTCCATTGCCTCTCGTAGCCGTGCCTGAAGTTCGAGTTTAACGCCGCTTGTATTCAATCCACGGCTCTCCAACTCCTTCTTCAGTTGCTGGATCTTCACTTCACTTAACTTTGCCATGTCCTTGTTGTCCTCTGGAATTTATTCAACAATTCCTCTTCTGACACCAATTGTAACGATTTTACTTGCAAATCCTCTTATTTGCAATCCTCTGCTAAGTTCGAATCACTAAACTGTTGAATAAATAACTCCAATTTGTAATAATGCAAAATGGCCTTTATTAAAGTACTTCACAATAACACTCAAACTGTGCAACGAATAGCTTGCTTAATAACCAAACTGATTGATAGCTCAAATGAAACACTACTATTCAAAATAATACTGCTCTTGCTCGCTAGACAGCGTCTTAGTCGACTTAGACAACTCAAATCAAACTGAATTACAGCGCCTCTACATCTATCGCCTTTTATACTCTTTGGTTTCCTCGTTCGCATCTTCTAGACGCTTCCAGAATCTATTAGTCCAGTAGCTCTCAAACTTCTCAGCTGTAACTACAATTGCACAATTTTATAGTTTTTCTCATTGCATACTTATAGGAGTATCTCAGATATATGCATGTATTTGTGCATTGACTCTCTGCTGCTCGTACACGTACATGGTACATATCTGTAGACGCAGTAATTGTTTCGTTTATGTAGATACATGATGATTTAATTATTGATGTGCATTCACGTCACTGCTTAGCATCGGCTTAGAGCTGGCAGCACTCCTTAGTTTTGCTAATATTCGTAACAATATATTTAACATAAATCATCAGCGCAACTTACGTTTTAAGCAATGCTTTAAAGGCTAAAATGCGAAAAAAAATAAATTAGGAAATAGCGACGACTCAAACAAAGAGTGTGCATAAATAAATGAAGTCCCGTAATTGTAAATTTTATAAAAACAATAATACATTAAGCGGCGAAAAATCAGCATACAGAAAAATTGACCACAGCAGTGTAGTGTTGTTGTTGGGAGAGCTCAAGAGTGGGTTTTGTGCTTTAGTATTAGGTTGCGGTAGGCGTAGGCACAGTGCTCAGTGTCTGTGTTAAAATTCATACGTTTATTATTAGGGGTGTCAACTATGTGTAGCATTTCTAACGTGAAGCGTTTATTATAATTTTTCTCCTCTTCTAAAATGGTGACGTTCTCAAAATCCGGATAGTGGCCTGTGTCTTTACAATATGCTGTAAATGCCGTTTTATTATCAGAAAAAGTATTCCTTAATTTTATGTTTGATTTGTGAGTGGATATCCTTGTCTTGAGTTTAGATTTGGTAGTACCCACATATACTTTCTCGCATATGTGGGACCCGTCGCCAATACAAGGAATCCGATACACTATGTCAGATTTTTCCTCTCGCTATGGGATCTTTCAGTTTGCTGAATAATTTTTTAATGGGTTGCTGTAGGTAAAGGCTAGCTGCACCGTTTCCTTGTCATACATTTTGGAATTTTTGATCCTCTCCGAGAGCCCCGGGACATAAGTAACCAATTTATAAATTTTTGCAGTTTGATTTTACCTATTATTATCTTTATCACGCCTAGAGTAAAATTCGTATATAAGTTTATAGATTCATTTCGTGGGGAAGTCATTATTTTCCAGGGTATCCTTAATGATATTGATGTTTTTCCCATAGCGAAAGAGGAAAAATCTGACGTAGTGTATCGGGTTCCTTGTATTGGCGACGGGTCCCACATATGCGAGAAAGTATATGTGGGTACTACAAAATCTAAACTCAAGACAAGGATATCCGCTCACAAATCAAACATAAAATTAAGGAATAATTTTTCTGATAATAAAACGGCATTAACAGCACATTGTAAAGACACAGGCCACTACCCGGATTTTGAGAACGTCACCATTTTAGAAGAGAAGAAAAATTATGATAAACGCTTCACATAGTGGACACCCTAATAATAAACGTATGAATTTTAAGGCAGACACTGAACACTGTGCCTACGCCTACCCCAACCTAATACTAAAGCACAAAAGCCACTCTTGAGCTCTCCCAACAACAACACTACACTGCTGTGATAAATTTTTCTGTATGCTGATTTTTCGCCGCTTAATGTATTATTGTTTTTATAAAATTTTTGTTTACAATTACGGTTTTCATTTATTTATGCACACTCTTTGTTTGAACCGTCGCTATTCCTTAATTTATTTTGTTTTCGCATTTTAGTCTTTAAAGCATTGCTTAAAACGTAAGTTGTGCTGATGATTTATGTTAAATATATTTATATTTTTTATATGTTGTTTAAATGTGAAAATTACTTATGTCAAAAATGTTAATATTAGATAAATTTATTTGTGTTTTGTATTGTTTCTTGCAGTCCTGATGACGACCTTAGACTAAGGTGGAAATATCGATGAAATTAAATAATTAAACACAAAAATCAAGTGTTTTATTTATAAAAATAGGCCTTAAGCTCAAAGAAAATTAAAACTGATGAACAAACTTTTTTTTATAAGCGCCTAAAGTCGATCAAAAATCTTTTAAATCATTTAATGTTGGTGACGTTTCTCTTTAAATGTATCCGTAAAACATATGCAAGAGCACACAAATGCGTATATAATGTTCGATTTCGTCCAAACATAAACTTCCTTCTTTGTTTTCTATTCAAAACATACGATCTCATTTAAAAAAAGGTTCTTCACTTTTGGTAAAAATTCCAAAGTACTCGCTTGGATCGAGTAGTACTCAAATTCAGTAAAAGGTATCTTTACTGAGTTTGAGTACTAGCATCTATACTTTGATCCGAGTATTTGATATGAGTACCCGTATCGATACTTTTTCTAAAAGTTCTATCACTAGATACGGCAACAGCTGGATTTTGTTTACCCAACAAACATGGAAAACAATTTCTCCAGAGAAATATATCTAGTTCCGGAGGTGATATCAGACATCATTATTTGATTATACTCAAACCAGATAGTTCTCTAGTTGATATCCATCTTCATTCTCTAATCACTATCCAAACTTTGAGAAATTTTGTGAAATATATAGTTCTCGAATCTCCAACGTCGAAACCTTCCTTAATAATTCTTAAATTATTTTCCAGCCTTTGAGAAATTTTGAGAAATGTACAGTTCTCACATGAATATTAACATATTTCTCCAGTTGATATCCTACATTGGATATCGAGTTGAGGTGGAGTCGAAAACAAAATCTCCAGGGAGGTACCACCAAAATCAACAGCTGTTTATTGTGAGAAATATACACCTGGTTGATAGCAGTAATGAAGCGTATAAATCAAAAATAAATAATACATATTTTATTTTATTTTCGTGAAAATACTGTAGTATTGAATCTTACATTTTAGACCAGTTACTAGAACCACAAGTTTGGAATTAAATGTTTTCAACTTGATAGCATTTTTTATTTATAAAAAATTGCCTTATCTGAGTACTATGATTTTCGAGTTGAGCCACTGTTCCGAAACAACTCTTGAGATTTTAGAAGTATTCTTAGTTACCAACATGAGCACTAATGGTATTGAAACCCAAATGCTTGTTGGGTATATTCCACGCCATTTCAAACGAACGCAAATAACTGATAGGTTAACTAGAGTTTAATCCTGCCAGATCGGACGCTTAATCTCAGCTCAAACTTGAGTTAAAGTAGGATGAAAAACTGCAGAATAACTGAGGTCGGAAATCTTCTCATTGCCGAGCCCGATATCCTAATCCCCGATGACGGTACGAGCATTCCGCCTTCCGACTACAAAGTGATAATAGTGACTAAGCGCCGATAAACAACAGGCTGAGGCGAGCAGCAGATTGGAATTCTACTTTGCTCTGCCTAGCCCATAAGAAATGCGATCACGCAAACCGCGCAAAAAGTGGAAATATTTGGAGTATCGCGAGGAGGACTATTTGCATTGGTTTTCGCGACTTTCCATTGGAGCCTTCTGAAATTTAGCCATTATAATACAATTTTGTACAGGTGATCTTAAGACTCGAATTCGCCATATTTCACCAGGAAAAGAAATTATTTAAACGGTTAACTTATTGTAATATGTCGAGCTGAAACCATGTTGTAATCAATTAAAGAAATTATTTTTTATATTTTACAGAAGAAGAAACGTGAAAAATCAGAATATGATAAGGATCTGCAAAATGAAACTAATATATTACGCCTACTTCTGGCTGATTTAACAAAGGCAAGAGAAAATGTCAATGCAGATAGAACTTGGAAAGTTCAAAAAGCTGATCTTGATCAAAAGATTCAAAGGTTAAAAGAAGAATTGGCTGGATATATGAAAATTCGTTCAGAAATTAACAGTAAATTAGATGAACAGTATGTACCCGAAATAGGTTTATTAAAAAGACGTATTGAGCGGGCAAATGATGTTTACGCACAAAAGTTAGAGGTGATAAAATTATATTTTCTTAAAATTTGTTCTAACCTTCTTGTTTGATAGCTAATACGAGAAAAACATTCCGATGTGTATCGAGCAGTGCAATGGTTGAAGGATAATAAAGACTTATTTGAAGGACGTGTATATAATCCAATGATTATGGAGGTGCATAGATTCACAGTTAAAATGTTTGAGTTCTTTTTTATGTTAAAAATATTAATTATTCCATAGTTAAGTGTGCGCGACCCAGACCATGCCAAGTATTTTGAAAATACTATTAGCACAAGAGATCTTCTTGCTTTCACATGTGAAAGAAAAGAGGACGTTTCATTGCTTGTCAACGAGCTATGCGTAAAACAAAAGTTACAAATTAATGTCGGTCATGCACCTCCTGCAAATAAATTAAATTACCGTGCAGATATACCAATAGAATCCTTAAGGTAAGCTGTGGTAAAATTTTTATCTGAAACTAAGTTTACTCATTTAAAACATAAATATATATATATGTGTATATAGATCTTGCGGCTTTTCTGCATATTTAATTGACTTGATTGAAGGTCCACTCGCCATACTTAATTACTTATGTAATTTAAATGGTATTCATAGAATTCCAATTGGTACATCGGTTGTTAATGAGAAAACAGACGACATTCCAAATAACGTAAACTTTTTCTTTGGAGGTAATTTAAATTTACTTGTTGCTTATTTTTAAAACGTCAATATTAAGTATGGTTCAATAGGGGACCAATTGTATTCCGTAAAGGTTTCCAGATACTCGGGCGAGAAATCCATTTTGCAAAATCAAATAAGGGGTAAAAATCAATTGGTTAGCAAAAGTACAAATCAAATTCAAGAAGCCGAAAATCGGTAAGTTATATCAAATTTTAATATTATTTAATATTAATTCGTAGACCACCAAATCTTCATCATCAGACATATTTTTGGGTGCTTCAGGATTAGTACCAGCTACTACGAAATTAGATATGTACGTATTGACTTATACATGTGAAAATATTGTCTTTTCGCATATCTACGACTGAGTTTCATGATATAAAAGTCTTAAAATATTTACTTTATCCCCAATTGAATTAAAAAAAGTTAAATAAACCAATGCAGAATTTTTATTTTATTAATACAAAATACTTATAACTTTTTTGCTCGCTAGGAAGATAGAAACTTTATCCTAGGCGCATATCACTCGCTTAATGTTTGCAGGAATACTCACAAGTGAGCAAAGAACGATGCTCATTTTTGTGGGGTCAAACACTTTCTTATGAGCTTTGCAACATGTGTTTTGTGACAAAAACCAAAATGCAGACAAAATAACGGTTCACAATTCCGTATATATCGTTATTTCTTCTATCAATGCGCAGCGCAAATAAGAAATATAACAATTTTTTAGTTCTATGATATCCGTGAAAGTGAATACTTGAGTGCAGTGTTTGAAAAATTATTTAATATTTACTATACGCAAATAAATACTGTGCAAAGAAAGTACGCGTATAAACGTCTCAAGTGCGCTTCAATGTATTTAATATAGGGGAACACAACGGGAAACGGAACAATTGAAAAATTCGCTCATCCTATATCTTGTGATCATTTTGCAATATCCTTTTTGATACTTATATAATATTGTTTCCGACTCCGGAAACAATTTTTTCAGTATCTAATAGCGTTTTCTTTTCTGGCAAAAGTATTACGCTCTTTGTACGCCGCGCAATGGTTGTAGATATATTTTGTTCTATTCTAAAAAGCAGGTAACGCCTTTACGGAGTATTTCGTTCTTTTGTGAAAATTGTTGCCTGCTCGCAACGCAAAAGCGTTACACTTTTACCCTGCATAAAATGGCGGTCCACACCGCAGTGCAACTCTGCTAAACCAGCTGATCGCGACAATTTATTTTCGTAACTTCACAAATTTTTAGCGAAGAAAATTCAAATGAAGGAAATAATTGCTAATGAATTTTTATTATTGATAGCGCGTTTGTGAAAATTAGCTAATACACGGGTAGCCATTTATGGTCTTTACATGCTCTATAAATGTTGAACATTTTCTGGGGTAGGAGTAAATCTATTAAGGCTTTACCATTTACTTAGGCAACAATTTATTTCAGAAAAGAAAACGCTATAATTTGAGTCGAAAATGTATCAAATGAAATATTTTATCCGACTACGCATTTGGTCCGCTGGGATTATATAATTGGCAAGTTGAAAATTTGCGCCCCTTCTACGGTCAAACTATAATTCTAAAGTATAAACAATTACACATGCATCGATAGGTCTTTCCAAAAAGCTGTGCCGGCAATTAGAACAATTCAAAAACGTTAAAAATGGCGGCCAAATATCAATTTAAAAATCACATTAACACCAATACCAAACACTTATATAAACTGTGAGAATGTTCACGCACACTACGGACGCTACGTGTGTTTGATGTTGTTGTGTTGAGAAAACCAGCAGGCATCATACAAACGAACTCAAATTTGATCTCGCGAGCAAATGAACGAAGATTATGTACATCATTGATGCTCAAACGCATACAGTAACATTTTTCGCTTGTGTTAAAAAATGAGATACTTCATCGCTACACCCAAAAAACTAGCACTTCTCTATTTGCCTTTATAAATTACATAGTTTCAAATGAAAAAAAAAGAACGAATAATTATTTTATAATAGGAACAAAATCTTTTACAGTGGGCCATCAAAAACAATTTTTACTTGGAAAGCTAAAATAGTTACCTTGTTTGATAGAGGCAAAAATATATGTAAGCATTTTCGCCATACTTTGTTTTTTAAAAAATTTCATACTTTGCAAGAAATTTCTACATATTTCCGTAAAAAATTAAAAGTTAACTGACAAATAAGGTCTTCTCTGCACCTACCTGTTACTGTTCCATACCTCGAATGATTAACGCGGTAATGCCTTTGAGCATAATATTGCCTTACAGTGCAGGGAGTTCTTTTGCCTTGTAGGTGTCCGCTAATCTGTGTAAGATCATTAAAAATCTCCGCCCGTGGGCTAGGAAAAGATCGTCACTGGTGTACAGAGTTGTTTTGTTTGAAGAATATCGGGAGAGTCAGCAAATATGAGTAAATTTTAAATTTTCTTTGCTGATATTGTAATCACTTTGCAAAGCAAACAAGCATATTCAAGTTGGAGTATTTATTCGTTTTGTTAGTTCCAACAATTTCGTGTTAGTTAATAAAATAAAGTGATGTGAAATAGAAAAATAAAATAAAGTAAACAAAAGTTAGATAAAATAAAATAAAAAAGAATAATATAAGGTATAATAAAAGAAAATAAGGTAAAATAACATAAAATTAAAAGATATACAATAAAATAAAATGAAACTAAAATAAAGAAAAAAAATAAAATAATGGAAATAAAATAAAATAGAATAAAATAGAATAAAGGAAAGGATGTAATAGAAAAGCAGCCGTAAGGAAAGAAATATAGTGAAGAAAAGCAAACGTATATTTCCGTTTGTAGTGTTTGAATTTCAACCACTTAACGAACTAGTAATGAATAAAATGCCTTTCTACTTAAAACTGTACTAATTAAAACTCCATATTTTTTTAAACTAGATTGCGTGAGTTAAAACGTGGAAGTGACCAATTAAAGAATCAGCGTACATCGTTGGAAGCAAAAATTGAAGAAACAAATGTTTTGCGCGAAGAATTTATGACCAAAAAACGTGTCATAGACAGCAAACTAGCAGAAAGAGCACAATTAGAGGAGAAATGTCGTAGACAAAATGATAAAGTAAAGCAGCTAAAAAATAATGCAATCGGTATGAAAAATTAGTTTCTATTCGTGTGCAAAATTGTAATTTTTTAAATTTTGACATTTATTTTTTTTTCGTAGATTTAGCGGATATGGAAGCAAAGTTTAAAGAGAAAGTTAAAAGTTGTTTACAGGGTATACTGCAGTTACAAAATAAGAAAATGGAAATATTAAAGAACTTACAGCAGGCTTTTGTTGATAAACAAATTGCTGTTGTAAAGGAGCGAATTTTTAAGCAGGAAAACGAGGAGCTCATTAATGCTATAAAAGATGCGACAGAAAATAAAATGATTGCGATGGTACTTATACATGATGCATTATTTGTTATAACTTAAAGAATATACGTTTGCTTTTTTCTAGCGCATGGTCGATACAATAACAAGAACTCTAGAAAAGACTAATCAGCAATTGGAAACGAAACTTACAGAGGCCAGAAAAGCTAAACGAGAGTGCAAATCACTTGACCTTTTCAATCTACTGCCAAATACCATTGATGAACTTAGGGAGTCAATAAACGAATTTAAAGGGCGCTTAGAATGTATGGGCGATGTGGATCAGAATGTAAATATTTTAAAAATAATTTTAATCTTTCATATATAAAGGTTTTTATTATTTACTGTTCAGGTCGCCACAGAATATAGGCAAAAGTGTGCGGATATTGAAAATATTAAAGAAGACATACAAAATTCTGATGCTAATCGTCAAGACATATCAGCACAAATAAGAGCGCTACATGCGAGTTGGTATCCCGAGATAGAAAATATTGTCGCAACACTGAATTGTCATTTTGGCGATTTTATGACTTCAATGGGCTACGTTGGTGAAGTGAATTTGATACGGCGAAATGATGTAAATTTAATTACTGTTATTCAGCACTAATTATAGTTGATTTTCTTCTTAGTTTGATTATGACACGTATGGTATACAAATTATGGTACAGTATCGCAGCAATGCGCCGTTGCAAGCGCTTGACCGACACACCCAGTCTGGAGGAGAGAGAGCAGTTGCAATCGCAATATACACACTGTCATTGCAACACATCACCCATGTCCCATTTCGGTAAGAATTTATAAATATATAATATTACCCCAATAATACGGCTGTAGACCGGCAGTATATGAGAAGAAGTTTTCATACTGTACTAGGTTTGGTTGAATTGGTCTGTCCGTGAAGATCTCGCATTGAATGAATCCACAGTGTAACCAAAAGTAAGTTTAACGATCAAACTGAACCCCCTATAAAATACCAGGAATAAAGTAAAAACCTACGAGTCAAAGACTTAAACTTATTTATGCTATAGGCAAACGCCTTCACAAAGTTACTTTTACAAACGTATAATGTTTTTCAATCAGCGTTAGAAGCTATAGAGCATTTATGGGAGAAATACAGTACAATTTGTAGTTGCATCGTTGAGTGTTGCAAAATACTTCAATAAAAACCCAATTATTTTTTCATCATTTTGATCATATTGGTATAAAAAAATTTATCAGTGCAAAATAATATAATAGCAACTTTTGTTAAATGATATAGTTATTTACATTTATCATATCGATATTGATTGAAACACTCAGAAATTGTCATCATTATCCTCTAACGGGAGTACGAGGAAAGTTGCTGTTCAACAGAGTTGGACCAAAGAGATAAAGGTGTTAGAGGCATTCGATAAATAGATAAGATGGGTTAAGCACTGCGACATTGTGCCCCTATTCACTTCACAGCAACTCGTCAAAACCGAGTTCTCTTACAAAATCCAGAATTTTATGGTATTCCGTTTCAAAGAGTGTATGGGACTACTTTCTATTTTTAGCGATCCCAGGATCCTATGTCTCCGCAACTGCATCGCATTCCAGCAGGATGTGTTCTGCAGTGTCATCTTTGGAATCACAGAAACGGCAGAGGCTACTAGACCATATACCTAGTTTGTGCATGTGGCTCTTTAGTCTGCAGCGATCTGTGAATATGCCTGTTAAAATTCTAAGTCTGCTTTTTATGAGGTTAATCATGGCTTTATATCGCTTTGAGTTGTGCACTCCTATTAGTGCCTTTCCCTGCGGAAGTCCTGGACTTTCCATTGTTGTTCTCTGAGGCACGCTTCTTTTTGCCTGAGCTCTTCCCTTATGGTGTGTGATCCTATTGGCATGATGGGCTCAAGTCCTATTGGCTTTTCGACCACTGTCAACCTGGCAAACTCGCCTGCTTGCTCGTTACCATCCACTCCTCTGTATCCAGGTACCCGAGCTAAACGTATGGTGTTATTGGCCCCTACACTGTTTAACGTCTCCACGCACTCAAGAGCTGTTGATGATTTAATTTCAACTGAACATAATGCCTTGAGCACAGTCTGCCTGTCGCTCAGTACATCTCTGCACACGGGTTATGCCGGTAACTTCGGATTGGAAGATCGGATATTTTCCGAGTGGTAGGCACATTTTGCTTCTAGGGCGAAGATCCCCGATGCCCTCCAGTGTCATAGAGCCATCGGTGTACCATATTTGAGTGTATTCCTGGTGAAGCGCTTCAAATCTTGAGGTGTCCCACGTACATTTGTTCCACAGATCTATTTTGAAATGCTTCTCAAACCTAATTAGCTTCCTCGTGTCATCCCTGGGAAGTTGGATGAGTGGAATCTGTTCTTTCAGCTTCTCCTCTTCCAAATTCCTCTTTAGCTGTTTTAACTAACGTCTACCTGCCTGCCTATGGCTCCCGTAATGCAGTAATGCCAAGCGTTCTCTAAAGTAGTTTTCTTCAACTAACTGAAAAAACAAATGATTTGAATTTTTTTAAATCCAATAATTGTTAACGTAGAAAATTAACAGGTAGGAATGCCACAGTACCCCCTTCCTAGTGATAACGACATACACATAATTCATTTATTTTAAAAGTAACTCTACGAGGAATATAACTTTTACAATCTTCCTCAACATTTTCCTGATTGGTGGCTTCAAACGATCTATTGAAATTACTTTACTTTCTCCGCACACTCGAATCTTGAAAATTTTATTAGTTCTAGAAAGTACTTTGAATGCACCGTCGTATGGTTGGTGTAAAGGTTTTTTTTTACTGCGTCACACTTTATAGATGATAGCAGGTACCTAATTCTGGATGTACAAATACGTTTTTCCGCCCGTATTGCAGTGAACCGCTGGCTTCTAAAAATTTCATGTTTTCGGAAAATTCTTTCACCCATTGTGTGGAGTATTTGTTTTCATTTTTGTTATCAAATATTTCTCCAGGAAGTCGTAGATTTGTTCCAAATGCCATTTCATCTGGGGAGAAACCAATGTCCTGTATAATATTTGCATGCAAACCCATCATGACAATAGGGAGTGAATTAACCCAGTTATTAGAATTTATGGGATTTTAATGCAGCTTTGAAAGTACGATGTCATCTCGATTTGGCCATTGCTCTGTTGATGATATGGTGTTGTATGCGTTATTCTTGTTCCAAGCATTTTAGATTTTAGAATTCTCGAAAAAGTAATGATTCAAATTGTCGTCCTTGATCAGTAATAATATGAGCTGGCACACCATAACGAGAAACCTATCCAGAAAAAAACGCATAAGCAACGGAGTTAGCAGTCACGTCTTCCAGCGGCATTGCTTCAGTCCAACGTGTAAATCTGTCTATGCATGTAAGGATGTATCTATACTGTTTACATAATGGCAATGGACCAACAATATCTATACCGACATATTTGAAACGTTCTAATGGGGGTGTGAAATTGCCAAGAGGACTTCTTACGTGGCGATTAACTTTAGATTTTTAACAAGCAATGCACGATTTAGTCCATTTAGCTACATCTTTGGAAATTGATGGCCAAACAAAACGACTTCGGAGTAAATTTACTTATGCTCGCACTCCTGGATGAGAATGTTCATGCATACTTTCGAAGAGAGGTTTTCGAAATGTTGGTGTAATATACGGACGTATGTTTTTTGTAGAGACATCACAAAAGATGTCAACATTAACTTCTGGAAATTTCATTTTTTTTTTAACTCAAGGCTAGAGTCTGCTGATCTTAAAAAACTGTTCAATTCTGAATCTGATTTTTGAGCCAGAGCTTACGCTTTATAAACTAACGGCGATGGCATTGCTATTGCATCGACTCTAGATAAGGCGTCGGCTACAATATTTTCTTTTCCGAAAACGTGACGAATATCGACGATATGCTGATCGATGTAATCTAAATGCCTTAACTGCCTCGGTGATGCCTTTTGTAAAAAAGTGTATATAAGGGGCTTATGGTCTGTGTATATAGCAAATTGACTACCCTCTAAAAAATATTGAGAGTGTTTTAAGGCCGAGTATGCTGCTAAAAGCCCACGATCATAAGCGCTGTATATCATTTGTGTACTAGTTAATTTTTTAGAGTAAACAGCGATAGGCTTCTAATTACCATGTATTTGTTGTTGTAAGACACTGCCCATTCCAGTATCAGACGCATCAACCCATAGAGATGTTGGCACATTAAGCGAGGGATACGATAAGTGGTGCACCAGATAATTGCTCTTTATTGTTTTGAAAAACTCCGGGGACTATTGCTTTTTCTTATTATCACCCTATTTATTTCCACTATATAGTGTATGTAATTTTGATTAATACTGTGCGGCTTTGGGAATGTAAGGGTTGCAAGCCATTGATTGTATCCAAATATCCAAGAAACTGAACTTCGGGTACCGCAAAAATGGATTTCGACGTATTTATAATAATTCCAAACTCTCGAAACCCTTCAAATAGATGTGGAATTGTCACAGAATTTAACCGCCGATGATCTCCACAAAGTCGCCATTCTCCATCAGGTTTGGGTACCATGTGTAATGGACTAGCCCAACAACTTTTTGATGGCCTACATATGCCTTGCTTTAACATGGTATCGAGTTCACGCTTAACAATTTGTAGTTTCTCAGGAGATAGTCTACGAGCTTTAGAAGAAATAGGTGGCCAGGTGTTTGAATGTGATGCGTTACAGAATGTTTAATTGGTGTATTTTTATCATGCGATATGGTAAGATCCTTAAATTCTTCAAGTAATGGATATATAACAGTCTTCAAATATTGACTAAGTTGAAGGTGGTAATAACCCAACATGTGAAATCGCTTTAGTAATAGAGTTTGAGGCGTTATCTATTATGATATTATTCTTAAGATCAATTCTAATCCGTAATGGCTGAGAATGTCGGCGCCGATTATAGGCTTGTTAACATCTGCTAATATAAAAGTCCACAAAAAACTTCTTTTTAGGCCCAAACTTAATTTTAATGTTTTGCTTCCAAAGGTTTTTATTGGAGATTGATTAGTAGCAAATAGCTGGAGAGATGCTGGTCCATTCAACCATTCAATGGAAAGAGCAGGGAACACCGAGTCGTTTGCGTCAGTATCAATGACAAATTCTGTGTTTAATGCTTTTTTTCGAACAAATAGGCGACCTACTTCTTGGCGTTTGTTGTTATTACGGCTATGACTTCGAGAGCAATTTGGAAGTAGCTTAACTTGCTTCGTCAAAGCTTCAATGCGTAATTCCAAAACATGATTTATGGAAGGAGTCTTGGAAACACTATTTATCTCCAAAGCATTTGATGTGTCAGATATTTTATCCGCCATAAGCAGTGTTGCCATTTTAGTGCTTTTGGAGCCAGATCTAGCACTTTTTTTTGCGTTTAGCTCCAAAAATTCCGGTTTAGCCCCTAGCTCTTTTTTGGCCCTTTTTAAAATGTTTGCCCCTTTTTGGCTCCAAATCTATTTCGGCAATATGTATTGTGAAATTTGTAATGTGCTTTATGTGTGTCGAAGTTGTATTTTATTTGTTTCGTTATGTATGTGGCAACTCGGTGCTCAACTGATAACAAAATTTTAATTGATAAACTGTGTCATGAGGTTTTATATTTGCTTTGCAGCTTGAGCAACAGCATAGTGTCACCTTCTAAGAGTTTCGACCCTTTAACTTCAGATTATAATAAATTTTTGCCTTCCGTACCTTACTTTCATTATACCTTTGAAGAATATATACGAATTAAAAATAAGATAAATTTATAGACGAATTCATTGAAAGAAAGATACGTAATATATGTCGCGACTCCATAATTAAATTAATAGAGCAATTAAGGCAACTCCTGCACAATATAGAAACGATTTCCAAAATGGATTTCTTTTCAGTTGAAAACACATTGAGAATTGTAAAACCACAAAGGTTTTCATATTTCACAAATGAAAAAAAAAAAACAAGTATAGCACTGATGAAGTAACGAGATTACAAACGCAGTGGAAAATGCGACTTCAACATTAAGTTTTTGGTTTGATGTTAAATAGTATAATTCCAAAAGCTTGTCGATTTTGTGCTGCCACTAAGTAATGCTGAAGTTGTAAGAACGTTTTCAAACGTGAGTTTGATTAAAAGAAAACACAGAAAGAAAATGAGTTTAGTTATGTTGAATTCGCTTCTGACAATAAAAAGTTGTCTTAAACGGCTGAATAAATGCTGTCATGACTTTGAAATAAACAAAGATCTCTTAGAACACAAAAAATATTTATGAGTGTAGCAATAATAATAATTTATCTTCTGAGGACGAAATCATAGATTTTGAAGTCTAAGGCCCTTCAAACATATCTCGTCCCAACATAAACTTGAGTATCGCACACGTATATTTTAATGGTGATTCATACACCCGTAGTACGTCAAAAATTAAATAAAAAAATTGGAAAAAATTTAAATTAATTTTCATCGGCCGACATTTTGGCAAGTCATATTTTTGGCGAACCTATAGCCGTGCCGCCATTGTTGTAGTGTGAAAAACACTGCTTACGTTTTAACGATACCATACCGCCAAATGGCAAAACAAAACTAAAAAAAAACGTATTTTCGGTTTTAAAAAATATAAAATGAGCTATAAAAACAGTATTACTTATGTACCTCTCTTGGCCCTTGTTTTTTTGATTAGTTTAGTTTGATTTGAAATTAATGTGAAAACTTACATTGAAAAATATACATACATATGCTTTTAGCTGTTTTTGCAACGGGTTTTGGATTTTCTTGAAGAAATTTTTAGCTCTTTCTAGCCCTTTTTTTCTAGATTCTAGCCCGAAAGAATTTTTTTCTGGCACCACTGGCCATAAGGGCAACTCTACTTAAACTTTCAGTACTTACAGATAAAATTGCTTGTGACTGTTTCGGAAGAATCTGCATCCATAGAGATTTCAGCAACTCATCAGATACTTTACCAGCACCCAGGTCCATCCTTTCACGTAACATTGCAGAAGGCTTCCTGTCACCCAGTTTCATGTCACGCAGCAGTTTCTTTAATCGTTTTTCTCCGAATCCATGAATCGCTCTTGTAACCGAGATTTAAATGCTTCGTATATGTTGATTTCAGGTGGGTTTAGAATAAGATCACTGACTTCACCAAGCACACTCGCTTGATGCATCCTACAACGGTGTGAAATTTTGTTGCATCTGATGATATTCCAGCCGTAATAAACTGGCTCTCCACTTACTTGAACCATAGAGATGGTTTTGTTCTCCAAAATGACGGAACTTTAACGGACACAGGTGCAACCTCTAATGTTGGAGTCAGCTCATCTAAAAGATTCTTTTGGTATACGGGTGTTTGCGGCAATGCAGATCTGAAATCAACGAATCTCCTGCCCCATTATTGGCTTCACTTCCTCTATTCGGTGTATGAAACATGTTTCCTGTCTATGGTCACAAATTGTAAAATTGAATTATTACACAATTTTGTTTTTTATATAAAAACACGTTCTGTATTATTTCATTGATATTCAGTTCTCTAAAATAATTTTCTTCAACTAACTGAAAAATTTCTTCTATGACAACAAATGATTTGAAGTTTTTTTAAATCGAATAATTGTTAAAGTAGAAAATTAACAGGTAGGTTAGGTATGCAACAGGTCTCCTATCATAGTCGAGGAATCCGTGGATGCGTCCGGAAAGTGCGCTGCAAGCAAGGCATGTACTCTTTCTTCCTTTGTCCTTGAGTAGGTTCCATCGTGGAGTTTCATCGAAAATCGTGTCTCCCTTTGGTCTCTGGTTAGGGCTTTCTGAAGACTTGCTGCCTCTGGAACTACTGTTATACCCTCGCAAAATTTCCCAAAGCCCTCACTTTTAGCTTATCTGTTCTTTTTGTTATATGTTGTTAGATTTGGCGCATACCGTGCGCCTAGTTAAAAAAGCTCCGGCACGGTTTTCCTCATTTCCGAGAGTTTTCTCCATCTCCGGGGGGTTTTCTTCCTTGCTCCCTTTGATTCGCGGCAGCTAAAGTTATATGCTTCAACCGGTTGAAGTTATTAACTCACTTCTAGGAAGATTTCTTTCCTCAAATTCGAGTTCGGGGTATTTGCCTTGAGAAAGTGTTTCCCGTGCGTTTGTTGGCATGGTAATCCGACGAATTTTTGTGAGGATATCTGAGGGTCTTTTCGTGCTCCTCTTCTTCATGCGTCTGACTTTTCAAGTGCCGGATTTCTTCATAGCGCTTACGGAGATGACTTCTAAAGTACCTGGGAGGCGGGGCCTCTTCAATCAGATGTCTGTTGGGATGCTAAGGTTTCTGTGTATTCAGCAGAAACTATTAAGCATTTTATTTCTCTCCTTTATGAGTATTCCCGCCTCAATGTGTAGACGTTTTGGAGACATATGCTGATAAAAGGTCCACTAGAATGTTTATCATGGTTATCATGGTTCTTAATATTTTCCATTGACAGTACTGAAATTTCATGTTAAATTTTTTGTTTATTGAATTTTAGGACTGGTACAATAAGTTAGGTTAGGTTGAACTGGCCGGTCCATTAGGACCTCACATAGACTGATTGAGTCCGTAGTGTTACCAGAAGTTTGTTTTAACGACCAAACTGAAAAACCCTATCAAAAACCAGGGCCTATGTTTTAAAATAACTCCGTCCTCTTGGCAAATACAAGAAGCTTCCTAGGACTTAAGCCTCTTGCTGCTTCTAGATCTGACAGCTGTATTACTCCTAATAGCTGGAGTCTTAGCCTGGCAAGTGCAGGGAGCGATCACAAAACGTGCTCGATCGTTTCCTCCTCCAACCCGCACTTCCTACATCTGCTATCACTGACCAAGCCTAATTTCAAGGCCGCGTCCAGTCAGTGGCAGTGGCAGTGACCAGTCAGAATACCCGTCATGAGTCTACAGTCCTCTATTTTTAATGATAGAAGCAACTTTGTTAGTCTAAGGTTGTAAGGCCTACACATAATCTTCTACACTTTATAGCCCCGCGCTTGAACCCACGCCTTTCCTGCTTGGTCGACCATGTGCACCTCTCGCCTTCGCTTAATCTCGCCCAGTCTAATTGGGACGTCTACGGAGCAAGCTTCAATGGATGCGCCCTTTTTAGCTAGTTCGTCCGCTTTTTCATTCCCATTTATTGCCATATGCCCTGGGACCCAATATAGATGTATGCGTCTCCCTGTCCCGATTCTCTCCAGAGACTGCTTACACTCTAACACACATTTAGATGCTGTGCTATGCGAGATTATTGCCTTAATTGCTGCTTGACTGTCAATATAAAAGTTAACACGGGTGCAGCTTAAGCTATTCTCTTCTTGGGTTTCTACTGCTTTGGTTACGGCTAATACTTCCGCTTGGAACACTCTACAGTAATGCGGCAGCCTGTATGATCTGATTATTTCCGGATCAGCACAGTATACCGCAGACCCTACTCCTTCCACTACTTTGGAACCATCTGTGTACACATGTATCGTCTCGTCCGTCATTTGCGCACCCTTGCGCCAACCGTCCACCTCTATTGTGGCCTTAAGATCTCCCTCGAAGCGGAGATAAGGAATCAGGTGGTCTGTTCGTCTTGTGATTGATGACGCTATACTATCATGGTCGGCGCTCAAGCTGCCCCGAGGCACCGAGCCTGGTTGCGGTTGTTAATGCTGTGTTCTTTCTTACCAGGTCTACAGGTGGAATGTGCAGAATGGCATACAGTGCAGCCGTCGGGGTTGTTTTCAGGACTCCCGTAATGCTAAGCATCGATAGTCTGCATACCCCCTCTAATTTTTTGAGGTATGTTGTTTTTTGTGTGGCTTTCCACCAAACAAGAACTCCATAGTATAGAATAGGGCTTACAATCGCTGTAAAAACCCAATGAGAAAGAGAGGGTGATAAGCCCCGCATACACCCCAGCATTCTTTTACATGCATAGAGTGCCGTTGAGGCCTTCTTGACCATCTCCTCCACGTTGAGCTTCCATGACAGCTTACTGTCTAGGATGATTCCTAGATATTTTGTGCAAGGTTTCTCCTGTAAGGTCACCCCTCCTAACTTAGGCCTGGTCCAATTTGGGACCTTGTACTGTACAGTGCGTTTTACACACTGTCCAATTTCCTTACAAACTCACAAGGAATATAAATATTTTTCTGGCTTACTTGCCTACCCCTGTTTGGTTCAATACTTATTGAACACTTTTAGAAGACTCACAATCACAAACTCACCATAACAGTCTACCAGCTGATTAGCGAGAGATGGTTTTTGGGATCTGACAGAAGATAGCTTGGTTGGCGGGTTTTTTCCGGTTTTTCTTTCTTTCTGTCTGGAGCTGCTGAAGAGGATGAAGGTAGGCTTGGCACGAAAAATTGGAATCGAGTCCGTTGAATTGCCTCACCATATTGCCGCAATCGAAATTGCACGTGGAAATTAACAAATTGCATCTTCATCTAATTATTTCGGCACGATCCCACGGCACAGCTGCTTTTACTCAACCATTTGCTTTTTATTTGGTGCTGTAAGTTGAACTTGGCCAAGGAAACATATAAATTGCCTCACCATTTAATGATTCCGGCAAAACCGCCCAGCGCATTCATTCTTGGCTCGATTATTTCCCTCGTGAGTGTGCTGCTAACGTGAGTCCGCACTCAAAATCACATAAATTGCACAATCATTCAAGGATCCATATACAACCACATTGCGCAAGTTGTACTACGACCAAAATTCTATAAACCCTAAAGATAGCTAATGCGAATGAATCTACTATATTACACTTGTAAGTAAAACAAACGAAAAAGTGTGTATTGCATTCCATTCAAAATTTAAGAACCATTATATTGTAAGATAAAAAGCGCCGAATCCAAATATTCGTATATAATTCGTAAATATCGGCCATTATAAGTACAAAGTAGAAGTTCCAGTGCAATAATTTAATACCGACAAAGATTCATAGATTTACAAAAATAGTTACTAAGCTTACAAAAAGAGTATTGAAGAAAACCAAAAAGGTATTTAGTATCGAATATGTGCATATGTACGAGTATACAACCCGCTACTCAGCTTTCATTTGTTGCACCTCGGTTTCTATTGTCCTCTCTTTTGAGAAGATCGTCCTGCCATATATTTGGAGGCAGAATTAGAAACTAAATACATCTTCTTTCAGTTATTTTTTCATTGTAAGAATATACATGCGTTTCACTGTACATTAATACATAGGTTTTGTTATTTGGGCAACCGCAACTAAACGAAGAAACCATGTAATAACTATGTATGTACATATATTGAGGTAGGTCAGTAGTTCCATTTAGCTTACCCCCAAACAAAATAGTTAGTCATACTTGACATAAATTTAACGCTTACTACATAAGTTAATGGAGGTTATAAATGAATATTGAATCATAGATATAGAAAGACAAAAACGTGTTAATGTATTCTTAAATACTTAAGTGAAAGCAACTAACACAATAAGTATAAATGTGAGTTGTATCGAATAAAATTAACTATGAAAATTTAAGTTGGAGAATGAGGGTCTGATTCCTGAGGAAATGTGTGTGGTAACTAATGGGGCACAGTCATAACAAATAAAATGGCGCCCAAACTAATGGGGCTTCATCACCATTTGAAAGCCATGGAAGGGAGGCCAGAGGGTAGCCGTCCAATATTCATTACGCTGCGAAGGTAAGGTGTTATCTGGGGGTGGATTAAGATATGAGGGAAAGTACCAGTGAAAGTGCAAGTTTTAGGATTGTAGTAATGTGTGCAAGAATAATTTATCTTGTTGACCTTGTTGACGAGGGTGTGCCTTACTCAAAGCTGTATTTGGGAACTCACGCTGCTGAAGCTCCGGAATTAAGCCAGTGCACACGCCATAGTTGTGGGTAGTAGGAAAGTGCTCCTGAATGAGGAAGAGGGCGTTAACGTCAAGGGGTTCATAACAGTACCTCTTTGTAAACAAGGCCATATCCGTCTTCTCCGCACTGACTTTCAACCCAACATTAGATGCCCAGGTATGAATATCCCGAAGCGCTCGATCCATCAAAGAACTAATCGTTGGAAGGCACTTTCCACTTATGACAATTGCAACGTCATCCGCGTAAGCCGTAAGTTTTACGGGTCCCTCATCAAATCGCCTGAGCAGTTGGTTGATGACCAGCGTCCACAGAAGAGGTGATGGCAACCCTCCCTGCGGCGTTCCCCTGTCCACTGATTTCGTGGCCTGGTACAATCCCCATTGAGATGTAATCTTCCTGCAATTTAACATGCAACCGATCCATCTGGTTAAGGCTGGATGTACTTTAATGTAATGAAGACCATCCATAATCGCCCATTTAGAGACATTATTGAAAGCCCCGGCAATGTCTAAAAATACTCCTAGAGCATATTCCTTATATTCCAGGGCTTTATCACCCTATGCAATGCGGTGTCTACCGACCTGCCTTTGGTGTACGCATGTTGTATTGTGGACAGCAGGTTTTCATCCACGTTGGACTTTATGTACACATCTATCAGCCTCTCAAAGGTTTTGAGCAGAAATGATGTTAAGCTAATGGGTCTATAATCTTTGGGATACACGTGACCAATCTTCCCCGCCTTTGGTAGGAAAGCTACACGAGCAGTTCTCCAAGGGTGAGGTACATGATTCAGCCTTATGCACCCATCGAATATTGTTTTAAGCCATTCCACGACCGCCATACTTGAAACTTGTAGCATGGCCGGAAATATACCATCTGGGCCCGGCGACTTAAACTTAAAAAACGTCTTCACTGCCCACTCGATCTTGGTATCGGTCACCAAGCCCGGCACTCCCCGCTCCGTGATCGAAGTGTGAGTGCTGTCTGCTGGCTCTTCTAAACCATCTCCCGATGGGAAATGTGTATCGAGAAGCACCTCAAGAGATTCCTCACTATTACTATATTTCCCCTTGCTAGGATTTTCTCAACCGTGGTGTTTCGCTGGAGCACTCTATGTCCGTACAGAAACTTTTCCATGAGAGTCTCTTCGCCCTGGAAATTTCACGCTTATAGATCCTCAGTAGATCCCTGTACTCGTCCCGACACGCTTCGCTTTCCGCGGTCGTTGCTAGCTTAAACATTTCTTTTACCTGTCTTTTTAGAAGACTCAGCTCATTGCTCCACCATGGCGGCTTTGATTTTCCTCTAAATCTTCTTAGAGAGCAAGCTATGTTATACGCAGTCATTCATTAGAGTCCTCCAGTTCTTCCACATTGGCAACTTCTTTGGGCTGTCCCAGTTTCGTTTCTACCTGTTTCTGGAATTTAGTCCAGTTTGTTGACCTAGGGTTTCTAAAGGTTCCTCCCTTCTCTTCCCTCTTTAGGGGGATGCTGAAGCTGATATACGCATGGTCGGAAGATGTATTTAGCTGGTCTATCAAGAACCATCCAATCATACATTAATAAATCACGCTCGGAGCTCAATGTAATATCCAGAACATTGCTGGATGTTGGACCAATGTATGTAGGGACATTTTTCCTGTTGTCTATTTCCAAATTGGTTTGCAGGATGTAACAAAATAGAGATTCGCCTCTCTCGTTCGTATCTGCTCCTCCCCACGCATTGTGGTGCGCATTTGCATCTGCGCCTATGACCAACCGCCCCTTGCGCCCTTCCTCCTGTACTAGCCTTTTGCACTCAATCGGTGGAACCTCCGTAGCATGGGCCATGTAGCAGGACGCCAGGATAAATGCCTGCTTATTCTTTTGATCAACGGCCACCGCTACCATTACTACAGCTCGCGCAAGTCCTTCCGTTTGCCCGTAGTAAACGACAAACCCGCGCGTGTTAAGTCCAGAAACCTTTCCCCCCGATGAGAGCCACGGCTCTCGGATAGGCGCCACGTCAAACGAACCCTCCTCAAGGGTTAGGAGGAGTTCGCTCGACGCCACTTTACTGTGTTGGTGGTTTATCTGTAGAACTCGCAGCACCATTTGGCTGTTTGTCCCCCTCCAGCACCTTCGTCGTGACGTCGTCGTCCTCCACTTGCCTTTTTGGTTTAGAGTATTCGAGGCCCCCTTCAGCCTCTTGTAACTGTTGTGCCGGGTGTTCCTCTGTGCGACTCACAGCACCATTTGGCGGTTGGTCCTCTTCTAACACCTTCTTGGACACGTCGGGAACCTCCACCTGTCTTTTTTCTCTTAGGATTTTTAGGTCCTTTTCGTCTTCGCCCACCTCTAGCGTGTTAGGATTTTTATCCTCGGCACTTTTTTTCCTGAGTCGCATGTAAATTTTGCCAGTGCCAAATGACATTTTGCCAAGCTGTGTGTACAAAATGTCCTCGCCTGCTTGGAAGATGTAGAACTGACCTTCCTCGGTAGGCTGAGATACAGTAAGTAGCTTCCAATCCTGTGTCGGTATGTTCGGATTCTGATTCTGCAGAAGTCGCAGTGTATCCTCCGACTTCATCACGCATGGTATCCACACCTTAACTTTTGGTACCGTGGGGATTTCCGCTTTATCCACCACCTCAAACCGCGCGTTCGTGCCTTGCCTTTGGCGGTTTGGAACCACTTCCTCCAGCCACCGCAAGCTCGCGATGTCGCACGCTATCATCTTCACACCATTATACCATCCCCCCGAATCAAAGGTTGGAAGGAGCTTACTTGGTTGTTCCCGCATCATCTTAAGCATTAAGCTAATAAGCTCCCTTTCCACAGATCTCCACCTTTCAGTGGTCATTTGTCCGAAAGGACTGCTACGATCAACCAGCGCCACAGTCAGTAACTGCTTTGCCACATCACTCATCTTCTCGGGAAAAGCCGGAGTCTTAGTGTTATCTCCCTTTGGCACCTCCGAGAAAGCCGGAGTCTTAGCGTTAACTCCCTTTAGCACCTCCGAGAAAGCCGGAGTCTTAGCGTTATCTCCCTTTGGCTTATCTCCTACTTCCGTAGTTGGAACTTCCCTCTGACTCGCAGCTTTCGAGGTAGTTGCTACCTCGCTATTAGGGCCCATCTGTCTTACAGCTTTGGGCCTACTTGTCTGTGCGACTTCCCTGCCTCGCGGCTCTAGGACTGGGTCCTTTCTGCCTCTTGAAAGCAGGCTGTCATCTTCCACCGAACGTTGCCTCTTCATTCTGCCATTCGACGCTTCTTCCTCCTCGTACCGGTTGCAGAACCGAGGGTTTCTCGCAGCAAACCTTTTGAACTGCCTTCGACCTACTTCTACCGCTTCATGGGCCCATTCCAAGCGCTCGATATCCACTTCTGTTGGGTCGACCACTGCTCCCAAGCGTTGTACAATTCTTAGTGCTGCACGGTACTGCGAGAGAGCTCTTTTACTTCCTCAGCTCCGTACCCTTCTCTACTCTTCTACTCCGTTTTCATTTGTGTGCTTCTCCAACACGGAGTTCATTGAATCAGCACTACTCTCGCTCCCCGAGTCCGACGCATCGCTTAATGCGTATTTGTCGTCCTTGGCTTGCGACTCAGTCCTCTTATCATCGTCCTTATTACAATCAGGTATGGAGTCGGTCATCTTGGTCGTACGACCATCTGCCCGACAAGGCGGTCTCAGCTGTCCAGTATTATATACGGGGAAAGAACCGGCCGCCACAGCAGCGCCCCTTACTGTGGTAAGGCCATAAATACTTCCCGAAGTGGCCCGGTATCGGGAAGGCTCCGTTCGAATACAGCCGAATTTATCCCTTTGCTGCAAATCGTCCAATAGGCAGGATCCGCATAACGCCCTGGATTGGGGGGTTGGCAGTTCTTGGTCACCGACATCCCGCCGCCCTCCTATGAGGCGACCCGGCGTAGATGTCAGTCCTAAACAGCTGCGCCTCATAGTTGGGCGCTATGGAGTTCGGCTAAGTCCTCGCAAACAGCATTTTTGTTTGTACTTTTGTTTTTATTAGTACGAAAATATATATTTATGTATATTAATGACAGATAAAGAAATTTTAAAATTTATCCGTTGCTGGCCGTATGACCGAACTTTTCTGAAGGGACCCGACATCAAGTTTTGTACAACGGTTTTTTCCACTTTTACCGATACTTTTCGCCACTATATTTTCAGTTCTGTAATGGTTTTGGTTGGTTGCTCTAATTTTAAATGTTTTCTTGGCATAGAGCCCAATATCGCTCAATTATCCGCAGCCGAGGCCTTTTGGGTGGACTTAAATTTTTGCTAACATAATGTACATTGCTATCTTCAAACCAATTTTGGGTGAGACAAGCGTAATGCACTGTTGCCAAGAATGGCAGAAGAACCCTCAGGTGATGGGAGGGCGGGATGGCCTAGAAGGTCGCATGTGGTCATAGCAAATCATTCCCGAGATGTTCGGGCTTGGAACCGGAACGTACCGGATCTGCATCCGGCAAAGGACCATCAACATCGATAACCCTCCCCAAGGCCTTCGGGAAGTGTCCTTATTTAAGCTAGCAAAGACCGCGGAAGGCGAAGCACGCCGGGACGAGTACACGGATCTACTGAATCTAAAAAAGTCCTAGTAAAGGGAAACAGTCCAGGGATTAATAAAGAAAGAAACGGGGAATGGTCACGTAATAGTGAGGAGTCCCTTGAGGTGCTTTTAGATACACATTTCCCATCGGTAGATGATTTAGAAGAGCCAGCAGACAGGACTCACACTTCGATCACGGAGCGGATAGTGCCGGGCTTGGTGACCGATACCAAGATCGAATGGGCGGTGAAGACGTTTTCTATGTTTAAATCGCCGGGCCCAGATGGTATATTCCCGGCCGTGCTACAAGTTTCAAGTAGAGCGGTCGTGGAATGGCTTAAAATAATATTCGATGGGTGCATAAGACTGAATCATGTACCGCACTCTTGGAGAACTGTTCGTGTAGCTTTTCTACCAAAGACGGAGAAGATCGGTCACGTGTATCCCAAAGACATCATTTCTGCTCAAAACCTTTGAGAGGTTATAGATGTATACATAAAGTCCAATGTGGATGAAAAGCTCCTCTCCACAACACAACATGCGTACACCAAAGGTGGGTGGTAATAATCATAGAAAAAGCCCTGGAATATAAGGAATAAGCTCTAGGAGTCTTCTTAGACATTGCCGGGGCTTTTATGGATGGTCTTAATTACATTAAAGTACACCTAGCCTTAACCAGATGGATCCGCTGCCTGTTAAATTACAGGAAGATTACCTCACAATGGGGATTGTATGAGGCCACGAAATCAGTGGACAGTGGCACGCCCCAGGGAGGGGTGCTATCACCTTTGCTGTGGACGCTGGTCATCAGCAACTGTTCAGGCGATTCGATGAGGTACCCGTAAAACTTACGGCTTACGCAGATGACGTTGCAATTGTCATAAGTGGAAAGTGCCTTCCAACGATTAGCTCTTTGATGGATCGGGCGCTTCGGGATATTCATACCTGGGCATCTAATGTCGGGTAGACAGCCAACGCGGAGATGACGGATATGGTCTTGTTTAAAAAGAGGTACAAGGTCCCAAGTGACCCTACAGAAGAAACCTTGCACAAAATATCTAGGAGTCATCCTAGACAGTAATCTGTCATGGAAGCTCAACGTGGAGGAAAGGGTGAAGAAGCCCTCAATGGCACTTTATGCATGTACAAGAATGCTGGGGTGTACGTGGGGTTTATCGCATTCTCTTTCTCATTGGGTTTTTACAGCGATTGTAAACCCTATTATATACTATGGAGTTCTTGTTTGGTGGAAAGCCACACAAAAAGCAACTTACCTAAAAAATTAGAGGGGGTATGTAGACTATCAATTCTTAGCATTAAGGGGGCCCTGAAAACAACCCCGACGGCTGCACTGTATGTCATTCTGCACATTCCACCTGTAGTCCTGGTAGCAAAGAACATAGTGTTAACAACTGCAACCAGGCTCAGTGCCTCGTGGCAGCTTGAGCGACGACCATACGGCCATATGTCTAGCGTCATCAATGACAGGACGAACATACTACCTGATTCCCTATCTACGCTTGGAGGGAGATCTTAAAGCCACAATAGAGGTGGATAGTTGGCGCAAGGGTGCTCTAATGGCGGACGAGGCGATACATATGTACACAGATGATTCCAAATTAGTGAAAGGAATAGGATCTGCGGTATACTGTGCTGATCCGGAAATAAACAGATCCTACAAGCTGCCAGATCACTGTAGCGTTTTCCAAGCGGAAGTATTAGCCGTAACCAAAGCAGTAGAAACATTGGAAGAGAATAGCTTAAACAACCGTGTTAACTTTTATATTGACAGCCAAGCAGTAATTAAGGCAATAATCTCACATAGCACAGCATCTAAAAGTGTGTTAGAGTGTAAGCAGTCTCTGGAAAGAATCGTTACAAGGAGAAGTATACATCTATATTGGCTCCCAGGGCATATGGGAATAGATGGGAATGAAAAAGCAGATGAACTAGCTTAAAAGGGCGCATCCTTTGAAGCTTGCTCCTTAGACGTCCCAATTCGATTGGTTGAGATTAAGAGAAGGCGAGAGCTGCACATGATCGACCAAGCGGGAAAGGCGTGGGTTCAAGCGCGGGGCTGTAAAGTGTCAGTTCTTACAATCTTAGACTAATAAAGTTGCTTCTATCAATAAAAAGAGAGGACTTTGGACTCATGACGGGTATTCTGACTGAAAACTGCGTTCTGGCGTCACATGCCTTTTAATTAGGCTTGGTCAGTGATAGCAGATGTAGGAAGTGTGGGCTGGAGGAAGAAACGATCGAGCACGTTTTATGCTCGTGCCCTGCGCATGCCAGGCTAAAACTCCAGCTATTAGGAATGATACAGCTGTCAGAAGCAGCAAGTGGCTTAAGTCCTAGAAAGCTTCTAGTATTTGCCAAGAGGACGGAGTTATTTTATAACATATGGTTTCTGATAGGGGTTTTCAGTTTGGACGTAAAATAAACTTCTTTTAACACTACGGTCTCTTTCAGTCTATGTGAAAGACTCGTGGACCGGCCAGTTCAACCTAACCTATCCTCTAACGGGAGTCCAAGGAAACTGGCAGTTTCAACAGGGAGATTGGTGTTAGAGGCGTAGGTTCTACATTACAATTGATAGATGGTTGGTATCATGTGGGGACACATCGCATGCAGGACATACATTACGAAGGATTCTGGGTTGATTCCGGACAAGAGTTTAACCTGTTACAGTATTCAGAACGAAGTTGGGCCAGGGTGACTCATGTCCCCCCTGACAATGTGCTTTCTTCTGTAAGAGTAGGATATTGTATATTGATAACAGCGTTCACCGGGCGCGTCCTGGCAAAGGCGTTTACCGATTCTGTGTAGATTTTGCTTAGGGCCTCCTTATTCCTGTGTGGATCAAACGGCTGTGTTGGCAGGTGCCGGATCTCGTCATAGTGCTTATGGAGATGTTTCCTTAACCCCCGTGCAGGCGGGGCTAGATCAAGCAGTTGTTTGCTAGGATGTTCTGATTTGTGAAAGTTTATCAAAAACTGCCTGTTCAGCATTTCGTTGTGCTCTTTAATGGTGCGCTCTTTGGACCCACTATATAGGTGCAGTTCGTTTGTCATAAGGAGACATCTCGTTGCCATAATCGTGAAGTTATCGGCATAGGAAATGATTGTAACTCCTCCTGGTGGGGAAGGGAGTTTTGATTTGTAGAAATTAAACAGAAGCGGAGAGAGGACATCGCCGTTTGGTAACCATGTTTAATTTTCCTAGGCTTTTGCGGAAGCCATGTTTGTGGGTGGCTAGGCGAAGATACGCTGTGAAATGAGGGATCAAGACGGTTGGCCAGGCTTTAATAGTGGAATTATCCTTGCTATTTTCCATTGTTCGGGAATGACAAAGGACTTCAGCTACAGGTTGAAAACGTGCTTTATGTAGCTTTTGAAGACACTCTTTCACGGTAATTTCTTTGTAGATGGTTCCCGCATTCACGAATAACTCTGCTAATCAGAACCTTTCTGCCAAACTTTTTTATCTGGATGGTTTTTCGAACTAGGAATGCCCTCTCCAGACTGCAAACAGTAGAACTGGATACAATTTGGTCTAATAGAGTGCCAAGAGAAGTGCTTTTTGAAGTCTGCTCCTATTACGGTTAACAACTCATCTCATATCGTATCATAGATTACAACTTAAACTGCCACTAAAAATTTGAGTTGAAGTTGCCTAATCTAACAACTTTTTTTGGCATTTCCGTTTACAACTCTGTGCTAGTGCGGTTGTAAAAGCCGTCAAAATCTGACATATAGCTGTTGTCACAGTTTTGCAATTATTTGGAAAAAATATTAGGGAAATATGGGGATTGATTAGTAAAATTTTTAAAATTCTATTAGACAAGTTTTTAAGCAGCAGTTTTGTACACATTTATAAAAAAAGTAAGTGTCTAAAAGATGCTCTCTTAAGAGTTTTTTCATTTATTTATAAGGCAATTGATGATAGGAAAAGTTGTGCCAGTCGTTTTGTGGACATCACATGGTCCACCATCCACAATATTATAATCAAGAAGCTTGGTTGGTTGGTTTTAATCCTACCTAATAAATAGAGTTCAAAAAGTAGGAGTTGGTAATAATCTAAGTAAACCGAGGCTTATAACACTAGGAACACCCCATGGCTCAGTTCTTTAACCAGTTTTGTTTTTAATGTACATTAACTATATATTTTTGTTACCATTTATTGGTAGAGTTACGGCCTTGCCTGATGACCTCGCCATTGCATACGGGTCTAATAATTCATTTAGGGTTGGGCCGAAATCCCCAAATCAAAATCCCCAAATTCAAAATTCCCAAACACAAAATCCCCAAATTCAAAATCCCCAAACTCAAAATCCCCAATTTCACATTTCTTACATTTGATTTATGTCATTGCATTTCCAAACAAAAGTTTTTTGTTTTTCTTAATTAGCAACACATATCTAACATAAAAATAACATATTATGATTAAAGGATACAGAATTCAAGTTAATTAAAACGAATTTAACAAGAAAGTAAAATATTATTTGCAGCAGCTCGTAAATAATTAATTTTATCTAGTTTGGTACGATTTTTTAAAATTCTTTTTATTTTTTTGCGACGTTTCAAATTTGCTTTTTTTACAGGTATTTCTATTCCTGACTGGAGCTTTTCTAAATTTGTCTTTATTAAAATCATTTCTTTTCCCAGCTCTCGTATTATTGCGTACAGACCACAGTTCTTTCTGCCAACAATAACTTTAAGTCTTCGGTGCCAGGCCTCTATGGAGTTTTGGGTCCGAGGAAAGTTTTCTTTGAAGGTATCTGCTACACTCCAAAACTCAGGATCATATTTCGGATTGCTAGATCCGGGTTTTCCGGTTAAATAGTTGACCCTAAACCAAGCACAAATTTTTTTAAAGTCATAATCCTCAGTATTAGCAACCAGCTCTTTAAAATACACCAACACCTCCTATGTAGGTACAAATGCCAGGCATTTTAGCATACGTATGTGCATACTGAAATTGCAATCATTCCCATATTTTCGAGTTAGTCTCTCTTTTCGTATGCGTCTCCACATTATCTGGCCAAAGTGAAATAAACAGCCTTTGTACTTCGCATCAGGAAAATATTCCTTTGCAGCAGATGCTATAGTTTTTCAAAATCGGAAATAATTCTAGTGGGATTTAAGCATATATTTTTTGAAGCAGCCAAAAAGCATACCCGATGAAAAAACTCTTCGTATGCTTGCTTTGATTTTTTGCCCATTAAGCAAAAAATTAGGGACACAAACTGACCATCGATTAGGCCTTGAATTGTGAAAAGCTGTCGGAATATAGTTGGCACCACATAAAATGTACCATCCATTACCCAGCACTGCGAACTACCCAAGGCTTTTAATGAGTACGTTGTACCCAATATTATGTTTTTCTCATCACCGAAACAGCATTCACTTAAAAAAAAAACGGTTCACCTTCTAAATTTCTTAATTCTTCGGGTATGTTTATGTCTTGCAAACTAATTGGCTCGCTACGTACATCATGCAATTTTCGAAACCGTCGTACTTTAAGCTTTTGTGCTCGTTTTGAAGGAAGGTACACTCTACACTCTGGCTCACAATTTACTACAGTTTCCCTAATGATTTGGGAAAGTTGAAGTCCTGACGAATTGGCCAATTCTTTTAATTTAGCGTTGGCATTTGTCGTGGCCAAATGAAAGCTTCGGGGATCGTGAGAGTGTTCGGTGGGGCTTTTTTTAATTGCATGCTCTTGATTATTCGATGATGTTCTCACTACCACACTTTTACACAATAGAGACTTCCTTTCCGCACACGACCAACGATATTGCTCTTCATTTCTGGAATGCAGATGGAAAGTATATCCATCAACAAATAACAAATCTTTCCCTTTGTTTGACTTTTGTATTTTGATTTCCATTTTATTTATTAATTAAAAAGTTTTTTCAAGCACTAATTGCTAACACAAGCACAAGCGAACGATTCTCGTATAATACTTCAAATGTAACTATTTTTTTTTTTAAATATGTATGCACACATTCATGCATATGTTCAAAGTTGACTATGACCTTTCTATTTCCTAAACAGCAAGTTTAGAAAGAAATTTTGAAACACCGGTTTCGCAATCCCCAGTATTTCTGTGCAGAGCCCCCTTTTGAGGAGGTGGCCCACGGCCATGCTTCATAAAAATAACCCTTAGCCGATCCAACTCCGGCTCCGCGATCCCCAGTATTTCCGTATTAAAAAACCTTTCTGCGTAGGTGGCCTACGGCCACGGTTATAAAAAATAACCCTGGGCTACGCCATGCCAATTCCGGACGTGTGCACTAACCGCGGCTACCGCCACGGTGACATCCTTCTGCGTAGTACACCCTTCTGCGTAGGCCTTCGGACGGGCATCATAAAAATAACTCTTAGCCGATCCGACACTGGCTACGCGATCCCCAGTATTTCTGTTCTATGTAGGCGGCCCATGACCGCGCTTCCAAAAAATAACCCACGGCCGATCCTACACTTGAAGGATTCGGTATTTGGGGATTTTGTGTTTGGGGATTTTGAATTTGGGGATTTTCTTTGGGGGGATTTTGTGTTTGGGGATTTTGAGCCTCTCCCATTCATTTATCCCTTTTGCCGATATCAATTACGATGTTTATTTGTTAAGATCTTCGTTTGCAAGCCACAAACTCGTGGTAAGCAGCAAAACTAAGTTAATGTATTTTAGCCTTTCCGAAAAGGAAATAACAAGATGCGAAATAATATTTCATGCGTCAGATTGTATGCGTCGCAGTTTGTGCTCAAATAATTGTACTCAGCCGAACTCTTCTGTAATTTTTGACCAGATAGCAAGTTGCGACAATAGTAATATATGTAACACATATGTAACACTCCTATATTGCTGATACAAAATGCCCCAGACAACATTTTTTAAAAATTTTGATACAAAAATATTCAAATATTATACCCCAAGATGGTTAAAAACGTTCAAATTTAAAAGCATTTTATGTTCGAATATTAATACATATATCGTTGGGAGAAAAATCTACCCTAAGTCTGATTATTCTTGAATAATCATTTATGATTCATATTTCGAAAATTTGACATCATTGTAAAATTGAGCTTTAAATGTTTTAAAGTAATGATAAATGAACATATTTAATCGTTTTGGTTGACGTTTTTGAATAATTTTTGAATGCGATTATCATGCACACGTACCTCGCAAACAAACTTGACCGATATATACTTGAGACTTCAACATCCAACATCAGTTATTATCGTCAGCATCTTAAAAAACGATACGATATGGGATGTTGAAGTCGTATCCAGGTATATCAAGAAAATTCATTATTCAGTCAACAAATATAGACAGAAAAGATTCAGAAAGCTGAATTAAAAATGATTATAAATTTTTGACCACCTAAAGTAAACATATTTGATTCAAATATGATTCCAAAATGTGATTGAGAAACTATATTCAGTTTTTAATCATCAAAAGTAAGCATATTTGATTATTCCTTTTGTTGATTTTTATAAAATATTAAAATTTAATCACCAAAGAACTTCAAATATGATTACAGAAAGTGATCGAAAAATGCTTTTCAGTTTTTGTTCAATTATATGATAACTCATAATTTAGTCAGAAAGAGTAATCAAATTGTATTCATATGTAGGGAAATTCAAAATTTAATCACCTAAATGCTGTGGGGCTCGCAATGAGTTTTGAATTCGAAATCAAAACAAGATAGCCTACAAAGTAAGTGTGACCAGAAAAAATTTAAATTTAGGTACATTCGATTATTGAATACTAAAACAAAAACATTTAAACAGCAATATATCGGCACTCTGATGTTTGTGAGTGTACCTAGCAGTGGTCGTCAGCTAGGAAATAATTATTCGCGCTCACTTCACACATATTAGCCGCGTTTTTTTACACGCGTATACGTTTACGTTTTCGCGTAAAAAAACGCTTATCCTCGCTTAGATGCTTAGGAGACCCATCTAGCGGCAACTAGCTACAAAACATGTTGTACCGAAAAGCGCAGACACAAACCTCTGGTGGCCATCGTGTATAACATATAGCTGAATCGGTTGCGATGAATAGTGGGCACACACCATTTGTTGAGATGATACATAGAATTAGTTTAGAGGTGAAACATAGACGCGTATATCAGTTGCATCTCAGTATAATACGTATTGAAATTTAGGAGTACTAATTTTATGCGCAGCAATTTCAGAAGAGTAGATATAGTTTAACGCTTAGCAGTCCATATAAAGTTTAAGCGTAAACGTAGATACTGTTACTCACAAAAGTATTTTGCATAACTACTCGAATGTACAAATTTCAGATTTTGTATGTACTAAGCATCCGAACATAATAATTTAAATGTTTATACGCATTATTGAGCATCGTCTTAGGGAATGGGCTACACAGCATGCAAAAAAATCGTTAGATACACGCAACAAAAAACGTGCCGAGCAATGAAAATTTGTGCTCATAAAAGTATTTTGCTTATTGTTT
The DNA here is from genome assembly GCF_040869045.1 of Eurosta solidaginis. NCBI lineage: Eukaryota > Metazoa > Arthropoda > Insecta > Diptera > Tephritidae > Eurosta > Eurosta solidaginis. The sequence continues at coordinate 116,560,130 of NC_090319.1, read as the reverse complement.
TTGAACCCGTTACTGGGCGCAGTTAGGTTAATTTTCCTATTTTCGCTGAACTTGTTAGAAGTGCAAAGACATTATAATTAATTTTATTTGTAATTGAGTTCATTTCATTTTTAATTGTCGTAGTGTTCATATCGAAAATGCCAAAGGGTAAAGAGCTAACTACAGCTAAAAAAAATTATTTTATATCTCCATAATTAAGGCAAATGTACGAAATATATTTGCTATATGTTCGGTTGATGCCGTCAAACGATTCAAAATGTAATAAAACGGTGTAAAGAACTCGGTAATTTGGAAAATTTAGCATGATTTCGTCGACCGAAGTTGCTGACTGTGAGAGAAGAACGCGAAATGTTGAGAGAAGATCGCGGAAACCCAAAGTCCCAAACATTAATGACAGAATAAAGACGACCCTTTCAATTCAAATATCTGATGAGACGGTGCGCAGGGTCCGGAGAAGCAGTAATATTCACAGTCGTGCAGCAAGGAAAAAACCTCTTATTTCAAAAATCAATAAAGAAAAGCGGCTTTCATTCGCCAATACCTATAAAACCTAAAGTTTTGAGTTTTGGAAAACCGTCATATTTAGTAATGAAAGCAAATACCATATTTTTGGTCCGGACGGACGTCATAGGGTATGGCGGAAGCCAAAGAGCTTCAAATCAAAAATGTTAAACCTACAGTTAAGCACGGTAGAGGTTCCCTCATGGTGCGGTGTTATATGTCGGCTCAGAGAGTTGGCAAACTGGTGTTTATAGATGGGACGATGGATAATCATCTTTATTTGTCAATTCTTAAAAATAATTTACATTCAAGTGCAGAAAAAATGGGTATGTCATCTAATCACTTTTTATTTCAACACAACAACGATCCGAAGCATACAGCTCACGATGTCAAAATGTGGATACTTTTCAACACAAAGCAATTGCCAACACCTCCCCAAATTCCCGACATCAACCCCATACAAAATGTCTGCTCCTATCGAAGACAGAGTGCGTGAATATAATATTTCATCAAAAAGCGACTTTAAAATTGTTCTACTCGAGGAATTGGGGGAAATACCAATTGAATTTTGTCAAAAGTTAGTGGAATCCATGCTAAGACGCTTGGAAGTAGTTTGCAAAATAATAGTTACCATACAAAATACTGAGTCAATAGAAATTAATATATTTATTACATTTACACTAATACATATTTTTCTTTTGAAGTTGTATCATATGATTTATCGAACAATAAGGTTTATATTTAAGAATTTATAAAATAATAAACAAAAAAATTTGGAAAATATACAAGAATTCAAGGGTGAACTCTATTCTCTTCTCATGCAAAATACTTTTGTAACTGTATATGTAAAAAAACCCAGCTATTATTATGCTCTTTCGTTTAGTCGTCGCTGAACAAACAGAGTAGCAACATCGGAGGAGGCTATTGTTTATTTGCTCATTTCCGAAAATATATTTTTATTTTTATTTATTTATTTATTACGGTCTTTAAGACCTAGTTGATGTTAAGTAAATATTTGTTTCATTAAATATTAAGTGTTTTACAATATAAAAATAATTTTACTTTAAACTTATTAATATTTTTACAATCTTTCTTTTATCGCAGTAGGTAGTTCATTGTACATTTTGTACCCTGTGTATTCCAAAGTCTTCTTTGCAAACTCTGTTCTTGCTCTAGGCAGTCTTATATTATTGCAGTATCTAGTTCCATAACTATGGATCTCGTGATTATATAGTATTTTATTGCTCAGGTAACTCGTTAGCATTCCTAATCTTACATGATGTATAAATTTCAAAGTGAAGTAACTTATTGACTGTTTTATACTAAGCCAGTTTAACCGATTCAGCATTATAGTTTTTGATGTTCTTGGGGGACATTTTAATATAAATCGCATTGCCTTGTTTTGTTGTATTTGGAGTCTTTTAATTTTCATATCATTCGCTATCAGCAGAATTGTAGGACAGTATATAAACTGCGGCTCAATAATTGAACGATACACCAGTATTTTATGACGTTGACTAATATGTTTGCATGTTCTGTACATGAATCCTATTTTGTGCGCAATTTTTCTTTCAAGATAATTTATATGTTCTCCAAAATTCAGGTTTTCATCAATTAAAACTCCTAAGTACTTCATTTCATTTACTCTTTGAATTAAATTGTTTTTTTTATCTTCGGGGTTATATTGTTTAAATCGTTATTACGTATGATGTTCTGGCTTTTGCAAAATACCATGAACTTAGTCTTATCTACATTTAACTTCAATTTTTTAAGGCACAACCAGTTGTATAATCAAGATTTTCTTGTGCTTTCTGCATTGCACAGTCGGCATACTTCTCGCTGATGATGAGCAGTGTATCATCCGCAAATAGACGTATATTGCAATATTTTAAGCATTTTTTTATATCATTTATGTACAATGTAAATAGTATCGGTGCAAGTACTGAACCTTGTGGCAATCCAATATCTACATCCACAACCGATGAAACTGTTTTTCCAATTACCGTCCTTTGCTTTCTGTCACTCAGATAACTTCGGAACCATTCCAAAGTCTTTCCTCTGACACCAGTTTTGAACAAAACATTCAACAATTCCCGTCTATCAACTGTTTCAAAGGCCCGTTTCAAGTCTAAAAAGACAGACACCACAACTTTTTTATCTGATATATCTTCTTTCCATTCTGCAATAACCATGTTAAGTGCTGTTTCACAAGAATGCGTCTTTTTGAATCCAGACTGTTCTGGTATAACAACTTTGTGCTTTTCTAGGTATGCCACCAATTGATTTTTCACCACCATTTCCATAATTTTCTCATCTGAGGGTAACGTATTGATTGGCCGTAGCTCCTCCGGTTTCACTGTATTTTTTACTTTTTCCACAGGTAATATTGTTGAAACTTTCCAGCAGTTTGGAACAATGCCATTATTTAGGGCCTCATTTATTATGTCTTTGTAAAAGTTACCAATGTACATCATGGAATCCTTGAAAACACCCTCAGATAAAAGCTTTTCTCCACCATATTTATTTTTAAATCCTTTTGTGATATTTATTATATCATCTAACACAATGTCAGTGAAAAGAAATGGTTCTATTGCGATCGAGCGATCAACGTTTAGTTTGGATGCAGTAGACATTTGTTCGATACTATCATTAATTTGGACTATGCTCTGTACAAAAAAATTGTTTAGGGCATTAGCTATATGATACTCATTATCGAGGCATTCCCCATGAATTACTATCTTAGTGATATGTTTTTTGTTATCTGTAAGCTACCTCGCAGAGCTTTCAGGCACTTCCACGTCCGCTTCATGTTTCCGTTATTGCTGTGAACTCTGCCTTCCATATACATCTTCTTCTTATACATAATAGTACTTTTGTATATTTTCTTTAATACCTTGTATTCATCCCATTATCCTGTTTCTGTGGCAATATTATATAGCTCAAGTTTTCTTTTATGGAGAGCTGTAAGCTCACGGTGATACCACTTATTTCTCAGTTGTATTTTTGTTCTCTTCACATATATCAGTGCTTGCATTACTTCAGTAAGAATATTGTTCAGGGCTGTAGTTTTATTTTCTACTCCCGCATTACGCATAAAGCTAAAATCGCATGTTCTTAGCTTATTTAAAAGGTTTTCGGAACTATAGTATTCCCATGAGGTAAAAGTAGAGTAACTTCTCATTTTGCAAAACTTTGTTGTTGGCACTTTGAAATTAATTGTTTCATGATCCGAAATTCTATATGCAACTATATTTTCCGATCTAACTTGACCATTATTACTAAAGAGCAAGTCAATTTTGGTAGACGAGTTCTCTGTTATTCTCGTATTGAAATTAATTCTTTGAATCATTGCCCTTTGTGCGAATAAACTTAATAGGTGTTTCGAGTATGTTGACGATACAGTCATATTGATGTTAAAATCTCCAATTATGATATTATTGTCTGATTCCTTGAGGTTTTCAGTCAGGATTTCATCTAAAAACGTAATAAAGTCGGCGTCACTGCTACTCGTTGAGTGATAAAGTACACCAATTTGCCATTTTAACGCACATTTTTTGATTTTTATAATAATGCACCATATATTCATGTTAATGGCTATATTGCAGACTATACTAAACTCTAAATTTTCATGAACATACATCAAAACACCACCCGTATGTCTACTATGGGAATCGCAACGAACACATTTGTATGTCGGATTATTTAATTCGGTATCCATTATAAGATCAGTTCTGCATGTGTCTGCGCATAGTACAATGTTTGGTTTTCTTATTTCGACAAGCCTCTCCAGTTCAGTTTTGTTTGCTATTATACTACAAATGTTGAGATATATACATTCTAAGCTATGCACCACACTACTTCGATTTTTGTACTTTTTATGCTTTGGTTGCTAATAAACAATCTTTTTTCCTTGCGGATAATTTTTGCTGATATACAGGACATGCTCTATCCATAGTATCATGGTTATAATCAAGCCCAAGATTCAGTTCCTTATTTGCCCTCATACAGTTGATACATTTCCTGACTGGTTCCTTATCGCATTGCGTATGTTTGTGTTCACCCAGACATTTTGTGCACACTTCCCTTTCTTTACATTCAATGGCCTTATGATGAAAGCCTTTGCATTTAAAACAACAAAGTACTTGGACTGCATCATACACTCTGCACCGTTCCCACCTACATTTATCCTTTCGTGAAAGCTTCTACGTCCACTTCCACTACTGCGTTGTAATACACATTCGAACCCTTTTTCTTTTCATACTGTTTTATTATTTTAATGCCCGTTTCAGTAAGACACGCATTTTGTCGTTTAATTCTCTGCGCCAGTTCATCACTATCATATTTAAAATTTATACCCGATAAAACTACTGTCGGTTTCACTTTCTGAGGGATCTTAACCTCATAGGTATTTCCAAGATTAGTCTCGATGGCATTTTTAATTTTATCTCGTTCTTGATCATTTTTACTTTCAACTATCACTACCTCGCTTTGCCTAGCTACTATATTCGTTATTTGAAACTCTTTAAGGTCTACTTTTGAATTAAGGTAATTTTTTGTCCTTTTCGCATCTTGTTTTTTGCTCGGTTTCACTATTAGTGGATGATTTTTTTTATCTCTGGCAACGCTTCTTTTTTTGTTTACTACTTTTTGTTATATTCGCATACGATATTTTTGCTTCAACATTATTGACATTCTGCTTCAGTTCATTGCACATTTTTTTGTGTTCGTTGCTTATTGCTTCAATCATTTTCTTATTGTCATCTTTGCTAGTTTTTAATTCGACACATACCTGTTCACTGCTTCGCTAAAGCCTTCTGCTATTTCTCGTATTGTATTAACCTCTTTAACACTTTTTTTGCACGATTCTTGCGCCTTTTGCATAGCTCTAATTCTTTCACTGAAAGCTGTCTCCACCGCTTGTAGAAGATGCTTTATTTCTTTTTCGTTCTTTCTAAGTGCATTGTCAAATTCACTTCTATATTCTTGTAGTTGTTGTCCATTTTGCTTCACTACCATTTGCATGTCTTTTAATATGTCATCTACATTATGTACATACTGTACACAGTCAGCACACATAAATCTTAGCATTTCACATTCTTGCAGTTTATTAATGCTGTATTGGTCCAACCCAGAACATATGGTCAGGTGGTAATATTTACCACACACCCCTTCAGCCACTTCTCCACGTATCGAACTTTTACACTTGTCGCACTATTTTTCCATTTAAGTAACTTGCATACATATATGTGCATGGTGCAGTGAAATAAGTCCCAAATGCAATAATTTCCAACAAAAAAAATGAAATAACTCCCAAATATTTTCCATACAAATTGGGACTTATTTCATTATGAAACAGCTCCCAATTCATTGGGACTTATTTCATAATTTTTGCTGGTAATTATTTCATAATGAAATAACTCCCAAATGAAATAATCCCCAACAAAATTTCTTTGGGAGTTATTTCAAAATTTTTTGAGATTGGGAGTTATTTCATTTTTATTGGGACTTACTTAATTTTTTGTAATTCAGGCATTGGGAGTTATTTCATTTTTGTTGTTACATATTTCATTTTCTTAAAAATACAATTTTATCAAACTTTGACGTTCTTCTAACAGTTTCTATTGGTCGGCTATACATTAAGGGACCAATTGGTTTTATTCATAAACCAAAGGGGTTTGAACTTTGAAATTTTGCACATAAGTTCTCAGGGAGTTCACCAACGAGAATCAGTAAGTAATTTTTAATTGTTATTAACAATTTACTAGTAATTAGTAGTTAAAGTTACCATGGTATAACTATCACTTTTTATCTACATACGAACACTTTCACAAAAATTTTATACATAAGTACACTTTATAATGTTTATAAAACCACAATTAACTATTTTCATTTGTTTAAATTTGCGTATTATTGTAAAATTTAATGATTTATTTGTTTACTTTCCGCGAACACAAGCATACAGCCATTTTATCTAATTCACTGCTTGCTTGGTGGTACCAGATGCTTTAAATTGTTCCAACGAACGAAAAATTTTTAAATAGTACCAACGAGGAAAATTGACCTTTTTGATGTCGTAGTACACCCTTCTTCGTAGAAGGACATCACCGTGGCGGTAGCCACGGTTATACCACACACCCGGACTTGGCATGGCGAAGCCCAGGGTTATTTTTTATAAGCGCGGCCGAAGGTCGCCTATGCAGAAAGGTGTTCTACGCAGACTTGTTCCTTTTATTTTTTACTTTTAATAAATTATGTTAATTTCATAAAAAGATGCGATTTCTTAAAATAAATTACGTTTACTTCGACGACACTATTCAAGTTTTCTTGTAATTGTAACTTTTACATATGTACATTATAGTTTGCTGTATTTTCCAAATCTCATTGTAACTGATTATATAGTATACAAATACCATTTCAAATTTTGATTTGGGATTTATTTCATTTTTTTGGGACTTATTTCATTTGGGAGTTATTTCATTTTTTTTTGGGACTTGTGGTTTCATTATGAAATAACTGGAAAATATTGGCAGTTATTTCATTTCCTTCTTTGGGAGTTATTTCATTTATTAAAGTTAGGAGGTATTTCATTTTTATTGTGACTTATTTCATTGGGAGTTATTTCATGGGAGTTATTTCATTTGGGAGTTATTTCACTGCACCTATGTGCATACATATGTACATATGCATGTAGCCACTAAGGCAGGTGCAAATGTATGCTTATGGCTTATTTATATTAAAAATTGATTAATTTAGACTTTATCTTATTTAGTGTCACAAATAACTTCTAAATTAGTTTCCTGAGTCTCTATCTCTTACATTAGATTATTTTATCTAACATTTTTATAAGGTTTTAAAATTTTTCAAAATAAAATTCAAGGAGCAAAATTAAACACGACCGTTCGTTTTCGCGCCAAAAATGTATTTTGCAAACAAACGCTCATGCCCAGAATGTTTTCATGGTTTAATGTAAACAATTTAGTTTGTTTAAATTTGTAGTTAGACTCAAGCAAGAAAGTAGTATTTGTATGGCATATTTTCGAATTATTTTTGTGTCCTAAGAGACATTCGTGCTCACGTCCTACCTCATTGCTTTTTTATCGACAACTAAACCACTACCACTACGACGATTTTAGTCTTCCTAACACAGCTGCCATTTCAATTTTGGTGACCACTGGTACCTAGCCTGTAGTAGCAATATAGGAGCAGTACATATATTCCATTTCATTTATTGATTAGTCACATTAGTACAATGAGATCTATGATCTCTTATAGTACAAAAGTATATGGAACCGGAAAAATACAGATAACTCTTAAATCTAGGTTTGGTCATAATACAAGGAGAAACTTACAGTTAAAAGCAATACATATACAATTTGAAGAGGAAAATGCAAATATAGAAAAATAAGGCATGAAGTCAATAATCACAGATAACAAATTATTTAGATAGCGAAACTTGTGAACAAATCAACATGAGAGTATTCTTTTATTTTACCAGTAGTAAGCATATGTTGGTAGAAACAAAACTGGGACAACCCAAAGAGGTTGCCAATGTGGAGGAACTGGAGGAGTCGAATGAATTCCTAACAAGGACGCTTATGACTGCGTATAACAAAGCTTGCCTTCTAAGAAGATTCAGAGCAAAAAAGCCGCCATGGTGGAGCAATGAGCTGAGCCTTCTAAGAAGACGGGTAAAAGGAATGTTTAAGCTCGCAAAGACCGCGGAAAGCGAAGCGTGTCGGGACGAGTACAGGGATCTACTGAGGATCTACAAGCGTGAAATTTCCAGGGCGAAGAGAATATCATGGAAAAGTTTCTGTACGGATATAGAGTGCTCCAGCGAAACAGCACGATTGAAAAAAGTCCTAGACAGGGGAAACATAGTCCAGGGACTAATAAAGAAGGAGAACGGGGAATGGTCACGTAATAGTGAGGAATCCGGGAGACGGTTTAGAAGAGCCAGCAGACATCACGGAGCGGGTAGTGCCGGGCTTGGTGACCGATACCAAGATCGAATGGGCAGTGTAAACGTTGTCTAAGTTTAAATCGCCGGGCCCAGACGGTATATTCCCGGCCATGCTACAAGTTTCAAGTATGGCGGTCGTGGAATGGCTTAAAATAATATTCGATAGGTGCATAAGGCTGAATCATGTACCGCACTCTTGGAGAACTGCTCGTGTAGCTTTCCTACCAAAGGCGGGAAAATCGGTCACGTGTATCCCAAAGACTATAGATCCATTAGCTTAACATCATTTCTGCTCAAAACCTTTGAGAGGCTGATAGATGTATACTTAAAGTCCAACGTGGATGAAAAGCTGCTCTCCACCAACGGCAAGTCAACAGACACCGCATTGCATAGGGTGGTAATAAGCACAGAGAAATCCCTGGAATATAAGGAGTATGCTCTAGGAGTCTTCTTGGACATTTCCGGGGCTTTTAATAATGTTTCTAAATGGGCGATTATGGATGGTCTTAATTACATTAAAGTACATCCCGCCTTAATCAGATTGATCGGCTGCATGTTAAATTGCAGGAAGATTACATCACAATGGGGAGTACGAGGCCACGAAATCATTGGACAGGGGCACGCCACAGAGAAGGGTGCTATCACCTCTACTGTGGACTCTGGTCATCAACCAACTGCTCAGGCGATTCGATGAGGGACCCGTAAAACTTACAGCTTACGCAGATGACGTTGCCATTGTCATAAGCGGAAAGTGCCTTCCAACGATTAGTTCTTTGATGGGTCGGGCGCTTCGGGATATTCATACCTGGGCATCTAATGTCGGGTTGAAAGTCAATGCGGAGAAGACGGATATGGTCTTGTTTACAAAGAGGTACAAGGTCCCAAATTGGACCAGGCCTAAGTTAAGAGGGGTGACCTTACAGGAGAAACCATGCACAAAATATCTAGGAATCATCCTAGAAAGTAACCTGTCATGGAAGCTCAACGTGGAGGAGATGGTAAAGAAGGTATCAACGGCACTCTATGCATGTAAAAGAATGCTGGGGTGTACGTGGGACTTATCGCCCTCTCTTTCTCATTGGTTTTTACAGCGATTGTAAGCCCTATTATATACTATGGAGTTCTTGCTTGGTGGAAAGCCACACAAAAAACAACATACCTCAACAAATTAGAGGGGTATGCAGACTATCGCTGCTTAGCATTACGGGAGCTCTGAAAACAACCCCGACGGCTGCACTGTATGCCATTCTGCACATTCCACCTGTAGACCTGGTAGCAAAGAACATAGCATTAACAACTGCAACCAGGCTCGGTGCCTCGGGGTAGCTTGAGCGCCGTCCATATGGCCATAGTAGTATAGCGGCATCATTCGACAAGACGAACCGACTGCCTGATTCCCTATCTGCGCTTCGAGGGAGATCTTAAGGCCACAATAGAGGTGGACGGTTGGCGCAAGGGTGCGCAAATGGCGGACGAGGCGATACATGTGTACACAGATAGTTCCAAAGTAGTGGAAGGAGTAGGGTCTGCGGTATACTGTGGTGATCCTGAAATAAGCAGATCCTACTGGCTGCCGGATTACTGTAGCGTTTTCCAAGCGGATATATTAGCCGTAACCAAAGCAGTAGAAACCCTGGAAGAGAATAGCTTAAGCTACAATCGTGTTAACTTTTATATTGACGGTCAAGCAGCAATTAAGGCAATAATCTCGCATAGCACAGCATCTAAATGCATCTTAGAGTGTAAGCAGTCTCTGGAGAGAATCGGGACAGGGAGATGCATACATCTATATTGGGTCCCAGGGCATATGGGAATAGATGGGAATGAAAAAGCAGACGAACTAGCTAAAAACGGCACATCCCTTGAAGCTTGCTCCGTAGACGTCCCAATTAGACTGGGCGAGATTAAGCGAAGGCGAGAGGTGCACATCATCGACCAAGCGGGAAAGGCGTGGGTTTAAGCGCGGGGCTGTAAAGTGTCGAAGATTATGTGTAGGTCTTACAACCTTAGACTAACAAAGTTGCTTTTATCATTAAAAAGAGGACTGTAGACTCATGACGGGTATTCTGACTGGACACTGCCTTCTGGCTTCACATGCCTTTAAATTAGGCTTGGTCAGTGATAGCAGATGTAGGAAGTGCGGGTTGGGGGAGGAAACGATAGAGCACGTTCTGTGCTCTTGCCCTGCACTTGCCAGGCTAAGAATCCAGCTATTAGGAGTGATACAGCTTTCAGATCTAAAAGCAACAAGTGCCTTAAGTCCTGGGAAGGTTCTAGTATTTGCCAAGAGGACGGAGTTATTTTATAACATAGGTCCTGGTTTTTGATAGGGCTTTTCAGTTTGGTCGTTAAACAAACTTCCAGTTCAACCTAACCTAAGCATATGTTGCTTTTAGTAGTACTACTGGAATGGACATTGGTATCGAGTTCCAAGTACCAATGGCATTGACAAAAAATAGCCGCGAGGAGGTAAAGTTATAGCTTGGCACAATCAGATCATGAGTCCGAGATGACCGAGGAAAAATTAGCTTATCATAAATATATCTAGGTTCCTTACATATAATAAGTCTGCAGAGAAAAATACAATTTTCAGTAACCGTGTTCTCCAATTCGAAATATGGTCAAATTTGTCTAACCCGAACGCATAGCGCATACGTGGTTTAAAGCTACATCGATCTTATGGGCAGAATTTGAGCTCAGCTTGCTGTATACCAGTTCGGAGTAGCATATGGCCGGCAAAATTAGCTGTATTGCGAGTTTCCTCCTAACATGGGGAGGAGTAAACTCCGCTGAAGTTCGAAGGATCCTTAATATATTGTAAACTTTGCAGGCAATAGAGTTTACGTGATCATCGCATGTCAAGCTACTGTTGATAATAAAGCCAAGATTGGTCACTTTTGCCACCAGTTTTAGAACATTTCCATCAATATATAAAGGGGGAATAGTAGGAAAAGCTATTGCTTTTTTAGGTATCGGGTGGATGAAAGTGTTATCACTATTAAGGCACAAATAATTTCTCGTGGCGCAAGCCGAAATAGATACTACGTCATTGTTGAACCTTTCAAATGATGGCTTGTATCCTCATACCTTCCAGATAGATATAATTTAATGTCATCAGCGTAAGCGTGCATATGGGCATGCTGGCAGATGGAGAGTATGTCAATTATAAAGGAAGTAAACAATAAAAGCTTTAGAAAAATCTAGGAGGCACAATAGAGTCAGTTGGTTTTTGACAAAAGGAATTCCAACGTCATCCAGGATTTTTAATACTTCAGTGGAGCAGCTATGTTTTGCTCTAAAGCCTGACTAAAGCGGGGACAGCAGTTTCAGTTTACCAATATGCTCGTGTATTTGCTCAGACAACAGCCTTTTGAACACTTTATAAATCGCAGGTAAGATGCTTATAGGCCGAAAGTCGCTAGGACTATTTTCGGACTTGGTTTTTGCAATTGGTTGCACAGTAGCGATATTCCAAGCATCAGGAAAGCACCATGCAGTTATTACCAATTGCATTCGATTTTATTTTACAGATACATTGCGCTATTTCGACTTTTGAGACGGTTCTGAACTCCAACATTTGACAAGCAGACACAGAAGGAAGAGGCAGGATATGGGGGAGGTATTAACACGTATTGGGGTGGCACGACTCACAAAAGCATCATTCAGGATTTCAGGGCTTAGGGTACAATCTGGACTATCACTTACATACACTAGGAGGGTTTTTAGGTTACGTCACAAGGCATGGTACGGGAGTGACGAGTCAAGCATCTTGCTGAAGTACTTGCACTTCTCACGCTTAATAAGGGCCGTGCACTCATTTCGCTCGAGCTTGTAGTGTCGCCAGAGAAAATATCTTATTTCACCTTATCATTGCACGAACCGATACGTTGAACCAGGGACACGAAGAGGATCTGCCATGATTCATGAGAGTCGGAACATGAGTTCTATATAATCGCAAGATAGTTTCATTCAAATAGGTAAGTTTTTCATGCTATGTCTTCCAATAGATTGTCCGCATTTAGCCATTATCACTCGCTAAAGGCGTGGTGTGTGTACTAGGTGTAACATTATGTCGGTCAAAATTTAGGTGATGGGCATAGAAAATGAGATCGTGGTCCGTTACAAAAGACATCTGGTCAAACTTCAAAACAATGGACTTGCCAGACACAATAAAATAGTCGAAAAGACTAGCACTACAATTGGGCTCATACCTAGTGGGTATAGGCCGTTTACAACGTCAAGACCAGCACCGGGCACCTCATCTATCAAAAGACGACAGTACAAATCACTACATAACAGATTTACATTAAAGTCGCCACAAACAATAATATCATTATAGTCAACAGCTACAGACGACAACAACGTAAAGTATTCACTGACATTACAACCCTTATGTGGGTTATAGACGCACGATAAAAGAACTTTGGACGATTAACTTAACACTTCAACCAACAAATGCTCGATAGCGCTACCAGATAACCCTGGTACCAAGCAAGTTTTCAAATAGTTTTTTACATAAATAGCAACACCACCACCCTTCTTTTTTCGGTCGTTTCTATAAAGTTTATAACCCTTAATGTCAAGTATGGCATCTTTGATCTAAACCAGGTCTCGGAAACACAGATGACATCAACGGAAGAAAACTCAAATATTCCTCTTATGATATCACTTAAGCTGCGCGCGCTGAAGTGGACCACATTAAACCCCTTTTGCCGTCCACAAAGAATGTTGAGCATTGCAGCATATTGTCTTTAATACGAATCGCACTTCCATCATACACACTCGCTAGAGAGATGAGCGAAAAAGGCAAAAGCAACTTTAAGGCTGTATAGACAAACACGTTTAAGGAAACATAAACAAAACAAATAGAGTTGTGCTATCTTTACATTACAATAATAAAAATTATAAAGAAACAATTCCAAAATAAAAACAAACAAACATATCAATTTGTGCTCAGCGAAACTGTGCCCCCGTGTAAGGCTCTCATATAATTGAAAATTCACCTGGATGCCAGGGGGTTGCAGGAACATATTTTTTGTTTTTTTTTATGATATGATAATAATTGGTCATCGCATATCTCTGCTATCAAACAATATATGCTATCAGCCCTACGTTCTTTCTATACTTAAAAAAACTATGGTCTAATGGAATACTGACATTGGTGTATCATCGATTAATCCACTCAAAATTGCAATACGGGGTCAGTTGGGGTGTCGCCTACAGCATTAAGATTAGATCTCTGTTAGTCCTTCAGAAGTGTCTTATTCGACGAATTTGCAACACTGGTCGTCTAACTTACTCTTTACTTAATTGGCGCTTAACCGTCTGAACGGTTATGGCCGTCCAACAAGCCGCGCCAGTCGCTCGGCCAACCGGCGCCAATTGGTCAAACCAAGGGAGTTTAAATGGTTGTCCACCTGGTCCTTCCAGCGGAGTGGGGGCCGCCCTCTACCTCTGCTTCCATAGGCGGATAGAAACACTTTCTTGGCCGGAGCATCATCTCATTTCATTCGCATACCATGACCTAGCCAGCGCAGCCGCTGAGTTTTAATTCGCTGAACTATGTGGATGTCTGCGTATAGCTCGTACAGCTCATCATTAAATCTTCTTCGGTACTCGCCATCGCCAACGCTTAGAGGTTCATAAATCTTTCGAAGAAGTTTTCTCTCGAACACTCCCAAAGCCGCTTCATCTGATGTTGTCATGGTCCACGCTTCTGCCCCATATAGCAGGACGGGTACTATAAGTGACTTGTAGAGTATGATTTTCGTTCGCTGAGAGAGGACTTTACTTTTCAATTGCCTACCTAACCCAAAGTAGCATTTATTGGCAAGATCAATTCTTCGCTGGATTTCAGTGCTGATATTGGTGGTAGTGTTGATGCTGGTTCCCAAATAAACGAAGTCTTTTACTATTTCGAAATTATGGCTGCCAACAGTAGCGTGGTTGACAAGGCGCGTATGCGCTGACTCTTTGCTCAATGACAGCAGGTACTTCGTTTTGTCCTCATTCACCATCAAACCCATCTTTACCGCTTCTTTTTCCAGTTTGGAGTAGCATCATTAACATGCTCTAATAAACGAATTCAAGTTACTTGTGCATGGTGAAATAGACAGAGGTCCATAATTACAAAATATTAAATCACTGATTAGCATAGTTAACCATATCAAGAAATGCTGAAATAAATGTATTGCAAAGGCAAGCTTAAATCTGCAAGTGAAATAGTCTCGCAGTCTTAAAATATATATTTGGGGAAGATCAAGAAATGCCGGGCCTTTGAATAACGCAATCACATTTTATGTGTTTTTGATATAAAGAGGAACACTGTGCACAACTATTTGACGTCTACCGTTTCAGGTTTTTAAACGCATTTTTCTCCACCTTCACTGCACTATAATCTACAAGAAGAACTTCATTATATTCCTTATTTATGCGGCAATTGATTTCTACTTAAATTTTAAAAAAATTATGCTTATTTTTGTAGAAAATACCAAAATACAGTTTTACAATATAAAATGTTAAAACATTGAGTCAGAGTTACCGTCGCTATTGAATGCGAGAACAACATTTTGGATTTATGATTGTACATTATTTTTTTGGCAATAATATTTTATTCCAATTATGTTTTATGAATGTATTAACTCATTTATACGTGTTTTTCAGAACTGAAGCATTTAAAATTTAATTTCATTGATTTGGGGCAAAATTCTCCGAATAAAACTTTTAAGAATCAAACAAAACGTTTTAAATGAAATATGGCAGCCCGGTTATATATAACTATTTTGACACCTTCTAACCAATCAAAGGTATGTTAGCCATAAAGTACGAAAGTATCAACCCTGAAAGCGGATATTTGAATGGAAGTGAATGAAAAAGTGATTGCAGTCAACAAATTTTGCAATCACTAGTGAGTGGGAGTGCTCTCGATGCATTCATAATCACGCTGAATGCTTCTTTTACAGTCATGCAATAACTAACGGAATTTTTGAATGGAAAAAATGAAATCGCATTCAAGCTTGGCTTATATATTTGAAATCAAACAATCATGTTTGTAAAATGAATCAGTCTTGATCTGTAACTATATTGGTTGCATCATTTTACAGCTCTGGTACCCATATAGGGCTGATGCTGAAGTGCTGAGCCATCTCGTTAAGAGATCTGCGGCATTCAGTGACCGACATTGCGTTGTCGACGAGTGAGTCCAGGGCCTTTAATGCGGTCTGTCTGTCTGAGAAAATAAACACCCGTTTACCATCCTTAGGCATATACCCGAGATGATTCACAACCCTGTGTATTGCCAGCATTTCCGCTTGGTAAACACTACAGTGATCTGGTAGGCGAAAAGAGACCTCTAGACCCAGATCCGGTGAAAAGAGGCCTGCTCCCACCTTCCCGTCAAGCTTACAACCATCCGCGTGAATATGTTGATGGCACCTGGTAGCGTATGTTGTCTGGTATTCCAGTCTTGTCGCGATGGTATATATTACTTACTTACTTAATTGGCGCTTAACCGTCTAAACGGTTATGGCCGTCCAACAAGGCGCGCCAGTCGCTCCTTCGCTCCGCCAACCGGAGGGTGGAGCCGTGTGTAGAAGTCCACGAAAGTGGGGAAAGCTTCTGACCGCCATTCACCTGGGCATGGCCAGAGCGATTCTTTGGCATGCGGTTCAAGCAGCTCACTACTGCCGGTCGCTTGCGGCCAAGTATCCTCTGGGTAGCCGCTAAACATCAGTGTAGCGGTGAGCTAATGTGAGAAGGCGACAACCTGGCTAGGCCATTCTGACATAATCGGTTTAAGGGCTAGCCGGGGGAGATCTCATCGGCAGCGTCTGTACACCTCTAGGTGCGGCTGCAAGCGGGCGTCTGTCTTGGAGCAAGCGGCTCGCTATATAAACGTGCCAAGTAATATTTTCACCCCCGCTGAGCGGGTTGTGCGCTGGGCTTGGAACCCCCCACGTAAAACCATACTCCAATGAAATATAACAACAAGCCTCGGATGGTATATATGTACTATAGTTTTTAACGGAAACGAATAGTTATATTAAGCAACACCAAAATTTTATAAACAAGTTTTTTCAATTAAAAGAAAATGTTTCTAAGTGGGGCGCCCCTCTGCAGCGTTTGGGAAGCACTCCGAGTGTATTTCTGCCATGAAAAGCTCTCAGTGAAAACTCATATGCCTTACAGATGCCGTTCGGGGTCGGTCCCGTCCCGCCAATTTGTAGGAAAAATTAAAAGGAGCACGACGCAACTTGGAACTCCGGCCTAAAATCTCTTCGGAGGTTATCACGCCTTACATTTATTTTTTATTTAGTTATATTGAGTACACTTAAATATATTTCCCTTTTTTATGGATTTGTTCATTTTTATATACACGTGTATATGTTCTTGTATTATTATTATGCTCCCCACAAGCATCTATAATACACCATGAAGGATTTGACATATTCACTGTTCTTAAAATTAACATTTAATGCCATTAACTATTTTCTTATTGTTATTATTGTAGTAATATTTTATGAAAATTGTTAACTATCATAAAAAAATAAAGAAAAAAGAAACAACAACGGTCGAATGCGAATACGCGTCCAAATATATTGGAAACATTAAAAGCCGCGTATTGACCGCGGTAACAATAATTCGAGGGGGGAAAACTTAAAATTTTAACTCTGTCGAGAGATATTTTCAGGCAAAGTAGACAATGTATATGTGGATGTTGTAATTTTGATAATTTTATTGTACACAGAAAAAAATTGTGTTGAAAGGTGTTTTGCACGAATATAATTTTGATCTCCACACTGGTGTTGGACCCACCCATTTTAAATTTTTATAAGTGCGGCCAAAAGCCAACAATGCAGATAGGTGTTCTGCGCAAAAATACTGTCGTACCCCCTGGATACGCTAGTTTTTCGGTTTTTCGTGAATGTCGTTTGATAAAATTCTTTGGTTTACTGATTTGAGGTCAAAACGCGTCTCTCGATATTTTGGACGTATATTAGCAGATGACAGCTGTTATGGACTATTGCAAAAAAAAAAAAAGAACAGGTTATAACGAAACATCAGCTGGGAAAACTTCTTGACCTTATTGAGCGCTATCCAAAAGTTGGGTTTTAATCCACATCGTTCATACATATATGCTTAATAATATATTGAAATAATGTTCGCAGCCCTTTTGGACTCGGAGTTTGGCATAGTTTAAACACAGGAAGTACAGCCGTTTCTCGAACACGTTTGTCATCATCAATTCAACTTCAACTGAAATTAAAGCCCGAACACATAAGAATTTTGATGCAGCATCGTGCGCTAACAGATAAGTAGATTGAATTTATTTGTATGGGGAGCAAAAAATAGCCTATTTGTCGCAAACGTAGGTAAACAACTTATCTGTCAACGCACGATGCTGCACCGAAAATCTTATGTGTTCCGGCCTTTAAGTTGTAAATCGTAAATGGCAAAGGGAATCGAGTTGTTTTGAGGTTTTCAATTACAGTCCAATTCAGTCGAGTTGTAAACCTTAATAAGGCCCAGTTTTTCAGTGCAAGTTTAAACTCCAGTTAAAGTTGACTAAAGTTTAACTCTGCCATTTCGACCGCTTAAGCTGAGATGATTGAAGTTCAAACTAGCGCTGAAAACCCCGGCCTAAGAGCATCGTTTTGGAACTTCTTTCTTTTTGTACGCTTTAATACTACATCTCTACATATGTCGTTTTGGCTACTTTGGCAACATCTCTTGTTGAAATGGTTCGGTTTTTCCTAATAAGGGATAGAACAATATTCTCCAACTAGCGTTCGCTGATCGCTTTGAGCGGCCACTTCTTGGCTTGTCACAAGCACTGTTGCCGTTTGCCTCAAATTTTGCGTACCAAAATTAGTACCAAACCGAAAAAAACGTACCAAATAATTTGCTAGGCAAACAATATGACATTTATTAAAACAATTTTAAGCAGTTCATCTGCTGCCATAAATTTACACAGAAACGGGTTTCATTATACATATATGTATGTATAAACATAAAAAAACTTAAAACATATAACATTTTGTTCTTCTAAATATACCATATAATGAGTAAAAGTAAATAAATAAATTAAAATGTCCACAATTCCTTTCATAAAGGATCAATAGTAGTTAAGAATTATTAAAAAATATTTTCGTTTTAATATTTTGACCAACTGAAATTTAAAAAATTTTACTTTCCGTCCAAACGTCACTATATCCTATGGAAAACTCTTTGACGAGCAAACCATTATTAAGTGTTTTAAAAAAAATTTTATTTCGCAATTTTGTCTTTATCAAACTCAATTCAAAAAATTTTCGTTCGGCAGCTGCAGAGCTGTGGGGAAGGCTTAGCACATCAAACACAAATTGTGTTAACTCGCTAAAGGAAGTAAAAATGACAAAAACGTACAAAATTTGGAAGTTGCGTACCAACGTACCCGGAGAAAAAATGTGTACCAAAAATGGTACATTTCGGCCAAAACGGCAACTGTGGTCACAAGCCACCTTTTTTTGGAGCGCCAAACCGTGCTTCGGCCGTGTCATAGGATTATCCTGTGACTTTCGCCAACTTTAAATAACATTTTTACGTAGCTCTTCGTCAGCATTCATTATTCTTGTTGTTGAAAGCTGGACTTACGAAGCTGATATATAGTTAAAAACGTCTTGAAACACCAATTCAAAAATAATTTATTCAAATCACATGTACTATTTTTAGTAATAACAAGTAAGGAAGTCTTAGTTCGGGTGAAACCGAACATTATATACCCAGCTGTACACTTGAAATGCAGTTGTTTGTTTTGTGTGCTTAATAGTGTTACAAGACTGCGCAATAATACATATGGTTCTATTCTGACCTAATTTTTGTATAAAAGAAGCAAAAAGGATACAGAGGCTAACACCAATGACCTTGAGCGGGTAATAATGCAGTTTTCCTTCAGATATGGAGATTTCCCTACTGTTTATTTTAAAATAAAGATATAACAGAACACTAAACATAAACACACAAGTGCCATTGTACAAAAAGCGTTATTACAAAAAAAGGGCAGGGTTATTAACGAAATTTTCCAACTTTTACTAGAAATAGCTTATTACCTGCATCAACGCACTTTTACAAAATCTTTTATATAAAAGAAGACGATTAACCGATTTAGTCCATTTTTACTGAAAATATTTCCTGTTAAAAGGCATACATGTGCACCAAATTTTTCGTCGAGTTATGGCTCCAGAAACGTTGGGAAATGCTTTGTAAGAAAGGGGCAGTGCCTCCAAAGCATTCCTTATAGTAAAGGCAACCGAATTTTGCTACGATAGGTTTAACGATTTTTGATTTATGATTAATAATATTTGTAAAATTGATTTTATCACAAGTGGGCGGTGCCACTTCCATTTCAATTTTTTTTTTCAAATTTTTATCAAGAGTCTCAATATCAGTCCACACGTCAAATTTCAACATTCTAGGTGTATTATTTACTAAATAATCAGGTTTTTTGTGTTTTCCAAAATGTTATATATGAAAAGTGGTCGTGGTTATCATCCGATTTCGTTCATTTTCAATACCAATCTATTCTGGGTCCAGATAAGCTCGTGTACCAAGTTTGGTGAAGATATCTCAATATTTACTCAGGTTATCGTGTTAACGGACGGACGGACACAGCTCAATCAAATTTTTTTCGATACTAATGGTTTTGATATATGGAAGTATATATCTATCTCGATTCCTTTATACCTGTACAACCAACTGTTATTCAATCAAAGTTATAATACCCTGGGTACAAGTACAGCTGGGTATAAAAACTTGTAGGGAGTTCTAAATTTCATATTATTTACTTGATGCAGGAGAGCTGAATCATTCCGATTCTATGTGGTATTCTGTGCACAAGGCTTTTTGTGTTGTTGGTTAAGCAGCAACTGTCACCTGAACTCTGGGTTGGTTATGATCCTTGATTTGATCGCCTATTCATTTATTACATTCGTAAATTTAATGAGTAATTTCTAAATAAATATCATCGTATGCAAATATAAATAACCCCCAGCGGGTTAGGGGGCTTAGATATACCCGCGGCAGGTATGCCTGTCGTAAGTGGCGGCTAAAATACCAAACAGATTCATGGGGTTGTCTAGCGCAACCCTTTCAAGGGGTTGCCAGCGCAATATATAGCTTTTCCAATCCAATTTTCAACCTCAGATATCCGTGGCGAATCCTGTTTCTTTAACAGCCGATGCTTTAGCGATCCCAAGTTCCTCATGGATTTAGGGGTGGGAGGGCGGTATGGCCTTGAGGTTTCATGTCGTCATACTAAATCGTTCCCCAGATGGTCGGCCTAGTACCTTAATGGTGATTGTTGCCGGAACGCACCGAATCTGCATCAGGAAAAGGACCAACAACATCGATAACACTCCCCAAGGATTTGTTTAAAAAACGCCCTATTTCAGAATCCGGTTAAAAAATATCTTATCTTAGATTTTTTTCTTAAACGTCTTACCTTACATAAAATGTATCAACTTTTTGATGGGATAGGGCGGTTTGGAACCATTTCTGGGATAGGGCGTTCTGCAACAGAACTCTAAAATATAAATATTTTATAATGCTTCTTAAACTATTATAGCTGTGTGGATGAAATCAATCAAGGCATGGACGCAAATAATGAGCGTAAAATATTTGAAATGCTTGTTGAGGAAACTACTCAAACTGGGCGTGCTCAATATTTTTTTGTTACACCAAAAGTAAGTATTTCTGATATTTAATTGATACATATCTTGAATAATATAAAATGTTTTTGTTTTAGCTCTTGCCAAACCTGAAATATAACGAGCGTATGTCAGTTCATATTGTATTTAATGGCAAGATGGTGAGGTCACCAACTGCATTTGCATTCCAAATATAAACTTATTTACAATGAATAATTTGTTTTGAATAATATAAAAAACACGTTTGAATTTGTTTATGTGTAAATGAAATGTCCTAATTTTAATAAACAATGAATGGAATCAATAACTCACTGAAAATCTGGGGCCGTATCTTGTTATACGATCCGTGATCAAATACAATTTTTTAAATCGCAAAAGCACTGAAATGGGGATTATGATTGAGATAATACGTGAAATAGTGGCTAGAAATACTTATTACATTCATAATGTATTATTTTTTTTTTTCGAAAAGCTTGATAGATTCATGTTTATCGTTTGAGTGTAATTGGCTTCCCATACGTGATCGTATACTACGATACGGACCCTGATCGTTTTTATTGGAGCTTGAATCCTTATGCTGCAAGCTATACTGAGTTGGAAACTACAATGAAAAGCTTAACTCCTTAGTGCTCCGGCGCTATGTGGTAAATTATATTTTCTTGAAATTTAAGTTCCATTACACAACAAAAGTAAAGCAAGAAATCAAGCTATATTGTCGAAACGGCAAGAAAGCTTTTGATCCATTCGATTTGTGTACTCTTCACTTTTGATCATAGATGAATAGTTTATCTGCTTCTTTGCAAAATATAGTCTGACGAGTGCTTGCCTGACGTGTGCGGAAGATTAAAGCTCACCGTGATTTGGCTGATTGTAACGGGATTCACTAACTTTTGCCGATTCTTAAAATCGAGATTTCGTACGATCGTAGTCAATTATTGGTTGACCTGTCGATTGGGTGACTCACTTCGATTGAACAATATTTGTTAAGTATCAATATATTTTGAGAAAAAGTGGTATCTCTGGTAATGAAATTATCGCTCTTAAAAAATGATGTGCAAAATTAAATATTTTTATACTCAGTTGAGCAGAGCTCACAGAGTATATTAAATTTTATTGGATAACGGTTGGTTGTACAGGTATAAAGGAATCGAGATAGATATAGACTTACATATATCAAAATCATCAGGATCAAAAAAAAATGATTGAGCCATGTCCGTCCGTCCGTTAACACGATAACTTGAGTAAATTTTGAGGTATCTTGACGAAATTTGGTACGTGGGTTCCTGAGCACACATCTCAGATCGCTATTTAAAATGGACCATATCGGACTATAACCACGCCCACTTTTTCGATATCGAAAATTTCGAAAAACCGAAAAAGTGCAATAATTAATTACCAAAGACAGATAAAGCGATGAAACTTGGTAGGTGAGTTGAACTTATGACGCAGAATAGAAAATTAGTAAAGTTTTGGAAAATGGGCGTGGCACCGCCCACTTTTAAAAGAAGGTAATTTAAAAGTTTTGCAAGCTGTAATTTGGCAGTCGTTGAAGATATCACGATGAAATTTGGCAGGAACGTTACTCCTATTATTATATATACGCTAAATAAAAATTTGCAAAATCGGAGGACCACAACAAAACAAAAAATTTAATATCTTTACAGTATATAAGTAAATTATGTCAACATTCAACTCCAATAATGATATGGTGCAACAAAATACAAAAATAAAAGAAAATTTCAAAATGGGCGTGGCTCCGCCCTTTTTCATTTAATTTGTCTAGGATACTTTTAATGCCATAAGTCGAACAAAAATTTACCAATCCTTTTAAAATTTGGTAGGAGCATAGATTTTATGACGCTAACTGTTTTCTGTGAAAATGGGCGAAATCGGT
Organism: Eurosta solidaginis; assembly: GCF_040869045.1. Classification (NCBI taxonomy): domain Eukaryota; kingdom Metazoa; phylum Arthropoda; class Insecta; order Diptera; family Tephritidae; genus Eurosta; species Eurosta solidaginis. The sequence continues at coordinate 116,537,089 of NC_090319.1, read as the reverse complement.
TGAAGCCAGGCCCAGTTCTTATACACAGTCGTCCGTCTGTCCTTCCGCATGGCCGTTAACACGATAACTTGAGCAAAAATCGACATATCTTTACTGAACTTAGTTCACGTAGTTATCTGAACTCACTTTATCTTGGTATAAAAAATGAACGAAATCTGACTATGACCACGCCCACTTTTTCGATATCGAAAATTACGAAAAATGAAAAAAATGCCATAATTCTATACCAAATACGAAAAAAGCGATGAAACATGGTAATTGGATTGGTTTATTGACGCGAAATATAACTTTGTAAAATGGTTGTGACACCTACAATATTAAGTAGAAGAAAATGAAAAAGTTCTGCAGGGCCAAATAAAAACCCTTGAAATCTTGACATATGTGTATAAATAAATTAGCAGTATCCAACAGATGATGTTCTAGGTCACCCTGGTCCACATTTTGGTCGATATCTGGAAAACGCCTTCACATATACAACTACCACCACTCCCTTTTAAAACTCTCATTAATACCTTAAATTTGATACCAATATCGTACAAACAGGTTCTAGAGTCACCCCTGGTCGACCTTTATGGCGATATATCGAAAAGGCGTCCACCTATAGAACTAAGCCCCACGGCCTTTTAAAATACTCATTAACACCTTTCAATTGATACCCATATCGTACAAACATATTCTAGAGTCACCCCTGGTCCACCTTTATGGCGATATTTCGAAACGGCGGCCACCTATAGAAATAAGGCCCACTCCCTTTTAAAATACTCATTAACACCTTTCGTTTGATACCCATATTGTACAAACGCATTTTAGAGTCACCCCTGGTCCACCTTTATGGCGATATCTCGAAAAGGCGACTACCTATACAACTACCACTACTCCCTTTAAAAACCCTCATTAATACCTTTAATTTGATACCCATATCGTACAAACAAAGTCTAGAGCCACCCCTGGTCCACCTTTATTGCGATACCTGGAAAAGGCGTCCACCTATAGAACTAAGGCCCACTCCCTTTTAAAATACTCATTAACACCTTTCGTTTGATACCCATATTGTACAAACAAACTCTAGGGTCACCCCTGGTCCACCTTTATGGCGATATCTCGAAACGGCGTCCTCCTATGGAACTAAGGGTCACTCCCTTTTAAAACCCTCATTAATACCTTTCTTTTGATACCCATATCGTACAAACAAAGTCTAGGGTCACCCCTGGTTCACCTTTATTGCGATACCTCGAAAAGGCGTGTACCTATAGAACTAAGGCCCACTCCATTTTAAAATACTCATTAACACCTTTCGTTTGATACCCATATTGTACAAACAAATTCTATAGTCACCCCTGGTCCACCTTTATTGCGATACCTCGAAAAGGCGTCCACCTATAGAACTAAAGCCCACTCCCTTTTAAAATACTCATTAACACCTTTCATTTGATACCCATATCGTACAAACAAAGTCTAGAGTCACTCCTGGTCCACCTTTATTGCGATACCTCGAAAAGGCGTCCACCTATAGAACTAAGGCCCACTCCCTTTTAAAATACTCATTAACACCTTTCGTTTGATACCCATATTGTACAAACGTATTCTAGAGTCACCCCTGGTCCACCTTTATGGCAATATCTCGAAAAGGCGACCACCTATACAACTACCACCACTCCCTTTTAAAACCCTCATTAACACCTTTCTTTTTATACCCATATCGTACAAACAAATTCTAGAGTCCACCCTGATCCACCTTTATGGCGATATCCCTAAATGGCGTCCACCTATAGAACTATGGCCCACTCTTTAATGCCTTTCATTTGATACACATGTCATACAAACACATTCCAGGGTTTCCCTCAGTTCATTTTCCTACATGGTTATTTTCCCTTATGTTGTCACCATAGCTCTCAACTGAGTACGTAATGTTCGGTTACACCCGAACTTAACCTTCCTTACTTGTTTATATTAATTCTAATTCCTTGCAGGTGCCCTTCAAAGGAACGATGAAGTGGCTCATATTCAGCTATCTAATAATTTAAATTCTCAGCATTGCTACTATCTATCGAAATATGTATGTAGATATAAAAAAAATTATTTGTGACTTGTGAAAAACAAAACAAAATAGAAAATTCCAAAGTTTCTTGTAGAAATATTCAAAAATAACGCTTGATTATTACAACCTTCCTCGTTTTTCAAAGTGTTTGTTGAAGAAGACAGACATGTTTTTAAGCTGGTTTTTAAGGTGTTTAATTCAGTGATTGAATTTATTAATAAAAAAAAAAACGAAAGAGACGCTTAAAATGTTTATGCTGCTAAGTTTTTGAAAAAATAAATGTGAAAGAATTTCGAAAATCACAATTAAAAATTTTATATGCGAAAATGCAGAATCCGGACCCAATAAGGCCTAAATGTGCTAAAAGTAAAAATGCAATAAAGGGTGAATCGGGAATAAGATGTCAGGAAAGTATGTGGAAAGGTGTATCATGTGGCAACTAAATGCGCGGGATTGGAGCAGTATGCCACCAATATGTTGAATACAAGTGATATGATAAAATCTATGTAAGATGACTGCCTTGTCTATATACAAAATATCGATATGGCGATGAGAGAAATACAGGAGACAGTTAAGTTAAATGGGATACACCTGAACGAATATAAAGGCGAGCTCAAAAAAACAATAAAAAACAATGAGGAGGAAATGAAAAAATTGCTGGAAGCTATTGAGGCAAGGTATACCGAACCGCTAAAAGCAATGTTAATTGCCCAAAATTCTTGTGAAAAATGTGTGAACGAAATGAAAAATCTATCTTAAATAACTGAAAATTTTAAGTCACAAAGTGAAAAGATATGCGAAGAACTTACAAAGAATACTAAAGAAAGTGAAAAAGTATGTGGAGAAGTCAAAAAAATAGTGGGCAATAAACAGTGCAGCCAAGTGTCTCAGAAGTTGTAAAAAACAAAGTGTTGCCAGATGTGAAAAAACCGCACCAATTATTATAAGGCCTAAAGCGACTCAAAAAAGTTGACAAAACAAAAGAGGATCTAAATAAAAGAATCGACCCAAAAAACTTAAAGATCTCAAACATAGAGAAAAGCGAAACGGTATTGTAGTGATTGAAAGTGAAAATAGTGAAGAACAAAGCAAAATAAAAAATACATTGAAAAGCAAAATTGGCAATGACTATGAAATATGAATACCCAAGAAGATTAATCCAAGCTTTCTTATATCGAGAATAAACATCAAACATGAAGAAAAGGAGTTGTTGGAAAAACTAAGAATGCAGAACGAAATATTAAAAAAAAAGCCACCTAAAGTTATTGAATATATATGAGGTAAACAGAAATTGTAGAAGTTTTTATAATGCTATTATTGAAAGCGACGGCGAAACATTTCCAAAAGTACTAGTGATAAAATAAATATTGGCTGGGGCAGATGCAATGTGTACGACGGAGTAAATGTGTTATACTGCTATAGATGCAAAGGGTTTAACCACAAAGCGACCGAGTGTAAAAATGAAGAGGTCTGTGTAAATTGTTTGGGTAACAAAAGAATGTGACAAAGATTCTGTAAATAAGATTCTGTATTCGAGTGAACAAGAAGTTGGGCGTAGATGAAAATCATGCAACAACCAGTAAGGACTGTCCGGTATACCAACATAAATTAAAATTAAAAAAGAAGCGGATTGGTTACTAGCAATCAAATGCAATATATGGGATCTATACCAACATTCAGGGACTTATAAATAATTTTGAACATTTGGAAATTGCTATAACAAAAACGATGTAGATATAAACTTCCTGACGGAAGCACATCTAACACCAAATATTGAAGATAATGAAATAAGTCTTCCAAATTATAGAACATTAAGTTGTGTGTCGAACTCGGCGCACTAGGGCGGGTCGATTTGTGGGGAGGCAAAAAAATCGCCCATTGCTCTGTGAAAATCATATTCTAGAGATCAAAATAAGAAACTTTGCCGAAGGAACCATACCTCTAAAACGAATTCTGTTGTCCCCCCCCCCCCCCCCCCCTCCCCCCTTTGGGTCGTAAGGGCAAATTTTGAAAAATCCCACTTTGAAATGCCTATGTTTTTTCTTTTTGGAGTTTATTTTTCTCTTTAGAAATTTATTTAGTTAGAACATATTCAATTCAATTCAATTCAATTTATTTAATAATTTGTACAAGTAAGACTATTGTCTCTTAAAGTACATCAACATTTGGAAATAAAACTAGTAAGTATATATATGTTAAAATACGATTACAAAATAATAATAAATTACTTAACTATACGTTTTTTTTTTTTTTTGTTTTTTTTTTTTTTTTGAAGTGAGCTATGACAGCAAAAGAAAGGAGAAGAAAAATTATATAAATCATACCAGACATGTATTTATGTATTGTATGGATAGATTGACTATATAGATAATTTAATTGTTCAATATTAATAAAATGAAGTTGTGGGAAACAGTTATATACTTTTTCCTGCTACTGCAAATATTCAAATAATGCCAATTTAAATCGTCTACTATTGCGTTCATTTTTAATTTTATTTGGTAATGAGTTCCAAAATTCTACAGCACTAACAAAGAATGTTCTAGATGATGTGAGATATCTATACCATGCTCGAGAGAAACTTAGATTTCTAAAAAGATAATCAGGCTGCCTTCTATGAATTAGTTCATTTAAGAAGACTAAATTGCGGTAATTTGAAAAATTTACAAGGCTGCAATTAAGGATTTTGATGGAGAACTCCGATATATGGTCAAATTTGCGTTTGGAAAAAATATATCTAGCATAGTTATTTAAAACAAGTTGCAACTTTCTCTGTGACTCACAATCAATATTGCTGTATACGGTCGCCCCAAATGATATCAGTGGAACTATAAGAGTTTTCACCAGCTTTAATTTAACATTGATTGGCACAAAGGCCGCAGTGTACCACAACTTTCTTAATACAAAGTATATTTTGCTCAAAATATAGTTTATATGGTCCTTGCACCCAAGATAAGAATTTAATTTAAACCCAAGACTAGTAACAACAGGCTCATAACTGATTGACGCGCCTTGAAAGGAAAGTGATGGCAATGTTTCAACCAATTGCCAGGAATATGTAAGACATGTGGCCTTTGTCTTGGACGCGTTAAGATTTAGTTTGTTATCATTTGCCCAGGAAGAGATGCTTTCAAGGTCTTCATTCATCCTGAAGACTAAGTCCTCTGATAAAACAAGCGGACGAGATAAATATACCTGAGCGTCATCAGCATATAAGTGTATCGATACACACCTGCAGCAATAAGTCATATCATTAATAAACATCGTAAATAAGATCGGACCAAGTACTGATCCCTGTGGCACCCCCGAATCAAGACGCTTCATTACCGAGCAACTGTTGCCGACCACTACTTTCTGCCACCGATTACGTAGATAATTTTCTAGCAACCTCACAGCACTACAGGAGAAACCGAAGTATTTACTTAGTTTTATTAAAAGAATGGAATGATCCACTGTATCGAAAGCTTTGGAAAAATCTAAAAGCGCCAGAACAGTTAAATCACCTCGGTCATACGCTGGACGAATGTCTTCAATAATTTTAAGCAAGGCGGTATTGCAACTATGTAATGCTCTGTAACCAGACTGATTTTCACTTAGGAGTCCATTGGCATTAAGGTACTCTGTGATTTGTACAGCCGCTAATTTCTCCCAGATTTTTGACAATACTGGCAATATGCTGATCGGGCGAAAATCTGTCAACAATGTAGCCGACGGTTTCTTAGCAGCTGGAATGACTTTCGCTATCTTCCACGAGCTGGGAAAGGTTGATGTTGTTATAGAAAAGTTGATAATATGAGTCAGCGTTGGGGCTATGCTCTGGATTACTAATTTCAAAAACTTTGGACTGAAACCATCATTTCCAACTGCATTAGATTTAATAGAACTCATACATCTTAATACATCGTCTTCTGTAACTGCACTAAACTGAAATAAATTTACATGTTTGTAAACCAATGTTTCATTTATTTTAAAGTCTACATTATTCTGGAACTTGCACGACTGCAAGAAGTAATCCTTCATATTATCAGGGTCCAAGTCACATTCTGAAATACAGTTTTAAAGTTTTTAGATTTATTTTTCAACTTTAAAGAAAACCGGCAAATGCACTCAATATTAAATTGCTTCAGAGGTCGCGGATAATATTAAAGCTGTATTGATGCACATACTTAGCAAGTTTCGACCACTGTTTAAAGCAAAAAACTGCGATTTGTTGTCAGCGAAATTATACGCGTCTATTCTACTCGCATTGCCAATGTACGTATCTGTAAATGAAAAAATGAATTTAACTTAGTAATAGAAAAGAAATTAAAAAAAATTATTCGAAATTAGCGTTTTTACAACCCCCTTTTAAAACCAAGGCATCACTGTGATGCATTTGCATGTCGTAAACATAGTTGTGTGGGTTTTTTATTCAACCGTTTTAAAAAATGAAGGTATCACTGTGACAATTGCAGATCGTAAATTGCTTGTGTTGTTTTTTTTTAAGCCACCACAAGACACAGCAGGTATAATTGAAATTGCCCCTACCCAAAAGTTCCACCCAAAGAGGGGACATCAGAATTCGTTTTAGAGGTATGGTTCCTTCGGCAAAGTTTCTTATTCTGATCCCTAGAATACGATTTTCACAGAGCAATGAGCGATTTTTAAATCGGCCTGCCCTACTGCGCAAACTGGAGGGGTAACAATATACATACAACATATGCGGGAAGTAAGAAATATAACTCACGAATCAATAGAATCCAAGGTGTGGGTAACAATGTATTTAATAATTTAACAATAAGGGCAATAGTGATCTATCGATCACCAATTAGCTCCGAAAAAGACTTCTGTGACTTCTTTGAAGAGTACATTGAAACAACTTTGGAGAGTGCGCAAAATGTTAAAATCTCGGGAGACTTTAATATTGACCGGAAGAAACCATGAACATATAAAAACAGAATAGAAAGCATTTTAAATGATAATTGTTTAAAACAACATGGCGAAAAATATACCAGAGTGACAAATAACTCAAAAACTCTTATAGACTTTATAATCAGCAACATTCCTTCTATTAGTGTTAATGTTAGCGAATATGGAAAAATATCAGATCGTGAGATTATTGAAATGAAGACAAAATCGGAAAATTGTGATAAAGAAGATAAAAGGAAAAAAGTAAAAAGTTTTAAATACAGTAAAAAATGCTTCGCGAAAGAATTTAAGAACGAGCGTATATACAGTGATGGAAAAAATAATAGGGACAAATATTAAATCCATTATATTAGCAGTACTGCAATGTGTTTCTTGGCATGGTGCACCTTATAACAATAACAGTTAAAGGTTAATCTTTTGCAACAAATTATATTCCGCCAGTTTGTCTTATTTGCGAAAAACTGAACGATTCCAGGTTTAGACTGGAAAAATAAATAGGGACAACAAATATTTGTTAATATTTTTGCACTTTAAATGGTAAAAGTTCGTTTTTGAAGCTTCTTATAATGTATCTAATGCATGTTAAGTAAATTAAAATATAATATAGGTTATTAAACCATAAAATATAATTAAATAAGCCGAATTAAACACTGCTCAAAAAAAGATAAGAATTTATGCATATATTTTTTTGGTAAGCTTTTCCGATCTATTCGGGAGTAGTGCAAATAAAACAAATTATTCCACCTTACAGCTCGACGTTTCGCCAAATTTCCTTGGCTTCTTCTGGAGCGGTTCTATATTTATCAACAATAAAACACAAAAACAAAAACAACAATATCATTAATTTGAAATTATCACAAATACACATATTCAAATTTAACATTGATTTATAAATTTTTAAATTTCACTTACATTTGAATTACGGCATTAAATTAAGGAAATGAAAAATAATTTACAGAAGTAAAAAAATAAAAATACAAAAAAATAAAAATACAAGAAATAAAACGATGGTATACTTGTCATACTAAAAGTAAAATCTTATAAGCACAGTATGTAAGTGGCAGCGATACCATTGCTTCAGTGTTTTGAGTATGATATGTGCATCATCTCTTTGGACAATGGCAAATATGTCGGCCACATACTTTACAAGAAAATTAATGCCTTTCTGTTACTTTCTGAGCTCCGAGTATGTCCTATTTAAAAGATCATCCATTATTATATCCGCGATCGTGGGGGAAAGGGGTTTACCCATTGGCATTCCAAAGGACTGACTGTATATATTATTGTTACATATGAAATAGTTGTTCTCCTTTAAGCAAAACTCTAAAATACTTTGAATTTCATTCCTCTGTATGTTTGGTGTGTTTTGAATCTTGTCCCATTTTTTCATAATTATCTTTATAGCTAGGTTCGTCGGTATGTTGGTAAAGAGGGAGACAACATCAAAGGATACCAAAACATCTTCATGACTTATGATCATATCTTTCAATCTTTCTTTTAATTCAAATGCATTTTTTATGTTGTACTCCTCCGAAATTAAAGTTTTTTCCTACGTGTTTGGATAAGTTGTAGCATGGGACATTAATAGAGGACGCTATAGGACGCAAGGGAAAATCGGGTTTATGTATTTTTGGTAGCCCGTACAGCCTTGGAGCGGTTGTCGCTGAGCTGGATAATTGTTGTTTCTCTCTTAGTGTTATATATTTTCCCTTATAAAGCTCATCAACAATATTGTTGTTTTTCCTTTGTAATGTATTTGTTGGGTCAACTCGAATAACTTTGTATGTGTTCTTGTCGCCTAGTACTTCGTCAATCTTTTGAGTGTAATCTGTCTTATATAAAACGACAGTTTTGTTCCTTTGTCCGCATCAGTTACAATTATGTCCTCTTCGTGTGACTTTGTTGTAGGCTTCTATAATAAATTTTTCGGCCGAATTGTGTTTTATGTGCCTCTTAAATTGTTGAATTGTGTAGCTTAGTTTGTTTCTGGCTACTTCTTTGTCATTTTCATTCTCAAGTCCTTGAATTATTTGTTCAACCTCTGCTATCAGATGTATTGGTGAAAAGTTCTTTCGCGTTGTTCGTAGTGTACATTTTTTGCCAAGTGAGAGAAGCCACATTACCTCTTCGGGAAACTCAATGTTCGTTTTGTTGACGAACCACTCATTGTTTATTTCCATGCCGAGTTGACGTATTTGATCATATTTTAGCCTTTCTGTTTTGGATTTAATAGTTTTCCCTTTCTCTCTTGCTATCTTTTTACTTAAAAAATCCTGTTTACTAATGAATGCGTTAAGTTCCTGTTCACTCAGTGCCCGTTTGAGTTGTTGTTGTGCGTGGTATATTGAGTCTTTGGTCGTTTTAATGTTTATGTTTGTTTGTGTTATTTCTATGTTTCGGATTTTAAGTAGGAAATTTTGTTTGGTTTTTTCTATTTGTTTCCTTATTCTCTCGGAAGTTGTTTTTATCGTTAAATTTTTTACGGTATTAATTAAATGATTTGGAATTAGATCATATTTCTTACATTCTAATAGAAATTTTAGTTGCTCGGTGAGCTTTGCAAGTTTGATTTTACCTTTGCTGAAATGTTTTAGTGTCATGCAAGTGTATTTCCATGTTTGTATTTCATGTGGTTGTAATAGTTCCTCATTTTGTTGGGTGTTGTTGTTTTTGTAGTTGATGTGAGGTTTATAGATTTTTCTTCAGTATATGGGTATTTGTGTGTGTGTTTATTGTTGAATTTTTCTGGCAGGCTTTCCGGCAATTATAATTTTATATTGGTTTCCGATCGGTTTGATTGTTATGCATATATTTTTTTGGCCAGCTTTTCCGATCTATTCTGGAGTAGTGCAAATAAAACAAATTATTCCACCTTACAGCTCCACGTTTCGCCAAATTTCCTTGGCTTCTTCTGGATGGAGCAGTTCTATATTTATCAACAATAAAACACAAAAACAACAATAACATTAATTTGAAATTATCACAAATACACATATTCACATTTAACATTGATTTATAAATTTTTAAATTTCACTTACATTTGAATTACGGCATTAAATTAAGGAAATGAAACATAATTTACAGAAGTAAAAAAATAAATATGAAAAAAAAAAAAATATATATATAAGTAATAAAACGATACCATCTACTTTGGTATATTTGTCATACATACCGCTCTACTTAGTATTCCAAAAACAAAATACAATTTTTCAAATTTAGAAAAATTAAAAAATAATAATTATCATTAGAAAAAAATTATTGTTCTGGCCTTGAGCTCGATTCGAACCTTGAATGGTTGAAGATTATGTTCAAAAATGTGTTTATTAACACTTTATCATCTGCTGCAAGCATACCAATTCAGGTCTTTCAGATCGCAGCACATTTTTCCAAGGTTTGACGGCAAGGATGTATTCTAGTAAAAAAAAGTCTATTGTTTTTTGTTTATAAGGCTCAGTACAAGTCCCATTCCAGGATTTCTGACTGAAAGCTTGGCATCCGCCTTATTGTACATAATCATTCGGCTTACTCAGTTTAAATTCAGTTCTGTTTTCAGCTCGTTAGAGGACAAAAATGGGTTAGCTTTGTAATGGCAAATTGAATTCCTTTCATCGCGAGCAGAGATCTGTCGATTTCGGCAATTTCGGGCGAACAAAAGTTCACTCCGAAACAGCTGATGCTCTATTGTGAATTAGCAGTGAACAAATAATTTATTTGCAATTGCGTAAATTTTGTAAACAAGCATATATTTCCTTAAAATACAGCAAAAATAGAGATAAAAAATTTTGAAAAAAATGTTTAGTATTGCACTTAGGTTGGTGTTGATTGAGCGCGAGGAGAATATAAATGTGAAAGCGATTCGGAGGCAATTAAGGGACAGTTCTAACCCTTTGGAGCTAAGTGACTCACTGTAAGTTAAAAATTACTATTTTCAGTACTTTTGAATAAAAAATTAACTTCTCTTCAACTAGTTTTCTACAATATTACAGGCTAAATAAGCCGGCATTCAAATATTTGCCAGATATTCTTACCAACTCCTTGCCACCATTGAAGCAAAAATTTGGAGTGCCACCAATTGTAAAGTTGAGCGCATGTGTTCGTTTTTTCGCAGAGGGAGGACATCAAAAAGGCGTTGGAAAGGATCATGAGGTGGGTCTTAGCCAATCTTGTTTCAGTGAGGTACTTTCAGAGGTGCTGAACAATTTGCAACCGTTGCTTTGTCCACAATGGATAACTTGGCCGAATTTAGAAGAACAACGTCAAACTGCACACGATTTTTATGGAAAATTCGGAATACCAGGAGTTGTAGGATGTGTTGATGGAACACACGTTAACATAGCAACCCCTTCCAAACACGTTCACCAATTTTACAATAGAAAAGGCAAATGCAGTTTAAATGTTATGCTGGTGAGTGCTGTGCATATAACTAAAGCTAAAATTATATACATAAATATTTTTCCAGGTATGTGACAGCAATCTGAGAATTCGTGCTATCGATGCTACACACCATGGTGCTTGCCACGATGCCTTTATATGGAACATAAGCGACTTAAGATCACAATTATTTGCAAAGTCACAGCAATGTACGTCTACTAGGTAATAGCTTAAAACCAATGAAACGAATGCAAATGAAATCAACAAGTTTTCAGGTGACGCTGGGTACCCTCTAGAGCCTTGGCTACTTACTCCATACAGAACTCCAGAAAGTGGATCACCTGAGGCAAAATTTAATGAAGTTCACACGCGTTGTCGAAATATAATCGAAAGAACAAATGGTGTTCTTAAAAATCGATGGAGGTGTCTTTTAAGTGCAAGAGAGTTGTATTATTCTCCTGCAAAGGCAATAAAAATAATTAACGTTTGCGCAGCTTTACATAACATTTGCATTCATTACAAAAGTGAAGCAAATTTGCCAACGCCATCTGATAACGGATATTTGAACGAGACTCCTACATTAGAAAATCAACATATTGGCGAAGAAAACAGTACCTATATGGTGGCAGGTCAGCGTATTCGTACAGAAATCACAAACACTCTTTAAATAAAAAATATTAATTTAAATTCATTCATTATTATAATTTTAAAGTATTAAGTTACCTTTGTTATCAAACTTATTTCTAGAAAAATCAAACATAAATACTTCATTTCATGGTACAAAAAAAGGAACACAAATGCCGCATTGCACTAAACTATATACATATATATAAAAATTAAAATATTTAACTAAATAAATAACTATTTCATTCATTGAAAATTCGCTTAAAATAAATTTGAAAAAATTTAAAACTCAGTCTTTGGTTTTTCGTCTTAGAATTTCAATTTTTAGTTCTTTCAACTCTAACGTCCGTCGATTAAATTCAATTTGCTCCTCAATTTCACGGGTTCGCAACTTTTCCATTTTCAGGTTATGCTTTTTCAATTCAACTAATTTTTTTCTTTTAGATCGCACATACGATCCAGTGTACGGCACAATCCATCGTTATTTGGTTTAATTGCTGCTAAAATTTCGCCCAATTTACCAAATAGGTCTTGTTGAGTCTCTATTTCCTTGCGAATTAACTCTGTGTTTATCAATTTTTTGTTGAACTTAGGTCTACTTTGCAGAACCGGCTGAGTGTTGCTATCGCTTGGTGGACATTCCCGTTCAGCAGCAACAAGATCAACAGGTTCGCTGTCCGCCATGCTTGTAGGCAAATCCGTACTACAACCAGGGATGTCATCGCTACTACAACCAGGACCGTCGCATAGTACATTGTTCGATACTATTTCGATTGGCGAACTAATTTTGGCCTTTTTTGAAGGAACTCCGTAGCTATGTGAGTCTTGAATACCTTCAACTGAATCTTTTAAATCCAGCAGTTGGTATATTGCCTCTTCTGCAGTCGAAAGCTTTTATGTTTTGTTGGGCCCGCCTCCTGTCCCCCTCGCGTAAATAGCATTTTTTGATGCCTTCTTCCGTACATATCTTTTTGGTCATTCCATACCTAGAAAGAGATACGTTGTCATAAAAAATTGAGTTTACATACTTAGCAATAAAGGAGTTTTACTTTTTTCCACTCAGCTTCCCTCTTAATGGGTGGACCAAGGCTATTTAAACATAAACTTAGCTGCTTCCAGAAGTCCACGACTTTTTCCCGATTTTCTTTTGAAAATCCTCTTGCAATTTCGGGATTTTGCATCATTTCGTCAAGTAGCATTTCTGATTGCGCATTATTTATTGATTTAGTGTAGCATTATACGTCGTACCCACTGTAATGTAGCATTATGCTTCATACCCACTGTAACACACTTGCAATAATACTCATCATAAACTCCAAATATATTTTAGTAATAATCATATTACAATATTGTCCAACATAAATTATTGAACTAACCCAGACGGTTAACCAACATCACTGGAATGCCGAATATGAGACCCATATCCATTCACAGCTAATAAATTTTGAGTATACATACAAACATACAACCCATTGTGTGAAAATACCAAAACACTCAAATTGATCTGCTGACGTTGCTAAACAACATGTACAAACCTACATGTATGGAGCCATGCATACAAAACTACATGTATACAAAGACTGTATACAAACGTACATGTATGCATACTCCATTTCCTATGTACTTATTTTTAGTTATTAGTATTAAGATATTTATGAATGTATAGGTTAAGTCAATTACTATAAAAGACAAGAATTTATTTAATAAAGCGAATATTTAATGTCGCACCATTAAACGTGCAACGTCTTTTAATTCCTAACACTTCAAGGCAATCCTGCCAGCCTGATCTTTAATTAGCTGAAAATTTGCTCTTAAGCAAAATTCGCTAGATCTCGCTGAAGGGAAGATCCTGCCAGACTAGATTTAAAATTGGCAAAACTGCTCAGAATCTAGCTGGAGGAGACCGTGCAAGATTTAAACAAAAAGTAAATTCATTAAATTCTGCCAATAAGGCAAAATGAACAAATTTCCTTTTTAAGAAATTTTGATTGCCACGTTCCAAAATCGGGCGAAAGGAGCGCGCAGGTGAAGTGGAATATACACCCAGAATAAAAGCATTAAGCGTGAAGTGAAAGGAGCGCGCAGGTGAAGTGGAATATACACCCAGAATAAAAGCATTAAGCGCGAATTGAAAGGAGCGCGCAGGTGAAGTGGAATATACACCCAGAATAAAAGCATTAAGCGTGAAGTGAAAGGAGCGCGCAGGTGAAGTGGAATATACACCCAGAATAAAAGCATTAGGCGTGAAGTGAAATATATACCACAGGATCCCGGCATTGGACGTGAATAACAAGCTGGACAATTAAATAAAAATGTCTTAGAATAAGTATGTATATAAAATTTAGAATCAATTGAGCGGCCTCAGGGACGCTAAACCATTAGCAAAAGCGAGAGTTTTTGCTTAGGATTTTTTTTTTTTGAAAAAAAGGGAAAATTTAAACGAAAACAAAAGTATGTACGAATAACTTCTTTGGACCTCGAAAAAAAATTGATAGTATAAAAAACTAAATTGTTAAAATTTAAATTAGGAGGAAAATTAAAACTTCTTACTGAAAAAAAAGCTTATCTCCTTTAGTTATGCAAGAAATAAAAACTGAGGAAGATTTTCATAAAACCTTTAAAAAGTGCGAAGACACTATTAGGGAATTTATAAAAATCGCAGAAGAAGTTAAAATAAATAAAACAACTAGGCAAGGTCCAACTCCGATTACAATAGAGGAATATCGGAGACGGAACAATCTTTAGAAGAAGGAAGAAATCCCTATAATACCTTCCCCGACAATAATAAGAAAAAGAAAACGGGGAGGTAAACAATTTAAAAGAAAAAAAGAAGGAAATAGCTGAAACTTTTAAACTACTATATATTACTACCAATAAGGAAGATAAAATAAAATTGAAAGAAAAAATTAAAGAATTAAGAAATAAAAAATAAATCACACAAATGAACCTAAATACTTTCTTAGTAAATTGGAATGATTAGGTCACCCTTATAAAAACCCTTCAAATTTAGAATTTTTTTTCTCACTCATGTTCCGCCAAAATAGAAATGAACAAATGGGAACAAATCTTTGAATCGTTATCAGAAGAAAAACTTAAGGCAGAAAAAGCATACAAGTGCATCAATAAAAACACCACGATAAAGCCAGAAACTATAGTAAAACATATAAACACAATCGTAGAAGCCTTAAACAATATAGGACAGGTAATCAATAGGGTAAATAATATCAAGCAGAAGCATACCAATTCTTTTCCCACGTACGAGACAAATTAGTATCCTCTTTAGCTAGATACAACATAGAAAAAACTATACCAACTACAATAGAAGAAAAAATCCAAATTGACTTTAATTCAGTTCTAACGGAATGGTCCCAAATTCGCACTCCATCACCAGCATTGAGCCACACTTCGTCAGTAGAAGAAAACAAACCACTAGAATTCCCACTCATAAATATCACAATGCCACAAACCGTAGCAGAATTCATCAAAACCACCTCATCAGTACTGCCAGAGTTTGACGGAAAACATGAAAATTTGCATAGTTTCTTAGATGTCCTCGATATCCTTGACCAAATCAAGGATAATCATGAAGCCATAGCTATAACAATGATAAAGACTAAGCTAAAAGGCACGGCAAGAAATTTCATAAGTAATGAAAATACAATCGCACAAATAAAACTAAGATTAAAAACTGCAATCAAAGGCGAATCAGTAGAAGTTTTGACAGCAAAACTCCTGAATATCCAACAGCGTAGCAAAACTGCAAACCAATACACTGAAGAGATAGAAAAGATAACTAGGTCATTGGAGGGAGCCTATATCTCGGACGGATTAAACCCAGAACTGGCAACGAGATACGCTACCCAAGCAGCAGTCAAAGCTATGTGTAAAAACTGCTCCAATGATAAAGTGAAAATGATAATGCAAGCAGGAACGTTCACAACAATGAACGACGCAATCTCAAAATTCACAAACAGCTGCACGGAAATCACAGGCAGCTCGAATGCAATTTTAAACATTCGTCAACAAAATCAATATCGAAGTAATTTCCGTGGAGGTTACCGAAGTAACAACTATGGGAATTACCCAGGCAGAAGATTTAGACCACAGCCGAGATATAATAATAATCCAGTAACAAATAATAATGCTCAAAGAGGAGCACAAAACCAAAATGTCAATAGACAGTACAACCAGACCCGTAACGTTCGAAATTGTACCCAGCAGGAAAACCAAGAAACTCCACTTCAAAATCAGTAGATAGAAAAATATGTGTACTAAATCTACACTTAAATAGTTACATATCTACAAAAACCTCATTAAATAACTCAATTTCAAATTTTTTAGTAGACACAGGAGCAGATATCTCCATCATTAAAAAGAATCAAGTACTTAATCATACAAAAATAAATACAGAACAAATAACAGATTTAGAGGGCATTGGTCAGGGTATAACCAGTACATTAGGCACAATTAAAGCCGATTTAAAAGGCGATGACTTTCTAATTTATCATAAATTTCACGTCGTAGACGACGATTTTCCAATACCGTGTGATGGTATAATAGGCTTGGACTTTATAAAGAAATATAATTGTATTCTAGATTATGGTAAAAATGAAGATAAGCTAATCCTAAGGCCATATGATTTTCCCCAAACAATCACAATGTACCTAACAAATTATCTGTCTGCCAACACAATTACGATCCCTGCTAGATCTGAAGTCATTAGACAGGTAACAGTAAACTCTGATAATAAAAACATCTTCATACCCCATCAACAATTATCTGAAGGAATTTTCATAGCAAACACAATTACAAACAAAGAACAAACGTTTGTCAGAATTATAAATACCACACACAAAAACACAACTATTCAAAATTACAAAATACATACAGAAAATTTAGACGACTACGATTTAATTAAAACACACACACGCAATAAACAAAGCAATAACACAGAAAAATTAAAAAGATTAACTAAAAATTTCCCAAAATTTGTCAATTCAGAATTAACCTCATTATGCACAGAATTCATAGACATATTTGCACTAGAAACAGAACCAATCTCCTCTAATAATTTTTATAAGCAAAAATTACACATGAAAGATGACACCCCAGTATACATAAAAAATTATAGATTGCCCGAAACTCAAAAAGAGGAAATAAACAAACAGGTTAATAAACTGATCGAAGATGACATTATAGAACCCTCAATATCAGAGTACAACAGCCCTATTTTACTGGTACCTAAAAAATTACTACCAGGTAATACTGAAAAAAGATGGAGACTGGTAGTTGACTACAGACAAGTAAACAAAAAACTAGCAGCGGATAAATTCCCACTTCCAAGAATTGATGATATTTTAGACCAACTTGGAAGAGCAAAATATTTTTCATGCCTTGACCTTATGTCAGGTTTTCACCAAATAGAATTACACCAAGATTCCAGAGATATGACCTCATTCACAGCAGATAATGGTACATATAGATTTAAAAGACTACCCTATGGATTAAAAGTAGCACCAAACTCATTCCAAAGAATGATGACACTGGCATTTGCAGGTCTCAAACCATCCCAAGCATTTCTATATATGGATGATTTAGTTGTACTAGGGTGTTCAGAAAAACATATGCTGAAAAACTTAAGAGATGTTTTTGCTACTTGTAGGAAATACAACTTAAAATTACATCCAGACAAATGCCTATTCTTCAGCGAAGAAGTAACTTATTTAGGACATAAATGCACAAGCGAGGGAATACCACCCGACCCAAGCAAATTTGAGACTGTTCAAAACTACCCAACACCAAAAACAGCAGATCAAGTTAAAAGATTCGTAGCGTTCTGCAATTACTACAGAAGATTTGTACCGAGTTTCGCAGAATACTCAAGAAAATTAACTAGGCTTTGCAAAAAGAATGTTTCCTTCGACTGGACAGAAGAATGTCAAAAAGCTTTTGTCTATTTAAAGGAAGCATTAATCAGCCCAAAACTTTTGCAATACCCCGACTTCAATAAAGAATTCTGCATAACAACAGACGCTAGTGTGTATGCTGGCGGAGCAGTTCTTAGCCAAGAACACGATGGCAAACAGTTGCCAATTGCTTACGCCTCTAGATCCTTTACAAAAGGTGAAACAAACAAAGCAACAATAGAAAAAGAACTAGCAGCAATCCATTGGGCCATAACATTCTTCAGACCATACGTTTACGGTAGAAAATTCAAAATTAAAACTGACCATCGCCCTTTAACCTACCGTTTCTCGATGAAGAGCCCTTCATCTAAGTTAACACGAATAAGACTTGATTTAGAGGAATATGATTTCGAAGTGAAGTACATTGCTGGAAAAGAAAATCACATCGCGGACGCATTGTCTCGCATTAACATAACAAATTTAAAAGAAATGTCAGTGGAAGCATGCAAAATAATTAAAGTCACAACTAGGTCAACAACTAAAAATATACCAAATAATGCTAAAATTCAAGAAAGTCACACTGAGAACCCCAAGATATATGAAACGCTAAATAAATTTGAAGTAAAAAGACATGTCAGGCTCGTTTTCAATCCCCCGAAATTATATTTCAAAAAGGGAAAGAAAATTTGTAGCACTATAAATACAAGCAACCTAATTGTAGATGATAAAATTGACTTAGGACAATTCTTTATCAGGCTCGAAAAAGAAGCCGCCAATTTAGGACTTGAAAAGATACAGTTGTCCTTAGGGGACAAATTGTTTAAAAGTAATTATACTCGAGTAGGCAAATTTATTGAATTAGGAAATAGGGTTCTCAAAAACTTAACAATTGCACTAACCCCAGAGGTTGTGTGCTTGACTAGTCCCGGGAAAATTAGAGAAATTCTGCAGAAATATCATGACGATCCTATTAGTGGTGGCCACCCAGGAATAAATCGTATGATAAAGAAAATCAAACAAAGCTATAGCTGGAAAAATATGCGAGGTGACATAAAGAAATACGTAAATAACTGCATCCACTGCAATAAGAATAAAATAAATAAGCATATAAAAGAGCCAATGACAATAACGGAGACACCTCCGAGAGCTTTCGGTATGGTACAGATCGATACGGTCGGACCATTGCCAAGGTCAATAAACGGAAACGAATACGCAGTTACCATTATATGCGATCTCACAAAATACTTGGTAGCAATCCCAGTCCCCAGCAAACATGCGCTAATAGTTGCTAAAGCTATATTCGAGCATTTAATTTTGATTTATGGCCCCATGAAAACAATCCTAACAGATATGGGATCCGAATACAAAAATAAATTATTCGAAGAACTGTGCAAATTGCTAAAAGTTGAGCACAAAAACTCAACACCATACCATCATCAAACTTTGGGCACTGTAGAGCGTAGTCATAGAACGTTTAGTGAATATGTACGCTCATACATATCCAGTGACAAAGATGATTGGGATGAATACCTAAAATATTTCGCGTACTGCTACAACACGACCCCATCGACCGTACACAACAATTGCCCTTATGAGCTTATATTTGCGAAAAATCCACCGAGGTACGAATTCTTAAATGAAAATAAAATAAGCCCAGTATATAATCACGAGGCATATGACAAGGAAATTAAATATAGACTTCAAATAGCACAACAAAGAGCTAGAAAATTGGTAAAAGAAGCTAAAGAAAAACAAAAAGTCAATTATGACAAAAGTAGCACCAGTAAGGAAATAAAATTAGGAGATTTAATATTAGTAAGAGAAGAAGATAGCCATAAGCTAGACCGTAGATATAAAGGCCGGTATAAAGTAAAGAAAATTGACGAAAATAACAATTTTACTTTAATCCCACATAGAGAGGAATCTAGTAATAAGAACAATAGGGATAAGGAATTAATAACCCATAAAAATAGACTTAAACCCATTTAAAATATCTTTTAGTAATTTAACAAATAATCATTCCAATTTACCCGATTAATTAATAAAAATAATTTCTAAAAACAAGCGGATTTTAGATGGGTCGACACATTTAAAATCCGACAATAAAATAAAAAATAAATAAAATAAACAAGATAAATAAAATAATTAAAATTAAAAAAAAAAATTTCTATGTCTAAAAATTTAAAATTTTGAAAAAAAATGAACTTACACAAAAACAAAAGAAAAAATATATGTAAAATGTAAACATTTTTGAAAAAAAAGAGGATATGCACTAAAATATAACAATAAAAATAGTAAGGTCAGCAAATCGAAAACAAATCAAACAACCTCTTTCACTACAATATCAAGTAACAATAAAATGTCAAAATCATTGAAAATATGACAAAGAGTCTTATACAATTGTTCACAAAACAATTATATAACACTCTTTTTTCTAAGGCGGATGGTGTAGCATTATACGTCATACCCACTGTAATGTAGCATTATGCTTCATACCCACTGTAACACACTTGCAATAATACTCATCATAAACTCCAAATATATTTTAGTAATAATCATATTGCAATATTGTCCAACATAAATTATTGAACTAACCCAGACGGTTAACCAACATCAATGGAATGCCGAATATGAGACCCACATCCATTCACAGCTAATAAATTTTGAGTATACATACAAATGTACAACCCATTGTGGGAAAATACCAAAACACTCAAATTGATCTGCTGACGTTGCTAAACAACATGTACAAACCTACATGTATGGAGCCATGCATACAAAACTACATGTATACAAAGACTGCCCAGCCAGCATTTTTTGAAAATCTCGATCAAAAAATATTTAAATATCATACCCCAAGATGATTAAAAACGTTCAAATTCAAAAGCATTTTCTGTTCGAAAATTAACGTATCGTCGGGAGAAAAATGTACCATAAATGTGATTATTCTTAAATAATCATTTATGATTCCTATTTCGAAACGCTTTTTAATTCATATTTGATATCATTGTAAAATTGAGCTTTAATAGTTTTAGAGTAATATATGACTGCTTTTCACAATCATTTTCTGATCATATTCGTGAATATATGTATTTCAATCGTTTTGGTTGAGATTTTTGTATCATTTTTGAATGCCATTATAATGCATTTATTCTTCATATCTCATTCAAAATACATAATAATCTTATTTCATCAGGCGAAGAAAGCATGCGAAAATGAGTTATTCGAACCACAGCTAACTCGCAAACAAACTTGACAGATATACACCTGTGACTACAACATCCAACATCAGCATTATCGTCTGCATCTTAAAATACGGATACGATACGGGATGTTGAAGCCGTATTCAGGTATGTCAAGATAGTCTCACTTACCTGGGGTTCAAGTAGCTCACAACCTATGTATTGTCCAATCATTATGTATTTTCTGGGAAGCTGAAGGGGAGAAATGGTTGGGGAAATCTTCGTTCACGAGTAGCATTACATTATTTTTGTCTTGAAGAATATCTTTTGCATAAATAATAAAATTTTTATATATTTTTTCTTAGCTTCATGAATCATGATTGAAAAAATATGTGTATGTGAAAAAATAAAATTTTTAATGAAAATTAAAATTTCAACAAGTATAAAATTCATTATTCAGTCAACAAATATATTCATAAAAGATTCAGAAAGCTGAATGAAAAATGATTATAAATTTTTGATCACCTAAAGTAAACACATTTGATTCAAATATGATTCCAAAATGTGATTGAAAAACTATATTCAGTTTTTGTTCATCAAAGGTAAGCATATTTGATTATTCTTTTTGTTGGTTTTTATGAAATATTAAAATTTAGTCATTATAGGACTTCAAAAATGATTCCAAAAAGTGATCGAAAAATACTTTTTAGTTTTTCATCATCAAAAGTATTCATATTTGATTATTTCTTTTGTTCAATTGTATGATAACTCATTATTTAGTCAGAAAGAGGAATCAAATTGTATTGATATGTAGGGAAATTCAAAATTGAATCACCTAAATGCTGAGTGGGTGTATACAAACGTACATGTATGCATACTCCATTTCCTATGTACTTATTTTTAGTTATTAGTATTAAGATATTTATGAATGTATAGGTTAAGTCAATTACTATAAAAGACAAGAATTTATTTAATAAAGCGAAGATTTAATGTCGCACCATAAAACGTGCAACGTCTTTTAATTCCTAATACTTCATTAGTCCTAATAATAAAAATACATAAAATTATAAGAATATCAATATGCAAAAAAAAATTACTCACATTTTGATTTTCCTTCGTTCGCCTGCGTTCGCCTGTAAAATATAAGTGAATAAATTTGGGTTTTCCCCGCTGTTCATTTCGCCCGAACAAAGAGTTGCCAATAAGGCGAAAACTTTTTCGAACATGAAAAACTTGTTCGCCACCTTTTGCGATAGGGTGAACAAAAACTGAATAATTTCGGGTGAAAATAAAACTCGCGATAAGGGTGATTGTCTTTTTTCCTTAGACTTATTAACTAAATTCTTATCCTTTTTAGTGCAGTGTTTAATTCGGCTTATTTAATTATATTTTATGGTTCAATAACCTGTATTATTATTTTAATTTACTTAACATGCATTAAATCCATTATAACAAGCTTCAAAAACGAACTTTTTACCATTTAAAGTGCAAAAATATTAATATTGTTGTCCCTATTTATTTTTTCAAGCTAAACCTGGAATGGTTCAGTTTTTCGAAAATAAGACAAACTGGCGGAATACAATTTATTGCAAAAGAATAACCTTTAACTATTATTGTTATAAGGTGCACCATTAGAGTGGTTACAACGTATATGGTGAATTTAAATTTTTGTTCTATCTTTCGGGGCACCCTCCTAAAATATGCCAATAGACCAGAAAATGATTATTGCAAAGTTTCAGGCCAATCCGATAATGCTAACACGTGCCTCATTGAGGCCAAAGTTAGGAAAAATTGCGATTTTTTCAGAAAAAATTTTAGTGTTTCGTCAGTAAAAGCAAAACATTTTTGCCAGGAACTTCACTCGTATATCATTGGATAGGTAATTTTATTTGTATTAATTTTGATTTTAATAATATTTGTATAAAACGGTTATTTTTGGCAGTATTTGGAATTTATCCGATCAGGGTGGCCGCATTAAGATTAAGATAATCGGATAAATGCCAAGTTAGGAAAAATAGCGATAAATGCCAATTACTGCTAAAAATAACCGTTTTATAAAAATATTATTAAGATAAAAATTAATACAAATAAAATTACCTGTCGAATGATATACGAGTGAAGTTCCTGGCATAAATGGTTTCGCTTTTACTGACGAAACACTAAAATTTTTTCTGAAAAAATGCTGTTTTCCAAACTTTGTACCTATTATTTTTTCCATCACTGTATCAAGTTCATCATAACATTCACGAGAATATAAAATAAATGGAGCTAGGACTAAAAAACACTATTAATAAATTTATTGTGGAAAAATTCGTAAGTAACGGTAGTACACCAACTGCTTTTGCAAGTACAATCAACAAAGCACAAGGACAATTGCTTACTGTTTCAGGATTAAATTTAGAGAGTCCATGCTTTTCCCATGGCCAGCTATATGTTGCTTGCTCTAGAGTTGGAACGCCAAAAAATTTGTACCGAACTAAAAAACCAAAAATATTGTGTACCCACTTGCATTACAATAATAAAAAGTTTTAAACGAAAATTTCATCAAACATGCGTACATAATTCAATTCAATTTACAGAACAATAAACTAAATTATCCACAAACAAAACAAAAAAAAAAAAAAATAACGAAACATTTATCCAATCTCGGGCGTTACAACGTACGCCGGGTAAAGCTAGTCTAATATAACAGTTCATGAAACAGTAAAGTTCGAAAACATGGAAATCTGCAAACGGAATACATTTGATGGTAGAATAATAAACGAACAGACAAACACAACTTCCGAAACAATATTTGAACTTTTTAATTTGCTTACAAAAAACGACTTAAATTACTGAGTTTCTTTTTGCCTAAGCTATCAATACAAATTGATCACCAAAAACAACCTCCGAATGAACACACACACAAACATCAATTTTGAAATTGTTTGGTAACGTACCTACGAACTAGAAAAACAACAACAAATCAGAACCAAAAATTACACTGAAGATGGCACAACGCCAAAATCGACACATTTGACAAGGGATGACGGAAAATCGTTCCAATAAATATCGAGTAGAATATATTCGGTCAAATTTGGTTTTTCATATTTACGTATTAGAAATTTTGTGCTCTTGATACATCCCACTCAGCATTTAGGTGATTCAATTTTGAATTTCCCTACATATCAATACAATTTGATTCCTCTTTCTGACTAAATAATGAGTTATCATACAATTGAACAAAAGAAATAATCAAATATGAATACTTTTGATGATGAAAAACTAAATAGTATTTTTCGATCACTTTTTGGAATCATTTTTGAAGTCCTTTAATGACTAAATTTTAATATTTCATAAAAACCAACAAAAAGAATAATCAAATATGCTTACCTTTGATGAACAAAAACTGAATATAGTTTTTCAATCACATTTTGAAATCATATTTGAATCAAATGTGTTTACTTTAGGTGATCAAAAATTTATAATCATTTTTCATTCAGCTTTCTGAATCTTTTATGAATATATTTGTTGACTGAATAATGAATTTTATACTTGTTGAAATTTTACTTTTCATTAAAAATTTTATTTTTTCACATACACATATTTTTTCAATCATGATTCATGAAGCTAAGAAAAAATATATAAAAATTGTATTATTTATGCAAAAGATATTCTTCAAGACAAAAATAATGTAATGCTGCTCGTGAACGAAGATTTCCCCAACCATTTCTCCCCTTCAGCTTCCCAGAAAATACATAATGATTGGACAATACATAGGTTGTGAGCTACTTGAACCCCAGGTAAGTGAGACTATCTTGACATACCTGAATACGGCTTCAACATCCCGTATCGTATACGTATTTTAAGATGCAGACGATAATGCTGATGTTGGATGTTGTAGTCACAGGTGTATATCTGTCAAGTTTGTTTGCGAGTTAGCTGTGGTTCGAATAGCTCATTTTCGCATGCTTTCTTCCCCTGATGAAATAAGATTATTATGTATTTTGAATGAGATATGAAGAATAAATGCATTATAATGGCATTCAAAAATGATACAAAAATCTCAACCAAAACGATTGAAATATATTCACGAATATGATCAGAAAATGATTGTGAAAAGCAGTCATATATTACTCTAAAACTATTAAAGCTCAATTTTACAATGATATTGTCACGGATATTAACATCACTAAGTTATACCATCACTAAGGCGATGCCAAGGCCACGATAAGCAGTATTTACGTCAATAATCAAATCATGTATACACATATATAAGGCAGCCGATAGATGTCACACACAGATGCATTTACTTATACGCCTATGTATACGCGAGAGACTGTAAACTGCAGCCGTTCACATCGGTGATTCAATCATTATGTATCTACATAAACGAATGAATAGTTGCGTCTACACATGTGTACGTGTGCGAGCGGCGGAGCGGCGATGCGCAGGCACCTGCATATATCTTATCTGAGTTGTCACAAGAGAGAGCAATAATTTGTGCACGTAGTTGTGGCTGGCGATTTTGTAGCCGAAACTAACTAGTACGTTCTGGAAATCGAAGAGCCTGGAAGTATGCAGCGTAAACTATAAAAGCGGGGCAGGCGAGTAAGAAGTAATTCAGTTTGAGTTGAGCTATCAATCAGTTTGATTAAGCACGCGATCTGGCGGCCAATAGTAGAGTTTCATTTGAGTTATCAATCAGTTTGGTTATTAAGCCAGCGAGTAGCAAAGTATAAGTGTATTGTGAAGTACTTTAATAAAGGCCATTTTTCCATTATTCAATATTGGAGTTATTTATTCAACAGTTTAGTGATTCGAACTTAGCAGAGGATTGCAAATAAGAGGATTTGCAAGAAATTTCGTTACAATATCAAATATGAATTAAAAAGCGTTTCGAAATAGGAATCATAAATGATTATTTAAGAATAATCACATTTATGGTACATTTTTCTCCCGACGATACGTTAATTTTCGAACAGATAATGCTTTTGAATTTGAACGTTTTTAATCATCTTGGGGTATGATATTTAAATATTTTTTGATCGAAATTTTCAAAAAATGCTGGCTGGGATGTTTCTCATCGTAGCAATATTTAGCATGCTGTGGTTTCCAATTTGGCAAAAACAGTTGATGCTGGTAAAACATATATGTCAAAAATTTCCCTTGTGATATTCAAGCTATAATACTCAAAGGAAAGCTTTTTACAGATTTTACATAGGTTGGTTGACCTAGCTGGTCCATAGTTTTACCAGAAGTTTGCTTAACGACGAAACTAACCTATGTTATAAAATATTTCCGTCCTCTTCGCAAATACTAGAAGCTTTCTAGCACCTATTCCACTTGCTGCTTCTAGATCTGACAGCCGTATCACTCCTAATAGCTGGAGTCCACTGATGACCTGATATGAAACTTCTCGCTCTCTGAGAGCGCGTGAAAATGTGCATTTTTTATAACATTGGCCATAGATGCCATCACGCTCAAAACCAAATTTGGGCATTTCAGAATAACTTTGGGGTATTTTACATGGTAAAGGTTTAATTTATGATTTTCACCGAAAATTTACTCAAGATTGTCAAATGGGATATCAAAAAACTCGAATTTTTTTCAGGATTACAAATCCGAAGAAAAAAATAACTCTTTTTCACTCGTGGAAAATTTATCAGTTAAACACCTTTCATCGAAAGGCTGCACACGAAACGGGTTTCGGTAACAACTTTCGATTGATATAAAAGTCAGCTTCTTAGTCTTCGCATTGATGTAAATCGATGCGTAAAGGCCATGTTTTTGTGGAGCGTTGCGACATTCTGTTTTTGACAGCTGAGATAAATTGTAGGTATATGTACGTATAGGTTAACGCAACGTGTTTAATTAATAGCCTTTTGCGGACGACAACGCAGGTACTTCACCAAGTGATCTAATTTGGTATTTTTCGCGTTTTTGTTGTATGTCGATATGCATATGTATGTACATAAACGGTTTGGCCGCATCAAAGTGAAAAAAGGGGCTAGCCGTTCATTGTTATCTTATGGCGATGCCAATGCAGCAAAGCACAGCAACGCAATCGAAATATGTTATTTCAAATTTTTTCACTTATCTACCACAAAATATTTCTACAAAACTTTGCCTTTTTTATAAATTTGAATAAGTTTTTATCAGCTTACTTGCTGATTTATTTGAAAATAATGAAACCGAACGGATTTCTTGGAGTTTTTTTTTTGCGTGTTTTAGGCCCATTCTTGGAAACGAATGAACTTTTGTTTACAATTGAATGAACTCACAGCTGATTTCAAGCCCCATTCCTGGAAACGAATTGAGAGAGAATGAATGTTTCGTATCAAGTCATCAGTGCTGGAGTCTTAGCCTGGCAAGCGCAGAGCACAAACAAAAAACGTGCTCGATCGTATCCTCCTCCAACCCGCCCCTCCTCCATCTGGTATCACTGACCAAGCCTAGTTTAAAAGCATGCATGGTTCAACTATACATGGTTGGCTCATCTGTAAAGCTACAAAATATATCTGTTCAAGTTGTCAAAATCTGTGTATTGGTGTTGGTGCGAATGGTATGGAATGGAAACATAAAACTTAGCAGTTTTTGTATGAGTAAGTACAATGTTGCCAATGTGTTGGTTTCATTTTGATGTTTGCCATCTCCTTTTGACAATCCCTTCGACCATGCAATGACATAACTAAAATCAGCTGATGAGATGAGCGAACCTGTATAATTGTACCATGAAAGCATGTGACATCGGAAGGCAGTATCCAGTTAGAATACCCGTTATGAGTCTACAGTATTCTCTTTTGAATGATAGGAGTAACTTTGTTAGTATAAGGTTGTAAGACCTACACATGCTCTTCCATCATGTGCATCTTCGCCTTTTCTTAATATCGCCCAATATAATTGGGACGTCTGCGGATCAAGCTTCGAGGGATGCACCCTTTTTAGCTAGTTCATCCGCTTTTTCATTCCCATCTATGCTATTTTCTACATTACATGCTAAAGTGCCGTCGAGGCCTTCTTGCTCTCTCTTCCACGTTAACCTTCCACGACAACTTACTGTCTTGAAGGGTTCCTAGATATTTTGTGCAAGGTTTCTCCTGCAGGGTCACCACTCTGCATTGGTTGTTACCCCGTGAATTAGGTGCTGAGGTATGTATAACCCGAAGCGCCCGATAGACCAAAGAGCTAATCGTTAGAAGCACTTTCTACTCGTGACAATTTCATCGTCTTCTGCGTAAGACATAAGTTTTACGGGTCCCTGAGCGAATCGCCTGAGCAGTTGTTTGATGACCAGCGCCCACAGCAGACGTAATAACACCCCGCCCTGCGGTTTTTCATCCACGTTGGACTTTATGTACACATCTATTCGCCTCTCAAAGGCAAAAGGCATGACGTGGCTGAATGTGGTTGAAACAGTTTAATCATCGTAGGAGTGTGGGTTCGAATCCCAATCCCGGGAGAAAAGCTATGAATAGATTTAATTAAATGCAAAATTTACAATAAAATGAGGTTGAATTCAGTTGAAAAACAATGCAAATTTTGCATCTTTTTTCGACGCGAATTCCACATTTACAATGCTTTTGAATTGAAAGGAAACAATGAAATAATAAAAAAAATGTTTAAGTTAAACGATTTTATTGAAAACAATTCTTTCATGAAGTAATAATAATACTAAATACTAGAAAATAATTCGATTGGTCATAGATACTAGTCATCACACTCCTCATCAATCTAGGGTGTTGATCAGAAAATTAAATAAAAGCGTTGGACGCGTCAAATTAAATATCTATTGCCAACAAGGCGTTGGGTGTACTTGGATTTGTTAAATGGTGGGCTAAAGAGTTTGATGATCCGTACCCCACTAAGACTCTCTACACATTTCTGGTCCGTCCAATACTTGAGTATTGCTCGTGCGTTTGGGGTTCTGTCTCTCAAAATCATATAAAGCGTATTGAGTCTGTACAAAAGCAATTTCTGATACTTGCATTACGTGGTCTTAATTGGGACTCAAATCTTCACCTACCACTATACAGAAGTAGGCTTCTTCTTATTAGCTTACCCACTCTAGAAAATCGCAGAATATTACTTGGGGTATTGTTTATCCATAAGCTCATTATTGGTGAAATTGACTCCGCTGACTTTCTAAGCCGATTGCATTTTGCTGTCCCTCCTAGAGTATCCAGACACTATGAACCTTTTCATTTACCCCTTTGTCGTCGAAACTTTACTAAAAATAATCATCTGCTTTTCTGCACTACAATGACTTGTATAGCTGTATTAGTCTTGAATGTACTTTTGCCACTTTACGTAATGCAATACTCGCATATCTAACATGAGAGGTCGCATCTAATTTATTTATTTTTTACACGCCGGTATTCTTTGTTCCGTAAAAAACCCAGACACGATATCGTATAAGGATGGGTTGGATACATTGGCTCTTCAACCTGGAAAATTAAAAAGAAACCAGACAATACTGTGTTGATTGGAATCTGGTGCATTCCAACAACGTTGAAACATGCTTTCTCACGAGATACTGACCGGAATCGCAGCATTCCGGCAGTATAATTTTATGGGTCAGGCATCGAGTTGATTGGAATCCGGTGCATTCCAACAACGCAAGTCATGTTGCTTTTTTATGCATTGCGATGGCATACGACACTATACTATTGGAGTTCTGCCGCATTTCGACGACATACTGATTGGAATCTTGTTTGCATTCCCACAGAAAGCCGATCGGAACCCTGCGCATCCGGAATCTGATGCCATCCGCCAGCATAAGATTTTATTTTTGTTCCCTTTTATTTCTAGCTTTATATTCAGAAATTCAATTGTATTGTTATATATATTATTTGTTCTACTATAACATTGTTGAAATTTCTATATATTTAATTTTAGCTTTTGAACTGTATACATATGTATATTTTTATCATGTAGTCGACCATTTGACGTTTGTTATCGACTTTAAATAAATAAATAAATGGAAAAGGTGGAAGGGGGACATAGTGAGTGAATTATTAGGGTATCAAGGAAATGGGTTCGGATAGGTTAAAGGAAAGCTGCTAGGAATAATATAAAATTGGAGCATATGGCTAAAACCAGAGAAACCCTTTCTTGGTATTAATAACTTTAAATTTAAAAAGTGATCACTATAAAGAAAAATAAATGCAGAGCGCGATGTACCTCCGAGGGGCTTCTCTTCCAATTCGTTTCGTGGCACTTTTTAATTTTTCCTACAAACGGCCGGGGCTATGTCGATACCGAACGGCATCTGCGTGGTGTGTGGTAACACCTCACCGGCCGCCTGTAGTTTAAACTGGCACTGAAAAACTCGCCAATAATGTGCTCACTTCAGTGATTCTCACTCCTATACACTTATGTAAGGGGATGCGTGGCCCTAGCAACTACTTAATACTTATACTAAACTCGTATTTATATAGGCAAAACATATATTAAGTGCTTTAACGCTTGAACGGGTGTGACGATTACACGCTGTCCAAATAGCATTTTAAATGCACCTGACTCGGTCAAAGTGGCACTGATACATTCTAGTAAAATAAAAATAAATACATTTTTAAATATTGCAAATAAATAAAAATGTTTGCTTTCACAAAAAGGTGCTTCCTTTGTGTAACCCTAATCTTCCAAGCGTTGAATATTTGGGCATATCATGGCGGAAATATTAATGATAGTTTGAATTTAATGGAATTCACTTTTTACGACATAAACAAATGCAAAACCAACGAATTTTATGATTTGGATATATTTTCATGTGTATCATGTGGAAGAGAGGACGAAAATCTACAATCTACAGCAGATAGTAAGTATTGATTAAACAGGTTTAGACGCTTTTGAATAGTAAAATAGCATTAAAAGAGAGAACAGTTTGATAAGTTAATAAAAATTTGTTATCACTAGTGCTTCAGTGCTTTGTTTAATCTTACCACTATGAGTCATAGTATATGAACGTTAAAAGATGAACATTAAAATTTACATATTTAACATTAAACATACATAAATATGTACAACTGAGCCCGAGTTGACAAAGCTTCTCATTCGCAACGAAGAAGAACTTTACAAAAACAAATCTACATGGCACACAAATCAATATAGAGACAGAATGTCTCAATTGTGTTGTTAGTGTAGAAATGAGAAAACCTAAATTAAGCATGAAAACAAATACCAGCAGGATGGCCTAGTGGTTAAAGGCTACTGCGGTTTCACCATGTGGTTCACGGTTCGAATCCCCGTGAAACCTTTGATAACATTACAAAATTGCCTGATGATGATTACGTTGGCGGTTTTCGAAATGGTCCATCGCAATATGCCAGTAAATGCTTCTTTCTTTTCAGCTTTTCTTAGAAAAAAACATAATAATTGAAATTCAATTATTATAAGCCGGTGTTAAGCTCATGAATTCTTAAATATAAGTATAAACTGAACACACCATTAAACAAACATACATAAATATGTACAACTGAGCCCGAGTTAACAAAGCTTCTCATTCGCAACGAAGAAGAACTTTACAAAAACAAATCTACATGGCACACAAATCAATATAGAGACAGGATGTCTCAATTGTGTTGTTAGTGTAGAAATGAGAAAACCTGAATTAAGCATGAAAACAAATACCAGCAGGATGGCCTAGTGGTTAAAGGCTACTGCAGTTTCACCATGTGATTCACGGTTCGAATCCCGGTGAAACCTTTGATAACTTTACAAAATTGCCTGATGATGATTACGTTGGCGGTTTTCGAAATGGTCCATCGCAATATGCCAGTAAATGTTTCTTCTTTTCAGCTTCTCTTAGAAAAAAACATAATAATTGAAATTCAATTATTATAAGCCGGTGTTAAGCTCATGAATTCTTAAATATAAGTATAAACTGAACACACCATTAAACAAACATACATAAATATGTACAACTGAGCCCGAGTTAACAAAGCTTCTCATTCGCAACGAAGAAGAACTTTACAAAAACAAATCTACATGGCACACAAATCAATATAGAGACAGAATGTGTCAATTGTGTTGTTAGTGTAGAAATGAGAAAACCTGAATGAAGCGTAAAAACAAATACCAGCAGGATGGCCTAGTGGTTAAAGGCTACTGCAGTTTCACCATGTGATTCACGGTTCGAATCCCGGTGAAACCTTTGATAACATTACAAAATTGCCTGATGATGATTACGTTGGCGCTTTTCGAAAGGGTCCATCTCAATATGCCAGTAAATGTTTCTTTTCGGCTTCTCCGCCTAGCCTATCCAGGAATTGGAGACTGATGCCCGCCAAGGGGAGCGTGCCTTCCGTAAGGTCATTGAATCCGCCTCGGCACGTTTCATTCCCGCCGGGAGAATTCCCGAAATACGGCCCCACTTCCCGGCGGAGGCCGCAAACTTAGCGAGAGAACGTGACCTTATAAGACAGCTTGATCCGGGCGACCCCCAAATAAGGGATATAAACCAACGATCAGATTGCTTGTGGACGAACACAAGCGGTCGAAATGGGAGGAGCACCTAAGAGGTTGTAACATCTCTACCGGTGTGGGTAAACTTTGGTCCACCGTAAAGTCCCTATCGAATCCGACTAAGCACAAAGACAAAGTTTCCATCGCCTTTGGCGACAAAGTGCTGTCGGATGCGAAAAAATGCGCGAGCGCTTTCTGCCGACAATATATAATGCATCCTACGGTCGACAAACATAGACGGAGAACCAATAGACGCGCACATAAACACAAATTCAGCGCGTCACCAATCACCATCACCGCTAAAGAGGTTGAGGACGCCATTGGTCGCGCTAAACCATCCAAAGCAGTGGGCCCAGACGACATAGCCATGCCGATGCTTAAAAGCCTAGGGAAACAGGGTTTCAAATATTTAGCGCATGTCTTCAACCTGTCTCTTTCCACCTTTGTCATACCCGAGAAATGGAAAATGGCCAAGGTGGTCCCGCTAATAAAGCCTGGGAAACCAGCTAACAAAGGTGAGTCGTATCGTCCGATATCTCTCCTATCGCCAGTAGCAAAGACGCTTGAAGCCATTTTGCTCTCTTATTTCCAAACAAATTTGCAGCTGGCCTCTCATCAGCATGGCTTCAGAAAACTCCATAGCACTACCACCGCGCTAAATGTTATTGGCACCCACACTACATACCTAAGCTAACTTCACCACCGGAAGGAGTCACAATCGTTTCCTACGCCGATGACTGCACAATAATGGCCACAGGCCCAGGCCCAAAGATCGATGCGCTATGCAATAAAATAAACGGCTACCTCCCTGATCTCTCCAGTTTTTTCGCCTCGCGAAACCTGGCATTATCACCGACTAAATCTTCCGCGACCTTATTTACAACATGGACTTCCCAAATGTCGATCATTTTGAACATCCACGTCGATGGCACTACGCTACCGACTTTCCTACACCCCAAAATCTTGGGTGTGACGTTTGATCAGGATCTACATTTTGGTGAGCACGCAGCCGCAATTGTTCCGAGAATTCAGGGCCGTAACAAAATCCTCAAATTCCTCGCTGGCAGTACCTGGGGAAAAGATAAAGAAACGCTCATGACTACATACAAAGCAATTAGCCAGCCGATTATTTTTCACATACACATATTTTTTCAATCATGATTCATGAAGCTAAGAAAAAATATATAAAAATTTTATTATTTATGCAAAAGATATTCTTCAAGACAAAAATAATGTAATGCTGCTCGTGAACGAAGATTTCCCCAACCATTTCTCCCCTTCAGCTTCCCAGAAAATACATAATGATTGGACAATACATAGGTTGTGAGCTACTTGAACCCCAGGTAAGTGAGACTATCTTGACATACCTGAATACGGCTTCAACATCCCGTATCGTATCCGTATTTTAAGATGCAGACGATAATGCTGATGTTGGATGTTGTAGTCACAGGTGTATATCTGTCAAGTTTGTTTGCGAGTTAGCTGTGGTTCGAATAGCTCATTTTCGCATGCTTTCTTCCCCTGATGAAATAAGATTATTATGTATTTTGAATGAGATATGAAGAATAAATGCATTATAATGACATTCAAAAATGATACAAAAATCTCATCCAAAACGATTGAAATATATTCACGAATATGATCAGAAAATGATTGTGAAAAGCAGTCATATATTACTCTAAAACTATTAAAGCTCAATTTTACAATCATATCAAATATGACTTAAAAAGCGTTTCGAAATAGGAATCATAAATGATTATTTAAGAATAATCACATTTTTGGTACATTTTTCTCCCGACGATACGTTAATTCTCGAACAGAAAATGCTTTTGAATTTGAACGTTTTTAATCATCTTGGGGTATGATATTTAAATATTTTTTGATCGAAATTTTCAAAAAATGCTGGCTGGGATGTTTCTCATCGTAGCAATATTTAGCATGCTGTGGTTTCCAATTTGGCAAAAACAGTTGATGCTGGTAAAACATATATATGTCAAAAATTTCCCTTGCGATATTCAAGCTATAATACTCAAAGGAAAGCTTTTTACAGATTTTACATAGGTTGGTTGAACTGGCTGGTCCATAGTTTTACCAGAAGTTTGCTTAACGACGAAACTAACCTATATTATAAAATATTTCCGTCCTCTTCGCAAATACTAGAAGCTTTCTAGCACCTATTCCACTTGCTGCTTCTAGATCTGACAGCCGTATCACTCCTAATAGCTGGAGTCCACTGATGACCTGATATGAAACTTCTCGCTCTCTGAGAGCGCGTGAAATTGTGCATTTTTTATAACATTGGCCATAGATGCCATCACGCTCAAAACCAAATTTGGGCATTTCAGAATAACTTTGGGGTATTTTACATGGTAAAGGTTTAATTTATGATTTTCACCGAAAATTTGCTCAAGATTGTCAAATGGGATATCAAAAAACTCGAATTTTTTTCAGGATTACAAATCCGAAGAAAAAAATAACTCTTTTTCACTCGTGGAAAATTTATCAGTTAAACACCTTTCATCGAAAGGCTGCACACGAAACGGGTTTCGGTAACAACTTTCGATTGATATAAAAGTCAGCTTCTTAGTCTTCGCATTGATGTAAATCGATGCGTAAAGGCCATGTTTTTGTGGAGCGTTGCGACATTCTGTTTTTGACAGCTGAGATAAATTGTAGGTATATGTACGTATAGGTTAACGCAACATGTTTAATTAATAGCCTTTTGCGGACGACAACGCAGGTACTTCACCAAGTGATCTAATTTGGTATTTTTCGCGTTTTTGTTGTATGTCGATATGCATATGTATGTACATAAACGGTTTGGCCGCATCAAAGTGAAAAAAGGGGCTAGCCGTTTATTGTTATCTTATGGCGATGCCAATGCAGCAAAGCACAGCAACGCAATCGAAATATGTTATTTCAAATTTTTTCACTTATCTACCACAAAATATTTCTACAAAACTTTGCCTTTTTTATAAATTTGAATAAGTTTTTATCAGCTTGCTGATTTATTTGAAAATAATGAAACCGAACGGATTTCTTGAAGTTTTTTTGCGTATTTTAGGCAACTCTATAGCCATCTGATTTCAAGACCCATTCTTGGAAACGAATGAACTTTTGTTTACAATTAAATGAACTGACAGCTGATTTCAAGCCCCATTCCAGGAAACGAATTGAGAGAGAATGAATGTTTCGTATCAAGTCATCAGTGCTGGAGTCTTAGCCTCAATGATGACATGATATGAAACTTCTCGCTCTCTGAGAGCGCGTGAAAATGTACATTTTTTATAACATTGACCATAGATGCCATCATCCTCAAAATCAAATTTGGGCATTTCGGAATAACTTTGGGGTATTTTACATTAACTTACTCAAGATTGTCAAATGGGATATCAAAAAACTCGAATTTTTTCAGGATCACAAATACAAAAAAAAGCTTATTTTACCCGTTAAAAATTTTTCCGTGACAACACGTGAAATTTAATTTTTTGATAGCTAAGATAAAATGTACTTATCTCTTTTCGTGCGTTAATATAACAGCTCATTTAATTTTGTTATTTCTTGTACCTTTTTTACAAATTTTTGATCCGCTTATGTAGTTGAATACACTTGAAAGGAAAAATAATCAAAACGCACCGATTTTCTTGGATTTTTTTTTGCGCGGTTTACGCAACTCTGATCTTCAAGACCCATTCTTGGAAACGAATGAAGTTTGTTTACAATCGAATGAACCAATGTTTACAATTGAATGAACTTTAAGACCCATTCCTGGAAACGAATTGAGAGAGAATGAATGTTTCGTATCATGTCATCATTGCTTAGCCTGGCAAGCGCAGAGCACAAACAAAAAACGTGCTCGATCGTATCCTCCTCCAACCCGCCCCTCCACCATCTGGTATCACTGACCAAGCCTAGTTTAAAATCATGCATGGTTCAACTATACATGGTTGGCTCATCTGTAAAGCTACAAAATATATCTGTTCAAGTTGTCAAAATCTGTGTATTGGTGTTGGTGCGAATGGTATGGAATGGAAACATAAAACTTAGCAGTTTTTGTATGAGTAAGTACAATGTTGCCAATGTGTTGGTTTCATTTTGATGTTTGCCATCTCCTTTTGACAATCCCTTCGACCATGCAATGACATAACTAAAATCAGCTGATGAGATGAGCGAACCTGTATAATTGTACCATGAAAGCATGTGACATCGGAAGGCAGTATCCAGTTAGAATACCCGTTATGAGTCTACAGTATTCTCTTTTGAATGATAGGAGTAACTTTGTTAGTATAAGGTTGTAAGACCTACACATGCTCTTCCATCATGTGCATCTTCGCCTTTTCTTAATATCGCCCAATATAATTGGGACGTCTGCGGATCAAGCTTCGAGGGATGCACCCTTTTTAGCTAGTTCATCCGCTTTTTCATTCCCATCTATGCTATTTTCTACATTACATGCTAAAGTGCCGTCGAGGCCTTCTTGCTCTCTCTTCCACGTTAACCTTCCACGACAACTTACTGTCTTGAAGGGTTCCTAGATATTTTGTGCAAGGTTTCTCCTGCAGGGTCACCACTCTGCATTGGTTGTTACCCCGTGAATTAGGTGCTGAGGTATGTATAACCCGAAGCGCCCGATAGACCAAAGAGCTAATCGTTAGAAGCACTTTCTACTCGTGACAATTTCATCGTCTTCTGCGTAAGACATAAGTTTTACGGGTCCCTGAGCGAATCGCCTGAGCAGTTGTTTGATGACCAGCGCCCACAGCAGACGTAATAACACCCCGCCCTGCGGTTTTTCATCCACGTTGGACTTTATGTACACATCTATTCGCCTCTCAAAGGCAAAAGGCATGACGTGGCTGAATGTGGTTGAAACAGTTTAATCATCGTAGGAGTGTGGGTTCGAATCCCAATCCCGGGAGAAAAGCTATGAATAGATTTAATTAAATGCAAAATTTACAATAAAATGAGGTTGAATTCAGTTGAAAAACAATGCAAATTTTGCATCTTTTTTCGACGCGAATTCCACATTTACAATGCTTTTGAATAAAAAGGAAACAATGAAATAATAAAAAAAAAATGTTTAAGTTAAACGATTTTATTGAAAACAATTCTTTCATGAAGTAATAATAATACTAAATACTAGAAAATAATTCGATTGGTCATAGATACTAGTCATCACACTCCTCATCAATCTAGGGTGTTGATCAGAAAATTAAATAAAAGCGTTGGACGCGTCAAATTAAATATCTATTGCCAACAAGGCGTTGGGTGTACTTGGATTTGTTAAATGGTGGGCTAAAGAGTTTGATGATCCGTACCCCACTAAGACTCTCTACACATTTCTGGTCCGTCCAATACTTGAGTATTGCTCGTGCGTTTGGGGTTCTGTCTCTCAAAATCATATAAAGCGTATTGAGTCTGTACAAAAGCAATTTCTGATACTTGCATTACGTGGTCTTAATTGGGACTCAAATCTTCACCTACCACTATACAGAAGTAGGCTTCTTCTTATTAGCTTACCCACTCTAGAAAATCGCAGAATATTACTTGGGGTATTGTTTATCCATAAGCTCATTATTGGTGAAATTGACTCCGCTGACTTTCTAAGCCGATTGCATTTTGCTGTCCCTCCTAGAGTATCCAGACACTATGAACCTTTTCATTTACCCCTTTGTCGTCGAAACTTTACTAAAAATAATCATCTGCTTTTCTGCACTACAATGACTTGTATAGCTGTATTAGTCTTGAATGTACTTTTGCCACTTTACGTAATGCAATACTCGCATATCTAACATGAGAGGTCGCATCTAATTTATTTATTTTTTACACGCCGGTATTCTTTGTTCCGTAAAAAACCCAGACACGATATCGTATAAGGATGGGTTGGATACATTGGCTCTTCAACCTGGAAAATTAAAAAGAAACCAGACAATACTGTGTTGATTGGAATCTGGTGCATTCCAACAACGTTGAAACATGCTTTCTCACGAGATACTGACCGGAATCGCAGCATTCCGGCAGTATAATTTTATGGGTCAGGCATCGAGTTGATTGGAATCCGGTGCATTCCAACAACGCAAGTCATGTTGCTTTTTTATGCATTGCGATGGCATACGACACTATACTATTGGAGTTCTGCCGCATTTCGACGACATACTGATTGGAATCTTGTTTGCATTCCCACAGAAAGCCGATCGGAACCCTGCGCATCCGGAATCTGATGCCATCCGCCAGCATAAGATTTTATTTTTGTTCCCTTTTATTTCTAGCTTTATATTCAGAAATTCAATTGTATTGTTATATATATTATTTGTTCTACTATAACATTGTTGAAATTTCTATATATTTAATTTTAGCTTTTGAACTGTATACATATGTATATTTTTATCATGTAGTCGACCATTTGACGTTTGTTATCGACTTTAAATAAATAAATAAATGGAAAAGGTGGAAGGGGGACATAGTGAGTGAATTATTAGGGTATCAAGGAAATGGGTTCGGATAGGTTAAAGGAAAGCTGCTAGGAATAATATAAAATTGGAGCATATGGCTAAAACCAGAGAAACCCTTTCTTGGTATTAATAACTTTAAATTTAAAAAGTGATCACTATAAAGAAAAATAAATGCAGAGCGCGATGTACCTCCGAGGGGCTTCTCTTCCAATTCGTTTCGTGGCACTTTTTAATTTTTCCTACAAACGGCCGGGGCTATGTCGATACCGAACGGCATCTGCGTGGTGTGTGGTAACACCTCACCGGCCGCCTGTAGTTTAAACTGGCACTGAAAAACTCGCCAATAATGTGCTCACTTCAGTGATTCTCACTCCTATACACTTATGTAAGGGGATGCGTGGCCCTAGCAACTACTTAATACTTATACTAAACTCGTATTTATATAGGCAAAACATATATTAAGTGCTTTAACGCTTGAACGGGTGTGACGATTACACGCTGTCCAAATAGCATTTTAAATGCACCTGACTCGGTCAAAGTGGCACTGATACATTCTAGTAAAATAAAAATAAATACATTTTTAAATATTGCAAATAAATAAAAATGTGTGCTTTCACAAAAAGGTGCTTCCTTTGTGTAACCCTAATCTTCCAAGCGTTGAATATTTGGGCATATCATGGCGGAAATATTAATGATAGTTTGAATTTAATGGAATTCACTTTTTACGACATAAACAAATGCAAAACCAACGAATTTTATGATTTGGATATATTTTCATGTGTATCATGTGGAAGAGAGGACGAAAATCTACAATCTACAGCAGATAGTAAGTATTGATTAAACAGGTTTAGACGCTTTTGAATAGT
The DNA here is from genome assembly GCF_040869045.1 of Eurosta solidaginis. NCBI lineage: Eukaryota > Metazoa > Arthropoda > Insecta > Diptera > Tephritidae > Eurosta > Eurosta solidaginis. The sequence goes on along the minus strand of NC_090319.1, from coordinate 116,497,300 downwards.
AAAATAGCATTAAAAGAGAGAACAGTTTGATAAGTTAATAAAAATTTGTTATCACTAGTGCTTCAGTGCTTTGTTTAATCTTACCACTATGAGTCATAGTATATGAACGTTAAAAGATGAACATTAAAATTTACATATTTAACATTAAACATACATAAATATGTACAACTGAGCCCGAGTTGACAAAGCTTCTCATTCGCAACGAAGAAGAACTTTACAAAAACAAATCTACATGGCACACAAATCAATATAGAGACAGAATGTCTCAATTGTGTTGTTAGTGTAGAAATGAGAAAACCTAAATTAAGCATGAAAACAAATACCAGCAGGATGGCCTAGTGGTTAAAGGCTACTGCGGTTTCACCATGTGGTTCACGGTTCGAATCCCCGTGAAACCTTTGATAACATTACAAAATTGCCTGATGATGATTACGTTGGCGGTTTTCGAAATGGTCCATCGCAATATGCCAGTAAATGCTTCTTTCTTTTCAGCTTTTCTTAGAAAAAAACATAATAATTGAAATTCAATTATTATAAGCCGGTGTTAAGCTCATGAATTCTTAAATATAAGTATAAACTGAACACACCATTAAACAAACATACATAAATATGTACAACTGAGCCCGAGTTAACAAAGCTTCTCATTCGCAACGAAGAAGAACTTTACAAAAACAAATCTACATGGCACACAAATCAATATAGAGACAGGATGTCTCAATTGTGTTGTTAGTGTAGAAATGAGAAAACCTGAATTAAGCATGAAAACAAATACCAGCAGGATGGCCTAGTGGTTAAAGGCTACTGCAGTTTCACCATGTGATTCACGGTTCGAATCCCGGTGAAACCTTTGATAACTTTACAAAATTGCCTGATGATGATTACGTTGGCGGTTTTCGAAATGGTCCATCGCAATATGCCAGTAAATGTTTCTTCTTTTCAGCTTCTCTTAGAAAAAAACATAATAATTGAAATTCAATTATTATAAGCCGGTGTTAAGCTCATGAATTCTTAAATATAAGTATAAACTGAACACACCATTAAACAAACATACATAAATATGTACAACTGAGCCCGAGTTAACAAAGCTTCTCATTCGCAACGAAGAACTTTACAAAAACAAATCTACATGGCACACAAATCAATATAGAGACAGAATGTGTCAATTGTGTTGTTAGTGTAGAAATGAGAAAACCTGAATGAAGCGTGAAAACAAATACCAGCAGGATGGCCTAGTGGTTAAAGGCTACTGCAGTTTCACCATGTGATTCACGGTTCGAATCCCGGTGAAACCTTTGATAACATTACAAAATTGCCTGATGATGATTACGTTGGCGCTTTTCGAAAGGGTCCATCTCAATATGCCAGTAAATGTTTCTTTTCGGCTTCTCCGCCTAGCCTATCCAGGAATTGGAGACTGATGCCCGCCAAGGGGAGCGTGCCTTCCGTAAGGTCATTGAATCCGCCTCGGCACGTTTCATTCCCGCCGGGAGAATTCCCGAAATACGGCCCCACTTCCCGGCGGAGGCCGCAAACTTAGCGAGAGAACGTGACCTTATAAGACAGCTTGATCCGGGCGACCCCCAAATAAGGGATATAAACCAACGATCAGATTGCTTGTGGACGAACACAAGCGGTCGAAATGGGAGGAGCACCTAAGAGGTTGTAACATCTCTACCGGTGTGGGTAAACTTTGGTCCACCGTAAAGTCCCTATCGAATCCGACTAAGCACAAAGACAAAGTTTCCATCGCCTTTGGCGACAAAGTGCTGTCGGATGCGAAAAAATGCGCGAGCGCTTTCTGCCGACAATATATAATGCATCCTACGGTCGACAAACATAGACGGAGAACCAATAGACGCGCACATAAACACAAATTCAGCGCGTCACCAATCACCATCACCGCTAAAGAGGTTGAGGACGCCATTGGTCGCGCTAAACCATCCAAAGCAGTGGGCCCAGACGACATAGCCATGCCGATGCTTAAAAGCCTAGGGAAACAGGGTTTCAAATATTTAGCGCATGTCTTCAACCTGTCTCTTTCCACCTTTGTCATACCCGAGAAATGGAAAATGGCCAAGGTGGTCCCGCTACTAAAGCCTGGGAAACCAGCTAACAAAGGTGAGTCGTATCGTCCGATATCTCTCCTATCGCCAGTAGCAAAGACGCTTGAAGCCATTTTGCTCTCTTATTTCCAAACAAATTTGCAGCTGGCCTCTCATCAGCATGGCTTCAGAAAACTCCATAGCACTACCACCGCGCTAAATGTTATTGGCACCCACACTACATACCTAAGCTAACTTCACCACCGGAAGGAGTCACAATCGTTTCCTACGCCGATGACTGCACAATAATGGCGACAGGCCCAGGCCCAAAGATCGATGCGCTATGCAATAAAATAAACGGCTACCTACCTCCCTGATCTCTCCAGTTTTTTCGCCTCGCGAAACCTGGCATTATCACCGACTAAATCTTCCGCGACCTTATTTACAACATGGACTTCCCAAATGTCGATCATTTTGAACATCCACGTCGATGGCACTACGCTACCGACTTTCCTACACCCCAAAATCTTGGGTGTGACGTTTGATCAGGATCTACATTTTGGTGAGCACGCAGCCGCAATTGTTCCGAGAATTCAGGGCCGTAACAAAATCCTCAAATTCCTCGCTGGCAGTACCTGGGGAAAAGATAAAGAAACGCTCATGACTACATACAAAGCAATTAGCCAGCCGATTATTTTTCACATACACATATTTTTTCAATCATGATTCATGAAGCTAAGAAAAAATATATAAAAATTTTATTATTTATGCAAAAGATATTCTTCAAGACAAAAATAATGTAATGCTGCTCGTGAACGAAGATTTCCCCAACCATTTCTCCCCTTCAGCTTCCCAGAAAATACATAATGATTGGACAATACATAGGTTGTGAGCTACTTGAACCCCAGGTAAGTGAGACTATCTTGACATACCTGAATACGGCTTCAACATCCCGTATCGTATCCGTATTTTAAGATGCAGACGATAATGCTGATGTTGGATGTTGTAGTCACAGGTGTATATCTGTCAAGTTTGTTTGCGAGTTAGCTGTGGTTCGAATAGCTCATTTTCGCATGCTTTCTTCCCCTGATGAAATAAGATTATTATGTATTTTGAATGAGATATGAAGAATAAATGCATTATAATGACATTCAAAAATGATACAAAAATCTCATCCAAAACGATTGAAATATATTCACGAATATGATCAGAAAATGATTGTGAAAAGCAGTCATATATTACTCTAAAACTATTAAAGCTCAATTTTACAATGATATCAAATATGACTTAAAAAGCGTTTCGAAATAGGAATCATAAATGATTATTTAAGAATAATCACATTTTTGGTACATTTTTCTCCCGACGATACGTTAATTCTCGAACAGAAAATGCTTTTGAATTTGAACGTTTTTAATCATCTTGGGGTATGATATTTAAATATTTTTTGATCGAAATTTTCAAAAAATGCTGGCTGGGATGTTTCTCATCGTAGCAATATTTAGCATGCTGTGGTTTCCAATTTGGCAAAAACAGTTGATGCTGGTAAAACATATATATGTCAAAAATTTCCCTTGCGATATTCAAGCTATAATACTCAAAGGAAAGCTTTTTACAGATTTTACATAGGTTGGTTGAACTGGCTGGTCCATAGTTTTACCAGAAGTTTGCTTAACGACGAAACTAACCTATATTATAAAATATTTCCGTCCTCTTCGCAAATACTAGAAGCTTTCTAGCACCTATTCCACTTGCTGCTTCTAGATCTGACAGCCGTATCACTCCTAATAGCTGGAGTCCACTGATGACCTGATATGAAACTTCTCGCTCTCTGAGAGCGCGTGAAATTGTGCATTTTTTATAACATTGGCCATAGATGCCATCACGCTCAAAACCAAATTTGGGCATTTCAGAATAACTTTGGGGTATTTTACATGGTAAAGGTTTAATTTATGATTTTCACCGAAAATTTGCTCAAGATTGTCAAATGGGATATCAAAAAACTCGAATTTTTTTCAGGATTACAAATCCGAAGAAAAAAATAACTCTTTTTCACTCGTGGAAAATTTATCAGTTAAACACCTTTCATCGAAAGGCTGCACACGAAACGGGTTTCGGTAACAACTTTCGATTGATATAAAAGTCAGCTTCTTAGTCTTCGCATTGATGTAAATCGATGCGTAAAGGCCATGTTTTTGTGGAGCGTTGCGACATTCTGTTTTTGACAGCTGAGATAAATTGTAGGTATATGTACGTATAGGTTAACGCAACATGTTTAATTAATAGCCTTTTGCGGACGACAACGCAGGTACTTCACCAAGTGATCTAATTTGGTATTTTTCGCGTTTTTGTTGTATGTCGATATGCATATGTATGTACATAAACGGTTTGGCCGCATCAAAGTGAAAAAAGGGGCTAGCCGTTTATTGTTATCTTATGGCGATGCCAATGCAGCAAAGCACAGCAACGCAATCGAAATATGTTATTTCAAATTTTTTCACTTATCTACCACAAAATATTTCTACAAAAGTTTGCCTTTTTTATAAATTTGAATAAGTTTTTATCAGCTTGCTGATTTATTTGAAAATAATGAAACCGAACGGATTTCTTGAAGTTTTTTTGCGTATTTTAGGCAACTCTATAGCCATCTGATTTCAAGACCCATTCTTGGAAACGAATGAACTTTTGTTTACAATTAAATGAACTGACAGCTGATTTCAAGCCCCATTCCAGGAAACGAATTGAGAGAGAATGAATGTTTCGTATCAAGTCATCAGTGCTGGAGTCTTAGCCTCAATGATGACATGATATGAAACTTCTCGCTCTCTGAGAGCGCGTGAAAATGTACATTTTTTATAACATTGACCATAGATGCCATCATCCTCAAAATCAAATTTGGGCATTTCGGAATAACTTTGGGGTATTTTACATTAACTTACTCAAGATTGTCAAATGGGATATCAAAAAACTCGAATTTTTTCAGGATCACAAATACAAAAAAAAGCTTATTTTACCCGTTAAAAATTTTTCCGTGACAACACGTGAAATTTAATTTTTTGATAGCTAAGATAAAATGTACTTATCTCTTTTCGTGCGTTAATATAACAGCTCATTTAATTTTGTTATTTCTTGTACCTTTTTTACAAATTTTTGATCCGCTTATGTAGTTGAATACACTTGAAAGGAAAAATAATCAAAACGCACCGATTTTCTTGGATTTTTTTTTGCGCGGTTTACGCAACTCTGATCTTCAAGACCCATTCTTGGAAACGAATGAAGTTTGTTTACAATCGAATGAACCAATGTTTACAATTGAATGAACTTTAAGACCCATTCCTGGAAACGAATTGAGAGAGAATGAATGTTTCGTATCATGTCATCATTGCTTAGCCTGGCAAGCGCAGAGCACAAACAAAAAACGTGCTCGATCGTATCCTCCTCCAACCCGCCCCTCCACCATCTGGTATCACTGACCAAGCCTAGTTTAAAATCATGCATGGTTCAACTATACATGGTTGGCTCATCTGTAAAGCTACAAAATATATCTGTTCAAGTTGTCAAAATCTGTGTATTGGTGTTGGTGCGAATGGTATGGAATGGAAACATAAAACTTAGCAGTTTTTGTATGAGTAAGTACAATGTTGCCAATGTGTTGGTTTCATTTTGATGTTTGCCATCTCCTTTTGACAATCCCTTCGACCATGCAATGACATAACTAAAATCAGCTGATGAGATGAGCGAACCTGTATAATTGTACCATGAAAGCATGTGACATCGGAAGGCAGTATCCAGTTAGAATACCCGTTATGAGTCTACAGTATTCTCTTTTGAATGATAGGAGTAACTTTGTTAGTATAAGGTTGTAAGACCTACACATGCTCTTCCATCATGTGCATCTTCGCCTTTTCTTAATATCGCCCAATATAATTGGGACGTCTGCGGATCAAGCTTCGAGGGATGCACCCTTTTTAGCTAGTTCATCCGCTTTTTCATTCCCATCTATGCTATTTTCTACATTACATGCTAAAGTGCCGTCGAGGCCTTCTTGCTCTCTCTTCCACGTTAACCTTCCACGACAACTTACTGTCTTGAAGGGTTCCTAGATATTTTGTGCAAGGTTTCTCCTGCAGGGTCACCACTCTGCATTGGTTGTTACCCCGTGAATTAGGTGCTGAGGTATGTATAACCCGAAGCGCCCGATAGACCAAAGAGCTAATCGTTAGAAGCACTTTCTACTCGTGACAATTTCATCGTCTTCTGCGTAAGACATAAGTTTTACGGGTCCCTGAGCGAATCGCCTGAGCAGTTGTTTGATGACCAGCGCCCACAGCAGACGTAATAACACCCCGCCCTGCGGTTTTTCATCCACGTTGGACTTTATGTACACATCTATTCGCCTCTCAAAGGCAAAAGGCATGACGTGGCTGAATGTGGTTGAAACAGTTTAATCATCGTAGGAGTGTGGGTTCGAATCCCAATCCCGGGAGAAAAGCTATGAATAGATTTAATTAAATGCAAAATTTACAATAAAATGAGGTTGAATTCAGTTGAAAAACAATGCAAATTTTGCATCTTTTTTCGACGCGAATTCCACATTTACAATGCTTTTGAATAAAAAGGAAACAATGAAATAATAAAAAAAAAATGTTTAAGTTAAACGATTTTATTGAAAACAATTCTTTCATGAAGTAATAATAATACTAAATACTAGAAAATAATTCGATTGGTCATAGATACTAGTCATCACACTCCTCATCAATCTAGGGTGTTGATCAGAAAATTAAATAAAAGCGTTGGACGCGTCAAATTAAATATCTATTGCCAACAAGGCGTTGGGTGTACTTGGATTTGTTAAATGGTGGGCTAAAGAGTTTGATGATCCGTACCCCACTAAGACTCTCTACACATTTCTGGTCCGTCCAATACTTGAGTATTGCTCGTGCGTTTGGGGTTCTGTCTCTCAAAATCATATAAAGCGTATTGAGTCTGTACAAAAGCAATTTCTGATACTTGCATTACGTGGTCTTAATTGGGACTCAAATCTTCACCTACCACTATACAGAAGTAGGCTTCTTCTTATTAGCTTACCCACTCTAGAAAATCGCAGAATATTACTTGGGGTATTGTTTATCCATAAGCTCATTATTGGTGAAATTGACTCCGCTGACTTTCTAAGCCGATTGCATTTTGCTGTCCCTCCTAGAGTATCCAGACACTATGAACCTTTTCATTTACCCCTTTGTCGTCGAAACTTTACTAAAAATAATCATCTGCTTTTCTGCACTACAATGACTTGTATAGCTGTATTAGTCTTGAATGTACTTTTGCCACTTTACGTAATGCAATACTCGCATATCTAACATGAGAGGTCGCATCTAATTTATTTATTTTTTACACGCCGGTATTCTTTGTTCCGTAAAAAACCCAGACACGATATCGTATAAGGATGGGTTGGATACATTGGCTCTTCAACCTGGAAAATTAAAAAGAAACCAGACAATTGATTGGAATCTGGTGCATTCCAACAACGTTGAAACATGCTTTCTCACGAGATACTGACCGGAATCGCAGCATTCCGGCAGTATAATTTTATGGGTCAGGCATCGAGTTGATTGGAATCCGGTGCATTCCAACAACGCAAGTCATGTTACTTTTTTATGCATTGCGATGGCATACGACACTATACTATTGGAGTTCTGCCGCATTTCGACGACATACTGATTGGAATCTTGTTTGCATTCCGACAGAAAGCCGATCGGAACCCTGGAATCCGGAATCTGATGCCATCCGCCAGCATAAGATTTTATTTTTGTTCCCTTTTATTTCTAGCTTTATATTCAGAAATTCAATTGTATTGTTATATATATTATTTGTTCTACTATAACATTGTTGAAATTTCGATATATTTAATTTTAGCTTTTGAACTGTATACATATGTATATTTTTATCATGTAGTCGACCATTTGACGTTTGTTATCGACTTTAAATAAATAAATAAATGGAAAAAGTGGAAGGGGGACATAGTGAGTGGATTATTAGGGTATCAAGGGAATGGGTTCGGATAGGTTAAAGGAAAGCTGCTAGGAATAATATAAAATTGGAGCATATGGCTAAAACCAGAGAATGGTATTAATAACTTTAAATTTAAAAAGTGATCACTATAAAGAAAAATAAATGCAGAGCGCGATGTACCTCCGAGGGGCTTCTCTTCCAATTCGTTTCGTGGCACTTTTTAATTTTTCCTACAAACGGCCGGGGCTATGTCGGTACCGAACGGCATCTGCGTGGTGTGTGGTAACACCTCACCGGCTGCCTGTAGCTTAAACTGGCACTGAAAAACTCGCCAATAATGTGCTCACTTCAGTGATTCTCACTCCTATACACTTATGTAAGGGGATGCGTGGCCATAGCAACTACTTAATACTTATACTAAACTCGTATTTATATAGGCAAAACATATATTAAGTGCTTTAACGCTTGAACGGGTGTGACGATTACACGCTGTCCAAATAGCATTTTAAATGCACCTGACTCGGTCAAAGTGGCACTGATACATTCTAGTAAAATAAAAATAAATACATTTTTAAATATTGCAAATAAATAAAAATGTGTGCTTTCACAAAAAGGTGCTTCCTTTGTGTAACCCTAATCTTCCAAGCGTTGAATATTTGGGCATATCATGGCGGAAATATTAATGATAGTTTGAATTTAATGGAATTCACTTTTTACGACATAAACAAATGCAAAACCAACGAATTTTATGATTTGGATATATTTTCATGTGTATCATGTGGAAGAGAGGACGAAAATCTACAATCTACAGCAGATAGTAAGTATTGATTAAACAGGTTTAGACGCTTTTGAATAGTAAAATAGCATTAAAAGAGAGAACAGTTTGATAAGTTAATAAAAATTTGTTATCACTAGTGCTTCAGTGCTTTGTTTAATCTTACCACTATGAGTCATAGTCTATGAACGTTAAAAGATGAACATTAAAATTTACATATTTAACATTAAACATACATAAATATGTACAACTGAGCCCGAGTTGACAAAGCTTCTCATTCGCAACGAAGAATAACTTTACAAAAACAAATCTACATGGCACACAAATCAATATAGAGACAGGATGTCTCAATTGTGTTGTTAGTGTAGAAATGAGAAATCCTGAATTAAGCATGAAAACAAATACCAGCAGGATGGCCTAGTGGTTAAAGGCTACTGCGGTTTCACCATGTGGTTCACGGTTCGAATCCCCGTGAAACCTTTGATAACATTACAAAATTGCCTGATGAATACGTTGGCGGTTTTCGAAATGGTCCATCGCAATATGCCAGTAAATGCTTCTTTCCTTTCAGCTTCTCTTAGAAAAAAACATAATAATTGAAATTCAATTATTATAAGCCGGTGTTAAGCTCATGAATTCTTTAATATAAGTATAAACTGAACACACCATTAAACAAACATACATAAATATGTACAACTGAGCCCGAGTTGACAAAGCTTCTCATTCGCAACGAAGAAGAACTTTACAAAAACAAATCTACATGGCACACAAATCAATATAGAGACAGGATGTCTCAATTGTGTTGTTAGTGTAGAAATGAGAAAACCTGAATTAAGCATGAAAACAAATACCAGCAGGATGGCCTAGTGGTTAAAGGCTACTGCAGTTTCACCATGTGATTCACGGTTGGAATCCCGGTGAAACCTTTGATAACATTACAAAATTGCCTGATGATGATTACGTTGGCGGTTTTCGAAATGGTCCATCGCAATATGCCAGTAAATGTTTCTTTCTTTTCAGCTTCTCTTAGAAAAAAACATAATAATTGAAATTCAATTATTATAAGCCGGTGTTAAGCTCATGAATTCTTAAATATAAGTATAAACTGAACACACCATTAAACAAACATACATAAATATGTACAACTGAGCCCGAGTTGACAAAGCTTCTCATTCGCAACGAAGAAGAACTTTACAAAAACAAATCTCATTGTTAGTGTAGAAATGAGAAAACCTGAATTATGCATGAAAACAAATACCAGCAGGATGGCCTAGTGGGTAAAGGCTACTGCAGTTTCACCATGTGATTCACGGTTCGTATCACGGTGAAACCTTTGATAACATTACAAAATTGCCTGATGATGATTACGTTGGCGGTTTTCGAAATGGTCCATCGCAATATGCCAGTAAATGTTTCTTAGAAAAAACATAAACATAATCTTTAGAAAAAAACATAATCAGGCGTGTTCTGAATTCCGACTCGGAATGAAAAGTAAAACGACATTGATTTCGACTCGCTTTCTATTTGGTGTCCTCAATTGCGATTGTGAAAAACTGATTCGAAGTCGATTTCGAATCGTTTTCATTCCGACTCGATAACCAGTTTAATCAGCTGTTTGTTTAAATATCATAAAATTTTATTTTAATTAAAAAATGCCTGCAGCTATGGTTTTTGGATGCGCAGACGCAAGAAGACGTGCTATTGTGCGTGCGAATCGTAAAAATCGGGAGCTAAGATCTCGTGTGAATATCTTTAGGCACCTGGACTGCAAGTATGTATACTTAAATGAAATTGCTGGATGGAGGGAGTATCTACACCCTACAGAAGAATATTGGATAGCTATATTGGTGGTCTTATCGTTAACGTTAAAGGATTACATAAAAACAGAGTCATAAGATGACACCCAGTAGTGAGTGCAGTTTTTTGGCAGACCTGCAGCTTCCTTGCAGTTTCTGCCCACTAAGTGCGGCGACAAAATTGAAGGCGTCTCGCCGCCTAGCCATTTTGGTTAATTTTATTGCGCAACATAAATTGGGTAGATTAGCAAAGACGTTATCCGTAAATTCGGTGAAGCCACTGCAGTCACCTTTCTTAAAGTTGATAGAGGTATGGCGTTCCGAAGTTATAATTTAAGAGCTAGCATCAAACTGAATTTTAATCTACTTTTCTAATATAATTATACCGGGAATTGAATTTGCATCAGTTCTTTGATATCCACATGCCGATCACTAGTATAATTCTGTAACGTTTTCGTCGACTCGAGAATAACTCTAGTTATCCAATGTACCATTCAAAGTTTCTCAAGATAGTGTATAAGCTCAAGTACTAATTGGGAATTTTTAGATTTGTGGAGTCATACCGCGTGAACAAGGATATTTTTAAAATACTCCTCGGTAAAATAGGCAACAAGTTGGCAGAAAGACATCCTCTTATTTCACCAACTACGCAACTAGCGGCTACACTCCGATTTTTACCTACTGGATCATACCAACTGGCTGTAGCTAAGGATCAGGACATAAACGTTGGCAGAAGTAGTTTTTCGAAGATATTGCACTATACTATCCAGGAATTGGAGACTGATGCCCGCCAAGGGGAGCGTGCCTTCCGTAAGGTCATTGAATCCGCCTCGGCACGTTTCATTCCCGCCGGGAGAATTCCCGAAATACGGCCCACTTCCCGGCGGAGGCCGCAAACTTAGCGAGAGAACGTGTCCTTATAAGACAGCTTGATCCAGGCGACCCCCAAATAAGGGATATAAACCAACGCATCAGATTGCTTGTGGACGAACACAAGCGGTCGAAATGGGAGGAGCACCTAAGAGGTTGTAACCTCTCTAACGGTGTGGGTAAACTTTGGTCCACCGTAAAGTCCCTATTGAATCCGACTAAGCACAAAGACAAAGTTTCCATCGCCTTTGGCGACAAAGTGCCATCGGATGCGAAAAAATGCGCGAGCGCTTTCTGCCGACAATATATAATGCATCCTACGGTCGACAAACATAGACGGAGAGCCAATAGACGCGCACATAAAAACAAATTCAGCGCGTCACCAATCACCATCACCGCTAAAGAGGTTGAGGACGCCATTGGTCGCGCTAAACCATCCAAAGCAGTGGGCCCAGACGGCATAGCCATGCCGATGCTTAAAAGCCTATGGAAAGAGGGTTTCAAATATTTAGCGCATGTCTTCAACCTGTCTCTTTCCACCTTTGTCATACCCGAGAAATGGAAAATGGCCAAGGTGGTCCCGCTACTAAAGCCTGGGAAACCGGCTAACAAAGGTGAGTCGTATCGTCCGATATCTCTCCTATCGCCAGTAGCAAAAACGCTTGAAGCCATTTTGCTCTCTTATTTCCAAACAAATTTGCAGCTAGCCTCTCATCAGCATGGCTTCAGAAAACTCCATAGCACTACCACCGCGCTAAATGTCATTGGCACCCAGATAAATTGGGTTTAAATTTATACCCCCACCATAGAACAGTACTCGTAGCGCTAGACCTATCAAAAGCTTTTGATACGGTCAACCATGGCTCGTTACTGCAAGACCTGGAAGGGTCTACCCTTCCCCCATGTCTTAAAAGGTGGACCGCAAATTATCTGGGTGGTCGGCAGGAATCGGTGCAATTTAGAAAAGAAAAATCAAAACCAAGGAGAATTAAACAAGGGGTGGTGCCACAGGGTGGTGTCCTATCCCCACTTTTGTTTAATTTCTACATACCTAAGCTAATTTCACCACCGGAAGGAGTCGCAATCGTTTCCTACGCCGATGACTGCACAATAATGGCCACAGGCCCAGGCCCAAATATCGATGCGCTATGCAATAAAATAAACGGCTACCTCCCTGATCTCTCCAGTTTTTTCGCCTCGCGAAACCTGGCATTATCACCGACTAAATCTTCCGCGACCTTATTTACAACATGGACTTCCCAAATGTCGACCATTTTGAACATCCACGTCGATGGCACTACGCTACCGACTTTCCTACACCCCAAAATCTTGGGTGTGACGTTTGATAAGGATCTACATTTTGGTGAGCACGCAGCCGCAATTGTTCCGAGAATTCAGAGCCGTAACAAAATCCTCAAATTCCTCGCTGGCAGTACCTGGGGAAAAGATAAAGAAACGCTCATGACTACATACAAAGCAATTAGCCAGCCGATTACGTGCTACGCGTCACCCATATGGTCGCCAAGCCTAAAAAGTACCCACTGGAAGAAACTACAGGCCTGCCAAAATACTGCTCTCAGAATCGCCACGGGCTGTCTTCTTATGTCCCCAGAACACCATCTGCATAATGAGGCGAGAATACTCCCCATCAGGGAGAGAAATGAGCTGACCAAACAGTTCCTGTTGAATACCCAGAAACCTGAGCATCCCAACATACATCTGATTGATGAACCAGCACCGCCTAGGGGCTTAAGGAGTCATCTCCGTAAGCATTTTGAGGAAATACGGCACCTGAGAACCCAGCCGTATGAAGCGAAAAAACACAAGCAGGTCCTTGGTGAACTCCATATACAGGCGTCGGACCTTTATGCCGGGAATTGCCCGGTGAATCCAGTACTTAAAGAAAAGTATCCACAACTCGCGGAAGAGGAAGGCATACTCCCCAGGGAAACGCGTGTCACTCTTGCTCAACTTCGTTCTGGATATTGTAACAGGTTAAACTCTTACCTATCCAGAATCAACCCCGACATACAAAATGCATGCCCCGCTTGCAATGTGTCCCCACACGACACCAACCATCTCTTTAATTGTAATGTGGAACCAATGCCTCTAGCACCCCTTTCCTTATGGTCCACCCCTGTTGAAACGTCAAGTTTCCTTGGACTCCCGTTAGAGGATATTGATGAAAATTTGTGATCGGTTGCGGCTGTTAGGTGGGGCGAAGCATTGCTACAACAACAACAACAACAAGCATCAATCAATCTGTCAGAGGCTCAATCCCTTCTAAAGCAATTGTATAATTTCTTCAATCAATTTTAAAGCCATTGCATAATTTCTTTATCATATAAGAGGTTACTAGTAACACAGTGAGTAAAAATCTACTGTATCAATAAAAATTAAATTTAATGAAGACGAGCGCTCATCCAAACGAAATCACGGTCCTACATATCATAAGAATTAATATTTAAAAATTCATCAAATAAATAAAAGGAACAAATTAAATCAAGAAAAAGAGATGACGATTGCAATTTTAGAAGAAAAATTTTGAGCGTTTTTAAAGGAGCGAATTTGAATTTAATTTAAATTATATATATATTTTATTAATTTTAAATAATTATGTATCATTCTCCACCACATAGTACACATACATCTACACCAACCCATCAACAGAATGATTCGCTTATCGATTTACAAAATAATCACCCCTATTCTGCATTTCGATTACGTTCCCGTTCTACGCTCTGCTTTAATCGAAGTTTGGTATTCTGCATTACGACGGAATCGTAAAGAGAAGAGGAAGAGCAAATGGTTTTTCGAAATCAGCTGTTAGTACGGAATGTGTGAACATTGGAACAAAATAAATTAAAGAAAATTTGTAAAAAACACTGAAAAACGTTTATATTTTATTATCCACGCCATTTTGTACAAAAAAAAAGCAATAGAATATATTGCCGCAGTGTTATATTTTTTTGAGTGAAGTGCTTTCATAATTGTAAGTGTGTTTTTGTCGTTCTTTTGGCCAATTCCCTGCCGTGGCCACCAAGTTTTGTTAAAACGGATTCCTGCACGAATATAGTTGATATTTTCTGAATTTTAAGGATGCTAATTTCATTGCACTGGCCTAAAATACTTTATAAAGGTTTATTTATTCTTTCCGCAAGGATTGTTTACGTTTTCGCTTTACCTTCCTCTACGCCGGCAGCTTGCTTTAGCATATAACTGGACCCAACGAACAGACACAAATTATAGTTGTCTATTATAATGGAATCAATAGCCGCGGCATTATTTATTGAGGTGGAAAGCAACGCATACGAAAATTGCCAGGCGAGAATGGAAAGGCAAATATTGCGAGATTTGTGTAATCCATTTGAGATGAGTGGCGAAATGCAAGAACTTGAACTTAAAAGTGGTAAAGTTTAATGACTTATTTTCTTATTTAGGTTCAAAAAAACTTTCGACTTAACAAGGATGCTTTCAGGTATGTGTTAGATACTTTTGCGGGGCAAATACTTCCAAGGACTTCGACATCGACATGTTGTTTTTGACCTGGAAACATATAAAAAACAATCATCATCAAGCCTTCTACGTTTCTTAACAAGTTTTACTTACATTTTTGTTAAAATTTTGTTATAAATTAATAAAAAAAAGAAAATATTTTTCCGCCAACTAATTTGCAACTTAGAAAATCGGAACTACGATCGAAATGCAGAATACAAAAAATCGAACGATTGGAAGTTGGATCGAAAGAGATTGCAACACAGAATACCAAAATTGCCAAATCGAAAAAATTCCAATCCAAGTCGAAATGCAGAATAGGGCTGAATAATTTTCATGATGAATTGATAAATCCATATGCGAATCAGAACAATAATGAAATTTTTGCAACATCAGTTAAACTTCCCCAAATTTTGGACGAGTTGCCCAGAGGCATGGTTTACCCATGCCGAAAAGCAATTTAATAGAAAGAATATAACCGAGGAAGTATCAAAATATGAATATTTCATAACTGCGCTTCCTCAAGATGTAATTATGACAATTTTAGATTTCGTTCAAAATCCTCCTGAGCCAAATAAATTCCCTGCATTAAAGCAGATTTTGATTGAACGACATTCTTTAAGTGAGAATGCCAAATAAGATAGTGTTTTATCATATTCTGAGATGGGAGATCGCAAACCGTAAGAATTTTATCTGTCTTTGGTATTACTCTCTGGTACTAACTTCAGCCAAGAAGTTCTTAAGAAATTTTAACTAGTTCAAATTGTAGCGATATAAGTGAGTTAATGAAATTAGCTGATAGCGTATGGGAGGTTATCAATATAAACGAAATTGCTTCTATCAAAAATTTTCAAAATTCAAAAACCGAAAATGCATTAATATGTAATTTGGTTCAAACGACTAGTATTATGTGCAAAAAATTTGAAAAATTATCTTTGGAATTATTCGAAATTAAGAAAGAAATACATAAAATTTTTTCAAGATCTCGTTCGACTAGTAGAAATTGATTAAGAAGTCCATTAAGGTATAGATCAAATTCTCGCGATAATCAGAACTGGGTATGTAGGTATAAGGCTAAAAAATGTGAACAACCAATAATAGTTCAACAAACTAACTTCTTCCGTTGTTGCAGCCACAAATAACGGAAGTTTTGAAGTATCTACTCGTCGCTTATTTATACATGATAGGGATAATATACTAAATTTTCTTATTGGCAGTGGGACAGAAATTTCAGTTTTGCCTGTTTCAAAATTTTTTAGTAAAAATAAATCCGATATTATTTTAACAGCGGCCAATGGTTCTACAATTTCGACATATGGAAAAAAGATTTTAAATATAAATTTAGATCTGAGACGCGAATTCCCTTTTACATTTTTAATAGCTGACATAGCGAAACTTGCTTATTGATATCAAAATTAAACGTTTAGCTGATCCATTGACAAATTTTTCAGTCAACACGATGTCATATTTCTGTAATGTTCCTCTTCCAAAAATTTTCTCAGTACATAACAAATATACAAAATTATTAAAATATTCTCCATCTTTGATAGCCGAGCCAGATTACTCGAAACCAGTTAAGCATACTACGGTCCACGGACTTGTTACTGAAGGAAACCTTCCTTTTTCTAAGCTCAGGCGCTTGCATCCAATTAAATTTAAAATGGTCAAAACCGAGTTCGATTTTCTATTAAAAACTGGAATTTGTAGACCTTCAAATTCCTCAGTAGCATCTTCATTGCATTTTGTACCAAAAAAGGATGCTAACGACTGGCGACCTTGTGGTGATTTCCGTAGATTGAATGTTATTACAGTACCTAATCGTTATCCTTTACCTCTTATACATGATTTCAATATGAATCTTCGAAACAAAAATATATTTTCTAAAATTAATTTAGTGAAAGCATATCATCAGATACCAATGGCCAAAGAAGATATTTTCAAAACGGCAATAACAACACCTTTTGGTATGTTTGAGTTTTTGCATATGCCTTTCGGATTAAGAAATTCATCACACACCTTTCAGAGGTTTATTAACGAGATTGTTAACGGTCTAGATTTCGTATTTGCATACATTGATGACTTACTTATTGCGACTGCAAATGAGGAAGAACATTTAACACATCTACGTGTACTTTTCGAAGTATGGGTTAAATATTAACCAACTAAATGTATTTTTGGTGTTAACTATATTGACTTTTTAGGTCACAATATTTCTAGTTCTGGAATCAGGCCATCCGATGAGAAAACAGCAGTAATACGTAATTTTAAACAGGCACAAAAATTTATAGGAATGGTAAACTATTACCATAAATCTGGCTGAGTACACGAATATAATATATGATTTAATTAATAGAACAAACAAAAAACGCGATAAAACATTAATATGGGACGACACATCAACTAAAAGCTTTGAATGTATTAAAGAAAAGTTTGCATCAGAGGTATTATTTAATCATTTTAATAAAGATGCAAAACTTTCTTTAAATGTTGATGCATTTAATACGGCAATTGGTGGTGTCATACAACAACAGTTTAATGGTACATCTGAGCCATTAGGTTTTTATTCGAAAAAGCTTTCTCCATCAGAGGCGAATTATAGCGCAATCGATCGAGAATTATTAGCCATTTATTTAAATATCAAGCATTTTAGATACCTTTTAGAAGGGCGGCAGTTTACGATTTACACGGACCACAAACCATTAACTTTTGCTTCAAGCTCAAAAACGGAGCGCAGCCAAACAAGAAAAGTATATTGTGACGAATATTACCATATCTAAGGTTATTAAATAAAGGTACGCAACAACAGAAACATTAAGCAAGCTACATAAACACATTAATCATCATATACACACATACATACAAGCAGCAGAGAGATACTCCCAAATGCATGTCATCATCAGCTACTACTTCGCTCACATATACACACGCATATGGTTACACAC
The DNA here is from genome assembly GCF_040869045.1 of Eurosta solidaginis. Lineage (NCBI taxonomy): Eukaryota > Metazoa > Arthropoda > Insecta > Diptera > Tephritidae > Eurosta > Eurosta solidaginis. Next base: position 116,479,371 of record NC_090319.1, on the reverse strand, counting down.
TACAAATACACGCGCGTATGGCTGGTGACCAGGTAGAGGATTCTAGAAGATGAAATGTATAGAAATTTGGACAGAGAGAATAAAAGCAGCAGAATCTGAGTAGTCCGTCATCAGTTTGATTTAAGCACGCTATCAGTTGCGAGGTATAAGTGTTATTGTGAAGTATTTTCAAAGTAGTCTAATAAAGACCATTTTGCATTATTGAACATTGGAGTTATGTATTCAACAGTTTAGTGATACGAACGTTAGTAGAAGGTTGCAAATAAGAGGAGTTTCCCTAAATTCGATACAATTGGTGTCAGAAGTGGGATTTGTTGAATAAATTCTGAAGATTTCGAATACAACTTGGACATGGCAAAGTTAAGTGAATTAAGGATTCAGCAACTGAAAAAGTAGTTGGAGAACCGTGGATTGATACAACCGGCAAGAAGATCGAACTTCTAGCACGGCTACGAGAGGTATTGGAGTTGGAAGGAATTAATGTGGACGAGTATGTCTTTTATCCTGATGTGGAAGAGCCAGCGACTAAAATGGAGGAGAAGATAGAGACTCCGAATCCATTGGCAAGGTTTGACACTAACGCTATGCTAGCAGTATTGAAGCAAATGTCGTTACAAATATCAACCGAAATGTTATCTCAACTGGAATCGCAGGAGAACCGTATAACATCCAAGATGGAAGAACAGAAGACACGTATTGCAGAAATGTCGACACAGATTACATCTAAGATAGAAACACATTTAGAAGAACAGAAGACATATATGGTTGAGCAGTTAAAAGCACAAGAAACTCGCACATCCTCGCAACTGTCAGACCAGGAAGCAAGGGTATCATCAAAACTGGAAGCGCAGTATGCAAAAATCGCGCAGAAGCCGATGATTTGAAGGGTCGTATGAAGCAGTTACAACAAAATCGCCCAACTGTTCCAGCGAGTTATCCAAAGGTAAAAACACCATCCTTTGACGGTTCTGTTCCTTTCCAGGTCTGTGGGCTACAGTTTGAGGCAATTGTATAAGACCCTTTGTTTGAATTTTAAATATTTTAGAGTTTGTGTACTTTGTTTTTAATATGCTGGCCTTGATAATTTGGTATATTTACATTTCGTTTTAGACTGATGTTATTTTTTTTTTTATTACAGAGCCGGATTTTAATGTGTGCACCCACTTAAAATCCGCTTGTCTTTAGAAATTATTTTCTAATATTTATGTATTATGTATTTATTGTTATTTTTGTCAATTTTCTTTACCTTATACCGTCCTTTATACCTACTGTCTAGCTTTTGGCTAGCTTCTTCTCTAACTAATACTAGATCGCCTAATTTTATTTCCTTACTAATGCTACTTTTATCATAATTAACTTTTTGCTTTTCTTTAGCTTCTTTCACTAATTTTCTATCTCTTTGTTGTGCTATTTGAAGTCTATATTTAATTTCCTTATCATATGCCTCGTGATTATACCCTGAGCTTATTTTATTATCGTTTAAGAATTCGTACGTCGGGGGATTTTTCGCAAATATAAGCTCGTAAGGGCAATACCCGTGTACGGTCGATGGGGTCGTGTTGTAGCAGTACGCGAAATACCTGAGGTATTCGTCCCAATCATCTTTATCACTGGATATGTATGAACGTACATATTCGGTAAACGTTCTATGACTACGTTCCACAGTGCCCAAAGTTTGATGATGGTATGGTGTTGAGGTTTTATGCTCAATTTTTAACAGTTTACATAGTTCTTCGAATAAGCAATTTTTGTATTCGGTTCCCATGTCTGTTAGGATTGTTTTCATGCAACCATAAATCAGAATGAAGTACTCAAATACGGATTTAGCAACTGCTATCGCGTGCTTGATCGGAACTGGAATTGCTACCAAATATTTGGTGAGTTCGCATATGATGGTAACTGCGTATTCGTTTCCATTTATTGATCTCGGTAATGGTCCGACTGTATCGATCTGTACTATATCAAAAGCCTTCGGAGGTGTCTCCGTTATTGTCATTGGCTACTTTATATGCTTATTTATTTTGTTTTTCTGACAGTGGCAGCTCTTTACGTATTTTCTTACGTCATTTTTCATGTTTAGCCAGCTATATTTCTGCTTGATTTTATTTGTCATGCGATTTATTGCTGCGTGGCCACCAATAATAGGATCGTCATGATATTTTTGCAGAATTTCTTTAATTTTCCCGGGATTAGTCACATATATAACCTCTGGGGTTAGTGCAATTGTTAGTTTTTTGAGAACCTTGTTTCCTATCTCAATAAATTTTCCTACTGCAGTATAATTTCTTTTAAACAATTTGTCCCCTAAGGAGAACTGTATTCGTACAAGGCCTAAATTGCTAGCTTCTTTTTCGAGCCTGGTAAAGAATTGTCCTAAGTCAATCGTATCCTCAACAATTAGGTTGCTTGTATCAAAAATCGCTACAAATTTTCTTTCCTTTTTTGAAATAGAATTTCGAAGGATTGAAAACGAGCTCGACTGGTCTTTTTATTTCAAATTTATTTAGCGCTTCGTATATTTTGGGCATATATGTAATACTCCTATATTGCTCATAGAAAAGCTCTCAATGTGTTTTGAATTCGAAATCAAAACAAGACAGCCTATAAAATTTTTGTGATTGTAGCAGCATAAGTGTGACAAGAAAAAATTTAAATTTAGGTACATTCGATTATTGAATACAAAAACAAAAACGTTTAAACAGCAATATATCGGCACTCTGATGTTTGGGAATGTACCTAGCCTTTTGTAGCAATATAGGAGTATTACATATATGATTTTAGGGTTCTCTGTGTGACTTTCTTTAATTTTAATGTTATTTTTTATATTTTTAGTTGCTGATCTAGTTGAGACTTTCATTATTTTGCATGCTTCCACTGAAATTTCTTTTAAATTTGTTATGTTATGTACTCCACTTCGAAATCATATTCTTCTAAATCGAGTCTTACTCGTGTTAACTTAGACGGGGGACTGTTCATCGAGAAAAGGTATGTTAAAGGGCGATGATCGGTTTTAATTAGGAATTTTCTGCCATAAACATATGGTCTAAAGAAGGTTATGGCGCAATGGATTGCTGCTAGTTCTTTTTCTATTGTAGCTTTGTTTGTTTCACCTTTTGTGAATGATCTAGAAGCGTAAGCAATTGGTAACTGTTTGCCATCGTGTTCTTGGCTAAGGACTGCTCCGCAAGCATACCCACTAGCGTCTGTTGTTATGCGGAATTCTTTACTGAAGTCGGGGTATTGCAAAAGTTGTGGGCTGATTAATGCTTCCTTTAAGTAGACGAAAGCTTTTTGACATTCTTCTTTCCAGTCGAAGGGCACATTATTTTTGCAAAGCCTAGTTAATTTTCTTGAGTACTCTGCGAAATTCGGTACAAACCTTTTAACATCATCTGCAGTTTTTGGTGTTGGGTAGTTTTGAACTGTTTCAAATTTGCTTGGATCGGGAAGTATTCCCTTGCTTGTGCATTTATGTCCTAAATAAGTTACCTCTTGACTGAAAAATAGGAATTTATCTGGATGTAGTTTTAAATTGTACTTCCTACAAGTAGAGAAAACATCTTTTAAATTTTTTGCCATGTGCTTTTCTGAACACCCTAGTACAACTAAATCATCCATATAGAGAAATGCTTGGGATGGTTTCAGGCCCGCAAATGCTAGTGTCATCATTCTTTGGAATGAATTTGGTGCTACTTTTAATCCATAGGGTAGTCTTTTGAATCTATATGTACCATTTTCTGCTGTGAATGAGGTTATATCTCTAGAGTCTAGGTGTAATTCTATTTGATGAAAACCTGACATAAGGTCTAGGCATGAAAAATATTTTGCTCTTCCAAGTTGGTCTAAAATATCATCAATTCTTGGAAGTGGGAATTTGTCCGCTGCTAGTTTTTTGTTTACTTGTCTGTAGTCAACTACCAGTCTCCATCTCTTTTCTGTATTACATGGTAGTGATTTTTAGGTACTAGTAAAATTGGACTGTTGTACTCTGATATTGAAGGTTCTATAATGTCATCTTCAATCAATTTATTAACCTGTTTACTTATTTCTCCTTTTTGTTTCTCGGGTAATCTATAATTTTTTATGTAAACTGGTGTGTCATATTTCATGTGTAGTTATTGTTTATTAACAATTGTTTTTGTTTTTATCGGCCTATTGATAAATGATTCAAGGTTCGATTCGAGCTCAAGGCCAGAACAATAATTTTTTTCTAATGATAATTATTGTTATTTTTTAATTTTTCTAAATTTGAAAATTGTATTTTGTTTTTGGAATAGTAAGTAGAAAATTTAATGTTCTGGCCTTGAGCTCGAATCGAACCGTGTCTCGTTTTTGTTTATAAAAATTATTAGTGGAGATTGGTTCTGTTTCTAGTGCAAATATATCTATGAATTCTGTGCATAATGAAGTTAATTGTGAATTGACAAATTTTGGGAAATTTTTGGTTAATCTTTTTAATTTTTCTGTGTCATTACTCTGTTTATTGTGTGTGTTTGTTCTAATAAAATTATAGTCATCTAAGTTTTCAGTATGTATTTTGTAATTTTGAATAGTTGTGTTTATGTGTGGTGTTGATAATTCTGACGAAAGTTTGATCTTTATTTGTGATTGTGTTTACTGCAAAAATGCCTTCAGCCAGTTGTTGGTGGGGTATGAAGATGGTTTTATTATCAGGGTTTACTGTTGCCTGTCTAATGACTTCAGATCTAGCAGGGATTGTAATTGTGTCAGCAGTCAGATAATTTGTTAGGTACATTGTGATTGTTTGGGGAAAATCATATGGTCTTAGTATTAATTTATCCTCTGTTTTGCCATAATCTAGAATACAATTATATTTCTTTATAAAGTCCAAACCTATTATTCCATCGCACGGTATTGGAAAGTCATCTTCTACGACATGAAATTTATGATAAATTAGAAGGTCATCGCCTTTTAAATCAGCTTTAACTGTGCCTAATGTACTGGTTATACCCTGACCAATGCGCTTTAAGTCTGTTATTTGTTCTGTATTTATTTTTTCATGATTAAGTACTTAATTCTTTTTAATTATGGAGATATCTTCTCCTGTGTCTACCAAAAAATTTGAAATTGAGTTATTTAATGATGTTTTTGTAGATATATAACTATTTAAGTGTAGATTTAGTACACATATTTTCCTATCTACTGATTTTGAAGTGGAGTTTCCTGGTTTTCCTGCTGATTACAGCTACGTAAATTGCGTGTCTGATTGCGTGTCTGATTGTAGGACCTATTTTGGTTTTGCGATCTCCCTTGGGAATTATTATTATTGTTGTTATTTGTTCTAAAGTTGTTGTTATATCTTGGTAGGGGTCTAAATCTCCTACCTCGGTAACCTCCATAGCTGTTACTTTGGTAACATCCACGGAAATTACTCCGGTATTGGTTTTGTTGACGAATGTTTAAAATTGTGTTCGAGCTGCCTGTGATTTCCGTGCAGCTGTTTGTGAATTTTGAAATTGTGTCGGTAATTGTTGTGAACGTTCCCGCTTGCATAATCATTTTCACTTTATCATTGGAGCAATTCTTACACATAGCCTTTACTGCTGTTTGTGTCGAATATCTCATTGCTAAGTCTGGGTTAAGTCTATCCGAGATATAAGTTCCTTCTAATGATCTAGTATTTTTTTCTATTTCAGCAGTATACTGATTGGCAGTTTTGCTGCGTTGTTGGATGTTCAGGAGTTTAGCTGTTAAAACTTCTACTGATTCTCCCTTTATTGCAGTTTTTAGTTTTTGTTTTATTTGTGCAATTGTATTTTCGTTACTTATGAAGTTCCCTGCCGTGCCTTTTAGCTTTGTCTTTATCATGATTGTCGCTAAGGCTTCATGATTGTCCTTGATTTGGTCTAGAATATCAGGGCATCTAAGAAACTGTGCAAATTTTCAGGCTGGCCATCAAACTCTGGCAGCACTGATGAGGCAGTTTTGATAAACTCTACTACTACTTGTGCCACTGTGACGTTTATGAGCGGGTTATGCAGTGGTTTATGTTCTTCCACTGATGAGGTTTGACTCAATGATGGTGAAGGGGTACGGTTTCTTGAAGGTTCGGTTAGAACGGAGTTAAAGTCAATTTGGAGATTTTCTTCTATAGTAGTTGGTATGGGGATTTCAATGCTATATCTTGCTAATGAAGACATTAATTTATCCTGTACTGTTGAAAAAATTTGTTGAGCCTCTTTTTGGTGATCTTTAGTAAGTATGTGATTTACTTTACTGATCAACTCTTTTATAACATTTAAAGCTTCTAAAATTATGTTCAAATGTTTTACTACCGTTTCTGTTTTTATGGTAATATTCTTGTTTATGCACTTGTATGATTTATCGGCTTTTAATTTTTCTTCTGTTAATTTATCATGGATTTCTTGCCATGTATTCATCTCTCTTTGAAATTTCCTTTAAACTCTTTGTACGTTATTCAATTTTCTCAATTTGTTTTTTATACAATTTTTTATTAGAATTGCAATTGCGACAATCAAAAATGCAGTTACACAAACAAAAATAGTTAACCATTTATAGGAAATTTCTTCTTTACTTTCTATACTTGCTTTTGGTTCGTACTTGACCAATTTATTTTCAAGATTGTTTTTGGTATTTTCCTTACCAACTTCGTATCCTGCAATACCTATTAGTATACCATTTAATATGGTTTTCCACCATGCCATGTTTAAAAATTAATGAGGAAAATTTGTATTAAATTTTTATTTATTTATTTATCAACCAATATATGACTTAGTATTATGTTTTAGTTCTAAAATTTGTAATTTTGTTTTATTTTAAAAATTTATTTTTCATTTAGGAAGACCATTCGTAACATCCTAGCTGTTTCTTTTTTCCTTGTTGTAGGGTTTTTTACATCTTCGATTATAGGTTCCCTCTGCATTCCTATTTTGTTCAAAAATGGTTTTAACCATCGAAGCTCTTTTTCATAATCTATTTTCCCTTTATCTAAAATTACCTTATCTTCCCAAGCAATGGGGTGTTCCCAGAATTTAGCTGGCATTCCAATTTACTCAAAAATTCTTTAATTGTTATCAAACTTTTTTTTTCAATTACAATAAAAAATTTTGTTCAAAATTTAACACATCTATTTTTCCTATTTCTATTTTTTATTAAATTTTCTTTACAACGAATCTTTTTTTCATATTCATTATTTTCAATTCCTACTTAGAGAGAGAAAAAAAAATCCTTAGCAAAAACGAAAGTTTAGCGTCCGTAAAGGCCGCTCAATTGATTCTGAGACTTAATGTTAATTTTATATACTTAATTTCATCTAGTTATATTGTGGTTTTCTTCATCCAAAACGGAAATCCTTGTGGTTTTGTTGCCAATCTGATATGTTAATGTGGCATTCCACTTCCCTATGCGATTTGGTGAAAAAGTTGTTTGTCCATCTCCATTACCATTTCTATTCCACTCTTTATGCGGTTTGACGAAAAAGTTTTTTATCTATCTCCATTACAATTTCTTCACTCTTTATGCGGTTCGATGAAAAAGTTTTTTTTATCCAGTTCGAATTTTTCCATTGGTTAACTTCGGTTTGTTTGTCAAATAATGCAGCTTCAATTCTTTCCACCAGTATGACCTGCTTTTTGGCCGGAGTTTGTGGCCATTAATTTTTATTAAATACAAAACCTTGGCAGGATCTCTGGTCAGTTTAGATCTTCTTAGCAATATTTGCTTGTTCAGCAAATTTTTATGCTTATTAGGGATCGAACTGGCAGTATCGCCATGAAATATTAAAATTAATAAGAGGAATGTTTCGGCTTCAATGTCTGACAATAATTTATTTTATTAAAGAATTCTTTCTCTTTTATACATAATTTCTTAACCTACACATTCATAATTATTCTAATACTAACAAACTAAAAATATGTACATTTGTAATAATAGTATGCAAAGTCAGCAGATTGCTATTTATGTAAACCATGTAAAGTGTTTGTGTGTGAATATTTGGGTGATTCACATTAACAAAGTAAACAATGTAAATTAGTTGTTTGTGAATATTTTGGTGACAAACTAATAATGACAATTAGACATTCCGATCGGCAAGTGTATTGACCGGGGTGAGTAACTGAGCAAAAATGTGAAGGTGTGAAATGACAAGGGTTTCGTATTCGGCATTCAATTGATGTTGGCTTCCCGCTGTGTCGGGTCAATGTAATTTATGTCGCACAATATTGTAATATGACTGCGCTATGACTGCGTGTGGCCGGTTCATAAAAATGCATTGGCATAGAAGTTCATGATGCATAATGCCGCAAATGTATTGCATAGGTGGGCATGACGCATAATGCTACAACTGCAGCAGTGAACAACTGCAATGCGGAAGATAACGTTGCTGCACTGTTCGTGGCATTGAATGGGCTGCAGCTGAAATATCACAGACTATTCCAGAGTACGAGCGGAACAGTTATGAAGCATTGATGGCCGCTGTCGAGAGACGTTACGGAAACGAGCATAGGAAACAGATATGTATACCACATTGAGTTGCAAAACCGTTACCAAAAGGCGAATGAGACGTCGGATGTTGAAACATTGGCTCATCTCGCAAATACAGACGCACCCGTGGAATACACTGAAAGGGTAAAGATACAGAGTTTTATAAATGGCATACGGGACGTCGAAACGAAGCGAGCTACATATGCAAACCCAAAACCTACATTCACAGAAACATGCTCTGATTCAGGAAACAGCATCGCTTCTGTGTAAGCCAGCGTTCAAAGCATGCCGTGTGGAGGTAGAAAGGCCAGACTGGGTGAACACAATACTGGGGGCGCTGAAAGGATCGCAAAAGCGGAGTGAAAGAGTTATCAAATGTTTCAAATGCGGGAAGCCCCGTCACATTGCACGTCATTGAGATCTTGATCCTAGTGGTTTCAATACCATGGGTGGTCTTAATAACAAAGCTGGAGGGGATGAGCAAGAGCGAGTCAGATGTAGAGATCGAGATCTAGCTCCAGCTATTGAATGTCCTGTGATATCTGTGTCACTAATTGGAAGGAAATCAAGCAGTATTACCGTCAGAGAATGTGGATGGCAAAGAATGTGTACTGACTGTAGATATAGGCGCATCTCATTCCTTAATCCGATCTGACTTGGTCAACAGGAGAGTAAACCCGTTACCTGGAGCAAGATTGCGTACGGTCACTGGCGAGTATAACCAAGTCCAAGGAGAAGTGGTATGTGAGGTCTTAATTGGAAAGGTCACGATTCTACCGTGACCATGACATCAGGATCGATATGCAGAGAAGGATTATGCGCTATAAGAACCAGGATCTACCACTCTACTTCAGTTTGGAGAAAGCGTTCAGCAGTAAGCGATCGTTGGTGGAGGCGATTAGACAAATACCACCAAAATCAAAGGCAGTAGATCGGGCAAAGGTTGATGGAACGAATGGGCCAAACAAAACAAAATTAAAGATACCTGCGAGAGAAACACTGGCATTGACAAAACCAAATGGACGCACTAAAACGAAGGAAAGAATTTCCCAGAAAGAATGCAAGGGTAGTTTCAAGCCAGGCCGCACTACTGTTGTGAACCATCAAGATGATACTGATGATGCAAAGTCAATCCGTCAAGATCAGGCTCTGCGAAGTAGTCCGGTGGCCAAACAAGCAACGAACTAGGATAGTGAGCGTTAAGATGAACCACAGGTACGACAAGAAGAACAATTCGGAAGGGTTCGTGGAGGGAGATTTGGTACTGCTATACAACCCTCACCGGCGGAAAAGCGTTCCATCGAAATTTTGGTGCAATTGGGAAGGCCCGTACAAAGTTGCTAAGAGGATCAGTGATACAACCTACCGCATACAAACCATTGGGAAACAACGAAATAGAAGGGTGGTTCATCTGGAGAGGCTAGCAGCGGTTAGATTTAGAGATCGTCCCGATCAGACTTAGGTGGAGGGCAGTGTGACGAATATTACCATATCTAAGGTTATTAAATAAAGGCACAACAACAGAAACATTAAGCGCTCCCCAAGGCCGTCGGTTCTATGTACCGGAGCGACTCGGCTTTTTCCCGACCAATGACTGCCATTTCAGTGTAACCCCATTTAATTTGTTGCGTCCCTCCCACAAATTATCATCCTCCCAGCAGCTCCTTGCAGAGGGACTGCTCCATATTCTCTTGCTCCGGGAAGGTATCGAACCCAATCCGGTTCTGTTTCCTGACCCCGGTCCTGAGTGATGGCTTTGCTGCATCTGCCGGAAAAGAATCTTTTTAGGTCATACTCTTGTCAGTGTGTCTCCTGTAGGGGATGGTTGCTTCGGACAGGTTGGTCTGGGCTAGATCCCAAAACCAGACGTCCACGTAACTTCTATAAATCTTTTGTGTCTCCTTGCTGTTCACGCCCTAGGACGTCCCGTAGTCTGCGTCTTAGCGCCCCCCCCCCCCCCCCCCCCCCCACTATCTTCGAGCAGCCCCGCTGCTCACCAAGCCACAACAAGTACCCGCTGTTGTGCCCCACGACGCCACCAACTCTTACGGCTGCTCCCACTCATAACTTCAATATCCGTAGTAGAGTCGGGAACAGTGCCGAGCATCAGCCTCTGCCCCCGTCTTCTATCCCCCCCCCCCCTCTTTTCCGGCAGCAATTGTGTAGGTCAGGGAAACAGACTCTTAGTCCCTACCTCCGTTTGCACCGTTTGCCAGCACAGAATATATAGGTTTGCGACATCCGCCAATGCAGCTCCTGCCATGGACGGTGCCACTTTCCTAGATGTTCTGGTCTCCGCGACGGCAACCCCTCTACGGGTTTCATTGCGCCATGTTGCCAGGCCGCACACCCAAATACACCGGGTACCCCAATGCTTACCCAAGGACGTCCAGTCCCAGGGCCACAACAGCAGTTGCGTCCTAGCCTTCTACAACCCAGGCGTAGTCACCCGTCACTTACTCCCAGAGTGGCGAAGTCTCCCTCTATGTACTTCAAAATTCTGCAGTTAAACTGTAATGGATTAACTGGGAAGATCACGGAGATAGTCGATTTCATGAAGCGGCACAACATCCGCATTGCTGCGATTCAAGAGACTAAACTCACAGCAAGATCTGTACTGCAGACCTGTTCTGGGTACAATGTCCACAGAGAAGATCGCGAGAGCAGAAATGGAGGCGGCCTCGCCTTTATCATACACCACTCTGTGCAATATCATATATTTGATCCCGGCATCGACCGCAGGAACAGTGTCTTAGAACGTCAAGGCTTATCTGTCCGGTCAGGCGATGCAAACCTAGAAATCATCAACATCTACATCACTCCTGCCACCTGTTGCCCCAGTGGATACCGCCCTAATATCAGCGCCTTACTGGCAACAATCGCATTATCTTAGGCGATTTCAATGCCCATCACAATCTATGGCATTCAAACTTGCGGGCGGACAGTAGGGGTGAGATGTTGGCGGATCAAATAGAAGAAACGACGTTCTGCACAATAAACGGAGACGCCCCCACACGTATAGTAGGAAGCTATCGGTATATATAGTGAGCGCAGAACTCGTAAACTGCGTCAACTGGCAGCCAATGGTAACATTGGCATCCGACCACCTGCCTACACTTATTTCGCTCGAGCGTACCGCCGACTTCATGGTCACAGAAAAACGCACGTTCATAAACTTTAAAAAGGGAAAGTGGGACGAATACAAATCCTTTACAGACAACCACTTTGCTGCCTTCCCTATCCCGACTGATGCCCGCCAAGGGGAGCGTGCTTTCTACAAGGTCATTGAATCCGCCTCGGCACGTTTCATTCCCGCCGGTAGAATTCCTGAAATTTGGCCCCACTTCCCGGCGGAGGCCGCAAATTTAGCGAGAGAACGTGACCTTATAAGACAGCTCGATCCCAGTGACCCCCAAATAAGGGATATACACCAACGCATCAGATTGCTTGTGGATGAACACAAGCGGGAGAAATGGGAGGAGCACCTAAGCGGTTGTGACCTCTCTTTGGTCCACCGTAAAGTCCCTATCGAATCCGTCTAGACACAATGACAAAGTTTCCATCGCCTTTGGCGATAAAGTGCTGTCGGATGCGAAAAAATGCGCGAGCGCTTTCTACGGTGCACAAAGATAGACGGAGGGCCAACAGACACGCACCTAAACATAAGTTCAGCGCGTCACCAAATACCATCACCGCCAAAGAAGTTGAGGATGCCATCGGTCATGCTAAACCATCCAAAGCAGTGGGCCCAGACGGCATAACCATGCCGATGCTTAAAAGCCTAGGAAAGAGGGTTTCAAATATTTAGCACATGTCTTCAACATGTCTCTTTCCACCTTTGTCATTCCCGAAAAATGGAAAATGGCCAAGGTGGTCCCGCTATTAAAGCCTGGGAAACCAGCTAACATAGGAGAGTCATATCGCCCGATATCTCTCCTATCGCCTTTAGCCAAGACGCTTGAAGCCATTTTGCTCCCCTACTTCAAAGCAAATTTGCAGCTAGCCTGTCATCAGCATGACCCAGATAAATTGCGGTTTAAATCAAAACCCCTACCATAGAACAGTATTCGTTGCGCTAGACCTATCAAAATCTTTTGATACGGTCAACCATGGCACGTTACTGCAAGACCTGGAAGAGTCTACCCTTCCACCATGTCTTAAAAGGTGGACCGCAAATTATCTGTGTGGTCGGCAGGCATCGGTGCAATTTAGAAATGAAACATCAAAACCAAGAAGAATTAAACAAGGGGTGCCACAGGGTGGTGTCCTATCCCCACCTTTGTTTAATTTCTACATATCTAAGCTACCTTCGCCACCAGAAGGAGTTACTATAGTTTCCTACGCCGATGACTGCACAATAATGGCCACAGGCCCAGGCCCACAGATCGATGAGCTTTGCAACAGAATAAACGGCTACCTCCCTGATCTCTCGAGTTTTTTCGCCTCGCTAAACCTGGAATTATCACCGATTAAATCCTCCGCGACCTTATTTACAACATGGACGTCTCAAATGTCGCCATTTTGAACATCCACGTCGATGGCACTACGCTACCGACTGTCCTACACCCCAAAATCCTGGGTGTGACGTTTGATCAGGATCTACATTTTGGTGAGCACGCAGCCGCAATTGTTCCGAAAATCCAGGGCCATAATAAAATCCTCAAATCCCTTGCTGGCAGTACTTGGGGAAAAGACAAAGAAACGCTCATTACCACATACAAAGCAATTGGCCAGCCGTTTGCGTGCTACGCGCCCCCTATATGGTCGCCAAGCCTAAAAACTACCCACTGGAAGAAGCTACAGGCCTGCCAAAATACTGCTCTCAGAATCGCCACGGGTTGTCTCCTTATGTCCCCAGAACACCATCTACATAATGAGGCGAGAATACTCCCTATCAAGGAGAGAAATAAGATGCTAACCAAAGAGTTCCTGTTGAATACCCAGAAAACTGGGCATCCCAACAGACATCTGATTGATAAGCCGACACCGCCTAGGGGCTTAAGGAGTCATCTCAGTAAGCATTTTGAGGAAATACGGCACCTGAAAACTCAGCCGTATGAAGCAAAAAAAAAACACAAGCAGGTCCTTGGTGAACTCCACAAACAGGCGTCGGACCTTTATGCCGGGAATTGCCCGGTGAATCCAGTACTCAAAGAACAGTACCCAAAACTTGCGGAGGAGGAACGCATACTCCCCAGGGAAACGCGAGTCACTCTAGTTCAACTTCGTTCTGGATACTGTAACAGGTTAAGATCTTACCTATCCAGAATCAACCCCGACATACAAAATGTATGCCCCGCTTGCAATGTGTCCCCACATGACACCAATCATCTCTTTAACTGTAATGTGGAACCAACGCCTCTAAGACCCCTTTCATTATGGTCCACCCCTGTTGAAACAACAAGTTTCCTTGGACTCCCGTTAGAGGATATTGATGACAATTTGTGATCGGTCGCAGCTGTTAGGTGGGGTGAAGCACTGCTACAACAACAACAAAAGAAACATTAAGCAAGCTATATAAACACATTAATCATCATGGACACACATACATACAAGCAGCAGAGAAATACTCACAAACGCATTTCATCATCAGCTACTACTTCGCTCACATATCCACACGCATATGGTAACACACTACAAATACACGCGCGTACGGCTGGTAACCAGGTAGAGGATTCTAGAAGAAGAAACGTCTACACATTTTGGCAGAGAGTATAAAAGCAGCAAATCTGAGTAGTCCGTAACAGTTTGATTTAAGCACGCTATTAGTTGCGAATTATAAGTGTTATTGTGAAGTATTTTCAAAGTAGTCTAATAAAGCCCATTTTGCATTATTGAACATTGGAGTTACTTATTCAACTGTTTAGTGATACGAAGGTTAGTAGACGGTTGCAAATAAGCGGAATTTCCCTATTCAGAAATAAATTTTAAAGTTTCACAAAATGAACAACAGAAAGATAATGAACTAAATGAACTAATGAACAGTCAAAATTTTAGTAACCTTAAGTTAATCAAAATTCCCGTACTAAATTTTAATATTTGGTGTGCAATTTCGGTTGAACATCCTCGACCGTATATTCCACGCAATTTAAGAAAAAAGATTTTTGAAATGTTACATGAAATATCACATCCAGGTACAAAGGCTACTCGTAGACTTATAATTAAAAAATACTTTTGGCCAAATATGAACAAACAAATTAATCTATGGTCTCGAGAATGCATCAGTTGCCAAAAGTTGAAGGTTTATCGTCATACAAAAACACCTGTTTTCAACATTCCAATACCAAAAAGTAGATTTGAGCATATCCATTTGGATATTGTAGGCCCCGACCGTATATTCCACGCAATGTAAGAAAAACGATTTTTGAAATGTTACATGAAATATCACATCCAGGTACAAAGGCTACTCGTAGACTTATAATTAAAAAATACTGTGACGAATACTAGCGACACTAAGGGGTACTATCATCTCTAAGCTGTTACTGAGCAGTGACTTGTATACACATAACCAAATTAATCATTATGTCTACACATATGTACGTACCATATATAACACTTCTATATCAATACCTTCCTATCTTTCTAATGTGCAAATTTTCTGTCAATCATTATTTGCTGAAACTGTGCAAATGTATGTTCTGGGCATGCGCGGGCTTTGGTAGTGTTAGTGAATTGTAGTAGCGTGTGTAAAAAAAGTATTAAAGGGGTTCAACGGGTCACTATCCCCTTTACCCAACTAATAATACTAATTGTTATAAAATCTCAGTTTAGTTTATTAAACAATGAAAAGGCCAACAAATACAATAGAAGGCTTGATGTATTTATTATTTAAGCAAGGGCTGCAGCCCTTATTTACATAAATAGTAAAGAAAAAAACAAGGCGAAGAATTCATATTTTTGAAATGAAAAAAAAAATTCAAATATACATGTATAAAAATATACTTATACATACAGCCCAACAAGCATTTCTTTAAACGTTTTTAAAAATAATTTAAAGTGAATTACCATGAACAAACGATATATAAACGTTTTCAAAATTTTACTTCTTTTGAGTTTTCTAATGAAGTAAATTTTTGATAAAGTAAACAAAATATGAGCTGGCTGCTATTGGTGTTGAAATAATACCAATTTTGTTAATTTTTTTCCAACATACTCTTTTTCGTCCGTGCTTTTTTTCGTTCCAAAAGACAAACGTGGCCAAGGGCTCATTTATATCTGCACACTCAGCACAAATCGGTAATGCTATTCTGCGAAGTTCTTAAAACAATAAAAATTGTATAATACTAATGGAAAACAAAAGCTTACTTTTTCATTTGAAGAACGAAATAGCGTAATGTACAATGTTTGTAGAAGCAAGACGGCTTGTTGAAATATACATATATTTAAGCCCCTTTTTTACAAAAATTAAACGACAGCATTGATATTTTGTCTCCTTCTCTCGTTGCATATCTGTACTGTAATGTTGCTAAGGCTGCACAGTTCAGTAGTAGCGATATAGAAGTATTACATATATGGTACGTACACGCAGCGGAGAAGCATCGCACAACCACATGCATATATCTGAGATACTCCTGAAAGTATGCAATGGTTTTGCAAGTGTCGCTCACAAATACAAGCGCATAGGGTTTGAGAGAAGCTATAAAATCACGCATCTGTAGTTACAGCTGAGTAATTTTATAGTTGATAACTAACTAGTAAGTTCTGGAAATAGAAAAGCCTAGAAATATGCAACGAGGAAACCAGACAGTCTAAAAGGCAGCAACAGTAGAGGCACAACAATCAGTTTTATTAAGAAAGCTATCAGTAAGCAAAGTATAAGTGTTATTGTGAAGTACTTTAATAAAGGCCATTTTGCATTATTGAAGAGTGGAGTTATTTATTCAACAGTTTAGTGATTCGAACGTTAGTAGAAGGTTGCAAATACGAGGAATTGCACTAAAATCGTTACAATTGGTGTCAGAAGTGGGATTGTTGAATCAATTCCGAAGATTGGGAATACAACTTGAACATGGCAAAGTTGAGTGAATTGACTATCCAGCAACTGAAGGAGGAGTTGGAAGTCCGTGGATTGGTTAGGTTAGGTTAGGTTGGGTGGTAGCTTCCCTGATAGGGGAAGCTCACTTGGACAACACGTTGTGATACCACATATAATAAACTAAACTAACGGTTACGTAGATATAACTACTTAGAGAATCGTTGGGTAGCAACGATAAAGTTCCGAATGATCCCGATCTCAACCTTGGATAGCTCCTCGGGAGATCCAAGTGAGTCACGACCGAAATACTTTCGCCTAGTTCTGGCAAAAGCTGGGCAGTCAAGCATAAAGTGATTTGGTGATTCCACACCATCATCCTCCATACAGCTGCAGCAGGATGGAGTTTCCAATATATTGAGACGTACCGCATGGATACCCATGGGACAGTGCACTGTCAAAACCCCAATGACCATTGATAGGTGAGCCTTAGTGAACCCAATTATTTCAGCAGACCTCCTGCCATCCACTTTCGGCCAGAAAGATCTTGATATCCTGCAAGACCTAGTGTCCGCCCAACGTTTGCTGAGCTGACTCGAGGCCCAGCTATGGAAGAGCAATCCACATGTGGCTAGCGGAATCCCGAAATCCCTACAGCCATCTTCATCCGGTTAAGTTGTACCGATTCGGGCTAAGAGATCCGCTTGACAGTTACCCGGAATATCACTATGGCCCGGGACCCAGATAATCTTAATTGTAAAATAATTCGATGCAATCGCAAGTGAGGTCAGGCACTCCCAGACCACCCTCGATCGCACTGCAGTTGAGCTCAAGGCCTTTATAGCCGCTTGGCTATCAGAGTAGATGTTAAATTCCCTAACCGTAGTAGCGCTGGATAGCATTTCATCCACCGCATCCTTAATCGCAGCAACTTCCGCTTGGAATACACTGCAGTGATCAGCCAACTTAAACTTGCGGCTTACATTTAGCTCTTGACAAAAGACCCCCCCGCTAACCTTTCCGTCCAACTTCGACCCATCCGTGAACAAGTTAACCGGTCCCATGCCCCAGATAATTCCTCTTCTCCACTCCTCCCTCGGGGGAATGACTGGGGTGAAGGTTGTATAGGGAGCGGCCACCGGCATGCAATAGTCCGTCCTGTCCGGGATAAGGTCGAAACTAGTAAGAAGGCTAGAGTGTCCGAAATCAGAAAGCATATAACCCATATCACGAAGCCTGACCAACGACCGGGCCGCGGCTGCCTTTCCCGCAATATCTACTGGATGAATATTCAGCATGACATTCAGTGCCAAGGTAGGTGTTGTCTCATAGCGCCACTGATACCGATAAGCGCCGTCCGTTGCACTGACACTAACATTTTGGAGGTGCTCGCCGTGTCCAGTACTTTCCACCAGACCAGCACCCCATAGAGCAGAATCGGTTTGACCACCATCTCATAAAGCCAGTGTACTACTCCTGGCGAGAGCCCCCGTCTCTTTCCGATAGCCCTCCTGCAGCAGTACAAGGCAACCGCGGCCTTCCTGGCCCTATCTTCCACATTGGGCCTCCAGGACAGCTTCTTGTCCAGAACAATTCCCAAATATTTAACCCTGTCAGTACGTGCCAACGGTACCCCTCCAATCGAAGGAGTTCTGAAGTCGGGTATCTTATATCTCCTTGTAAAAAGAACCAATTCTGTTTTTCCCGGGTTGGCCGCCAATCCACATGATTCAGCCCACCTAGCCACAGTATCCAGGTAGCCCTGCAGAACATCGCGAAGGGTGCCCAGAAATTTGCCCCTGACTAGGATAGCGAGGTCATCTGCATAGGCAACCACCCGACAACCATTGGCTTCCAGCTCCAAAAGAAGCTCGTTGACTACCACAACCCAGAGCAGAGGAGATAGGACACCCCCCTGTGGCGTGCCCCTGCACACCTTCCTCCTAATTATGGCCCCTCCCCACTCCGCTGCGACAATTCTGCCGCATAGAAGTTTGCTAATAAATTCAACCAGAGCCGCTTCGACTCCTAAACCCACCAGAGCTCTTCCGATTGCCCCCGGTAAGACATTGTTAAAAGCCCCCTCGATGTCTAGAAAGGCACCCAGAGCATACTCTTTATGTTCTAGGGACCCCTCTATTTGCTTTACAATCGAATGGAGAGCCGTTTCCGTCGATCTGCCTTTGCAGTACGCATGCTGTGAAGCCGACAGTAACCCCTCAGGTATCCTTTCCCGTAGGTACAGGTCAATAAGCCGCTCAAACGTCTTAAGAAGAAACGACGAGAGACTGATTGGCCTGAAATCCTTAGGTGACACATGAGAGCTCCTGCCGGCCTTCGGAATGAAGATGACCCTAACCGTGTGCCACGACCTAGGGACATAGTTAAGCCTGAGGCAGTTAGTGTAGATGATGGCCAACCAGCGGCAGGAAATCCCTAAAGACCTTTGAAGTTGCGCGGGAATGATGCCATCCGGGCCGGGTGACTTATAGGGCTTGAACGAATTTATAGCCCGTGGATTGGCTACTTTTGGCAATAAATCCCAGCTACAAAGGCCACTAAGTGTAGCTATGGTATTTGAAGGAATCAATGCTGAGGAGTATATTTTTCACTCTGATAGCGACAAAACAACAACAAAAGTGGAAGAAAAAAACGAAACACCGCCGACAGTGACGAGCACAATATCTGCACAAACATCGACAATGGCATCTCAGCTGGAGTCACAGGAGGCACGCATTTCAAAATGGCGACGCAACTGTCATCTCAATTGGAAGAACAGAAGACATATATGTCATCCCAACTGGAAGCGCAAGAGGCACGTAAATCTGGAATGTCGACACAAGTTTCGGAACAGGTATCACCGCAGCTCTTTGCGAAACTGGAAGAGCAAAAATTTTACAACTCGGGGACAAAATTTATGCCGAGATAGCAGCGTTGAAAGGTCTTATGCAATAGTTACAACTAAATCGCCCAGCTGTCCCAGTGAGCAATCCGAAGGTAAAAAACTCCATCTTTTGACGGCTCTGTTCCTTTCCAGGTATTTAAGCTACAGTTTGAGAAGACCGCAGCAGTGAACAACTGGAATGCTGAAGATAAAGTTGCAGCTCTATTCGTAGCATTGAAGGGGTCAGCAGCCGCAACAGAAGAATAATGGTGCAATCAAATGTTTTAAGTGTGGAAAGCCAGGGCACATTGCACGTCATTGCAGCTCCGGTCCTGGTAGTTCCAACTTGGCTGATCGTAAACGTAAAGCTGGAGGAGAAAAGCAAGGGCGAGTCAGATGTAAAGATCGAAAACTTGCCGCAGCTACTGAATGTCCTGTGATATCTGTGTCGCAAATTGGTAGAAAATCGAGCAGTCTTACTGTCAGAGGGAATGTGGATGGCAAAGAACGTGTACTAACTGTAGATACGGGCGCATCTCATTCCTTAATCCGATCCGACTTGGTCAACAGGAGAGTAAAACCGTTACCTGGAGCAAGATTGCGTACGGTCACTGGCGAGTATAACCAAGTACAGGGTGAAGTGGTATGGGAAGTCTTGATTGGAAAGGTCACAGTTCTACACAAATTCGTTATGGCGGAGATCGTTGATGAAGTCATATTGGGAGTGGACTTCTTGGTTGACCATGACATCACGATTGATATGCAGAGAAGGGTGATGCGTTATAAGAACCAGGATATACCATTTAGCTTCAGTTTGGAGAAAGGGTTCAGTAGTACTGGTGGAGAAGACCACGAAAGTCAAAGGCAAAGGTTGATGGATGAATGGGCCAAATAAAGCAAAATCAAAAGTACCTGCGAGAGAAACACTGGCATTGACAAAACCTAATGGACGCACAAAAACGAAGCAACGAATTTGCCAGAAAGAATACGAGGGTAGTTTCAAGCCGGAGCGCACTACTGTTGTGAAACGTGGGAACGATACTGATTATGCGAAGCCAATCCGTCAAGCGCAAGCTCAGTAGTTCATTGGCCAAATAATAGAGTGTGAGGCAACGGCCCAGGGTAATGAGTAGTAAGATGAAACACAGGTAGGACAAGAAAAATAATTCGGAAGGTTTCTTGGAGGGAGATTTGGTACTGTTATCAACCCTCACCGGCAGGAAGGTGTACCATCCAAATTTCGGTGCAGTTGGGAAGGCCCGTACAAAGTTGTGAAGAAGATCAGTGACACCATCTACCGCATACAAACCATGGGGAAACCACGAAGTAGAAGACTGGTACATTTGAAGATGCTAGCGGCGTTTAGATCGAGAGATTTGTCTGATCGGGACGATCAGACTTAGGTGGAGGGCAGTGTGACGAATACTAGCGACACTAAGGGGTACTATCATCTCTAAGCTGATACTGAGCAGTGACTTGTATACACATAACCAAATTAGTCATTATGTCTACACATATGTACGCAGCGGAGAAGCAACTATGTGGTCAAATGAGCAACTATTCCCACAGAGGTCGCGTCACACAGAACACAGAACACGTTACCCAACACTCCACACTTGACACAAGCAGACAAATACACACATACACATAGACACTTATTGTAACACAACACACCACACCTGTCAACCTCTTGTTTACATGTTTATCAGAATTTTGCGAACATCAACGCGACAACACGTCGATCTATTGTGCCGCCAATAAAGTGCTTTGCTTCGCCCCAAACTCGTGCGTTACGATTTATTTAAATTTGCAATCGAAGTAAGTAGTGCCGTGCAAGTGCCCCTTGGTCTCTCTTAAGTGAGTGAAGCGCCCCAAAGTCCCCTAGCCCTTAGAACCCGGAAACACTGCGCGAGTGCGAATGCCCCTGAGCCCATACCCAATTCTTTATCCTGAAAGTATGCAATGGTTTTGCAAGTATCGCTCACAAACACAAGCGCATGGGGTTTGAGAGAAGCTATAAAATCATGCATCTGTAGTTACAGCTGATTAATTTTATAGTTGATAACTAACTAGTAAGTTCTGGAAATAGAAAAGATGTTTCGGCTACACCTGCAGAAATGGTTTATGGTCAAAACTTACTGTTACCTGGTGAACTTTTTGTCTCGGAAAATGAAAACTTAAGTTCATCAAATGTCTTAAATAGTTTGCGTGAATACTTTAAAAATTATAGATCGAATCTAGTCCATCATCAAAATTCTTCTAATATTTTTATTCCAAAGGACTTAAAAGATTCTAAGTTTGTTTTTGTGTGTGTTGTAAACAAACATGCCTTACACTATCCATATGACGGTCCTTATAAGGTTATCGAAAAAGACATAAAAAATTTCAAGGTTGAAATAAATGATGAAATAAAAAATATTGCTGTTGATCGTTTAAAACCAGCATTTATTGATGTTGCAAAAATTCCTAACATTAAAACGAAAAAGAAAGTTACTTTTAATTTGTTTAACAATTCTCCAGAAGGGGAGTATTGTAGGGTACTTTTATTGTATTAGTTTTAATGTTTTAACTTTAATACAACTTTACTTCTGTTTTTACTTCGAATTGTTTTAATATTTATTAAGTTACTAGCAGACCCGGCAGACATTGTTCTGCCCTCAATTTGGTCTATCTGCATACATTTTAATAAGCTTTTTCCGTCTAACTCTGCCCTACCCCTCTACACTTTTTCCTAATCTTTTTATTCACTCCTCCCTCCATCTTTTTGGCTTCATATATCTCCATCTTCGTCTCATTCTATCTCTTTCTCAGTCTCCTTCTCTCTTTTCTCTTCTCTCAATTTTTTCTCATTCTTCTTCATCTCTTATTGCCAGTCCCAGAGGGTGGCATGTATTGTGACGAATATGAGTGACACTAAGTGATACTCACATCCCTAGTCTGATGCTAAGTAAATAAAGTCACAACAACAATAAAGCAGCAGTACTGAACTGTACAGCCTGTCAAACATTACATTACATATATACAACGAGAGGAGACAAAATCTCAAGGCTGTTGTTAAATTTTTGTAAAAAAGGGCTTAAATATTTCAGCGCACAAAAATAAAGGTCCGTTTGTCGCACCATCTGTGGACGTATGTAATATTTGTATAGTGTTAGAGAAAGCTTTAAGACAAGTTCTCAAGGCATGCCCAATTGGAAATGCAAAATTAAGTTTAAAAAATAAAATTTTTCAAAATACAAGTGATGCATTCTCCAATAGTATCATGGACGATCACATAGCCATCGAAAATTTATTTAGCAATGACATCCTTAATAATCACCGGACACTGCTGTGTAAGGAAGTAATACGTTTTTATTTGGATATTCGTTTGTTTTTTGAAACAAAAAAAGCACGGACGAAAAAGAATATGTTAGAAAAAAATTTACAAAATTGATATTACTTCAACACCAATAGCAGCCAGCCCAGTACTCATATTTTGTTTACTTCATAAAAAATTTACTTTATTAAAAAACTCAAAATAAGTGAAATTTTGAAAACGTTTATATACTGTTTCTAATTCACTTTAAATTATTTTTAAAAATGTTTAAAGAATTGCTTGTTGGGATGTATGTATAAGTATATTTTTAAACATTTATATTTGAATTTTTTTCATTTCAAAAATATGAATTCATCGCCTTGTTTTGTTTTTTTTAATATTTATGTAAATAATGTACTTTGTATGGCTGCATCCCATGTTTAAATAATAAATACATCAAGCCTTGTATTGTATTTGTTGGCCTTTTCATTGTTTAAACGACTAAACTGAGATTATATAACAATTAGTATACATAAGTTGTGTAAAGGGGATAGTGACCCGTTGCTGCCCCTTTAATACATTTTTTACACACGCTACTACAATTCACTAACACTAACAAAGCCCGCGCATGCCCAGAACCAGGCATGCTTAACAAACGAAACGAAATGATATCGTTTCGTTTGTTAAGCATGCCTGCCCAGAACATACATTTCCACAGTTTCAGCAAATAATGATTGACAGAAAATTTGCACATTAGGAAGATAGGAAGGTATTGATATAGAAGTCTAATCTAATCTAATTATCTAATCTAATCTAATCTAATATATATTATAAATGGGAGAGTTTGGATGTTAAGATGTTTGGATGTTTGGATGTTTGTCCAGACGTTTGTCTTTGTGACTCAATCACGCAAGAACGAACGGCTGGACCGATTTGGATGAAATTTTGCACACACATAGCCAATAGTCTAGAAGGATCTACTAGCTATATATTTTTCAAAAGGGGCGTGGTCCCCGCCCCCTAGGAACAGTTATAATTTAATTATTATATTTTTTCGTTTTTGCGACAGAATCACGCCAGAATGGCTACACGGATTTTGATGAAATTTGGGACACAGACAGCAGTCTACTAGCGAAATTATTTTCGAACATGGAAAGAGGGGTGGGGGTCCCACGACCCCTTCGAGAAATTATTTTTCAATAATTTTTACACATTATAACTTTACGTATACTGGCCTTCACCAATATCACAGACAAAAGGGGTCAAATAAGTCGAGAGCTTACAAAGTAAGCAGTGACACCCTCCGCCCGCCCCCCTTTATCACCACCTCTGGTCTAAAATCTATAAATTGTTATAACTCAATATAAATTTTCTCCTAAATCAATAGTTTTTGGTATCTGGTACTTACAGAACGAGATCTAGACAATTTTGGAGGAACGATCAGTGGTCCTCTCCCCTACTCCCGCCATCCGCCCTCCATCAATTGTTTTTATTAGCACGCTTTTATTAGCTTTACCTGTATGTTTCTATGTAACTTTTTATTCGCTCCAATGCGCCTGTTGCCTTATTAACATGGTTTTATCATTATCTTCACCTTATTTGTAATCCCGTAAGGGTCATATCGAGACCCTTCCGGGATCATTTCTGGATGGTTTTCGGGATCGGTCCGGGACTACGCCGGGGTAATTTCGGGACTTTTTCGGGACTATTTCGGGATCATTTTGGGACCCTTCCGGCATCATTTCTGTATAGTTTTCGGGATCCGTCCGGGATCCCGTCGGGGTTATTTTGGGACATTTTCGGGACTATTCCGGAATCATTTCGGGACTATTTCGCGATCATTTGGGGACCCTTCCGGCATCATTTCTGGATGGTTTTCGGGATCCGTCCGGGATCCCGTCGGGGTACTTTCGGGATCATTTGCGTACCTTCGAGAGATAAATTCTTGGTGGTTTCCGGGATCATTACGGGACTTTTTCGGGGTTATTTTGGGTCCCTTTATGCATCATTTCTGGATGGTCCTCGGGATTCGTCCGGCATCCCGTCGGGGTCATTTCGGGACTTTTTCGCGACTAATACGGGATCATTCGGCATCATTTCTGGATGGTTTTCGAGATCTGTCCGGGATCTCGTCGGGGTCATTTGGGGACTTTTTCGGGATCATTTGGGGGCTCTTCCGGCATCATTTCTGGATGGTTTTCGGGATCCGTCCGGGATCTCATCGGGGTCATTTGGGGACTTTTTCGGGATCATTTGGGGGCTCTTCCGGCATCATTTCTGGATGGTTTTCGGGATCCCGTCGGGGTCATTTCGGGACTTTTTCGCGACTAATACCGGATCATTTGGGAACCCTTTCGGTATCATTTCTGGATGGTTTTCGGGATCCGTCCGGGATCCCATCAGGGTAATTTCGGGACTATTAGGGGATCATTTGGGAACCTTTCCGGCATCATTTCTGGAAAATTTTCGGGATCCGTCCGGGATGCCGACGAGGTCATTTCGGGACTATTTCGGGATCATTTGGGATACCTACCGGCATCATTTCTGGATGGTTTTTGGGTTTCGTCCGGGATCCCGTCGTGGTCATTTCGGGACTTTTTCTCAACTAATACGGGATCATTTGCGGACCCTTTCGGCATAATTTCTGGATAGTTGTCGGGATCCCGTCACGGTCATTTCGGGACTATTAGGGGATCATTTGAGGACCTTTCCGGCATCATTTCTGAATTGTTTTCGGAATCCTTTCGGGATCCCGTCAGCGTCATTTTGGGACTTTTTCGGGGCTAATACGGGATCATTTGGGGATCCTCTAGGGGTCGTTTCGTGACTTTTTCTGTTTTATTTCGGGATCATTTGGGGACCCTTCCGGCATAATTTCTTGATGGTTTGCCGGATCCATCAGGGTCATTTCGGGATCATTTTGGGATCATTTGGGGACCCTCCGAGATCATTTCTGGATCCGTCCGGTCGGGATTTTTTTTTACTTTTCCGGGATAGTTTTTGGATCCTTCCGGGATCATTTCTGGATCTGTGCGGGATCCCATCTGGGTCATTTCCGGACTATTTCGGGATCATTTTGAGATGCTTCCGGAATCATTTCTGTATCGTTTTCGCGATCCGTCGTTGATTCCCTCGGAGCCATTTCGGAACTTTTTCTGGAGTATGTCGGGGTCATTTGGGTACTTTTTCGGGATCATTTGGGGGCTCTTCCGGCATCAATACTTTATGGCTTTCGGGATCCGTCCGGGATCCCATCGGGGTAATTTCGGGACTTTTTCTCGACTAATACGGGATCATTTGGGGACCCTTTCGACATCATTTCTGGATAGTTTTGGGGATCCGTCCGGGATGCCGTCGGGGTCATTTCGGGACTATTTCGGGATCATTTGGGGTACCTACCGGCATCATTTCTGGATGGTTTTCGGTATCCGTCCGGGATTTCGTCGGGGTCATTTGGGGACCTTTTCGGGATCATTTGGGGCTCTTCTGGCATCATTTCTGGATGGTTTTCGGGATCCGTCCGGGATGCCGTCGTGGTCATTTCGGGACTTTTTCGCGTCTAATACGGTGTCATTTGGGAACCCTTTCGGCATCATTTCTGGATGGTTTTCGGGATCCGTCCGGGATCCCATCAGGGTAATTTCGGGACTATTAGGGGATCCTTTGTGGACATTTCCGGCATCATTTCTGGATAATTTTCGGTATCCGTCCGGGATACCGACGAGGTCATTTCGGGATTATTTCGGGATCATTTGGGATACCTACCGGCATCTTTTCTGGATGGTTTTTGGGATTCGTCCGGGATCCCGTCGGGGTTATTTCGGGACTTTTCTCGACTAATACGGGATCATTTGCGCACCCTTTCGGCATCATTTCTGGATAGTTGTCGGGATCCGTTCGGGATCCCGTCGCGGTCAATTCGGGACTATTAGGGGGTCATTTGAGAACCTTTCCGGCATCATTTCTGGATAGTTTTCGGAATCCTTTCGGGATCCCGTCAGGGTCATTTCGGGGCTTTTTCGGGATCATTTAAGGATGGCTTTCAGGATTCGTCTGGGAACCCGTCAGGGTAATTTCTGGACTTTTCCGAGACTATTTCGGGATCATTTGGGACCTTCCCAAGATCATTTCTGGATGGATTTCGGGATTTGTCCGGGATGCCGTCAGGGTCATTTTGGGACTATTAGGTGAGCATTTGAGGACCTTTCCGGCATCACTTCTGGATGGTTTTCGGTATCCGTTCAGGATCCCGTCGGAATAATTGCGGGACTTTTTCGGGATCATTGGGGTCCGTTCCGACATCATTTCTGGATGGTTTTTGGGATTCGTCCGGCATCCCGTCGGGGTCATTTCTGGACTTTTTCTCGACTAATACGGGATCATTTGCGGGCCCTTTCGGTATCATTTCTGGATAGTTGTCGGGTCTTTTCTGAACTATTGGGAGATCATTTGAGGACCTTTCCGGCATCATTTCTGTTAGTTTTCGGGATCCTTTCCGGTTCCCATCAGGGTCATTTCGGGACTTTTTCGGCATCATTTAAGATTGGTTTTCAGGATTCGTCCGGGATCCCGTCAGGGTAATTTCTGGACTTTTCCGAGACTATTTCGGGATAATTTTGGGACCTTCCCAAGATCATTTCTGGATGGATTTCGGGATCAGTCCGGGATGCCGTCAGGGTCATTTTGGTATTAGGTGATCATTTGAGGACCTTTCCGGCATCACTTCTGGATGGTTTTCGGTATCCGATCAGGATCCCGTCGGAATCATTGCGGGACTTTTTCGGGATCATTTGGGGTCCCTCCCAAGATCATTTCTGAATGGATTTCGGGATCTGTCCGGGATCCCGTCAGGGTCATTTAGGGGTGCGTTCGAGATCCCGTCAGGGTCATTTCGGGGCTTCTTCGGGACTATATCGGGATCATTTCTGGATGGTTTATGGGATCCGTCCATGACCCCTTAAGGGTCATTTCGGGACTATTAGGTGATCATTTGAGGACCTTTCCGGCATCACTTCTGGATGATTTTCGGTATCCGTTCGGGATCCCGTCGGAATCAATGCGGGACTTTTTCGGAATCATTTGGGATTCCTTCCGGCATCATTTCTGAATGGTTTTCGGGATTTGTCCGGGATCCCGTCGGGGTTATTTCGGGACCTTTTCGGGGCTAATATGGAATCATTTGCGGATCCTCTAGGGGTCGTTTCGTGACTTTCTGAATTATTTCGGGAACATTTTGGGACCCTTTCGGCATAATTTCTTGATGGTTTGCCGGATCCATCAGGGTCATTTCGGGACCATTTTGGGATCATTTGGGGACCCTTCCGAGATCATTTCTGGATCCGTCCGGGATGCCGTAGGAGCCATTTCGGGATTTTTTGTTACTTTTCCGGGATAGTTTTTGCACCCTTCCGGGATCATTTCTGGATCTGTGCGGGATCCGTCCGCGATAGCGTGGTGGTCATTTCGTAGCTTTTTCTGGATAATTTCGCGATCATTTGGGATCCTATCAGGTTATCAGCTCATTTAGTTCTTTTTTTACTCAATTATAAAAATAAAATGCATTAGACAGAAAACAAAATTTTAAACATATAATAACCAGGCTAACGCGAATAGCCCATATATTTAAATTTCTCCTTGCGGACGGGGCCGCGGGTAAAGGCTAGTATATTATAAATGGGAAAGTTTGGATGTGAAGATGTTTGGATGTTTGGATGTTTATCCAGACATTTGTCTTTGTGACTCAATCACGCAAGAACGGCTGGACCGATTTGGATGAAATTTTGGATATAGTCTAGAAGGATCTACTAGCTATATATTTTTCAAAAGGGGCGTGGTCTCAGCCCCCTAGGAACAGTTATAATTTAATTATTATATTTTTTCGTCTTTGCGACTGAATCACGCCAGAATGGCTACACGGATTTTGATGATATTTGGGACACAGACAGTAGTCTACTAGCGAAATTTTTTTCGAACATGGAAAGAGGGGTGGGGGTCCCACGATCCCTTCGAGAAATTATTTTTCAATAATTTTTACACATTATAACTTTACGTATACTGGCCTTCACCAATATCACAGACTCAAGGGGTCAAATAAGTCGAGGGCTTACAAAGTAAGCAGTGACACCCTCCGCCCTCCCCCCTTTATCTCCCCCTCTGGTGTAAAATCTATAAATTGTTATAACTCAATATAAATTTTCTCCTAAATCAATAGTTTTTGGTATCTGGTACATGCAGAACGAGATCTAGACAATTTTGGAGGAACGATCAGTGGTCCTCTCCTCTACTCCCGCCATCCGCCCTCCATCAATTGTTTTTATTAGCACGCTTTTATTAGCTTTACCTGTATGTTTCTACGTAACTTTTTATTCGCTCCAATGCGCCTGCTGCCTTATTAACATGGTTTTATAATTAGCTTCACCTTATTTGTAATCCCGTAAGGGTCATATCGAGACCCTTCCGGGATCATTTTTGGATGGTTTTCGGGATCGGTCCGGGGTAATTTCGGAACTTTTTCGGGATCATTTTGGGGCCCTTCCGGGATCATTTCTGTATAGTTTTCGGGATCCGTCCGGGATCCCGTCGGGGTTATTTTGGGACATTTTCGGGACTATTCCGGAATCATTTCGGGACTATCTCGCGATCATTTGTAGACCCATCCGGCATCATTTCTGGATGGTTTTCGGGATCCGTCCGGGATCCCGTCGGGGTACTTTCGGGATCATTTACGTACCTTCGAGAGATAAATTCTTGATGGTTTCCGGGATCATTACGAGACTTTTTCGGGGTTATTTTGTGTCCCTTTAGGCATCATTTCTGGATGGTCCTCGGGATTCGTCCGGCATCCCGTCGGGGTCATTTCGGGACTTTTTCGCAACTAATACGGGATCATTCGGCATCAATAGTCTAGAAGGATCTACTAGCTATATATTTTTCAAAAGGGGCGTGGTCTCCGCCCCCTAGCAACAGTTATAATTTAATTATTATATTTTTTTGTTTTTGCGACTGAATCACGCCAGAACGGCTTCACGGATTTTGATGAAATTTGGGACAGAGATAATAGGCTACTGGCGAAATTTTTTTCGAACATGGAAAGGGGGAAGGGGGTTCCACGACCCCTTCGAATAATTACTTTTTAACAATTTTTACACATTATAACTTTACGTATACTGACCTTCACCAATATTACAAACTCAATGGGTGAAATAAATCGAGGGCTTACAAAGTGAGCAGTGATACACCCCCCCGCCCCCCCTTTATCACCCTTCTGGTGTAAAATCTATAAATTGTTATAACTCAATATAAATTTTCTCCTAAATGAATAGTTTTTGGTATCTGGCACATACAGTTTCTAATTAGCTTCTCCTTATTTGTAATCCCGTAAGGGTCATATCGAGACCCTTCCGGGATTATTTCCGGATGGTTTTCGGGATCGGTCCGGGATCCCGCCGGGGTAATTTCGGGACTTTTTCGGGACTATTTCGGGATCATTTTGGGACCCTTTCAGGATCATTTCTGTATAGTTTTGGGGATCCGTCCGGGATCCCGTCGGCGTTATTTTGGGACATTTTCGGGACTATTCCGGAATCATTTCGGGAGTATTTCGCGATCATTCGGGGACCCTTCCGGCATCATTTCTGGATGGTTTTCGGGATCGGTCCGGGATCTCGTCGGGGTAATTTGGGGACTTTTTCGGGATCATTTGGGGGCTCTTCCGGCATCATTTCTGGATGGTTTTCGGGATCCGTCCGGGATCTCGCCGGGGTCATTTGGGGACTTTTTCGGGATCATTTGGGGGCTCTTCCAGCATCATTTCTGGATGGTTTTCGGGATCCGTCCGGGATCCCGTCGGGGTAATTTCGGGACTGTTTCGCGACTAATACGGGATCATTTGGGAACCCTTTCAGCATCATTTCTGGATGGTTTCGGGATCCGTCCGGGATCTCGTCGGGGTCATTTGGGGACTTTTTCGGGATCATTTGGGGGCTCTTCCGGCATCATTTCTGGATGGTTTTCGGGATCCGACCGGGATCTCGTCGGGGTCATTTGGGTACTTTTTCGGGATCATTTGGGGGCTCTTCCGGCATCATTTCTGGATGGTTTTCGGGATCTGTCCGGGATCCCGTCGGGGTAATTTCGGGATTTTTTCGCGACTAATACGGATCATTTGTGAACCCTTGGCATCATTTCTGGATGGTTTTCGGATCCGTCCGGGATCCCGTCGGGGTCATTTCGGGAATTTTCGCGACTAATACGGGATCATTTGGGAACCATTTCGGCATAATTTCTCGATGGTTTTCGGGATCCGTCCGGAATCCCATCAGGGTAATTCGGGACTATTAGGGGATCATTTGGGGACCTTTCCGGCATCATTTCTGGATAATTTCGGATCCGTCCGGGATGCCGACGAGGTTCATTTCGGGACTATTTCGGGATTATTTGGGATACCTACCGGCATCATTTCTGGATGGTTTTTGGATTCGTCCGGGATCCCGTCGGGTCATTTCGGGACTTTTTTTCGACTAATACGGGATCATTTGCGCACCCTTTCGGCATCATTTCTGGATAGTTGTCGGGATCCGTTCGGGATCCCGTCGCGGTCAATTCGGGACTATTAGGGGGTCATTTGAGAACCTTTCCGGCATCATTTCTGGATAGTTTTCGGAATCCTTTCGGTATCCCGCCAGGGTCATTTCGGGACTTTTTTCGGATCACTTAAGGATGGCTTTCAGGATTCGTCCGGGAACCCCTCAGGGTTATTTCTGGACTTTTCCTAGACTATTTCGGGATCATTTTGGGACCTTCTTAATATCATTTCTGGATGGATTTCTGGATTTGTCCGGGATGCCGTCAGGGTCATTTTGGGACTATTAGGTGGTCATTTGAGGACCTTTCCGGCATCACTTCTGGATGGTTTTCGGTATCCGTTCAGGATCCCGTCGGAATAATTGCAGGACTTTTTCGGGATCATTTGGGTCCCTTCCGGCATCATTTCTGGATGGTTTTTGGGGATTCGTCCGGCATCCGGTCGGGGTCATTTCGGGACTTTTTCTCGATTAATACGTGATAATTTGCGGGCCCTTTCGGTATCATTTCTGGATAGTTGTCGGGATCCGTTCGGGATCCCGTCAGGGTCTTTTCGGAACTATTAGGAGATCATTTGAGGACCTTTCCGGCATCATTTCTGGGTAGTTTCGGAATCCTTTCGGGGTACCGTTAGGGTCATTTCGGGACTTTTCGGGATCATTTAAGGATGGCGTTCAGGATTCGTCCGGGAACCCGTCAGGGTAATTTCGGTATCATTTTGGGACCTTCCAAGATCATTTCTAGACGGATTTCGGGATCAGTCCGGGATGCCGTCAGGGTCATTTTGGGGACTATTTGGTGATCATTTGAGGACCTTCCGGCATCACTTCTGGATGGTTTCCGGTATCCGTCCGGTATCCGGACGGGGCCATTTCGGGACTATTTCGGGATCATTTGGGGTACCTACCGTCATCATTTCTGGATGGTTTTCGGTATCCGTCCGGGATCTCCTCGGGGTCATTTGGGGACCTTTTCGGGATCATTTGAGGGCTCTCCCGGCATCATTTCTGGATGGTTTTCGGGATCCGTCCGGATCCCGTCGGGGTCATTTCGGACTTTTTAGCGACTAATACGGGATCATTTGCGGGCCCTTTCGGCATCATTTCTGGATAGTTGTCGGGATCCGTTCGGGATCCCGTCACGGTCATTTCGGGACTATTAGGGGATCATTTGAGGACCTTTCCGGCATCATTTCTGGATAGTTTTCGGAATCCTTTCGGGATCACGCCAGGGTCATTTCGGGACTTTTTCGGGATCATTTAAGGATGGCTTTCAGGATTCGTCCGGGAACCCGTAAGGGTAATTTCTGAACTTTTCCGAGACTATTTCGGGATCATTTAGGGACCTTCCCAAGATCATTTCTGGATGGATTTCGGGATTTGTCCGGGATGCAGTCAGGGTAATTTTGGGACTATTAGGTGATCATTTGAGGACCTTTCCGGCATCACTTCTGGATGGTTTTCGGTATCCCTTCAGGATCCCGTCGGCCTAATTGCGGGACTTTTTCGGGATCATTTGGGGTCCCTTCCGGCATCATTTCTGGATTGTTTTTGGGATTCGTCCGGCATCCCGTCGGGGTCATTTCGGGACCTTTTCTCGACTAATACGGGATCATTTGCGGGCCCTTTCGGCATCATTTCTAGATAGTTGTCGGGATCGGTTCGGCATCCCGTCAGGGTCTTTTCGGAACTATTACGAGATCATTTGAGGGCCTTTCTGGCATCATTTCTGGATAATTTTCGGGATCGTTTCGGAGTCCCGTCAGGGTCATTTCGGGACTTTTTCGGGATCATTTAAGGATGGCTTTCAGGATTCGTCCGGGAACCCGTCAGGGTAATTTCTTGACTTTTATGAGACTATTTCGGGATCATTTTGGGACCTTCCCAAGATCATTTCTGGATGGATTCCGGAATCAGTATGGGATGTCGTCAGGGTCATTTTGGTATTAGGTGATCATTTGAGAACATTTCCGGCATCATTTCTGAATGGTTTTCGGTATCCGTTCAGGATCCCGTCGGAATCATTGCGGGACTTTTTCGGGATCATTTGGGGTCCTTCCCGAGATCATTTCTGGATGGATTTCGGGATCTGTCCGGGATCCAGTCAGGGTCATTTAGGGATGCGTTCGAGATCCCGTCAGGGTCATTTCGGGACTTCTTCGGGGTCGCGATCATTTCTGGATGGTTTGCGGGATCCGTCCAGGACCTCTTAATGGTCATTTCGGGACTATTAGGTGATCATTTGAGGACCTTTCCGGCATCACTTCTAGATGATTTTCGGTATCCGTTCCGGATCCCGTCGGAATCAATGCGGGACTTTTTCGGAATCATTTGGGATCCCTTCCGGCATCATTTCTGGATGGTTTTCGGGATTTGTCCGGATCCCGTCGGGGTTATTTCGGAACCTTTTCGGGGCTAATACGGGATCATTTGGGGATCCTCTAAGGGTCGTTTCGTACCTTTTTCTGTTTTATATCGGGATCATTTGGGGACCCTTCCGGCATAAATTCTTGATGGTTTGCCGGATCCATCAGGGTCATTTCGGGACCATTTTGGGATCATTTGGGGACCCTTCCGAGATCATTTCTGGATCCGTTCGGGATACTGTAGGAGCCATTTCGGGATTTTTTGTTACTTTTCCGGGATAATTTTTGGACCATTTCGGGATCTGTGCGGGATCCCATCTGGGTCATTTCCGGACTATTTCGGGATCATTTTGGGATCCTTCCGGAATCATTTCTGTATGGTTTTCGCGATCCGTCGTGGATCCCCTCGGAGCCATTTCGGAACTTTTTCTGGAGTATGTCGGGATAATTTAGGGGCCCTTCCTGGATATTTTCTGGGTGGTTTTTGAGATCCGCCCGGCAGCCCGTCAGGGTCATTTCGGAACCTTTTCGGGATCATTTTGGAACACCTTCAGGGATCATTTCTGTGTGGTTCTCTGGATACGTCTAGGATCGTGTCGTTGTCATTTCGGGTTTTTTTGGGACTATTCCGGAAACTTTTGAAAACTCTTTCGGGGCATTTCTGAATGGTTTTCGGGATCCGTCCACGATAGCGTGGGGGTCATTTCGTAGCTTTTTCTGGATAATTTCGGGATCATTTGGAATTCTATCAGGTTATCAGCTCATTTAGTTCTTTTTTTTTACTCAATTACAAAAATAAAATGCATTAGACAGAAAACAAAATTTTAAACAGATAACTTGATAAGCAGGCTAACGCGAATAGCCCATATATTTAAATTTCTCCTTGCGGACGGGGTCGCGGGTAAAGGCTAGTATATTATAAATGGGAAAGTTTGGATGTTTGGATGTTTTGTCCAGACGTTTGTCTTTGTGACTCAATCACGCAAGAACGGCTGGACCGATTTGGATGAAATTTTGCACACATATGGCCAATAGTCTAGAAGGATCTACTAGCTATATATTTTTGAAAAGGGGCGTGGTCCCTGCCCCCTAGGAACAGTTATAATTTAATCATTATATTTTTTCGTCTTTGCGACTGAATCACGCCAGAATGGCTACACGTATTTTGATGAAATTTGGGAGACAGACAGTAGTCTACTAGCGAAATTTTTTTCGAACATGGAAAGAGGGGTAGGGGTCCCACGACCTCTTCGAGCAATTACTTTTTAATAATTTTTACACATTATAACTTTACGTATACTGGCCTTCACCAATATCACAGACTCAAGGGGTCAAATAAGTCGAGGGCTTACAAAGTAAGCAGTGACACCCTCCGCCCCTTCCCCCCTTTATCTCCCACTCTGGTGTAAAATCTATAAATTGTTATAACTCAATATAAATTTTCTCCTAAATCAATAGTTTTTGGTATCTGGCACATACAGATCGAGATCTAGACAATTTTGGAGGAACGATCAGTGGTCCTCTCCTTTTACTCCCGCCATCCGCCCTCCTTCAATTGTTTTTATT
This sequence comes from Eurosta solidaginis, assembly GCF_040869045.1. Lineage (NCBI taxonomy): Eukaryota > Metazoa > Arthropoda > Insecta > Diptera > Tephritidae > Eurosta > Eurosta solidaginis. Next base: position 116,444,243 of record NC_090319.1, on the reverse strand, counting down.
AGCACGCTTTTATTAGCTTTACCTGTATGTTTCTATGTAACTTTTCATTCGCTCCAATGCGCCTGCTGCCTTATTAACATGGTTTTATAATTAGCTTCACCTCATATGGAGACCCTTCCGGGATCATTTCTGAATGGTTTTCGGGATCGGTCCGGGATCCCGCCGGGGTAATTTCGGGACTATTTCGGGATCATTTTGGGACCCTTCCGGGATCATTTCTGTATAGTTTTCGGGATCCGCCCGGTATCCCGTCGGGGTCATTTCGGGACTTTTTCGCGACTAATACGGAATCATTTGGGAACCCTTTCGGCATCATTTCTGGATGGTTTTCGGGATCCGTCCGGGATCGCGACTAATACGGGATCATTTGCGGACCCTTTCGGCATCATTTCTGGATGGTTTTCGGGATCCGTCCGGGATCTCGTCGGGGTAATTTGGGGACTTTTTCGGGATCATTTGGGGGATCTTCCGGCCTCATTTCTGGTTGGTTTTCGGGATCCGTCCGGGATCCCGTCGGGGTCATTTCGGGACTTTTTCGCGGCTAATACGGGATCATTTGGGAACCCTTTCGGCATCATTTCTGGATGGTTTTCGGGATCCGTCCCGGATCTCGTCGGGGTAATTTGGGAACTTTTTCGGGATCATTTGGGGGCTCTTTCGGCATCATTTCTGGATGGGTTTCGGGATCCGTCCGGGATCCCATCAGGGTAATATCGGGACTATTAGGGGATCATTTGGGGACCTTTCCGGCATCATTTCTGGATAATTTTCGGGATCCGTCCCGGATGCCGACGAGGTCATTTCGGGACTATTTCGGGATCATTTGGGATACCTACCGGCATCATTTCTGGATGGTTTTTGGGATTCGTCCGGGATCCCGTCGAGGTCATTTCGGGACTTTTTCTCGACTAATACGGGATCATTTGCGGACCCTTTCGGCATCATTTCTGGATAGTTTTCGGAATCCTTTCGGGATCCCGTCAGGGTCATTTCGGGACTTTTTCGGCAACATTTAAGATTGGTTTTCAGGATTCGTCCGGGATCCCGTCAGGGTAATTTCTGGACTTCCGGCATCCCATCAGGGTAATATCGGGACTATTAGGGGATCATTTGGGGACCTATCCGGCATCATTTCTGGATAATTTTCGGGATCCGTCCGGGATGCCGACGAGGTCATTTCGGGACTATTTCGGGATCATTTGGGATACCTACCGGCATCATTTCTGGATGGTTTTTGGGATTCGTCCGGGATCCCGTCGAGGTCATTTCGGGACTTTTTCTCGACTAATACGGGATCATTTGCGGACCCTTTCGGCATCATTTCTGGATAGTTTTCGGAATCCGTTCGGGATCCCGTCAGGGTCATTTCGGGACTTTTTCGGCAACATTTAAGATTGGTTTTCAGAATTCGTCCGGGATCCCGTCAGGGTAATTTCTGGACTTTTCCGAGACTATTTCGGGATCATTTTGGGACCCTCCCAAGATCATTTCTGGATGGATTTCGGGATCTGTCCGGGATGCCGTCAGGGTCATTTTGGGACTATTAGGTGATCATTTGAGGACCTTTCCGGCATCACTTCTGCATGGTTTTCGGTATCCGTTCAGGATCCCGTCGGAATAATTGCGGGACTTTTTCGGGATCATTTGGGGTCCCTTCCGGCATCATTTCTGGATGGTTTTTGGGATTCATCCGGCATCCCGTCGGGGTCATTTCGGGACTTTTTCTCGACTAATACGGGATCATTTGCGGGCCCTTTCGGCATCATTTCTAGATAGTTGTCGGGATCCGTTCGGGATCCCGTCAGGGTCTTTTCGGAACTATTAGGAGATCATTTGAGGACCTTTCCGACATCATTTCTGGATAGTTTTCGGGATCCTTTCGGGTTCCCGTCAGGGTCATTTCGGAACTTTTTCGGGATCATTTAAGGATGGCTTTCAGGATTCGTCCGGGAACCCGTCAGGGTAATTTCTGGACTTTTCCGAGTCTATTTCGGGATCATTTTGGGACCTTCCCAAGATCATTTCTGGATGGATTTCGGGATCAGTCTGGGATGCCGTCAGGTTCATTTTGGGACTATTAGGTGATCATTTGAGGATCCTTCCGGAATCATTTCTGGATGGTTTTCGCGATCCGTCGTGGATCCCCTCGGAGCCATTTCGGAACTTTTTCTGGAGAATGTCGGGACAATTAGGGACCCTTCCGGGATATTTTCTGGATGGTTTTTGAGATCCGCCCGGGAGCCCGTCATGGTCATTTCGGAACCTTTTCGGAATCATTTTGGAACATCTTCAGGGATCATTTCTGTGTGGTTCTCTGGATACGTCTAGGATCGTGTCGTCATTTCTGGTTTTTTTTGGCACTATTCCGGGAACTTTTGGAGACCCTTTCGGGGCATTTCTGGATGGTTTTCGGGATCCGTCCGCGATAGCGTGGGGTCATTTCGTAGCTTTTTCTGGATAATTTCGGTATCATTTGGGATCCTATCAGGTTATCAGCTCATTTAGTCCTTTTTTTACTCAATTACAAAAATAAAATGCATTAGACAGAAAACAAAATTTTAAACAGATAACTTGATAAGCAAGCTAACGCGAATAGCCTATATATTTAAATTTCTCCTTGCGGACGGGGCCGCGGGTAAAGGCTAGTACTATATATATGCTTGTATCTACATAAACGAATCGATCATTATGTCTACACATATGTACGTATACGCAGCTGAGAAGCAACGCACAACCCAGGGCCGTAGAGAGAAAATCCGGGCCCGGGACTAAACAATTTACGGTCCCACTATAAAACATTCACTAATACATTTGATTAACTTGAATGAATGACGTCTCAGTGATGAATCATTATTAATGGATTACATCAAAAAAAATATTTGCCGCATCAACTAAATGATTTTTGGACTAAGGTAGGTAGGTTGAACTGGCCGGTCCATGAGGACCTCACATAGACTGATTGAGTCCGTAGTGTTACCAGAAGTTTGTTTTAACGACCAAACTGAAAAACCCTATCACAAACCAGGATCTATGTTATAAAATAACTCCGTCCTCTTGGCAAATACTAGACGCTTCCTAGGACTTAAGCCACTTGCTGCTTCTAGATCTGACAGCTGTATCACTCCTAATAGCTGGAGTCTTAGCCTGGCAAGTGCAGGGCACGAGCACAGAACGTGCTCGATCGTTTCCTCCTCCAACCCGCACTTCCTACATCTGCTATCACTGACCAGGCCTAATTTAAAGGCATGTGACGCCAGAAGGCAGTGTCCAGTCAGAATACCCGTCATGAGTCTACAGTCCTCTCTTTTTAATGATAGGAGCAACTGTGTTAGTCTAAGGTTGTAAGACCTACACATAATCTTCGACACTTTGCAGCCCCGCGCTTGAACCCACGCCTTTCCCGCTTGGTCGATCATGTGCACCTCTCGCCTTCGCTTAATCTCGTGGGACGTCTACGGGGCAAGCTTCAAGGAATGCGCCCTTTTTAGCTAGTTCGTCCGCTTTTTCATTCCCATCTATTCCCATATGGCCTGGGACCCAATATAGATGTATGCTTCTTCCTGTCCCGATTCTCTCCAGTGACTGCTTATACTCTAACACGGATTTAGATGCTGTGCTATGCGAGATTATTGCCTTAATTGCTGCTTGACTGTCAATATAAAAGTTAACACGGTTGCAGCTTAAGCTTAAGCTATTCTCTTCCAGGGTTTCTACTGATTTGGTTGCGGCTACTATTTCCGCTTGGAAAACGCTACGGCAGCCTGTAGGATCTGCTTATTTCCGGATCAGCGCGGTATACCGCAGACCCTACTCCTTCCACTACTTTGGAACCATCGGTGTACTCATGTATCGCCTCGTCCGCCATTTGCACACCCTTGCGCCAACCGTCCACCTCTATTGTGGCCTTAAGATCTCCCTCGAAGCGCAGATAGGGAATCATGTAGTCTGTTTGTCTTGTGATTGATGACGCTATACTACTATGGCCATATGGTCGGCGCTCAAGCTGCCCCGAAGCACCGAGCCTGGTTGCGGTCGTTAACGCTTTATTCTTTGCTACCAGGCCTACAGGTGGGATGTGCAGAATGGCACACAGTGCAGCCGTCGGAGTTGTTTTCAGGGCTCCCGTAATGCTAAGCATCGATAGTCTGCATACCCCCTCTAATTTTTTGAGATATGCTGTTTTTTGTGTGGCTTTCCACCAAACAAGAACTCCATAGTATAGAATAGGGCTTAAAGTCGCTGTAAAAACCCAATGAGAAAGAGAGGGCGATAGGCCCCACGTACACCTCAGCATTCTTTTACATGCATAGAGTGCCGTTGAGGCCTTCTTGACCCTCTCCTCCACGTTGAGCTTCCATGACAGCTTACTGTCTATGATGATTCCTAGATATTTTGTGCAAGGTTTCTCCTGTAAGGTCACCCCTCCTAACTTAGGCCTGGTCCAATTTGGGACCTTGTACCTCTTTGTAAACAAGACCATATCCGTCTTCTCCGCATTGACTCTCAACCCGACATTAGATGCCCAGGTATGAATATCCCGAAGCGCCCGATCCATCAAAGAACTAATCGTTGGAAGGCACTTTCCACTTATGACAATTGCAACGTCATCTGCGTAAGCCGTAAGTCTTCCGGGTCCCTCATCGAATCGCCCGAGCAGTTGGTTGATGACCAGCGTTCACAGCAGAGGTGATAGCACCCCTCCCTGCGGCGTGCCCGTGTCCATTGATTTCGTGGCCTCGTACAATCCCCATTGTGATGTAATCTTTCTGCAATTTAACATGCAGCCGATCCATCTGATTAAGGCAGGATGTACTTTAATGTAATTAAGACCATCCATAATCGCCCATTTTGCAACATTATTGAAAGCCCCGGCAATGTCCAAGAAGACTCCTAGAGCATACTCCTTATATTCCGGGGATTTATCTATGCTTATTACCACCCTTTGCAATGCGGTGTCTACCGACTTGCCTTTGGTGTACGCATGCTGTGTTGTGAAGAGCAGGTTTTCATCCACGTTGGACTTTATGTACACACCTATCAGCCTCTCAAAGGTTTTGAGTCTTCACTGCCCACTCGATCTTGGTATCGGTCGCCAAGCCCGGCACTACTAGCTCCGTGATCGAAGTGTGAGTGATGTCTGCTGGCTCTTCTAAACCGTCTCCCGATGGGAAATGTGTATCGAGAGGCACCTCCAGGGATTCCTCACTATTACGTGACCATTCCCCGTTCTCTTTCTATATTAGTCCCTGGACTATGTTTCCCTTTGCTAGGACTTTTTTCAACCGTGCTGTTTCGCTGGAGCACTCTATGTCCGTGCAGAAACTTTTCCATGAGTTTCTCTTCGCCCTGGTAATTTCACGCTTGTAGATCCTCAGTAGATCCCTGTACTCGTCCATTTCTTTTACCTGTCTTCTTAGAAGACTCAGCTCATTGCTCCACCATGGCGGCTTTGCTTTTCCTCTGAATCTTATTAGAGGGCAAGCTTTGTTATACGCAGTCATAAGCGCCCTTGTTAGGAATTCATTCGACTCCTCCAGTTCCTCTACATTAGCAACCTCTTTGGGTTGTTCCAGTTTTGTTTCTACATGTTTCTGGAATTTAGTCCAGTTCGTTGACCTAGGGTTTCTAAAGGTTCCTCCCTTCTCTACCCCCTTTAGGGGGATGCTGAAGCTGATATACGCATGTTCGGAGAAGGATGGTCTATCAAGAACCATCCAATCATACCTTGATATACCACGCTCGGAGCTCAATGTAATATTTATTTATTTATTTATTTGAGTCTTTCAATTTAAAAATTTTTACAGACTAGCATAATATTAAGAGTAGAAAGATCTTAAATGACTAATTAGGGTTACATACGAAGAAGTGCAGTCAACACCTGAAGAACTGAAAAACAAATTGAGATCCACACAAGCCCTCGCAAAAGGCGCGTTTACCGCATAGTTGGTCCTTGCAAAACTAATTTTAAAGGTCTCAAAGTGCCGCAAGTTTCTGCAGGGAACATTGAACTGAATTTTTTCCAGGAGCGATGGACAATCAACAGCTCCAGAAATTAAGCCAATGATAAACGAGCACGATAAGATGGTTCGTCTATTTACAAGCGTACTCAGTTCAATTAAAAGACATCTCGATTCATATGACGGCAAAGGATCAGAAAAATTCAAAGAACGGAGAGCAAAACGTAAAAAAACTTTTTGAACTCTCTCGATACGATTAGAGGGACTAGTATGGTATGGTCTCCAAATTATAGCAGTATACTCCAGTCTCGATCTGACAAAAGAGCAATAAAGAGACTTGAGGGTGTGAGGGTTAGTGAAAGCTGAACAATTTCTACGAATGAACGCTAGCATCGCATAAGACCGAGTAATAACGTAGTTAACTTGGTTAGCGAAACCAAATTTCGCGTCAAAAAATACACCCAAGTCTTTAATTTTCTCAACGGATTCCAGGGCACAGCCCGCAATACTATATGAAGTCCGTAGAACATTAGCCGATTTAGAAAAAGTCACGTGAAAACACTTTTTGATGTTAAGAGTAAGACGATTTAAACAACACCAGTTTTCAACATTGAGGAGGTCCGATTGCAGCCTTTCAGAGTCACGAGAACTCTTTATGGTGGCGAAAATTTTCAAATCGTCTGCATACAAGTATTCCGCAAAAGCGAAGCATGAGCCGATATCATTTATAAATAATATAAAAAAATAGAGGCCCTAGAATACTTCCTTGCGGGACCCCAGAGGAAGCAATGAAGGGCTGGGACGTGGCGTTGTCTATTTCAACAACGCATTGTCTATTTGAAAGATACGACGCAATCCACTTCAAAAATGTGGAATGAAAACCCAAAGCCATAAGCTTAGCCAAGAGTATCTAGTGCGAAACCTTGTCGAAAGCCTTTGAAAAGTCAGTGTATATTGTATCAACTTGCAATCTATTATGAAAAGCGGAAAAGCAGTATTCAGAAAAAATAGATAAGTTAGTAACAGTGGACCGTTTTGAAACAAATCCGTGCTGATTATTCGAAATTAGGCCCTTTACTGCAAAGTATATTTTACCATTTACTATAATCTCAAAAAGTTTGGAAACACATGAGAGCTTCGAAATAGGTCTGTAATTACGAACATCATTTTTGTTACCACTCTTGAATATCAGAGAAATTGAAGTTAGCTTCCAGTCATCCACAAATGTCCCAGTAGCCAGAGAGTTGTTGAAGATAATTGAAAGAGGATCAGCCAAACACAAGCAGTTTTTCAACAATATGACAGAAAGACCATCTGAGTCCGTCTTAGTAGACAGCTTAAGCTTCCCAATACCATTAACCACATCCGTAACGGAAACACGCAAAGGTCCAAAATTGAGCGCTGAGTTGCTCATGGAAGGCAAACTCGAGTGGACGCGAGTGTCTGGTTCAAAATTAGAACAAAAAAAATTGGCAAATAGATTCGCAGCATCAACTGCATTGATTGCAGATTTGTCGTTGAAAAACACATTACTAGGGACAGATGAGCAGGCCTTTTTTGACTTTATGAAACGCCAAAACGACTTTGAGTTCGACATTATATTACTCTCAAAGCTCAGAACATAATTTCTGTACAAAAACCTATTCAAGCACTTGAATGCCTTTAAATCGTTTTGAAATTTTGAGTAGTGCGCCGAATCTCCAGTTCTTTTATACTGTTTTAAAGATTTGCACTTAACATTCCTCAGATGTTTTAGCCTCTTAGTATGCCAGGGCGTCTTATATGTATATATCTTATATCCAGAACATTTCTGGATGTTGGACCAATGTATGTAGGGACATTTCCCCTGTTGGCTATCTGCAAATTGGTTTGCAGGATGTAACAAAACAGAGATTCGCCTCTCTCGTTCGTATCTGCTCCTCTCCACGCATTGTGGTGCGCATTTGCATTTGCGCCTATGACCAACCGCCCTTTGCGCCCTTCCTCCTGTACTAGCCTTTTGCACTCCATCGGTGGAACCTCCGCAGCATGGGCCATGTAGCAGGAAGCCAGAGTAAATGCCTGCTTATTCTTTTGCTCAACGGCCACCGCTACGAGATCCTCTGTGGTGTAATTAGGCAGCATATATGAATGCAGCTGTTTCCTTACCATTACTACAGCTCGCACCCGTCCTTCCGTTTGTGCGTAGTAAAGGCCAAACCCGCGCGCGCTAAGTCCAGAAACCTTTCCTCCCGATGAGAGCCACGGCTCCTGGATCAGCGCCACGTCAAACGAACCCTCCTCAAGGGTTAGGAGGTGTTCGCTCGACGCCACTTTACTGTGTTGGAGGTTTATCTGTAGGACTCGCAGCACCATTGGGCTGTTTGTCCCCCTCCAGCACCTTCGTCTTGATGTCGTCATCCTCCCCTTGCCCTTTTGGTTTAGAGTATTCGAGGCCCTCTTCAGCCTCTCTTGAATGTTGTGCCGGGTGTTCCTCTGTGCGAGTCACGGCACCATTTAGCGGTTGGCCCTCTTCTAGCACGTTCGTGGTGATGTCGGTGACCTCCACCTGTCTTTTTTCCCTTTGGCTTCTGAGGTCGACTTCGACTTCGCCCACCTCTAGCGTGTTAGGGTTTTTATCCTCGGGACTTCTTTTCCTGAGTCGCATGTAAATTTTGCCAGTGCCAAAGGCATTTTGCCAAGCTGCGTGTACAAAATATCCTCCGCCTGCTTGTCTATTTGGAAGATGTAGAACTGACCATCCTCGGTAGGCCGAGATACAGTAAGTACCTTCCAATCCTGTGTCGGTATGTTCGGATTCTGATTCTGCAGAAGTGGCAGTGTATCCTCCGACTTCATCACGCATGGTATCCATACCTTAACTTTTGGTACCGTGGGGATTTGCGCTTTATCCACCACCTCAAAGCGCGCGTTCGTGCCTTGCCTTTGGAGGTTTGGAACCACTTCCTCCAGCCACCGCAAGCTCGCGATGTTGTCGCATGCTATCATCTTCACACCATTATACCATCCCCCCGAATCAAAGGTTGGAAGGGGCTTACTTGGTTGTTCCCGCATCATCTTAAGCATTAAGCTAATAAGCTCCCTTTCCACAGATCTCCACCTTTCAGTAGTCATTTGTCCGAAGGGACTGCTACGATCAACCAGCGCCACAGTCAGTGACTGCTTTGCCACATCACTCACCTTCTCGGGAAAAGCAGGAGCCTTAGTGTTATCTCTTTTTGGCACCTCCGAGAAAGCCGGAGTCCTAGCGTTAACTCCCTTTATCACCTCCGGGAAAGCCGGAGTCTTAGCGTTATCTCCCTTTGGCTTATCTCCTACTTCTTTAATTGGAACTTCCCTCTGAATCGCAGCTTTCGAGGTAGTTGCTACCTCGCTATTGGATCCCATCTGTCTTACAGCTTTGGGCATACTTGTCTTGTCTATGCGACTGCCCTGCCTCGCGGCTCTAGGACTGGGTCCTTTCTGCCTCTTGAAAGTAGGCTTGTCGCCTTCCGCCGAACGTTGCCTCTTCATTCTGCCATTCGACGCTTCTTCCTCCTCGTACCGCTTGCAGAACCGAGGGTTTCTCGCAGCAAACCTTTTGAACTGCCTTCGACCTACTTCTACCGCTTCATGGGCCCATTCCAAGCGCTCGATCTCCACTTCTGTTGGGTCGACCACTGCTCCCAAGCGTTGTACAATTCTTAGTGCTGCACGGTACTGCGAGAGAGCTCTTTTACTTCCTCTGCTCCGTACCCTTCTCCACTCTTCTACTCCGTTTTCATTTGTGTGCTTCTCCAACACGGAGTTCATTGAATCAGCACTACTCTCGCTCCCCGAGTCCGACGCATCGCTTAATTCGTATTTGTCGTCCTTGGATTGCGACTCAGTCCTCCTCTTTACATCGTCCTTATTACAATCAGGTAATGAGTCGTTCATCTTGGTCGTACGACCACCTGCCCGAAAAGGCGGGCTCAGCGGTCCAGTATTATATACGGGGAAAGAACCGTCCACCACAGCAGCGCCCCTTACTGCGGTAAGGTCATTAATACTTCCCGAGGTGGTCGGGTATCGGACTAAGGCTGACAATAAAATTAACACAGAATATTTACTGTTTATCATATATGTAATACTCCTATATTGCTACAAAAGGCTAAGTACATTCCCAAACATCAGAGTGCCGATATATTGCTGATTAAACGTTTTTGTTAAATTTAAATTTTTTCTTGTCACACTTATGCTGTTACCATCACAAAAATTGTATAGGCTGTCTTGTTTTGATTTCGAATTCAAAACACATTGCGAGCATTTTCTATTAGCAATATAGGAGTATTATATATATGCTATTTATACTATTTTATTGTAACGTAGAAATAAAATTCTCTTTTAACAGGCACATATTGTTTCAAATAATCTTTTCTAATTATTTGGTAACATTTCAAATTTCTGATAAACAAAAAAAAATTATAAATTTTAATTATTCAATATAGAAAGTTCGGATATCAAAGAGTGACTTTACTTGCTTTTTTCCTGTAAAATATGCATAATAATATCAAAATTTGACTGTCTTGCCAAAGCGGATTCAACACAAAGCGTGGCAAGTCCTGAAACTAGCTCTTGAGATGAACACGATCTATGAAAGTTTTTGATTCTTGAAAGGACGCTGAAGGAACGTTCTGCACTAGCTACAGTGACAGGTATAGAGCAAAATATACGTCAAGCAACACAAATGTTGGGGAAAGTCGTATACAGATTTTGAACATATGTAGATGGCATTTAGCAATTGTAATGGTGACAGACCTTTATCAAAATTTGCTTCGTAAATTTGTTCCTAGTGAATTATTCGCATTCTAAGCTTTGAGAAATGACCGACTTGTATTTTTTGACAAATTTTGCTGCGCTCGTCCGAACCGTAGTTTCATCCATTTCTTCAAATTGCCACAAAAAGGAAAAAGTCTCGCTCAAATTTCTCATAGCTGCAAATCGTTCAGTAATGCCAGTGAATACCGAATCAGCGATCACCAGGAATGTATTGTTTTTAAAATCAGACTATGAATCATCCGTAATCATCTCATTTAAATTATCTTCAGAACGTCTTTTGGGTTTTCTTTTTCGAATGTCCGGAAACTTTGGCGAGATGTTCAATTGAATAGCAACTGTTTTGCATTCGTTTAAAATTGTTTCCCATTGGTTTCTGATCAACTTCAAATCAGCTAAAAAGGCATCTATATGTCGGACCTCAACATCTATGGTGGCGTCTCTAAATTGGAGGACGACGTTTCTTTCATTAATGGTAGTCAGTATTTTGAACCAAATTGAGGACAGCAAGATACATTCGAAGTTGTTGATGTACTTGAGAATGCCGGTAACATCGTCGTATGCTTGCGCAGTCAAATTTGGCTTTTGGCTGAAAGACTATGAAGAGAGCTCGGTACATTTTTTTTGAGGATGTCCCATCGTTATGGAGTGCTGCTGAAAATAGTGAAACATTTTTGTATAACTCCGAAGAAAGTAATTTGCAGCCGTACAACATTCTGCAGCATCAACGCCACATAAATTGAGACTGTGGGTTGCACAAGGCGAGTAATCAGCATTCGAGTTTTTGTCGAGAATGTGACGTAGTGCTCCGTTGTATGCTTCTTTCGTATTGGAGCCGTTATCGTACCCTTGTACACGACAATCTTCAATCAAGTATGGTAAATTAGATCAGCGATTTTCTGACCAGTTTTTTGGTTACAATTCACGAAAGCCAAAAACCGTTCTTGAATTGTAAAATTTGTTGCTTTCGAATTGAAGAGTTAGTGCAAAATGAACGTAGTCAACGTGACTAGCATCAGGCATAGCATCAACGATAATAGCAAAATACTTGGATTTCTTACCTTGATCTAATATAGTTTCCCTCACGTGCTTTACACAAATTTCTATAAACTCGTTCTGAATGTCTGGGGAAAGATAGTGAACTTGTAAACGTTTATGCTGCTGTTGTGAAATCCTAACTTTCTCCAAATGATCTCTAAGTATCGGATCATATTGGCTTATGAGATCTTAGATGCCCAAAAAATGTCCATCGTTTCGTTCGCCAAGACATATACTTTCGCCTTGGAAAGCTAGGCCTCTTTCACCCAAAAATAAAATAGTGTCCAAAATTCTATATAAAATCTCTTTCCACTTTTGAGTTTCAGTGATTAGCTGGTCATTGATAAGTGTATCAATTGTAGCCTCCTTTTGAATTAGATTTTGTAAAGATCACCGTTGAATATAACATTTAATGTGTTTTGTCAGTCATCAGTGTCACCACGAAAACTTTACTATTTCGGATTCATGTAAACATATATTTTTGTTTGATGTTTTTATTGTCTTCTCAGGCCCAGGCAATAAATCATTATCAATATTCGTTGCTTTTGAAATTCGGTTTAAAATTTGCACCTGGAACAACTAAAGGCTCTTACTTACTTACTTAATTGGCGCTTAACCGTCTAAACGGTTATGGCCGTCCAACAAGGCGCGCCAGTCGCTCCTTCGCTCCGCCAACCGGCGCCAATTGGTCGCACCAAGGGAGTTTAAATCGTTTTCCACCTGGTCCTTCCAACGAAGTGGGGGCCGCCCTCTACCTCTGCTTCCATAGGCGGGTTCCGTTACAAACACTTTCTTGGCCGGAGCATCATCTTTCATTCGCATAACATGGCCCAGCCAGCGCAGCCACTGTGTTTTAATTCGCTGGACTATGGGGATGTCTGCGTATAGCTCTTACAGGTCATCATAAAATCGTCTTCGGTACTCGCCATCGCCAACGCGTAGAGGTCCATAAATCTTTCGAAGGACTTTTCCCTCGAACGCTCCCAAAGTCGCTTCATCTGCTGTTGTCACGGTCCATGCTTCTGCCCCATATAGCAGGACGGGTACGATAAGTGACTTGTAGAGTATGATTTTCGTTCGCCGAGAGAGGACTTTACTTTTAAATTGCCTACCTAGTCCAAAGTAGCATTTATTGGCAAGATTGATTCTTCGCTGGATTTCAATGCTGATGTTGTTGATAGTGTTGATGCTGGTTACCATATAAACGAAGTCTTTTACTATTTCGAAATTATATCGAATTCGAACTAAAGGCTCTCCTGAATTAAAAAAAATGCCTTAGTACCTCTAAATCGCGGGCCCCCTGAGAAACACATTTTTGTTTGATGTTTTTATTGTCTCGTCAGGCCCAGGCAAAAAAATCATTATCAGTATTCGTTGCTTTTGAAATTCGGCTTAAAATTTGCACATGGAACAACTAAAGACTCTCCTGAGTTAAAAAAAATGTCTTAGTACCTCTAAATCGCGGGGCCCCTGAGAAACCACGGGCCAGGGGGAATCCCCCCATTCCGACCCCTCTCGTCGGGCCTGGCACAACCACATGCATATATCTGAGATACTCCCGAAAGTATGCAATGAGAGAAGCTGTAATATCGTGCAATTGTAGTTACAGCTGAGAAATATCAAAACAAATATTTTCCATACAACTTACACACATATGTATGTATATGGGAAATATCCCTACCATATTGATCTTATTAAAATAAATGTACTCTTATGTATGAACATTTACGCACTTGTTTACTAATAAACAAAGTTCTATGATCAGTACAATAGTTAACGACCCCGATATTTCTAGCTTAAGACTTTTATACTAAGTACAAACACACACCAAATTGGCAATTTATATCATTCAGGCAATTTATTACGCAACCTATCATATAATAAATTGTAATAATATATTGCCAATTTAAAAACAATTTCGTAATAAATTGTTTCAAACTGCAAATGCAACCTTGTCAAGTGTGTTTATTGAGTAGATTTAAACGTCAGTTACGCATGGCTCAACTATGTATATGTTTGAAGAATGAAGATGGCAAACTCAAAATGAAACTAAAGCATTGAACACATTTTCTTACAACACACAAAAATTTCAAAGTTTTATGTTTTCATTCTATTCCATTCGCCTAATACCAACAAGCGCATTTTGACAGTCTAAACAAAACTACGATGCTGCTGTAGAGATGAGCCAACCAGCTATCAAATTACTATTGTGTATGCTAAATTGAGTTGTATGAACACCACTCAATTTAAATCTAAATTGCCTCAATTTATTTTTCTGTTTGAACATAGCATTAAGCACAATTTTGGTTAGATAAATATAACTAAATCAATGAATATTAACAAAGCAGCACTGTTTGTTTGCACATATATACATAAGTTCATGTACGTATGCAAGTTAACAGTACACTTCCCACAGTGCCGTTATGGCAATCATAAACAAATATTCCATTTCTCAAGCCACTGGCATTTCAGTAAGCAGACTAAACAATTATTGTATTCTCAAGCTACTGGCATTCCAGTAAGCAGACTAAACAAAGATTATATTTCTCAAGCCACTGGCATTTCATTGAATAAACATTCCATTTCTCACGCATCGGTTTTCAAGGGCAAATCCGATGCAACGCTTATATTGTAAATATTGAATTAAGTTATAAATAAGAGCAATTGTTGAAAATAAAGTCAGTTTGGATTCTGAGTTTGGTGTCAATGTTACATTCTGTAACTAACCATACAAAATTCTTATTATTTTTTAAAAACCCCTCCTAAAGTAGGAGGACGATAATTGGCGCCCGGCGTGTGGGGCACGCGTTGTAAAAATAAGTATCGTCAAAGGACGAGAAAAAATAAAAAAACACAAAAGTTAAACAACAAGGTTTTTAAAAAAAGTATCGTCAAAGGACGAGAAAGAACAAAAAAAACCCAAAAGTTAAACAACAAAATTTTTGAAATAAGTATCGTCAAAGGACGAGAAAGAACAAAAAAAAATACAAAAGTTAAACAACAAAATTTTTTTAAATAAGTATCGTCACTGGACGAGAAAGAACCAAAAACACAAAAGTAAAACAACAAAAAATTGTTTTCAAAACTTTAACTAACTACCATTGTGAATTCATACAAGTGGTTTGAAAAAAACATTAACAATAGTAAACAGCTTCAATCATCTGTTGAATCGCTGTTCGAATACTTAAATCATTTAATGTGAAGTTCGTGGGTTGAAATTTGAAAATTGACAAGAAAAATACAAGTGAGCAGCTAACAGCAAAATAAGTCCATGGAGAAATAAATTTAATAGTGTGCAAAAACAAAAGCGAATTTAAAAACGTAATTCTTGAATTACTCGTATCACAACAACAACAAAACAAACATACAACCATAACATTGAATAAGAGGAAGAAGTAAACGAGAGGAGAAGAGCAGTTCAGAAAGTAGCAGAGGAAAAAAGGAAGCTGTATATAAATTTGATGTTACAGGACCAGTGAGAGCAGCAGTACGGCAGTGAAGTAAGATTAATTTTTATGCTATTTAGTGACTAAAGATTCATTCTTGTACTTACGCTATTTAAAAAAAAAAACAATTACTAAAAATATTTAAGTGTGGATTTGTTGATACAAGTATTTAGAAGTATGTCGTTAGAAAGTGAAAATGAAGCCCTAGTGGCTAGGTTAATAGCCGCGACTAACGCTTCATTAAAATTAGAGGTAGCGGAATTGCGCAGGCAAATCGAGGGGATGACTCAGGCAGCTACCATCGCGGAGTACAAGCCTGAGATCATCAACCAGCAAATAAAGTGCGAGGAGTCTTTAGAGATAATAAAGTATTTGCTCGAATTCACGGGAAAGCAAAATAAATATGTTAGTTGGAGGAAATCCGCTAATAACACAATGAGTTTATACGTTAGAGGCAGCCGTAGGTATTTCGCTGCACTAACAATATTAAGAAATAAAATTACACAGGAAGCCAATGATTTGCTATCAAATCATGGGACAGTGCTAAATTTTGATGCCATTTTGGCACGATTAGATTTCGCATACGCCGACAAGAGGCCAGCCCACATTATTGAACAGGAGATGAGCATTTTGAGACAAGGCTCTAATTCAATAATTGATTATTATAATAAGGTTAACGAGAAATTAACGTTGTTGATAAATAAAACGATCATGACCTACGGTACTGACAGTTCAGTCACTAGGGAACTTAATGCCAAGAATAGGCGAGATGCTGTACGCATATTTATAACCGGATTGAATGGGAATTTATCAAATATCCTGTTTTCATTGTCACCAAGTGATCTGCCGAACGCTTTGGCAAAGGCCCATTTTTCGCCTTCAGCAAATAATGGGCAAAATAATTATAACCATAGAAGAAACTTCAATAATAATCTGAGGTTTGCACAAGAACAGCCTCAAAGAAATTTCGGGCAAAGAATTGAAAGGGTGCAACCACAACCGACCCCAATGGATGTTGATTCCAGCATCAGGGTACAAAATCGGCCGCAGCCAAGACCTGCTTATAATTACCAAAGTAATAACAATCAAAGTGGTAATATAGAAAAAAGACCACATGGAAGCACGCAGCAGACCGTGCAACCACCCAATAAGGCATTGCGTGTTAATAATATAAATGAGGATCATTTTTTAGACCAAAATTAGCTTTGCCATACATTTTTTTGTATGACAGGGCAATAGGTAAAAATTGTAAAATATTAGTTGACACAGGAGCAACTAGCTGTTATATAAAGTCAGGTATTTACAAGAATAGAAATGAACTGGCTATACATAAAAGAGTTAAAACAATTAACGGCTATTCAATAATACGTTACTATCATTTTATAACTTTGTTCGGTAAAAAGCAAATTTTTTATGAAATTGAAAATTTGGAAGCAGATTTGCTGATCGGATATAAGTTCTTGAGAGACATAAAAGCGGTGATTAATCTTGAAAGGAGGAGGTTGATAATAAATAACGATAAAGAAGCAGAAATATTTAGCTTGGGAAGTGAATCCGAGCGACAGGAAAATTTAGAAAATGAAAATACTTTAAGAGCAAGGACTTCTAAAGTGCCAGCCGATGGTAATACCGGCAAAAGAAAGGAAGATAAAGAAGAAAACACTCGGGACAAAGAAATCCTGAGACGCCAGCCGAAGAGAATTCCGGCAAGTTTTAAAATAAAACACGTTCATAAAAATAATTTGAATATAAAAAATTCGGGAGAAGATCCTGAAAAGCCAGTCGTTGAATTATCCGACAAAATAAATAGTGAAAAGGGAGCGTTGAATACAATTACTTTGGAGGAAGAATCCTTTGAAGCACCAGCCGATGTATGTTCTGGCAATGCAAAAGATAATTACAAACCCTGTAGTAGGAAAGTGTCAAATAAATTTATTGATATGGAAATGGATAGCGGGATCACCAGACCATGATGATTTGGTGTTAGTAAATAACAAATTGAACGAATTAACGGATAATAATAATAAACAGTACACTACAAACTCTGAAATTTTTAAAGAAATTTATAGATTAACTGAAACCATAAAAAGCTTAAATGGAGACGAATATGTTAAATTGCTTGTAAAACGAAGAAATGAATTTTTAATGTCGGAATTACAAAATCTCGTTAATACTATAGCAATGGCAAAAGTAGGAATTTTAAATCCAGTAATTTTACATTTTGATGAAATAGAGAAGATAACCGAAAATGAGCACGGACGACTGTCTATATCAGATATAATAGACGTATCTACTTTTAAAATATTGCAAAATGAAGATGTAATAGTTATTTACATAAAATATCCAAAAATTATATTTGATTGTAAATTGTTTGAAGTAAGGCCAATTGCCCAAATAGATAGGTAAGCGACTAATTGCAAAAGAAATTGCAAAATGTAACGACAAATATGTTAATGTTGAAAATTGTAAAAAAGAATTGATAAACACCTATTGTAAAATTAATAATACAAATGGTTGCTTGTCAGATATTTTAACTGGGAATAAAGCTAAATGTAAAAAAATTAAAGAAGGCAATAAACAAATAGATGAAATAAAACAGGGTGCTATATTAGTTTCAGGGAAGCATATTATCAATAATCAGGAAGTAGATGGAATTTATTCAGTTACATTTGAAAATCAAACAAATATTGATAATGTTACATATGAAAATATAGATTCAAAAATATGGCAGTATGTCAGCAATAGTAAAGTAAGTAATTTTGAAATTGTAGATTACATTGAGTCAAAAGACTATAATTTGGAATTTGAAAACATTAATTTGATAAACTATGTAAGAAATGAAATACAATCACATCCTGTTTATTGGATTGTCATTGTATTAACATGTATTATAATTATAATATATATATTTTTTAAGATCAACAAAGTGGTTGAGAGATGGAAAACAAATAGACAGTCAATAAAACAAGAGGAAATTTTTAATGAATTAACCGTTAAAATTAATCAACTTTACAGAAATTACAGAATCGGGGCGATTCTCTTAAAGAAAGGGGGGAGTTAACAGTACACTTCCCACAGTGCTCTTATGGCAATCATAAACAAATATTCCATTTCTCAAGCCACTGGCATTTCAGTAAGCAGACTAAACAATTATTGTATTCTCAAGCTACTGGCATTTCAGTAAGCAGACTAAACAAAGATTATATTTATATTTCCCAAGCCACTGGCATTTCATTGAATAAACATTCCATTTCTCACGCATCGGTTTTCAAGGGCAAATCCGATGCAACGCTTATATTGTAAATATTGAATTAAGTTATAAATAAGAGCAATTGTGGAAAATAAAGTCAGTTTGGATTCTGAGTTTGGTGTCAATGCTACATTCTGTAACTAACCATACAAAATTCTTATTATTTTTTAAAAACCCCTCCTAAAGTAGGAGGACGATAATTTGCATACATGTGCATGCTCATATGTACAAGCGATGAGTGTAATACTGTTTTCACACAGAAACTTAATGATCTCATTTCACCTGCTAATGAAATCGTAAATTTTTTGCTTTCACACAGAAGTAACTGCTCGATTTGTATGAAGGATGAGACAGACAATCATGGCGGAACGATATAAGGTGGGAGCATGGTGACATACCTACAAACAAAAAAAATTCCATGTGCTTCTAAATTCGATGGACAAATGTCAAAATCGTACTACGCCGGTAGTTGATGTATCAAATCAAATAAAAAAGAGCTTATTATATACAAAATTATTTAAAAAGGTTATAATCAGCTGTTCGATGCGGCCACCTTGTATCGTTCCGCCATGCAGACAATGACATTTGCTTTGATAAATGACATTTTTAAGCACTGAACACACCAAAAACTAAGAAGCGGAAACGGAAGCGGAACGCTGCCAACAGAGTTGCATTGTGCTTTTGAGTTCATTAGGCATTCGATTAGCTACTAATGAAATAATTATAGATTCGAATTTTGTAGGGAAGATTGAGCTCAATAAGCGTCTTAATGTAGAAAATTGTATTTATTATTCAATAAGCCTCCTGTGTGAAAATAGTATAAGATAAACAGATATTTATACTCAGTTGAGCAGAGCTCACAGAGTATATTAACTTTGATTGAATAACGGTTGGTTGTACAGGTATAAAGGAATCGAGATAGATATAGACTTCCATATATAAAAATCATCAGTATCGAAAAAAAATTTGGTTAAGCCATGTCCGTCCGTCCGTCCGTCCGTCTGCCCGTTAACGCGATAACTTGAGTAAATTTTGAGATATCTTGACGAAATTTGGTACGTAGATTCCTGGGGGCTCATCTCAGATCGCTATTTAAAATGAACGATATCGGACTATAATCACGCACACTTTTTCGATATCGAAAATTTCGAAAAATCGAAAAAGTGCGATAATTCATTACCAAATAAAGGTTAAGCGATGAAACTTGGTAGGTGAGTTGAACTTATGACGCAGAATAGAAAACTTGTAAAATTTTGGACAATGGGCGTAGCACCGCCCACTTTTAAAAGAAGGTAATTTAGAAGTTTTGCAAGCTGTAATTTGGCAGTCGTTGAAGATATCATGATGAAATTTGGCAGGAACGTTACTCTTATTACTATATATCTGCTTAATAAAAATTAGCAAAATCTGAGAACGACCACGCCCACTTTTTAAACATTTTTTTTTAATTCAAATTTTAAAAGAAAAGTTAATATCTTTACAGTATATAAGTAAATTACGTCAACATTCAACTCCAGTAATGATATGGTGCAACAAAATACAAAAATAAAAGAAAATTTCAAAATGGGCGTGGCTCCGCCCTTTTTCATTTAATTTGCCTAGGATACTTTTAATGCCATAAGTGGAACAAAAATTTACCAATCCTTGTGAAATTTGGTAGAGGCTTAGATTCTAGGACGATAACTGTTTTCTGTGAAAAAGGGCGAAATCGGTTGAAGCCACGCCCAGTTTTTATACACAGTCGACCGTCTGTCCTTCCGCTCGGCCGTTAACACGATAACTTGAGCAAAAATCGATATATCTTTACTAAACTCAGTTCACGTAATTATCTGAACTCACTTTTTCTTGGTATAATAAATGGCCGAAATTCGACTATGACCACGCCCACTTTTTCGATATCGAAAATTACGAAAAACGAAAAAAATGCCATATTTATATACCAAATACGAAAAAAGGGATGAAACATGGTAATTGTATTGGTCTATTGACGCAAAATATAACTTTAGAAAAAAACTTGGTAAAACGGGTGGGACACCTACCATATTAATTAGAAGAAAATGAAAAAGTTTTGCAGGGCGAAATCAAAAGCCCTTGGAATCTTGGAAGGAATAATGTTCGTGGTATTACATATATAAATAAATTAGCGGTACCCGACAGATGATGTTCTGGATCACCCTGGTCCACATTTTGGTCGATATCTTGAAAACGCCTTCACATATACAACTAAGGGCCACTCCCTTTTAAAACCCCCATTAATACCTTTAATTTGATACCCATATCGTACAAACACATTCTAGAGTCACCCCTAGTCCACGTTTATGGCGATATCTGGAAAAGGCGTCCACCTATAGAACTAAGGCCCACTCCCTTTTAAAATACTCATTAACACCTTTCATTTGATACCCATATAGTACAAACAAATTCTCCTTTTTAAAATACTCATTAACACCTTTCATTTGATACCCATATCGTACAAACAAATTCTAGAGTCACCCCTGGTCCACCTTTATGGCGATATCTCGAAAAGGCGTCCACCTATAGAACTAAGGCCCACGCCCTTTTAAAATACTCATTAACACCT
Source organism: Eurosta solidaginis (assembly GCF_040869045.1). Classification (NCBI taxonomy): domain Eukaryota; kingdom Metazoa; phylum Arthropoda; class Insecta; order Diptera; family Tephritidae; genus Eurosta; species Eurosta solidaginis. Next base: position 116,423,174 of record NC_090319.1, on the reverse strand, counting down.
TTCATTTGATACCCATATTGTACAAACGCATTCTAGAGTCACCCCTGGTCCACGTTTATGGCGATATCCCGAAAAGGCGTCCACCCATAGAACTAAGGCCCACTCCCTTTTAAAACACTTGTTAACACCTTTCGTTTGATACCCATATTGTACAAACGTTTTATAGAGTCAACCCTTTTATAACGATATTCCCAAAAGGCGTCCACCTATAGAACTAAGGCCCACGCCCTCTTAAAATACTCATTAACACCTTTCATTTGATACTGACATCGTACAAACAAATTCTAGAGTCACCCCTGGTCCATCTTTATGGCGATATCTGAAAAGGCGTCCATCTATAGAACTTAGGCCCACGCCCTTTTAAAATACTCATTAATACCTTTCATTTGATACCCATATCGTACAAAATAAATTCTAGAGTCACCCCTGGTCCACCTTTATGGCGATATCTCGAAAAGGCGTCCACCTATAGAACTTAGGCCCACTCCCTTTTAAAATTATCATTAACACATTTCATTTGATACCCATATCGTACAAACAAATTCTAGAGTCAGGCCTGGTCCAACTTTATGGCGATATCCCTAAATGGCGTCCATCTATAGAACTATGGCCCACTTCCTCTTAAAATACTCTTTAATACCTTCCATTTGATACACATGTCATACAAACACATTCCAGGGTTACCCTAGGTTCATTTTCCTACATGGTGATTTTCCCTTACTTTGTCTCCACAGCTCTCAACTGAGTATGTAATGTTCGGTTACACCCGAACTTAGCCTTCCTTACTTGTTTATTTTACTATTCGAATAATAAGGAAAGGAATTCGAATAAATGGAAGCGAATAAACGAATAAAAATTTCGAATAAATATTATTCGAATTACGAATACCTGGCGAATAAAAGAGTTTATTATATGAATAGTCCCACCCCTGATTTATATCTATTACACTCTGTCAAAAATTACGATACGATAGTTAACGTATAACACCAATATTGCCAATTCGATCACGGAAAACACGATGGGACCCTGAATTTTACTATTTCACTCAAGAATTTCTGAAAACTATAACCCTATTAATAATTTAACAATTTGAATTTCAGAACTATCATGTGAGTGTGCACCAAATTTTGTAACTGTTGCGATGTACGATACTGAAAAGAAAAATCCAATATGCATTAAAAGGTGCGATGATTACTGCCAAGATGTACGAGCCAATGATAGTAAAGTTTCCTGCGAGTTCAAATTAATTAATTTTACTCACTCTAACAATTACTATCTAACACGATCTGGAACAACATCAAGACCAATACGTTTGACATACGATGACTATCACATAAATGATACTCGTATATGCAATATTTGCGATTTGAAGTATAATTTTCGTTATCTCGACTATTGTATTGGCAATCAGGTACTTAAACCATATTTAAAGTATAACTCAATTTGGCAATCAATAGGCGGAAGCGACATGCACTTTGGTGATCTGAAATTTGTGGCTTTTTTTTGTCTATCATTACACAATAGTACTGCTTGCAATCAACTGGCAAATCTTTGTATAATGTCACATTTTTCTGCTGATAAAAATTCACCGTGCAGTCTCTTGACTCAGTTATCCGATGTTGTTATAAAATACGCCAGCATGGATGAGAACGTAGAAGCAACTAAGCCATCGTTATTCTTCAAAAGGGGGGAAAAAACTGCAAAAATGATGATGGAACCATTATCTGTGGGCACAAACAGTAAAGAGGTAAGTGTGTTTTTATACTAGTAGTCCTAGCACACTGGTCTTTTAATAGATCCCGAACCCAGCGACTCCCGTGTGTTTTGAAACAATGCCACAACTAATTTTATAAACAAGTAAGAAATAAGTTTCATGTTATGTATGTTACATATCTGTGGCAGGGTTGAGTCATTTTGAAATGAAACAAATCAAAATAAAAAATTATTCATCATTTTAAATTTTCTAATTGATGAATAAAAAGTTATTTTTTATTCAAGAATTTCTTGAATAATGAATAACATTTTCTCGTTATTCAAAATATTCTGATTGATGATAACCGCTAATTCTTATTTTTGCAAAATTTGAATAAAGAGTTGAGTTATTCACCCCTATTCTGCATTTCGATTACGTTCCCGTTCTACGCTCCGCTTTAATCGAAGTTTGGTATTCTGCATTACGACGGAATCGTAAAGAGAAGAGGAAGAGCAAATGGTTTTTCGAAATCAGCTGTTAGTACGTGTGAACATTGGAACAAAATAAATTAAAGAAAATTTGTAAAAAACACTGAAAAACGTTTATATTTTATTATCCACGCCATTTTGTACAAAAAAAAAGCAATAGAATATATTGCCGCAGTGTTATATTTTTTGAGTGAAGTTCTTTCATAATTGTAAGTGTGTTTTTGTCGTTCTTTTGGCCAATTCCCTGCCGTGGCCACCAAGTTTTGTTAAAACGGATTCCTGCACGAATATAGTTGATATTTTCTGAATTTTAAGGATGCTAATTTCATTGCACTGGCCTAAAATACTTTATAAAGGTTTATTTATTCTTTCCGCAAGGATTGTTTACGTTTTCGCTTCACCTTTTCTTATTTAGGTTCAAAAAAAACTTTCGACTTAACAAGGATGCTTTCAGGTATGTGTTAGATACTTTTGCGGGGCAAATACGTCCAAGGACTTCGACATCGACATGTTGTTTTTGACCTGGAAACATATAAAAAACAATCATCATCAAGCCTTCTACGTTTCTTAACAAGTTTTACTTACATTTTTGTTGAAATTTTGTTATAAATTAATAAAAAAATAAAAAGAAAAGATTTTTCCGCCAACTAATTTGCAACTTAGAAAAAAGGAACTACGATCGAAATGCAGAATACAAAAAATCGAACGATTCGAAGTTGGATCGAAAGAGATTGGAACACAGAATACCAAAATTGCCAAATCGAAAAAATTCCAATCCAAGTCGAAATGCAGAATAGGGCTGATTATTCCTTATTTACAAAATATGGAATAACAATAAAATTTTAGTTTTTATTCAGTTATCCAAAAATAAAAAAATAAACCATCGAGATGCCCTGAAAATATACCTAAATGCGTAACCAGTTCGTGTGTAGTTCTGAAGCTTCTTAGGGTAATATTGAGATGATTTTGGGGAGTATTCGGGGTTTTTTTTTGGGGCGGTTGGGGGTAATTTCTGGGACACCAAAAGGATCCTCCCGGGGCCTATTGGGGTCCATTCCAGAGGCTCCGTCGCGATCCTTCTAGGGTTTTGGGGTCATTTCGGGATGACTTTTGCGACTCCCTCGAGGTCTTTTGGAGGTCATTTTGGCATGCTTTAGGGGAGTACCACGGGGTCCTACCGGGGTCATTCCGTGATCTTTTTGGGACTCCCTCGGGGTCATTTGGGGGTCATTCCGGGATGATTTTGGGGACTTTCTCGGGGTCATTTCGGGATTGTTTTGGGGACTCCCTCGGGGTTATTCCGGGATGGTTTTGGGGACTCCCTCGGGGTCATTTCGGGGTCATTCCGGGATGGTTTAGAGGACTCCCTCGGGGTCATTTCGGGATGGTTTTGGGGACTCCCTCGGGGTCATTTCGGGGTCATTCCGGGATGGTTTTGGGGACTCCCTCGGGGTCATTTGGGGGTCTTTCGTAGGGCATTTCGGTGTGGTTTGGGACTCCCAAGGGGTCATTTCGGGGTGGTTTTGGGGACTCGCAAAGGGTCATTTGGGATTAATTTCGTGTGGATTCCAGGATCCCGGAAGGATTCCGAACTGATCCCGAGGAAGTCCCCAAAAAGATCCCGGAATGACGTACGAATGACCCCCAAATGACCCCGAGGGAGTCCCCAAAACCATCCCGAAATGACCCCGAAATGACCCCGAGGGAGTCCCTAAGAAGATCCCGGAATGACCTACGAATAACCCCCAAATGACCCCGAGGGAGTCCCCAAAACCATCCCGGAATGACCCCGAGGGAGTCCCCAAAACCATCCCGAAATGACCCCGAAATGACCCCGAGGGAGTCCCCAAAAAGATCCCGGAATGACCTACGAATGACCCCCAAATGACCCCGAGGGAGTCCCCAAAACCATCCCGAAATGACCCCGACGGAATCCCCAAAACCATCCCGAAATGACCCCGAAATGACCCCGAGGGAGTCCGCAAAACCATCCCGGAATGACCCCGAAATGACCCCGAGGGAGTCCCCAAAATCATCCCGGAATGACCCCGAGGGAATCCCCAAAACTATCCCGAAATGACCTAGGAATGGCCCCGAAATTACCCCGAGGGAGTCCCCAAAACCATCCCGAAATGACCCCGACGGAATCCCCAAAACCATCCCGAAATGACCCCGAAATGACCCCGAGGGAGTCCCCAAAACCATCCCGGAATGACCCCGAGGGAGTCCCCAAAAAGATCCCGGAATTACCTACGAATGACCCCCAAATGACCCCGAGGGAGTCCCCAAAATCATCCTGGAATGACCCCGAGGGAATCCCCAAAACTATCCCGAAATAACCTAGGAATGGCCCCGAAATTACCCCGAGGGAGTCCCCAAAACCATCCCGAAATGACCCCGAGGGAGTCCCCAAAACCATCCCGGAATGACCCCGAAATGACCCCGAGGGAGTCCCCAAAACCATCCCGAAATGACCCCGAAATGACCCCGAGGAAGTCCCCAAAATCATCCCGGAATGACCCCCAAATGACGCCGAGGGAGTCCCAAAAAGATCACGGAATGACCCCGGGAGGACTCCGTGGTACTTCCCTAAACCATGCCAAAATGACCTCCAAAAGACCTCGAGAGAGTCGCAAACGTCATCCCGAAATGACCCCAAAACCCTAGAAGGATCGCGAGGGAGCCCCTGGAATGGACCCCAATAGGCCCCGGGAGGATCCGCATGGTGTCCCAGAAATTACCCCCAAACCGCCCCCAAAAAACCCCACGAACACCCCCCAAAATCATCTCAATATTACCCTAGGAAGCTTTAGAACTACACACGAACTGGTTACGCATTTGGGTATATTTTCAGGGCATCTCGATGGTTTATTTTTTTATTTTTGGATAACTGAATAAAAACCAAAATTTTATTGTTATTCCATATTTTGTAAATAAGGAATAATAACTCAACTCTTTATTCAAATTTTGCAAAAATAAGAACGAGCGGTTATCATCAATCAGAATATTTTGAATAACGAGAAAATGTTATTCATTATTCAAGAAATGCTTGAATAAAAAATAACATGTTATTCATCACTCAAGTTTTCTTGAATAATGAATAAAAATTTATTTTTTATTTTTTCGTCAATGGTTATTCAAATTTGTTGATAATGCCCATCCCTGATCTGTGGACATTTGACAAAACGACTTCTCTCGAAATAAGACAATTTTCCAAGATTTTTATCATATATGTACATATATGAAATTTCAAGGCGCTTATTACTTATAGCCATATTCCTAGGAACGTTAGTTCAAAAGTTATAACGGTAATCAAAATAACTTCTTTCGACTTTTTCACAATTACGTGTGATAAAAGAGTTTGTCTCGATTAAGTTGGAATTTCCAATGTAAAAATCATAACGGAAATTTATCAAAAAAACTTGTCTCTGTTTATCTTTTGAGTTTGACGAACTTGACAAAACCACTTCTTTCGATTGAAGTTCTTTTGTTAAATGCCTGCTTAAAAAAGCTGCTTTCTCAATTTGAACAAGTTCAAATTTAGTTGCCAAATGAAATTGTGACAGAACATCTTGTATCAATACAGGTTATTTATTGCGAAATAAAGTGTAAAAAGTGTAATCTTACTTGCAGAGAAGTACTTTAGCCAAACTTATAGAAGTAAAATAGCCAAATGCTTTTCGATAATAAAACAAATTTTATTGAAAAAAATGGGAAGAGGTAAAAAATTAGTGGCTTTAGCCAAAAAAATAAAAGCTCCGATATATGCCCTAATGTAAGTGTGCAAAATAAAAAAGGAGTTCATCCGTTTAGCTTCGTGGATGGTGAAGTGTTGTTGAATGAACTCCCAAATGAAACAGCTTCATCCTGTAAAGTGCTCTTCGATAATAATAACATTTCTAAGTTGCGATATCTAAATACTTCCCAATTTAGGAGCATTGAAAGCGACCTCTCGGAAGAAGATATATTTCATGAAACTGATTACAACGATACAGAGTATGTGCCTTAGGGCAGTTCTGGTCATAATAATACATCGGAAAGTATCAGAATGATGGAAGATTTAATTGAATCAAACCTTAGCGATACAGCTTCATCACAATGAAATGAGGAACTCCTTCTGAATAATCCAAAGCCACAAAATTTTATGAAAACTAATATACTAAACAAAAATTTGGGAAAAGAATTTGTTACATGGAAGAATAAGACAATGCCAGCCAAGAAAACTGAAAAATAGTCGATTTCCATAGAATGTGTAATACAAAAATCACAGTGGACCAACAGGACAAAATATTCAAAGCATACTGGGAACTGGGGGATTATAACAATCGACGCTATTATATTGCTCGTATGATACACATAGAGCCCAAAAAAGTGAAACGCTTAGATAAGCCTCAAATTCAAGAAATCAACAGTTTATTTATTTTTTACTTAGAAAATAATGGACAGGCAACTGGAGTATGCAAAAGGTGTTTTTAAAAATATTTGGGGAGACGGATCAAAGTATTAAAACTGTAAGTTTTCAAAAGATCAAAGGCCATTTTGGTGGAGATGTGGTAAATGACCAACGAGGCAAGCATCCTCCACATCATAAGTTGTCAATAGAAAAATATAATGAAGTGCTTGAACTTATACACAGTATACCTGAGTACCAAAGCCATTACAGTCGTCGTCACACTAGTCAGCTATATCTCCGACGTGGCCTAAACCTTGCTCTCTTATGTAGATTGTATAAAGAAAAGTACTCTGAACCGGTTTCAGAAACAGAATATCAAAAAATATTTCGTCAGCTAAATATAAATTTTAAGAAGCCTCAAATTGATCTTTGCAATAAATGTCAAATCCTAAAATCCCGTGTAGGAAACACATCGGAGGAAAATGAAAAGAAACAACTCTTAATGGAACAAAAAGGACATCACGATGATGTAGATTTTGCATATAACTGCAAAAAAAACTGACAAAGAGATATCCATTGACAATGGGAATGTAAAACGTTTTCGTTTGACTTACAGCAACTCTTCAATGTTTTTAAACAAACGTCCATTATGGACATTCAATTTAACAGTGCACCAGGGAGAAACGAAAAAGCAAACTGTTACATATGGCACGAAGTAATTGCAAAATGTGGAGCAAATGATTTTGGCTCCTGCATTTTTAAATGTTTGATGAGCTCGCAAGAATCTATTACTCATGTTATTATGTACAGGGACTCATGCCCGGGACACAATCGTAACTCTTACATTTCGGCTATGTTTGAACAAGTTATCGAGAAGCATCCTACTATAGTGGTTATATACCATAAATTTCTAGTTGTGGGACACACGCATCTTGAATGTTATTCCGTGCAAACACAGATTGAAAAGAAAAATATGTCAGGATCCATTCAGCATCCGCACGACTGGGCCAACCTTAGATATAGCTGCTACGAGTACTAAATACGTCGTACATGAAATTAATCAGGAAGAGTTTTTTGACTTCAGTGCCCTCCTTAAAATGAACTACACTTGGAGAACGAAAAACTCAAAAGGTAATTTTCACATAATAACTTATAAATTACAAAATCTTCGTTATTAAACATATAACGATACTTATGTATATGTATATATTTAGTATATTTATTTAATCTCCTAAATTTCAGATGCAAAGTTGGAGTGGGAAAACGTTCGCTGGATGCGCTATGAGAAACAAAAGCCTGGAGTTTTGCAATATAAAACGTCTTTGAAACCAGAAGTGAAATTTAATGAGTTAAACATCAATCCACGTCGACCAGGAAAGTCGAATCCTCTATTGCCGACGAGCTATACATCTTTGTTGTCTATAACAAAAAACAAAAAGCAAGATTTACGGGATATGCTGCCCCTGATCAACCCCGATTTTCATAACTTTTATAGAACTTCTGCTGGGTGAATGCGAAGTCTAAGCTGATTCGAACCTAGATGATAAAGAGCATACTTAATAATAATAATTATTATTTTTTCTATACGTATGTATATGCAAATAGTAATTTAATATTATACACAATGTTTTTGAATTCTTTACTTCTCGAAAAAAAACGTTAATATATTAATTTTTCTTCGAGTTATGGCTCGCGAAACATAGAAAATTGGTTAGCCAAAAAAGGTGCAGTGCCACGCCCATTTTAATAATTTTAATATTCTCTAACTTTTTGTTATGATTCCATTTAGAAAGTTGACATTAAGTTCTTTTTCGCAAAGGTATAGCTTATTATATTCGTCTACGACCCTTTTAAATGTATTTTATATAAATGTGGAGTGTTCCTTAACCGATCTCGCCCATTTTTTCTAGAAATATGTCTTTCACCATACAGTTTTCTTCGAGTTTTTGCTCCCGAAACATAGAAAATTTCACAGTCATAAAAGGGGCGGTGGCACCTATTTTCAAAAATTAGAATTTGTTCCCATTTTTTGTTATAATTCCACTAGGGAAAAGAAATGCCATTGATATAAAGCTCTTTTTTGCAAAGATATAGCTTATTTCATTCGTCCACGACCCTTCTAAAAATCTTTGATATAAAAGTGGGCGTGGTCCTTAACCGATTTCGTTAATTTTTCTTCGAAGCATTTCTTATAGTAAAGGCAAGCTCTCTGCTGAATTTTGTTACGATAGGTTTAAAGGTTTTTGATTTATGATTAATAATATTTGTAAAATTTATTTTATCACAAAGGGGGGTGCCACGCCCATTTTCAAAAATGTTTTCAAATTTGTATCAAAGGTCAATATCAGCCCACACATCAAATTTCAACATTCTAGGTGTGTTATTTACTAAATAATCAGGCTTTTTGTGTTTTCCAAAATGTTGTATATAAAAGTGGGCATGGTTATCATCCGATTTCGATCATTTTCAATACCAATCTATTCTGGGTTCAGGTAACCCCGCACTGAAAGAAATGGTGCTAGTGAAATCAACAAATCGGTTCTGTTGTTCTTGACTTAACGGAGATTTGGTGAAATTGATCGAATTATGGTAAATCGACCGAGTTCTTTGTCAAGCGAACAAATTAGTTTAGTCATTTCAACAGAAGAGAAATTGGCGCTCTTAAGTTAACAAAATTCTGTAAAATTGACAGATACCTAATCAATCTAACTGATTTTTCTGTTAGCACAACTGATCTCACTGCTCATTTCAATGCATGAGCAAATTTCAAAGAGAATTTTACGACTGCGCTCTCTATTTTGTACTTATGACGATGGTGCCACTTGTTAAAAAAGAAACACCAAAATAAGAAAACCACCAAATTGAAAAAAAAAAATAACACAAACTGGGGAAACAACAAAAAACTAGTTTCTCAGTTATCAAAACAAAACGAAAAAGCCTTTTTTGAATTTACTGTGCATAGCACTGCAAAAAATTATGCGATACCGGGAAACCTATTTATCGGGTACAATTTTGCAACTTCTCCTCCAAGCGAAATGCAAATTTGCGCCCTCTTGTTGCAAAAGTTTTGTTTGAACGAACAGTTATTTTCCAAAGTTACTAACATTTTGTTCAAGTTTTTACGAATTTTCACTCACGCGAACGTGTCTAATAAGATAATAAAAAATATTATTTTTTAATGTTGATGTTTCCGACAGCATAAACGTTTGAATTGTTTTGGAATCGTTTCAAAATAAAGTGTTACGAGAATTAAACTTGCCGAATTACATGTAAACTTACTCCTGTGGTGAATTACCTTCCGCGATTTGATTCTTTACTTTTCTATAACATAGAAGTTTTCTATTTAAAATGTTATGTCAAACATATCGTCGCCCGCTAGCCAGAAGCATGAATGTGCAATTTTTCCGATTTCGTGTTAGAGGCCTCTTTGGATTACCCCTTAGATTCTCTAGGTTCTACTTAAATCTAGAGCTTCCTACGTACATGGAAACCCCAATAATTTACAATGCCGTTTTCACGAATGTATAATTCAATCACAAAAAGTTGAGCCAGAAAAATGAATGTGGCATATTGTATGACACATTCGTTGATATGGCTTTGGTAGTTAACCAAATATTTAAATATTTATTTTTTTAAAATATTATTTAATTTAATTTTGAGTTTAAATATTTTCCAACTAATTAGAATTTTCTTTTTTTGAAGTTATTAAAAATTTTAAGTTAACACGAAAACTCAATTAAAAATTATTTTAAAAATTAAAGTAAAGAATACAAAGTAGTTAACACTATATTTACTCCCCCTCCAAGAAAATTTAAAACATACAAATTATTAATTAATATTAAATGTAACCTTTTTTTGTTTTTTGTTGTTTAATGTATTTGTATTTAAATTAGTGTTAATAAGTATGTTTGCTGGTTTAAGTAAATCAATTGAAATATTTTTAATATTATTTTTGTATTGAATTGTAAATGTTTTATGTTTCTTAGAGACAACTTTAAAAGGTCCTTCATAAGGTGATTCTAAATTAGATTTACGACGAACTTTAACAAAAACATACTCACAATTTTCTAATTTTTTAGGAACGAAAAAGTTTCTTTGTTATGATGAAAAACTTTAGAAAGAACAAGCGAAAAATATTCTCTTATTTTGTGAAGAGCGTCATTAGAAAAATCATGTTCTTTATTACTATTTGAAATAATTAATTCACCAGGTATTCTAAGTGTTTGGCCATAAACAAGTTCAGCAGATGAACATTTAAATCTTCTTTAATAGAAGTTCGTAAACCAAGTAGAATGAATGGTAAAATGTCAGACCAATGAACCGAGTCGTTTGATGCTGTAATTGCTGCTTTTAAAGTTCGATGATATCTCTCTATCATGCCATTTGCTTGGGGATGGTAAGGAGATGTATGAATTTTATGAGAACCTAAAAGTTTAGTTAATTCCGTAAAAAATTTTGAAGTGAATTGTGAACCTTGATCTACTGTAATATTCAATGGTATACCAAATCGTGGTATATAATTTTGAATAAAAGTTTTTACTATAGTATTTGTTGAAATATCTTTAAGTGGATAAGCTTCAGGACAACGTGAAAATCTGTCAATAATTGTTAAAATGTAACAATTTTCATTCGAAACTGGAAGAGGTCCAACAATATCCATATGAATATGTTCAAATCGACCTGATGGTATTTGAATTTTTTGAATAGGAGATTTAGTATGTCTTGAAATTTTGGATTTTTGACAATTGATACAAGATGAAGTCCAATCGTTAATTTCTTTACGCATGTTAGGCCAATAATATTTATTTTGAATTAATTTTCTAGTTGTTCTTATACTTGGATGAGACAATGAGTGAAATTTGTCAAATATTGTTCTTCTCATAGAATGTGGAACATAAGGTCGAAAAGGTTGTAGAGAAACATCACACCATATGTTTAAATTAATAACTGGAATATGAATTTCTTTAAAATGTATCAGTTTGTTGTTCTTTATATAAAGTTTCTAAATTTATATCTTGAGTTGAAATTGCATTTATTTCTGGAATACGGGTAAGGGTGTCGGCAACTATGTTGTCTTTTCCACGTATATATTGAATATAATTTGTAAATTGAGCAATATATTCAAGATGACGTAGTTGACGAGGAGATCTATCTACTTTAGAACTTAGAACATGAATTAAATAAAGGTTTAGGATCAGTATAAATTGTAAAAGTTCTACCTTCAAGAAAATGTTTAAAATGTTTAATTGAATTTTAAATTGCCAAAAGTTCACGATAAAATGTTGAATATTTAGTTTCTGTTGTAGTTAATTTTCTTGAAAAATAAGCTAAGGGTTCTAGTATATTATTGCTAGTTTGTTGAAGAACTGCTCCAATAGCAACATTTGATGCATCTACTGCTAATGATAAAGTACCATTTTTGTCGAAATGTGTAAGTAAAGTAATTTTAGCAAGACGTTTTTTAACATTTTCGAAAGCTGTTGTGGTTTCATTTGTCCAATTTAATTGTTTGAGTTTGTTTTTAATTGCATGTGTTAACATTTCATGTGAGGACTAAGTTCTGTTGCTAACATTTTAATATATCTGTTGGTTTTTCAAAATTTGTTATGATTTCAATTCTATCGAAAGATGGTTTAATACCTTCGCCTGAAATTTCGTAACTTAAGAAATTTAATTTATTTACACCGAGAGTACATTTTGAAGGTTTAATATTTATTTTAGAAATAAGATTTTTCAATTAGAAGAAAATTTTTCTAAGCGGGGTCGCCCCTCGATAGTGTCTGACAAGCGCTCCGATTGTATTTCTGCCATGAAAAGCTCTCAGTGAAAACTCATCTGCCTTGCAGATGCCGTTCGGAGTCGGCATAAAACATGTAGGTTCCGTCCGGCCAATTTGTAGGGAGAAATCAAGAGGAGCACGACGCAAATTGGAAGAGAAGCTCGGCCTTAGATCTCTTCGGAGGTTATCGCGCCTTACATTTATTTTTATAATATTTAAATTATATTCTTCAAGTCTTTTGAAAACTCATTTTAAATGATTTATATGTTGATCTTCGTTATCACTGGCAATAAGAATGTCATCAATGTACGTAAATACAAAATCGAAATCAGAAAATAATCATTAATAAAGCGTTGGGACGTTTGAGCACTGTTTCGTAAACCGAAAGGCATTCTTACGAATTCTAACATTCCAAAAGAGGTAGTTATTGCAGTTTTATGAATGTCTTCTTCTGCCATTGGAATTTGGTGGTAAGCACGCACAAGATCAATTTTGCTACAACAACAACAACATCAATTTTGGAAAAAAATTGTTTGTTTTTTAAATCAATTGTTAAATCGTGGATATGTGGTAAAGGATACCGATCTGGTGTAGTAATAAAATTAAGTCTTCGGTAGTCTCCGCAAGGTCTCCAATCATTTGGTTCTTTTTTAGGATCGAGATGAAGTGGAGATGCAATAGGAGAATTTGAGGGTCTGCATATACCCGTTTTAACTAAAAATTCAAATTCAGTTTTAGCAATTTTAAGTTTGATTGGATCAAGACGTCTGGGTTTCGAAAATGGTAAAATACCTTTTGTTTCTATCCTGTGAACCGTATGGTGTTTAACTTTTTTAGTATAATCTGGTTCACAGGTAATAGATGGAAATTCATTAAGTAATTTTGAAAACTTATACTGTTTTCACACAGAAACTTAATGATCTCATTTCACCTTCTAATGAAATTGTAATTTTTTGCTTTCACACAGAAGTAACTGCTCGATTAGTATGAAGGATGAAATGTCAAGCGAATAAAATAACAATGCTATATGACAGACAATCATGGCGGAACGATACAAGGTGGCAGCATGGTGACATACCTACAAACATAAAAAAAATTCTATGTACTTGTAAATTCGATGGACAAATGTCAAAATCGTACTGCGCCGGTAGTTGATGTATCAAATCAAATAAAAAAGGTTATAATCAGCTGTTCGATGCGGCCACCTTGTATCGTTCCGCCATGCAGACAATGGACATTTACTTTGACAAATGACAATTTTGAGCACTGAACACACCAAAAACTAAGAAGCGGAACGCTGCCAACAGAGTTGCATTGTGCTTTTGACTTCATTAGGCATTCGATTAGCTACTAATGAAATAATTATAGATTCGAATTTTGTAGCGAAGATTGAGCTCAATAAGCATCTTAATGTAGAAAACTGCCTTTATTATTCAATAAGCCGTCTGTGTGAAAACAGTATTATTTTCGACAATAGGAATTTTGAGTGAGAAAATATCAGAAAATCCAGAAGATCCAGCAACTTTAATTTTTGTAGTAGAATCCATTATTTCTTTGTTTTTAATATTGATAATAATTCCGAATTTTTCTAAAAAGTTTGCTCCTAAAACTGGTGTATCAATGTTCGCAATAATGAATGGAAATTCAAAATCTCTTCTTAAACCTAAATCAATTTTAAGTAGTTTTGTACCAAAAGTTTCAATTGAAGAACCGTTTGCTGCAGTCAAAGTAAGATCCGAATTTCTTTTATAAATTTAAAATTTAGAAAAAGGAATAACTGATACAACTGCGCCGGTATCGATAAGAAAATTAAGTTTATTGAATTTATCAAATATGAATAGGCGACGAGTAGGTTTAATAATAGTTCCATTATCCGTCACCGTCATAATGGATCTTTTCAGTTTAAATTTTGTTCGTAATTTGAATTATGATTTTGATTAAAATTGCATGGGGGTATACATTTAAGAGCGTTATTCTTAAATTTTTTGTGATACCAACAAATAGTTGTTTGTGAATTAAAATTACGATTGTTTGAAAAATTTCTTGATCTTGAAAAATTTCGAGATTTAGATCTATTTCTATCTTTAGATCTTGAAAGGATTTGTAATTGATTAATATCATTAGACATTTTATTTAAATTTTGATAAATAGCCGTAGGTAATTCAGTTAAATTTTTAACGTATTGTTCTAAAATATTATTATTTATACTTGAGACTACAGGAGATTTGGAAGAATGAAGTTTATTGATTAAATCAAAAAGTTTGTCAGCTAAAATAATAATTTCATCTCTGTTTTGATTATTATTGGAAGTCAAATTAATTTGTATTTCTTGTGGTAATTTACGAATCTACAATTTAAAGAGTAATTCTTGGCTAACTATGGAGTCAGAACCTATAAATGATTTCATAAATCTGAATAATTCAGATGGTGAACGATTACCAAGTTCAGTTTTTGAAAATAATTGTTCTAATCGTTTTTCTTCGCTAAGAGAAAATCTTTCACATACAATTTTTTTGATTGTATCGTATTTATTGAAAAGGGGAGGAGGGTTAATAACGTCAAAAATTTTAGAAATAGTATCTCGTTGAAGGGTAACTAGAACATTTTGAAATTTTAAATTATCATCAGTGATATTATTAATTTCAAATTGTCCTTCAACAAGTAAAAACCAGGCATCAGGACAATCTTTCCAAAATTGTGGTAATTTAATAGATTTAGTAGAAGGAAAATTTGTAAAGTTATCTTGTGTTGAAGTATCTTGTGTTATATTAGAGATGTTGTTTTGTGTTGTATTAATGTTAGAATTTTGAGTTGTATTGTGAGTCATTGTGTTAATTGTATAGTTGTTATTTTGATTTTCTGAATTTGTAAAATTACGAGTTCGTACTGGCGAACGTAGAACCATATAAAAAAAAAATTTAAATAAAAAATTTGAAAATATTTAAGAATTTTTTTGGAAAGGGAGTTAACAATTTAAATAAAATATTTAT
The DNA here is from genome assembly GCF_040869045.1 of Eurosta solidaginis. NCBI lineage: Eukaryota > Metazoa > Arthropoda > Insecta > Diptera > Tephritidae > Eurosta > Eurosta solidaginis. The sequence continues at coordinate 116,407,831 of NC_090319.1, read as the reverse complement.
TTTTATATAAAAAAAAATTAAGTAAATTTAAGTAATTTAAATAATTTATATAAAATTGTTAAAATATAAAAATAATTTAAAAAAAATTGAAAATTTAAAAGGATTAAAATTTTACTTTAAATTATAATTGACAAATGTTAAATTTTATCGAGTGAGTAGTTTATATTTCAACTTGGGTAAATATCCATTGGCCAACGCTCGTTGTTTTCGAAATACGAATTTTTGAGGATTGGTGTCGAAATTCTGTATGTACAAAATTCTAAAAACAAAATTCTGCTTTTTAAAATTCTGCTTTTATAAAATTCTGCTTTCTAAAATTCTGCTTTCAAAATTCTGTATTACAAAATTCTGTATTAAAATATAATGTTGACAATGTTAAAGAGGTCATGTAATTATTTTGAAAAAGTGCGCCATGCACAGTAATTCTGCGTAGAACACCTTTCTGCATAGGCGGCCTTCGGCTGCGCTTATAAAAAATAACCCTGGGTTACGCCATGCCAAGTCCGGGTGTGTGGTATAACCATGGCTACCGCCACGGTGATGTCCTTCTGCATAGTATACTCTTCAGCGTAGGCGGCCTTCGGCCGCACTTTAAAAAAATAACCCTTAGCCGATCCAACACCGGCTACGCCATGCCATGATTCCGGAATTTTGACTTCCAGAATTAAACACGCAGAATTTTGAAAAAGCAGAATTTTAGAAACGAGAATTTTAAAAGGCAGAATTTTAAAAAAGCAGAATTTTGTTCGAGCAGAATTTTTTTGCAATTTACAGAATTTTGTAATACAGAATAATGACACGCTCCCAATTTTTATACTCAGTTGAGCAGAGCTCACAGAGTATATTAACTTTGATTGGATAACGGTTGGTTGTACAGGTATAAAGGAATCGAGATAGATATAGACTTCCATATATCAAAATCATCAGTATCGAAAAAAAATTCGATTGAGCTATGTCCGTCCGTCTGTCCGTTAACACGATAACTTGAGTAAATTTTGAGGTATCTTGACGAAATTTGGGATGTAGGTTCCTGGGCACTCATCTCAGATCGCTATTTAAAATGAACGATATCGGACTATAATCACGCCCACTTTTTCGATATCGAAAATTTCGAAAAATCGAAAAAGTGCGATAATTCATTACCAAATAAAGGTTAAGCGATGAAACTTGGTAGGTGAGTTGAACTTATTATGCAGAATAGAAAACAAGTAAAATTTTGGACAATGGGCGTGGCACCGCCTACTTTTAAAAGAAGGTAATTTAGAAGTTTTGCAAGCTGTAATTTGGCAGTCGTTGAAGATATCATGATGAAATTTGGCAGCAACGTTACTCTTATTACTGTATGTATGCTTAATAAAAATTACCAAAATCGGAGAACGACCACGCCCACTTTAAAAAAAATTTTTTTAAAGTCAAATTTTAAAAGAAAAGTTAATATCTTTACAGTATATAAGTAAATTATGTCAGCATTCAACTCCAATAATGATATGGTGCAACAAAATACAAAAATAAAAGAAAATTTCAAAATGGGCGTGGCTCCGCCCTTTTTAATTTAATTTGTCTAGGATACTTTTAATGCCATAAGTCGAACAAAAATTGACCAATCCTTGTGAAATTTGGTAGAGGCTTAAATTCTAGGACGATAACTGTTTTCTGTGAAAAAGGGCGAAATCGGTTGAAGCCACGCCCATTTTTTATACACAGTCGACCTTCTGTCCTTCCGCTCGGCCATAATTATATACCAAATACGAAAAAAGGGATGAAACATGGTAATTGTATTGGTCTATTGACGCAAAATATAACTTTAGAAACAAACTTGATAAAATGGGTGTGACACCTACCATATTAAGTAGAAGAAAATGAAAAAGTTTTGCAGGGCGAAATAAAAAGCCCTTGGAATCTTGGCAAGAATACTGTTCGTGGTATGACATATATAAATAAATTAGCGGTACCCGACAGAAGATGTTCTGGGTCACCCTAGTCCACATTTTGGTCGATATCTCGAAAACGCCTTCACTTATACAACTAAGGGCCACTCCCTTTTAAAACCCTCATTGATACCTTTAATGTGATACCCATATCGCACAAACACATTCTAGAGTCACCCCTGGTCCACGTTTATGGCGATATCTCGAAAAGGCGTCCACATATAGAACTAAGGCCCACTCCCTTCTAAAATACTCATTAACACCTTTCATTTGATACCCATATCGTACAAAAAAATTCTAGAGTCACCCCTGGCCCACCTTTATGGCGATATCTCGAAAAGGCGTCCACCTATAGAACTAAGGCCCACTCCCTTTTAAAATACTATTTAGCACCTTTCATTTGATACCCATATCGTACAAACAAATTCTAGAGTCACCCCTGGTCCACCTTTATGCCGATATCTCGAAAAGGCGTCCACCTATAGAACTAAGGCCCACGCCCTTTTAAAATACTCATTAACACCTTTCATTTGATACCCATATCGTACAAACAAATTCTAGAGTCACCCCTGGTCCACCTTTATGGCGATATCTCGAAAAGGCGTCCACCTATAGAACTAAGGCCCACGCCCTTTTAAAATACTCATTAACACCTTTCATTTGATACCCATATCGTACAAAAAAATTCTAGAGTCACCCCTGGCCCACCTTTATGGCGATATTTCGAAAAGGCGTCCACCTATAAGTAAGTAAGTAAGTAAGTAGTACAAACAAATTCTAGAGTCACCCCTGGTCCACCTTTATGGCGATATCTCGAAAAGGCGTTCGCATATAGAACTAAGGCCCATGCCCTTTTAAAATACTCATTAACACCTTTCATTTGATACCCATATCGTACAAACAATTTCTAGAGTCACCCCTGGTCCATCTTTATGGCGATATCTCGAAAAGGCGTCCACATACGCCCTTTTAAAATACTCATTAATACTTTTCATTTGATACCCATATCTTACAAACAAATTCTAGAGTCACCCCTGGTCCACCTTTATGGCGATATCTCGAAAAGGCGTCCACCTATAGAACGTAGGCCCACTCCCTTTTAAAATTATCATTAATACATTTCATTTGATACCCATATCGTATGAACAAATTCTAGAGTCAGGCCTGGTCCACCTTTATGGCGATATCCCTAAATGGCGTCCATCTATAGAACTATGGCCACTACCTCTTAAAATACTCTTTAATACCTTCCATTTGATACACATGTCATAAAAACACATTCCAGGGTTACCCTAGGTTCTTTTTACTACATTGTGATTTTCCCTTATTTTGTCTCCACAGCTCTCAACTGAGTATGTAATGTTCTGTTACACCCGAAGTGAAGTGCGTGGTATTTTTAGTGGCCCTTTGGCCAAAGAGAAGGATAGTGGAAAGGAAATAATTGTGTCTGATGGTAATGGTGTACTCAGTGCAGTCAATACTTCTTATTCTGCAGCTGAGACAGCTTCTGTTCGCCTTCGTTGCTGCTTTGTCAACTAGTGTAGTTACTAATACTTCCTCTTCTTATACCTGTTCTTCTGCTTCTACTGGCCAAGAGACAATGCTGCCGTCCCCTCATGTTGCTGCTCCCGCTACTGGTACTCCGACTGCGGCGCCAGTGTTTCTAACCCATATGAGTGCAACTAATTTAGATGAACCATCTGCAGGTGCTGATAACCAAAGTGATTGGAACACTGTGCGTAAAAAAAAGAGGTCTATTAAAGGCAAAAATAAGTCCTCTGGTTCTAGTACAGCAAATTCTTCCCAAAGCGATTTAAATTCAAATCTGTTGCAAGATTCTGGTAACAATGCTGATTCCAGGGCAAATATCAACGCTAGCCCCCCAAAAACAAACGCTCGGAAATTAATTAAACCCTTAGTTATTGGGTCGAGCTCCAGTAATGAGTTACGAGCTGTTGTCAGAAAAAAATGGCTCCATATATCTCCCTTTTCTACTTCAGCAACAGCTGACCAGGTAAAAAAATATATTGCTATAGATACTGGTATGGAAGAAAACTTCATTATTTGCAGTAGTCTTAGCAAGAAAGGTGTGGATCCGAGCTCTTTGAGACACCTTAATTTCAAGTTAGGCGTTAATGCCAACTCATATGCGATGCTGTTGCGGCCTGAACTATGGCCTGCAAATATTGTTGTGCGCCCGTTTAAATTCAAGCCAAAAAACGACGAAAACCAACCGATGTCCGACGGCAATCGGTTGGGTTAGATGGAGAAAATAATCACCTAAGATTATATATGCAGAATATGGCTGGTGTTAGAACAAAATCCCAGCTGGTGCGGCTATTTAGCTCCCATGAAGAATATGATGTTTTTGTCTTCATTGAGACGTGGCTAAATGAAAACTTTTTCAGCGAGGAATATCTTGATCCTATGTTATACAATGTTTTTCGCAAAGATAGAAATTCAAACCTTACTGGTTGTGCACGAGTTGGTGGAGTTCTCATTGCGGTACATTCCAAACATCATGCTTCTGAAATCATACTGGAAAATAATAGTGCGCTACTTGACCAGCTATGTGTATGCATTCGAGGCTCATCAGACCCTGTTTTTGTTTGTGCTTCATATATACCGCCCAATAGTAGCTACGACTTATACACTGCACATGTCGATAATATTACGTCACTGGCATTGAACAAAGTTGGTGGTGATCATCTCTGCGTGCTGGGTGATTTTAATCTGGGTAATGTTAAATGGTCACAGACTCTATCAAACTCGGCTTTAATAGCATGTGAGGTCATTGGCTCCAGTGAAATATATTTAATAGATAGTTTTTTAAGTATTGATATTAAACAAATTAATCGTTTTTCAAACAGACTAGGTCGTACTTTGGATTTGATATTTTTATCTAATGATCTAAATTTTTCACTTTTTGAATGTATTTCTCCTATTAAAAAATCCGATTTGCATCATGTTCCATTAGTTCTTGATCTTGAGTTTTATAAATTTGCCGAATCGAGTACTACCAGCTCTAATTTTTCTTTTAATTTTAAGAGATGTGATTTTTCGAACTTGAACAATCTTTTGCTGGAAATAAATTGGGATAATTTGTTTTGCAGTCTTGATACCACTAAAACGTTTGAGATATTTAAGTCTACTGTTCTGCAAATTTGTAGAAATGTCATTCCCTTGGCTTCCAAAAAGAAGTACAAGGTGCCCTGGCATAATATACCCTTGATGAAACTCCGGAATTGGAAAAATAAATTTTTCCGTAAATTTAAAAGAACTCAAAATCCAACGTTTTTCAACTTGTATAAAGAGTATGATAAGAAATTCGCGTGTCTGGATAAATTCTTACACAGAAATTATATTTTAAATTTTGAGGAAAATCTTAAATCTAACCCAAAATCATTTTGGAACTTTGTCAACTCGAAGAAATCAGTTTCGAATATTCCGTCCTCTCTTTTTCTTGCTGAAGAAGCTGTCGATACTCCGGAGGGCGCTGCAAATCTTTTTGCTGAATACTTTATGAACAATTTCAATTCTGACTCTGTCAATCATGATAATATTACTTTTAATATTCAGGCTTCTATTGACTTCGGTAATGTAGTACTGTCTAAGGAAGATGTTCTTAATGGGCTTATTCGGCTTAAGACGTCGACTGGTACCGATATCGATGGGTTCTCTGCAATTTTGTTTAAACAATGTGATTCCCTAGTCTATCCACTGTTGTTAATTTTTAATAATTCGTTATCTACAGGTACTTTTATTGATGCGTGGAAAGTAGCGTTCATTACACCTATTTTCAAGAGCGGCAATAAAAATGATATTACTAATTATAGGCCTATTTCAAAACTTTCCACCATTGCGAAGCTCTTTGAATGTATCATCCAAGATAAATTACGTTTCTGTGTAAAGAATTTTGTGTGTCCAGAGCAGCATGTATTTTTTCCAGGACGTTCATCTGTGTCTAATCTGACTATTTTCTCGGATGACTGCCTCGCAGCTTTTCAGGCAGAATATCAGGTTGACGCTGTGTATACTGACTTTTCCAAGGCATTCGGTCGGGTCTCCCATGTTATTTTGATAAAAAAAGTTTGCCTGTTTGGGCTTTCACTCAGTATTTTTGAGTTGGATTGAATCCTACTTATTTAATCGTCGTTGCATGGTTGTAGTTGATGGTGTTAGGTCCCGTCCATTCGTTGCTTCCTCCGGTGTTCCACAAGGTAGTATCCTGGGTCCACTGTTTTTTGCCATGTTTATTAATGATATTCGCTCTTGCTTCTCTAAAGTAAGATTCTTGCTGTATGCAGATGACCCTAAGATATACTTGCCTATTCATAGCCTTCATGATGCGGTATTGTTGCAAGAATCTTTGGATAAACTTAGTAACTGGTGTAATAATAATCGGTTATCGCTTAACCTAAAAAAGTGCTTTCAAATAACTTTTTCAAAGCGTGTCAACTTGATTGATACCGTGTATCAAATATCAAACTCGCCTCTGTTGCGGGTTAGTGAAATTAAGGACTTGGGAGTAATATTTGATTCGAAGTTTTCGTTTTCAAGTCATATTAATGTGTGCATTGCTAAGTCGTATGCCATGCTAGCTTTTGTTAGGCGTCATCGCTTGGATTTTAGTGACCCGTATACGCTAAAGCTTTTATATTCTGCGTTTGTGCGATCCAAACTTGAGTACGCTTGTTTCATCTGGTCTCCGTATTATTCCTGCCATGTTGCAAGAATTGAACGAATCCAAAAAGTATTCCTACGCTTTGCATTACGCAGTCTGCGCTTCTCGGATCCTATCCCGACTTATAAAGCTCGTTGCTTATTGATTAACTTAGAATCATTGCAGGACAGGAGGACAATGTCGTTCGTTTTCGATTTGTTACGTGGGGTTGTTGATTGCTCTGTGCTCTTGGAGAGGATTTTCATTAATATACCGGCTAGAGCTCTTCGTGCTTCCGAGTTTTTTCATATTGGTGTTCTCAGGGCTCTTTATGCGCGGAATGCTCCAATTACTAGAGCCTTAATTGAGTTCAACAGAATTTCTAAATTTTGTGAGATAGATTTTTCTTGTTCGAAAGATGGCTTTCTGAGTATTTTAAATACTTTTTATAAGTAAGGTAATTTATATTATTATACATTGTTAACTACTTTACACTTTTATAATTAGCCTATAAGATTCTTTTCTAATTGGCTTAAATAAATAAATAAATAAACTTAGCCTTCCTTACTTGTTCAATATTAATCTTTTTTTCGCCATATATTGATGCATTACATATCAGCATACAAGGCGATCAATGCCAAATGCTTAAAATTAATTAAAATATCACATTTATTATTGAAAACATTCATTTGTTGTTATTTTTCAGAATTACTGTGATTTTGTAACAGGACATGGCAAAGGCTCTTGTGACGGTATTGGAGGTTTAGTGAAATATTTTTCCATATTCTGAAAAATAACAACAAATGAATGTTTTCAATAATAAATGTGATATTTTAATTAATTTTAAGCATTTGGCATTGATCGCCTTGTATGCTGATATGTAATGCATCAATATATGGCGAAAAAAAAGATTAATATTCAAAAACTCATATTTCGAAAACAACGAGCGTTGGCCAATGGATATTTACTGGGGCGGGTCGATTTAAAAATCGCTCATTGCTCTGTGAAAATCGTATTCTAGGGATCAAAATAAGAAACTTTGCCGAAGGAACCATACCTCTAAAACGAATTCTGATGTCCCCCCCTTTGGGTCGAACTTTTGGGTAGGTGCAATTTCAATTCTACCTGCTGTGTCTTGTGGTGGCTTAAAAAACAACACAAGCAATTGTGTCACAGTGATACCTTCATTTTTTAAAACGGTTGAATAAAAAACCCACACAACTATGTTTACGACATGCAAATGCATCACAGTGATGCCTTGGTTTTAAAAGGGGGTTGTAAAAACGCTAATTTCTAATAATTTTTTTAAATTTATTTTCTATTACTAAGTTAAATTCATTTTTTCATTTACATATGTTCTGACTAAATAAATTTCTAAAGGAAAAAAAATAAACTCCAAAAAGAAAAAACATAGGCATTTCAAAGTGGGATTTTTCAAAATTTGCCCCTACGACCCAAAGGAGGGGGGGGGGGGGGGACATCAGAATTCATTTTAGAGGTATGGTTCCTTTGGCAAAGTTTCTTATTTTGATCCCTAGAATATGATTTTCACAGAGCAATGGGCGATTTTTTTGCCTCTCCACAAATCGACCCGGCCTAATATTTACCCAAGTTGAAATATAAACTGCACACTCGATATAAAAAAGTTTAAACAAAAAACAATAACCGTTTTTTTGAAATATTAATTTTTGAAAAAAAAGTCATAAATTTTTACTAAATACTAAAAAAATAATTTTTTTTTAACTATGTGCAATTGTTTATAAATTTATATAAAATTAAAAGTAATAACGAACATTTCAAAGAAAAAATAATGAGAATCGGTTAATTTTTGACAAAGTTATTGTATGCTGTAATGCATTGCATCAATAAATGGGGGAAAAATGTTTAATACTCAAAAATTCATATCTCAAAAACAAAAAGTTTTGGCTAATAGGCATTCAGCCAACTTGAAATATGAACTGCTCACTCAATATAGAAAAGTTTAAGCTAAAAAAAGATAACGATTTTTGAGAAATTAGTTTTTGAAAAAAGTCATACATTTTTTTTAAATACAAAACAAATTGTTTTTTTAATTATATGCTATTTTTTATAAAGTTATATAAAAGTAAATATAATAACGAATATTTCAAAGAAAAAATCATGAGAATCGGTTAATTTTTGACAAAGTTATTGACAATTGAAAAAATAGGTGAACAAGATACCGACTGCATTTTATGGAATTCAATTGCCGATAAATCCGAAAAAAAATTTTTTTGAGGCAAAAAAAATACACGTTCACCAAAGAAAAACATATTAAAATTTAAAATAAATAAATAAATGTAAGGCGCGATAACCTCCGAAGAGATCTAAGGCCGAGCTTCTCTTCCAATTTGCGTCGTGCTCCTCTTGATTTTTCCCTACAAATTGGCCGGACGGGACCTACATGTTTTATGCCGACTCCGAACGGCATCTGCAAGGCAGATGAGTTTTCACTGAGAGCTTTTCATGGCAGAAATACAATCGGAGCGCTTGCCAGACACTGCCGAGGGGCGACCCCTCTTAGAAAAATTTTCTTCTAATTGAAAAATCTTATTTCTAAAATTTTGATGTTGCTTTGCCCGGGAGTTGAACCCAGGGCATACGGTGTGATAGGCGGAGCACGCTACCATCACACCACGGTGGCCACAATATTAAAATTTCATCGAAATCAAAAATCATGTCCTGCGCGGACCGGGTGTCTTGAAATGGAATGAGCCTATAGTTAACTGGGGAGGGTTAGCTCTCTACGGGGAAATAGGCCTTTTATTGGTTTTTTTATATGTTTGTAAAAGCATGCGTGAAATCTTTTTTACAGATCAAAGAGCTGCGACTATTTAGCACCGTTTATGCTTTGGATGGCACGCTGCGTCGTTGGGGTGAATTTAAAATTGATCAACTTAATCTATGCCAAATGAATTCATTAAATGATGGAGGCGATTGGAGTTCGCACTGGAAAATACATTTTGCACGACTAAGTGAATCGATCCATTGCAAATTTACATCGGAAAATTTGATTGATCTAGCAAAAATTTATGCGAACGATAACTTTTTTAGCATATATTTGAATGTTTCAGAGGAGAAAGCTGAAGGTCTGGTAGAAACTAAACTAATAATACTACCTGTTTTGATTGAAAATATCTCCGTTGGGAATTTGGTGAGTGTATAAATCTAACTTACTTAACAGTTTTGACAGTCACAGCCCAACCTAATAAAAACGAATTGCGTTTGCGTAATGCACGAACAATAGGGGAACTAATTTAACCTTATAAATGCCTTATAAAGTGTATAAACTTATAAATTTATAAAATACGTAAACAAATTGTCAAATTTTTTATGAAAAATAATTTACACAATTTGGATAAATTTACGCGCGCATTTCATCGCGTAAACGGGGTAAACTCAAGGGATGCAAACTTGCAAACAGATCAGTCGTCATTTTCTTCAGAAATCTCAGTCATTTAAAAAACTATCTTAGTAAAGACGTTTTAGTTTTGATTTTGCACTTAATCTTGGCATTTTTTAATTTGTAAAATAATAAAAATTTATACATATGCTTTAATGAGTCCCCCTAATAACGCGCCCGTTTAAAGCTGCAGACATTGGTGCTTTATCGGTAACCGTATCGGTAACCTTATAACAGCTGATTCGACCAACCTTATGGGAATCAGTGCAATCGATTATTGGTGCCGCTAAGGTCGTAACCGTATCGTAGCCAACCAATTGGCTTTTGGTTTACCGTCGTAACGATAAACAGCTGATTACGTTAGGGATACGACTACAGCGATACGACATACGGCACCAATGACTCCCGCTTAAGTATGCATTGCAACAATGTAAGATATGTAAGCAAACGTCAAACCGAAATGTCAGAACAAAAATTGGAACTCGAGTAAGCTTTTTACATAGTTAATTTAATTTCCTCCTCATACAATTTGTATGTGTATAAGAGAGACATATTTGACAGAAAACTGCCGCAATGCGTTTTTAAACGGTTTTATTTACTTTGACTTGACAGGCTGGCTGGTTGGTTGGATGGCTGGCAGAATTTTGTAATTGAAATTTAAGTAACTCCCCGATAAGCTACAAGCTTGAAACTTGGAATATAGTTCAGAACCCGATGACAATGCAATAATAAGAAAAAAATTGCCGCTAGGTGGCGCAAGGATCGAGATATTCACAAAAATTGTATTTGTGGTCCGATTTGGCTCATATTTGGAACAAATAATACATACGAGAATATAAAGCGACCTATGAAAAAAATCGCCGCTAGGTGGCGCAAAGATCGAGATATTCAAAAAGTCGTATTTGTGGTCCGATTTGGTCCATATTTGGAACACATAATACATACATGAATAGAAAGCGACTTATGATGTCCGATTTTGCTCATATTTGGAACAAATATTACATACAGTCCGGTAGAAATGACATAAAAATATCTTGGAGTTGAAGGAGGGACAAGCATACGTGGCGCAGAGTTGAGTAAAGTCTTTGGAAGGATTATGTATTGAGGAATTAGATTGTAACAAATTGTCAGGAAAGTCCTTGCAGTAATGAGTCACTAAATGAACTAAATAGATTGAGAAATAATAGGCAATTAAATACAGACTAAAAACTTGAAAATAAAATAATTTTAAAAAAATTTTAAAGTTAAACGGTTTTATTGAAAACAATACTTACATGAAGTAATAATAATACTAAAAGCTAGAAAATAATTAGGTAGGTCCTAGGTACTAGTCATCACACTCCTCATCAATCTAGGGCGTTGATCAGACAATTAAATAAAAGCGTTGGACGCGTAAATTTCTATTGATAGTCATATATAAGGCCAACTGAACCCTAATCACATTTTTAGAAATTTCACGCCTCCAACGCTTTTATTTAATTGTCTGATCAACGCCCTAGATTGATGAGGAGTGTGATGACTAGTACCTAGGACCTACCAAATTATTTTATAGCTTTTAGTAGTATTATTACTTCATGTAGGTATTGTTTTCAATAAAACCATTCAACTTAACATTTTTTAAATTATTTCATTTATTGGATTGGCCTGTGAGTCGTTTATGAAATACATGAGTTCTAAATTCCATTTAGAATTTTTACAGTAGTATTATTTTTCGTAAGAAATGTCGATAGTGCTAGTTTTTTTTGGTGTGGTATGGCAATATAATAAATTAAACTCTCAAAACAAAAATGTGGTCTCTACATTTGGCCAGACTAAATTACTTACCGCTTAAGCCGTTGTGTTCGCCCACAAGAATACGCTGGACTGAATGCATTAAATCCTCGGAGCCATTAAATCTGTCGAATACTCCCAGATCCCTCTTATCTCATGTTGTCAGAGTCCATGCTTACGAACGACAGAGCAGAACAGGTATGATAAGTGACTTTGAAAGGGTCTGCAAAACTTTCCATATCCATATCCGTATAAAACAGCTGATCCAACTAATATTTTTTCAGTTTGCGTATTCAGTTCCGATCCCTTTTCCCACTAAAGCGTGCGACCGAAACGTACATATATATGTATGTGAAAATATGGATTAAAATAAAAAAATCTTATACTACGTTGTAAAGGGATAGAAAACGTTCTTAAAACTTAAACATTTTCTTATTACTTTTTATATGTTTTCCGCAAACTGTTCGCATATGTTTTCTTAAAATTTTTTATAACTTTTCCAGCACATTTTCAGATCCAGTTTTTACCGCTTCCCAAGGCAGCCGATGCTATGTACCGGACCGACTCTGGATATCTCCCGACCAAGGGCTGTGATTCCAGTGTAACCCCATTAATTTGTTGCGTCCCTTCTACAAATTGTCATCCTCCCAGCAGATCCCTGCAGCGGGACTGCGCTATATTCTCCTGCTCCGGAAAGGTATCAAACCCAATCCGGGACCTGTACTTGATCCCGGTCCAGAGAAACGGTTTTGCTGCGTTTGCCGGAAAATAATCTTTTTAGGACGGTCACACTTTTGCCAGTGTGTCACGTGTAAGGGATGGTTACACCGGACGAGATGTTCTGGGCTAGACCGCAAAACCCGTCGTCCTCGTAACTTTTACAAATCTTTTGTGGAACCTTGCTGTAGTCTGCGACTTATTACGACTCATCACCCTCTAGCAGCCCCGAAGCTCCTACTCACTGCAATCTGTATGTATCAATGACTAACATCAGCCCCAGCCCTCGTCTTCTTCTCCCGCTCTGTTCCTGCCTTGGACGGTGCCACTTTCCTATATGTTCTGGTCTCACCACGGCGCCCCCGACGGGTTTCATCGCGGCATGTTGTCAGGCCGAAAACCCAACTATACCGGATACTCCAATGCTTCCCCAGGGACGTCCTGTCCCAGGGCCACAACAGCACTTGCGTCTTGGCCTTCCTAAACTCAGGCGTAGTCACCCGTCACTTTCCTCAGACGACGTCTTCCCCGTTGCACTTCAGAATACTGCAGTTAAACTGTAAAGGGTTAACTGGGAAGATCACGGAGATAGTTGATTTTATGAAGCGGCACAACATCCACATTGCTGCGATCCAAGAGACTAAACTCATGACAAGATCTGCTTTGCAGATCCGCTCTGGGTATAACGTCCATAGAAAAGCCCACGAGAGCGGATATGGAGGTGGTCTCGCGCTTATTGCCCACCACTGAATGGATTATAGTCACCACGATCTGTGGCATTTTAACCTATAGGCGGATAGCAGGGGCGCCATGTTGGCGGAAAAAAAGAAGAAACGATGTCTTGCACGATAAACGAAGACACCCCACTCGTATGGTAGGAAGTTGTCACAGTTCGCTAGATATATCAATCGTGAGCGCAGGACTCGTAAACTGGGTCAACTGGCAGCCGATGGTAATATTGGCATCCAATCACCTACCCATACTCCTTTCGCTCGAGCGATCTGCCGACTTCATCACTACTGAAAAATGCACTTTCATCAATTTTAAAAAAGGAAAGTGGGAAGATTACAAAACAATCGTTTTGCTGCCCTTGGATTACGAAAAAATGCGCTATCTGCCGATAATATGTAATGCTTTCTACGGTTGACAAAACCAAACGGCGGGCCAACAGACACGCACACAAGCATAAACACGGCCCGCCCCCCCCCCCCCCCCCCCCCTCCCTTACCTTCAACGCCAAAGACGTTCAATATGCCATCGTTCATGCTAAACCATCTAAAGTAGTAGGCCCTGACGGCATAGCCATGCTGATGCTTAGAAAACTAGGCAAAGAGGGATGTAATTATCTAGCGCATATATTCAACCTGTCCCTGTCCACCTTCTTCATCCCCGAAAAATGGCCACGTAGGCTCCGATATTAAAGCCTGGGAAACCAGTTACCATTTGGGATTCTTATCGTCCGATATCTCTCCTATCGCCAGTGGCCAAGACACTTGAAGCCATTCTGCTTCCCTATTTCACTTCAAATTTGCGTCTTGCCAATCATCAGCATAGCTTTCTAAAACTACATAACACTACCACCGCGCTAAACGCAATTAACAGGCAAATAAATTGCGTTTTAAATCAAAAACCCCACCATAGGACAGTACTCGTGCGCTACACCTATCAAAATACGGTCAACCACGGCACGTTACTGCAAGTCTTGGAAGGGCCTCTCTTCCTCCAAGCGTCAAAAGGTGGACCGCAAATTATCTGTCTGATACGCAAGCATCGGTGCAATTCAGGAACATAACATCTAAATCCAGAAGAATTAAACAAGGTGTAACCACAGTGTCATATCCCTGATCTTGTTTAACTTCTATATATCGAAGCTACCTTCACCACCAGAAGGAGTCACTATCGTTTCCTACGCCGACGACTGCACGATAATGGCCACAGGCCTAGGCCAACACAACGATGAGCTTTGTAATGAAATAAATAGCTATCTCCCTGATCTCTCCAGTTTTTCGCCTCGCGAAACCTGTCATTGTCACCGACCAAATTATCGGTGACCTTATTTACAACATGGACCCGGCAAATGTCGACCATATTGGACATCCAGGTCGGTGGCATTACGCTACCGCCTGTCTTACACCCAAACATATTGGGTGTGACGTTCGATGAGGATCTACATTTTGGAGAGCATGCAACGGCAATTGTACTTAAAATCCAGAGCCGCAATAAAGTCCTCAAATCTCTTGCCGGCAGCACTTGGGGTAAAGACAAAGAAACGCTCATTACCACTTTCAAAACAATTGGCCGGCCTATTGCATGCTACGCGTTCCCGATATGGTTGCCAAGCGTAAAGGTTACTCACTGGATGAAAATACAGCCCTGCCAAAACACTGCCCTCAGGACCGCTGTGTTCTAATGTCCCTAGAACACCACCTACACAATGAGGCGAGAGTACTTCCATTGGGGAGAGAAATGAAATGCTGAAGGCATCTGAAGCACTGTTACAACAACAACAACATCCAGTTTTTACAATCAATTTCTCACCCCTTTCTGAATAAATTTCGTTCCGGCCTCCTAATATATTGTTGAATCCTATGAAAAGAAAAAATTGTTGCTGGTTCTGCTACCTACATTTGTAATACATACTCAATATATCTTCCGACTCATAAAAGTTCATAGGTGCTCCACTTAACCTAGTCTATCTTTAACTTAAATAACATGTAGGCGCAGTAACAAAATATTGCTGAATTTTTGTTTTACATCCGGATATTGAAAATATCATAAGAGACGTTAAATACAAAAAGAAGCATAAGTACATAAATTATTGAACTTTTCTAAACGTACAACAACAACGTGCAATACTCTTTCCTAAGTTATTAGCGAGACTAATTTTTGAAATTTGTTTTCATTTTTATTTACTTAAAAAATTGAAAGTAAAATATTTTACTTTTACTCTATCATAATTAAACACGTTGCCAGGTGTATTTATTTTTTATTTAAACAAAAAAACTAATTTACTTTCCCGCAGCAAATCATCCCAACAGGACTGTTTGTGGACGTTCTATCAGTAAACCGTAAGCTTTTCTGGTGCCCGGGTCGTTGCTTGCATTGCGGACATTGTATAGGTTTACAAGTACGTTTGTTTCCTTATCTTGCTAACACACTGCCGTTTGACACTGAATGAAGTGTGGAATAAACGTTTGACAGTGAACGAAGTGTCAAAATTACAGGAACACCTGACATCGGGATCGCCGGGATGCAAAAATGAATCAAAAAGAGCGAAATTTCAGGTATGGGTTGCTGTAATGGTAAATTTGTTTGGACAGATTTAGTATGAAAATGAATAGTGCATAATATGATACGAAAATTTTACAAAAGTGGTATGATCAGGCCCGACGAGAGGGGAGGGGGAATGGGGGAATTCCCACCGGGCCCGGGGTTTCTCAGGCGGCCCGCGATTTAGAGGTAATAAGACTTTTTTTTTTAATTCAGGAAAGTCTTTAGTTGTTCCATGTGCAAATTTTAAGCCGAATTTCAAAAGCAACGAATATCTGCATTTCGTTTTAATATTATAGTGAAAAGTGAAAAATAAAAATCTATTTATATAAAAAGAAAGGCTAAAATGTGTGTTGGTTGGTCGCCGGTGGTTGAAGAGATGCGTAGGTCGATTTTGTTCAAACTTTCACACAAGTTGCGTAAACCTCACGCGGTGGTTACTACATAGGTTTGGTTGCGATCGACGTACAGGCTCTGGAAATATAGGCCAGAAAATCGCTGATTTAATTTACCATACTTGATTGAAGATTGTCGTGTACAAGGGTACGATAACGGCGCCAATATGAAAGAAGCATACAACGGAGCACTACGTCACATTCTCGACAAAAACTCGAATGCTGATTACTCGCCTTATGCAACCCACAGTCTCAATTTATGTGGTGTTGATGCTGCAGAATGTTGTACGGCTGCAAATTACTTTCTTCGGAGTTATACAAAAATGTTTTACTATTTTCAGCAGCACTCCTTAACGATGGGACATCCTCAAAAAAATGTACCGAGCTCTCTTCATAGTCTTTCAGCCAAAAGCCAAATTTGACTGCGCAAGCATACGGCGATGTTAGCGGCATTCTCAAGTTCATCAACAACTTCGAATGTATCTTGCTATCCTCAATTTGGTTCACTGACTACCATTAATGAAAGAAACGTCGTCCTCCAATCTAGAGACGCCACCATAGATGTTGAGGTCCGACATATAGATGCCTTTTTAGCTGATTTGAAGTTGATCAGAAACCAATGGGAAACAATTTTAAACGAATGCAAAACAGTTGCTATTCAATTGAACATCTCGCCAAAGTTTCCGGACATTCGAAAAAGAAAACCCAAAAGACGTTCTGAAGATAATTTAAATGAGATGATTACGGATGATTCAGAGTCTGATTTTAAAAACAATACATTCCGGTGATCGTTGATACGGTAATCACTGGCATTACTGAACGATTTGCAGCTATTCCAGCTATGAGAAATTTAAGCGAGACGTTTTCCTTTTTGTGGCAATTTGAAGACATGGATGAAACTACGATTCGGGCGAGCGCAGCAAAATTTGTCGAAAAATGCAAGTCGGACGTTTCTCAAAGCTTAGAATGCGAAATAATTCACTTGAAACAAATTTACGAAGCAAATTTTGATAAAGGTCTGTGACCATAGGAATTGTTAAATGCCATCTACATATGTACAAAATCTGTATAGAATTTTCCACAACATTTGTGTTGCTTTACGTATCTTTTGCACTATACCTGTCACTCTAGCTAGTGCAGAACGTTTCTTCAGCGTCCTTTCAAGAATCAAAAATTTCATAAACAGCGAGTTTTAGGACCTGCCACGTTTTGTGTTGAATCCGTTTTGGCAGGGCAGTTAAATTTTGATATTATTATAAAAAAATTTTAAGCGAAAAAGCAAGCAAAGCCACTCTTTGATACCCGAACTTTCTATATTGAATAATTAAAATTTATAATCGTCATTAATTTTATCAGAAATGTACTAAAATGTTACCAAATAACTAGAAAAGATTATTTGAAACAATATGTGGCTGTTAAAAGAAAATTATATTTCTGCGTGACAAGAAAATAGTATAAATAGTAAATATTCTGTGTTAATTTTATTTTCAGCCCTTAGTCCAAAAATCATTTACTTGATGTGGCAAAAAATTTTTTTGATGTAATCCATCAATAATGATTCAAGAATGAGGCGTCATTAAATCAAATTAATCAAATGTATTAGTGGATTTTTTATAGGGGCCCGTAAATTGTTTAATCCCGGGCCCGGATTTTCTCTCTACGGCCCTGGGTATGATGGTTATATCAATAGCCGTATTTTTTTACATGTATATCCAATTGCATTCGCGGGTAACAAAAACGCTTATCACCACTTAGACATTGTCTAGAAGACCCATCTAGCGACAATTATTGAAGACTCGCGGCAGTGGTAATTAACTCGATACAAAACGGGTTGTTCTGAATAGCGGAGATACATAATTCTGTTGGTCATAGTGTATAACCTATAGCTGAATCGGTTGCGATGAATAGTGGACTCACACTTCGGTCATAGAAGTGGAGAATAGTGTAAAGACAAAATGTAGAGACACATTTCAGTCGCAAATGATTGTAATGCATAATGAAATTTAGCAGTACTAGTTTTCTGTTCAAGAATTGGTGTAGACAAAGTCACACACTTAGCAGCAAACACGTAAAAAAAAAAAAAGCTAATATTAAGAATCCAAAACGGAAGTCAAGTTTTTCCACCCTAAAAGTTATCCACGAAAATAGTACTACAGTTGCTACACTACAGCGACTATATACATATTGTGGCGAATGTTGACATCACTATGCCGTTAGTAAATAAACGCAACAACAAATCACAGCAAGCAGCGACACTTATGTGCTAGGCAATGAAGAGATGTCTCACACACACACATGTAGTCATCAGCCGAAGTAGTTACTCACACATCTACACGCATATGGCTAGTATAAAAGCATAAACTACAAATATACATATATATAGCTGCTAACCAAGCTATCTCACAACAAATTACTAGACCTTAGGAGAAATATGCGGATGAGGCAGCAGAGAGTATAAAAGCAGCGCAAGTTGAGGAATGACTAATCAGTTTGATTTAAACATGCTTTTGTGAAGTACGCGATATCGAAGTATATTTGTACTACTCCCAAAGTAGACTAAATAAAGACCATATTGCAATACTGAATATTGGAGTTATTTATTCGACAGTTCAGCGATACGAACGTTAGCAGAAGGTGCAAAATAACCAGGATTTTCACAAAATTCGTTACAATTGGTGTCAGAAGAGGAATTGTTGAATTAATTTCCAAGATTTCGAATACAACTTGGACATGGCAAAGTTAAGTGAATTGAAGATCCAGCAACTGAAAAAGGAGTTGGAGAGCCGTGGGTTGACTACAACTGGTAATAAAGTCGAACTTCAAGCGTAGCTACGAGAGGTTATGGAGTCCGAAGGAATTAATGTGGACGAGTATGTCTTCCATACTGATGGGGACGAGACATTAGCAAAATTGGAAGAGAAGAACAGAAGTCCGAATTCAGTCGGAAGCGGCGAGACTAATGCGATAACGGCTTTGTTATCACAGATATTGGCAAAAATGGAAACCCAGGAAACACGCATAACAGAAATGTCATCAGAAATATATACAAATATGGCATCCCAACTGGAATCACAGGAGACACGACAAGAAGCACGTTTTCCGGAAATGTCGTCACAGATAGTATCCAGGATTGAAGCACAGGAGGCACGTATATCCGAAATGTCGGCACAAATTTCAGCGCAGATATCATCTTAGATCTCTACACAACTTGAACAGTTTTATGAAGGTTCCAGTGGCCGACAGCAAAAATCGAGGCCGAGGTAGATGCTTTAAGAGGTCGTATACAGGAGCTGCAACTAAATCGCTCAGCTGTTTCAGCAAGCAATCCGAAGGTAAAAACTCCATCTTTTGACGGGTCTTTTCCTTTCCAGGTATTCAAGCTTCAATTTGAGAAGAAGCAGTGAACAACTGGAATGCTGCAGATAAAGTTGCTGCACTGGCATTGAAAGGGCCTGTAGCTGAATACTTACAGACTATTTCAGAGTGCGAACGGAACAGTTATGAAGCATTGATGGCTGCTATTGAGAGCCGTTACGGAAGCGAGCATAGGAAACAGATATACCAATTTGAGTTACAAAACTGCTACCAAAAAGCGAATGAGACTTTACAGGAGAGTCGGATGTCGAAAGGCTGGCCCATCTAGCAAATGCGGACGCACCCGTGGAATACACAAAGAGGGTAAAAATTCAGAGCTTTATTAATGGAATACGGGATGTCGAAACGAAGCGAGCGACATACGTAAACCCAAAACCTATATTCGCAGAAACGGTATCACATGGTCTGATTCAGGAGACCGTATCGCTTCTTTGTAAGCCAGCTTTCAAAGCACGTAAATGGAAGTAGAAAGGGCAGACTGGGTGAACACAATAAAGGGATAAGGATCGCAAAAGCGGAGTGACAGAGTAATCAAATGTTTCGAATGCGGGAAGCCAGGTCACATTGCACGTCATTGCAAATCGGAAGAAAATCGAGCAGTCTTACCGTCAGAGGAAATTTGGATGGCAAAGTGTGTGTACTGACTGTAGATACGGGCGCATCTCGTTCCTTAATCCGATCTGATTTGGTCAACAGGAGGGTAAAGCCATTACATGGAGCAAGATTGCGTACGGTCACTGGCGAGTATAACGAAGTCCAGGAAGAAGTGGTATGTTAAGTCTTAATTGGGAAGGTCATGGTTGTACACAAATTCGATGTGGCAGAGATCGTTGATGAAGTCATATTGGGAGTGGACTTCTTAGTTGACCATAGCATCAGGATCGCTATGCAGAGAAGGATTATGCGATATAAGAACAAGGATGTAACACGTAATTTCAGTTCAAAGAAAGGGTAATCGAGTGCTGGTGGAGGAGATACGACAAAGACCACAAAAATCAAAGGCAGTACACAAGGCAAAGATTGGTGGAACGAATGGAACACACAAATCAAAACCCAATGTACCTGCGGGAAGAACACTGGCATTTGCAAACCCAAATGGACGCACTAAAACGAAGGAAAGAATTTCCCAGAAAGAATGCAAGGGTGGTTTCAAGCTAGAGCGCACTACTGTTGTGAAACGTTAAAACGGTACTTGATTGGCTAAACAGCAGAGTGTGAGGGAATGAACCAGGATAATGAGAAGTAAGATCAAACACAGGTACGACAAGAACAACAATTTGGAAGGTTTCCTGGAGGGAGATTTGGTAGTGTCATACAACCCTCACCGTCGGAAAGGTGTTCATTCAAAATTTCAATGTAGATGGGAAGGCCCGTACAAAGTTGTGAAGCAGATCAATGATGTCATCTACCACATACAAACAATTGGGAAACAACGAAATAGAAGGGTGGTTCATTTGGAGAGGCTATCAGCGGTTGGATGGGGAGATTTGCCTGATCAGGACGATCGGACTTAGGTGAAGGGCAGTGTGGCGAATGTTGACATCACTATGCTGTTAGTAAATAAACGCAACAACAAAATACAGCAAGCAGCGACACTTATGTACTAGGAAATGCAGAGATATCTCACACACACATGCAGTCATTAGCTAAAGTAGTTACTCACACATACACACGCATATGGCTAGTAGAAAAGCATAAACTACAAATATACATGTATAAGCTGGTAACCAATTATGAAATACAACTGTTCGCGAAATTACTAGACCTTAGGAGAAACATGCGGCCAAGGCAACAGAGAGTATAAAAGCAGCGCAAGCTGAGGAATGACTAAGCAGTTTGGTTTAAACACGCTTTTGTGAACTAATTGATATCGAAGTATAATTGTACTACTCCCAAAGTAAAATAAATAAGGACCATATTGCAATACTGAATATTGGAGTTATTTATTCGACAGTTCAGCGATACGGGCGTTAGCAGAAGGTGCAAAATAACCAGGATTTCCCCATAATTCGTTGCAATATATTATTTGTTAGATGGCGGAACCAGGAACAGGTGCCAGCCGGAACGTAGCTGTTTTGTAATTTTTTAATGTGATATAACACTTCACCTTCCTGCGCAGTGCGATTTTGACATTAGTCCATCTATTTACAAAAATAAAGTGCATGGGATTTGTATTTATGTTTGCACGTAAGTCACCGTGCTGCCGCCTTGTACGGTTCCGCAATGATTTGTTACCTATGAAGTCCAACGCTGCCGAATAGCCTTCACGAAAAAGGAGCTAGAACAAGCATTTTTTTCTGGTGTGAACGAACAGCTGATATATATCTCACTTGTAAACATTTAAGCGCGGTATCCACCTCGTAAGCAAGGTGAATCTATACCAGGTGGTGACAAATCGAACTCAACCCAATCCGTCGTGCAGAAGAATTTCAAGTCAAAAGAAATTTTTTTATTGATTTCGATTAACTGACATGTTGTTGTACCAAGGCGTTGTGCGGCAAATAATCTAGAAGAAGCAATCAGCTGCTGGGATAACAACAACTGGTACTGAATTTGCCTTGATCGTAAGAAAACGCTCAAGACATTTTTTCCACTTGTAAGCCATAGTTGAAATTGTTTTATTTATAATATGGATTTTCCCCATCAATGCTCACATTCTTTACAAAATTTCGTTCAAGATGCGTTCTACATGCATCAATTTAAACGTACAAGATTTTCTTGGGCATTTTTTCAAGGGAAATACTTTCAGACTTAAATTAATGGTTGCACCACTCATCACGATAGCAATTTTGTAAAGATAATGAACAGTACAATAGGAAAATGCATATTTTAAAATAAAAAACTTTCAAGCTTGGCTAACAAGAGGAAAATTAAAAAATATTTTGGGCTTTTTTGACCTGGATATCGCGCTTTGCAATGATTGGAGAGGCCAATTTATATAAAGCATAGACGTCAAAATAACAAAGGGACACGCTCACCTTACTTTTAAAGTTACTATCGTGGTCTCCTCTGCGTCTCTTTCTATCACGTCAAAACGCTAAAGTAATACCTCTTGAACATCCTGCTAGTGAGTTCGACGGATAAGATATCACACTTGTGTTGTTAGTTAATCAACGACTAAAACACTACCACTACGATGATTTTACTCTCATAAACCAAGCCAAAGTTTCAATTTTGGAGGCCAATATTCTAAAGCAAGTGTCGGCAAAAATGTTGTGTGGGTGTATTAGTGAGAGCGCTTTGATCGCACGAATCAATTAATTCACTGACCATTCTCTTGTTAAACTGCAACGGCTAAGCACGCAATAAATAATAAGTTATTGATGCGCACAATGGCAAGCGAATATTTTATGTTGAACAACGCCTTTGGGCAAATTCAATGCCCGGATCAAATCTACAGATACAGGATGCTGCTTGATAGGAATTTCAAAAAGACCTGCTTTTTCATCAATTTTTATAAAGGTAGTCCTTAAAATGTTTTTTATTATCTTTTACTTACTACTTTAAATTCCACTTGCATATACAAATAGATCCCTATAATTTTCCTAATAAATACATACGTTTTTTACTATTACTATTAATATTTACAAATTTAAGACTGACACCTGATTGTACTAGAAATAAATGGGCAACAAAACTATATATGAGAATTCCATCCATATATGAAAATCCACCGAATTTTTAGTATTATTTTCAAATAAAATTTACAGTTTCTCTATTGGATCCTGTTGCATTTTTTCGTATTAAATTAGTTAAATTAATTCATATTAATAAAATGTATTTACGTAAATACTGCATATATTTTTCGCTGCACAACTAGCGATACCAACACTCGATGTTTACACGCCAATTGCTCATTGCAGACTGAACCATTCACTAAACAAAGAGAGCATGCTATCTGTGTGAGTTGCTCACCATCTTAAGATGTATGAAACGCCGATGTCTGTTCTAAAGCATCATTTTCGTTTGGTGCGAGAGGATTTTACTCCCCAACCACCTACTTAGGACCTAATACACCTGAATCAATTTCTTTTCTTGATTTTCCCACAGCGTCGTCCTACTTTTTTAATTTTGAAGGAAAAGTTAATAGGGGCACGACGCAAATTGAAAAAAAGTTCGGCCGATTCTCTTCGGAGGTATATCGCACTTTCTGTTTATTTTTATAGAGCTAATGCAGCTTATCATTAAACCTCCTTCGATACACGCCGTTGGCATCACGGAAAGGACCATTGACAAATACATCATGACAGATATGATGAGAGACTTATAAAGCTCGAATATTGTTCGACCAAAGAGAACTTTAGTTTTTATTCGCCTACTCAGTCCTGAGTAGCATTTATTGGCAAGAGTGATTCTTCAAAGGATTTGTAGGCTGACAATGGTTTCTTTGTTCTTACTGATTCCCAGACAAGTTGAGTTTATAATCATACAAAGTGACACGGCTGCCAAGACGTGAATGCGTCTATGCTTTTTTCATGACTGCAGGCATTTGGTTTACAGTTGTTAACCACGAAGTACGCATTTTTACCTCTTTATACAAGCCAGAGAAGGCAGAACTTACATTTTCACTTCATAGCCGGATGATGTAACGTATATTCTGTTGACAGCAATAGGGTATCGGATTTTCCCTCGCTATATAGCAATGGCACGCTTTATATATCGGATACCCGGTCGCCATTATC
Organism: Eurosta solidaginis; assembly: GCF_040869045.1. NCBI lineage: Eukaryota > Metazoa > Arthropoda > Insecta > Diptera > Tephritidae > Eurosta > Eurosta solidaginis. The sequence continues at coordinate 116,383,610 of NC_090319.1, read as the reverse complement.
GCTCCTTTAGGAATTTTTCTTGAAACCTTCCATCATGCACCGTTTCTTATGGTCGAATTTTCGGGTATTATTTCTTATAGCCAGCCTTTAAAGTTCCTCGCACTCACTCCGTTTGGCATCACGTATCTTTTTTCTAAGAAAGCGTCTCTCTCTCTTCGCTTATATATACTATTATACATCGGTCACCCAGTTGTCATTATCCCTCCTGCTGCGTATAAAGCTCCATGAACTCACGCCGTTCGGCCTCAGGTTTCCTTGTTCTAAGAAAGCGTTTCTCTTCGCTTTACGATAACGGACCTGTATCAGATCGGCGTAGGTACATGATCAAGTGTACAAACCACATTTTTTTGGTACAGGTGTATTTGCTTCATTTAATATAATCTTGTCTGCTCCCGTTGGTAGCATCCTCAGCCAGAAGAGTGGCAGTTGGTTAAACGTTTCCAGCTAATCGAAGCACAGTACAGACAACAAAATAAACATTCACATCAACGAAGATTTGAAGATGAATTTAAACTCACAATCTACCGCAGCATAACATATGCGGAATATATTGAATTACACTATGACATTTATAATAATAATCAGATCGGACTGCCGCTTGTAAAACTACGTTATCGTCATCTTGACTTGACCACCAATGTTACACTCCATGAACTGCAACCGTTTAAATTGCAAATCACATTTGCTCGAGCTGGTGAGGATTCGCAAAGGAAACTTATGATCGAGACACTATTGCCCATATTTTTATTGGCCGCATTGATAATGGCATTGCTACAACTATATAACTACCGCCAACGTCGTACAGGTTTAGTATCGACAGCAACAACGGCCGAAATTATTAATTCATCTTTATATTTGGTTGAATTTCTGCTACACTTCATCTCTTATGCTGCTAATGCCATCTTGCTTTGCTTTATTATATATATGTGTGTATATCCTTTGCAATTTCTGGTGCAAGGAAGTATTGAAATCACATTGCCTATTATGAAAGACGATCAAAGCTTATTGGAAATTCTAATTTATTCAGCTTTTTCTTTAAGGGTAAGTTATGTTATCTACTTGCTTAGTATATTTAGTTACATATATCTACCGAATAGATATTTTTGTTCTATTCTAATTTTAAAATTACTCATACTTGGCATAGACTTGACTTGACTTAAGAACTGTCACGATTCTGTACAGATCTTGATACGCGTTTATGACGCGTAACCTCGTGTGCACCTTGCCTTAGAAATACTTTACTAGACTTAAGTCTGTTGGTTTTTGATTTTCTACGTAAGTTCTAAGTACCGTTGGCACTTTTGGATGTCATTAATGCTTTTAAACCACAGAACGTTTAACTATACAGAACCACCAACAGAACGAATAGTGTGAAATAGCAAACCATCAAATCGCGGGTAGGTAATTCACAATTGGGGAAATGTGGCATGAAATTCGTCAATTACGACAGAAATATTTTATTTTGAAATACATACATACATATGTATGTTATAACCAAAAGTTAACTATTTTTTAAAGTTTTCAATATTTTTTTTTGTGAAATTTTAACGAAAACACCGCGTTTTTTGCTAATCTTCAAGTAGGTAATATGGTGAATTAACACCAGTTTGACAATTTCTATTGCTGTTCGTCGTTGGCGGATTCTCGATAGCTTTACGTCTTTGTATTAAACTTAATTTGGATATTTCTTTGAACATGTTGTCATTTATTTCAGAGGAAATACGTTAATTAATTAATTTTAGGAAAAAGATTGTACATACATAGGTGCTATGTGAAGAAGGCTAAGTTTTCAAGTCGAGCCAAGTCAAATATATGCTAATTATGACCAACAGAAGCTTTAATATTGTTCTTAAGTAGTCGTTAGATAGAACTTTACGCACAACTTTAACTTTGACAAAAAAGTTAAAGCATACAAATTTCGTGAAAATTAAACAAAATTAATGCTTTGGCGCAAAAAAGTTACGAAAAGTTAGGCAACTTCTAACTTTTGATAACATTGACATCTGGCGTGTTTTATTTTCTCTTTATTCACATCATATTTCCAGTTTTAGAATAAAATAAACATCAACAGAGCAACGTAAAAACATTTCTTATAACTGAAATTACTATAAAACACGTTTCAATGCAATTTTTACAAGTCAGGTGAACTAATACCGATTGTGCGTATTTATTTCTTCGGATGACGTGACCTAGTCATCCGTTGTGCTTTTAATTCACGTGTTCGCCTACCACACTGAAGGACCCGGATTTAAGTCCTGAGAAAGGCAGCATTAAATCACTTTAAGTGGGGACGCGACTTAGCAGTGGTTTGACATACACTCCATGAAAAGCTCCTCAGCAGACTTGTAAGTTCCGTACCGCCGATTTGTTTCAAAATCATCAGTATCGAAAAAAAATTTGATTGAGCCATGTCCGTCCGTCTGTCCGTTAACACGATAACTTGAGTAAATTTTGAGGTATCTTGATGAAATTTGGTATGTAGGTTCATGGGCACTCATCTCAGATCGCTATTTAAAATGAATGATATCCACGCCCACTTTTTCGATATCGAAAATTAAGAAAAAAGAAAAAAATGCCATAATTCTATACCAAATACGAAAAAAGGGATGAAACATGGTAATTGGATTGATTTATTGAATGAAAATATAACTTTAGAAAAAACTTGGTAAAATGGGTGTGACACCTACCATATTAAGTAGAAGAAAATGAAAAAGTTCTGCAGGGCGAAATCAAAAGCCCTTGGAATCTTGGCAGGAATACTGTTAGGGGTACCCGACAGATGATGTTCTGGGTCACCCTGGTCCACATTTTGGTCGATATCTCGAAAACGCCTTCATATATACAACTAAGGGCCACTCCATATTAAAACCCTCATTAATACCTTTAATTTGATACACATATCGTACAAACACATTATAGAGTCACCCCTGGTCCACCTTTATGGTGATATCTCGAAAAGGCGTCCACCTATAGAACTAAGGCCCACTCCCTTTTAAATAATCATTAACACCTTTCATTTGATACCCATGTCGTACAAACGCATTCTAGAGTCACCCCTGGTCCACCCTTATGGTGATATCTCGGAAAGGCGTCAACCTATAGAACTTAGGTTCACTCCCTTTTAAAATACTCATTAACACCTTTCATTTGATACCCATATCGTATAAAAAAATTATACAGTCACCCCTGGTCCACCTCTATGGCGATATCTCGAAAAGGCGTCCACCTAAAGAACAAAGGCCCACTCGCTTTTAAAATACTCATTAACAACTTTCATTTGATTCCCATTTCGTACAAACACACTCTAGAGTCACCCCTGTCCACCTTTATGGCGATATCTGGAAAAGGCATCCACCTATAGAACTAAGGCCCACTCCATTTTAAAATACTCATTAACACCATTCATTTGATACCCATATCGTACAAACGCATTCTAGAGTCACCCCTGGTCCACCTATATGGTGATATCTCGAAAAGGCGTCAACCTATAGAACTTAGGTCCACTCCCTTTTAAAATACTAATTAACACCTTTAATTTGATACCCATATCGTACAAAAAAATTATACAGTCACCCCTGGTCCACCTCTATGGCGATATCTCGAAAAGGCGTCCACCTAAAGAACTAAGGCCCACTCGCTTTTAAAATACTCATTAACACCTTTCATTTGATTCCCATTTCGTACAAACACACTCTAGAGTCACCCCTGTCCACCTTTATGGCGATATCTGGAAAAGGCATCCACCTATAGAACTAAGGCCCACTCGCTTTTAAAATACTCATTAACACCTTTCATTTGATACCCATATCGTACAAACACATTCTAGAGTCACCCCTGGTTCACCCTTATGGCGATATATCGAAAAGGCGTCCACCTATAGAACTAAGGCCCACTCCCTTTTAAATAATCATTATCACCTTTCATTTGATACCCATATCGTACAAACGCATTCTAGAGTCACCCCTGGTCCACCTTTATGGCGATATCCCTAAATGGCGTCTACCTATAAAACTATGGCCCACTCCCTTTTAAAATACTCTTTAATACTTTCCATTTGATACCCATGTCATAAAAACACATTCCAGGGTTACCCTAGGTTCATTTTCCTAAATGGTGATTTTCCCTTATTTTGTCTCCAAAGCTCTCAGCTGAGAATGTAATGTTCGGTTACACCCGAACTTAACCTTCCTTACTTGTTATTTTTCTGATTATAGTGGTGAGTACAGTTGCCACTTTGGTCCAAAAATGGTCCTCTCCAACCAAACACAACTTTGGCTCTATTTAAACAAGAAACCCATTTTGATACTTTTATTTATATTTCGCTGAGGTAAAATGCGCAGTTTGCCCATAGTCCGGTCAATCTAGACATTCGGTTATACAGAAAGTTACAAGACGCCGAAAATAGGTACACATTTTTTGAATATAATTATTAAAACAATTTCGAAACTCCTCACCATTCCAGTCTATGGAAAAAATTGTACCCAAGATCAAAGTCTAAAAAAAATTTTTTTTGGCGAATTTCAGCAAAACGGTATGTTTTATCATAAAAATATATATGTAAAGATTGTAGATCGTAAAATTGTCCACAAATTTTTTTCTTGAGAGCCACCATTTCTGAGATATAACGATCCAAAAAGTGGTAAAACACGATTACAACAACCGTCATACTATGCATGAGTACGCCGTGTATGTATATACATACATTGGACTGGGTTAGTCCCATACAAAAAAAAAATTGTGAAAGTCCGCCCCTGAATTTGAGGCTTATGTTTTGTGGGTTTCGGGAAAAATGTGTCTAATTTATTTCATCACTTGAACTACAGCCGAATTTGTTCTTTTATTGTAACTTGACTATTTGACATCCGATTTTTAAAATTGATACGCCATTATTTTGGTCTTGGAAATCTGCATATATGCTTTTAGTTGATAACCAGCGTCCACAGTATTGGTGACAAAACCCCACCCTGTGAAGTTCCTTCCTGCTTACAGATTTTCTTGCCTCGCATAGACCCCATTGCGACGTGATCATTCTGCAGCTTAACATGGAGCCGGTCGGATTTGCTGAGGCCAGATCGAGCTTAAATCGAGTTGAAACTGTCGTGACTTTGTTGAAAGCTCTGGCAATGTTCCGAAAAAGACTTAGGGCGTATTCCTGGTGTTCCAGGGCTTTCTCTATATTCATGATCACTCTATGCAATGCAGTATCGATTCACTTGCCTTTATTAGACACCTATTAATCTCTATAGGGTTTTGAGCAAAAAAGAAGTCGAACTAAAATGCCTGTAGTCTTTCAGGTGTAGGTAACTGAGTTTTATGCAACCCTCAAAGATTATTCCAAGCCATTTTTAAATCGTTCCACCTAGCATCTGCAGCATAACAGGGAGTATCCCATTTGGTCCCGGCGATGTGAAATTGGCAAAAGTTTTCATTGCCGATTAAATTTTGGTATGTGTCACCAACTTAGGAATTTAGTTGTCTTCGTATTAGGAGCGCAGCCGTTGGTACATAACACCTCAGTATCATCTCCTGATGGGAGGTGTGTTTTTATCAGACCCTGGATCTTATCTCCCTTGGATAAGACTTTCAGTGTCGCCGTTTCGCTGGAGCATTCTATGTCCGTTCATAAATTATTCCATGAAACCCTCTTCGACCTGTTGATTTCATGTTTATAGATCCTCAACAGATCTCTATATTCGGCCCAGCACTCCTCGCTTTCCGCAACTTTTACCAACTTAAAAATTTCTTTTACCTGCCCTCTAAGAAGACTATATCATGGTGGCTTTGCTTTCCCCTTGAATCTTTTCAGAGGACAAGCTGTGTTGTACGCAGTGGTGAGCGCCTTTGATATGAACATGTTCTATTCCTCCAACTCTTCTACGGTGGTAACCTCTTAAGGCTTCCCTAGTCTTCCTGATACACATTTCTGAAATTTTTACCAGTTCGTTGTCCTAGGGGTTATAAAGGTTTTCCCCTTCTCTTCCTTCATAAGTGGGATTCTGAAGGTGATATATGTATGGTCTGAGAAGGATGGCCTGTCAAGGACCCTCCATTCATATATGTGCTGCGCAGAGCTCAATGTGATATCAAGTACATTTCTTGACGGTGGCCTGTTGGCCACCTGTAGACCATATTTAGTATTTCGCAAAAAGGGACTCACCTCTATCATTAATATCGTCCCCTCTCCATCCCTGTGGTGCGCATTCGCATCAGCGGCTATGCCAATCCGTCCTCTGCACCCTTCTTGATTCACCAGCCTTTAGAACTCCTCTGGTAGGGCTTCCACGTTATGCAGCAGGATGCTAGGATAAGGGACCGTTCTTTTTCCCCTCTATTGCGCCCACCGCTAAGTGTTCCCTGCTGAAGTTAGATAGCATAGACGAGTACAGGTATTTCCTTTCCGTCTTTGCTTAATAACCTCCGACTCTGCAAGCGCTGAATCTTGAAACCTCTCATCCAGATGAGAGCCATGGCGCCTGTATCAGCGCCGCATCAAACGAACCCTCCTCAAGTGTCAGAAGGAGCTCCCTCGGTGCCACCTTACTGGGTTGGAGGTATATCTGTAAGACTCGCAGTGCCATTGAGCTGTTTGTCTCTCTCCAAATTGTCCGCCACTGCTCTCACAAATGGATTTTATCCGCTGTTTTCAAAGTCTGCAGGTCCGTTTCTCCCTCCCCTGCTCGAAGCGTCTTTGTTAGACTCGCAGCATCATTGAGCTGTTTGTCCACTTCCAACACCTCCGTGCCTACGCCTATACCCTTGCCTTTTTCTGATACTTCCGGGTCCTCGAGGCCCTTTTCTACCTCTCCTGCATTTAGAGAATTGTGGTTTTTCTCAATGTTCTCGGACTTTTACAATTTTTTTTTTTCGACCTGAAGTAATTTTGTCAATATGAAATAATAATAGAACGTGAAATAAAACTAAAGTGAACGCAGTGTCGGTTCCAATATGAGGTTTAATAAATATTAACAGCTAAAGCTCAAAATGGAAACATAGTATTAGACTATTAATAAATAAACATTGAATATTAATAAGTATAACGAAAATTTACTGTTCGCATGAATTATTATATTCGTAAAATTTTAATGAGCTTTAAACCTATTGCACAATCATTTCTTTATTAAATTATTGCATTGTTATTATGATGGAAAAAATGAAAGGGATTGAACATGCTGACTGATATTATAGCTATTTCGACCCTGCCAATAAACTCTTCAGATATTTTTGTATTTTTAGATTAGAAATTATATTCTCCCGAGTGAGATTCGAGCTCGAGTCGTCAAATTCCTAAAACCGTAGGCCTACCACTAGGGTATCACTGCGTCTATATGTATGTTGCTTAACTTCGGTTTTTTATTATTAAATTATTTTGAAATACGTCATAAACTTATTAAAACTTTACGAATGTAATAGATGAACAGGTGATTAAATCGAAGACCATGAATTATTATAAATAATACTTTTAGTTGTGGTTGTGCTAGAGTTTACATTAAAATGAATTAAATAAATAGATTGTTTACAGTTTGCTCGGCATCAATTAGTGCGAATGAGACATATTTAATTATATTGTTTTAACTGAGAATTATTTTCTTTACAGTTTATATTTACCTGTGTACACTTTTGGTATATCAGTCGTTTTGATCTATTTCTCATTGATTGGGAGCGACCGCGTAGTTGTGATAACAATCATTTCATATTGAAAAATAATCTCGAAACGTCTTCCGTCTGCTCAAGTGTGAGAACATATACCTCCGAGAATGTGTCAACTTGGCGTATATTTTATGTAACAAATGAATGGATTCGCTTGAGCGTTAAACAAAAACATTCTACGGCTTTGCAAGGACTTTTGGTATTACCCTTAGCGCAGGTGAGATGAACATATTTACTTATTATAAAATATTGGTAGTGTTATTAGTCATTTTAAATAAAAAAGGCCCAATCTCGAAATTCTATATAAGCTGAAAACTTGCACACGCCTTTATTTTGAGATTAGCTGCTTTTTCTTGTAAGCTAGTACATATAAATTAAACGCTAGGTAGATTAGCGAAGTGCATAGAAAGCAACAACACAAAGTTTGAGATGAAATCGCTTTAACAACAGTCGACCAAAAAAAAACACGTGTTAAGCTCATCAATTTTTGAATTTGCTTTGATTGATTTTGATTAAGTGGCGCTTCATATCTATTAAAAAGTTACTCTGAATATAATTTGTTTAATTAAAGATTTTTTTATTTTCGACTTTTGGAAAAATGTGAGCATTGGGCGTAATTTTGCAAAACAATTTTTCCTCCTTTGTAGGAACTGCAGAACTATTTGAAACCTACTAAAACGAGATTTTTTTTTTGTTTTACCAAACTGTGTATACCAATTCACAGATATGTTGTTGTCGTAATAGTAGAAGAGTGGTCAAATGCTGAACTTTAAATAATTTTTATAAAACACAGATTGCACCTGAAAATTATTTCATTTTACTTACTGAACAACTTTTAATAAGTTGTTACCTCTTACTCTCGCTCCTCATTTCTCTTCCTTTTCCCTATTCTCTCATTCACTCCTTTCTCTGCTTTTTTTCCCTCTCCCTCGTTTCCATCCCTTCTCACCTCTCCTTCTCCACTTTCATCTATCCCTATTTCTCCATCTTCTTCTAAAATGTCTCTTTCTCCTTCCCTCGTTTTTCTGCTCTCTACCATCTCTACCCTTACCACTCTGGGGCTTGAAAAATAGATAAGTTCCGATTCTAAGACCTACTCAATATGCTCACACAATTTCATGAGAATCGGTGTAACCGTTTCGAAGGACTGCAACCATGAACACTGTGACACGAGAATTTTATATATATATACATAAGATGTTTTTAAACGGTTTTATATAGGTTGACTTGACAGGCTGCACGGCCGTTGTGAACGAATTTTGTAATTAAAATTTAAGTAACTTCCCGATACGCTACAGGCTTGAAACTTCGAATATAGTTCAGAACCCGTAGACAATGCAATAATAAGAAAAAAACTCCGATAGGTGGCGCATGGCTCGAAATATTTCAAAAAATCGTATTTGTGGTCCGATTTGGCTTATATTTGGAACATATATTGCATACATGAATAGAAAGCGACATTTGAAAAAAATCGCCACCAGGTGGCGCAAGGGTCGAGATATTCAAAAAAAAATCGTATTTGTGGAACACAAATTACATACATGAATAGAAAGCGACGGGAGTCACTAAATGAACTAAATATAATGAGAAATAATAGGCAATTAAATAAAGACTAAAAACTTTAATTTGTCTATTTAGTTATATATTTTGTCATTGTACTTGCTTTTTTGGCGTTTGCGGGCTTTGCGTATTGATTTTAATTGTTTTTACTCAATCACTCGATACGAAGCTATTCTGCTCTTTGTGTATAATTATTTATCCCAATTGCAAACAATATAAAAAACAACAACAATATTACAAACAACAAATTTATCAAAGATGCCCGATACTAGAGCTTCCCGCCAAGTGGTATTTACTCTCAACAAAAATGCGAATGCAGTCGGCAGATCTGGTTTTAAGGAGAGCTCGTTACCTTCATCTTGGATTGAGGTTATTGAAGGCAAATTGGAGATGAAGAGAACGTCCATCATTGGAGAGATTGCAGATCGACTGAAAAGTTCTGAAGAGCGGCTTATGGCTGAAATGTCAAACCTAAAGAAGGCGCTAAGAAAAATGGAGGAAAGAGTGGTTAAAGCAGAAGCCCAAGTTGAATGCAATAAACAACTGCGAAAGGAAATTGTGCTGCTAAAAAAGGAGTTAAATTTATGCCAAAATAAATCTGCCTCCAGTGACATAATAATTAATGGCCTCCCCTTCAGTGATGGTGAAAACATTAAAGGCACTGTTAACAAAATGTGCCAATCATTGAAGGTGCCAGCATTGCCTATTTCCTCGGCCTTTCGTGTGCCTAACAAAAACAACAGCAAAACACCTGCATCTGTCATTGTACGACTGAGCTCTTCCGATGATCGGTCTACACTCTTTAAAGCAGTGGCCCGTTTTTGCAAAGAGAATAAGCGTCCACTAATGCATCGTGATGTAGGAATAAATTCGGAGGGGAAAATACATATACATGAGTGCCTAACCAAAAACAATCGTGAGATAATCGATTTGGCAATGCAGTTGAGAAGAGAGAAAAAGCTAGTTGCTGCCATGGTTCAACTATATACAGGTTGGCTCATCTGTAAAGCAACAAAATATGTCTGTTCAAATTGTCAAAATCTGTGTATTGGTGTTGGTGCGTATGGTATGGAATGGAAACATAAAACTTAGCAGTTTTTGTATGTGTAAGTAAAATGTTGCCAATGTGTTGGTTTCATTTTGAGTTTGCCATCTCCTTTTGACAATCCCTTCGACCATGCAATGACATTAATAAAATCAGTTGATGAGATGAGCCAACCGGTACATAATTGAACCATGGTTGCTGCTTTCTCAATTCGTGGATATGTGTATGTTCATGTACGTCCAAATTGTAAAGCTGTCAAGGTGACTGATATCGAGAGTATTGAGCGTGTTGTTGCTGCAGACACGTGATTATGTATGATTAATGTGGCAGCATGGGACAGCTGATTATATGCTTTTTTATTTGATTTGATACATCAACTTCCGACACAGTACGATTTTGACATTTGTCCATCGAATTTAAAAAAACAAAGTACATCGAATTTTTATTTATGTTTGCAGGTATGTCACCATGCTGCCACCTTGTATCGTTCCGCCATGGTGTATCTGATATTATATATTCTCTTTATTTTTTCTCTTATCTTCTTTTTCAAACATTCTACTGTCCTCCTACAATCTCATCCTATCATATGTTTAATTGTTGCCACTACCGTTTCTCGCTCTATTTTTCAATCATGTGTTTAATTGTTTGTCTTTCTTTATCTTATCAATCCCCCACTGTTTTTGCCATGGTCTTTTGTACACACACGCGAGTTGCTTGCCTGCCTTTGGTTCGTTCTGTTTTGGTTCAGCTTTATGTGTATGGGGTCATTCCATAGATCTCGCCCTGGCGCTAATGAAAATGAAAGAATTTTGATTGATATTTTTTGTAAGCAAAATCGTGGCTTCAATGCAGTACATTTTAATGCACGTAGCCTTAGCCATGACAAACTTGATTTTGTTAGGTATGTTTTTGAGGATTCTGCAGTGATCTCAACTTTTCGATTAATTGGTACAATCTATTTCGGAATGATCGTAGGTACAAAAAAGGAGGGGGAGTTGTAGTTTACTGTAAAAAAACACTCAAATCTAGACTGTTAAAAACTTCTAATTCCTTTGATGTTGAATATATTTTCACTGAACTGTCTGATGGAGTAAATAAAATTATGTTAATATGTCTTTTCAACCCCAAAAAAAATTTTCATTAGAAGCATTTTTTGTTGATTCGTCCGAATTTGTAATTGATTATGAACGCATTTTGATTTGTGGTGATTTTAATGTGAACCTATTTGTTAATGGTTCCTACAGTAGTAAACTACTTGATCAGCTTGCAACAGCAGGTCTATGCTTTGTCAATAGTGCTAACCCGACGAGATTTGACAATAATGCTGTACCCAGTCTTGTTGATTATTTTTAACTTGTGATCGCTGTCACGTCCTAAAATTTGAGCAAATATCCTTCGTTTCTGACCATGATTTGATTTTCTGTACTATATATGTTGAAATGAACCGTTCTGATTTAGACTGTACGTTTGTGTTTCGTGAATGATTTTAAACCGTTGAATGTTAATGCGTTGTATTCCGATAAATGTGGTGTTGACCTAACATTTCTTTGTTTACTGGATTTCTCCAAAGCAGTCGGCAGATCTAGTTTTATTCTGTGAGTCATAAGCTGCTTCGTACATAGCTGAAGTATTACTTCGGATTTGAGCATAGCTCAGTCAAGCCTATTGCAAGTTATCTTAAGGATAGAACGCAGAAAGTTAAATCAGGAAATACTTTGTCGCAGTCTAAACCTTTGTATGCTGGCGTACCGCAAGGGTCGGTCCTTGGTCCACTTCTGTTTAGTCTCTTTGTGAATGATATATTTGATGCTTGCCAGTATGTCAATATTCATGCATATGCCGATGATATGCAATTATATTTGTCAAGTCGTGTCGGTCTTGTTGAAGATTTATGTTTCAAAATTAATAATGATCTGTCTGCAATCTCTGTTTGGGCTAGTGAAAATTCGTTTAGTTTGAATGCATCCAAGTCTTATGTTTTGCCTATATGTCATAGTGTTGTATATAATATTGACCTTCCTGCGTTGTATATTGGAACTAGTCCACTTAAATTTGTTGAAAGTGTAAAAAGTCTTGGTTTTATTGTGAACTGTAAACTTACTTGTAGTGACGATGTCAACAGGTTGGTTACCAATGTTTTTGCCATATTACGGAAGTTAAGAGTCTCGGCCCCATTCACACCCGTTGGAACCATGCGAAAACTTGTGCTGGAGTTAATTATGCCGCTTATAACGTACGCTGATACAGTATATGGTAAATGGACTCAGTGTCATACAACAGAGTTGCTGTAGCGTTTAACAATGCTACGAGATACGTTTACGGGATTGGTAGATATGATCACATATCTGCCTGGCGAACGAAAATTCTTGGGTGCAGCCTTGAAAACTATCTAGCCGCCAGGAATTGTATCTTTATATACAAATTATTATTGTGGAAGACACCAAATTACTTCTTCGAAAAGTTAAGACCAGTGAGATCACTGAGACATCAGAGTCTGGTCGTACCATCGCATAATTACTTAACTTCATCTAGACTATTTTTCATTAGCGCGGTTAAATTATGGAATTCAATCCCAGATAATGTGATGGCTGGACTAAATAGATTCAACTACAAGGATGTAATAATACTCAAGTACTTCAAAGCTGTATAAAAACAATGCAAAACATTGAAAGGGTGTTTAAGATCCCTGCTTCTCTTTTCTTTACCTTTTTCTCACTTTGATCTTGACTATATTTTCTTTCGTTAAGGTTTGATTTATTCTAAATTTGCTACTTATAGCGTTTTCTTTTCTGGCTAAAGTGTTACGCTTTTTGCACGTCGCGCAAGTGTTTTTGTTCTATTCTAAAATACAGGCAACGCCTTTACGGGGTATTTCGTTCTTTTGTGAAAATTGTTGGCTACTCGCAACGCAAAAGCGTTACACTTTTACCCTATATAAAATGGCGGTGTGGCAGTGCAACTCTGTGAAGTTCTCAATTCGCTCTTAATTTCCACATATACTCTGTTAATATGAGTGAATATGGTGAGTTGAAATGTTCTTTGTATGCACTATAAATGTTGAACATTTTCTGGGGTGAAAGTAACTCTATTAAGGCTTTACCATTTACTCAGGCAACAATTTATTTCAGAAAAGAAAACGCTATTAGATTTAAGTTAGGATATACATATTTGTACTGTTTTACGTTTAATAACCTAGTTGAAGTACTTCTAAAAGACTATATCTGGTCTTACCCTGTACTACGTTGGTAAATAAAGAAATAAATATAAATAAATGTTCAATTCTATAAAAAAAATGCAATTACGAATCAAAAATATTTGGTTTTGTAGAAGTTATAGCGATTTGAAAATTTTGCATTTTTGCACCAGGCTAATGTAGGTCCTTTCGCGCTATTTCGGTCGAAAAAAGATCTACTTGAAGCACAACATACTCATCTTAAAAAAAAAAACCAAAAAAAATGTGGCTGAGAAACAGTAAAAAGGAGATAAAAGGTCCCAGATACACATGATTTTAGGTAGATTTGGCAATTCGTTAAGTACATATTAAGAAACTCATCGAAACTTTTACTGACGGATTGGCAGGCCTAACAATAGAGCATGTCAGCTACCTGATAGCGTTTTTGTAAGTAAACTTTTTTTTTAAGAAGCTGTAGTTTCTTGGGTCACTCGTTGTGGGCGACACTATGTTTTTGCATATCACAGAGGAATGATGTCTTCGAGAAGTTGTAAACGAGCGGCTAATTCGTTTTGATATATATGTGGCGAATGTATTAAAAGAAGACAAAAAAAGTTTGATTTAACTAAAAACACAAGGATTTGCGAGACCTACCTAGCCTACTTCGGTCTACCTGTTAAAAATCAGAACAAAAAATGGGTTCCACATGTTTCATGTAACTCTTGCACAAGCATTCTGGAGCGTAAGTTTATTTTCTCTTTTTTATTGTACTAACTGTTTCATATATATACATATATCTTCATATATATAATTGCATAATAGCTGAAATTGTTATGAAATGCTTTACGTTTTATTATACTTTGGTACCAGGGTGAGAAAAGAGCCATGAAGTTCGCAGTGCCGAGGATTTGGAGGGAACCGAGTAATCATGACACTGATTGCTATTTTTGTGTAGTGAAACCACTGAAAAGGAAACGTTTAAGGAAAACAATATAACCGGAACTACCATCGACATCCGCTCCAGTACCACATTCGGAACAAAATCCTGTACCTGATCCACCTGTGTTGGAAAAGCAACTATTCCCTCAAGGCAGCTTTCAAACACCGAGTTCATCTGTATCCGTACATTCCGAATTTGTTCCCCAATTTGAACCAGAAATACCACATCTCATCAACTCTGAAGATCTCAATTACTTAATAAGAGACTTAAATCTATCAAAAGACAAAGCAGAGTTATTAGCATCGCGGCTTAAACAACGAAATTTATTTACTTCTGATATTCGAATACCTCGGCAAAGAAAGCGTCATGAAGAATTTTCTTGTTTCTACAGTAAGGAATATAGACTCTGTTTTTGCTATGACGTGAAAGGTTTATTTGAAGCAATTGGTATTCCTTGTAATACAAATGAATGGCGCCTCTTTATCGACAGCTCAACAAAAAGTCTAAAAGCAGTTCTACTACACAATGGGAACAAATTTCCATCTATTCCACTGGCACATTCCACACATCTCAAAGAAAATGATGACAGTATTAAAATGCTATTAACTGCAATCAAATCTACGGAATACAAGTGAGAAGTTATTGGAGACTTCAAGATGGTTTTTTTTTTACTGGAATGCAAGGTGGATATACCAAACACTCCTGTTATCTTTGCCTAAGGGATAGCAGAAATGATGCCCCCACTATCGCCAAAAACATTGGCCTGAACGTATTGAGTGGGAAGATTTAATATTAAACATGAAGCTATTGTCGATCCTAAAAATATATTGATGCCGCCATTGCATATTAAATTGGGCCTTATTAAACAATTTGTGAAGGCTCTAATATTTCAAATATTTGCAGACTTTTTCCAAAGCTGTCAGAGGCGAAAATTAAAGCTGGAGTCTTTGTTGGCCCTCAAATAAAAAAAAAATTATGAACTGCGATATTTTCCCGGACCTACTTAACAATGAGGAGAAACTAGCGTGGAACAGTTTTAAGGCAGTTGTTCATGGCTTTCTTGGAAATCATAGGAATGAAAATTATGATGAGCTGATAACTGGCATGATTACGAATTTTTCCGCCATCGGATGTAGAATGTTGCTAAAGATGCACATGTTACATTCACATCTGGATAAATTCAAAGATAATATGGGAGTGTATTCAGAAGAACACGGGGAGCGATTCCATCAAGATATAATGGAGTTTGAGAAACGCTACCAAGGCCAGTATACGGAAAGCATGATGGGGGACTATATTTGGACGTTAATAAGAGAAAATGTTACCGAATATGGCAGGAAAAGCAGGCAAAAGCATTTTTAAACATTTAAACTGTATTTTAAAACATTCAAGGTTCGAATCGAGCTCAAGGCCAGAACAATAATTTTTTTCTAATGATAATTACACAAGTTTACAAATTCATGTCAACTTTTGGATCTGAGCAGATAAGAACGATTCTTAACTATATTTGATATGCTGAATTCAAATCTGCATTCAGTTTTTTAAGATTGATTCTAGTTTCCGAGTTCTCGCATGATAGCACCATTCTGCTGTTATAGCAGCTTTTAAATACTGACACTACTTGATAAGTCATTTCAACTGTAACTGTAAAATAATATAAGCGATTAGAGCAAATAAAAATGCACAGACAGTGTTGCAAAGTTGATTCAAAGTGTTTTTGTTACGTTTTTGGTTGTTATATCATTAAAAAAATTGGCAAAATAATAACAAATGCGCTCAAAGATGCGTATCTGCACTACTTTGGTTTCAGAGTAGCAGACACTCATAAGTCATCGATACCGAAATTTATTTGTAACACATGCAAAACAAAGCTGTATAAGTGGTCATTGGTAGAACGTGAGTACTTTTCCTTTTCAATTCCAGCGCTCTGGAGAGTCCCTAAAAACCATGTAGATGATTGCTACTTTTGTTTGATGAAAGTTACGGGTATAAATGAAAAAAAAT
The DNA here is from genome assembly GCF_040869045.1 of Eurosta solidaginis. Lineage (NCBI taxonomy): Eukaryota > Metazoa > Arthropoda > Insecta > Diptera > Tephritidae > Eurosta > Eurosta solidaginis. The sequence continues at coordinate 116,367,242 of NC_090319.1, read as the reverse complement.
TAAAAAATATATAAATTTCCTGATGTATCATCAGTATCCAAGCCAGTTACACGTAATGCTAATGATCCATTGCCAGTTTGTCTAAGTATAAGTGGAAAAGTCCTGGAAACTTTAACTCTATCACCCCCGAGTAGTGAAAGCGACTTTGTCATGGAAGCGACACATTTAATTTCGCAAGATGAACTAAGCGATTTGATTCTCGATTTCAATTTGTCAAACAAAAAGCAGAGTTGCTAGCATCACGGTTGCAGCAATGGAAATATCTAGACTCTTGAACACAAGTTATTGTATACAGAAACAAAAATCAGGCACTTCCACCGTTCTTTAAAAAAGAAGACAACATGAGTTAGAATGTCTATAAAGATGCATTTTCTGCATTTCCATCTTGATTATTTTCCCAAAGACTTGGGTGATACCAGCGACGAACAAGGAGAGCGGCTACATCAAGATCTAGCCAACATTGAAAAACGATACCAAGGATTTTGGGATGAAGGCATGATGAGCGACTACTGTTGGACACTAATACGCGAAACAGATACTAAACAATACAAAAGGCAAAGTTCCACCAATCTTCATTTCTGATTTGTTACTTTGAAGTTAATAAAATGAATATTATTTGACAAAAATCTTTAAAAATGGATTTATTGACTGTATTAAGAACTAGAATCAATCTTAAAAAACGGAATGAAGAATCGGATTCAGCGTCATAAATTGTCTTAAAAACCACTTTTAGTTGCCTAGATCTAAAACCGTGTATACTTGTGTTATTGTTATTTTTTATTTTTTCTAAATTTGAAAAATTGTATTTTGTTTTTGGAATAGTAAGTAGAAAATTTTTTAGACAACCTGTCATAGCTGCGCAGATAGATCCATTTCGAAGGGTGCTTAAGCCTTCATCTTTAGGCATGCTGCGCTAACCATTTAGCTATACAGCGGTGGTTTTTTGACTGGCAAATTTGCTACTTCTGTTCCTTTTTACCAGCGATATTTATTCAGTGTTGCGCCATCTGGTGCAAATCACTGATAATGCTGGATTTTTGTTTATTGTCAATTACTTTGTTTGACATTCCCAAGTGCTCATGGTTTATTAACAATTGTTTTTGTTTTTATCGGCCTATTGATAAATCATTCAAGGTTCGAATCGAGCTCAAGGCCAGAACAATAATTTTTTTCTAATGATAATTATTGTTATTTTTTAATTTTTCTGAATTTGAAAAATTGTATTTTGTTTTTGGAATAGTAAGTAGAAAATTTTTCAGACAACCTGCCATAGCTGCGCAGATAGATCCATTTCGAAGGGTGCTAAGCCTTCATCATCAGTACGCTTTAGACATGCTCCAGCATTATCAGTGATTTGCACCAGATGGCGCAACACTGAATAAATATCGCTGGTAAAAAGGAATAGATGTAGCAAATTTGCCAGTCAAACAAATCACCGCTGTATAGCTAAATGGTTAGCGCAGCATGCCTAAAGCGTACTGATGATGAAGGCTTAGCACCCTTCGAAATGGATCTATCTGCGCAGCTATGGCAGGTTGTCTGAAAAATTTTCTACTTACTATTCCAAAAACAAAATACAACTTTTCAAATTTAGAAAAATTAAAAAATAACAATAATTATCATTAGAAAAAAATTATTGTTCTGGCCTTGAGCTCGATTCGAACCTTGAATGATTTATCAATAGGCCGATAAAAACAAAAACAATTGTATTTTAAAACTAAATTTATAAGAATAAATCTTAAATTGATTTTTACTATACTAGAATAAATCAAATCTATGTAAAATTTTAATGAATTTTCATGTTTTTCGAACAAAACCAAATCAAAAACTTTTGTATGTTCATATTCTTATTTCTGGGTGCAAAAGCAATAAAAAAATATACGCTCGACCCATGTACAAAAATGTTTTAGACCAGTGTAATATAAAAATATGTCGGGTTTTCTTTCCTGAGGGGAATTCTCATACCACTGGCAGACTAGGGTCTCGAGATATAGGCCAAAACGTGCACCCGGGTACCCCTGGAATGTGTTTATAGAATATGGATATCAAATGAAAGCTGTTGATGAGTGCTTTAGTAGAGGGTAATTTTCATACCCCTGGGTGACTAGGGTCTCGAGAATAGGCTAAAATATGGGCCCTTGAACGCCTAGACAGATAGTGTTTTTACATTATGGGTATCAAATTGAAGCTGTTATTAGTGCTTTAGCACAGGGTAGTTTTCATACCTATTGGTGACTAGGGTCTCGATATATAGGCCAAAACGTGGATCAGGGTAACACTAGGATGTGTTTTTACATTATGGATGTCAAATTGAAGCTGTTGATGTGTGCTTTAGTACAGAGTAAGCTTTATGCCGCTGGGTGACTAGGGTCTCGAGATATAGGCCAAAACGTGGACCCGGATACACCTAGAATGTTGGTTTACATTATGGGTATCAAATTGAAGCTGTTGCTGTATGCTTTAGTACAGAGTAAGTTTTACACCACTGGGTGACTAGGGTCTCGAGATATGGGCCAAAACATGGACCCGGATACACCTAGGATGTGTTTTTACATTATGGATGTCAAATTGAAGCTGTTGATGTGTGCTTTAGTACAGAGTAAGCTTTATGCCGCCGGGTGAATAGGGTATCGAGATATAGGCCAAAACGTGAACCCGGATACACCTTGAATGTTGGTTTACATTATGGGTATCAAATTGAAGCTGTTGCTGTATGCTTTAGTACAGAGTAAGTTTTACACCACTGGGTGACTAAGGTATCGAGAGATAGGCTAAAACATGGATCCGAATATCCCTAGAATGTGTGTATTATGGATATCAAATGAAAGCTGTTGCTAAGAGCTTTAAAGTAATTTTCATTGTGATATTCGATTTAGTCGCATCAACCTGGCAAAACTGATAAATATCCATGCGAAGCCGAAATAAAGACATGAATTAATAATACCCATATAAGGAACATAAGCCTTACACCAAAATATAATAAGGTATTCTATGTGGTTGGCCCTTAAGTTGTATTTGACAGGCGCGTTCAGGTGGCAACGCGCATGTCAAATACAACTGCGGCCCACATCACTGACATCAAAAATGTTATACACACAATTATAAAGTTTGGACAAAAGGCAAGGAGTGCAGAACTAAAATATTAAATAAAATCAACCTAATATATTTAATCTAATCGTACAAACTAAACAAGTGTAAAGTAAATTAATAAAACATTTGTTAAACTAAAACCGACATATAATAAAAAAACCAAACTAAAACTAAACTAAAAATACGTGGTTTTTGGTATTGATTGCGGAGTGTGTAGTAGGGTGTGCACATATGTACAACTCTTCCGGACGTTTTTGCTTGGTAGAGTGGTGAGTGGAAAATTTTTTTACTGGTGTGTGAAATAAAGTGCGTGGTGTTCTACTTAAAATTTAATAACATCAATAAAATAAACAAATTTAACAAAAATTTCTAAATCTACGATTCCCACAACAAATTTAATAATTTTCTAATTAAAATTTAACAATAAAAGTAAAATACATAATTTTCTAAATAAAATTCTACTAAAATACGATATAATTTCCTACATTAAAATTGAACAAATTACGACATATTTCTTTCTAATTAAAATTGGGAAATTTTTAGAATAGCACCCCCCGAGTTCGGGGTAAAACTTGGTATCAAATGAAAGAGGGAGTTCTCCCGATCACAAATATATATATTTTAAAGTGCGCAAACTTATAATTTAAAAGTTATTTGTTGTTAAAGTTTGCAAATTTACCAAATTTCTATAGCACTTTAAATTACAATTTACATATCTTTCAAAACCTTAATCCACATACATATGTATCTATATAAATTGGCAACGATAAACTTAAATTGCATTTTTGTATATTTCACATTTCATTTTTGCATTGTTTTTACTTATTATAAATGTTTTTATTAAATCAATCGCGCTTTTGTAGCAACATGCACATATATATGTATATATATATATATATTTTATTGATGACATTACAAAGCTGTGCTGCCACATAAACAAAAAAAAAAACAAATATAAATATTACCTTACCACCTTTCAGTTAAAAAAGAAAAAGGAAAATATATATTTTTACACCTCTTTTTGAGAAGTTGAAACACCCTTCCGCGTAGGCGGCCTTCGGCCGCGCTTATATAAAATAACCCTGGGCTACGCCATGCCAAGTCCGGATGTGTTGTATAACCGTGGCTACCGCCACGGTAATGTCCTTCTGCGTAGTACAACCTTCTACCACGGTTATACCACACACCCGGACTTGGCATGGTGTAGCCCAGGGTTATTTTTTATAAGCGCGGCCGAATGCCGCCTATGCAGAATGGTGTTCTACGTCGAATTACTGTGCATGGAGCAGCCGGTGTTGGATCGGCTAACAACAATAAACATAAGAGATATAAGGTAATATCAGCTCGTTCACGAATGCAAAAAAGAGCTTTTTCAAATTTTTGGTAAATAAAGACTACAAAGGTTTAAGATAAATATACATCAGGCGAGAGGAATTTTTATAAGTTATGTTTCGATTCTGCACTTGTTCCGTTTTTAGATGTGGCAGCACAGATTTGTAATGTCGCAGAATATATATACGTATACACATATAAAAGTTGTATAGAAATTTGCAAACTTTAACAACAAATAACATTTAAATTATAAGTTTGCGCACTTTAAGATATATATATTTGCGATCGGGAGAACTCCCTCTTTCATTTGATACCAAGTTAAACCCCGAACTCGGGGGGTGCTAAACTAAATCGCTGCCTTAAAATTTAACAAATTACGATATATTTTCTTAAATAAAAATTCAAAAAAAATTACTCAAAATTTAACAAATCTGAAAAACCAACGGGCCTGTACATAGCGGCACTCGCACCACGCCACGCATAACGGCACCCAAAAACATACATACACAATTCAACGTAATTTTCCACCACCACCAACTTTAACACGTAAAGCAACAACATCGACGGCAGGAACAACTCCGGCAGCAGTAATATTGATGACATCAGCGGCAACCATCTTATAGCAGCAGCGACAATTAAAAATATATATATGTATGAATTTAAAATTCTTTTGCTTACAGTTTTTTTTTTCTTTAAACATATATGTACGTATATAAAACATTTAATTCCCATTAAATGCAATGCATTTGCTTTTCATATAATATACTTGCTGCATTAGCATATAATATAAATTTTGGATTTTTGATATTACGGTGGTTTTCGAAAAAAACCAATTAATTTTTGATACATACGGTGGTTTTCGAAAAAACCAATTAATTTTTTGATACATACGGTGGTTTTCGAAAAAAACCAATTAATTTTTTTGATACATACGGTGGTTTTCGAAAAAAAAAAACTAATTTTTTTTTATTACATGCGGTGGTTCCGTGAAAAACCAATTCAATTTTTAATACATGCGGTGGTTCCGTGAAAAACCAAATTTAGATTTTTTGAACAAAGCGGTGCGTCCGTGATTACATTTTGAGACTTTTACCAATTAATACACATACTTTTAAAATAAATTACTTTTATAGATTTTTCATACAAGTTTACTGCAGTTTTTATTAATTCTTCCGATAAATAGTTAAATACTCCTTAAGTGACTATTCACCTGCAAATCAGTTCCCTTTTATAAATTTTTTTTCTTCTCTCTTTTTCCTCAACAATTCAACTTCAAATATAAATTTAGACATTCAAATAAGTACTTCATTAATTTCATAGTTTGAACTGAATTATTGGTGCTATTCTGATAACTACATATGTACCTTAGAAGTGGTAAGCAAGTGCAAAAAAATTCAGACTCAGAATCCGATTCCGATATTTCAGCCTCAAGCTACGAAAGTTTAGCTTCATCCTCGACAGAAGCAGTCATAAACCAGGAAAATAGATTTTCTTTATCAAAAGATTTTCCAGGCTTCGAAAATTCTTCCATTAAAAATTCAACTTCTAATTTAGATTCAAATCTTAACGATTCAAATAGCGCAAAACTAATTTCAACTACTTTTACTTCAAAATCAGATCTTAACGATCCAAATAGTACAAACGTGGCCTCACCTTCTGCTAATTCAGCTCCAGATTTTAACGATCAAATCATGGCAACACTTGAGGAAAAGAAAATTTTTATTAACACATGTGCTAATTCTATTAGAGAAAACTACAGTGGCGATCCTCTAGCACTTGATTCTTTTATAGACAAAATCGCATTACTTGAACAATTCGCTACTGCAGATTTAACTGATACTTTTATAGCGTTCTTGAAATCAAAATTAGAGGGTAAAGCCCGTGAAGCAATACCGACACAAGTAACTTCAGTTAATGAAATTAAAACAGCTCTACGTAATAGGATCAAACCAGACAACTCGAAAGTTGTAGCAGGGAGAATTGCAGCGTTGCATGTTAACGGTAACAATTATACAGATTTTGCCAAAAAAGTTGAAGATTTAGCTGACTCACTTGAGCGGTCTCTTATTATTGAAGGGACCACTCAAGCGAAATCTCATGAAATGGCAGTCGGTCAAACTGTTAACGTGTGTAGATTAAATGCAAAATCCAATTTAGTAAAAACCATTTTAGCCTCAACGGCATTTACAGATCCGAAAGACGTGGTAGCAAAATTAATTGTAGAGCAAAACAACGAAGTAACTGAACGTCATTTTTTAGCTTTTCGATCACGTGGTAACAACACATTCAGAAATTCACGTTGTAGTTATCGAGGTTTTTACCCAAACCGCGGCTATACTGGTTATAGAAATAATAGTTCATTTTCATATAATAGTAACTGTAACGGTAACAATAATCAGAGATATCGCTATGATAACAGAAATAGATACCAAAATAACAACAATAATAATATACGTCCAAATTCCAATTCAAATACAAACAGCGGTAACAATAGAGGTAACAATTCTAGATCATCCAACGGTAGAGGTAGAAAGGCAAACGTTCGCGCTTTAAACGCCAGTGCCCCTCAGAAGCGAACACTGGGGGAGGACGAACTAAGCCAGCAAGCGAACTTCCCTCACTAATAGGCATCTACTGTTTAAATTTAAATTACTCTGATTTCATAGAATTTCAACTTAACGAGTCACAAAAATTTTGTTCTTTCCTAGTAGACACTCAAGCGGACATTTCTTTATAAAGATATCATGTTTAGACAGAAATATTTCCTTAAATACGAACGACATTATTAACATTACCGGTGTCACTTCAAATTCAGTTTCGACTTTAGGTAAAATTACCGTAAATTTAAATTTTTCTAACTTTTCTATTAAACATACTTTACATGTAGTAAATGAAGACTTTTATATTCCATCCAATGGCATACTGGGTAAAGATTTTCTGAAAATTAACAAATGCATTATTAATTATGAAAGAAACAGTATTTCCTTTTGGGCAGGTAATGAAAAAGTTGCGATACCAATCCTACACGGAACAGAAAGCGACAGTTTTATCATTCCACCAAGATGTGAAATATTCAGATTTTTTGATTTAGGAGATTCACCCGAACCACTTTTCGTGGACTCGCAGGAAATTGAAAGAGGTGTTTTCACAGCTAGGTGCATTGTTAATTCCAGTAACCCAATAATTAAAGTCATTAACACCACGGATGATGTAAAGTATGTAAAAAGAAAAAGTATTCGGACAGAAAAACTTTCAAACTACAATGTTTATACAATTAACAAGACAGAAACAGAAGACAAACGTACGAAAAAACTGACTTCAATTTTAAAAAATCAAATACCTCAACATGCTCATAGTAAATTACTTGACCTTTGCATAGATTATGCCGACATTTTCGCTCTTGACACGGACAAAATGACTTTAAATAACTTTTACGAGCAAAAATTAAGACTGGCAGACAACGAACCGGTATATGTTAAAAACTATAGATTGCCATACTCTCAACGCGAAGAAATAAATCGCCAAGTAAATAAATTATTAGACAATGATTTGATTGAACCCAGTTATTCGAATTACAATAGTCCTTTGATTGTAGTCCCAAAGAAAGATACTAATGGTCAAAAAGCTTATCGTATGTGCGTAGATTTTCGCGCAGTAAACAAAAAACTCATTGCTGATAAATTCCCACTCGCTAGAGTTGACGATATTTTAGACAATCTCGGTAGAGCAAAGTATTTCTCCACATTAGATCTTTTTTCAGGATTTCATCAAATCCCCTTGCATCCTGACTCTCGTGACATTACGTCTTTCAGCACTGACCGTGGCGCATTTAGATGGAAAGTGCTTCCATTTGGTTTAAATATAGCACCAAATTCATTCTCACGAATGATGACCATAGCTTTTTCGGGTATACCACCCAATGTCGCATTTTTATACGTCGACGATATCATCGTCATAGGTTGTAGTGAAGCACACCATATTAAAAATCTTTCAAAAGTTTTCGATACTTTTAGGTCTTTTAATCTCAAACTTAACCCAAATAAATGCAACTTTTTACGACCAGAAGTTACATTTTTAGGTCACAAATGTTCAGCCAAAGGTTTGTTGCCAGACGACTCTAAAATAAACGCAATTAAAAAGTATACAAAACCGACTGAAAAAGACGCGGTACGACGATTCGTCGCGTTTGCAAACTATTACAGACGGTTTATACCCAATTTTGCATCTCTGGCAGCGCCTCTAAACCGATTAAGCAGAAAAAGAGTTGAATTTGTATGGGATGTAGAGTGCGAAAGAGCATTTTTATCTTTGAAAGCAGCGTTACTTTCACCAAAATTACTTCAATATCCAGATTTTACTAAACAATTCATTATTACAGTTGATGCTTCCACAACTGAATGTGGCGCTATTTTGAGTAAAGAACAACAAGGTAGTGATTTACCAATTTGTTTCGCTTCTAAGCCATTTAATAAAGCCGAACAGAAAAAACCCATTATAGAATTAGAGTTTTTGGCTATTTACTTTGCAATCAAGCAATTTCGACCATACGTTTATGGCACCCATTTCATTGTAAAATCAGACCATAGACCTCTAGTATACTTATTCAACATGAAAGACCCATCTTCAAAACTTTCAAGAATAAGACTGGAACTATCTGAATATAACTTTACTATTGTAGATATAAAAGGTAAATCAAACGTTTGTGCTGATGCACTATCTCGTATAACAATCGATGAGATTAAAGAAACTAACAAACAAATTTTGGCAGTACAGACAAGAGCCATGAAAAAAAGGCAAACGACAAAAATTTACATAGGAAAACAGACAAAAACGACGAAATACAAATTACTTTACATGTCTACGACAAATTTTCATTTAATTTTTCGAAAAAAGTCCCACGAATAAGATCCGCAATTACGTACGATAAAAATAATAAAACAACAAATTTAAGAATTTTTGCGCATATTAAACATAAGAAACTCGAGTTACTTAGTTTTGAGCTTGTTAACGAAATAATGACTTAAAAAAAATACTTTCGAGTCTTGAATCAGAAGCCGGCAAACGCAAAATTAAGCAGATTGAATGGCTAAAAACGATATTATGTTCGAACATTATACTACTACAAATTTCAAAAATATTGGAAATAAAATTTTAAAATCATTAGAAATTATATTAACAGATCCAGTGGAGACAGTAACAGATGAAGATACAAAATTAAAACTTATGAAAGTTTACCATAATGATCCCATTTCTGGTGACATTGCGGAGTGAAAAGACTTTATGCAAAACTACGAACAAAATTTTATTAAAGAACATGACTCGTGATATATCGAAATATATCAAAAATTGTAAAGATTGTCTTTTAAACAAGGTTAAGCCTAAAGCAAAAGAAAAACTTGTTTTAACACCAACTCCTTGTAAACAATTCGATATACTAATAATTGATCCAATAAGACCCCTACCTGAGTCCAAATATGGTAACAAGTTCGCACTTACCATGATTTGCGATATAACTAAATACCTGGTAACAGTCGCTGTACCAGACAAATCTGCAAAAACAATCGCTTCAGCTATTTTCGAAGGATTCATTTTAACTTACGGCACAATGAATGCCATAAAATCAGATTTAGGTACTGAATTTAAAAATGAATTATTCGAAGAATTAACAAAGCTTTTAAATATTCAACATAATTTTTCAACTGCATACCATCATGAAACTGTTGGCACGATTGAACGTAATCATAGAGTTTTTAATGAATACTTACGTGCATATTTAAAAGACACCTTTTCTGATTGGGATGTTTATTTAAAATACTTTACTTTCCTACACAATACTACGAGTAGCACAGTTTTCGACAACCTATTTTCGCCTTACGAATTAGTCTTTGGGAAAAAGGCAACTTTGCCTAATGAATTAACAAAAGAAAATTTGGCCCGATCTATAATGTCGAAAACTATGCCAAAGAAGTTAAGTTTAGGATGCAGAAAACGCACAAAATGCCACAAAATTTAATTAATAAAAATAAATTACAAACTAAAAACCTGTATGATAAAACGGCACGTCCTTTAGTTGTAAAAATTGGAGATAAAGTAATTTTACAGAAAGAACCACATCATAAACACGAAAATATTTATTAAGGTCCGTTTACAATAACCAAAATAACGAACCCAATGTAATTATTTTCGATGAAGTTAAAAGCAAAGAAAAAGTGGTACATAAAAACCGCCTTAGTAAAGTAAATTAATATTACCGTAATACTTTAATTGAACAAAATCCAAAATTTTTAGAAGTAATTTCATACTCGTCATTTTTAAATAGCCACGAAGGCAACAAAAAATATATATAAAAACAAAACAAGAATATATATAGAACACAAAATTTTGTATATCAAAACGAAAAAATGTAATTCGAAATTATTCATAGTATAGTACAAGCGAAAAAAAAACAAATTAATATTTTATAAACAACAAAAAACCTTAAGTTGAATATATAAAATGTAAATATTGTACAAACAAAGATTCAAAATACCACAATTTTAATTAACATATTTTAAATAGTGATAAAATTGCTCCGGATGAACGAATTTCAAAAAGGAAGGTACACCCGAATATTTTCGTTCATCCGAACCAATTAATAGAATACAAAAGAAGAATATGGCACACGTATTTAATTTGCCAAATTCTTCTTTTGAAAAGGAAGGGTGATATAAGGAACATAAGCCTTACACCAAAATATAATAAGGTATTCTATGTGGTTGGCCCTTAAGTTGTATTTGACAGGCGCGTACAGGTGGCAACGCGCATGTCAAATACAACTGCGGCCCACATCACTGACATCAAAGATGTTATACACACAATTATAAAGTTTGGACAAAAGAAGAAATATTAAATAAAATCAACCTAAAATATTTAATCTAATCGTACAAACTAAACAAGTGTAAAGCAAATTAATAACACATTTCTTAAACTAAAACCGACATATAATAAAAGAACCAAACTAAAACTAAACTAAAAATACGTGGTTTTTGGTATTGATTGCGGAGTGTGTAGTAGGGTGTGCACATATGTACAACTCTTCCGGAGGTTCCGAAATGGAACCTTACACCCACATACCTATTTACATACGTCCTATTCGATTTGCCTGAAATTTGGTATACAAATTTTCCTATATTAGTATTTACGATGCTTTTTTCCGAGTAGTAGACCAGAGACGGACTGGGATTGCGATTAGGACTAGGACTGAGACTGAGACTCGGAGTGGGACTGGGAATGAGACTCGGAATGGGACTGGAACAAAATACGTACCACCCTCTGGGACTGGCAGTAAGATATGAAGAAGAATGAGAAAAACTTGGGTGAAGAGAAAAGAGAGAAGGAGAGGGAGACTGAGAACAGATAGAATGAGACGAAGATAGAGATAGATGAAGCGAAAAATACGGAGGGAGGAGCGAATACAAAGGTTAGGAAAAAGTGTAGAGTGGCGAGGGCAGAGTTAGACGTAAAAAGCTTATTAAAATATATGCATATAGACCAAATTTAGGCAGAACAACGTCTGCCAGGTCTGCTAGTAATAATGCTAAAAGCTAGAAAATAATTAGGTAGGTCGTAGGTACTAGTCATTACACTCCCCACGAATCTAGGGCATTGATAAGACAATTAAATAAAAGCGTTGGTCGCGTAAAATTTCTATTGATAGTCATAAGTAAGACCAACTGAACCTTAATCAGGTTATGCTACGCCTCACATTTTTAGAAATTTCACGCGCACAACGCTTTTATTTAATTGTCTTATCAATGCCATAGATTGGTGGGGAGTGTGATGACTAGTACCTACGACCTCCCTAATTATTTTCTAGCTTTTAGCATTATTATTACTTCATGCAAGTATTGTTTTTAATGAAAACGTTTAACTTAAAATTTATTTAAATAATTTTTTTTATACATAAATTGAAGAAAATGCATCAAAAGTAGCCTTAGGTTAGGTTGAACTGGCCGATCCATGAGGACCTCGCATAGGCTGAATGAGTCCGTGGTGTTACCAGAAATTTATTTAACGACCAAACTGAAAGCCCCTATCAAGCCCCTATGTTATAAAATAACTCCGTCCTCTTGGCAAATACTAGACGCTTTCCATAACTTATGCCACTTGCTGCTTCTGACAGCTGTATCACTCCTAATAGCTGGAGCCTTAACCTACCAAGTGATACATTTCAATATCACATGGCGCCAGTGTCTCTTTTTCTACTGTTCTCCATAAAAATACGTGCAATCTACTCATAATGCATAAGCTTGTGTTAAACTCATCTATGTATATGAAAAACTGCTTATTTGTCGGGGCTTTAATATGGTAGGGATTTTTGTTTCCCATATACATACATATGCAGCGGTGGACATCACTCACGGTTGCCACTTTGGTCCATTAGGACCAAAAATGGTCCTTTCCAACCCCATTTGGTCTGCTGGTCCATTGTTTTCAATATTGGTCCTTATTACGCTGTAACCAAGATTTTTCACTGAGGTAAAAATGTACAACACTGCCCACAAAATTTTCCACACTGGCATTTCACATAGCAGAAAATTAAGAAAAGTGCTGGATCTTGAAGCAAACCAATTTTCGTTGATTGTTGATGATAGATTTTTGTCACTATTTGAGCTTAAAAAAAGTTGTTGCAAATGCACGTGTCTCTCACAGAAATGTGACGGAGCTTGCCACTGATGAAGCCATTCTTGAATTGAAAACTAAATTAAAGCGGCTAATATGTTTTATATTAAGTGCACTTGCCACTTAAGTTATGCGTGCAAGCATACCGATAAATATTGAGAGTTGTGAAGCAATATATTGACGGGCCAAAAAAAAGTGAACCTTAAAAAATTTTTAAAAAGAAATCCTTTGTAAAAATTTTTAAAGTTTTACTTTTTGTTTGGGATGTCGATATTAAAATTTTTCTCACACAGCCCAAAGCATATGATTGAGTTTGAGGAATTCCAAAACTATTGTGGTGCTAGGCCACGCAAAATACTGGGCATTTATTTTACTCGTTGGCTTACTCTTCTTGCGTACGCCTCACACTGCGATGCGTTTATATTTTCTATCTTTGTGTCTGGAAATTAATGGCGTTTCTATTATACAACCAGGCATGCTTAACGAACGAAACGATATCATTTCGTTACGATAATCAACGTTAATAAACGAAACGAAGTGACTTCGTTTCGTTTATTAGCGTTGATTATCGTAACGAAATGATATCGTTTCGTTCGTTAAGCATGCCTGTATACAACTGTCAAATTTAATACCAATTACAGAATTAAAAGTTTATATATATTTACGGCTTTTACTAAAGAGTTCAATTAGAAAATATTTGTCTGCCGATATACCATCAATATGAAGTACATACAGTTTGAATAATTTTAGGTAAAATTACTATATCAAAATATTGGATATTGAAAAAATTTCAGTGTACATACATAATTATAATACTAATACCTATATGACACTACTTTATTTTCGTGTATTTTTTCTTGTATTTTATCTTCAATTTTTTGTCGCACTCCCTCCTAATACGGCTTCAGTACTGGTGTAAGTGTGTAAACTATATTTCAAAAAACTAACGAAATACAATGAAAATACAATCTAGTTAATTAAAAACAAACGAGCAAGTTTGTATTTCGACAGGTTTTTTTGACATTCGGCCGTTTTTTCTTTATTTTTTTCTGACACATGAAAATTTTGTTCTTAGTTTGAAAATTTGGTGCATACAAACACAATTAAAATCAACTTTCTTGGGAAACAAGTAAGGAAGGTTAAGTTCGGGTGTAACCGAACATTACATACTCAGTTGAGAACTATGGTGACAACATAAGGGAAAATAACCATGTAGGAAAATAAACCGAGGGAAACCCTGGAATGTGTTTGTATGACATGTGTATCAAATGAAATGCATTAAAGAGTATTTTATGAGGAAGTGGACCATAGTTCTATAGGTGGACGCCATTTAGCGATATAGCCATAAAGGTGGATCAGGGTTGACTCTAGAATGCGTTTGTACGATATGGGTATCAAAAGAAAGGTGTTAATGAGTATTTTAAAAGGCAGTGATCCTTAGTTCCACAGGTGGACGCCGTTTCGAGATATCGCCATAAAGGTGGACCAGGTGTGACCCTAGAATTTGTTTGTACGATATGGGTATCAAATTAAAGGTATTAATGAGGGTTTTAAAAGGGAGTGGTGGTAGTTGTATAGGTGGTCGCCTTTTCGAGATATCGCCATAAAGGTGGACCAGGGGTGACTCTAGAATGCGTTTGTACGATATGGGTATCAAATGAAAGGTGTTAATGAGTATTTTAAAAGGGAGTAATCCTTAGTTCCATAGGTGGACGCCGTTTCGAGATATCGCCATAAAGGTGGACCAGGGGTGACCCTAGAATTTGTTTGTACAATATGGGTATCAAAAGAAAGGCGCTAATGAGTATTTTAAAAGGGAGTAAGCCTTAGCTCCATAGGTGGACGCCGTTTCGAGATATCGCCATAAAGGTGGACCAGGGTTGACCCTAGAATTTGTTTGTACAATATGGGCATCAAACGAAAGGTGTTAATGAGTATTTTAAAAGGGAGTGGGCCTTAGTTCTATAGGTGGACGCCGTTTGAAAATATTGCCATACAGGTGGACCAGGGGTTACTCTAGAATGTGTTTGTACGATATGGGAATCAAATTAAAGGTATTAGTGAGGGTTTTAAAAGGGGGTGGTGGTTGTTGTATAGGTGGTCGCATTTTCGAGATATCGCCTTAAAGGTGGACCACGGGTGACCCTAGAATTTGTTTGTACAATATGGGTATCAAAAGAAAGGTGTTAATGAGTATTTTAAAAGGGATTGGCCTTATTTCTATAGGTGGACGCCTTTTCGAGGTATCGCAATAAAGGTGGACCAGGGGTGACTCTAGACTTTGTTTGTACAATATGGGTATCAAAAGAAAGGTGTTATTGAGTATTTTAAAAGGGAGTGGGCCTTAGTTCTATAGGTGGACGCCTTTTCGAGGTATCGCAATAAAGGTGGACCAGGGGTGACTCTAGACTTTGTTTGTACGGTATGGGTATCAAATAAAATGTGTTAATGAGTATTTTAAAAGGGAGTGGGCCTTAGTTCTATAGGTGGACGCCTTTTCGAGGTATCGCAATAAAGGTGGACCAGGGGTGACTCTAGACTTTGTTTGTACGGTATGGGTATCAAATGAAAGGTGTTAATGAGTATTTTTAAAAGAGAGGTGTTCGCCGTTTCGAGATATCGCCATAAAGGTGGACCAGGGGTTACTCTAGAATGTGTTTGTACGATATGGGAATCAAATTAAAGGTATTAGTGAGGGTTTTAAAAGGGAGTGGTGGTTGTTGTATAGGTGGTCGCATTTTCGAGATATCGCATTAAAGGTGGACCAGGGGTGACCCTAGAATTTGTTTGTACAATATGGGTATCAAAAGAAAGGTGTTAATGAGTATTTTAAAAGGGAGTGGGCCTTAGTTCTATAGGTGGACGCCTTTTCGAGGTATCGCAATAAAGGTGGACCAGGGGTCTAGACTTTGTTTGTACGGTATGGGTATCAAATGAAAGGTGTTAATGAGGGGTGACTCTAGACTTTGTTTGTACGGTATGGGTATCAAATGAAAGGTGTTAATGAGTATTTTTAAAAGGGAGGTGTTCGCCGTTTCGATATATCGCCATAAAGGTGGACCAGGGGTGACTCTAGAATGTGTTTGTACGATATGGGTATAGAATTACAGGTATTAGTGAGAGTTTTAAAAGGGAGTGGTGGTAGTTGTATATGTGAAGGCGTTTTCCAGATATCGACCAAAATGTGGACTAGGGTGACCCAGAACATCATCTGTTGGATACCGCTAATTTATTTATATATGTAATACCTGCCAAGATTTTAAGGGTTTTTATTCCGCCCAGCAGAACTTTTTCATTTTCTTCTACTTAATATGGTAGGTGTCATAACCATTTTATAAAGTTTTTCTAAAGTTATATTTGGCGTCAATAAACCAATCCAATTACCTTACCATGTTTCATCCCGTTTTTCGTATTTGGTATAGAATTATGGCATTTTTTTAATTTTTAATAGTCGGATTTCGTTCATTTTTCATACCAAGATAAAGTGAGTTCAAGTAAGCACGTGAACTAAGTTCATTAAAGATATGTCGATTTTTGCTCAAGTTTCGTGTTAACGGCCATGCGGAAGGACAGACGGACGACTGTGTATAAAAACTGGGCGTGGCATCAACCGATTTCGCCCATTTTCACAGAAAACATGCCCCTACCAAATTTCATAAGGATTGGTTAATTTTTGTTCGACCTATGGCATTAAAAGTATTCTAGACGAATTAAATGAAAAAGGGCGGAGTTACGCCCATTTTGAAATTTTCTTTTATTTTTGTATTTTGTTGCACCATATCATTACTGGAGTTGAATGTTGACATAATTTACTTATATACTGTAAAGATATTGAATTTTTTGTTAAAATTTTACTTTAAAAAAAATTTTTTTACAAGTGGGCGTGGTCCTTCTCCGATTTTGCTAATTTTTATTAAGCATACATATAGTAATAGGAGTAACGTTCCTGCCAAATTTCATCATGATATCTTCAACGACTGCCAAATTACGGCTTGCAAAACTTTTAAATTACCTTCTTTTAAAAGTGGGCGGTGCCACGTCCATTGTCCAGAATTTTACTAATTTTCTATTCTGCGTCATAATTTCAACTCATCTACCAAGTTTCGTCGCTTTATCTGTCTTTGGTAATGAATTATCGCACTTTTTCGGTTTTTCGAAATTTTCGATATCGAAAACGTGGGCGTGGTTATAGTCCGATATCGTTCATTTTAAATAGCGATCTGAGATGGGTGCTCAGGAACCTACATACCAAATGTCATCAAGATACCTCAAAATTTACTCAAGTTATCGTGCTAACGGGCGGACGGACGGACATGGCACAATCAAATTTTTTTTTTCAATCCTGATTATTTTGATATATGGAAGTCTATATCTATCTCGATTCCTTTATATATGTACAACCAACCGTTATCCAATCAAACTTAATATACTCTGTGAGCTATGCTCAACTGAGTATAAAAAGTGAACCATTAGAGACCGAAATAATTTTCGCGTGTTATTTGCATTGTTTTTATTGTTGAAATTGTTAATGTAAAAATAAAATGTAAAACATAAACAAAAACATGTCAAACTCACTAATTTTGGGGGAATAGTGGTCTCGCGTTGTCATGATAGAAATTGTTTTTGTGTTTTGAAGTTCCGATAAAGTTTCGTCAGTTTTTTTAGCTTGGAATCCAAACAAAAATAAAGTAGTGTCATATATGCTTAAGTATCTTGACCCGTGAAATATTTTTATTGGAAGAGAGGCAGAAAATTTTTTTGAAAGCGTTAACTTACATATGCTCAACGTAGAACTTATGTAAACGCAAATAATTTCCGTTGGAGAGCAGAACCCCAAAACCTTAATCAAAGAGTTTTTTGTTTTTTTTTTTTAAGAGCCGTAGGTCGATACTTTGACAAATTACTAGATGTTTTCTCGATGTAGTCGCTGGTTTTTGTTTGTCAGATACATTTATAAAAATGCCTTCTATACTTTTTCGTGGGATATTTGTGTTTATTTTAATGATTCCATTATCTTAATTAATAAATTATCTTTCCAAAAGTCGCAATTACACAAAGTTACTACACCGCACAAATATATATGATGCAGTTAACCAAAATCAACCAAAACGTTATTGAGAAAGTATTCGGTATAAATTGGTTGCTTTGTTGATGCCAAAGTATCGAGTAACGACTCTTAACAAATAAAAACTCTTTGCCTTAATAATAACATTGTTAACTAATTTCTCGTACCAAGTTAAATGTGATCAAAATTCCATTACTACACAGTTGAAACATTTAAGACTTTTCAATGGTTAATCTGAGAACTGTGGCTAAATTCAATTAATGTGAGTTTTGAAATGTACACATTGTATGGAAAAAAATGTACCTTTCCAAACACGCACTTACTGAATCTAAGCCATAGATGAGCAAATTGAAGCGTAAGGGTGTATTGGTAAACGGAAGAGTAAATAATTAAGTTTGCGTATCATAAAAAAAAGTTGGAACACCCAGCTATTGGAAATTTTTAAGCTATTGCATAGACTTTATCGCGGGCTTGGCGACTAAATCAAGAAAAACCGTAACGGATATTTGTCAAAAAAGGTTCGAAAAGGTTCGAAAAAGTTCGGTGTTAGCAACAGGCCAAATACATAAAATTGGATCTCTATCATAAAGTTAAAGTTAAAGTTACAGTTAAAGTTAAAGTTAAAGTTACAGTTAAAGTTAAAGTTATAGTGAATGTTAAAGTTAAAGTGAAAGTTAAAGTTAAAAATAAAGTTAAAGTTAAATTTCAAGTTAAAGTTAAGGTTAAAGTTAAAGTCAAAGTTAAAGTTAAAGTTAAAGTGGAAGTTAAAGTTAAATTTAAAGTGAATGTTAAAGTTAAAGTGAAAGTTAAAGTTAAAAATAAAATTAAAGTTAAAGTTAAAGTGAATTTTAAAGTTAAAGTTAAAGTTAAGGTTAAAGTTAAATTTAAAGTTAAAGTTAGTCTTAAAGTTAAAGTTAAAGTTAAAGCTAAAGTTAAAGTGAATGTTAAAGTTAAAGTGAAAGTTAAAAATATTGAATATTGAAATAAATATTGCACACGTTAGTGATGTTAATGTTAGGCGCTCATTTGTTGGAGATATTTGTGCGTGCTTATGCAAACTTAGAAATGGTCTACACATTGTCATGGTAGCAATTTACATTTCTCCGAATACAAAATTGGACGAGGTAGAGCATTTTATTCATCGCTCTTTACTGGAGTACTCTGAAGAAGGGGCAAAAATACTTGGTAAAAATTATAATAAATTTCCACTTATCTTGGCCGGCGATTTCAACATCAATTTCGCTGATAAAAAATCAGAGCGGTTGACAAGTTTTATTTTTGAAAAATTTAATTTGAAAATAAATAATGATCCAAAAGAATCCACAACAAAATATGGGACCACCATTGACGCGGTATTTTCAAGATATTTAGAGGATATCAAGTCTCAAACGTATATTTCCTATTTCAGTTACCATAAACCTATAATTTCAATTATAAATATTCCTGAATAACCTATGTATGTATGTACATATCTTGTAAGATATTAATAAAAATTTTTTAACCAATATTAACTTCTCATTTATTCAATAAAAGTAAAAAAATTGTTTTCATATCGGTCACCACTCTTAAAAAGTGTAACTTGAATTAATATCAAAGACAAAACTTGAATTAATAAAAAAAGAAAACAAAATGTTGCATAAATATTATAATTGTATAAGTTGATAATATGCAATAGCTTTACCGCGGCAGTCCCCGAGTGCCACACGTCCTTTTTTTTATTTTACTTTCAGGACTGATTTTACCATAAAATTGATACAACAGAGCGCTGAATTAAAGGATTAGGAAAAAGTGAAGAGGGGGAGGGCAGAGTTAGACGAAAAAAGCTTATTAAAATATATGCAAATATACCAAATTTAGGGCAGAACAACTTCTGCCGCGTCTGCTAGTATTCTATAAACTCATTCTAGAGGAACCCGGGTCCACGTTTTGGCCTATATCTCGAGACCCTAGTCACCCAGGGGTATGAAAATTACCCCCTACTAAAGCACTCATCAACAGCTTTCATTTGATATCCATATTGTATAAACACATTCTAGGGGTCCTTGGGTCCACGTTGTGGCCTATATCTCGCAACCAAACCTATGTGCAAACCACCGCGTGAGGTATACGTAACTTGTGTGAAAGTTTGAACAAAATCGACTGGCGCATCTCTTCAAACACCGGCTACCAAGTAACACACATTTTAGCCTTTATTTTTATATATAAGATACTAGCTTTACCCGGCGCACATAGGTAGATTTTAGACATTTAGGCGGCCAAAATTGAATTTCTGAAAGTTGCCACAATTACAAAAAAAAGCACTCCCACAGCTTAAGAATAGACAGGGGAACAATAATTCTACCCCCTCCCATCCATCGCATATCTGGCGTTAGCTGTCAAGCAATCGGAATTTAGCTATTTCTGAAACGCGTGTTATGTTTTTTATCACCTATGTGAAATCGCATGTTTTAACGTGAATATTTTAAGTTTCAAGAAAATTAAATTGAGTAATTGTGATGGATTCTGATATCTCAGGTAAATAGTAACATTATTAATGGTGTTTGTGATTTTTAAAAGTTATAAATTGATAAAGAACCTATTTTATTTAAGATTTTTTTTTTTTTTTGATTTTTGGTGTTCAAAACCAGTTTTGTTATGTTTCCAAGTCCGTCCAAGTGAAAATTAGTTTTGAACATGGTACTTGGCACAATTAGCTTGCCAACTGCATTACATTTAGCTGCAGATACTTGCAGATAGGGGGTTTGATACACCCTTTTTGCTGTACAACATGAAAAATAGCCTCATTGCGCAGATCGAATGAATGTTGCGTTATTTTTTCTGTTTTTTTTTTTGTTGATAATTTAAGATATTGTTCTGTAAATTGAATTGAATTTTATACGCATATTTGGTGAAATTTTCGTTTAACACATTTTATTATTGTATCTTATTGTAATGCATGTGGGTACACAATAGTTTCGGTTCACTCGTTCGGTGCAAAGATAAACAAATTTTTTGGTGTTCCAACTCTAGAGCAAGCAACATATGAGCCGTTTAGTTTGAAAGTAGCATAAGTCATTTCCAACTCATGGTCTTAAATGCATTGTTATTTTTGAACGAATGCATATATAGATGGTTCTACAATTATAAAATAATAATAAGAATTGCATCTTTTGCATATTGGGCTCTAAAAAACTGGAGGCGAGGAGAGATACAGACAAATTACCACTGAACCTAAACGACATGAAATGACTTACCATCAGCCGATCATTGCTCGTTTTTTAACGACAGTGATCACGACACGATGGCGATCGAACAGAGTTGCCAAAAGTAAAATATTGCATGCAAATAACTAATAATAAAATTTTACTTTGGCAACTCTGACAAAATGCAACAGCGCACTGGTTTTATGTATACATATTATATTAGTTTCTTTATTCACGTATGCGTATGCGTATTATATTAGTTTCTTTATTCACGCAAATGCTAAATAACATAAGAATATTCGTAGTATAAAATATAAAAGTTGTATTGCCTCCTTCATTTACTTTCATTTTAAATTAAATTCACTTCGATAATTCTTTCCGACACAATTCCTCTTTAGTACTTTGGCATATGATCCTCTGTGGGTGCTCCATGGCGTACTACAGTGAAAGTACTTTGGAAAGTACTCTCACGTATGTACTCTATGGAATACTCACAAACAAAGCGAGAGTGGGATCATCTACTCCTCTCCTAGGACATCGCAATGTTAATTGGAGCACATTTTTTGTATGAATACAGATTAGATTTGGAGCAGTCCTATACTCCCAAAGGAGTATTCCTTACATTATTTATAGAGTACTCGCGTTTTTTGAAGGGCACTTTCAAAAAAAACGACTCATATATGGACCAGCATCGGCATGTACACACACAAACTTACAATCAAATAAACATATATGACGGCATGTACACTAGGGTGAACGCAGTGATAGGGAGGGAAATTTTTTGAGGAATTTTGTCAACGGGAACCCCATAAAATGATCAGCCTATGCAGATATTAAGATAGCCAAAGTTTAAGAACGATTGGATCATATTAACACGTGCCGCTGGGCGCTTAAAGTTTTAAAAAACTTGATTTTTTGGCCGCTGAGCGACGTTTTTGGGCCGTATCTCCGGAACTCTTCATTATTTTCTCATGATTCATATCTCCAGGTAAAGGCATGTTGTTCCCACTAATTTATGTTCCATACATATTTTTTGTTATTTGTAACCGAACCGAGCTTTTACAGCCTTTGTCACCAAAAATTTTAATAGGTACCTCTAGGAACAAACTTATATCATGAAAAATCTCTTATATTCTTTAAAGTATAAATGTTGGAATGGAAAAACGGTTTTTTTTTACATACGTTAATGTATTTTAACACATTTTATTATTTTTAAGGACACAATGATACAATAATGAATACTATATTCTACAGGTTTCCTCAATGTTCTTTTTGAACAGTCAGGATACAACTTTCGGCATTGGCTTACGACTTGCAAAATATACGGTTTCTGCTCCTCATCTTTGGTTAGAAGGTCATTGAAGTCAGTAATTAATTTCACCCCCCGCTCTGCAATATCGTTAACGACCTTTAGTGACTTCACAATCTCCAATCCTTCCTTAAAATTATTATTTTTCGACCAGCTACTAGGGTGTTCTTTGAGAAAATCTGGGTTGACTTGGAAACGCTGAAAAAAATGCATAGTTTCATTGGTAATTAAATCAGATAGCCCTGCATTAATCATTTCCTTCAACTGGTGTCCTAGAAATTTGGGATTTAAAATTCTTGAATTTTCTGACTCGGTTTCGGTCCGATTCAGCTTTTGTATGTCGTGAGTAAGGACTTTGTTCGCCATTTTCGATTTTTCTTCGTCTGAAATTGTGGGATAAAGGAACACTAGTGCTACCAATTCGGCGTTGAAATACCACAGATGATTGAAGAATTTTTACAGAGCTCTCTCAGAGATATCCTTGTCAATCACCTGATAGTCCAACAAAGATCGTAAGAAATCAAAGTATTGCTTGGGAGCCAAATATGCTATGGGAGCATTGAACCAAGCTTTGCAATACACTCTAACGAGAAAAACACAGACAGCTTTTACTGCACTGTTTTCTTTATCACTCAGTTTGAATTTTCGTAGATGCCCACCGGGCATGACTAATGGCATCCGGGGCTCTAAATTCCACTTCGTTTCCGCCTAAAGATCCCACAAACACCAGTACCAACTGCAGAAGCTCCTTGTAATCATCTCTGGGTTGAGATTCTGTGAGTTTAGTTTTGAAATCAACAGTTATGTTGGCAATTACTTCAGGAGGTATATGTTTCCTCACATTTTCGTTACTGATAAGCGTGTCATATTGTTTTTTGTTGAGCTTCGACCATGCACTTTTGAATCTTTTGAATAAATCGGGTTCAGGTCCAGTAGATGAACCAAACTTACATTCGAAAACTCCTCTCAAGACGATCTCAAGAATATGGTGGCGACAGGATAGGTAAAACAGCTCTCTACCCAAGATTTGTTCCAAAATTATACAAGCTCCTTTAAGCCTTCCTGTATTTGATGAAGTGGTGTTGAAACACATGGCTTTGATAGTATGCGAGATACCCCATTCCTCGATACAATTACAAACAGACAGGGCTTGTTCTTCGCCAGTGCTATTATCTGCTGTAGGAACTCCTAGTAGCCGTTCATGTTCACCATAAGAAATTAAAACCGCTATTCGTTAAGTCCGCTCTGTCTTTAGAATGCTTGGTAAAATTTTTCCATCCCAGTGAACAACAACAGCATCCTTCTCTGTCACATGAACTTGTTCCTTGACATTCTCAGTGTATTTTTCCCTAAATACTTTTCGTCTTTCTTGGATAACAGTTTTTGACACTTTGAAGTCGTCAGGATTCTCCCCAAGTGCCTCTATGGTAGCTATAAGAATTCGTGTGGCATTTCTGTCAGATACCTTACACCGATCCAACAAAAGAGATAGCTTCGTAGTTAAAATTTCTCTAGTCCCACGCCTAATATTTTTGCTATGAGATGGCCCTGGAAGCTCCTCAGTTTCCTTAGAGGTACATACGTCCATACTCGACACATCCATGTCATCCCCATCATACTCATCGCATATGTTTTCCCGTCCATCACTGTCCTCGTCTTCTTCACCAGCACTATCTATATATATGAAGGAAAAGGGAAAATATCGTAAATAAGGAAAATAATGAGGTTGGTTTGAAATAGTTGAGGTTGTTTTGTGATACTTCAATAAATACTGAATATTAGAAACCAATCTACTCAAACCTTTTCAACAAAAATAAAAAAATTCAAACCAAATAAAAAGAAAATCTTGCATATGTTGAAACATTCCGATCGAATTTGTTTGTTCTTTTTCGCAAGTTACTTTTGTAGTTTTCTTTCTTGGGCTCGCGATAACTTCAAATCAACTCCAAGCATAGAGCCTGGACGACCCTTCTCCCTTTTTTTCAAAAGAAATTGCTTGTCTTCTTCTGATTTCATCATGGCCAAGACGTCTTGATGAGCGGTATCTATCTTTAAGGCGGACTCTTTGATTTTGTTCCTTGCAGCTTCCGATTGTTTTTTCTGGTCCTTCTGTAAATTTCTCCACTCTGCGTAAAGTTTCTCTAATTTAATAATAGCAACTGAAAAGAAAGAAACATTTACTGGCATATTGCGATGGACCCATTTCGAAAACCGCGAACGTAATCATCATCAGGCAATTTTGTAATGTTATCAAAGGTTTCACCGGGATTCGAACCGTGAATCACATGGTGAAACTGCAGTAGCCTTTAACCACTAGGCCATCTTGCTGGTACTTGTTTTCATGCTTAATTCAGTTTTTTCTCATTTCTACACTAACAACACAATTGAGACATTTTGTCTCTATATTGATTTGTGACTGCAGTTTCACCATGTGATTCACGGTTCGAATCCCGGTGAAACCTTTGATAACATTACAAAATTGCCTGATGATGATTACGTTGGCGGTTTTCGAAACGGGTCCATCGAAATATGCCAGTAAATGTTTCTTTCTTTTCAGTTTCTCTTAGAAAACATAATAATTGAAATTCAATAAAGAATTTAATGACCCATACGTTACAAAAACTCTTTTTACCACATTGGTCAGACCTACTTTAGAATATGCTTCAATAATTTGGAATCCGCGTTATCAGGTTCATTCTGACAAGCTGGAATCGGTCCAGAAACAATTTTTGCTTTTCGCTTTAAAACACTTACCATGGGATCCTTCTAAAAATCTTCCCCCCCCTATTGCAGTCGGTCAAAACTAATACAGCTACCTACATTGCAGAGCCGCAGGGAGATGCTTGATGTCTTATTTATTATTAAATTGATAAGAGGGTCAATAAATAGTCCATTTTTGCTTGGTGAAATTAAGTTTAACGTTCCTATTAGGCCATCTAGACATTTTCAATCAATTTTTGTAGCTACATGCAGGTCGAATTATGAAATGCACGAACCACTTCACTGTTTATGTCGTGATTTTAATAAACACTGTAAAAATTTAGACGTCTGCGACTCGTTTCTTGGTATTAAAAAATACCTTTTAACTACATTAAATTTGTAATTCGAATTGAAGCAAAGAACGCTAAACCGTGATATACTGTTCAACCCTCTGTTTCAAATTTGAAGTACCAGTTACTTGAAACTTGTTTGCAAAATTGCGTTGTGATCATTATTTTTATATGTATGCAATCAAATTTACTCTGTATAAATTCTATTCTGTATATATTTTATCTACTATTAATTTGCTTTATTGTCAATTTCATAAATTATTATTTACTAGCTCCTTCATGAGTACATTTTAACACATTTTCAACATTTTACCTTTTGCTTACTTCTAAGTTTTGAATTGAAATTGTCAAGCGTTTAATTTAATACTGTTTAAATATTACTTTAAAATTGATGACTGCTTATGTTGTTTATATCGTGTATTATATCTGAGATTTAAGTGTCGGTATATTTGGTCTGTATAATTGTTTAATTTGTAGACTGATAAATAAATAAATAAAATAAATAAATAAGCCGGTGTTAAGCTTATGAATTCTTAAATATAAGTATAAATTGAACACAGCATTAAACAAACATACATTAGTAATAGCATATTTTTCATGTTTTATAGCAATTCGATCTTTTCCCCAAAATACAAGTATTTCTTGAATAGTAATTTTTCCTGAATTCTTTAAATTCAATTTCACACTACGCAAATTGTAAAATAAAGTGGCCAGAACTTGGCGATTAGAGGGCAATTTACAACCGGTTATCTGGTGAGCCGGATAGCCTACAATGAAAATTTTATCTTTGTTTCGTCTTTTTATGGCACAAGTGGAAGCCATTATTTTAGGGACAAAAATGAGAATGAAAACCTTAAAAATAGAGGGGGAAAAGAGACATTCACTAGTTTCAAAGCACAAAATAAAACAAAAAAAAAAAACACAAATCACTCATATTTAATTGCTTTTATTGAAAATACCTGCACTTCTGCTATATTAACTACTCAAATTCTCATTTACAACGCAATAAATTGAAAAAATTGGTATTGCAGAAAATTCGGAATTTAACACGAAAAGACCGGCAATAGTTTTGATTTCTCCGAAATAGACGCTGTTACCGTATATGCAATTCACAAATGGCATTTGGCTTTGCCAATGCGCTAGCAGATGTCCGTTTTATTCAAAGTAGGCGCTGCTTAAATCCCTCCTACAATGCACGATGCGTGCGACAGCGTGCGTCTGACAGATGAGTTAAATGCACACTGTCATACGGAATGGCCTACAATGGCCCGCACGTATACGCAGTCAATCGCAAAGAAATTCGAAGTTATATTCGAAAACGGATTCGAACGCAAAAGAGTTGCGTTTCTTCTATTTTGACTGCGTTTTTTTGCGTGCAGCCAACTTCATGTTGTTTACAGTGCGATTAGTATAAACAATAATAATAAAAAATATGAACCAAACACAAATATAAAAAATTCGCTTATGTATATGCAAAAATTTTACAAAACATATGAACTGTCAAACGCACGGAAATGCTTACACTGTAGGTGCACTAATCCTTTCGTGCGTACCTGCAGAGAAATGCAGACGCACGCATCGTGCATTGTAGCAGGGCCTTAAGCAAATTTTTAAATTCCAACCTCCGGATTCTGGAAATCGCCATCGCTAAAACTGCATCGCCAAAAATCTCTAAAGCTATATCAAGTGCGCAGAATTCGGGCTAAACTCGAGATACCTTGAAGTTAATTACCATACAAGGGAATGCGAAGTGTTACATAACTTAACGTGTAGTTCTCTTAATAGATGTGCGTTTCTAGAGGTATGCATAGAATACAAATTAGTGGGAACAACATGCCTTTACCTGGAGATATGAATCATGAGAAAATAATGAAGAGTTCCGGAGATACGGCCCAAAAACGTCGCTCATCGGCCAAAAAATCAAGTTTTTTGAAACTTTAAGCGCCCAGCGACACGTGTTAATATGATCCAATCGTTCTTAAACTTTGGCTATCTTATAATCTGCAAAGGCTGATCATTATATGGCCACTTTATTTGTAGTGTGAAATTGAGCTTAAAGAATTCAGGAAAATTACTATTCAAGAAATACTTGTATTTTGGGGAAAAGCTCGAATTCCTATAAAACATGAAAAATGTGCTATTACTAAATTAGAGAAACTTTACGCAGAGTGGAGAAATTTACACAAGGACCAGAAAAAACAATCGGAAGCTGCAAGGAACAAAATCAAACAGTTCGCCTTAAAGATAGATGATATCTTTGATATCGCTCATCAAGACGTCTTGGCCATGATGAAATCAGAAGAAGACAAGCAATTTCTTTTGAAACAAAGGGAGAAGGGTCGTCCAGGCTCTATGCTTGAAATTGATTTGAAGTTAGCTCGAGCTCAAGAAAGAAAACTACAAAAGGAACTTGCGAAAAAGAACAAACAAATTCGATCGGAATGTTTCAACATAGGCAAGATTTTCTTTTTATTTGGTATGCATTTTTTTATTTTTGTTGAAAAGGTTTGAGTAGATTGGTTTCTAATATTCAGTATTTATTGAAGTATCATAAAACAACCCCAACTATTTCAAACCAACCTAATTATTTTCCTTATTTACGGTATTTTCCCTTTTCTTTCATATATCTAGATAGTGATAGTGAAGAAGACGAGGACAGTGATGGAGCGGAAAACATATGCGATGTGTATGATGGGGATGACATGGATGTGTTGAGTATGGACGTATATACCTCTAAGGAAGCTGAGGAGCTTCCAGGGCCATCTCATAGCAAAAATATTAGGCGTGGGACTAGAGAAATTTTAACTGTGGAGTTATCTCTTTTGTTGGATCGGTGTAAGGTATCTGACAGAAGTGCCACACGGATTATTATAGCTACCATAGAGGCACTTGGGGAGAATCCTGACGACTTCAAAGTGTCAAAAACTATTATCCAAGAAAGACGAAAAGTATTTAGGGAAAAATACACTGAGAATGTCAAGGAAAAAGTTCATGTGTGGTTCACTGGGATGGAAAACAAGCATTCTAAAGACAGAGCAGACTGAACGAATAGCGGTTTTAATTTCTTATGGTGAACATGAACGGCTACTAGGAGTTCCTACAGCAGATAATAGCACTGGCGAAGAACAAGCCCTGGCTGTTTATAATTGTATCGAGGAATGGGGTATCTCCCGTACTATCAAAGCCATGTGTTTCGACACCACTTCATCAAATACAGGAAGGCTTAAAGGAGTTTGTATAATTTTGGAACAAATCTTTTGTAGAGATCTGCTTTACCTAGCCTGTTGCCACCATATTCTTGAGATCGTCTTGAGAGGAGTTTTCGAATGTAAGTTTGGTTCATCTACTGGACCTGAACCCGATTTATTCAAAAGATTCAAAAGTGCATGGTCGAAGCTCAACAAGAAACAACATGACACGCTTATCAGTAACGAAAATGTGAGGCAAGACTTTGTTCTCTTACGATCTTTGTTGGACTATCAGGTGATTGACAAGGATATCTCTGAGAGAGCTCTGTTGAAATTCTCCAATAATTTTTGGTATTTCAATGCCGAATTGGTAGCACTAGAGTTCTTTGATCCCACAATTTCAGACGAAGAAAAATCGAAAATGGCGAACAAAGTCCTTACTCACACCGTACAAAAGCTGAATCGGACCGAAACCGAGTCAGAAAATTCAAGAATTTTAAATCCCAAATTTCTAGTACACCAGTTGAAGGAAATGATTAATGCAGGGCTATCTGATTTAATTACCAATGAAACTATGCATTTTTTTCAGCGTTTCCAAATCAACCCAGATTTTCTCAAAGAACACCCCAGTAGCTGGACGAAAAATAATAATTTTAAGGAAGGATTGGAGATTGTGCAGTGACTAAAGGTCGTTAACGATATTGCAGAACGAGGGGTGAAATTAATTACTGACTTCAATGTCTTTCTAACCAAAGATGAGCAGCAGAAACAATATATTTTGCAAGTCGTAAGCAATGCCGAAAGTTGTATCCTGACATTTCAAAAAGAACATTGAGGAAACCTGTAGAATAGAGTATTCATTATTGTATCCTTGTGTCGTTAAAAATAATAAAATGTGTTAAAATACATTAACGTATGTAAAAAAAGACCGTTTTTCCATCCCAAAATGTATACTTTAAAGAATATAAGAGATTTTTCATGATATCAGAAGTTTGTTCCTAGAGGAACCTATTAAAATTTTTGCTGACAAAGGCTGTAATAGCGCGGTTTGGCTACAAATAACAAAAAATATGTATGGAATATAAATTAGTGGAACAACATGCCTTTACCCGGAGATATGAATCATGAGAAAATAATGAAGAGTTCGGGAGATACGGCTCAAAAACGCCACCCATCGGCCAAAAAATCAAGTTTTTTGAAACTTTAAGCGCCCAGCAGCACGTGTTAACATGATCCAATCGTTCTTAAACTTTGGCTATCTTAATATCTGCAAAGGCTGATCATTTTATGGGGTTCCCGTTGAAAAAAATACGACATCGATTTTTTGTGGTCACCCTAATGTACACACAAACTTACAATCTATAAAATGCTAAACAAAATGTTCAATAATGGAAAATTATAAGTTCAATATTAAGGTGCCCTTTAGTTAATTGTGAAATTCTCACATGCATATATATGTGCCAGCATGTATAAAAGACAAAGGCAAGCGGCTCTTTAGAAATCGATGGGACTCTTTAAAAACGCTCGGGTGAAGTCTAGGACTCATTATAAATATGAAGGGACATTTAAAAATTTGCGGCCCTTTAAAAATGTAGGGCCCCCATTTAACGATACTCTCCTGAACGGCAAAGCTCTGCTAAAAGCAAAAAGCTCTAAGCTTTTTCTTATGGAAGAACGGATGCGCCACCTAGCGGAAGATCAGCCAGAACACAAACCGGAAGAACGCATGCGCCACCTAGCGCAATTGTTTTGCTCTATATATATGTGTGTCGGTGTGTACATACTTTTCCTTGCACCATTTGAGTTAGAACCGGCATTTACATACTACTAAAAGTTGATAAGTTGTGTTCCTGATATATTCTTAAGCTCGACGTCTGTGAATATCTGTCCTTTAAAGCCATTAAGGAGTAATATACCGGTTTTTATTTCTTCGAATTAAGACTACTTATTATCCTAGGCATACAAGTTTTATTACTTATGTCAACTAAATGATTCTGTCTACAAATTTCTATTTTCTTATAGCTATCGCAAAGTTTTTTCTTCCGTACATTTTGTTTTTTTCCTCTTAATATTTTTTCAAATTCTATACCAATTATAGTTTTGTCTGCTTTTACAACTGGTCTTAAAATAATTTTTTGAAAATTTTTTTAATAGCTAGTGGTATTTTTACCAAGTAAAAAATCGTCATATTTTGACTAATAACATTTATATTAGCTATCTCTAGTGCCTCTTCCGCATTTTTAAACGGTATTTTCTCATCTTCGAGTTTTTCCATAGCAATTTCAATTTCAATTTTATTTAACAATAGTGTATTCAATATGTCTTTTTTCGCCCACTGTATGGCGTATTTAATATTCGTCAACTCGTCCTTAATTAATATTATTCTATTTTGCAAGTTTGTTATTGTTTCGTTTTCTACATAAATATCTTTACTTATGTTATTAAAGAGATTATTTACTATATTTGTAATGTTATTAATTTTTATACTCAGTTGATCAGAGCTCACAGAGTATATTAAGTTTGATTGGATAACGGTTGGTTGTACATATATAAAGGAATCGAGATAGATATAAATAAATAAATAAAATAAATGTAAGGCGCGATAACCTCCGAAGAGATCTAAGGCCGAGCTTCTCTTCCAATTTGCGTCGTGCTCCTCTTGATTTTCCCTACAAATTGGCCGGACGGGACCTACATGTTTTATGCCGACTCCGAACGGCATCTGCAAGGCAGATGAGTTTTCACTGAGAGCTTTTCATGGCAGAAATACACCCGGAGCGCTTGCCAAACACTGCCGAGGGGCGACCCCGCTTAGAAAAATTTTCTTCTAATTGAAAAACCTTATTTCTAAAATGTTGATGTTGCTTTGCCCGGGAGTTGAACCCAGAGCATACGGTGTGATAGGCGGAGCACGCTACCATCACACCACGGTGGCCGCGAGATAGATATAGACTTCCATATATCAAAATAATCAGGATCGAAAAAAAATTTGATTGAGCCATGTCCGTCCGTCCGTCCGTCCGTTAACACGATAACTTGAGTAAATTTTGAGGTATCTTGATGAAATTTGGTATGTAGGTTCCTGAGCACTCATCTCAGATCGCTATTTAAAATGAACGATATCGGACTATAACCACGCCCACTTTTTCGATATCGAAAATTTCGAAAAACCGAAAAAGTGCGATAATTCATTACAAAAGACCGATAAAGCGACGAAACTTGGTAGATGCGTTGAACTTATGACGCAAAATATAAAATTAGTAAAATTTTGGACAATGGGCGTGGCACCGCCCACTTTTTAAAGAAGGTAATTTAAAACTTTTGCAAGCTGTAATTTGGCAGTCGTTGAAGATATCATGATGAAATTTGGCAGGAACGTTACTCTTATTACTGCATGTACGCTTAATAAAAATTAGCAAAATCGGAGAAGGACCACGCCCACTTTTAAAAAAAAAATTTTTTTAAAGTAAAATTTTAACAAAAAATTTAATATCTTTACAGTATATAAGTAAATTATGTTAAAATTCAACTCCAGTAATGATATGGTGCAACAAAATACAAAAATAAAAGAAAATTAAAAAATGGGCGTGGCTCCGCCCTTTTTCATTTAATTTGTCTAGGATACTTTTAATGCCATAAATCGAACAAAAATTAACCAATCCTTTTGAAATTTGGTAGTGGCATAGATTTTATGGCGCTAACTGTTTTCTGTGAAAATGGGCGAAATCGGTTGATGCCACGCCCAGTTTTTATACACAGTCGTCCGTCTGTCCTTCCGCATGGCCGTTAACACGATAACTTGAGCAAAAATCGATATATCTTTACTAAACTCAATTCACGTACTTATCTGAACCCACTTTACCTTGGTATGAAAAATGAACGAAATCCGACTATGACCACGCCCACTTTTTCGATATCGAAAATTGCGAAAAATGAAAAAAATGCCATAATTCTATACCAAATACGAAAAAAGGGATGAAACATGGTAAGGTAATTGGATTGTTTTATTGACGCGAAATATAACTTTAGAAAAAACTTTATAAAATGGTTGTGACACCTACCATATTAAGTAGAAGAAAATGAAAAAGTTCTGCAGGGCGAAATAAAACACCCTTAAAATTTTGCCAGGTATTACATATATAAATAAATTAGCGGTATCCAACCGATAATGTTCTGGGTCACCCTAGTCCACATTTTGGTCGATATCTGGAAAACGCCTTCACATATACAACTATCACCACTCCCTTTTAAAACTCTCATTAATACCTTTAATTTGATACCCAAATCGTACAAACTCATTCTAGAGTCACCCCTGGTCCACCTTTATGGCGATATCTCGAAAAGGCGTCCACCTATAGAACTAAGCCCCACACCCTTTTAAAATACTCATTAACACCTTTCTTTTGATACCCATATTGTACAAACAAATTCTACGGTCACCCCTGCTCCACCTTTATGGCGATATCTCGAAACGGCGTCCACCTATGGAACTAAGGAATACCCCCTTTTAAAATACTCATTAGCACCTTTCTTTTGATGCCCATATTGTACAAACAAATTCTAGGGTCACCCCTGGTCCACCTTTATGGCGATATCTCGAAAATGCGACCACCTATACAACAACCACCACTCCCTTTTAAAACCCTCATTAATACCTTTAATTTGATACCCATATTGTACAAACACATTCTAGAGTCACCCCTGGTCCACCTTTGTGGCGATATTCCGAAAAGGTGTCCACCTATAGAACTAAGCCCCACACCCTTTTAAAATACTCATTAACACCTTTCTTTTGATACCCATATTGTACAAACAAATTCTAGGGTCACCCTGGTCCACCTTTATGGCGATATCTCGAAACGGCGTCCACCTATGGAACTAAGGATTACTCCCTGTTAAAATACTCATTAACACCTTTCTTTTGATACCCATATCGTACAAACAAATTCTAGGGTCACCCCTGGTCCACCTTTATGGCGATATCTCGAAACGGCGTCCACCTATGGAACTAAGGATTACTCCCTTTTAAAATACTCATTAATACCTTTAATTTGATATCCATATCGTACAAACGCATTCTAGAGTCACCCCTGGTCCACATTTATGGCGATATTTCGAAAAGGCGACCACCTATAGAACTAAGGCCCACTCCCTTTTAAAATACTCATTAACACCATTCGTTTGATGCCCATATTGTACAAACAAATTCTAGGGTCACCCCTGGTCCACCTTTATGGCGATATCTCGAAACGGCGTCCACCTATGGAACTAAGGATTACTCCCTTTTAAAATAATCATTAACACCTTTCATTTGATACCCATATCGTACAAACGCATTCTAGAGTCACCCCTGGTCCACCTTTATGACGATATCTCGAAACGGCGTCCACCTATAGAAATAAGGCCCACTCCCTTTTAAAATACTCATTAACACCTTTCGTTTGATGCCCATATTGTGCAAACGCATTCTAGAGTCACCCCTGGTCCATCTTTACGGCGATATCTCGAAAAGGCGTCCATCTATAGAACTTAGGTCCACGCCCTTTTAAAATACTCATTAATACCTTTCATTTGATACCCATATCGTACAAACGCATTCTAGGGTCAACCCTGATCCACATTTATGGCTATATCCCTAAATGGCGTCCACCTATAGAACTATGGCCCACTCCCTCATAAAATACTCTTTAATGCCTTTCATTTGATACACATGTCATACAAACACATTCCAGGGTCTCCCTCGGTTCATTTTCCTACATGGTTATTTTCCCTTATGTTGTCACCATAGCTCTCAGTTACACCCGAACTTAACCTTCCTTACTTGTTTCATTAAAAAGTTCATTTATAATTACTTGTTTGTTATTATTATTGTTAATTTCGCTTAGATTATTTGTTATTACTTAAAGATCTTCATGATCTGGGCTTCCGGCAATGCATTTGCATGCCGTTCCTAAAATGTTTATAGATCTCTTTTGTTTGTTTTCAATTGGTTTGATCGTGTCTAATATCTGGAGGGATTGGGTTAGCTCATGTATTTAGGTGGGATACAGGATATTATCCTGAGGTATGTCCGATGAAATAAATGTGTACATGTCTGTCAAAAATTGTTCGTACTTGTTGAGGTCAATTATATGTATGTGTAAGCCTAAAGGCACCGTTCTGCATTTTTACTAGTCCGTCATTAATCGTCGCTAGTTGCGAGTTTGTATAGTCGTAAATGTCCACTGTCGCAGTGGCACAGTAAATTAACAGCAGTCTGAAAATGAAAGGGTAAATTTTTAATTTCTAATATTAAAATGGTTGAGTTTCTGTCTTCCTTTACTACTGCTTTTCTGAACTTGGGGGAAATTTTCGTACCTAACCTTTTATTGATTTTCACAAATACGGTTTCTCCTGGGTGATAAATCTTTATGGGATGCCGGGTTTTATTATGATAAGAAAGATTTTTAAGCTGTTTATTTGGTTACGCCAAATTGAAAAGTATTTCACGCAGAGGTTCCTTAACATGTTCTATTGCTCTGGATTTGAGTATTTTGGTTTGAGCGTATTTCGAAAATTTGCCTATTGCCTTCAGGATTATGTTTCGGTCGGTGTGCAAAATTTGTCCTGGGAATTGAGGTATGGGAGTATCTCCTAATTTTGGTTTACTGGGGTGTCTATCATATTTATTTTCTTTACAGGTTGAACATTGTTGAATTAATCTTTTAATTTTTGTAGTCATAGATGAGAAGTAGACATTTTCAAGAATTTGAATTTTATTTTCTCGACAATTTCTGTGAGCTCTTTTGTGGGTTTTGATTATGATTTCTTCCTGTTGTTGTTCGTCTGTCACGTCCTGGACTTGAAGTTGTGTAAACTTGATCTCATAGTTGCTAAAGTGGATTGGGTATATTTCCTGAATTTTTCCAATAATTCGTTCTTCTATCTTAATATATAATGTTGTTTTTATTGCTAAGAGCCTGAGTAAGGGGTTGATGATCTGTAAATATTTTTACTTTAGCTGAGCCATAAAGATAGTTCCTGAAATTGTTTAGGGTCCATATTATAGCTAAAAACTCTTTCCCGTTTGTAGCATAGGCTTCTTCCGTTTTGTTGAGTGTTCTTGAAATGAATGCGATGGGTTTTTTATCCTGAGAAAGGACTGCACCAATCGCATAATTTGAGTCATCGGTTATTAAATGGAAATCTTTGCTGAAGTCGGGGTATGCGAGTATAACATCGTCAGAGATAAGGGATTTTTTATTTCATTGAAAGCATCTTTTCCTTCTTCATTTAGTTCGGTATTTATTTTAGCTGATTTGCTTTTGGATATACGCCCTTCTTCCCCTCTTAAGAGTATCGTTAAGGGCTTAGTCAACATGGTGTAATCTTTAATGAAGCGGCGGTAGTAGCCGGAAAGGCCTAAGAATGAGCGAAATTGCTTAACGGTTTTTGGGTAAGGTATTTTTGCTATTGCTTCAACCTTTGCCGGGTTTTGTGTAATTCCTCTTGAGGAAATAATGAATCCTAGGAACTCTACAGAGTCCTTGAAAAAATGGCATTTATCCAGTTGGATCATCATGTTAGAGTCTTCTAGAGTTTTAAAAATTTGCTGTAAGAGTAGAGAGCGTGTTCTTCTTCAGAGTTGCTGAAGACGACTTTGTCATCGATATAGACGTAGCATAGTTTGCCGATGTGATGACGAAGAATGCCATCTAGGGCTCGCTGGAATATTGACGGGGCATTTTTGAGTCCGAATGGCAATCTCGTGAACTCGTATTTGCCATTATTGATTGAGAAACCGTTTTCTCAATATCGGATTCCTTGAGCGCGATTTGATGAAATCAGCTTTTTAGGTCTAACACGAAAAAAAATTTATTTTTCCCGAGCTGAGACAATACTTCATTTATCTGAGGTATTGGGTAGCGGTCTGCTACAGTGATCGCGTTAATCTTGCGATAGTCAATAACGACTCGGTACTGCTTGTTGCCTTGGGAGTCAGGCTTTTTGGCTACCACCCAAACGGGTGAGTTTTAAGGTGACCTTGATGGTCGAATAATGCCTTCGTCTAGCATTTTGTTTATTTGGGATTCAACTTCGCTTTAAGCGACATGGGGTAGGGATAGTATCGTGTATAAACAGGAGTATCTTTATTGGTTCTGATTTCGCCTACGACTTTAGTGGTGTATGTAAGTTTATCGTTGTGTTCCGCGAAGAGACTAGAAAAGTTTTCTACTAGATTATTGATTTTACTTTGCTGACTTGGTGACATGTTGTCTTCCTTAAGGTAAATTTTGTTCCTTTATCCCGAGGCTAACTGTTTTATCCCAATTCTTGTGTTTCCTTTTATTTCCATAAAGTCATCCTTGACGTGGAAGACAGCTTCGAGTTCCTTGAGACTGTCGTTTCCAAGAATACCATGGAAGGATCTTAATGTGGGGAGAAGGTAAAACTTCAGTTTGTTATCGGCGTTAAAAAGTGTGTTCTTTGATTTCGATGTCTCCCGCTATTGATTTTGCAAACAAAATTTTATCGTTTCTGATTGGATTGGGAACAATGGAGGGCCGTATATAGTTTTTTGTAGATCCTGTATCTATTAAAAACTTTACAGTTTCTCCACTCTTCAGTTTGCACTGGAAGTAAGGCATCCTAAAAAATGTAGGTCTGTTGTGTCTAAGTAATTGTCCTTCTGTAGTTACTCGCAGTTCTCAGGAGTGGTATAAGTTTCGTCGTTGTAATAATCTGCATTTATCTGATCGTAATTTTTCATGGTAGGGGAATATTCCTCAGGTTGGTCGGCATCTATATGGGAGTTCCTTTGGATTTTGTTTGGGGGAACTGGTGCTGGAGGGTTTTCGGTAGGAGTTCTTTTGTTAGTTGGGTCACTAGGACGCGGCCTATTCATATAATTTATGTTGCGTGTTCTTAGCGACTAGGTTCTGGGCGTGGCTGAGGCTTCTGAAAGGGCCTCGGTGGTGGATAGTTTGGTTGCTGACCATAATG
The DNA here is from genome assembly GCF_040869045.1 of Eurosta solidaginis. Classification (NCBI taxonomy): domain Eukaryota; kingdom Metazoa; phylum Arthropoda; class Insecta; order Diptera; family Tephritidae; genus Eurosta; species Eurosta solidaginis. Next base: position 116,329,383 of record NC_090319.1, on the reverse strand, counting down.
ATTAGCTGGTTTTGGACGTTGGCCTTGACCACTTATCTGTGGTAGTTGGTATGGGTTGGTTGCGTACAACCTGGGTTGGGGCACGTATGCAAATTCTGGGTAGAATGCATTATTTAGCCTTCTAGGAGGCAGAGGTGGTCGAAATTCCTGCGGTTTTCTACCTTGGCCATTATTGCTTAAAGCATGTGACCTGAAATTCTGATTTCTAGTTTAAGACACAGGTGGAGTGTCTGAGGGAGGTCCGCCGGTTCTCTCGTTCCAAGGAGTCTGGGTAGGTCTCCTTTGAGGCCCAGGACAAAAGTGTCTAGGGCTTTATCACAATAAGTGCGGGTTAGTAGGTGCATGGCTTCTGTGCCGACTTCCATGCAGCCAAGTTTGCTTAATGTTAAGGAAAAATGAGAATATATCCGTTGGTAAAATTCTTGAATCGTAAGGTTACCCTGTTCGAGTGAAGTCGTTTGGTACTCGAGGGTACCAAGGTCGCGCTTGTCCGCGTAAGGGAGTGTCAGGCATTTTGATATGGCCTGCCAGTCTAATGGAGTGTTGTACGACTCCTGGGCGACGTCGGCGTTGCCCAAAATTTTGTTCCGTATGACATTAAGTATCCCATAGTATTTGGGAGTTGCTCTTTGGGGCTCGTATATTTGGAGGATTCTGTCCACACTTTTCTTCCAGGATGTGAATTCTCCTGGGTTTCTAGATAATTCCCGAAGACATCTTACGACATCCGGAATTTTGTCAAGTTCGGAAACGTTGCCGGTTAAATTTGTATCGATTGTAATGTCCGTAAAGTTCGAAAAATTCGCGTTGGGGTTTAGGGCGGCTTGAAATAGGTTCCGCCCCTCGGTTTTCAGGATATTGCTTGCTAGTCCTGAGACAATATTTGTAAGTTCTTCCATCGAAAGCGCATTGGGGTTACGAGGAGCTTGCTGACTAGAAGGTTCAGCTGGGGCTTGGGGTGTGTTCAGTATTGGTAGACGAATGAGGTTGTTTGGATTCATTTCAACTGTTAAATTTATTTGATATAATTAATTTCTTCTATTAATAGCAGTAAAATTCAATGGACCGCACCAATTGAAAATCTTAATTATAAAAACCTTTCTTTAAGTTTTTCACAAGAAGTGATAAATTTAGTTATTTAAATTTTGGTAATCGATTCTCTTTTATCATAAAAATTTGTAAGTGTTGTCACTAATTATTCACAAAGGGTTAGTTCAGCTCTTAATGGAGGCTTGTTATTATTCCTAAAATTTTAATTCTAAGGCGAATCCTTTTTCACAAATTTATATTTTATTTCGCTTTGCGATTTTTCGTTTCTCTAATAAAATTTCTCAAATTAATTTTTCCTTCTACTTTAACTTCAAAATAATTTTTTTTTCAACTTCACTTTTCAAACAATTTCCTTAGTTATCTACTATTTATTTACTTTTAAGATTTAAAAATTTTTATTTCACAAACTTCTTTCACTTTCTTATTTCTAAACTTAACTTACATTGCTATCTTCCCCATCTTTTGGGGAAGGTCCTTCACGAACCGGCTGACGACTGGGCGTCTCCTTTTTGTCTTTGGTCGGTCTACTGGGGGGCCGATATACGCTGCTCCTATTCTCTGGCCTCGGTTACTGCTTTCGTTGCTTCTTTCGTTTTTTCCTCTTCTTTAAGTATTCCACTTGAATATTTCACGCTTATTTAATCGCGCGATTTTACATGTTTTTTTTTTCAGTGTTTTTCGGAACGGAGTTTAAAGTATATTAACTACTACTTTTTGCAAACCGCGAACAACCGTAGGCCCCATGTTGGGCGCCAGTTAAGGATTCTTTTATCAATAATTCCAAAAAAATATATTTTTAGGGTCTTTACGACCTTTATTGAGTCACATCAAAAGTAGAACTAACTTTACAAAAATTATTAACTTACAACTAAACTTAATTAATTGGCCGACTCCGCTGGCGGCGCTGCTGCTTTTTGCTATTCCCCGAATTAGCCAACTTTAGTTGCGCGTGTTGGGCTTCCTGTCTAAATGAATTGGAGCTTTAGTTTGCTGACATCGCGTCTGGCAATTTTGTGGGAAAGTATTGAAAAAATGTAAGCTCATTTTGCTGACATTGCGTCTTGAGCTTTTGTATGAAATATTCTGCAACAAGAGTTGCATATCCGCTTTACCTGCATTTATTATTGCTTACTAATTATTTATTGTTGTGCTCGTATGTACAATCGATTAGCGTAAGATACAGATTTTTTTTATTTTACTACTCACAATGCTTATCTCCTTTCTACTCCCAGTTCCCATCGGTACCCCTTTCCGTTTGGCATATTCGATTTCAGCAACAACGTTGATAGATGTCCGACTTATGACTATAACTTGTACGGATGAATGGGGCATCGAACAACTATGGAAGTGTCCGCTAGAAGATACAGATCGGTCACATGTTATACAATGGCGGGGCACGAAACGAAAGACCAAATGGAGAGGAGATGTCAACAAAGAGTCCTATTGCGAAGTCATATTGGGCACAGTGGAACAGTTTACAATTGATATGCGGTTGCCTGCATCGAATATGGTCAATGTAAGAGGAAACTTATAGTGTTCCAAGGCAAAGGATTTCTGACGTACTCAGTGAGCTACATAACGGTCCAAGTGGAAGTCATTGTGGAATCACGAAGAAAATTAAGCAAAGTTTCTTTTGTGTTGATTGCCGTCAGTCGGTCACTGAGTTGATTTGCTAACTGCGAAGTTTGCAGCAGAGGAAAAGGACCTAAAACCTGAAGTCATGGCCAGATGAAGCAATATATTTCAATAGCATTTTCTACTATCAACCGCGAAAACAAATACGTACTGGTGGTTATGGATTATTTCAGCAAATGCCAGAGGTATACCCGATTCCAAATCAGGAAGCGGAAACAGTAGCAGAAGTGTTTACAAACAATTAAGTTCCAAGTTATGGTGTACCAATGGAGTTACATTCTGACCAAGGGAGGAACTTTGAATCAGCTGTGTTCCAAGGAATGTGTAAGACATTGGGCATTCGAAACACTCGGACAACTGCACTGCATCCTCAGCCCATGGTATGGTGGAACCATTCGATAGAACCTCGGAGGAGCACTTAAGGAAAGTAGTGGACAAGTTCCATTAATAGTGGGATACACACATATCCTTACTCTTGATGACTTACTGATCGGCAGTGATTGAGCCAACGGGCCAAACTCCCGCAAAGGTAATTTTTGGCAATGACCTTCGACTGCCAGTTAACTTAAATTTGGGATAAATGCCGATGCGGAAAGAAATGTTAGAAAATCTTGGAGGAAGAAATGAAAGAAATATACGATCTTGTAAGACAGTGAACCAGGATTATGAGTTACAAAAAGAAAGTTAGATACGATAAATCAATTAATTCAGAAGGTTTTTTGGAAGGAGATGTGGTACTGCTAAGTATACAACCCACAACGAAAGAAAGGTTTGTCCCCAAATGGAGAAAGGAAGGCCCATACAAAGCTGTAAAACAGATCAACGATGTTTTATACCGCATTCAAACCATTAACAAACCACGAAACAAAATGAAAGTTGTTCACTTGGAAAGGCTGACAGCGTTTAGATCGGGAAATTTGTCTGCTCCGGACGATCAGACTCAGGTGGAAGGCAGTGTGGCAATGTTAGCAATTCCTATGCGTCACTGTTCTTCTAGTAAATAAATGCTGCACAACAACAGTAAGCCATATATACACACACAAGCCTAGAATGCAACGAAGACCTGTTCACACACTTAACCAACAGCTAACAGCAAAGATTATAATGTAAGACTACACATGTAGACGTAATAAAGTGCGGATATGGCCTTACATAAACTACAGATATATGTATATATATATATATATATGTACAGCCAAATCCACCCTGCAAACAATCGTGCGATTAATCCCTAACGAGAGTGGGCTGCGATTGATCTCTTTTGTCCACATTGGGGTATAATTGATCCCCCCTAGGCCCTTTTGGGTATATTTGGCGTTAGTCAGTTTGAAATTTATGTAGCCAATTGAAAAAACAAAAAATAAACAGCAACGAAATTAATAAAATAAAAAGATTAAATGTGATTGAATAGAATTATTTAAGAAAAATGGGGAGCTCTATTGCGAACCTAAAATACTAGGACCATTTGTCCCATTATCGTAATATTTGTTTTGTTTTTATTATTCTACAACACTAATAGAAAAACAATCAAGAATGTTGTATTAGAGTTTAAAAAATTATAAAATCCGTAAGAACAAAGAGGATCTGTCCGACAGTACCCGCAGGGGTACAAAGAGGACGCGACGAACAGTACCCGTAAGGGAATAACGGAGATTGGAAAAAGGATGTGTCCGACAATACCCGTAGGGGTACAAAGAGGGTGTATCGAACCGTGCCCAAAGGAGTACAAAGAGGAAGTGTCGCACAGTACAAAACGGATCTGTTCGACAATGCCCGTAAGGGTATAAAGGGGTCAGTCTAACACTACCCGTTCAGGCACAAACAGGTACAATTGGTCTCCCCATAGGGCATGCTCAAACAATAGGGATAACTCCAACCCATATAAAGAGATCAGAACTGGCTATAGTCGCATATTCCTTTGCGTCTCATCCCGGATTCATCCTAGACCAATCGCATTTTTACAGGGCAATAAAAGGCACATAAACGAGAAATAAATAAGCATTTATGCGAAACGGCTGTTCATGGAAAGTTTAGACCCTGGGAGAAATAGGTGAAAGGGGCGAACTGAGAGTATAAAAGCACCGCAGTCCAAGCGATGGCGAATCAGTTTGATTTCAACACGCCATTAGTGAAGTACTACTAAGAAAGTAGTGTATATAAAGAACATTTTGCTATACTCATATATGTAATACTCCTATATTCCTAATAGAAAATGCTCGCAATGTGTTTTGAATTCGAAATTAAAACAAGACAGCTTATAAAATTTTTGTGATTTTAGCAGCATAACTGTGACAAGAAACAAAAACCGTTTAAACAGCAATATATCGGCACTGTTTGGGAATGTACCTAGCCTTTTGTAGCAATATAGGCTATACTGAATATTTGGGTTATTTATTCGACAGTTCAAAGATTCTAACGTCAACAGAAGCTGCAAAATAATCAAGAACTCTCATGAAATTCGTAACAGTATCTTTGATTTGAAGGTGGATTTTAAATCAAAAAAGACTTAGAATCCCACATGACTGCTTGGAAGAAAATTTTCCGGTAAAGTATTGTTTTGTTTGTTAAATGACTTTACATCGCTTAGTAACTGCAAAACGAGTCGTATTAGATACTTGGCGATAGATGACTAAATTATTTAAAAATTGCTGACAGGTAAATGAGAAAATGAAGTACCATGAAATAAGAGACCTCATTATTGGAAGAAAGGCATAAATATTTCCTAAAAGCGATAGCTTTACATATCGCCGATGCCGCGGTAAAGGCTGCTAAATCCATTTTTACACCCTACTTTTTGATGCTGATGGAAAGCGGGGACACTTCTTCACACAGTGAGTGTTTATTGTCCAGAATCGCTAAAATTACTAAAATCTGTAGTTGCTCACTCCAAAAAATTATGAAAAGCTACTTTATCTCATTTATGATTATTGAGTCTGCCACATACATATCTCAATGATAGAGCAAAAATGTTTGAACCTGTGTTTTATCAATACCAAACTGCGCTATAAATTGGTGTTTGTTGTTTGCAATCAACAACATAAGTACCATGTGCGAAAAGCCAGGTCCTAAAAGTAAGATCAGTGAAAAATTGGCGGGTACTAGAAATATTAAAATGTTGTTAGAATACCTATAAAATACACTTTTTCGATGCATTTTGGTCCCAAATGAAAATATGGTACGACAACTGTGCTTCTCATGTTTATAAATTTTCCATTCAAATGTACATAAGGGGTATTTATTCTCTTTGTCTATAAGCCATAGAAAACGCAATAAGTTCTTCAGACATCAACAGAATACTTTTGTGAAAAATTTCTACGCGTTCTACATTTTCTATACCCAAATCCAGATGTGATAAGAATATTGAAACTGAATTTTTAATTAAAAAAACCACAATTGTCTGTGCTTGGGGGTTCTGTAAACTTTTTGAATGCATTATTAAATAAACATTGACATTAGTGCTGACCACTTTGATATTAAAAATTGTAAACTGTTAAGGAATTGTAGAGTAGGCAAAAAAGTGGGTGAGTTGGCTATATACTATAAAAACAACTTGAAACTAAAGGTAATAGCTCAACCAACTGCTCATAGTGTTAAATATTTGATTGTTGAACTGTCCACCTGTTCGTGCAAAACCCTTTTGTGTTGCGTATACAATCCCAATAAATGTTTTAGTCCATCTGGCTTCTTCGATTATCTGTCCTTTTTGTCTACTGACTACGACAATATAATCGTTTGTGGTGATTTTAATATTAACTTGTTACGTACTGACAGTCACAGTTCTCGTTTAATTAATGATGTGTCTGGTGTTGGTTTGTCTTTCGTTAATAAGTCCGTACTCACAAGGTATGGAAGTAATTATTGTCCAAGTCTACTTTACTATTTTATTGTATATGACCCTTCTATTGTGTTAAAATTTGACGAAATATCAATTTTATCAGAACACGACTTAATTTTTTGTTCATTTGACATTGAACTTGACCACGACACAAACTCTGTTAGTACGTATAGTTATTTTGGTTATCGCGCCTTAGATATTAATAGCCTTTTTAATGACCTTGCGGATATCAACTGGTGTTCAGTTCGGTAAACGAAAAACTATCGTTTCTTAATAATACCATTCTGCAGATGGTAAGGCATCATGTGCCAACCAAAACCTTAGTAAGCAGATCGTCATCTTGTCCCTGGTTTAATAACCTTGTACGGGCGGCTATTAAAAAGCGAAATAATGCTTACTGTAAGTGGAAAAGGAATCGGACGGGAACGAATTGGAGTACATTTAGGTTAGTAAGAAATGAAACCACATTAATCATAAGGCGTGAAAAGAGGAATTTTTTTTGCTAGAAGGCTGTGCCCCTCCCTGCCTAATAATGTGTTATGGCGTAACTTAAAAGCCCTGCGTGTGCATGTTAGTGATATCTCCGTCTGTACTCTCGACCTTGATACTCTGAATGAAGCGTTTGTACAATGTTTCCCTTCCCTAGCCCTTTGTTCGCGTTCATCTTTGTCCGCAGCCCGCTATGATGTTATTCCCCCAAGTCTAATGTTTGAGTTCCGTGCAGTTACAGATCTTGATGTTGCGAAAAACGTGTATAGAACACGGTCCAATGCTATTGGTGAAGATGGCATCCCCATCAAATTCTTAAAAATTATTTTACCGTATATCTTACCTACCTACCCTTACGCATATAATTAACCATAGTTTCACAACGTCTTGCTTCCCTAGTGCGTGGAAAATTGCCACTGTGATGTCTCTAGCGAAAAACAAATCTGCTGCTACGCTCAGTGACTTTCTACCTATCAGTATACTGCCGGCCTTGTCGAAAGTTGCTTAATCAATAATATCTGAACAAATTTACTCTCACGTCAATGAGTTCAATCTTTTATCGAATTTCCAGTCTGGGTTTGGAGCTAAACACAGCTGCTTCACGGCTATGATAAAAATACTGGATGATATTAGAATTGCTTTTGAAAAACAATATCTGACGCTCCTGTGCCTACTGGATTTCTCTAAAGATTTTGACTCTGTTGAACATAACCTTCTTTGTATTAAACTGCAAAATCACTTTGGATTTAGCTTATCTGCTGTGCAACTGATGCAGAGCTACCTTACAGATAGGTCCCAGCGTGTGAAGGTTGACCTGAAACTGTCTAAGTTACGTCCACAGTCGTCTGGTGTTCCCCAGGGGTCCATTCTGGGACCCCGTCCTTTGATGTCGACCGCATATACACGGCTAGCACAATCCGAAAACTTGCCACTCAACTTGTAATGCCTATAATTTCTTACTCTGATCTCGTGTATAGCAAGCTAAGTCTGCACACAAATTGGATGTGGCTTTAAACCATGTTACGCGCTATGTCTTCGGGCCTACGAGATTTGCGCATATTTCTGCCCGGAGGACAAGTCTTTTGGAATGTAAACTCTCTGAGTACCTAAAAGTTGGAAATTGGCATGTTCCTCTTTCACCTTATAAAGTGGAAGTCGCCTAGTTATATCTATCAAAAGCTAATATTTCCTAGGTCCAATCGTTCTTATAAACTGATTGTGCCGGAATATAACTTTCTCTCATCTTCTAGACTATTTTTCATTAATGCTACGCGTTTATGGAATCAATTCCCTCTACTATATCCAGTAGTCTGAATAAGAGCAACATAAGACTATTTTAACCTCATATTTCAGTAATCTTGTAACTTAACTTATTTTTGCTTGATTGCTTCTTTGTTCTTTTTGCCCTGAGATATGCTTTCTAAAGAAAATTGTTATAAAGTTCTATTTACATTTTTATACTCAGTTGAGCAGAGCTCACAGAGTATATTAACTTTGATTGGATAACGGTTGGTTGTACAGGTATAAAGGAATCGAGATAGATATAGACTTCCAATATCACAATCATTAGTATCGAAAAATTCGATTGAGCCAGTACGTCCGTCCGTCCGTCTGTCCGTTAACACGATAACTTGAGTAAATTTTGAGGTATCTTGATGAAATTTGGTATGTAGGTTCCTGGGCACTCATCTCAGATCACTATTTAAAATGAACGATATCGGACAATAACCACACCCACTTTTTCGATATCGAAAATTTCGAAAAATCGAAAAAGTGCGATAATTCATTACGAAATACGGATTAAGCGATGAAACTTGGTAGGTGAGTTGAACCTATGACGCAGAATAGAAAATTAGTAAAATTTTGGACAATGGGCGTGGCACCGCCCACTTTTAAAAGAAGGTAATTTAGAAGTTTTGCAGCTGTATTTTGGCAGTCGTTGAAGATATCATGATGAAATTTGGCAGGAATGTTACTCTTATTACTATATGTCTGCTTAATAAAAATTAGCAAAATCGGAGAACGACCACGCCCACTTTTTAAAAAAAAATTTTTTTTTAATTCAAATTTTAAAAGAAAAGTTAATATCTTTACAGTATATAAGTAAATTATGTCAACATTCAACTCCCGTAATATGTTGCAACAAAATACAAAAATAAAAGAAAATTTCAAAATGGGCGTGGCACCGCCCTTTTTAGTTTAATTTGTCTAGGATACTTTTAATGCCATAAGTCGAAGAAAAATTTACCAATCCTTGTGAAATTTGGTAGAGGCTTAGATTCTAGGACGATACCTGATTTCTGTGAAAAAGGGCGAAATCGGTTGAAGCCACGCCCAGTTTTTATACACAGTCGACCGTCTGTCCTTCCGCTCGGCCGTTAACACGATAACTTGAGCAAAAATCGATATATCTTTACTAAACTCAGATCACGTACTTATCCGAACTCACTTTGTATTGGTGTAAAAAATGCCCGAAATCCGACTATGACCACTCCCACTTTTTCGATTTCGAAAATTACGAAAAATGAAAAAAATACCATAATTATATACCAAATACGAAAAAAGGGATGAAACATGGTAATTGTATTGGTCTATTGAGGCAAAATATAACTTTAGAAAAAAACTTGGTAAAATGGGTGTGACACCTACCATATTAAGTAGAAGAAAATGAAAAAGTTTTGCAGGGCGAAATCAAAAGCCCTTGGAATCTTGGAAGGAATACTGTTCGTGGTATTACATATATAAATAAATTAGCGGTACCCGACAGATGATGTTCTGGATCACCCTGGGCCACATTTTGGTCGATATCTCGAAAACGCCTTCACATATACACCTAAGGGCCACTCCCTTTTAAAACCCTCATTAATACCTTTAATTTGATACCCATATCGTACAAACATATTCTAGAGTCACCCCTGGTCCACGTTTATGGCGATATCTCGAAAAGGCGTCCACATATAGAACTAAGGCCCACTCCTTTTTAAAATACTCATTAACACCTTTCGTTTGATACCCATATCGTACAAAAAAATTCTAGAGTCACCCCTGGCCCACCTTTATGGCGATATCTCGAAAAGGCATCCACCTACAGAACTAAGGCCCACGCCCTTTTAAAATACTCATTAACACCTTTCATTTGATACCCATATCGTACAAACAAATTCTAGAGTCACCCCTGGTCCACCTTTATGGCGATATCTCGAAAAGGTGTCCTCCTATAGAACTAAGGCCCACGCCCTTTTAAAATACTCATTAACACCTTTCATTTGATACCCATATTGTACAAACGCATTCTAGAGTCACCCCTGGTCCACGTTTATGGCGATATCCCGAAAAGGCGTCCACCCATAGAACTAAGGCCCACTCCATTTTAAAACACTTATTAACACCTTTCGTTTGATACCCATATTGTACAAACGCATTCTAGAGTCAACCCTGGTCCACTTTTATAACGATATTCCGAAAAGGCGTCCACCTATAGAACTAAGGCCCACTCCTTTTTAAAATACTCATTAACACCTTTTATTTGATACCCATATAGTACAAACAAATTCTAGAGTCACCCCTGGTCCACCTTTATAGCGATATCTCGAAAAGGCATCCACATATAGAACTAAGGCCCACGCCCTCTTAAAATACTCATTAACACCTTTCATTTGATACTCATATCGTACAAACAAATTCTAGAGTCACCCCTGGTCCATGTTTACGGCGATATCTTGAAAAGGCGTCCATCTATAGAACTTAGGCCCACGCCCTTTTAAAATACTCATTAATACCTTTCATTTGATATCCATATCGTACAAAATAAATTCTAGAGTCACCCCTGGTCCACCTTTATGGCGATATCTCGAAAAGGCGTCCACCTATAGAACTTAGGCCCACTCCCTTTTAAAATACTCATTAACGCCTTTCATTTGATACCCATATCGTACAAACAAATTCTAGAGGCAGGCCTGGCCCACCTTTATGGCGATATCCCTAAATGGCGTCCATCTATAGAACTATGGCCACTTCCTCTTAAAATGCTCTTTAATACCTTCCATTTGATACACATGTCATACAAACACATTCCAGAGTTACCCTAGGTTCTTTTTACAACATGGTGGTTTTCCCTTACTTTGTCTCCACAGCTCTCAACTGAGTATGTAATGTTCGGTTACACCCGAACTTAGCCTTCCTTACTTGTTATTTATATTTTTATTTTTATTTACTTTTTCTCTAATAATGTTCCTTGATATGTGTTTAAATATTTAAATTACTATCGTTGTACTAAACAAGAATTACTTTTCTTATTGTACTAATGCATTTATTAATAAATGAAATGAAAATGAAATGAAACATTTGAGTTGTCTTTCCCCTTGAATCTTCTCAGAGGAAAGTTCTGTTGTACGCAGTTGTCAGAGCCTTTGATAACAATTTGTTCCACTCCTCCAACTCGTCTAAGATGGTAACCTTTTTAGGTTGTCCCAGTGTTCCTGCTACGGATTTTTGAGATTTGTACCACTCCAGTGTAGTAGGGTTTTCAAAGAGTTTTCCTCTCTCTACCTTCTTAGGGTGGACTCTGAAGCTGATATACTCAGTTCCTACACTTGCAAGTCATAGAGAAATGCTAGGTGTACTATTTATGGCTAGACTTTTAAATGGATCGATTTCAAGCCCATTTCTTTAGAACGAAGTAAACTTGAATGTTCCATTCCGAGTTTCAAGGCATTATAAACCTATAATTCTTAAACAATGCAGAAGCAATTTCCAACTACACGAACCTTTTCTATGTTTGTGTGAAGATCATAACTCTCACTCGAGAATAATTGATGTTTCTGTTCTAAACTAAATTTAACACACGCAGGAAAGTAGCGGTAAAAGGAAACAATGCTTCTCGTTTAGGCAAAGTGAAGTTTATACATATTGTTTAAAACATAAAACTCAGACCACAACGAAAACAATGCTGATTCTATGGTATTTTCCTGGATGTGACCAAAAATAGGACTTTATTTTTCGTTCTAAACTTCAAAATAAAATATTTTTCGAAATGTTTTAAAACTTTCGTTCTAATGTCTCCTTTCTCCATACATATTATATCTTTTCAGTTTTTCATTAGTGAAAGTTTGATCAGCAAAGATCTCGCTTTACAGCTTTTTATCATAATAACCACGAGCGTGACGATTTACATTATACAAGTGATGCTGCACAAGTTTGTTTGGAATCGTATTTTTGGTGATCCATTGCAAAAATTCATCGATCTTTGCTCGTTATGTAATATATCGGTATTCATGTTATTGGAGCACAGCTTTGGATACTATATACATGGTCGGTCTCCAAACGGCTTTGCTGATACGGACATGTATTCAATGCTGCTACAGATCCAACGCGATTCACAGCAAGGCTGTCCACGAAAGGGTCTCCTAGGTGATTCTGATCAGCAAAGTTATGTAATTTTGCCACCTTTAAGCTTACGGTAATTACGAAAACTCATATCTATGTATCCCTGAAATGCGGGTGTGTTTTAATCAACGCGAAGCAAATTCACATTACACAAATATTTGTATACACATTTTAATATCTTTCCACAAGAATCCCTGTAGCGAATCGCACTACGAAAGCAATTGCCACTTCTATAAATCACCTTTTGAAAGCATTCTTATTGGATACAAAAAAACTAGTTACTGTCTCGCATTTTCGATGCAGGGATATTTCACACCCAAATAGGCCAATTTTTATTTTGATAATTTTTTGCACATTTCCTGATCAATATTTTTCACCTAGGAATTCCAAACCAAGACCAGAAGATCAAAAATTTAGAAACAAGTTTTTTCAATTAAAGAAAAGTTTTTCTAATCGGGGTATCCCTTCGGTAGTGATTTGGCCAACACTCCGAGTGTATTTCTGCCATGAGCAACTTGTCAGTAAAACTCCATCTGCCTTGCAGATGCCAATTCGTAGCACAAATTAAAAGGAGCACGACGCAAATTGAAAGATAAGCTCTGGCCTAAATTCTCTTCGGAGTTATATAGCGGCTTTTATTTATTGGTATTTAATAACTATAGCAGGCACCTTGACGTTGGTGTGAGGGCTTAGCCGAACTCCATAGCGCCCGACTACAGGGCTGAGCGGTTTAGGGCCTGCATCTACGCCGTTTGCCTCATCGGAGGGCGGCGGGATGTCGGTCACCAAGAACCGCCAACCCCCTAATCCAGGGTGTTATGCGGACCGTGCCTATTGGACCATTTGCAGTTAGGGGATATATTCGTCTGTATTTGAACGGAGCCTTCCCGATACCAGACCGCCTAGGGAAGTAATGATAGCCTTACCACAGCAAGGGGCGCTGTTGTGGCGGGCGATTTTTATCCCCATTTTTAATATTAGGCCGCTGGGCCCGCCTTGTGGGCAGGTGGTCTTACGACCAAGATGAACTCAAAAGCTTTAAAAGAAAGTAAGGATGAGAAGGAAAAGGCGATGGCGCCGCAGGCCGGGGAAGAGGAAATCGCTATCAGCGATGACTCGGACGCAGATAGCGATGATAGTGTGCAGTCAGTGCGCTCGTTAAAGGAGCGGCATACTAGTCCCGACAAAGAAGTAATGTTAGAACGGGAACAGCGAGATAGGGAGCTTAAAAGAACCTCTCAAAATATCGGACTGCATTAAGAATTATGCAGGGCTTGGACCCAGTGGTTCACACAACCAGCGATGAGAGCGGTCGCTTGGCATTGGTGAGACAGTGGAAGAATGTCGAAGACAGTTCACTGACGAAAGTTTTCTGCGAGCAATCCTCAATTTTGCAACCGCATCGAAGAGGAAGAAGTCCCGAAAAGCAAAAGGTAGCGAACGGTTGAACCTGACAAGTCTGCTTTTAAGAGGCAGAAGGAGGAGGGTACGAGCCGTGGTCCAAGAACCAGGAGGCGAACTAACCGGAATGACAGGAACCAAACCTCAAAATCTGCAAAGCTGATCGAAGAGGCAAATATAAGTACAGGAAAGCCATGTACCTCAAATCTGTAATACAGGCATAGGAAGGCAATAATGGCTTGAGAAGCAAAGACACAAATGTTAATAAGCTAAAGGGAGATGACAATCAGACTCCAGCTTACTCGATGATTGTAAAGGGAGCTAACGCTGAGACTACGGTTTTCACCGAGAAGAAGATGAGCGAAGTAGCGAAGCAGTCCCTGACTGTGGCACTACTAGATTGCAGCGTCCTACACCAATAACGCGACCTGCACCAAAAACGCGACTTTAAAATGGCTGCTGAGAGTTGTTCCAGACCTTCAAAAATAAGGTTGAAGGTGGTGGATAGAGCACTAATCCCCACGATATCAAAGGCCAAGGTCTTGAGTGGTGAAGGCGGAAAAGCATTTTCTGTTAGCAATATAGGAGTATTACATATATGTTTTTTTTCTATATGTGTATATAAAATGAAAAATGAACGAGGAATTACGAGGGTGCGGTTTTATCACCAATGCTGTGGACGCTGGTTATAAACCAATTGCGTAGGCGGTACGACGGGGGACCAGTCAAACTTACGGCATATGCAGATGATGTTTCAGTCATCATAAGCGTCAGATGGCTAACAACAATTAGCTCTCTGATGGATCAGACAATTCGGGATGTACATGCCTGGGCATCTTGAGTCGGGTTAACCGCCAACGAGGAAAAAACTGATCTACTACTATTTACTAGGAAGTATAAGGTCCCTAATATAACTAAGCCTAGGCTTGGAGGGGTAACCCTGCAAGAAAAATATAGCACAAAGTATTTAGGAGTTATACTAGATAGTAAGTTGTCGTGGAAACTCAATGTGGAAGAGAGAGCGAAGAGAGCCTCCGCGGCTCTGTATGCATGCAAGGGGATGCTAGGATGCACGTGGGGCCTATCACCCAAACTCTCTCATTGGGTATTTACGGCAATTGTCAAACCAATACTTTACTATGGGCTTCTTGTTTGGTGGAAATCCACACAAAAAAGTACGTATACCAAAAAACTTGCGAGGGTATGCAGAGTACCAATGATTAGCATAACGGGAGTCTTAAAAACTACCCCGACAGCAGCATTTCATGCCATTCTACACATCCCGCCTGCAGACCTAACGGCCAAAAACATCGCGTTAGCAAGTTAGCAACTGCAACAAGGCTTAAGGCATTGGGACAGCTTGAGTGACTTATGGCCACAGCAGTATATCGCCATTCCATATCGGGCAAACGGAATATATGGTCCCGTGCTTGAGCTTCGAAAGAGATAGTGGGGCCAAAATTGAGCCGGAGGGTTGGTTCCGGGGTACAGAAATGGCAGAAGATCTATACACGTGTATACGGAAAGTTCCAAATTAATGGAAGGGGTTGGGTCTGCTGTTTACTGTGTCGACTAAGAAATAGGTAGATCCAACAGGCTACCAGATTACTGCAGCGGTTTTCAAGCGGAAATTATAGCAGTGAAGAAAGCAGCAAATATTCTGGAGGAAGCGTGCTTAAGCTGCAGTCGCGTCAATATGTATATGTATTCATAGTCAGGCTTCTATTAAGGCAATAATCTCACACAGTACTTCTGGAATGCAAAGAGCATTGGAAAAACTTCGCTTAGCCCGGACCATGTATCTTTTCTGGGTTCCCGGTCATAAAGGCATAGAAAATTGAAAATATATCTCGTCCCGTCCACTTTATCTCCTTGAGTATTACCTGGGACTCAACATAATGAAATCATACTGTTAAAATAAATAAAATTAATGCACGGTGCCATAAACTCCGAAGAGATTTTAGGCCGAGCTTTTATTGAGTCGTGCTCCTTTTAAGCTTTTCCTACAAATTACGGAGACGGCACCTACATACATGTTTTACGCCGACTCCGAACGACAGATGAGTTTTCAATGAGAAGCTTTTCATGGCAGATATACACTTGGGGTGCTTGCCAAATCAGTGCCGAGGGGCGACCCCGCTAAGAAGAAATGTTTTTCTAATCGAAAAATTGGTTCTAAATTTTTGATGTTGCTTTGCTCTGGGCGTGAACCCATGATATTCGGTGTGGTAGGTGGAACACGCTACCACCACACCAAGAAGGACGCCAACCATACTTTCTACAATACAATGTACCTTTGCTTCGTGCGTTATTTTATAGTTTTATTGTTCATAAAAAAATACAAAACGTTCATAAAGCTTTTTCCACCTATTTGATTTTCTTAAGAATAAGAGGTTATATTATATAAGTATTTATTGTTGTATTAACTAAAATATTGGTTACTAGCATACCCGATTTCTCCTGTCCGAAAGTGGGTTTGCCTACAATTAAAAAGCAAGCCCCTTCCCATTTTCACTCTCTTTCCCATTCACTTCTCCTTCATTTTCAATTTTTTTATTCTTCTCCATACCTTATTCAATTATCTCCCTTATACCTAATATTGAATATATCCTTCAAATAATATCGAAGATACAGTGAATTTAAATATTTCTTCATAGAGGGTATGGCACCGCCTACTTGTCCAAAAGTTCGATACAGATTAATATATTAAATACTGTAACGAATTTAGAGAAATTCCACTTATTCCAAACCTTCTGCTAACGTTCGAATCGCTAAACTGTTGAATAAATCACTCCAATATTTAGTATTACAAATTGGTCTTTTTTTAGATTACAATTATACTTCACAACCAATAGCGTAATTAAATCAAAACTGATTAGTCGTTCCTCAGCTTGCGCTGCTTTTATACTCTCTGTTGCCTTGTCCGCATATTTCTCCAAAGGTCTAGACGTTTCACCTTCCAGAATCTCTTGCTTGGTTACCAGCTATATACGTGGGTATGTGCGAGAACCAACTGATTGCTGTTGTGAGTTATTCTTCGTCGCCTTTTATGTACGTATGTAAATGGATTAAATTCACGTGTTCATGTACACAAGAGTGGTAGCTTGCTTTATTGCTGTTGTGCCTTTATTTACTAGCAGCTTAGTGATGCTAATATTCGTCACAATACTAACTTAATTTGTGGTTAATCGTTTAAATGGCCGTCTAACTAGCGCCAATTGGAACCACCAAGGCAATTTAAATCGTATTCACGCGAGTTCCGATTAAAGACTTTCTTAGCCGGAGCAACGACATCTTTCATTCGTATAAGTTGTGTAGTCAGCGTAACTGCTATGTTTTAATTCGCTGGACTATGTTGATGTCTGCGCAAAGCTCTTACAGCTCATTACACCGCGTTACACACATTCTGTCCTATGAACCAAATATACTTTTTCGGAAAGGGGGAAAAAAATAAAAATACACGTGTATCGGCAATTTTCATGTACACGTCAGAATTTTTTTTTATGTATAAAGTATCAAGCTCGTAGTGTCCGTCTGTGTTACTTTATTTCGTCGAAATAGATCACCATTAAAAATATGAAATTACTTACCTGCCAGTCGCTTCTTCTCTGGAATAACTGGCGCCGATTGACCACCTGGTCCTTCCAGTTGAGAGGGGACCGCACTCATCCCGCTCTTTCTTAGGCGGTTTCCGATAAGAATACTCTTTTGGCGAAGCGTCATCTTTTTTAACACGCTTAAATTAGCTTCCTATAACTCTCTTCACTGTAACTCCCTAGGCCAGGCGCGCAAAGAGACCCATCTAGCTGCAGTTATTGAAGAAGGTAATGGTTAAATAACTCGCTACAAAACGAGTTATGCTTAATAGCGGATACAATTACCTCTGTTTTTTTAAACATATCATTACCTTAGCAAGTTTAACGGCTGTGTTTAATTCGCTGGACTAAGTTAATGTGGGCATAAAGCTCGTAAAGCATAAATCTTCTTCGGTACTTGGTGTTGTCAATGCGAAGAGGTCCGCAAATCCCTCGAAGTACTTCTCTTCCGAACACTCCCAAAGCCGCCTCATCTGATATTGTCGCGGTATTTGAGTCTCCACAGAGAACTTTGATACCTTTGCGACACCCTTAAATCGTCTCCAATAGTGACTAAAATTTATATCTTACCGGTGACGTCACTAATTTAAATTGCTACAAGTGTATAGGGCACAGCTGTAAAAATTTTGTCATTTTAATTTACAATCAACGAGTGTTCTGCTTATTTGATTGTACGAACGAATTTTTCGACGCAACAAATACTAAGTTTGCAATCATCAAATATGTAATCATTTGGGACTTGGATACATCATCTGCACATAATATAAGTGTACATTTGTATATTTGGAAGACTATCTCTCCTTGTTAAGTAAGAATTCATTAGAAGCATTTAGAACCATTGCCGTCTTCTGCTGCTGTGGAATGTCTGTTTTCGTTTGCTGGCCTACTGAATTCTTTACGATAGCGATCTCCCAGCTTTTTCTTACTACTCAGGGCAAATAGTTATTTAAAAGAAAGTGTGTGATACATTTTATCCCACCACCAAGGTGCTCTTAACGCCATTCTGATACCGTTCTCATTAAAATAAATTTTACAAAAAAAAAAAATATGGTTTTTGGAGAGTGATTGCCATAACAATTTTTATTCAATTAATGAAACTGGCTTACAGCCAAAATGCACCAGAGACGTCATGATGAAATTCCTATGTAAAATTACTTCCTGATTTCGAAAATCAAGGTTATTTTTAATTCTTTGGTAACGTTTTTGAGATATTTACGAATAACGGTTTTTTTTTTCAAAAAAAAAAAAAAAAACAATTGGCTCCACTTAATCATATATGTCTCAAGAACGAATTGAGTAATTCCAAAACGGTTTGAAGCTTTTAAAAGGTAATAAAATTTTCTATAAACTGTGCATACAACACTTTTTGCTAGGCCCTGCAGATTTAAAGATAACGATCAATCATTACGGATTCTTTCCATTTTTTGTAAAAAAATAAAAAAATTTGTACTTTGCGAGGAAGGATCTCGAAAACTTTTTATTTTTTTTACAGATTTGTTGTTTCTCTCTAAGCTCTGTTTTACTACAAAAAAAAAATAAGCTTTCATTCAACAAAATCGATGGACTAATGCAAAAGTTATAAGCACTCATGTAAATATTACCATTTAATACTTAAGTACTCTACTGGTACATATGTGTGATTATTCGTATATCAGTTAGTTAGTTTTTGCAGATTTTTTTGTTTTCTCTCTAAGCTCTGTTTCATTACAAAAAAAATAAGCTTTCATTCAACAAAATCAATGGACTAATACAAAAGTTATAAACATTGAAGTAAATATATCCATTTAATACTTAAGTACCCTACTGGTACATATGTGTTAGTATTCGCATATCAGTTAGTTAGCGAATATTAACACATATGTACCAGTAGGGTACTTAAGTATTAAATGGATATATTTACTTCAATTTTCAATTCATTTAATACTTAAGTACCCTACTGGTACATATGTGTTAGTATTCGCATATCAGTTAGTTAGCGAATATTAACACATATGTACCAGTAGGGTACTTAAGTATTAAATGGATATATTTACTTGAATGCTTATAACTTTTGTATTAGTCAATCGATTTTGTTGAATGTAAGCTTATTTTTTTTGTAATAAAACAGAACTTAGAGAGAAAAAACAAATCTGCAAAAAAATAAAAAGTTTTCGAGATCCTTCCTCGCAAAGTACAAATTTTTTTATATTTTTACAAAAAAAACTGGAAAAAATTCGTAATGATTGTTCGTTATCTTTGAATCTGCAGGGCCTAGCGAAAAGGTATGCGTAGTTTATATCAAATTTGATTACCTTTTAAACGCTTCAAACCGTTTTGGAATTGCTCAATTCGTTCTTGAGATATAAATGGTTAAGTGGACCCAATTTTTTTTTTTTTTTTTTTTTTTGGAAAAACCTGTTATTCGCAAATATCTCAAAAACGTTACCATAGAATTAAAAATAATCTTGATTTTCGAATTCAGGGGGTGATTTTACATAGGAATTTCATAATGGCGTCTCTGGTGCAGAAAAAAAATTGGAATTTGTGATCCAGTGTGATTGAAGCCGCGGCATGCCCACAATCAATCATTGTAGCATACACGTGATCGCAAACACACACATACAAATTATTGTAGATTATTACTTTTAGCCAATCAACGATTGTAATCAAAACTGATGCTACTCAGAAGTGATTGTAGATTCTAATTCTTACAATCATTATATGATAATCATGTATGATTAAAATATAATGTCAATGCAATGTTTGTTGAACTTTGTGAATCCAATCACATTTGATTGCAATATCTTACAGCTATGGTAAAGGGGCTGAGCAGTGTACTCTATAGATCCGTAACTTATTATTGTTTTTATAAAACAAGTAAGTGAGTAAAATTGGTGTTCGATCCGCGATCGTTTAGTATGAAATCTCAGTCGAACGAAATCGCCTCATATTCGTTCGGCCCTTACGTTTCTCACGTTATGTCAAAGAGAAAGCCCAAACAAACCATGTTACCATATGAAATTTCTTTAAGCAAAAGTTAAGTTTTTTAAAATTGATGCTACTTTGATAATTTTAACATTAACATTTAATGAATCTCAAAACAAAATAAAATAAGTAAATAAGAAAAGCCAAAATGTTTTGATTGTTTAAAAAGCAATTTGTTTATATTTAAAAAAAATCCGATGGCCTTTGGAAGATTCTACTATTGCCAAGGAAGCTTATCTTTATCTTCCCTATTAAGAAAATAACAGTGCCACAACTCGCATATTGAAATGGAGCAGATATCCTCAAGCAATGTCCTCCATTGGAAAGTGGCGCGCGACCCAGGAAATTTTTTATGTTTCCTGAAGTATGTTTGTAGACTTAGCTGTCAACTTCGAGCTACCTCTATATTTTAGTAGTAAATTGCACTAATGGCGTTGGGGTTGCTCATGATTCAATCACAAGAAGTTTGCTTGGCTAACAAAATGTTTAACAATTGCAGCCATCTTCCTCCCAAATCGAGACATCTATTAACTGTGTTGCTTCTTCGCATATGTAAGAAAAGTGTTAGTATACTAACTATACATAGTAGAAATAGGAGGCAAACAATTTAAAATTCCCGATACGGGCTGAACTGCACAATTACTTTTTTCGATTCTATGTTAATTTTTTAAATAAAACTGAATCTATCCGTGAGGCTGAGCACAGGAAATTTGTATGAAAACTAAAGCTAGGAACATACGAAACATAAATCGAAATTTAATATTGTGATGAATATTAGCATCACTAAGTGATACTCACATCACTAAGGTTATTAAATAAAGGCACAACAACAATAAAGCAAGCTGCCACTGCTGTGTACATCAAATCAATCATCATTTACCCACATACTTACAAGGCAACGAAGAGATAACTCACACACAGATGTAGTCATCAGCCGAAGTGTTACTCACCCATACACACACATATGCAGACACATTATAAACTACATACAATTACATATATGTAGCTCAATTACCAAGCAGGAGATACAGCAGTTCTAGAAAGCGAAACGTCTAGACTTTAGTTGAAATATGCGAATGAAGCAGCGCAAGCTGATTAGTCAGTAACCAGTTTGATTTAAACACGCAATTAGTTGTGAAGTAAGAGTTATTGTTCGGTACTCTCAAAGTAGTCTAATAAAGACCATTTTGCATAATTGAATATTGTAGTTATTTATTCAACAGTTTAGCAATTCTAACGTTGGTAGCAGGTTTCAAATAAGCGGAATTTCCCCATAGCGCCCCACTATGAGGCGGAGCTGTTTAGGACTGACATCTTCGCCGTTTCGCCTCATAGGAGGGCGTCGGGATGTCGGTGACCAAGAACCGCCAACCCCCTAATCCAGGGTGTTATGCGGACCGTGCCTATTGGACGATTTGCAGCCAGGGGATAAATTCGGCTGTATTCGAGCGGAGCCTTCCCGATACCGGGCCACTTTGGGAAGTATTTATGGCCTTACCACAGTAAGGGCGCTGCTGTGGCGGACGGTTCTTTCACCGTATATAATACTGGACCGCTGAGCCTGCCTTGTCGGGCAGGAGGTCGTACGACCAAGATGAACGACTCATTACCTGATTGTAAAAGGGCGATGATAAGAGGAGGACTGAGTCGCAAGCCAAGGACGACAAATACGCATTAAGCGATGAGTCGGACACGGGGAGCGAGAGTAGTGCTGATTCAATGAACTCCGTGTTGGAGAAGCACACAAACGAAAACGGAGTAGAAGAGTGGAGAAGGGTACAGAGCAGAGGAAGTAAAATAGCTCTCTCGCAGTACCTTGCAGTACTAAGAATTGTACAACGCATAGGATCAGTGGCCGACCCAACAGAAGTGGAGATAGAGCGCTTGGAATGGGTCCATGAGGCGGTAGAACTAGGTCGAAAGCAGTTCAAAAGGTTTGCTGCAAGAAATCCTCGGTTCTCCAACCGGTATGAGGAGGAAGAAGCGTCGAATGGCAGAATGAAGAGGCAACTTTCGGCGGAAGGCGACATTCCTGCTTTCAAGAGGCAGAAAGGACCCAGTCCTAGGGCCGCGAGGCAGGGCAGTCGCATAGAGAAGACAAGTAGGCCTAAAGCTATAAAACAGATGGGCCCCAATAGCGAGGTAGCAACTACCTCGAAAGCTGCGAGTCAGAGGGAAGTTCCAACTACGGAAGTAGGAGATAAGCCAAAGGGAGATAACGCTAAGACTCCGGCTTTCTCGGAGGTGCTAAAGGGAGTTAACGCTAAGACTCCGGCTTTCTCGGAGGTGCCAAAGGGAGATAACACTAAGACTCCGGCTTTCCCGAGAAGATGAGTGATGTGACAAAGCAGTCTGTGACTATGGCGCTGGTTGATCATAGCAGTCCTTTAGGACAAATGACTGCTGAAAGGTGGAGATCTGTGGAAAGGGAGCTTATTAGCTGAATGCTTAAGATGATGCGGAAACAACCAAGTAAGCCCCTTCCAAACTTTGATTTTGGTGATGGTATAATGGTATGAAGATGAGAGCGTGCGACAACATCGCGAGCTTGCGGTGACTGGAGGAAGTGGTTCCAAACCTCTAAAGGCAAGGCACGAACGCGCGATTTCAGGTGGTGGATAAAGCGCAAATCCCCACGGTACCAAAAGTTAAGATATGGATAGTGAAGAAGTCGAAGGATACACTGTGACTTCTGCAGAATCCAGTCCGATACAGGACTGGAAGGTACTTACTGTATCTCGGCCTACCGAGGAAGGTCAGTTCTACATCTTCCAAATAAACAAGCAGGCGGAGGATATTTTGTACACGCAGCTTGGCAAAATGTCCTTTGGCACTAGCAAAATTTACATGCGACTCAGGAAGACGTTCCGAGGATATAAATCCTAACACGCTAGAGGTGGGCGAAGTCGAAAAAGACCTCAAAAACCTAAGGGAATAAAGACAGGTAGAGGTCCCCGACGCCACCACGAAGGTGTTAGAAGAGGACCAACCGCCAAATGGTGCTGTGACTCGTACAGAGGAACACCCGGCACAACAGTTACGAGAGGCTGAAGGGGGCCTCGAATACTCTAAGCCAGAAGGGCAAGGGGAGGACGACGATGTCACGACGAAGGTGCTGGAGGTGAAAGAACCGTACGCCACAGCAGCGCCCTTACTGTGGTAAGGCCATAAATACTTCCCAAAGTGGCCCGGTATCGGGAAAGCTCCGCTCGAATACAGCCGTATTTATCCCCTGGCTGCAAATCGTCCAATAGGCACGGTCCACATAACACCCTGGATTAGGGGGTTGGCAGTTCTTGGTCACCGACATCCCGCCTCCCTCCTATGAGGCGAAACGGCGAAGATGTCAGTCCTAAACAGCTCCGCCTCATAGTCGGGCGCTATGGAGTTCGATTAACAGCCCAATGGTGCTGCGAGTCCTACAGATAAACCTCCAACACAGTAAAGTGGCGTCGAGCGAACTCCACCTAACGCGCGGATTTGGCGTTTACTATGCGCAAACGGAAGGACGGATGCAAGCTGTAGTAATGGTAAGGAAACAGCTGTATTCATATATGCTGCCTAATTACACTACTGAGGACCTCGTAGTGGTGGCTGTTTAGCAAAGGAATAAGCAGGCACTTAACCTGGTATCCTGCTACATGGCCCATGCGGCGGAGGTTCCACCGATGGAGTTCAGGAGGCTAGTACAGGACGAAGGGCGCAAAGGGTGGTTGGTCATAGGCGCGGATGGAAATGCGCACCACAATGCATGGGGAGGAGCAGATGCGAACGAGAGAGGCGAATCTCTATTTTGCTACATCCTGCAAACCAATTTTCAGATAGCCAACAGGAGAAATGTCCCTACATACATTGGTCCAACATCCAGCAATGTTTTGGATATTACACTGAGCTCCGAACGTGATATATCAAGGTATGATTGGATGGTTCTTGAGAGACCATCCTTCTCCGACCATACGTATATCAGCTTCAGCATCCATCTAAAGAGGGTAGAGAAGGGAGGAACCTTTAGAAACCCTAGGTCAACAAACTGAACTAAATTCCAGAAATAGGTAGAAACGAAACTGGGACAACCCAAAGAGGTTGCCAATGTGAAAGAACTGGAGGAGTCTAATGAATTCCTAACAAGGACGCTTATGACTGCGTATAACAAAGCTTGCCCTCTAAGAAGATTCAGAGGAAAAGAAAAACCGCCATGGTGGAGCAATGAGCTGAGTCTTCTAAGAAGATAGGTAAAAGAAATGTTTAAGCTAGCAAATACCGCGGAAAGCGAAGCGTGTCGGAACGATTACTGGGATCTACTGAGGATCTACAAGCGTGAAATTTCCAGGGCGACGAGAATTTCATGGAAAAGTTTCTGTACGGACATAGAGTGCTCCAGCGAAACAGCACGGTTGAAAAAAGTCCTAGCAAGGGGAAACATAGTCCAGGGACTAACAAAGAAAGAGAACGGGTAATGGTTGCGTAATAGTGAGGAATCCCTTGAGGTGCTTTTCTACACACATTTCCCATTGAGAGACGGAGCGGGTAGTGCCAAGATTGGTGACCGATACCAAGATCGAATGGGCAGTGAAAACGTTTTCTGAGTTTAAATCGCCGGACCCAGATGGCATATTCCCGGCCATGCTACAAGTTTAGAGTAGGGCGGTCGTGGAATGGCTTAAAATAATATTCGATGGGTGCATAAGGCTTAATCATGTACCGCACTCTTGGACAACTGCTCGTGCAGCTTTCCTGCCAAAGGCGGGAAGATCGGTCACGTGTATCCCAAAGACCCTTGACCCATTAGCTTAACATCATTTCTGCTCAAAACCTTTGAGAAGCTGATAGATGTGTACATAAAGTCCAACGTGGATGAAAAGCTGCTCTCCACAACACAGCATGCGTACACCAAAGGCAAGTCGGTAGACACCGCATTGCATAGGGTGGTAAAAAGCATAGAGAAAGGAGTATGCTCTAGGAGTCTTCTTAGACATTGCCGGGGCTTTCAATGATGTTTCTAAATGGGCGATTATGGATGGTCTTAATTACATTAAAGTACATCGCGCCTTAATCAGATGGATCGGCTGCATGTTAAATTGCAGGAAGATTACATCACAATGGGGATTGTACGAGGCCGCGAAATCAGTGGACAGGGGCACGCCGCAGGGAGGGGTGCTATCACCTCTGTGCACGCTGGTTATCAACCAACTGCTCAGCCGATTCGATGAGGGACTCGTAAAACTTACGGCTTACCCAGATGACGTTGCAATTGTCATAAGTGGAAAGTGCCTTCCAACGATTAGTTCTTTGATGGATCGGGCGCTACGGGATATTCATACCTGGGCATCTAATGTCGGGTTGAAAGTCAATGCGGAGAAGACGGATATGGTCTTGTTTACCAAGAGGTACATGGTCCCAAATTGGACCAGGCCTAAGTTAGGAGGGGTGACCTTACAGGAGAAACCTTGCACAAAATATCTAGGAATCATCGTAGACAGTAGGTTGTCATGGAAGCTCAACGTGGTGGAGAGGGTAAAGGAGGCCTCAACGGCACTCTATGCATGTGAAAGAATGCTGCGGTGTACGTGGGGCTTATCGCCCTCTCTTTCTCATTGGATTTTTACAGCGATTGTAAGCCTTATTATATACTATGGAGTTCTTGTTTGGTGGAAAGCCACACAAAAACCAACATACCTCAAACAATTAGAGAAGATATGCAGACTATCGATGCTTAGCATTACGGGAGCCCTAAAAATAACCCCGACGGCTGCACTGTATGCCATTCTGCACATTCCACCTGTAGACCTGGTAGCAAAGAACATAGCATTAACAACTGCAACCAGGCTCGGTGCCTCGGGGCAGCTTGAGCGCCGACCATATGGTCATAGTAGTATAGCGTCATCAATCACAAGACGAACAGACTACCTGATTTCCTATCATCGCTTCGAGGGAGATCTTAAGGCTACAATAGAGGTGGACGGCTACAAAATGGCGGACGAGGCGATACAAAGTTAAGTGAATTAAAGATCCAGCAACTGAAGAAGGAGTTGGATAACCGTGGATTTAATACAACCGGCAATAAGATCGAACTTCAAGCACGGCTACGAGAGGTAATGGAGTTGGAAGGCATTAATGTGGACGAGTATGTCTTTTATCCTGATGTGGAAGAGTCAGGGACTAAAATGGAGGAGAAAATAGAGACTCCGAATCCATTGGCAAGTGTTGACACTAACGCGATACTAAAAGTGTTGAAACAAATGTCATCACATACATATATCAACCGAAATGTCATCTCAACTGGAAGAACAGAAGACGTATATGGTATTCCATCTGGAATCCCAGGAGACACGCATAACCGCCAGATTGAAGCACAGGAAACACAAATTTCATCACAGCTGGAAGAACTCAACTAGCAACTCAACTGAAAGAGCAAGAGACAGGCATAACAGTACAGCTAGAAGCACAAGAGGCGCGTATATCATCAAAACTCGAAGCGCGCATGGACGAAAAAATAATGCAGTTTGAAGAAAAAAAGAGGTGGAGGCTTTGAGAGGTCGTATACACAGGAGTTGCAACTTAATCGCCCGGCTGCTTCAGCGAGTAATACGAAGGTAAAAACTCCATCTTTTGACGGTTGTGTTCCTTTCCAAGTCTTTAAGCTACAATTTGAGAGGACCGCAGCAGTGAACAACTGGAATGCTGAAGATAAAGTTGCTGCACTATTCGTGGCATTGAAAGGATCTGCTGCTGAAATCCTACAGACGATTCCCGAGGGAGAGCGGAATAACTACGTAACTTTGATGGGCGCTCTAGAGAGGCGATACGGAAGCGAACACGGGAAGCAGATGTACCAAATAGGGTTGCAAACCGCTACAAAAAGCTAATGAGACTTTGCAGGAGTTTGCGTCAGATGTCGAAAGGCTTGCACATTTGGCGAATGTCGACGCACCCGTGGAATACACCGAAAGGGTAAAAATTCGGAGCTTTATAAATGGCATACGGGACGTCGAAAAGAAGCGAGCCACATACGCAAACCCAAAGCCAACATTCGCAGAAACGGTATCACATGCATTGACTCAGGAAACTGCCTCACTATTGAGTAAACCAGCTTTCAAAGCACGCCGTGTGGAAGTAGAAAGGCCAGACTGGGTGAACACAATATTGGAGGAAAGGATCGCAAAAGCGGAGTGACAGAGTAATCAAATGCTCCAAATGCGGGAAGCGAGGTCACATTGCACGTCATTGCGGTCTTCACCCTAGTGGTTTCAACAGCATGGGTGGTCTTAAGTACAAAGCTGGATGAGCAAGAGCGAGTCAGGTGTAAAGATCGAGAACTTTCCCCAGCTATTAAATTTCCTGTGACATCTATCTCGCAAATTGGAAGAAAATCGAGTAGTCTTACCGTCAGGGGAATGTGGATGGCAAGGAGCGTGTACTTACTGTAGATTTGTGGCGGAGATCGTTGATGAAGTCATATTGGGAGTGGACTTCTTAGTTGACCATGACATCAGGATCGATATGCAGAGAAGGATTATGCGCTATAGGAACAAGGATGCGCCACTTAAGTTAAGTTTGGAGAAAGGGTTCAGAAGTAAGCGAGTGCTGGTGGAGGAGATTCGACAGAGACCACAAAAGTCAAGGAAAGTAAATCGGGCAAAGGTTGATGGAACGAATGGGCCAAACAAATCAAAACCGAAGGTACTTGCGAGAATCATGTAACTCTTGCAGAATCATTCTGGAGCGTAAGTTTATTTTCTCTTTTTTATTGTACTAACTGTTTTATATACATATATATCTAATATATAAAATTCTTCTGTCACGGTTTTAGAGGCTGAACTCCTCCGAAACGGCTGAACCTATTCTCATGAAATTTTGTGAGCATATTGGGCAGGTCTGAGAATCGGCCAACGTCTACCTTTTTTTCGCTACGTGTCTAGGGTCTTGAGATCAAAACGTGGACCCGGGTACCCCTAGAATGTGTTTATACAATATGGATATCAAATGAAAGCTGTTGATGAGTGCTATAGTACAGGATAATTTTCATACCCCTGGGTGACCAGGGTCTCGAGATATAGGCCAAAACGTGGACCCGGATACCCCTACAATGTGTTTATACAATATGGATGTCAAATGAAAGCTGTTGATGAGTGCTATAGTACAGGATAATTTTCATACAACTGGGAGGCTAGGGTCTCGAGATATAGCCCAAAACGTGGACCCGGGTACCCCTAGAATGTGTTTATACAATATGGATATCAAATGAAAGCTGTTGATGACTGCTATGGTACAGGATAATTTTCATACAACTGGGAGGCTAGGGTCTCGAAATATAGCCCAAAACGTGGACCCGGGTACCCCTAGAATGCGTTTATACAATATGGATATCAAATGAAAGCTGTTGATTAGTGCTATAGTACAGGATAATTTTTATACAACTGGGAGGCTAGGGTCTCGAGATATAGCCCAAAACGTGGACCCGGGTACCCCTAGAATGTGTTTATACAATATGGATATCAAATGAAAACTGTTGATGAGTGCTATAGTACAGAATAATTTTCATACAACTGGGAGTCTAGGGTCTCGAGATATAGCCCAAAACGTGGACCCGGGTACCCCTAGAATGTGTTTATACAATATGGATGTCAAATGAAAGCTGTTGATGAGTGCTATAGTACAGGATAATTTTCATACAACTGGGAGGCTAGGTTCTCGAGATATAGCCCAAAACGTGGACCCGGGTATCCCTAGAATATGTTTATACAACATGGATATCAAATGAAAGCTGTTGATGAGTGCTATAGTACAGGATAATTTTCATACAACTGGGAGGCTAGGTTCTCGATATATAGTCCAAAACGCGGACCCGGGTACCCCTAGAATGTGTTTATACAATATGGATATCAAATGAAAGCTGTTGATGAGTGCTATAGTACAGGATAATTTTCATACAACTGGGAGGATAGGGTCTCAAGATATAGCCCAAAACGTGGACCCGGGTACCCCTAGAATGTGTTTATACAATATGGATATCAAATGAAAGCTGTTGATGAGTGCTATAGTACAGGATAATTTTCATACAACTGGGAGGCTAGGTTCTCGAGATATAGCCCAAAACGTGGACCCGGGTACCCCTAGAATGTGTTTATACAATATGGATATCAAATGAAAGCTGTTGATGAGTGCTATGGTACAGGATAATTTTCATACAACTGGGAGGCTAGGGTCTCGATATATAGCCCAAAACGTGGACCCGGGTACCCCTAGAATGTGTTTATACAATATGGATAGCAAATGAAAGCTGTTGATAAGTGCTATAGTACAGGATAATTTTCATACAACTGGGAGGATAGGATCTCGAGATATAGCCCAAAACGTGGACCCGGATACACCTAGAATGTGTTTTTACATTACGGGTATCAAATTGATGCTGTTGATGTGTGCTATAATACAGAGTAAGTTTTACACCGCTGAGTAGCTAGGGTCTCGAAATATAGGCCAAAACAAGGACCCGGATACCGCTAGAATGTGTGTGTATTATGGATATGAAATGAAAGGTGTTGCTGAGAGCTCTGAAGTTCATTGTGATATTCGATTTAGTCGCATCAACCTGGTAAACTGATAAATATGCATGCGAAGCCGAAATAAAGACATGAATTAATAATACCCACATACTTATTTGCATACGTCCTATTCGATTTGCCTGAAATTTCGTATATAAATTTGCCTATATTAGTATTTACGATGCTTTTTTCCGGAAAGTATAATAGAGACGGACTGGGACTGGGATTAGGACTAGGACTGGGGCTGAGACTGAGACTCGGAGTGGGACTGGGACTGAGCCTCGGAATGGGACTGGAACAAAATACTGGGACTGGCATTAAGAGATGAAGAAGAAGGAGAAAAACTTGAGAGAAGAGAAAAGAGAGGAGACTGAGAAAGAGATAGAATGAGACGAAGATGGAGATGAAGCGAAAAAGACGTAGGGAGGAGTGAATAAAGGGATTAAGAAAAAGTGTAGAGGGGTAGGGCAGAGTTAGACGGAAAAAGCTTATTAAAATGTATGCAGATAGGCCAAATTTAGGGCAGAACAACGTCTGCCGGGTCTGCTAGTACATATATATAATTGCATAATAACTGAAATTGTTATGAAATGTTTTACGTTTTATTATAGTTTGATACCAGGGTGAGAAAAGAGCCATGAAGTTCGCAGTGCCGAGGATTTGGAGGGAACCGAGTAATCATGACACTGATTGATATTTTTGTGTAGTGAAACCACTGAAAGGGGAACGTTTAAGGAAAACAATATATTCGGAACTACCATCGACATCCGCTCCAGTACCACTTTCGGAACAAAATCCTGTACCTCATCCACCTGTGTTGGAAAAGCAACTATTCCCTCAAGGCAGCTTTCAAACACCGAGTTCATCTGCATCCCTACATTCCGAATTTGTTCCTCAATTTGAACCAGGAATACCACATCTCATCAACTCTGAAGATCTCAATAACTTAATAAGAGACTTAAATCTATCAAAAGACAAAGCAGAGTTATTAGCATCGCGGCTTAAACAACGAAATTTACTTACTTCTGATGTTCGAATATCTCGGCAAAGAAAGCGTCATGAAGAATTTTCTTGTTTCTACAGTAAGGACGATGGACTCTGTTTTTGCTATGACGTGAAAGGTTTATTTGAAGCAGTTGGTATTCCTTGTAATACAAATGAATGGCGCCTCTTTATCGACAGCTCAACAAAAAGTCTAAAAGCAGTTCTACTACGCAATGGGAACAAATTTCCATCTATTCCACTGGCACATGCCATACATCTCAAAGAAAATTATGACAGTATTAAAATGCTAATAACTGCAATCAAATATACGGAATACAAGTGGGAAGTTATTGGAGACTTCAAGATGGGTTGTTTTTTTACTGGAATGCAAGGTGGATATACCAAACACTCCTGTTATCTTTGCCAATGGGATAGCAGAAATGATGCCGCCCACTATCGCCAAAAACATTGGTCTGAACGTACTGAGTATGGGGTGGGAAGATTTAATAGTAAACATGAAGCAATTGTCGATCCTAAAAATATATTGATGCCGCGCCATTGCATATTAAATTGGGCCTTATTAAACAATTTGTGAAGGCTCTTAATATTGAGTTTAAAGCTTTCAAATATTTGCAGACTTTTTTCCAAAGCTGTCAGAGGCGAAAATTAAAGCTGGAGTCTTTGTTGGCCCTCAAATAAAAAAAATTATGAACTGCGATATTTTCCCGGACCTACTTAGCAATGAGGAGAAACAGGCGTGGAACAGTTTTAAGGCAGTAGTTCATGGCTTTCTTGGAAATCATAGGGATGAAAATTATGATGAGCTGATAACTGGCATGATTACGAATTTTTCCGCCATCGGATGTAGAATGTCGCTAAAGATGCACATGTTACATTCAGATCTGGATAAATTCAAAGATAATATGGGAGCTTATTCAGAAGAACACGGGGAGCGATTCCATCAAGATATAATGGAGTTTGAGAAACGGTACCAAGGCCAGTATACGGAAACCATGATGGGGGACTATATTTGGACGTTAATAAGAGAAAATGTTACCGAATATGGCAGGAAAAGCAGGAAAAAGCATTTTTAAACATTTAAACTGTATTCTAAAACTAAATTTATAAGAATAAATCTTAAATTGATTTCTACTATACTAGAATAAATCAAATCTATGTCAAATTTTGATGAATTTTCATGTTTTTCGTTTTTCTCATTTTTTTTTCGAACAAAACCAAATCTAAAATTTTTTATGTTCATATTCTTATTTCTGGGTGCAAAAGCAATAAAAAAAATATACGCACGACCCATGTACAAAAATGTTGTTGACCAGTGTAATATAAGTTATGAATTTTTCAAACAAATCTTGAAAGATTGATCAAATCAATACAACTTTTTGACATAAAAGATTAATAATTTCCCTAAAACTTGTTGACATTAACAAAATTAATATAACTACTTATAAACTACTAAAGGTAGTTTTCTACTACAATTTTTGCTGAAGGGGATTGAATTATTCCCTGTACTTCGTAAAAGCAACCCGTTCTGATTTTTAAATCTGGGGGTGTCAAAGCTCTACCATTATTAGAGAACAATCCTCTGGTAACTGAATCATGGGGGTTACGAATGTCCTGGAGCTGCAGGTTGGGACAAAGTTTTTGATTGAAAACAAACGCACGATAGATAAATAATTTTCGATCGAAAATTACGTATTGTTTCTTTGTTTTGCATACATTTCGCTATAGAGAAAAGGCATTTTTTCAATTTTCGTCACGTAAGAATCAGCTGTTTTAGTCTGGTGAAGTGGTCGTTTAACATAATGCAAATACACGAACGATTCGTCTCTGAGGCGAAACATCCGTTCGTAATAGAAAACAAAGGCCTAAATATCTTAAATTTTTCACAGAATTTACTTTCAAAAACTATTAGCACCATTCGAGCCGCCGTATAGCATGCCGCAATCACATTTTCAAAAGGAAATCAATACCACCGATGCAGCAGTTGAACGTAGCTCAGCAGCTTATAGTAGTATGAACCGCTTTTTATGTGCATTTATTGATCATGTAAGTAACCAATAAGAACTATGTTTGGAAATATTTCGTTTAATTTGCACGTGCACTAACATGTATTCATTTTAGGCTATCAAGGATATGGACTATATAATAAAGGAGAAAACTCTTATTGAGAAACTCTTCAATTGTGAATTTGAGAACTATTTAACTGAGAGTGAGTAGATATTGCAAGATTTGAACAAAATGATCATTTATTCTACTCTACCTATGTTAATCTGTTCATCGAAAGAAATGAAAATTGTGAATTTTTACAATTGAAGAATATTTCTATTCCGCCATTGCCATTGTGAATTCATACAAGTGACGAACGTTTCAAAAAAAGTGTTTTAATAGTAAACAGCCTGGATCACCTGTTAAATCGCTGTTCGATTACTTAAATCATAGCTCTACATATTTTAAAATGTTTGCTTAACAGGCTGCTCATATTTTCTCTATCAACTAAATTTCAAAAATTAATAATGATATGTAGTCCGATTTTCTGTAGATACATTTAAAAAAAGGCTGGTTGGAAACACAAATACGCAGTTCATGGCGCTTTAATTTATTTACCGCGCTCAAAAAGCAAACCTTTCTTCCATTCTCTGGCCATTCGCGACAGCCGATCTCCCTGTCAACTATTATTTGACAGGTAGGTATGGGAATGGAGGAATGGAAAGATTTTTCACTTGTATGGATTCACAATGCTGACAAAAAGGCTGACAGGGAGAAAGGCTGTCACGAATGGCCAGAGAATGGGAGAAAGGTTTTTAGTTGACTTGCGACAAATAAATTGAATTGCCAAGCATTTTCCATATGTGTTTCAAACCAACGTTTATTTTAAATGTGTCGCTAGAAAATCAGGCTTAGTTAATATTCATTTATAAAAGCCAGCTAAGCAAGCATTTTAAAATCAGCCCAATTTTAAAAAAAATTCTTTGCGAGTTTTTACCTTCTCCCATTCCTCGTATTCTAAATAAAAAATTCTTGTGAGTTTTTTCAGTTCTCCCTTTCCTCTTATTCTGAACAATGTTCGAAAAAGGGAAAACTGGTTAATGAATAAAAGTAGGTTTTATGAATGTGATTGAAAGGGAGATTTCTCTGCCATTTTTTAGGAGTTTTTTTCACATGTTGATTTAAAGGGAATGCATCAAAATAGTTTAAGTTCACTGTTTCTTATACGAAAAAACACAAATTTATATAAATTTGTGCTAAAATACATTAACATTCTACCACAAAACTCTTTGTTACAGTCCAAAAAGTATATAAATAAGCAACGGAAGAGCTCTTAGCAAATTTGATCCAGTCATCCAGAAATTGCGAAAGGATTTTTTAAGAACGCTTCGATCGATTTTGGCATATACGAAATAGGAATTCAACTCGGCTTGGCCGCCAGAATATTGTTTGCTGAATGGAAGCAGGCAACTCCAGCGGATTTGTGTTATCGTGCAGTCGTCTTATGCTCCAATGTTGGTGTTGCTATGACACCAATTCGTTACTCATTTCAGTCAATACCATCTGAAATGAAATACTGTGCTTTGTTTATATTTTATTTCTTAAACAAACTGGCAACAAAAACTAAATTTATCAATTTGTTAACCAAAAATAGAAATGCGCAACAAAATTTCAATTGGCAAATCAGTTGACTTCGAAAATTCGAAATTCCTATTCCCCAATTATTGTTCTCTATAATAATGTAAGGCGCTATAACCTCTGAAGAGATCTAAGGCCGAGCTTCTCATCCAATTTGCGTCGTGCTCCTCTTCTAATGTTGACGGAAATCTGGTATTTTAACATTTTTCATTGGTATTCTTAAGGCGGCATTAATAATTGTTCGATAAGGGAGCAAAGCTATTATCTTAAACAAATGAGTTAACTCTATGTGGTGCGCGTAGCTTTATATCACTTATGTTTTTATACTCAGTTGAGCAGAGCTCACAGAGTATATTAACTTTGATTGGATAACGGTTGGTTGTACAGGTATAAAGGAATCGAGATAGATATAGACTTCCTTATATAAAAATCATCAGGATCGAAAAAAAATTTGATTGAGCCATGTGCGTCCGTCCGTCCGTCTGTCCGTTAACACGATAACTTGAGTAAATTTTGAGCTATCTTGATGAAATTTGGTATGTAGGTTCCTGAGCACTCATCTCAGATCGCTATTTAAAATGATTGATATCGGACTATAACACGCGTGGCACCGCCCACTTTTAAAAGAAGGTAATTTAGAAGTTTTGCAAGCTATAGTTTGGCAGTCGTTGAAACTATCATGATGAAATTTGGCAGGAACGTTACTCCTATTACTATATGTATGTTTAGTAAAAATTAGCAAAATTGGAGAACAAACCCGCCCACTTAAAAAAAAAATTTTTTTTAAGTCAAATTAAAAAAAAAAGTTAATATCTTTACAGTATATAAGTAAATTATGTCAACATTCAACTCCAATGCAACAAAATACAAAAATAAAAGAAAATTTCAAAATCGGCGTGGCTCCGCCCTTTTTCATTTAATTTGTCTAGGATACTTTTAATGCCATAAGTCGAACAAAAATTTACCAATCCTTGTGAAATTTGGCAGGGCTTAGATTCTAGGACGATAACTTATTTCTGTGAATAAGGGCGAAATCGGTTGAAGCCACGCCCTGTTTTTATACACAGTCGACCGTCTGTCCTTCCGCCCAGCCGTTAACGCGATAACTTGAGCAAAAATCGATATATCTTTACTGAAATCAGTTCAAGTACTTATCTGAACTCACTTTGTATTGGTATAAAAAGTGGCCGAAATCCGACTATGACCACGTCCACTTTTTCGATATCGAAAGTTGCGAAAAATGAAAAAAATGCCATAATTCTATACCAAATACGAAAAAAGGAATGAAACATGGTAATTGGATTGGTTTATTGACGCAAACTATAACTTTAGAAAAAAACTTTGTAAAATGGGTGTGACACCTACCATATTAAGTAGAAGAAAATGAAAAAGTTCTGTAGGGCGAAACAAAAAAAACCTTGAAATATTGGCAGGAATAATGTTCGTGGTGTTACATTTATAAATAAATTAGCGGTATCCCACAGATGATGTTCTGGGTCACCCTGGTCCTTATTTTGGTCGATATCTGGAAAACGCCTTCACATATACAACTACCACCACTCCCTTTTAAAACCCACATTAATACCTTTCATTTGATACCCATATCGTACAAACATATTCTAGAGTCACCCCTGGTCCACCTTTATGGCGATATCTCGAAAAGGTGACCACCTATAGAACTAAGGCCCACTCCCTTTTAAAATACTCATTAACACCTTTCATTTGATACCCATATTGTACAAACGCATTCTAGAGTCACCCCTGGTCCACCTTTATAGCGATATCTCGAACGGCGTCCACCTATGGAACTAAGGATCACTCCCTTTTAAAACACTCATTAACACCTTTCATTTGATACCCATATCGTACAAACAAATTCTGGAGTCACGCCTGGTCCATCTTTATGGCGATATCTCGAAAAAGCGTCCACCTATAGAACTAAGCCCCACGCCCTTTTGAAATACTCATTAACACCTTTCGTTTGATACCCATATTGTACAAACGCATTTTAGAGTCACCCCTGGTCCACCTTTATGGCGATATCTCGAAAAGGCTTGCACCTATAGAACTAAAGCCCACTCCGTTTTAAAATGCTCATTAATACCTTTAATTTGATACCCATATCGTACAAACACATTCTAGAGTCACCCCTGGTCCACCTTTATGGCGATATCTCGAAAAGGCTTCCACCTATAGAACTAAGGCCCACGCCCTTTTAAAATACTCATTAACACCTTTCATTTGATACTCATATTGTACAAACGCATTCTAAAGTCACCCCTGGTCCACCTTTATGCCGATATCTCGAAAAGGCGACCACCTATACAACTACCACCACTCCCTTTTAAAACCCTCATTAATACCTTTAATTTAATACCCATATCGTACAAACACATTCTAGAGTCACCCCTGGTCCACCTTTATGGCGATATCTCGAAAAGGCTTCCACCTATAGAACTAAGGCCCACGCCCTTTTAAAATACTCATTAACACCTTTCATTTGATACTCATATTGTACAAACGCATTCTAAAGTCACCCCTGGTCCACCTTTATGCCGATATCTCGAAAAGGCGACCACCTATACAACTACCACCACTCCCTTTTAAAACCCTCATTAATACCTTTCATTTGATACCCATATCGTACAAACAAATTCTAGAGTCAACCCTAATCCACCTTTATGGCGATATCCCAAAATGGCGTCCACCTATAGAACTATGGCCCACTCCCTCATAAAATACTCTTTAATACCTTTCATTTGATACACATGTCATACAAACACATTCCAGGGTTACCCTCGGTTCATTTTCCTACATGGTTATTTTCCCTTATTTTGTCTCCAAAGCTCTCAACTGAGTGTGTAATGCTCGGTTACACCCGAACTTAACCTTCCTTACTAGTTTTTTTTTTCATTTTACCTTGTAGGAGCCATTATCTCTGACTACCTGGAAAATAGTATGAGAACTTCAAAAGCCGACCGTGCTTAATTCAATAAAACCAAGCACATAAGTTACAGTTGTTTATCTGATATTTTATTAAGGCCCGGCTTTTCAGTAAAAGTTCAGCTCAGTTTGTAAGTTAACTTACACTTAAACTAATTCTGCACTTTTTCAGTCTACTTTAACTGAAGTTTAAGCTGAGCTTAAGCGTCGACCCCGGCAGGGTTAAACTCCAGTTAACATTTCAGTTATTTGCGTTCGTTCGCAATGGCGTCGAATATACCCAACAAGCAAGTGGGCTTGGGTACCATTAGAACGCATTTTGATAACAAGCATACTTCTAAAATCTGTTGTTCTGTTAACAATGCTTCTCCCCATTCAATGGGCACGAACACTCACAGATTGTCATCAAAGTCCTCTAACGGGAGTCCAAGCAAACTGACAGTTTCAGCCGGAGCAGACCATAGGGAGATTGGTGTTGTGGTGGTCCACATTAAAATTGAAAAGGTTGGTGGTGTTATGTGGGGACACATCACATGCAGAATTTACATTACGTATGTCGGAGTTTATTCTGGATAAGTAAGAGTTTAACCTGTTACAGCATCCAGAACAAAGTTGGGCCAGGGTGGCTCGTGTCTCCCTTGGTAGTGTGCTTTCTTCTTCTGCAACCGTAGGATATTGTATATTAATAACAAGGTTCAAGAGGCCCGTCCTGGCGTTTACCGATTATGTGCGAATTTGGCTTGGGGCCTGTTTATGCTTGTCTGGATCAAACGGCTGTGTTGGCAGGTGCCGGCTCTCATCATAGTGCTTATGGTGATGTTCCGTTAACTCCGTGTAGGCGGGGCTAGATCAAGCAGTTGTTTGTTAGGATTTCCTGGTTTGTGACAGCTTAGCAAAAACTGCCTTTTCAGCACTTCGTTGTGCTCTTTGGCCTCACTATGTAGGTTGCGTTCGGGGGTCATTAGAAGACATCCCGTGGCAGTTCTAACTGCATCATTTTGACAGGCCTCCATCCTTTTCCAGTGTGTTTTTAAGATCAGGCGACCAAACTGGTGACACGCAGCTCATGAGCGGCCAGCCAATTGCTTTGTACGTGGTTAGCAACGTTTCTTTATCTTTTCCCCAGGTGTTACCAGCAAGTGACTTGAGGATTTTGTTGCGGTTTTTTACTTTAGATACAATTTCGTTGGCATGAGCCTTGAATGTTAGAGTATTATCGAACGTTACCCCTAAGATCTTTGGGTGTCTGACAGTCGGTAGCGTCACACCATCGACGTGAACGTCTAATAATTACGTCATCTGTTCCTTCCCCGTCGTAAACAGAGTGAAGAAATTAGAAAGATCGGGGAGATAGCTCTGTGCCACGAGCACCATCATGTGATGGAATTTTTCCTGATTTAGTCCGTAATTTATCTGAGTGTTTATGACGTTTAGCGCGGTGGTGGTGCTGTGCAATTTCTGGAAACCATGTTGGTGGGTTGCTAGGCGAATATTTGCCGTGAAATGTGGGAGCTAGACGGCTTCCAATATCTATGCTACTGTCGAAAGGAGTGATATCGGTCGATATGACTCGCCTTCGTGAGCTGGATTACCAGGCTTTAGTATTGGAATTATCCTTGACATATTCCATTCTTCGGGAATGACAAAGGATTTCAGCGACAGCTTGAAAACGTGCGTTAGGTAGTTTATTCCCTCAGCGCTAAGGTGCTTTAGCATTGGCATGGCTATTCCGCTGGACCTATTGATTTAAAGGGCTTGGCCTTGTGGATGGCTTCTTCAACCTCTGTGGTGCTAATGGTAATGGGTGGCACGTCGTATTTGTGTTTGCACGACGTCTGGCCTTGTCTACTGAAGAATGCATTATAAATTGTCGGCAAAAGGCTCTCGTGCATTTCTGGTGGTCAGATGCGAAAGTAAGCATCGGCTGCCATTCAACGCAGTTTATGAGACCTGCGCTGACGATTTAAATGTCTGGCGAGCTGCGACAATTACCTGAAATTCTGGTGGGGGCATCGCAGTTTATCGTGCAGAAAGTCTATTTGCTCTGGTAGCTGCCTGCCTCTGCTGTCGACTAGCAAGCTGGAATGCCAGAGGTCGTGGTGAGCGCTGAAATCGCCAAGGAAAAAGCCACAAAGTAGCGTATTGATATCAGGGTTATAGCCACTTGGACAGCAGGTGACAGGAGGGATAGAGATGTTCATTTTTTCTAGGTCAACATCGCCTGACCGGATGGTTATGATTTGATTTTCTAAGGTTGTATATTGCACGGTGTGATGGGTGATAAAGGCAAGGCCACCACCATTACTCCTTGTGCGATCTTTCTTATTAATGTTGCAGACATCGAAAGTTCGGAATTGCGGCTAAATGGATATAATTTTTATTCATGTAGTCAACTATCTCTGCGATCTTACCGGTTAATCTGTTACAATTAAGTTTCAGAATTCTGAAGTGCAACGGGAGGGCACTCGTAATTCTGGGAGTCAGAGATGGGTGAAGGCGCCTTGAAGTATATAGGCTGCGTCGAGTGTGCTGCCCGATTGCTGCTGGAGTACCTGGTGTCGATGAGTTGGTACTTGTGCTTTCACATCACGGTGCAACGAATGCACCGGTCGGACGGTTGCCATTTCTATGCGCAGAGCATCTATGAAGGTGGCATCGGCCAAGGTATAAACTGCATTGAACCGATGTCGCGAGCATATATGTTCATAGCTGGCATACGGAGCACATGGTGTGGGGGACGAGGAGTTGATGACCCCTTCTTATGCTAGTGCCTATGTCGGAAAGGGTGGGGTGGGATAAAAGCTAATGCTCGGAATTACAACTGTCCATGTTACATACATTGTAGTAATGGGTTGCAGCGGCCGCGTTAGCTGGAGGCGCCATTTGGCGCGAGCAACAGCGGACAGTTGATGTGGCCTGCTGGGCAGCGCTGCTGCTAGAGGCTGGCGGAGGTTCGCTTGAGAGTGAACCGCGGGACGTCCTTGGACGCGAACAGCAAAGAGCCACAATTCGGAGGCAACGAACGTTGGGTTCTAACCCAGAACAGCCCGAACGATGCAACCATCTTTTACACGTGACCCACTGGCAAGACTATAGCCGACATATGCAGCAGAACCACAGCCTGGGACCGTGGCTAGATTCAATACCTTACCAGAGCAGTAAGGTATGGAGCAGTCCAGCTGCAAGGAGCTGTTCCGAGGATGACAATTTGTGGCAGGGACACATCAAATTAAATGGGGTTTCACTGAAATTACAGCTCTTGGTCGGGGGAAAAAATGCCGAGTTGCTCCGGTACATAGAACCTTCTTCTAAAATCTCAAGAGTTGTTTCGAAACAGTGGCTCAACTTGAGAATCATAGCGTTCTCAGCAAAAAAGGAATTTTTTATAAATCAAAAACTGATGTTACATAAGTTGAAGAAAACATAGTTCCCAACTTGTACTCAAGTGTGGTTCTTTAATTGGACACAAATGTAAGATTCAAATACTACAGTTGCTAGTACCACTTTGGAGAAGATTTTTTCAACTCCACCTCAACTCGACATACAATGTAGAGTATCAACTGGCGAAATGTGGTTGATATTCATTTGAAGACTATGCAGTTCTCAAAATCTCGCAAAGGTTAGATAATTATTTGAGAATGACGTTGGAGATCAATTCGAGAAGCATAAAGTTTACAAAATTTCTCAAAGGCTGGATACTAAATAGAGAATGATGTTGGAAACCAATTTGAGAACTATCAACTTTAAGAATGATTAGAGAATGATGTTGGATATCAACTCCAGAATTATATATATGTATATTTCTCTAAAGGCTTAGAAATTGTTTTTCCATGTTTGTTTGGTAAACAAAATCCAGCTTTTGCCGTATCTACAAATTTTCTAGATAATAAATAACCAATGGTGCCGTATTAAAAAACCTACCCCCAAAGGCGGCCTTGAACTGTGACTAAAAAACTGCTCTTTAGTTTAACTGGAGTTAAAATTTGACTAGGGTTGAAGCAAACTTAGTTTAAGCTTAGCTTTATAAACTACTGAAAAAGCGGGCCTAAAAGGTTTTTTGCTTAAAATAAAACATCTGTTTACAAAATCGATTTAAGCATTTTTTGGTACCTAATTGCCCATTCTTCTACAATAATTATCTTCCCACTTCCAGAAATACTTTTAGTTAGGATTTTTAAGATTTTACACCTAACCTACTCGAGCCTTGCTTCCATATTTCCTATTCTCTCTTCTTCCCTTTCTGTTTAGAGTTTCCACATAGAAAACATATATGGTATTTTGCTTAATTTCGCTCACACTTTATGGACTCGGTTGAATTGGCATGGGAACAGCTCCTGGATATAGCCGGGGACGTTTGAAAAGACGCGGATCTGACCGGACAGCTGATAAAAACAAATAAACATATACGAAATTTTCTTGAGTGTTTTCTTATGATGTGGATACTTGGCTTATTCGTTAAGATCTTCCACTTATTGAGCCAAAATAAATTATTTCGTAGAGAACAATATCTTCATCGTTCGACTGACATCCATAAAATTATTCTAAACAAAACGTTTGCTTTTGATTGCTTTTTTGCTCTTGATCGAAGCTTTCTCCGAAGCAACGGTATTTCGCAAACTTGGATATCGTTAGCTTAATGTGAAAATGTGCTAACTCACTTTTTACAAATTTTACAGGAGACGAAAAAAGCTGAATAATTTTTGAAATAACCTTTTTTTCAAAACTGTGAATGAGGATACCTTAATTGCAATACTTTTGAGTGTAGAAGCTTTGAAAAAGATAAATAAAAATCATGTATGCCAACCCAGCGCTATTTTATGACTTAGCACAATTTCCGCACTCAAAACAAATTTTTTCTCCTGACTTAGCACTTTTTACTCAATATGTTTCCCCATCACTCCTCCCCTTTAATGATTGAAATATAACACTAAAACCAGATCTGTAAAATAATAATTACTAATGGTAATGATTATCCGTTCCATTGATTATTTTCCTTAACCCATTAGGCCCGGCACGTTGCGTCTGCGCAACGTTGACGGCTTCGCATATATTTCACAGGTTTTCGGAAAATTTTACGAAAAAACATCTAAAACTTAATAAAAATGAACTTATTTAAAATGTGTTGTATTTATATTTGAATGTAGTAAAGATTTATACACATTTATTTTGGTTTGAATATCCGCAATTTTTTGGGTGTCTTTTGTTAAGTAATTAAAAAATACTTTCAATTTAAAAGTTAAAAAAATCTCCTTGTTGCTCGCATTTTGTCTAAACAAATTACCTGAAAATAAATTTTGCACAATTTTATATTGCAACATGTAGTATTTATATGCAATTAAAAGTTTACGTTGCGCAAATGCAACGTTGGGACTTGACGCTAATCATATTTTTAACCGGCAGCATTCAAGACAAAGTGTGACGTTTTTTCTTTGCAAAATTTTTTCTGAAAGATGTTTATCGAAAGAGATATAGAAAATATAGATAAATAAGAATGAGGAGGATGACGTCGTAAATAATATAAAAAATGGGCTTCCGTTCAAATGATATTACTGTTGGAGACTGTAGATGCAGTTAGTGACACAGAGGATGTGGACGAAGATGTACAACTGTTTTCAGATCAAGCCTAGAAATTTCCTGGGGAAATCCGGGCATTGAGGTCCTACGCCTGTTTGTGGAGTTCACTGAAGACATAGGGTAACCCCATAAGAAGCTACTGGTCGAATTGCTTGTCTTTTGAAAGTGTTTTTTGAAATATCGTACTGAAAACATATTTTATTTATTATCAGGTTGTGTTGTTGTAGCGATAAGGACACTCCCTGAAGGCCTTGGGGAGTGTTATCGATGTTGATGGTGCTTTGCCGGATGCATATTCGGTACGTTCCGGTACCAAGCCCGACCATCTCGGGAACGATTTGTTATGACCTCATGCGACTTTCTTGGCCATACCACCCTCCCACCCCCTAGATCCATGAGGAGTTCGGCGTCGTCAGATCCTCGGCTGTTAATGAAACAGGATTCGCCACGGATAGGTGAGGTTGACAATTGGGTTTGGAGAAGCTATATATTGCGCTTGCAAGCTGAAAGGGTTGCGCCACACAACCCCTTGAATCTGATATTTTAGTCGCCTCTTACGACAGGCATACCTACCGCGGGTATATTTTGACCCCCTAACCCGATGGGGTGTATTTATTATTATCATGATTCCCTGTTTTTCAAATTTCGCACAAAGGAAATAAATTTTTGTAAAAATAAAATGAACTGAAAAGTGAAAATTTGTATATCACTTAGACCTAACGTTGCATGTACGCAACGTGCTCCACCACCCAAATGGGTTAGGGCAGCAAATTTTTTTTTGATGTTTTATTCTTAATTGAACCAATTTATATGGACACAGAAAATTCCATTGCAATTGCTCAAGCCCTTCTATGCTGAGGACTAAATGGGTTATATACCATTTAATGATTACTTGCCATTATTTTCTATTTTTAATGATTACTTTTCAATTATTAAAAAAATAATAATAAAAAATCATGATTTTTTGCGATTATTGAAAAAAAAACAAAAATATCAAAAATAATCAAAAGTAATCAAAAATCAAAAAAAATCAAAAGTAATTGATATTTTTGATTATTTTTCCGCTTTGTTGAAAAAAAATTCTCGTTTGTTGCATGCACGGGATAATTTCTACATACAAGTACATTTTAGGATGCAATAGTAAATCGTAAGCG
The DNA here is from genome assembly GCF_040869045.1 of Eurosta solidaginis. Lineage (NCBI taxonomy): Eukaryota > Metazoa > Arthropoda > Insecta > Diptera > Tephritidae > Eurosta > Eurosta solidaginis. The sequence goes on along the minus strand of NC_090319.1, from coordinate 116,285,189 downwards.
CTTACCGAGGCGAACATATTCATGCAACATATAGGGCGAATAGTATATGAGCGTTGATTCCATAATAAGTTAACACCACCCACATTCAAACTTCACAAATATTCACATAGTAGGTTGACTGCATTCTCTAGTCACATCGCAGCACACGTGTATGCAATAAACGCTGACTAGCATATTAACATCATGGGAACATTACTGGTGATAAGATATCAACAACATAAGCTACCTGCATTCTTCACTCCAGTTACAAAACGCGCATTCGGAATAAATGCTGATGCCTAACTACCGCTCCGTGGGAACATAGTTCGCACTGCCAGTACCGCGCATACCTTAGCTTCATATTTCTACACGCGCATCCAACAAACGCCAACCGCGCGTCACCAGCGGATGGGAACATTGGCAGCGATACGATACCACTGCAACATATGAAAATACCAACAACGATGCGACGCCGCTGCAATTGGGCCGTCGCTAAGAATTAATAAAAGGCCATACTAACATAGTTTTAAGTTCAGTTGTATTTTGCTCATGTAAAACGAATAAAGTGCAAAAACCCGGCATAAGCCGGTATCTATTGATAGTCATATATAAGATCAACTGAACCCTAATCAGGTTATGCTACGCCTCACATTTTTAGAAATTTCAAGCTTTTATTTAATTGTCTGATCAACGCCCTAGATTGATGAGGAGTGTGATGACTAGTACGTAGGACCTACCTAATTATTTTCTAGCTTTTAGTATTATTATTACTTCATGTAAGTATTGTTTTCAATAAAACCGTTTAACTTAACATTTTTTTTTTAATTATTTTATATAAGTTATGACTATGCCACTGATTGTTTTGTAATCAAAGTTTATCATATTGTTCGCTTTATTTTAATAATATTGGTTTCTTATCATCGCCACTATGTGAGTGTTCTTCGTCCCATTTAGAGAGCTTTATCATAAATAGGAATTTTTTCGTTAATATCTTTTGAACGACTCAAAATTAATTTTTGTTTTCCGCCTTCGGGTTATTAATACTGAGGTCAAACCAAGTCTTGTAGGACACGTATTAGCAGTCGACCGCTGTTATAGACTTTTACAATGTATATATATACATTAGGGCGGGTCGATTTAAAAATCGCTCATTGCTCTGTGAAAATCGTATTCTAGGAATCAAAATAAGAAACTTTGCCGAAGGAACCATACCTCTAAACCGAATTCTGATGTCCCCCCCTTTGGGTCGAACTTTTGGGTAGGGGCAATTTCAATTCTACCGGCTGTGTCTTGTGGTGGCTTAAAAAAAACAACACAAGCAATTTTACGATCTGCAATTGTGTCACAGTGATACCTTCATTTTTTAAAACGGTTGAATAAAAAACCCACACAACTATGTTTACGACATGCAAATGCATCACAGTGATGCCTTGGTTTTAAAAGGGGTTGTAAAAACGCTAATTTGTAGTATTTTAAAAGGGAGTGGGCCCTAGTTCTATAGGTGGACGCATTTTCGGGATATCGTTATAAAGGTGGACCATGCGTTTGTACAATAAGGGTATCAAACGAAAGGTGTTAATGAGTGTTTTAAAAGGGAGTGGGCCTTAGTTCTATGGGTTGACGCCTTTTCGAGATATTGCCATAAAGGTGGACTAGGGGTGACTCTAGAATTTGTTTGTACGATATAAGTATCAAATGAAAGGTGTTAATGAGTATTTTAAAAGGGAGTGGGCCTTAGTTCTATAGGTGAACGCCTTTTCGGGATATCGTTATAAAGGTGGACCAGGGGTGACTCTAGAATTAGTTTGTACGATATGGGTACCAAATAAAAGGTGTTAATGAGTATTTTAAAAGGGAGTGGGCCTTAGTTCTATGGGGGGACGCCTTTTCGAGATATTGCCATAAAGGTGGACCAGGGGTGACTCTAGAATTAATTTGTACGATATGGGTATCAAATGAAAGGTGTTAATGAGTATTTTAAAAGTGGGTGCGCCTTAGTTCTATGGGTGGACGCCTTTTCGAGATATCGCCATAAAGGTGGACCAGGGATGACTCTAGAATGCGTTTGTACATAATGGGTATCAAACGAAAGGTGATAATGAGTATTTTAAAAGGGAGTGGGCCTTAGTTCTATAGGTGGACGCTTTTTCGATATATCGCCATAAAGGTGGACCAGGGGTGGCTCTATAATGTGTTTGTACAATATGAGTATCAAATTAAAGGTATTTTTATTTATTTATTTATTTATTTATTTATTTCTTTTCTATTACTAAGTTAAATTCATTTTTTCATTTACATATGTTCCGACTAAATAAATTTCTAAAGAGAAAAATAAACTCCAAAAAGAAAAAAACATCGGCATTTCAAAGTGGGATTTTTCAAAAATTGCCCCTACGACCCAAAGGGGGGGACATCAGAATTCGTTTTAGAGGTATGGTTCCTTCGGCAAAGTTTCTTATTTTGATCCCTAGAATATGATTTTCACAGAGCAATGGGCGATTTTTTTGCCTCCCCACAAATCGACCCGGCCTAATATACATATTCTTGAAAAGTAACCAACCACGTCGAAAAAATAATATATGATAGGCAAACAAATATGTTTGGCATTTCCATTGTTAGTAATAACAAGTAAGGAAGGCTAAGTTCGGGTGTAACCGAACATTACATACTCAGTTGAGAGCTATGGAGACAAAATAAGGGAAAATCACCATGTAGGAAAATGAACCTCGGGTATCCCTGGAATGTGTTTGTATAACATGCGTATGAAATAAAAGGTATTAAAGAGTATTTTAAGAGGGAGTGGGCCATAGTTTTATAGGTGGACACCTTTTCGAGATATCGCCATAAAGGTGGACCAGGGCTGATTCTAGAATTTCTTTGTACGATATGGGTATCAAATGAAAGGTGTTAATGAGTATTTTAAAAGGAAGTGGGGCTTAGTTCTATAGGTGGACGCCTTTTCGAAATAACGCCATAAGGTGGACCAGGGGTGACTCTGGAATTTATTTGTACGATATGGGTACCAAATGAAAGGTATTAATAAGTATTTTAAAAGGGAGTGGGCCCTAGTTCTATAGGTGGACGCATTTTCGGGATATCGTTATAAAGGTGGACCATGCGTTTGTACAATAAGGGTATCAAACGAAAGGTGTTAATGAGTGTTTTAAAAGGGAGTGGGCCTTAGTTCTATGGGTTGACGCCTTTTCGAGATATTGCCATAAAGGTGGACCAGGGGTGACTCTAGAATTTGTTTGTACGATATAAGTATCAAATGAAAGGTGTTAATGAGTATTTTAAAAGGGAGTGGGCCTTAGTTCTATAGGTGAACGCCTTTTCGGGATATCGTTATAAAGGTGGACCAGGGGTGACTCTAGAATTAGTTTGTACGATATGGGTACCAAATAAAAGGTGTTAATGAGTATTTTAAAAGGGAGTGGGCCTTAGTTCTATGGGGGGACGCCTTTTCGAGATATTGCCATAAAGGTGGACCAGGGGTGACTCTAGAATTAATTTGTACGATATGGGTATCAAATGAAAGGTGTTAATGAGTATTTTAAAAGTGGGTGCGCCTTAGTTCTATGGGTGGACGCCTTTTCGAGATATCGCCATAAAGGTGGACCAGGGATGACTCTAGAATGCGTTTGTACATAATGGGTATCAAACGAAAGGTGATAATGAGTATTTTAAAAGGGAGTGGGCCTTAGTTCTATAGGTGGACGCTTTTTCGATATATCGCCATAAAGGTGGACCAGGGGTGGCTCTATAATGTGTTTGTACAATATGAGTATCAAATTAAAGGTATTAATAAGAATTTTAAAAGGGAGTGGTGGTAGTTGTATATGTGAAGGCGTTTTCGAGATATCGACCAAAATGTGGACCAGGGTGACCCAGAACACCATCTGTCGGGTACCGCTAATTTATTTATATATGTAATACCACGAACAGTATTCCTGCCATGATTCCAAGGGCTTTTGATTTCGCCCTGCAGAACTTTTTCATTTTCTTTTACTTAATATGGTGGTAGGTGTCACACCTATTTTACAAAGTTTTTTCTAAAGTTATATTTTGCGTCAATAAACCAATCTAATTACCATGTTTCAACCCTTTTTTCGTATTTGGTATAGGATTATGGCACTTTTTACATTTTTCGTAATTTTCGATATCGAAAAAGTGGGCGTGGTCATAGTCAGATTTCGGCCATTTTTTATGCCAATCGAAAGTGAGTTCAGATAATTATGTGAACTGAGTTTAGTAAAGATATATCGATTTTTGCTCAAGTTATCATGTTAATGGCCGGGCGGAAGGACAGACGGTCGACTGTGTATAAAAACTGGGCGTGGCTTCAACCGATTTCGCCCTTTTTCACAGAAAACAGTTATCGTCCTAGAGTCTAAGCCGCTACCAAATTTCACAAGGATTAGTAAATTTTTGTTCGACTTATGGCATTAAATGTATCCTAGACAAATCAAATGAAAAGCGCGGAGCCACGCCCATTTTGAAATTTTCTTTTATTTTTGTATTTTGTTGCACCATATCATTACTGGAGTTGAATGTTGACATAATTTACTTATATACTGTAAAGATTTAAATTTTTTGTAAAAATTTCACTTAAAAAAAAAAATTTTTTTAAAAGTGGGCGTGGTCGTTCTCCGATTTTGCTAATTTTTGTTAAGCAGACATATAGTGATAAGAGTAATGTTCCTGCCAAATTTCATCATCATATCTTCAACGACTGCCAAATTACAGCTTGCAAAACTTCTAAATTACCTTCTTTTAAAAGTGGGCGGTGCCACGCCCAATGTCCAATATTTTACTTATTTTCTATTCTTCGTCATAAATTCAATGCACCTACCAAGTTTCATCGCTTTATCCCTCTTTGGTAATGAATTATCTCAATTTTTCGATTTTTCGAAATTTTCGATATCGAAAAAGAGGGCGTGGTTATACTCCGATATCGTTCATTTTAAATAGCGATCTGAGATGAGCGCCCAGGAATTTACATACCAAATTTCGTCAAGATATCTCAAAATTTACTCAAGTTATCGTGTTAACGGACAGACGGACGGACGGACGGACATGGCTTAATCAAATTTTTTGTCGATACTGATGATTTTGATATATGGAAGTCTATATCTATCTCGATTCCTTTATACCTGTACAACCAACCGTTATCCAATCAAAGTTAATATACTCTGTGAGCTCTGAGTATAAAAATAAAAAGGGTTTAAAAAAAATATGGCTCACTATGCAAAACTTAAAATTGTATAGGAAATATCCCAGACGTAATCATATGGAAATAAAAAGAAGTTTCAATCTAATGTACATCGACATATGTTAATAAATTTATCTGGGATATAACAACCTTTGGTTAGACAATTGATCATGATTATGAATGACAACTTAGATGATCGCTCCAGTTGGAAGTGAAGCTATCAACCTAAGTAGTATTACTCATACATATTGTAACGAATTTAGGGAAACTCCGCTTATTCCAAATCTGCTGCTAACGTTCGAATCACTAAACTGTTGAATAAATAACTCCAATATTCAATAATGCAAAAATGGTCATTATTAGACTACTTGAAAAATTTCACAATAACACTTCACAACCAATAGCGTGATTAAATCAAACTGATTGCTCATGCCTCAGCTGGTGCTGCTTTTATACTCTTCAGTTTCCTCGTTCGCATACTTCTAGGCGTTTCTTCTTCTAGAATTTACTACTTCTTTACCAGCTATAAACTCACCAGCTATAAACTACAGATGCACGTTTATAGCTTCTCATATGCGCGTGTATATATGAGTGATACTTCAACCGATGATTGCATACTTTTGCATATCTCTCCTCTTCTTGTATGTACATATGTGTAGACATAATGATTGATTTGTTTGTGTAGATACAAGTGACAGGTAGTATCGGCTTAGAGATGATAGTATGCCTTAGTGTTGCTAATATTCGTTACAATATTGTTTGAGCATATTGTTTTGTCGTAAAACAATACGCACTACCCCGCAAGGTATCCGTCGGATACATCTATATTGGATATATTTATTTTTGATATAACATAATTTGCTAGATTTAAGGATGAAACCATAAAGGATCGTTGCTAAATGAAAGCTTTTGGACGCCAACCTATGAATCCCACATTTTTTTACATATTGTCTGGGCAATTAGAAAACCCGCCGTTTTCGATCACACATTATTTTATATAATGAGTGAAGTAAGATATGCACATGTGTGTATACTTACCGAAGAATATGTTTAGATCAACGCCCATATACCATACGCCCTATATTTGCATGTATATATTCGCCTCGATAAGCGCTTACGATTTACTGTTGCATCCTAAAGTGTACTTGTATGTAGAAATTATCCCATGCATGCAACAAACGAGAATTTTTCTTTCAACAAAGCGGAAAAATAATCAAAAAAAATCAAACAAAAATCAAAAATGATCAAAAAAAAATCATGATTTTTTTTTGATTTGTTTCTTCTAATGGTAATCAATTAGTAATTGATTTTTTCGGAAAACAATTGATATAATCATTAGCCATTAAAATAGGTATCTAATTAATTGATTACTAATGCTAATTCAAATTTAACAGGTCTGACTAAAACTATATATTTCACAAAAAATGTTATTTATTTGTCAAACTATTTCTAACGGTTCTGATCTGGACTCTTTTGGCGGATGGTGCGCAGACAATAATTTATTTTTAAATTCAAACATTTGCTGTGTTGTGTCTTACTCCAAAACAAAAACTGCCACATACTTTATCTACAAACTAAATGCTAAATCTCTTAATCGTTGTCAAGAGAGTAAACACTTGGGTGTAGTTTTTGACCCCAAACTCTCTTTTTCTAGTCACATGGACTTCATTGTTTCAAAATTTGTTGCAATGGCGGGGTTCACTAGACGTAACACCAGTGACTTTAAGGACCCTATGACGTTGAAGGCACTTTATATATCCTTGGTCAGAAGTGGTATTGCATATTGTTCAATAATATGGAATCCTTTCTATGAATCTAACTCCTATAAAATTGAGAAAGTTCAAAAAATGTTTACAAAAATTGTTTTACGTATGCTTCACTGGCCAGACGGCCTCCCTTCATATACGAGCAGGCACAAATTGCTTGGTCTTCAGACTTTGCATGACAAAAGAACTTTTATCTCACTCATGCTTGCCTATAATGTAATAAACTTTAGGACGAATTGCTCTGATTTATCTACCTTGTTCATTCCATATATTCCACTGCGTGATCTTCGACATACTAGATTATTTATCGAAATAACTCATAAAACGAATTATGCTAAGAATAAACCTATAACTAGGACTATACATCTCGCAAATCGATTCAGTAGTGTTATTAATTTTAATAACAGCTTATACAAGTTTAAGCTTGAATGGTTTTCTATTTTTAACTAGTCTGTAAGAAAGCATGTAGCTATCGACATGTAAGAATTGAAGTAGATTATGGTCAGCGCAAAGCATTTATCAAACACCAAAGGCATGTCTTAATTGGGTGTATCCAATTTCAAGGGGTTGTGTTCGCAACTCTCGCAAGGGGTTGCCAACGTAATATATAGCTTCTCCAACCCAATTTCAACCTCACCTAACCGTGGCGAATACTGTTTCATTGACAGCCGAGACTCTGGCGACCCCAAGTTCCTCATGGAACTAGGTGGTGGGGAGGGCGGTATGGCCTAGAGGGTTTAATGTGGTCATATAAATCATTCGGGCGATGGTCGGGCTAGTAGTACCTTAATAGTGCTTTGTTACCGGAACGTACCGGATCTATATTCGGCAAAGGGCCATCATCATCGGTAACTCTCCCCAAAACCTTCGGGGAGTGTCTTTATCGTTAATACAACAACAACAACAAAGCATGTACTTTTAGACTGAATGAATTAGGTTAGGTTAGGTTGAACATGAGGACCTCACATAGACTGATTGAGTCCGTAGTGTTACCAGAAGTTTGTTTTAATGACCAAACTGAAAACCCCTATCAAAAACCAGGACCTATATTATAAAATAACTCCGTCCTCTTGGCAAATACTAGAAGCTTCCTAGGACTTAAGTCCCTTGCTGCTTCTAGATCTGACAGCTGTATCACTCCTAATAGCTTGAAGTCTTAGCCTGGCAAGTGCAGGGCACGAGCACAGAACGTGCTCGATCGTTTCCTCCTCCAACCCGCACTTCCCACATCTGTTATCACTGACCAAGCCTAATTTAAAGGCATGTGAAGCCAGAAGGCAGTGTCCAGTCAGAATACCCGTCATGAGTCTACAGTCCTCTATTTTTAATGATAGAAGCAACTTTGTTAGTCTAAGGTTGTAAGACCTACACATAATCTTCGACACTTTACAGCCCCGCGCTTGAACCCACGCCTTTCCCGCTTGGTCGATCATGTGCTCCTCTCGCCTTCGCTTAATCTCGCCCAGTCTAATTGGGACGTCTACGGACCAAGCTTCAAGGGATGCGCCCTTTTTAGCCAGTTCGACCGCTTTTTCATTCCCAGCTATTCCCATATGCCCTGGGATCCAATATAGATGTATGCTTCTCCCTGTCCCGATTCTCTCCAGAGAGTGCTTACACTCTAACCCGCATTTAGATGCTGTGCTATGCGAGCTTATTTCATTATTTGCTGCTTGACTGTCAATATAAAATTTAACACGGTTACAGCTTAAGCTATTCTCTTCCAGGGTTCCTACTGCTTTGGCTACGGCTAATAATTCTGCTTGGAAAACGCTACAGTAATCCGGCAGCCTGTAGGATCCGCTTATTTCCGGATCAGCACAGTATACCACAGACCCTACTACTTTGGAACCATCTGTGTACACATGTATCGAATCGTCCGCCATTTGCACACCATTGCGCCAACCGTCCACCTCTATTGTGGCCTTAAGATCTCCCTCGAAGCACAGATAGGAAATCAGGTAGTCTGTTCGTCTTGTTATTGAAGACGCTATACTACTATGGCCATACGATCGGCGCTCAAGCTGCCCCGAGGCACCGAGCCTGATTGCAGTTGTTAATGCTATGTTCTTTGCTACCAGTTCTACAGGTGGAATGTGCAGAATGGCATACAGTGCAGCCGTCGGGGTTGTTTTCAGGGCTCCCGTAATGCTAAGCATCGATAGTCTGCATACCCTCTCTAATTTTTTGAGGTATGTTGGTTTTTGTGTGGCTTTCCACCAAACAAGAACTCCATAGTATAGAATAGGGCTCACAATCGCTGTAAAAACCCAATGAAAGAGAGGGCGATAAGCCCCACGTACACCCCAGCATTCTTTTACATGCATAGAGTGCCGTTGAAGCCTTCTTCACCCTCTGCTCCACGTTGAGCTTCCATGACAGCTTACTGTATAGGATGATTCCTAGATATTTTGTGCAAGGTTTCTCCTGTAAGGTCACCCCTCCTAACTTAGACCTGGTCCAATTAGGGACCTTGTACCCCTTTGTAAACAAGACCATATCCGTCTTCTCCGCATTGACTTTCAACCCGACATTAGATAACCAGGTATGAATATCCCAAAGCGCCCGATCCATCAAACAACTAATCGCTGGAAGGCACTTTCCACTTATGACAATTGCAACGTCATCTGCGTTAGCCGTAAGTTTTACGGGTCCTCATCGAACCGCCTGAGTAGTTGGTTGAGGACCAGCGTCCACAGCAGAGGTGATAGCACCCCTCCCTGCGGCGTGCCCCTGTCCACTGATTTCGTGGCCTCGTACAATCCCCATTGTGATGGAATCTTCCTGCAATTTAACATGCAGCCGATCCATCTGATTAAGGTGGGATTTACTTTAATGTAATTAAGACCATCCATAATCGCCCATTTAGAAACATTATTGAACGCCCCGGCAATGCCCAAGAAGACTCCTAGAGCATCCTCCTTTTATTTCAGGGATTTCTCTATACTAATTACCACCCTATGCAATGCGGTGCCTACCGACTTGCCTTTGGTGTACGTATGCTGTGTTGTGGAGAGCAGCTTTTCATCCACGTTGGACTTTATGTACACATCTATCGGCCTCTCAAAGGTTTTGAGCCGAAATGATATTAAGCTAATTGGTCTATAGTCTTTGGGAAAGCTACCGCCTTTGGTAGGAAAGCTACACGAGCAGTTCTCCAAGAGTGCGGTACATGATTCAGCCTTATGCACCCATCGAATGTTATTTTAAGCCATTCCACGACCGCCATACTTGAAACTTGTAGCATGGCCGGGAATATACCGTCTGGGCCCGGCGATTTAAACTTAGAAAATGTTTTCACTACCCATTCGATCTTGGTATCGGTCACCAAGCCCGGCACTACCCGCTCCGTGATCGAAGTCTGATTGATGGCTGCTGGCTCTTCTAAACGTCTCTCAATGGGAAATGTGTGTCGAGAAGCACCTCAAGGGATTCCTCACTATTACGTGAACATTCCCCGTTCTCTTTCTTTATTAGTCCCTGGACTATGTTTCCCCTTGCTAGGACTTTTTTCAACCGTGCTGTTTCGCTGGAGCACTCTATGTCCGTACAGAAACTTTTGCATGAGATTCTCTTTGCCCTGGAAATTTCACGCTTGTAGATCCTCAGTAGGTCCCTGTACTCGTCCCGACACGCTTCGCTTACCGCGGTCTTTGCGAGCTTAAACATTTCTTTTACCTGTGTTCTTATAAGACTCAGCTCATTGATCCACCATGGCGGCTTTGCTTTTCCTCTCAATCTTCTTAGAGGGCAAGCTTTGTTATACGCTGTCATAAGCGTCCTTCGACTCCTCCAGTTCCTCCACATTGGCAACCTCTTTGGGTTGTCCCAGTTTTGTTTCTACCTGTTTCTGGAATTTAGTCCAGTTCGTTGACCTAGGGTTTCTAAAGGTTTCTCCCTCCTCTACCCTCTTTAGGGGGATGCTGATATACGCATGGTCGGAGAAGGATGTTCTATCAAGAACCAGCCAATCATACCTTGATATATCACGCTCGGAACTCAATGTAATATCCAGAACATTGCTTGATGCTGGACCAATGTATGTAGGGACATTTCCCCTGTTGGCTATCTGCAAATTGGTTTGCAGGATGTAACAAAATAAAGATTCGCCTCTCTCGTTCGTATCTGCTCCTCCCATGCATTGTGGTGCGCATTTCCATCTGCGCCTATGACCAACCGGCCTTTGCGCCCTTGAATTAAATAAATAAATAAAATGCACGCACAAAGAAATGACTAGTAATTCAGATTGATATTATTGACAGGTTGACTTAGCACATTTTTTTAACAGCTGACGACTTAGCACATTTACACATTATTGCCCACAGCACATAAAAATGAAAAATTAAATTTTTTTTTTTTTTGGGATCCATGTATGTATTTTGAATTCAGTTTTAAAACTGCATTAAAATACAATTTTTCAAAAAAAGTGACTTAGCACATTTCCACATTAAGCTAACGATATGTATATTAACCTTTCTTTTGAATTCCAGGTAAAGGAACTTTCTACATTGATAATGCCAAATCGTTTGACCGGTTGCTTCTGTATGGGAATAGTTTCAATATAATTTTGATGGAATTGACGATGTTAATTATCGTTTTTATTCTAACACATAATTTGATAGCTTCAACTGTTGTCGTTTATTTGTTCAATAAGGTAATTTTCAATATACTTCTTTTAAACTTGATCTGCTCACAAGGTATTTAAAATTTATATAAATGTTAATTCATATATATTTTTTATAGTTAATACAGAATGTCTTCCTAAAATATGTGCGCCACAATGTAACATCAAAGACTTCTATTGACAAACGTTTTCTTATGTGATTTTTATTAAAACTTTACTAAATTAGGAACTTCTGAAAAATTGTGGAATAAACATTATACGGAAATTGATAAAAATTTAACCAACATCTTCTGACTTAATACAATAGGTCCGTTATTGAAATGATGGATGGGATTAATGATCCATAATTTATTGTTACTTTTCTAAATAGTTTGGCAGTCTTATATTAACCGTTGATTCTTATCACTGAATAATGATGTTATTTTTTTTCGCGACCTGTATTAATTTAAATAACGTAAGATAGCTGGCTCAAGGTTTTAAAAATTGTAAAAAAAACACACAAGTTGTTTTTAATTTTTTTGCGAAATATTTCGGCTACTCAACGGTAGTCGTCTTCAGGGAACTACAATCATAAAACAATTTTTTATTAATATTGAAATTTTTGTAACATTAATTATCACATATGTACATACATACATTATATTTTTACACGTCCGTACACCGTCACGTGGAGTTTTGTACTGTCCTTTCGTTTGTAAGTAAATGTTTGTAGATGTGCGCGCAGTGGTCAGTGTCGCTTTTGTAGTTCAGTCTAATGTCCGTCAGTGTGTTGATGATTTACAGCATTTCCAATGTAAAGTGTTTGGTATAGTTCTCTTGTTGTTGGATTATGCTTGCTTTCTCAAATGTTGGTGTGTGGCCGCTAGCTTTACAGTGGGCCATGAGTGCTGTTTTTTGAATGTGCGAAAATTTGCACTGTTTCGCGCCAGTCTGGTTTTTAATTTAGCCTTAGTTGTCCCTACATAAATGGTGTTACATGGTTCATTGGTTTTACCATTACATGGAATTTTGTAAATTACGTTGCTTTTTTCACATTCGGGTATGGTGGACATCGTTTTATTGACACCTCAATCGGTGTAGGGTGTAGCAAAATTTAGAAATATGAAAATTTCAAAATGCAATATCTCAGCGAAAAAAAATGATATTTGAGCAAACTCAACGCCATTTGAAAGAAGTGACTTGTATTTAAAGATGCCATCCTTTAATTTTAGTGAGAGAAAACATCTGCAAGGCTAAATAACCTCAAATATGGTCAAAAACGGTGTTTTTTGTACTAATCTCGAAAACCAGAGCTGATAGAGCAGTTATGAGGCCAAATTTGAATTCAGCGCATCATAAATCTTCGGAAATATATAGTTTGGTTTCTGGGTCTGAAATACTGTCGGCCTGTGTAATCGAGGTACATACGTTACTGATTTAAATAGTATAGGTTGTATTGGCTTGCGTTGATTGTTTATAGATTTAGATTTTTTTTCAATGCTTTTATGATACTTTCTGGAAAATCATTATCCTTTAGTAAAGAGGTTGCTTCTGCTATAATTTCAGTGTGGTACTTTATGTCTGATATCTGCAACATTCGTCTTATAGAGCTCATTGCTGTATTCATTATTATCGACTTCGGGTGTTTGGAGTGGAAGTTAATGATTCGTCCTGACGATGTTGGTTTCTGATACCACCTTAACTTTAGACGGTTCCTTTCTTTAGTTACCATTGAATCTAAATTAACGAATGTCAATCAAGTGAGAGGATGCAAACTTAAGCTCAGTAAATAATAAATTATAAATCAAGTTTTTGGAGGCCTTAAGATTTACCAATCTGTGTAAAACATACTTTTTGGGTGCCCTTTTCGAAAGAGTGAATTGGATGTGAAATATTATAATCACAAACATAAAAATAAAACTTTAAACTTTTGTGCTGACAAATTGAAGACGGCAAAAGAAGTTAAAGAAATGGCGCCAAAAACAAGAAAAAAAACACAACAAGAAACAAAACATTTCAGTTTCAAGTGATTCGAGTGATAATGAAACTACTTCTGTTGACCTATCTTCGATAATAGGAAAACTAAACAAAGAATTTAAAATACAAGAAAGAGCGATGAAAAAAATAAAAGAGTAGCAAGAGCACATCAGTGACAGCTTTGATGCTCTCAGAAGAGAAATTGACCGGCTAACAGAAGAAAACAAACAAATAAAGAAAGAATTGAAAGAGCTTAAAACAAATGGTGAAAATGTCAAAATGAAAATGAAAAACTTAGAATTAAACGTAATGGAATTGAAACAAGATAAAAATAAAAACAATCTTATAATAACAAATCTACCAAAGCTAGTAGACATGGACTTAAAAAATGTAGTAATAAAAATTGGTGCGCAAGTCAATGCAAATATTAGCAATGATAGCATTATCGATGTCTTTCAAAATGAAAACAGAAGAGTTAAAACATATCCCATAGTGGTTAAAATGAGCAATATTGAGTTCAAAACCAAATGCTTTGACTTTAGGAAGAAAGGTGGGCGGATAGATGTAAACAAAATTCTAACCAATGTAGATATGAAGGGGAAAAACGTAAACTTTCATCAGCTGTTGGAGAAGGAGCTTAGCGATCTTTGGAAGAAGGTCAAAATCGAAGCAAATAAGAAGAATTATAAATACGTGTAGGTAAAAGATGCGAAAGTGTTTGTTCGAAAAGAGAGTGAAACTAAATACAAACAAAACAATTGGACGATAATAAAAAAATTTAGGTAATTACTAAAGGATACTAGAAGACCCGGCAGACGTTGTCTTGCCCTAAATTTGGCAAATCTGCATACATTTAAATAAGCTTTTTCCGTCTGACTCTGCCCTCCCCCCCTCTTCACTTTTTCCTAATCCTTTTATTCACTCCTCCCTCCGTCTTTTTCTCTTCATCTATCTCCATCTTCGTCTCATTTTATCTCTTTCTCAATCTCCTCTCTTTTCTCTTCATTTGTTATCCATATTCTATAAACACATTCTAGGGGTAGCCGGGTACACGCTTTGGCCTATATCTCGAGACCCTAGTCACCCAGGGCTATGAAAATTACCCTCTACTAAAGCACTCATCAACAGCTTTCATTTGATATCCATATTCCATAAAAACATTCTATTGGTAACCGGGTCCACTTTGTATGAAAATTACCCTCAACTAAAGCACTCATCAACAGCTTTCATTTGATATCCATATTCTATATACACATTCTAGGGGTACCCGGGTCCACGTTTTGGTCTATATCTCGAGACCCTAGTCACCCAGGGTATAAAACTACCCTCTACTAAAGCACTCATCAACAGCTATCATTTGATATCCATATTCTATAAACACATTCTAGGGTACCCGGGTCCACTTTTTGGCCTATAGCTCGAGACCCTAGTCACCCAGGGGTATGAAAATTACCCTCTACTAGAGCACTCATCAACAGATTTAATTTGATATCGATATTCTATACACACAATCTAGGGGTACAGGTCCAGGTTTTGGCCTATATTTCGAGCCCCGAGTCACCCAGGCGTATGAAAATTAGCCTCTACTAAAGCACTCATCAACAGCTTTCATTTGATATCCATATTCTATAAACACACTCTAAGGGTACCCGGGTCCACGTTTTGGCCTATATCTCGAGACCCTAGTCACCCAGGGGTATGAAAATTCCCCTCTACTAAAGCACTCATCAACAGCTTTCATTTGATATCCATATTCTATAAACACACTCTAGGGGTACCCGGGTCCACGTTTTGGCCTATATCTCGAGACCCTAGTCACCCAGAGGTATGAAAATTACCCTCTAATAAAGCACTCATCAACAGCTTTCATTTGATATCCATATTCTATAAACACATTCTAGGGGTACCCGGGTCCACTTTTTGGCCTATAGCTCGAGACCCTAGTCACCCACGGGTATGAAAATTACCCTGTACTAAAGGACTCATCAACAGCTTTCATTAGGTATCCATATTCTATACACACATTCTAGGGGTACCCAGGTCCACGTTTTGGCCTATATCTCGAGACCCGAGTCACCCAGGGGTTTGAAAATTACCCTCTACTAAAGCACTGATCAACAGCTTTCATTTGATATCCATATTCTATAAACACACTCTAGGGGTACCCAGGTCCACGTTTTGGCCTATATCTCGAGACCCTAGTCACCCAGGGGTTTGAAAATTACCCTCTACTAAAGCACTGATCAACAGCTTTCATTTGATATCCATATTCTATAAACACACTATAGGGGTACCCAGGTCCACGTTTTGGCCTATATCTCGAGACCCTAGTCACCCAGAGGTATGAAAATTACCCTCTAATAAAGCACTCATGAACAGCTTTCATTTGATGTCCACATTCTATAAACACATTCTGGGGATAACCGGGTCCACGTTTTGGCCTATATCTCAAGACCCTAGTCACCCAGGGGTATGAAAATTACCCTCTACTAAAGCACTCATCAACAGCTTTCATTTGATATCAATATTCTATAAACACATTCTAGGGGTACCCGGGCCCACTTTTTGGCCTATAGCTCGAGACCCTAGTCACCCAGGGGTATGAAAATTACCCTCTGCTAAAGCACTCATCAACAGCTTTCATTTGATATCCATATTCTATACACACATTCTAGGGGTACCCAGGTCCACCTTTTGGCCTATATCTCGAGACCCGAGTCACCCAGGTGTATGAAAATTACCTTCTACTAAAGCACTGATCAACAGCTTTCATTTGATATCCATATTCTATAAACACACTCTAGGGGTACCCGGGTCCACGTTTTGGCCTATATCTCGAGACCCTAGTCACCCAGGGGTATGAAAATTACCCTCTACTAAAGCACTCATCAACAGCTTTCATTTGATATCCATGTTCTATAAACACACTCTAGGGGTACCCGGGTCCACGTTTTGGCCTATATCTCGAGACCCTAGTCACCCAGTCACCTATCCTATATTTCAAGTTAGATCAAACTACACACGGGGTGCAAAACAAATTCAAAATCGGTTCAGTAGTTTAGGAGTCCATTGGCCTCAATTGTGTGACACGTGTTTTTTATATATTAAGATAAGAATTAAGTTTTTTTTTATATTTTGTATATTCTTTATTTCAAAAATGGGCATTATACATATAATAAATAATGCAACTTTAAACGTCAATGACGTTAACAAATTGGTATTCAACAATAATAATAACAATATTAATATACTATACTTAAATATAAAAAGCATTAGAAATAAGGTAAACGAGTTAGATACATATGTTGATTCACCAAAAATTAATCGAGGGTAAAACTATTCATATAATAGCGCTAAGTGAAATATGGATATATGAAAATGAAAACAAGTATTTTAATCTGAGAGATTATAATGGTTATTTTGCAAATCGAACATCCAATAGAGCAGGTGGATGCGCCATTTTCATACATAAAACTATTCCATCCTCATTAGTATATGCAATTGAATATGAAGGAAGCAGCTTTTTGACCGTAAAATTAATCAAAGCAAATATGCATGTATCATGTATCTATAGATTCTGCGCTTCCGATATTGGTTCTTTCGTTGAAAAGTTTTACAGTGATGTTTTGAAATATAAGAGATCCATCATAGTTGGTGATTTTAACCTAAACCTACTAAATTCAAATAACGACATCATTAATTATGTGAACGCCGTATTTAGCAAAGGGTTTCTTTTCTTAAATAATTTGAATCACGAGATGTATACTAAAAAAGGAAATGGTTAAAAAACTATAATTGATCATGCTCTAACAGATTTAGTAGAATGCGCTTATATTTTATCGTTAGATGACAATGTTTTATCTGATCATAGACTTTTATCACTAACTGTGAATAATAATATACAAAACTTTGAACAGCAAAAAAATTAAATAAAAGTCTTTGATTACACCCGGTTTGAAATTAATAACCATTTAAATACTATTTTAAATAAGACAAACTTTTCAGACTTTCATAGGCAGCTTTGTATAAGTATTGAAAATTGCACTAAATGTGTCAAAAATCAAATAAAAACATTAAAAAACTATGGATGAATAACGAAATTTTATCTTTAATCAAAGAGCGAAATAAATTTTATTATAAATTGAAGAAGAAGTATCAGAATAACTTGTGTTTCGAAACTCAATTTAGAACTTTGAAAACTTTGCCGCGGAATAAATTAAACAGAGCAAGAAAAGAGTTTTATGGAAACCAGATAGAACAAAATATCGAATCTAGTGCTAAAATATGGAGAGTTCTTAATCAGATTATATTTGGGCAAAAGAATGCATCGTCTCTGGAAATCTCACAAATAGAATACAATGATAAAGTCTTAACAAAACATTCTGAAATAGCCGATACTTTTAATAACTGTTTTATAAACCTTACAAACACTCCGGAAAACTTTGAGTACTCCCCAGAGCCCGAGGCTGAAATCCCTCATCCTTTTGATATGAGTCACTGCAATATCGAGGAAGTAATCCATGCAATTTGCAGCCTTAACCCAAGGTCGGCCAACGGGCCCGATGGAATTTCAACAAAATTTTTACAGAAATATAAAGACCTGTTATCTGGTCCCTTGTCGAATTTTATAAATCAGTGCTTCGAGAGCGGTCAGTATCCAGATGAATTGAAAATCGGGTCTGTAGTTCCCATTCGCAAATCTGGAAGCAAGGGGGTTTGCTCAAACTACAGGCCAATAACAAAATTGAGTGCAATCGATAAGGTTTTCGAAAGCACTTTGCTGAACCGACTCAAACATTTTATTAAAACTAACAATATAATAAGCGGCAATCAGTTTGGATTCACCGAAAACTCGAGCACATTTTCTGCCAGTATCAATTGCACAGAATTTTTATACGAAAACTTAGATAAGAAAAAATATGTTGCAATGCTCTCAATAGATCTCAGCAAAGCGTTTGACTCAGTAAATATCTCTATTATGATCCAAAAGCTTAAGGAGTTGGGAGTTAATGGCAGTGCTATTAACCTTTTCGAAAGCTTTTTAACTAATAGAAAACAATTTGTCCAAATCAAAGATACAAAAAGCTCAATTAAAAATGTTAAATCTGGCGTTCCACAAGGATCGAAGTTAGCTGCCACATTATTTTTATTATATATAAACAACATATTTAAACTTGACTTGAATGGAATTCCGCAATTCTATGCCGATGACGGGACCTTTTTGTATGCTACTGATAGCCTCGATGACCTCTTGGCTAATATGCAAAGAGATCTTAAGTTAATTTCACAATGGTTTCAGCATAATTTATTAAAAATTAATCTATCTAAAACTAACTTTATAATATTCAACAATTATAAAAATATACCCAGTTTGAATAATTTGAAGGGAATTTATCTGGAGGGCAGCTTTTTTTCGAGAGTCGACAATTTAAAGTACCTCGGAATTTGGTTTGATGCCAATTTAAACTAGCGAGAACATATAAACAAATTGAAAATGAAATTAATACCACTAAATTTTGCTATTTATAGAAATCGAAAACTTATTCCACAAAAACACAAGTGGCTTCTGTACAACGCATTGGTCATGTCACATATTAATTATTTAAATCCAATTTAGAACACTTGTTCCGAACTGCTAACAAATGAAATACAAAGAATTCAAAATAAAATAATAAAAACCATTTTAAATCTGCCGCTAAGGACAGCAAGTGAACTCCTATACCAAGACAGGCTTGATGTACGCAAGAACTCCATCCTTCAAACTTTAATATTATTTTATAAAATTAAAAATAATTTAGACATTCCAGAAGAATCAACCCCAGAATATACACCTAGAGTTAGAATAAATATGAAACCACATATCTTTCGAACGGAAAGATATGCAAAATCACTAAGACATTATGGTGTTAAACTTTTCAACAAACTTCCAGTTGGAGTTAAAAATGCAAGAAATGTGCAATGCTTTAAATTCGAGGTCAAACGGCTACTTCTTACAAATTTTGATTTTAATATCTAGATGCAAAGTACGTTCTACACTATATTTTTAATTATACTCATATAATATGAAATTATTAAGTTAAATTTTAGTTTTAATTAAATTATTATTATTTCCTTACTGCTGTCTTTCATTGTAACCTCTCATAACAATTGATAACAAATAGAGTAAAATAGAAATAAGCTATTTTCTCTCGCAAAAACTTCACTTTTTTTGAGAAATCTTGTAATAATTTTAAACTTTGTTGTCAATAAAGAAAAAAAAAATAAGCTAATTTTTCGTCTTCTTCTAGCTCTATTGTAAATTTAATATTTCTATGAAACGAATTCAACGCATTGAGAGTACTTTGTACCTCGTTCCCGTGTATAATGGCAAAGAGGTCATCAACGTATTTTGTAATTACCCTTGGTCTACGACTAACTTTCTCTACTACAATGATCTAATAACTCTTCCATTATTATGTCCGCGATTACTAGTGACAGATTGGCATTCCTTTTAGTTATGAAGATATCTTGTCGTTGAACCTGAAATACCTATTCTCTTCAATACAAAATTGTAGAATTTCCATAAAAAATTGTTTTGGAATCTTGGTATGTTTTTGTATTAGGGACCATTTGTTCCGTATAATTTCAAGTACCAGCTGTGTTGGAATGTTGGGGAAAAGTCAGACTAGGGTAGATGTACCAGTAACCGGCCACTTAACTTTTTTTTTTTTTGCTTTTGAACTCTTCGTGGTTACATTTTATAAGTGATATTAAAAAACTTTGAATTTTCTAATGACTATTGCTTAATTCTAAATCTAATAGAACTAGTGACTTCGATAGAAAACTGTCTATTTTTTTGTAAAAATTATTGTTTTGATACAAGTCAGAATTTGCCAGTAACCGGACAGGTTTTTCAGAAACCGGACAGTAAAATTCCAGTTACCGGACACTTATGATCTAAAATAAAAATAATTGTTTTGTGACGTTTTACAACGTTTTATAACGTTGTTTTTATTTTTATTTAATACTTAAACCAAATACATACAACAACAAAATATAAATATTCTTCATTAATTCCATTGACTTGCATAGGTACTTATTATTTAAACATTCAAAAAAACAAATAAAAACATTCTTTCATTTTCAGTTAAAATATACTTAGATAAAAAAGAAACACACAAAACTTCAATAAACAAAAAATTTAAATATAAATATTTCATCAATTTCAATACATTTTAGCTGAAAACATACCTACGTATTAATTAAACATTGCACAAATGCCACAGTCAGAGACTGCTTCGCAATTTCGCTCATCTTCTTCCCGGTGAAAACAGGAGTCTCAGCGTTAGCTCCCTTTAGTGTCATCGATTAAGCTTCAGTCTAATTGTTATGTCCCTTGTGCCTTCTTAAGCTATTATTGCCTTCCTCTTCCTGTATTACAACTTTTGGGGTACATGTCTTTCCAGTGCTTATATTTCCATCTTCGATCCGCTTTGCAGATTTTGAGGTTTGATTTCTGTCATTCCAGCTAATTCACCTCCCGGTTCTTGGACTGCAGCGTTTACCTTCCCCATTATGCCTCTTAAAAGCATGCTTGTAAGGTCAGTCGATCGCTGCCTTTTGACTCTAGGGATTTCTTCCTCTTCGATCCGGTTGCAAAATTGAGGGTTGTTCGCAGCAAAGCTTTCGTCTGTGAATTATCTTCGACATTCTTCCACTCTCTCACGGGCCCATGCCAAGCGATCGCTCTCATCGTTGGTTGGGTGAACCACTGGGCCCAAGCGCTGCATATTTCTTAATGCAGCCCAATATTTTGAGAGAGTTATCTTAAGCTCCCTATCTCGTTGTTCTCGCTCTAACCTTAATTCTTCGTCCGAACTAGTATGCCGCTCCTTTACCGAGCGCACTCACTGCACACTATCATCGCTATCCACGTCCTAATCATCGCTGTTAGCGATTTCCTCTTTTCGGGCTTGCGACGCCATCGCTTTTTCCTTCGCATCTTTACTTTCTCTTAAAATTTTTGAGTTCATCTTGGTCGTACGACCACTTGCTCACAAGGCGGGCTCAGCGGTCTAATGTTAAAAATGGGGATAAAAACCGTCCGCCGCAACAGCGCCCCTTGCTGTGGTAAGGCCATCATTACTTCCCGAGGCGGTCCGGTGTCGGGAAGGCTCCGTTCAAATACAGCCGAATATATCCCCTGGCTGCAAATCGTCCAATAGGCACGGTCCGTATAACACCCTGGATTAGGGACTATCACACATATGTTAGGTTAGGTTGAACTGGCCGGTCCATGAGGACCTCACATAGACTGAATGAGTCCGTAGTGTTACCAGAAGTTTGTTTTAACGACCAAACTAAAAAACCAGGACCTATGTTATAAAATAACTCCGTCCTCTTAAGCCACTTGCTGCTTCTAGATCTGACAGCTATATCACTCCTAATAGCTGGAGTCTTAACCTGGCAAGCGCAGGGCACGAGCACAGAACGTGCTCCATCGTTTCCTCCTCCAACCCGCACTTCTTACATCTGCTATCACTGGCCAAGATTAATTTAAAGGCATGTGACGCCAGAAGGCAGTGTCTTGCCAGAATACCCGTCATGAGTCTACAATCTTCTCTTTTTAATGATAGAATAAACTGTATTTGTCTAAGATTGTAAGACCTACACATAATCTTAGACAATTTACAGGCCCGCGCTTGAATCCACGCCTTTCCTGCTTGGTCGATCATGTGCACCTCTCGCCTTCACTTAATCTCGGCCAGTCTAATTGGGATTATCACACATACTATAATTAATTTTAATATAAACAAATATTATAAAAAAAAAGCGCTAAAGAAACAACATGTCCGGATACTAGAATTGTGCGGTTGTTAACTATTTCTAGTAACCGGACACTTTGTCCGGATTCTGGAAAACACTATTATTTTTATTCCAGTATCCGGGCAGGTGTATTTACAAAAATAGATACATATTTTCACTAATTTTAAACTGTTATCACGTATTTTTATCAATTATTTATAGAATAACAGTCATTTGAAACACTTTTATCACGAAATTATTAGTAAAAACTCACCTGATAGAAGTGAAGTACAATTAGCAAAAAAATTTAAAAGTAGCACGTCTTAACACTTCACTTCACACAAATTGCGAAACCGTTATAAATGAGTGCCTTCTTCCAATGATTTTTTCGAATTTTAAAATAAGTCAACGGTTTGCTTATTTCACAATTAAAAATAAATTATTTTCAATAATTTATGAAAAATAGAAAAACACGAAAAAATTCGAAATTTAATTTTCGCTGCATTTGCTGCAAAAGATAATATGGCTTTTTCGAAAAAAAGGCACATATTTGGTTAGGTGCAACATTTGTGGGTAGTTGCGCATCATATAGGAAGGGCTTAGAACCAAAAGGATCTAAGTAACATCGACGTTGAATTGAGATAATTAAGGTTAATGTAAATTACTTATTGTAAATTCTGGGTAAATGAGTTTGAAATGATTCCTGTCTAAATGAATGCAGGTTAGTCAACTAATTCAAAGGATGTTTACTGCAGATGGAAAATAACTGTAAATTTCCAAAAATTATTGCAAAAATTTCCAAACATTATTGCAATAAAATTTCGAACGTTGATTGCTCGGCCAAAAGAACATGTAGAATTTTTTCGAGTATGCAGTCTTGTAGCCCGTTTAATTTTAGTACAATAAAGTGCTAAACTTAAGTTCGTAGGAAGTCTCGCTGATTAGACCCTTTTGGCTTCAAAAATTGTTGCAATAAAATTCCGAACTCGCAGCTTTAAAGGTTCGAATATTATGTCAGATTTTGTGTTCCTCTGAATGTTTTCTTTTTGTAGATTTCCATGTTTTCGAGTACGTTGAGACGTCGGCCTTTGGCTTGTATGTGAAGGACCCTAACAGTTTTATTGATGTTTGTCTCGAAACCAAATTGACAAGGGATGACGGAAAATTGTTCCAATATACATCACACATGTTCCATCCCTGGGACCTAGATTATACAAGTGGAACCTTACATCTAGAAGTACGCATTTCTAAAATTGTATCATAATTACCGATTATCGAAGGGAAAATTTATATGGGAAGTATACATGCATAAATAAATAAATGTAAGGCGCGATAGCCTCCAAAGAAATCTTAGGCCGAACTTCTCTTCCAGCTTACGTCGTGCTCCTTTTTTAATTTTTCCTATAAATTGGCGGGACGGGACCAACTTGTTTTATGCCGACTCAGAACTGCATCTGCAAAGCAGATGAGTTTTCACTGAGAGCTTTTCATGGCAGAAATACACTCGGAGTGCGCCCCAAACACTGCCGAGGTGCGACCCCGCTTAGAAATATTTAAATAGTCAGTAGATAATCTACGCATTTACATATATTCCATCCCTGGGAACTAGATTATTTTCTGTCAAATTTTCACGTTTCTGTTTTATTGTGTGCTTCCAATTAGAGAATACACTCTATTGGTGGACTTTTTCTATGAAAAACGAACCTGCATCTGTAAGATTCGGTCATGACTGCAGATTATCGAGGAGAAAATTTTTATAGGAAATGTAGTTATAAAATTAGCGATTAGGAGTTAAGTACGAAAATGAAGATAGTCTCGTCATATGTCAACTAGATCTTGAAAATTCAAAAATGTTCATTTTATAAACAACTATCAGACTCGGCAGACGTTGTTCCGCTCTTACTTTGGTCCTTCTGTATAAGTCTTTACCTCTTGCTCTCCCTCATATAAGTCTTTAGTTCGTGGAGTCTCTTGGTGTTTCTTCAGTTATGCATTTGAAACACACTTTACATGTGTGCGAATCACAAACCGGAGATTTAAATTTCATGCAATGGAAATGCACTTTCCAGTTTCTTTTATCCTCCTTATAGCAAATACGACAAACAGGCCAGTTAGAGGCAGATGGGGCATATAAGTTATTAACTTTAGTTTTCAGAAAAATGCTGCAACAGCAACTTCACATTTTTTATTGCTAAAGGAAGTGATCGCGTTAAAATATGAAAAGCTCCAATTTATTTACTTACCTGCTCTATTCGCAAGATTGATCATTAGGCAATATTCCGTAAAAATTAAGCGGAAGCGATCGCGACGGAATAAAGGCCGCTGCGACTTCCAAGTATAACAACAAAAACAAAGCATAGGAATAAGAATTATTGGAATTTAGCAAGTAAGCAAAATTGTAATAAACAAGTAAGGAAGGCTAAGTTCGGGTGTAACCGAACATTACATACTCAGCTGAGAGCTTTGGAGACAAAATTGTCTTTTTCATGGTTACATACAAATAGTAATACTAAAAAGGAGAGCAACTTGCCTTTGCTATCTTTCTTCAGCTATCAATTCGTTTTATTTGAATATACCTTTTTTTTTGCAATATGAAAATTTGGTTGTTGTTGTTGTAGCGACAAAGTTACTTCCAGAAGGCTTTGGGGAGTGTTATCGATGTGATGGTCTTTTGCCGGATACAGATCCGGTACGCTCCGGTAACACAGCACCATTAAGGTGCTAGCCCGACCATCTCAGGAACGATTCGAGATATCGCCATAAGGTGGACCAGGGGTGACTATATAATGTGTTTGTATGATATGGGTGTCAAATTAAAGGTATTAATGAGGGTTTTAAAAGGGCGTGGCCCTTAGTTGTATATGTGAAGACGTTTTCGAGATATCGACCAAAATGTGGACCAGGGTGACACAGAACATCATCTGTCGGGTACCGCTAATTTATTTATATATGTTTTATTTTTGCTCAAGTTATCGTATTAACGCCCGAGCGTAAGGACAGACGGTCGATGTGTATAAAAACTGGGCGTGGCTTCAAACCAATTTCGCCCATTTTCACAGAAAACAGTTATCGTCAGAGAAGCTATGCCTTTACCAAATTTCACAAGGATTGGTAAATTTTTGTTCGGCATTAAAAGTATTCTAAACAAATTAAATGAAAAAGGGCGGAGCCACGCCCAGTTTGAAATTTTATTTTATTTTTGTATTTTGTTGCACCATATCATTACTGGCGTTGAATGTTGACATAATTTATTTATATACTGTAAAAATATTAAATTTTTTGTTAAAATTTTACTTTTCAAATTTTATTTTTTAAAGTGGGCGTGTTCATCATCCGATTTTGTTAATTTTTATTTAGAACACATATAATAATAGGAGTAACGTTCCTGCCAAATTTCATCATGATATCTTCAACGACTGCCAAATTATAGCATGCAAAACTTTTAATTTACCTTCTTTTAAAAGTGGGCGGTGCCACGCCAATTGTCCAAAATTTTACTAATTTTGTTTTCTGCGTCATAAGGTCAACCCACCTACCAAGTTTCATCGCTTTGTCCGTCTTTGGTAATGTATTATCACACTTTTTCGGTTTTTCGAAATTTTCGATATTGAAAAAGTGGGCGTGGTTATAGTCCGATTTCGTTCATTTTAAATAGTGATCTGAGATGAGTGCCCAGGACTTACATACAAAATTTCATTAAGATACCTCAAAATTTACTCAAGTTATTGTGTTTACGGGCAGACGGACTGACGGACGGGCATGGCTAAATGAATTTCTTTTTTTCGCCCAGATCATTTTGATATATAGAAGTCTATATCTATCTCGATTAGTTTATACCGTTACGGGGTACCGTTATGCGAACAAAATTAATATACTCTGTGAGCTCTGCTGAATGAAGAATGAAATAAATATGAAGCAGGTTCAGTTGATAAATGTAAAGATTGAGTTGAATTTTGTTATAGACGGCACACGGGCAGTAACTGGCGCGCAATATAAGTATATTGCAATAAAGTAATTTTAAAAAAGGATACAAACATCCAAAAACTGGATAAAATTATCCTTGTCCACTGAGTGAAACTAGTAAAAACTCTGTACCTTAAAACGGATACATCCTGGTCGATTGAGTGAAACTATAAAAGACCCTCAAAAAGTTATCACGTAAAGGATACAAATATCCTTTTGCATTGAGTTTAACTAGTAAATAAACCCTCAAAAACTATGAAAAGAATAAATTCCTCAAATCTCAATATCAATCGCCTCGAAAGCCGTTCCTGTACCACGAGTAGGGGAATAAAATTCTTAAAGGGGATTCATCAGGACGACAATCAAGCATTACTCCAATGCTGGTGCTCATTTTACTGTGAGTGAATTTTGTAATAAGAATTTGTCAACTAGAAAATAATATAAAGAAATTATCAGAATTTATTTAAGTTAAAAGACATTAACTGATTAAACTTTTGAGTAAAAAGATAGTTAAATTATTTTGTTGATTTTTTATTTGAAAATCACAAAAAAATAACAAACAAAAAATGGAAAATATAGAAGAGTAAATTACACAGTTAACTGGTGCTCTCAATTTGCAAATCGAGCAGATGACGGCAGTGGACAACATAATAGGAGAATTAGAAACAAGAATTAGGGCTCCCCCAAAAAATAACCCCGCACCTCTTGCGCAAGCAACAGAGTCAGAACTCAAAGAAATGAGGAGGTTGCCTGACTGTGTGAATGATTTGCAGATTTTTGATCGAAATCCAATTCAATACATTTCATGGATTTCCAGTGTATAATCCATTTTAAAAGATTACGAGGTAGTCAAAAACAGAACCATCTTTCGTGATATAATGCAACATATAAATAAGAGGCCTGGCGGATACCGCCCTAATCTCTTACAACGCTTTTAATGACGACTGCTAAAAAATTAAACCCTGCCTATCCCTACACTACGCTGACAAGCTTGACCTCAGAACTCTATAGTATGGTCTAACAACTTTAAAGCCAGAGAAATTGTGGAGTAGACCAATTTTACGCCGGGATTAATTACCAGCTCTCACTAATAATAAATAAGATAAAAGCTCAAGTACAATCAGAGGAAATTATAAGCGCTTCGATAGATACCTACAGGAATAGGGCACTCGATGTTTTCGTCGAACTTTCAAGGATGCTAGTAATCCAAATCGTGAAACACTACCTGCAGCCTATGCTTCCTATTTAGAGATACAACACATGAACTTAAGAAATAACTCGATTTACCCAAAAAATTCTGGCAATGCGAATTACAAAAAATATAATTATTCCGCATTACCAAAATAACCAAACTGAACGTTCACGAAAAAAAATATATAACTATAAAAGCCAACATAATGCTAGGTAAACTCAGGCACAATGACCACATCCACGGCCTTGACAGCCCAAACCCCCTATCATAATGGAAGTCGATCGATTATCAACAAGTAATGCCCCTATTACGGTTTACAACTCAACTCTTTGTGGCAGTACCGTTCACAACCTTGTGTTGGTATAGTTGTCAAAGACTTCAAAAAATTACAAGTCATGATTCATGATTACAACTGATTACTAGCAATTTGGAGTTATTTGGAAAAAATGTAACATTTTACCAGACGGTTGGCCACCAAATTTTTATTAAATATTATCAAAGGTGGTATCAAAAAACGCGTTTCGACCTCCGTTTTTAGAAGCGAAAATTTTAAATTTAATTTCTGTCAAAAGATATAAGTAAAAATCGGTCAAAATTTTCATGTGGTTGTTGTATTTTGCCAAATTTGCTGTACACACTAATGCAGAAAGGTGTCCCACCCAGTGGTATTTTTACAAATCGCGGCCGAAGGCCGCCAAAGCAGTCAGATGTTCTGTGCAAAAGAAAATTATGGATCGGGCCCCATATTTCGGACCATCTTGTGCCCATTTTATGGGTTTTTGTAATCATCTTTTGACAGAAACAAAATTTTTAATTTCCACTTCCGGATTCTAAAAACGGAGGTCACAAAGCTTCTTTTGATACCGCCTTTGATAATTAGATGGTGCACCGTTTTGTAAAACATTGCCGGAAAAAAATTTAAAAAATTGAGACCGGGTAATTAAACCTTTTTAAAATTAATTTAAACAAACTTTATAATCAGCAATTATGTACAAATTTATAGAAAAAACAAGGTTTCAACCAAGGACTACATTGAACAACTTTTTGACGTTTGGAAGTTGGATGAAGCAAACCGCAGTTTAGATGTACCCAAAATAGGTGAAATTATGCGAACTTGAGGCCAAATGATACTACCCACTACTCCTGGGAATCCTGTTTTAGAGTAAAATAAAATTTTTGCTGTTTGGGTTTTAATCCACTTCGCACAAATATACTCCTCATTAATATCTAAAACCAGTCCAAGACCAAAATTATTTCCACAGCATTTTTGATAGCTGCCATCAGCAAGGAATCGGAGTGTGGCGTATAACTTTAAAATAGGGATACAGCCGTCCCCCGAACGCGTTTGGGGAAATGGTCCTTCATTTTATGTAGTAAGGAGCAAAATGCTCCCTTACATAACCGAAAATAACTTACGAATCTACAAATTAACTTCATAAGAAGCTCGCCATTTGTCACGTAAACGTTTTCTAACTTGGTGCTTGGTAGTTCCAAGATCAAGTGAATTTTTTCCATATTCGCGACATGTCAGTTTGTTACCAACATTTTCGTCGTTATAAAATAAATCTAATAAGCTAATATCCATTTTGCTATTAATCAAAAATTTACTTTTGCAAATGCTTAAATTTCCTCGACAAATTGATCAGCTGTTCATTTATCTGTCAAATCATCACTTTTTTAGGTTGGTAACATCAATTCAACTGAAATAAGTAATACCAAACAGGATTAATAGGGGCATATATTTTATTACATGTTTTAAACAAATTCGCAGACACAATTTAACGCTTCAATTCCTTAACCAAAAATAAAAATGCACAAAAAAATTTCAATTGGCAAAACAGCTAACTTCTAAAATTCGAAATTCTTATTCTCTAATCATTGTTCGCCCTAGGAGAAAAGAATTGGAGGAATTTTTCCGCGGGAATAAAAAAATCCGTGGGAAAACCAGGGAATATTTAGAATTGGGCTGCTTAAAGCCTCAGAACGATATCGCAGCCATAGAAGACGACGACTACATCCATTCAGCAGATGATGTAGTAAACGCATTTAATTTTGTAAGTATTACTTTTAAGTTAGATGATGAGAAGTCAAAATCTGATACAGTTTTTTCTTTGTTTGATACCCTGGTCCAGCTAGTACTTTTTCAGTATATTTAAAGAAATGTAAGTAAAAACGCGGGTAATTATTGGATATAAATTGGGGGTGTGCGAATCCCGTTCGTTTCGAGGCAGCTCGAATCCTTCGAATATCGGATAAATTCGATTCGCTTCACACAATTCGAAATTTCGAATATTCGCACACCCTTATAATAGACCATTTATTCTGTGGCCTTGTAGCCAGACTGCTGTAATTATTTTGGGGTCTCGAACACACACAATTGCGTAAAAAAACACTATGAAAAACCTCTTACTGTTGTTATTGTAACGATAAGGACACCCCCAAAGTTGAGGGGAGTGTTATAGATGTTGATGATCCTTTGCCGGATATAGATCCAGTACGTTTCGGTAACAAGCCCGACCATCTGGGGAAAGATTTGGTATGACATCAAACCTTCTATGCCATACCGCCCTCTTGGAGTCGCAAGAGCCTCGGCTGCTTAAGAAACGGGATTCGCCACGGGTATGTGAGGTTGACGATTGGGTTAGGGAAGATATAAATTGCGCTGGCAACCCTTTGAAAGGGTTACGCTTTACAACCCCGTGAATCAATTTTATAGTTTTGTCGCCTCTTACGATTGGCATACCTGCCTCGGGTATATTCTAAGCCCCATAATCCGCCGGAGAAAAAACCTCTTGCTCATACTTTTCGGTTGATGCCTATATTATAAGGCTACTCCTCGTCTACATGTAGGTCATCTCATAAAGAAGGAAAGACATTTAAATAGAAGTGAAGGCGCCTGCATTGACCCTTATGCGAAATAAGATTGGTCGATCTTCGGCCCACGAGAATGGCGGAATTTATGTTCAGCTACCCGACTTTAAGAGATAATAAACAATGTTAAGTCATCTGCCCTCCTTTGGTCAATTGCCGTAGTTACTCAGAAAATTTTCCAATAGAGAGCAGTATTTAACGTTTCGCGTATAAGGATCATAATTAGCAATTTTGTTTGCTTAAATAGGAAGACCATATCAAAATTAGGCTTAAACAGTTGTTGTTAATAGAAAGGGCATATGTTGAAAAGTACAATCCAAACACGTTATGCTCAATACCTCAGGTTCAGTTAAAATGTAGATACTCACATTATTTATGGGGACGGCAGCATTGCACTCTCTTGGCAGTGGTGAGCTTTGTTACTAGGCTTTTTGCTCAACCACCAATAGCTAGTAAGTCTGCCAATATATGTGCAGGTTGATAGCCTGCCCACAGTCCGGAAAGTGAGTTTTAGGTAAGAGCTTACATGTCCTTCCGGCTGCTTAGTGAAGCTCCCGTCTGCCTTTTTTATAGAGCCAATCACCCTTATCGCGAGTTTTATTTTCACCCGAAAATATTCACAGTTTTTGTTCACCCTATCGCAGAGGGTGGCGAAACAATTTTTCATGTTCGAAAAAGATTTCACCTTATCGGCAACTCTTTGTTCGGGCGAAATGAACAGCGGGGAAACCAAAATTTGTTCACTTATATTTTACAGGCGAACGAGAGGAAAACAAAATGTAATTAATTTTTTGTTTTGAAATTTGGTACTCTTATAATTATATGTACTTCTATTATTAGACATAAATCAATAAATAATGCACAATCGGAAGTTGAGTGGAAAAAAGTGAAATTCCTATATTGCTATGTAAATTCTATTTTTTCACAACGTATCAGTCGGCCAAGTTATCCATTGTGGACAAAGCAACGGTTCCAAAATGTTGATCACCTCACTGAAACAAGATTACCTAAGACCCACTTCGTGGTCCTTTCCAACGCTTTTTCCCTTTGCAAAAAAAACGAAGACATTTACCCAACTTTACAATTGGTGGAACTCCAAATTTTTGCTTCAATGGTGGCAAGGAGTTGGTAAGAATAACTAGAAAATATTAGAATGCCAGCTTGTTTAGCCTGTAATATTGGCGAAAGCCAAAAAAGTAACTTGTTATTCAAAAGTGAACTTTTGTTCGCCCGAAATTGCCGATAGGCGGAAAAGTTCACCCGAACAAAAGAAGTGAAGGCGAACAATTTTCCGCGTGAACTAACTAAGCTGTGAATAACATTTCTGTGATTTATAGAGAGAGGGCCCTTTATAGTCGCAACGCTGTTATAATATCATTAATCCTCTCGAAAACTGTGCGACTATAAAGACCCTCTCTCTCTAGAAATCACATGTAATTGGCTAAAAAATATATATATATATGTACAATATTGGCCACAGGCCCAGGCCCACACATCGATGAGCTTTGCAACAAAATAAACAGCTATCTCCCTGATCTCTCCAGTTTTTTCGCCCCGCGAAACTTGGCATTGTCACCGGCCAAATAATTGGCGACCTTATTTACAACATGAACACAGCAAATGTCGACCATATTGCACATCCACGTCGATGGCATTACGCTACCGACTGTCTTACACCCAAAAATTTGCTGACGTTCTATCAGGATCTACATTTTGGAGAGCATGCAACCGCAATTGTACCTAAAATCCAGAGCCGTAATAAAATCCTCAAATCTCTTGCCGCCAGCACTTGGGGTAGACAAAGAAACCTGGGCATCCCCACAGACATCTGATTGATAGGGCAACACCTCCCAGGGGCTTAAGAGGTCGAGGTCATCTCCGTAAGCACTGAGGAAATACGGCACCTCAAAACACAGCCGTATGAAGCAAAAAAGCACAAGCAGGTCCTCAGTGATATGCACAAACAGGCGTCGGACCTCTATGCCAGGAATTGGCCGGCAAATCCAATTCTTAAAGAAAAGTGCCCATAAATCGCAGAAGAGGAACGCACTCTCCCTAGGGAAACGCGCGTCACTCTAGCTCAACTTCGATCTGGGCATTGTAACAGGTTAAACTCTTACCTTACCAGAATCAACCCCGACATACAAAATGTGTGTCCACCCATGTTGAAACTGCAAGTTTCCTTGGACTCCCGTTAGAGGATATTGATGACAAATTTGTGATCGGTCCCGCCTATTAGATGGGGCGAAGTCCTGCTACAACAACAACAAAACGTAGAAAAGAATACCTTGTGATTTGCCTTATTATTTTTATAAATACCATATGAAAGTCGATTACAATGACAACCTTTTCCTAAATCTACATATTGCTACGGAAATATATTTACAAAAGAAACAAGCACAAATGTCTGATTTACATCAAATATTCAGTTATTTATTAATTCATATTTTGCTTAAAAATAATGCAGTGGGCGTTAGGTTTGATATATGTAACTTACGCATACTATGCATTTACATGCATTCCAGCGTGTGTATGTATTCACATTATGTTAGTATAAGCTTAGTAGCAACATCTAAAAAAGAGAAAAGTAGATAAAAAAAACGCTCAACAAATGCCTTAGAAAAGTTTCGTTCGTAAGGAAAATCATACGCTTCCTGCTACCTCTTCCTAAAGATTTCTTTTTTATCAAAAGTGCACAGGGGGGCATGGGTTTCGCCAAGAAATTCATATATGTATGTGCACCTCATTATTTCTTGAACAACGCCCCTCTAAGAGCACAGTCGGTTAAGTACCAGGGAACAATGACTAATTTATGAGTTTTTTGAACGGAATTTGCTATTCTATTTGAGCACAGCCCTAAAATTCCAACCTGCACTAACGATAAAACTCCATCGCCAAAAATATCTAAAACAGTATCAAACGCGCAGAAAAGTATGCGACATTTAGTACCATATGGTCAGGAGGAATAACAGCCTAGCTCGTATAATTTTATATAGGACTTAAGTTGCTATTCCTTGTGGCCATATAAGTATTATATATTGCATGTTACAAGTTGCATACTTTTCTGCGCACTTGATATTGTTTCAGATATTTTCGGCGATGGAGTTTTAGCGTTAGCGAAGGTTGGAATTCGGGAGTAGGTGTAATTTTTCTCTTGTTGAATGTAGTCTCTTTTACTTAAGCTATTTTCCGAGACGTGTATGTTAATTTGGACAAATTTTCGGTTGATGCATTACTGAGTCTGATTTTATGTCTTGCAGGGAAGTGCCGCCGCTTCTTAAGCGTTTTCTTTAGTTGCGGATAATTAGCTATAGACTTATCATCAGCATAGTAACAAGTCAATTCTTTGTTTCATAAGCAATGTACTCTTTCTAACCTCTATAAAATGTTTAGTATATATACTTAAACTATCGATACGATAAAATCTACTTAGCATATTTGTAGAGTTATCTTGTGTGTGTTTGTATAAATGTGCATGGGTTCTGTTAAAAGTATTATCATAAAATAATAAGAAAGTAAAACTTACACTGAATATACACAAAAATTCATTACGAATTTGGATAAATATTACTAAAAAAACATTCTCCAGGTGTTTACTATTTAAAAGCGAATATTCATTATAAGGATGATACACTCAGTAAAGTATGTTTGCTTGGTTGCCTATATGTATTTATGTATGTTTCTTTCTGTGTGGTTATACCAATTACCGTATATGTTATGTTGTTTTGTTTTAACAATTAGCAATAAGTGATTTTAGTTTGTTTACAAAATGCACATGCACAATTTGCATAGCATAATACCTATAACATAATAAGCTAACATTCATTGGAGTTTAATCTTTGATTTTAAATCTACTTTATCTGCTCTTACTATGTTTTATGATTAAGATAAACTATTCCATAGTCACAAATATATATGTACATATGAAATAATAAATAAAAATATGCCAAACGTAAAGATTCATGTAATACTTAAAAACTAAATGTACTTTTTTAAATATGTACTTTATTTAAGGTTCTTAAACTACATTTGTTTAACTTGGATTATTTTAATTACCAAAGATTCATTCGTCTTAGCTTAAATATTTTTCAGATACGCATTTATTACTTTGTATGAATATTATATTCACAATTATCTGTGTTTCTTTCTTAAATAATTTGATTGCCCTATAATTAGAAATGATAAAAGTTAAAAGAGACCATACCTTTTATTTTAGATTCAATGCAATTAGCACTGTACTTGATAGGCGTTGAATGTTATCAAAATAATCATATTATTCCCGACTTGTTTTTGTTTGTTCACGTTATTAAAAACACACAATATTTTTCGGAATTTTGGCCTGATTTTTTTTTTATAGAGTATGGAGAGTAAAGCCCGTCCACGTAAGTAGGGACTGCCACTCACCAGGAAATGGCCAGGGCACGGCGATTCTTTTACACGCGGTTGTGGATCAAACTGTTCGCTGTACAAATGCGTATCATAATACGTCATACCCGCTGAGCATGGGAAAGTTGTGTTGTCATTAAGACTAAAAGTTTTCTGAACGCAACAGTTTTGATTTTACGTTAAATTACTAAACATACATTTTTAACTACATTAACTCAACATCTTGATTCGGCTGTCGACATTTTGTAGTGTTGTTTATGAAAAAAATATATTGTATTAATATTATAGTAAAGTGGGAACAATAAAAAGACCGCACCTTATTTTTAGTAGTTCAATTCCAAAATTCAAAAAAAAAAATTGCATTTCCTTCCAACGGAATCGGGCTTCTTTCTTCCCCTCCACTTTCATAGGCTGGCGCGGCTAGGAAAATCCTTTAGGTAGGTGTTTCTTATTTCATTCGACAAAGCATAGCCAGCGAAGACCATTAAATTTTCGAGCCTCAAACAAGCTAAGTTTTATATTAATTTACAACAGAGAGTAATTAGCCAAGTTTGCTACATTAAAGAGCTTATTGAGTTCAATTTATTGAATGCACAATGTGAACAAATATTATTTAAATTTACTTGGTGCTTCAGATTTTGTTTTAGTAACAAAAGATAATAAAAAATACTTGCGGAGGTCAACCCTGGCACTTTGTTTTTGTAAAAATATATAATTACAATTTATGAAAAAAAACACAGGTATTTTACCTACCGATTTACCATAGTTGGGCACAGTGTTTTTAATTTTCATTTACACTATCAAAATTTTTCCACTTCCACTAAATAATTTAAAAGGGCAAATCTCGGAATTTGTGGTAAGAAACTGGAAACTTGCATACGCCTAAATTTTGGCATTCTGTTAATGGCACTAAAAGTCACAATTAATCGCATGTACCCGTCTTGAAATATTTGAGGTCCAAGGTCGGAAAATTTAGTTAATTTTGCGCTTAGTACGAAGCTGAACATTACAAAATTTTTTCTTGGGCTCAACTACTTTTGAAGAACTTCTCTAAAAGCGCGAGCAGTAGCTCTAACTTTGCAGTATTTCACAACAATTCGGAAGCTGTAACTAAGGTAATAATAAATAATACAATTTAGGTTAAGTGCAACTTTTATAAAAAAGAGAAAGTGTTGACCAGCAAGTTAACTTAAAGTGTCAAAGAACAGATTTTTTACGACATGTAAATTATTACCGGAGTTACAGCTTCCGAATTGTGGCGAAAAACTGAACTGAGTACAAAGTGAAAGAGTTACTCCCACTTTTCAAAATTTTTAATCGCTGTTGCTTCGACCCCAATTGTAGTCTAAATACAAAATTTCAACGAATTCGCTCCATTTATCTCCAATCTAGGTCGACTGTGAAGTTTCAGCGACTACTCTCGCTCACAGCGCTGTAAATCAGAAATGGTGAGGCCCAAGAGAAAACAGTTGTAGACTTATAAAAAATTTCAAGCGATCAAGCCCTAGAAGCGAGATATTTCCGAAGAACTAATCTTTCCGAGCTTTGAACTCGAATATATCAAGGCGCGCATTGTGCTTTACTGTGACTTTAAATGCCATCAACAGAATGTCAAAATAAAGGCATATGCAAGTTTCCAACTTCTTATCTTCTGAAGTCAACCCGTTTAATTACTGGACTATACTATTATTTTTTAGTGATAGTGGAAAACTTTCACTAACTGCCATAAAAAATTTAGTGGTAATGGAATGCTAAATGCCCTACAAATTTAGTGCACTGTTACCGACTATGCGACTAACAAATTAAGGAGCTTGGTGTGATTTTAGCTATTACTATTATTTCCAATATTTTTAACAAACAAAAGCACCAAAATAATATGGCTTTTTAGTAAATGAATTATAGTTAGGAATGGAATGTTTATGAACAATGACACGTGCATTTTATTAATATTCATTATTATGAAAATAATTTTATTAAAATATTTACAATGAATTTTCTCTGAGAAATTGGTTTATAAGGTCAACTGTTGTTGTGGATTTTACTCATCCACCTTGATGTCTTCCGAGTAGATATGGCCTTTTTGTTCAAATATCCACGTGACATAGACGTTTTTAGCTATGATTTGTCAATTTATTCAATATTCATTTTATTGATATTATTAGACAGTCGTGTGTCAAAATTTCAAAAAAATAATAAGGAATATTCTTTTTTGTCCTGACAAAATGTTTTTATCCGCAGAAAGGAAAAGGCTATGCCTTTCAGCATACAAATTTCAGAAATTTTTCATAATTCTGTTTTTTTCTTTTTTTGAAGTTTTTCTTAATTTTATTTCATTCTCGGCGATAAATGCATTAATTTTGTATGCATCTTCCACATTCAAAAAATTTGTAATGTAGAGAATCGTGAAAATCGGTTGTTAATGTATATATGCCCCTATGCGTGTTTTTTGTTATTATTATATGGGAAGTGATTTATTCACAGGCAGTTATTACCAAATCTTCTACGGGTCTCGAGATATCGCTGCCATAAACCGATTTGAAGCTTTCTACGTGAAAATCTACCAATTATAATTATTATGATCAATTAATCTTTTTTTTCGTTGGCAAAAAAAGTTGAAATTTGAATAGACTTTAGTTTGGTTTAGTGTAATTAATTTTTTCGTCGCTTTCCTAGCTTTAAGTATACAATGCTGGTAGAGACGACTTTCTCCGTACGGATTCATGTTGTTTAGCGCAATACAAAGCTTTATAGCTTCACCGTATCCCCAACGTTATTGTCAACCACGTTCCAGTCCAATCTTGTTACAAATATGAATGTATCATACATATAGTCAGCAAGCATGGCTCTGGCAACCACAAGTCCCTCAAGGAACGAGAAGGGGGCGAGATATTCTCTCTTGAACCTTACCTCGGTACAGAGATCGTTTTGCTGCTTATGTCGAACGAGACGGTCACCCTCATATCAGTGTTACGTGCAAAGGATGGTTGCATCGAACGGGGATTTCTGGCCTAGATCCCAACATTCGTCGAGCATGTAATTTCTTTGAAAAAATATCCAAATGCCAAACACCAGTCCCTGCCCCCGTCTTTTCCTCCTTCCGGCACACACACACGAGTAGATCAGGGAAAGACACATTCAGTTCCATCATTCTGTTCATCATTTGCCACTACAGAATTTACACGTTTACGACATCGGACCAATTAAGTTCCTGAATTTTTGTAGATGTTCTGGGGCGGAAATCCCCCGAAAAGTGTTTTTGTCGCACCGTGCTGACAAGTCACACACCTAACATCGGGTACTTTAGCGCCTGAATAGCACATGCGACTCAGCCTTATGCAACCTAGGCGCAATCACCTGTCCCCAGAGTAACTACGTCCTCTCCGTTGCACTTTAGAACACTTCAGTTAAACTGCAATGGGTTAACTGGGAAGATCACGGAGATTGACGAATGCATCAGCTGGCAGCCGATTATAATAATGGCATCCGGCCCCCTACCCATACTCCTCTCGCTCGAACGATCAGCGGAATTCATAACATCAGAATTCATAATTTCTGATCTGAGAAGGAAAGTGAAAAAAATATAAAGAATACACAGATAATCTTTTCACTGCCCTCCCAATCGCGACTAATGTCCGTCAAGAGCAACATGCTTTCCGCAAATCCGCATCGGCTCGATTTATTCCCGGTGGAAAAATTCTGGAAATCATGTAACCTCTCTGCCGGTGTTGATATTGTATTTTTATTTAAATACACGTCGATCGGAGCAGCTCCAACCCAGCAATCAATTTATTATGAATCAAATTTACAAATTCTCCGAACTACATATAAGCATAGAAGAAAAAAAGTTAAGACAACTTCCATGGTGGTTGTATTTCGAAAGCTGCTAAACCTCAAAGCTCTTCAGCAACCTTTTGGCACCGCTGTTCTAACTATTCGGCTATCACAGGGGAGATATGTTGTTTTCTTCACAACTGCTTGCTGTTTACACATTCAAGCTTCTGTCAAGAGACCGACATGGAAAAAATATCTAATCTTCAAAGTGCATCAGATTATATAAAATTATTAATAATCGCTTTTTGCTAATAATTTATAACGTGTAAAAACTCACAGAACTATGAAAGTAATACCTGTATGATACTACTTTATTTTATCTGTATTTTTCTTGCATTTTCTCCTATATTTTTTGTCGCCCTCCCTCCTAATACGGTTTCAATACTGGTATAAGTGTATAAACTATATTTCAAAAAACTAACGAAATACAAGAAAAATGCAACCTAGTTCATTAAAAACAAACGAGCCAGTTTCTTTTTCGATAGGTTTTTTTTGGTATTCGGCCGGTTTCTTTATTATTTCTGACAATTGAAAATTTTATTTTTATTTTGAAAATTTTGTGCACAAATATGTAACGAAAATTAACATTCTTGTGGAAAAAAAACAACCAAACCATCGTGCAATATTTTTTCGGCTATATTTTCATAGTTTTATTGTGAACAAATTTTGTGAAAAATGAAATGAAAAAAGTCAACAATAACATGTCAAACATATGTATTCCTTTTGTGGGCAATATTGGTCTCCCTTGCTCTGGTTGGAAATTGTTTTTGCATTTTAACTTTCCGATAAAGCTTCGTCACTATTTTAAGCTTGGAATCCAAGCAAAAATAAAGTAGTGTCATAATATAGGTATAAGAAAAATTGTATTGGGGTGAGATTTTGCGTTGCATTTGAAAATTTTTAAAGCCATATCCATTCAGGGTGCATCAGTTTATATAAAATAATCGATAATTGAATAACAATTGAAACACCATTAAGCATACAAACATATAATTGATAGTGGTAAACTTGTTAATTAAATATTACGTAAAAATAAGATTATGAAGGAAAAAATAAGAAAAAAAATTACATTGGGACGCAAATTTCGTGAAGATATTCACTTCCAAAAAACAAGAAAACGCCAGTTTCGTACTACTCAAAAAATCTGCAGTT
Source organism: Eurosta solidaginis (assembly GCF_040869045.1). Taxonomy (NCBI): domain Eukaryota; kingdom Metazoa; phylum Arthropoda; class Insecta; order Diptera; family Tephritidae; genus Eurosta; species Eurosta solidaginis. The sequence continues at coordinate 116,245,473 of NC_090319.1, read as the reverse complement.
TTTCGTTTATATAAAGAAGATCTTCAATGTGTTGAAAATAATTTTCGCAGTTCGATATAAAAAATTGGTAATTTTTTGAATGGTACGAAAATGGCATTTTCTTTTTTTTTTTAAAGAAAGGTTTTGGGGAGTGTTATCGATGTTGATGGATATAGATCCGGTACGTTCCGGTAACAAGCACCACTAAGGTACTAGCCGGACCATCTCGGGAAGGGTTTAGTAAGACCACATGAAACCTTCTATGCCACACCGCCCTCCCACCCCCTAGGTCCATGAGGAACTTGGAGCGGCCAGAGCCTGCTGCTAAAGAAACAGGATTCCCCACGGGTAGGTGAGGTTCAGAATTGAGTTGGATAAGCTATAAATTGCGCTGGCAACCACTTGAAAGGGATCCACTTCACAAACCCTTGAATCAATTTGGTATTCTAGTCGCCTCTTACGACAGGCATAACTGCCGCGTGTATATTCTTATACCCCCTAACCCGCTGATATGTTATGTCTTCTTACGCTCCTCTGTTGATGTTGCTGTGGCACCAATTCATTACTTGGTTCGTCCAATACCACATGAAATGCAAAAATGTTCATATTTTATTTCTCAATTTTAAACAAGTTCGCTACAATAGGTAAACTTTTTAGTTTCTTAAACCAAAATAAAAATGCGCAACGAAATGTCATTTGGCAAAACGACTTACTTCGAAAGTTCGAAACTCCTTATTATTCATTTCCTCCCTAGGAGAACAAAAATGGAGGAGTTTTTGCGTGGGAACGAAAATTCCGAGGGAATATATAGAATTGGACTGATTACGTCATGTAGGTGGTGCAACGGACCTGCAACATGCCGCGCCAGTGTGATTTACCACGCGGAAAATTAAATCCGAGGTTCTCTTCCAATTCGCTGTGTGCTGCTTTTGAATAAAAAAATCTACGCTCAGCCTTTTAAAATAATATTCGATCAATTGCACATTTTTATTTTATTTTTTGAGTTTCTGACGCAAACTAATACTTTAAAACTTCAATAGCATTCTTACAGGATCTGACTGACTGACTAATGTTGTTCTAGTTTTGTTTTTTTTTTTGTTGTTTTTTATTTATTCTTTGCGATTTAAAAAGTTTCCAGTATACAATTTACAAACCTAAAATGTATCTGTGATTCGGCCAATTCAAAATCACACAACTTTTAATTTAAATTCAGCGAATGCAGGCACATTTACAAATAGTCGAAAATAAATGCACTAGCTTGGGTCTAACTAAAAGCCCTAAAAATTTAATATGTGTGAAATCCTGTTTGTTTCCATGTCACTTCGATATACCTTTTTAAGGTCGGTACTTTTACCTCGAAAATCAAAAAAAGTTAATGTATCGTATTCGTTGTAACGTTTTAAGTCGCATATTGTTTCCATGGTTTCTAATATCAAATTTGATTAAAACATAGCACATGCAGAGAATAATAACCTTTTGAATTCCATACTTTTTTTTGCAAAATTGATGGAATATTTCTTTACATCACTTTGAAGATCACAATACAATAAAATCTCGAAAAAGTTAACCGAAATGTCCCAACAAGCGAAATTTATTTTCGTGACTCCGTTTTCATTATATACATAGAACAAGAAAGAATTCGGACAATACTCCTAAACAAAATTATACACGCTCTTGTTTTTGTTACTACTGATCAAAAATTAATACATTTTCACGCCCGTCTCTTATGTATATATATCATTTTCTACAACACTATATTTTGTTTTATTTACAAATGAATTTGCGATCAACTTAAGCGCCAAAAATCATTTCTGTACAATTGTATTTCTTTGTTCTTGCACTTTTAAGATTATTTTATAGTGCTGTTATGGTTAGTTTATAGTTCATTCAGTGCATTTAGCTTTTTATATGAATTTTATGCTAAATTAATCTGTTTTAGTTCATAATTTCATAAAGAGTAATTTTCTCTTATTTTTTGTTTTTTGATATTCTTAAATTACTTTACATGGTATATATAGTTAATTTCAAAACATTGTCTTTCAATTAGAGTCTATTCACTTTCCCGTTTCGGAATTTCACTTAAGTTTGATTACTTACTGATTTCACATCAAAGGAAGCTTCTTATTTTATTTTGATACAATTGGTAAAGATTGTATCAAATTTTAGTGCCTTTTCAGCAGCATACATATGTATGTATATATCTGTGGCTTCCCAGCATAACCAAAAAAGTCACTTGTGGCTGTTTTCGACAAAACCAGCCTTGATGTTTTTAAGTGTTCCTCAAATTTAAAGGACTTTCTTTTATTATATCATTGTTTACGTTGCAAAAATGTAAATAAAAAAATAAAAAAATGTATGCCGAGAAAAAGCTGAGTTCTTCGGTTATGTTGATATTTTTTGGAAAGAAATCTTCGAATCTTTCTAAATATTATCTCGAATCGCGCACTAACTAAATTTCGAGAATAAAGCGAATTTTTTGGTTATACCGGGAAGCGACGGATACAGATCCATAATTCACAAAGTTCCTAACCAAAAATTTTTCCGAAACTCCATTTTTCACAGATTTTGTTATCATATATTAAAATACATGCTCACGAAAAAATTTTAAGTGTTAGTACCAATAACCGAGCTATTCCACTTTCAAAAAGCCTTTCTGCTTGTAAAGAGTATGAAAACAATATGCTTGTTTTTGCTTTTTATGTAAAATTTTAAATGTATTGGTTAGGGTATTTGAAAATTAACGTTACGATGTGTATATTATATAAAATCGACGTTCATAAAATCTGTATATTTGGTTATTTTTCAACGGAATTATAAAACAATAAATTCATAATGGTAGGTGAAAAACTACTCAGCGTTCCAACATTTCTCAACTGGAGCAATACAAAAACGAGTTGATACTTAGCATTCGTGTCAAAACGTTCAGTATTCCAATTTTACTCCCTTTTCTGAAGGATTTGGCTTAAATAATTTCATATTATTGCCCTTGTAAATAAACTACATATTAATCAGAGCATTAGAGAAATAAGCTTGATTGTGTTTGTGGTGGGCAGCATAGACTGAGTAGAGTAAGAGCATCTTTCCCTTCATTACTATTAATTGTTGCTAACATGTTGTTTAGTAGATGATTAAACTTTTCCTATTCTGTTAGTTTACGTGACCTTTTCGGTGGATTGCAAGAATCATCATCACCACTCATTGCTGGGTTTGCACTCTTTCTACCATTTTCCATTGATGCGCAGCTAGCAGGCGAGCCTACAACACTAGAAGGTAAATTCATTAGACCTGGGGAAGCAGCTGAAGACGTGGAAGCGCTATTATTGCTCATGCTTGCTGTGTGTATATTGGTTACGTTGGAGTTCAATTTGCTAGCGAAATTTGGTAGCCACTTGGACAATTGTTCCTCAAAAAAGTTCTCCAAATACTTTGCGTTTGTGAATGTTTTCGAATCCTCCTGCAAAAATCAGTTATTATTAAAATTCGTTTAAAAATATAGCATATGAAAATGTAAAAGTGAAGCTCAGTAAAATTTGACAACTGTTGCGGGGATACACAATCTGTATTTGGAAAATTATACGCTATTTACGTCAATGAACTCTAACCCATTAAGTCTGCTCCCTGCAAAAATTAAATTACAAATATACAATTAAGAATTTCGCATAAAAAACTATAACGTATCGAAATCTTATCCACAAGTTTAATCGCTGGCAAACTGGAATTTTGAGGAAAGTAATCAATTGCATGTGTCGTCCCTCTTTTGAGTGTAAAAACTATAGCAGGCTCAGAGAATTTTCTTTTGTACGATATTCGTAGTCAAATATACAGCTAATTTATGGCGATTTAAGTTTGCTTTTCGGATGTTCCGAAAACTTCCTGACGTACATATATGCTCAGAGTTTGGTTTATGCTATAAAAACGTTGTAGGAATATACAACGATTACAATTGCATCAATTTTATCCCTGTATCGATTTTTTTTTGTTTGTCAAAAATATTTTTTAACCTGACCGACTATTTATATTTTCTTAGCAATCCAGGAGTTTTAAAAGCAAATGATTGTTCATGTGCAATATTATGTCGAGCACTGCGTTTTTTTTTAATGTGTTTTAAGAATTTGATTGTTCTCGACAGTTGTGTTCTATTTAATAAATGCAGAACAATGCAACAATGCAAAGCAGCGATCGACAGAAACTTCTTATGGATGCGTGAGCACAACTACCTTGAAACAAAATTGACGGACAACAATAAAAAAATGGCGCCGGACCTAATAAAAAGTATACTGTAAAAATTTCGGAAATTCATAAAATGATATTATTTGAGAAAGAAAATTATAGAAGATAAATTCAGTATTTTTTTATTTTTTATGTTTATATTTTTTTAATTTTTAGGTTGTTTTTTTTTTTTTGTTTTTTTGTTTTTTTTTGTTTTTTAGAAACAAAAGTATATATTTTGTAATTCTGATAGAAGAAAAATTTTTCCTGTTCTTTTTTAATTTTTATCTTTTATATTTTTTTGATTTCATTTTTGTATATTTTTTTGTTGTTTTTAAAATTTTTTTATTTAATAGTATTTAGGAAAGAACGATTAAAGTTGGGATGAAGAAGAATAAGATTAATAAGGTAAGAAAAAAAACGAAGAAAATGGAGATATAAACCTACTTTGAGTTGTCCACAACTAATTTGTCTATATATATTTTGAGGATAATTTAAGAAGCGCTTCTAAATGCTTATTAGTAACTCTATTTCTGTTGTTTGTTTTTGTTTGCTTAAGACATGAAAAGGAGCTTTTTTCACAAATGGATGTACGTACTACCAAACATTGAAAAAATTTCTTGAAGCGGTAAGAGATATTTCTCCCTGCTTATAACTTTTCAAATAAAAAATGTCTTTTAATCTAGCAACTGTAGTTCAGAGTCGCATTGTAAGTCGCATAGCTCCATTTGGAGTTCTGGGTTCTGCTCATTTGCATCGCATGCGATAGGTATAAAAAAAATGGTAAAATTTTCCTGATAGCTTCAATGTCTGCTAGAAAAGTTATTTTTTAAGTCAGCGAGACAGGTTATAAAAAAAGAGGAATTGGAAGTTGAAATATTATATGTAATATAATGAAGGAAAGTAATACAGTTTTTCTATGATCAGATCAGCTGTAAACATTTCAATTTTCTCAATAAAAGAAACTCTTCAACTGAGTTCAAAAATTTCAAAAATCGTTTTATTTTTCCCTTGCAGTGAAATATTTAAATATTTTGTCAAATACGTTGTTGTGGAGTCACAATTTAAATATATATTTTATTTTTTAGAAATATTCAAAGTTTATTTTATTACATCAAAAATTAGAACCAGCTATCTCACCCTACCCTACCTAAGGTTTGGCTGATAGAAAGGAACAAAATAGGGTCTGCGCATGTACGTCACATGATTTGGCCTACAGGACGAAATAGTTTACGTTCTGCGCATTTACGCACTAATAAAAAATACGATAAAGCAATCAACGCTTAAGCAAGTTTTATTACTTTATTATATTCTATTAGTTAAATGACATCACAACATCAGCTCTGAAATCCAGCGCAGAATCACTCTTGCCAATAAATGCTAGTTTGGACTAGGTACGCAATTGAAAAATAAAGACCACAGTTTTTTACTTATTTTGTTGCTCAATCACGCCAGAACGGCTGAACAGATTTAGATGCAATTTTACACAAAGATAGACATTAGTAGGGAAGAATGTACTGAATATATATGGGGTATTCCATCCCATTTCGACCAATTTTGAACCCGACCCCTTTAGAATTGGCTGAAAGTTTTTCTTCTTTTTCTAGCTTACGAAAGACGTTTTTCAATTTTTTTAAATTTCTTCATTCTACTCAAAAAAGTTATGAATTTTTAAAAAGACACCGTTTTTGTTTTCAAAATGCTATAACTTTTTTAAAAATTGACCGTTTGGGATTTTATATATACACCCCTTGGGAACGTTACCTTTTTAATTACTTCTAGCCTATGTAATTTCAATTATATTTACTCTGAACAATGATATTAAGTCTAGGGGCTTTATAGAGGCATACACATTTTGGAAAAGTTTGCCGGTACACCCCTCCTCCCACTCCCCTCACTGGAACAGTATATTTGAACGGCTGTAAATCTCCGTGCATTTGTCCTAGGGCAATTAAATTTGTTACCTGTGTTATAAAGAGTTCTAAGAAATTTTTGAAAAAAAAAATAAGGGGCGCAGTGACTCCACCACCCTTCCTCTTGGGAACAGTATCTTTAAATAGCTATCTTTCTTCGAGTATTTGTCCCAGACCAATAATATTTGATATCTCGGACATATATGTAGATGTATATATGGAATATTTCTCATATGAGTCGACCAGGCGAAATCAGTTTTGGAAATGTGTGGAGGAATCTATTGGCTTTATTTTTCTAAGTGGGCACGGGGTCCTACACCCCCTAGGAACATTACCTTTTTAATTACTTTAAGCCTATGTCACTTTCATATATTGACTTTAAACAGTAATATTAAGTCCAGGGACTTTATAGGGGTATTCAAATTTTGGCAGAGTTCGCAGATACTTCCACCCTCCCTACTGTACCTCTCTGGAACAGTATCTTTAAATTGCTATAACTCTCCGTTGATTTGTCCTAGGTCAATAAATTAGGTATCAAGGTTATATAGATAGAGTTCACATTATTTCGAGATTGTGCTCGGAATTGTTTCAGGACTGTTTAAAGATTACTTTAGGGCTATTTCGAAATTATTTTAGGAACCTTTTCGGGACTATTTCAAGATTTTATAGGACTATTTCGGAACCGTTTACAGATTGTGTTCGAGATCTTCTCGGGACTGTTTCGGATCAATTTCTGGGCTGCCTTAGTAAAAATATCGTCGAGAATCTTTCGGGAATATCTCCATATTGTTTCAAGATTGTTTTCGAAAGTATTTCAGGATAGTTTCGAGAATCATATCGGTTTCGGAACTATTTCAAGATGATTTCGAAAAAAAATTTTTCAGGAGAGTATTAAAAATCCAGTATATTCTTCCTTCTGTTTGTCATTATGTGCTTATCTCCGCGATTGTGAATATTTTGCGATTTATTGGATTTATTCTAAGATTATTAACAAATAAATAAATAATTTAATTCCTGTTTTTGGCGGACTGGGCCGCGGGCATACGCTAGAATAAATATTGATAATGTCGAAACGAAATTATTTTTTTATAGTTTAAACAAAAAAGTTTTAAAATTATTATGTGTGACGCAAAATTGTATGAATCATAAATAATTCTTTTTATTGTACTTTTTAAAGTAACCTTATAATTATCAAACAATTTATATTATAAAAGTCCCAATATAATAATTATAGGTGAAATTCATTTTGTTTAAGTCTTTACAATTTTTTATTGCGAAACTGAGTATCCACAAGTCTGCGGCTGCATTAGGACTTGTGACAAAAGTAGTTGCAACTATTTTCAACTTTTTCCGTACCAGTTCTGCCCTAGTCTGTAACAAACCTGTTGGAGTTATATCAACGTAAATAGCACGTTCTAGCTAAGGACTGGTGTTTGTGCGATACCTTAAACGATTCAGTGGCTGTCGACCAAAATTTGGACCACAAAACCTAAGAGGTATTAGTACAATATGGGTATCATACTAGAGAAGATCATCAGTGCTTCGATATGACTTCACGATTTTTTTGAAACTCCAAGCTGTTCATCGACTATCGATCAAAGTTTGGACCACAAGAAGCTAAAAAATTTTAGTACGAAATGTGTATCTACTAGAGAAGATCATCAGGGCTTCCATATGGGTTCGCGATTTATTTTTCCCGCAACTTAAAAAGATACAATACTTAAATTTTAGAGAGCCAAGGTCGTAAGTAAACCAAAAATAAATATTAAACAATTTTGAAAAGAAACGTAGGCCTACCTAAGGGACCTTTCCTCTAAAATGTTGGCATTGTAGCTTTATAAGTTACAGAGATGTCATGATATACATATGTGCCAATAACACGCATTTTTGTATTTTTATATAGAAATTGGGACATGGTTATCCTCGGACTTTTGTAGTTTTTGCTGGAACAGATCAACCTTAAATAACAAATCAGCACATCTATCTTAATAAGTAGGCGCTGTCACGCCCATTTTTCAAAAATTGTATGTTTATTGAGTTAGCTGCATGTAGCGAACCTACATGCCAAGTTTGCAGATAATAGCTCAATGAGGAATCGGAATATCGAATATCTCAATTTAAAGGAATCATTTGATATATAAAAAGTGGGCATGGTTATTAGGGTGTTCGATTATTATTTATTAAAAACCGGTTTTCGAATACCCCGAAGAATTTCAATTAGAAAGCACCGGTTTTTATTTCTCAAACCCCGTTAAAACCGGATAAACCTATTTTTTTTTTTTAGTTCTTACCTTAAATAATTAAAACTACGATCAGCTAAAAATAAAGGCTAAGATACCAATAGGTAAATCGTTTATTAAACACAAAACATATCCTAAGTTTATACAGTAGGGGGACTCATTTAACCTTACAAATGCCTTATAAAGTGTGTAAAGTTTCAATGTATGTCTCTAGTGCGTAAACGAACTGTCAAATTTTGTATGAAAAATCATTTACCAAATTTGTATAAATTTACGCTCTCATTTCATGGTGTAAACGCGGTAAACTCAAAGGAATGCAACCTTGCAAACATAACAGCAGTCAATATCATCACGAATCTCCAACATCAGCAAGTCGTTTACAAGAATATCTTAGTAAAGACATTTTAATTTTGATTTTTCACTCTTGGCATTTTTCAATTTGTACAACAATCAAAAGATTTTGTTGGCAATAATACAGCTGATCGACAGTTAAGTTTATCAAGAATATCACTAGGTGAGTTCATATAACAGCGTGTGTAAATGGACATAATTTTACAACTTATAAATTTATATGCTTTAATGAGTCCCCCTAGTGTTGAACAGAAGAATATTAAGTCTTATTTCATATAACAGTACACAATGCATTCGAGGTAACAAAAGATCTTCAGATGTGAAGACTATAGTTAATAAAGTAATCTTTAAAACAAATTCTGACAAAATCATCCAAAATACCTTTGCCCAACCTTTTTAGGTTTTGAATATCTCGAAAGATTTTATCCAACTCACTCTTTAAATCATTTTATGAACCTGAAATACTTAGGTCTGCACTAGAATCAGATGTGTGATGTTGATTCTTCCCAAACAACCGATCATACAATGCTACAGCGTAGTTTTTTGGTATTGTATGTGAACGCGAAAAATTACAAAATGAATGTTTGAAAAACTTTACCTAGGCGTTCCATTATTTGCCTTTGTAAACATTGGATCAAATTTTAACTCTCTTTCGTATTTCGCTTCTCAATAAGCATATGGCAAACAGTTATTTTTCAGTGCTGCCATACAAACACATAATCTCACATTGTGGTTGCCGATTCAATAAAAACAAGATGACTATAGGCATCATCCGGTTGCAAAGATTCTGATCCAGATAAATAATTTTGCATGTAAATGCAACAACGATTTGAGCAAGATAAATCCACATAGAAATCTTAATTAACTCACTTTTTCAAAAATTTATGTCGCTACTTGGCCTTTAGCCTTATCTGTTAAAATGAAACACTGCAGCGGCCGTATTAAGGTGACACTTACTAAAGCAAACAACAATATTACATTTTAAATAATTCTGTGGTCTCATGCAATAACCGCTTAAGTCGACTTAAGAAGAATTAGAGTTATTAGTGGTATGGTGTTCGCGAATTAAAGCTACATATTTGTGTCGAACCAGTATCCGTCTAGGTAAACTAATAGAGAAGTTATTAAAGTGCATAATCGCCGAACTCGAAACTGTAGCTTATGTGTTCTTAAGAAGAATTGTAAACTATTATTTGTGTTGCATAATACGTCTATCTCGAGATAAGCGGGTATTGCAAACATATTTTCATAACAAAGCGGCACATTTTAGTATAAAGTAGAAATAGTTTAAGTCGAGAGATTATTGCAAAATGGAAAACTTACACAGTGGAACGATAACTAGAATTAGGGTTTCATTGTAAATTTGTTATGTCGCGAATAACGGGCCTCTATCGAGATAAGCGGTTATTGCACCCATTGTGTAACACGTGTGAGTTCTTAAGTCTACTTAAGTTTTTTTAGTACAATCAAATAGTACACATCCAATGCACCTGGATTTGATCTTGCAACCTTCCGATCGCAAGCAAGTCACTTTACTCGTCCGCCAAAGGCTGCTCTCGAACTACGACGACAATTTGCATAGTATGTAGCGTAGCTTTAACCTTTTTTCATAGCGGGTAAACGATTCTACCTTGAAGTTATTTTATCATGGCTCCCTACAATGCTTATTGGGAGGGCATTTAAAATAAGATTAGGAGCTTTAACTTCGTTGGTTGGAGTTGAAGTACTTCAACTGCTTATGATTTCTTTAATGTAAAAGTTACGCACTAAGTATGAACGCATTAATAAATTATATTTAAAAGTGTTCCATTTGAGTGAAAAGTTGCAGCAAGCAACTGTTTTTAATTTGGCGAGATCCCCAATTTCTGAAGAAATCTAAGCAGTTGTGTATTTTTCAATACGCAAATCAATAAAAATGGATTCGCCGAATTCGAAGTGTTTGCGTTTGATAATGCTGACTGTTAGGAATTTGAATCTGAAATTGATAACCATGAAAATAATCAGATTAGTATCATTGATTCAGAAGTGAAACACCAAGAAATCGATGAAACTATTTCAAGCACTGCAGAAGGTTCCTCTCGCGCTAATACACCAATTAAACGGAATAGTGGTAAAAGTTACGTAAACTCTAAAGGAAACGTAGTAGCAGAAAGATTTTTCCACCTTATAAATTACGAATGCCGCAGTAAGGGTAAGACTAAAATATCAACTTCTCTCCACAAAAAAGTATTTGATAGCGTGTGCATAATGTGAATGAGGGCGGAACAAATATTCAAATATGTCAAAAAGTTTTAAAAAAGCGTTGTGAAAAAAAATCGATAGTCCAAATTCAAGTTTTCGTGATAGACGGGTTCCGCAGCTGGATGGAACATGCTCTCTAAAGATAGAATAAGCAAAGCTAAAGAACACATTAACAGATTTCCAAGCTATGTGAGGCACTACACAAGGAGTGGCCCAAGCTGCAAATACTCTCACGCCGAGTTATCGCTTTCGAAAATGTATGCACTATTTTGTGACAAATATCCATCCCAAGCCACTGCTTGTGTTATATATTGGAAGGCTTTTAAGTGTACAGAATTTATTATATTTATTCTTAACTCGGTACGTTCATTTTTAGCAAAGAAAATTAAACTACATACTTATCAAATATGTGATAAATTGGAAACAAAAATACTTGTTGCTTATCAAGGCAACAGTCAAGATCTAGTTCAATACACTGAAAGAAAAAGACTGGTAAAATCATCCGAAATACAGGTCAATTCAACCGAAATTTCTGTCAGTTTTTATCCATCGCAACAAGATGTTGAATCAACTGCGCACAAATCGTTGATTCGTAATTGACCGTTTTAGTAGTCAAATGAACAAAAAAAAGTTGTTGAGTTGATGGAAATATAACACTAAAACTATAAAAAATACTATTTAATTGTCAAACTATTTCGTTATCAAAAGAATAAAGACTTGGGTGTCATTTTTGACTCCAAACTCTCTTTTTCTATTCACATTGATTTCGTTGTTTCAAAATTTGTTGCAATGGTTGGGTTCAGTAGACGTAACACCAGTGACTTTAAGGACCCTATGACGTTGAAGACACTTTATATATCCTTGGTCAGAAGTGGTCTTGAATATTTCTCAATAATATGGAATCCTTTCTATGAATCTAACTCCTATAAAATTGAGAAAGTTCCAAACATTTTTACAAAATTGCAGGCACAAGTTGCTTGGTCTTCAGGCTTTGCATGACAGACGACTTTTATCCCACTCATGCTTGCCTATAATGTAATAAACTTTAGTACGAATTGCTCTGATTTATCTACTTTGTTCATTCCATATATTCCACTGCGTGATCTTCGACATACTAGGTTATTTATCGAAATAACTCATAAAAGGAATTATGCTATGAATGAACCTATAACTAGGACTATAGATCTAGCAAATCCATTCAGTAGTGTTATTAATTTTAATAACAGCTTATACAAGTTTAAGCTTGAATTGTTTTCTATTTTTAACTAGTCTGTAAGAAAGCATGCAGTTATCGACATGTAAGAATTGAAGTAGATTATGGTCAGCGCAAAGCATTTATCATACACCAAAGGCATGACTCAATTGGGTAAATCCAATTTCAAGGGGTTGTGTTCGCAACCCTCTCAAGGGGTTGCCAGCACAATATATAGCTTCTCCAACCCAATTATCAACTCACCTAACCGTGGCGAATCCTGTTTCATTAACAGCCGAGGCTAAATCGTTCCCGAGATGGTCGGGCTTGTAGTACCTTAATAGTGCTTTGTTACCGGAACGTACCGGATCTATATCCGGCAAAGGGCCATCAACATCCGTAACACTCCCCAAAGCCTTCGGAAAGTGTCTTTATTGTTAATACAACAACAAAGCATTTACTTTTAGACTAAATGAATTAAATAAATAAATAAAATACGCGCACAAAGAAATGACTAGTAATTCAGATTGATATTATTGACAGGTTGACTTAGCACATTTTTTTTAACAGCTAACGACTTAGCACATTTACGCATCATTGCCCACAGCACGTAAAAATTAAAAATTTCAATATATTTTTATTTTTTGTGATCGATGTATTTTGAATTCAGTTTTAAAACTGCATTAAAATACGATTTAAAAAAAAAAGTGACTTAGCACATTTTCACATTAAGCTAACGATTTGAGTTTTCACTGAGAGCATTTCATGGCAGAAATACACTCGGAGTGCCTGCCGAACACTACCGAGGGGCGACTCTGTTTAGAAAATTTTTATTCTAATTGAAAAAGCTTGTTTCTAAAATTTTGATGTTGCTTTTTCCGGGGTGTAAACCCAGGGTCTTCAGTTGGGTAGGCGGAGCACGCTACCATCACACCACGGCGGCCGCCATATGAATACGTAAATATGTGAATACATAAATACGCATGCTTGCTACATATACGTACATATGAATATAGAAACGAATATAGTAGTAACAAAACTGATTCTCAATTCTTTCAGTTGCAGCTCAGCTCATACTCAATTTCTTCTCTCGCATGTAGTTGCCACACTTGATTGTTTTGAACAAAACTTGTATTATAAATGTTTTACGTAACATTTTAAAAAGAGAACTTGTAAGTTATAGAAAAGTAAAGAATCAAATCGCAGGAAGGTAATTAACCACTGGAGTAGTTTTACATGTAATTCGGCAAGTTTAATTTTCGTAACACTTTAAGTTGAAACGATTCCAAAACAACTCAAACTTTTTAATTATTAAATTGTGGAGCTTTTCGGCCGATTTTTTTGAAATAAAACCATAGTTTATTTTATCTTCTACGCGTTTCGACGCATATTCGCGGACACAAAATGTTTGAGCCTGGGCAAGAGAAGATGTGCGGTGTTTTTTATATATATATAATTTTCCATTGATTATACCCAGATGTGATATTGTAATAATTGTTAACTTAGTAAGTGCAATAGGGAAAAAATGTTATTTGATTCAATGTATAATGTAATTCGATTAATATAAATATCTTGTTTTTCGTATATTTATTAAAGCCTTCCTGAGGAAGACGCGAATATGCGTCGAAACGCGTAGAAGATAAAATAAACGATGGTTTTATTTCAAAAAAATCGGCCGAAAAGCTCCACAATTTAATAATTAAACTTTACTACCTGGCCCAATATAAAATAACTCAAACTTTTATTTTGTTGGGAACATCAACATTAAAAAAGTATTTTTTTTATTATCTTATTAGATTCGTTCCCGTGAGTGAAAATTCAGAAAAACTTGAAGAAAATGTTACTAACTTTGGAAAAATCCTGTTCTTTCAAGCAAAACTTTTGCAACAAGAGGGCGCAATTTTGCATTTCGCTTGGACGAGAAGTTGCAAAATTGGACCCGATAAATAGGTGTCCCAGTATCTCATAATTTTTTGCACAGTTAATTCAAAAAAAGGGTTTTTTCGTTTTGTATTGATAACTGAAAAACTAGTTTTTTATTGTTTTCCCATTTTGTGTGTCTTTTCGATTTGATGGTTTTCTTATTTTGGTGTTTTTTTTAACAAGTGGCACCATCGTCATAAGTACAAAGTAGAGAGCGCAGTGAGCGTGAAATTCTCTTTGAAATTTGCTCATGTATTGACAGTTGATCGCCTTTGAAATGACCTATAAGATCAGTTGTGTTAACAGAAAAATCAGTTTGATTAGGAATCTGTCAATTTTACAAAATGTTGCTACCTTAAGAGCGGCAATTTCTCTTCTGTTGAAATGACTAAACCAATTTGTTCGCTTGACAAAGAAATCGGTCGAATTCGATCAATTTCACCGAATCTCCGTTAAGTCAAGAACAACAGAACCGTTTTGTTGATTTAACTAGCACCATTTCTTTCAGTGTAATTGCAGAATGAGCGATCAGTGCACCATGAAACAGCGGAGTTGGCTTGTAACTCCCAATGGGTAGATAAAGGAACTACTGGCATAATATTTTACCTTCGACCTACAACAATGTTTGCCAACTCCTTTCCTGCGCAATTCCTTACGTTTTTATAAAAGGCAATTGTGGACTTTTCATTTAACAGTCAACGATTACACAACAAGATCTCCATATTGCTACATGTGGCACGATAAAAATCAGATCGCTTCATCTTAAGAACCTTCAGGGAGTGAACCATGTTCTGTTCCACAGTGACAATTGCGCTCAATGTTCACACCAGCAAATCACATTCCCAATACTATTTATAATATCGACCACAAGTTAATGGAACCAGGCCACACTGACATGGAGTGCGGCGTAGATCACGCGCTTATTGAAAGAAAGAAGAAAATCACAAATGCTAGAATACATCCTCCCCATGATTCGTATAATTTTGTTAGGTGTGTAGTACAAAAACCGTTTTTATGTTATAGAAATCGGTACAGTTAATTTCTATACATTTTCCTCGCTATTAAAATCAAAATATAAATGGAGACTTAGCAATCAAGATAGCGAAAGATTTCCTTGGAAAAATGTTACGATATAAAAAAAGGAATTTCGCTAAATTTACTATAAAACTAGTCTTAATGAAATTGGCCTTTCAAAGTTTTAAATATTATAAATAGAGGTTCAAATAAAATTTATTTAAAACAAGTAAGGAAGGCTAAGTTCGGGTGTAACCGAACATTACATACTCAGCTGAGAGCTTTGGAGACAAAATAAGGGAAAATCACCATGTAGGAAAATTAACCTAGGGTAACCATGGAATGTGTTTGTATGACATGGGTATCAAATGGAAGGTATTAAAGAGTACCATAGTTCTATAGGTGGACGCCATTTCGGGATATCGCCATAAAGGTGGACCAGGGGTGACTCTAGAATGCGTTTGTACGATATGGGTATCAAATGAAAGGTGTTAATGAGTATTTTAAAAGGGAGTGGCCTTAGTTCTATAGGTGGACACCTTTTCGAGATAACGCCATAAAGGTGGACCAGGGGTGACTCTAGAATGCGTTTGTACGATATGGGTATCAAATTAAAAGCATTAATGAGGGGTTTAAAAGGGAGTGGCCCTAGTTGTATATTTGAAAGCCTTTTTAAGATATCGACCAAAATG
Organism: Eurosta solidaginis; assembly: GCF_040869045.1. NCBI lineage: Eukaryota > Metazoa > Arthropoda > Insecta > Diptera > Tephritidae > Eurosta > Eurosta solidaginis. The sequence continues at coordinate 116,229,719 of NC_090319.1, read as the reverse complement.
TGTCGGGTACCGCTAATTTATTTATATATGCAATACTACGAAGAGTATTCCTGCCAAGATTCCAAGGGCTTTTGATTTCGCCCTGCAAAACTTTATCATTTTCTTCTACTTAATATGGTAGGTCACACCCATTTTACAAAGTTTTTTCTAGAGTTATATTTTGCGTCAATAAACCAATCCAATTACCATGTTTCATCTCTATTTTCATATTTGGTATAGAATTATGGCATTTTTTTGATTTTTCGTAATTTTCGATATCAACAATATAGGCGTGGTCATAGTCGGATTTCGGCCATTTTTTATACCAATAGAAAGTGAGTTCAGATAATTATGTGAACTGAGTTTAGTAAAGATATATCGATTTTGCTCAAGTTATCGTGTTAACGGCCGAGCGGAAGGATAGACGGTTGACTGTGTATAAAAACTGGCGTGGCTTCAACCGATTTCGCCCATTTTCACAGAAAACAGTTATCGTCATAGAACCTATGCCCCTACCAAATTTCACAAGGATTGGTAAATTTTTGTTCGACTTATGGCATTAAAAGTATTCTACACAAATTAAATGAAAAAGGGCGGTGCCACGCCCATTTTGAAATTTTCTTTTATTTTTGTATTTTTGTACCACCATATCATTACTGGAGTTGAATGTTGACATAATTTACTTATATACTGTAAGGCTATTGAATTTTTTCTTAAAATTTGACTTTTAAAAAAATTTTTTTCGTCATCCGATTTTGCTAATTTTTATTTGGCTCATACACAGTAATGTGAGTAACGTTCCTACCAAATTTCATCATGATATCTTCAACGACTGGCAAATTACAGCTTGCAAAACTTTTAAATTACCTTCTTTTAAAAGTGGGCGGTGCCACGCCCATTGTCCAAAATTTTACTAATTTTCTATTTTCCGTCAAAAGGTGAACCCACCTACCAAGTTTCATCGCTTTATCCGTCTTTTGTAATGAATTATCGCACTTTTTCTCTTTTTCGAAATTTTCGATATCGAACGGACGGACGGACGGACGGACATGGCTCAATCAAATTTTTTTCGATACTGCTGATTTTGATATATGGAAGTCTATATCTATCTCGATTCCTTTATACCTGTACAACCAACCGTTATCCAATCAAAGTTAATATACTCTGTGAGTTCTGCTCAACTGAGTATAAAAATTCCATTGCTTAATGAAAGGGTTAAATGACACTTAGCTCACTATATTAAATATAAACACAGATATGAGTGCAATGCCCCGAATTTTTCTTTTACTTTTTCTAATTTATGGAGTGAGCTTTTATATTAAAAACTGTATTTATTGTTACATAAAACTAACAATTGAAATATTTATCTGGAGTCTGTATATTTCCGTTTTGAGTTGAGTCGTTAGGTTTGTACGTTTACTGTTTGCAATAAAAACCGATATAAGTTAGGCTGATATTTAAATCAAAATCTACAATAAAGGCTTAAGTCGATGTAAGATGTAAGTGCACATATTTTAAAATTTGCAATAACCCACAAAGTTATTGAAGTGCAAAAATTTCTTGTAATACACATACGTTTAAAAAAAGAGTTTGTGCCCTTTATTAATCTTACTTTAAGCCATCTGATTCACGAACTGTTGATTGAGTATCTGTTTTAAACTTTTTCAAATATGAATTTAAACCGTAAATATTAATTTGCGGCAAACTTAGACTTAAGACTTAGGAGGTTATTAGAAAAAAGCACAGAATTTATACCTCATTTATTGGCAATCTATAAGCACAAAAAAATGTATAGCTAAGCAGCCGGTTCCGAGAAAAGTGAGTGTCTGCTGGCTTGAGACCAGTGTTGCCAGAAAAAAAAATATTTGGGGCTAGAATCTAAAAAAAAAAGCTAAAAGAGCTAAATTTCTTCAAAAAAAATCTAAGACCTGTTGCAAAAAGAGCTAAAGTATAGGTATATAGAATGTTATGTTTATTATTCTATATTTATTAATTAAAACTAAAAAGAACAATGTCTTCTCTTAAAAGAGAAAGTCCCAAATTAAATTATGCGTTGAAATTCAAAGTATTACTAGACGTTGGCTGTAGTTGCTAAAACTCAGCTGTTCTATGATGTTGCCACATATTGCGGTAGGGTTCGATTTGGGTAGTCACTACACCACCCCCTTTCCAGAAAATCCGCCGATGTGCTGGCATCAATACTGGTGGCTTGTGTTATTGCTGCTAATTCATCTCAATCATTATCGTGGATATCTTTGGGGTATTTGTTAACAACCAGATATGGCCTGTCGTAAGGTGCTTTCAGCGGCTTTTTAATTGTATCGTCGCGTAGAAAAACATGGCTGCATGAGGGCAGATCCTGGGGAACAAATACCCCATGCTGTGACGTTTGTATTGGTCGAACGGTCTCGAAATGCCGTCATAGTTTTCGTAAAATATTATGTTGGTTGTTTGGAAATTATTCCTTGATTTGTGTTTGCAACTGCGTTTGCGTATGCGTATGCGTTATCGATTCTTTGCTTTCAAAGTATAAGTTTGCTTTGTTTTTTAAATCCACCAACACGTCGTAGTGTCTTAGGAAATCCGCACCTATTATAGGATGCGCAACGTCGGCGATTATGAAACACCACTGAAATGGCCGTCGTAGGCCGAGATCTAATGTTATCTGTCGTTTGCCGAATGTATTAATTGTAGTATTGTTTGCAGCAACCAGTTTCATTGCGTTTGGTTGCATACTCTCACCGTGACGTTTCGGTACAACCGAAACTACGGCGCCCGTGTCGATGAGAAATTTCATTGAAGACGTTCTGTCTCAAATGTAAAGGCGGCTGGAGTTAATATCCTCCTCCGACATAGCCGCTTTGTACGGAGGGCTGACTAGTTTTCCGAAAGCTTTGGTGTGAAAGCGCATGGTGGCCGACACCGTGTTGCATTCTTGCCGAAAATATGATGATACTAACAGATATCGCGGTTTGTATCCCGTGTGTCCTCACTGCGTGAGCTGGTGGGTCGTGCTTGTTGCCGAGGCGCTCCGATCCGTTGCTGTTTATACGTTACCTCCCGCTTCTCTAAACGATCTAGCCTATCCACCAACTCTGACATGGCTGCTGTTACATCGTCACTTGGTTTGCAATGGGTGGCGAGGAAATAATGTTGCTGGCATGTGCCAGTACAGCTGAATCGATTTCAGCTGCCGATCCCTCCTCTGCTACAGCGACCGTTAGCCGCCGCGCTCCTTCTTTTCCCACCATCTTGGCACGGAAAGCTGCTGCCTTGAAGTACAATTGGAAGCACAATTGGATGAACAGAAACACACACATGGCGTCACAAATTGCAGAACAATTAAAAGAGCAACAGGCACGCATAACATTACAACTCGAAGTACAGGAAGAGCGTATCTCAACGAAGCTAGAGGCACAGGAAACAAAAGTCTCATCGCAGCTGGAGGTTTTTAGGGAACGACAAGATAAAATGGAGGCCGAGATGGATGCTTTGAAAGATCGTACACAGGAGTTGCAAATAAATCGCCCAGCAGTTTCAGCGAGTAATCCAAAGGTAAAAACACCATCCTTCTGTTCCTTTCCAGGTCTTTAAGCTACAATTTGAGAAGACCGCAACAGTAAACAACTGGAATGCTGAAGATAAAGTCGCTGCACTCTTCGTAGCCTTGAAAGGACCAGCTGCCGAAATCTTACAGACTATTCCAGAGTACGAACGGAACAGTTATGACGCATTGATGGCTGCTGTAGAACGACGTTACGGAAGCGAACACAGGAAACAAATCTACCAAATAGAATTGCAAACCCGCTACCAAAAATCTTACGAGACTTTGCAGGAGTTTGCTTCAGACATTGAAAGATTGGCTCATCTTGCAAATGCGGACGCACCTGTGGAATACACTGAAAGGGTAAAGATTCAGTTTTATAAATGGCATACGGGACGTCGAAACAAAGCGAGCTACATACGCAAGCGAAAAGCAAACATTTGCTGAAACGGTATCCTATGCACTGACTCAGGAAACAGCGTCACTTTTGAGTAAGCCCGCATACAAAGCTCATCGCGTGGAAGTGGAAAGGCCAGACTGGGTAGACAATTTTGGAAGCAATAAAAGGAACGCAGCAGAAAAACGATGGTGGCGTCAAATTCTTTAAATGTGAAAAGCCAGGGCACATTGCACGTTATTGCAGTACCAACCCTAACAGTTCCAACAATGTGGGTGGTTGTAAACAGAGCTGAAGGAGATGAGCAAATCTCCAAGTCCACTCAATCGTTAAACTAAAGAGAGTCAGCCGCAAGGGGCGACAGCTGGCTCCCTCAATTGAATGCCCCATAATCTCTATCTCGCAAATTGGAAGAAGGCCAAACAATCTTACTGTCGGAGGACATGTGGATGGAAAGGAACGTTTACTGACTGTAGATACGGGTGCATCTCATTCCATCATTCGAGCGGATTTAGTCAACAAGAAGATAAGACCATTGCATGGAGCAAGATTGCGTACAGCCACTGGAGAAGACAGCACGGTTCTAGGAGAAGTATCATGTGAAGTCGCAATTGGGAACGTCACGGTAGTACACAATTTTATAGCGGCAGAAATTGTTGATGAAATCATAATTGGAGTGGACTTCTTAATCGACCAGGGCATCAAGATCGACATGCAAAGCAAGACGATGCGATATAAAAACATGGATGTACCACTTAATTTCGGCTACGAGAGAGGCTACAGCAGTAAGCGAGTGCTGGTGGAAGAGTCAGCAAATACCACCAAAATCCGAAGCAATCATCTGGGCAAAGGTTGGTGGAGATTGTGGGGCAAACAAATTGTGGGTTGTCGAGGCAGCAAACAAATCAACACCGAACATACTTGTAGGAAAAACCTTGGCTATAACAAAACAGGATGGACGTATCCCGGTACGAGTACTCAATGAGTTCAAGTCACCACTCAAACTGATCAGAGGAGCTATTTTGGGAAGATGCCAAGAGGCTGAAGTAATAATCAATTGTGAACAGCTCCAGGAAGAGGTTTCAACTAGCAATATTGATCTTTCAGATGACATCATGCCATGGACAGAGGGACTAGAGGAAGACTATCAGAGTAAGGCAAAGCCACTGCTCCTAAAGTACGGGAACATATTTGACCAAGATGGCTCCAAACCAGGCCCCACCAACGTTGTGAAACATCAAATTGGCACTGGAGATGCGAGGCCGATCCGTCAAGCTCCACGTAGTGTTCCACTAGCGAAGCGGGAAGTTGTGAGTCAAATCATACAAGAAATGAGCGACAGCGGCGTCATCGAACCATCAGCTAGTCCATGGAGCTCACCTGTTGTACTTGTGAAGAAGAAGGATGGGAAAATGAGGTTTGGCGTGGACTACCGCAAGTTGAACGACGTCACGAAAAAGGATAGCTACCCATTGCCAAAAATTTACGACACTCTGGACTCGCTCTCTGGTACGAAATGGTTTTCCACACTGGACTTATAAAGTGGCTACTGGCAAGTGGAGGTGAAGGAGGAAGACAAAGAAAAAACCGCCCTGAGCGTCGGAGATGGTCTTTGGCAATTTACAGTAATGCCTTTTGGACTTTGTAATGCACCAGCTACTTTTGAGAGACTCATGGATCAGGCATTGGAAAACATGCTTGGTATACCTGGACGACATCATCGTATTGGGCAAGAACTTCGATGAACATCTTAAAAACTTGGAGGAAGTTTTCCAGAGAATAGCTGGCGCTGGTTTGAAAAGGTTTAAAAAGGAAGTAAATTATTTGGGTCACAAGGTAACGACAGAAGGTATCCGTACAGCGAATGAAAAGATAGAGGCAGTAAAGGATTGGCCAAGACCACAGAACTTGCATGAAATAAGAAGTTTCCTTGGGCTGTGCACATATTACCGGCGATTTGTACCAAACTTTTCCAGCGTAGCCCATAGCCTCCATGAGCTTACAACAAAAAAATAATTAAAAAAAATTGTTTAAGTTAAACGGTTTTATTGAAAACAATACTTATATGAAGTAATAATAATACGAAAAGCTAGAAAATAATTAGGTAGGTCCTAGGTACTAGTCATCACACTCCTTATCAATCTATGGCGTTGATCAGACAATTAAATAAAAGCGTTGGGCGCGTGAAATTTCTAAAAATGTGACTGATTAAGGTTCAGTTAGTTTTACTTATGACTATCAGTAGAAATATGACGCGTCCAACGCTTTTATTTAATTGTCTGATCAACGCCATAGATTGATAAAAAGTGTGATGACTAGTAACTAGGACCTACCTAATTATTTTCTAGCTTTTCGTATTATTATTACTTCATGTAAGTATTGTTTTCAATAAAACCGTTTAACTTAAACAAATTTTTTTAATTATTTTATTTTCAAGTTTTTAGTCTTTATTTAATTGTCTATTATTTCTCATTCTATTTAGTTCATTTAGTGACTCATTATTACAAGGACTCTTTCCTGACAATTTGTTACAACATAAGTCCTCAATACATAATCCTTCCAAAGACTTTACTCGACTCTGCGCCACGTATGCTTGTCCCTCCTCCAACTCCAAAATATTTTGATGTCACTTCTACCGGACTGTATGCAATATTTGTTCCAAATATGAGCCAAATCGGGCCACAAATACGATTTTTGCCAATATCTCGATCCATGCGCCACCTAGCGGCGATTTTCTTTCAAAGGTCGTTTTCTATACTTGTAGGTATTAAGTGTTCCAAATATGAGCCAAATCGGTCCACAAATACGATTTTTGCGAATATCTCGATCCATGCGCCACCTAGCGGCGATTTTTTTTCATAGGTCGCTTTCTATTCTTGCATGTATTATGTGTTTTAAATATGATCCAAATCGGGCCACAAATACGATTTTTGTGAATATCTCGATCCATGCGCCACCTAGCGGCGATTTTTTTTCTTATTATTGCATTGTCATCGGGTTCTGAACTATATTCCAAGTTTCATGCTTGTAGCTTATCGGGAAGTTACTTAAATTTCAATTACAAGATTCGTTCACAACGGCCGTGCAGTGGTGCATGCGGCCATGCGGCCTGTCAACTCAAGCTAAATAAAACCGTTTAAAAATAAAGCTTTTGAATGGAAGAAGGAGCAAGAAGTGGCTTTCCAAACATTGAAAGAGCGTTTGTGCACTGCCCCAATGTTGGCATATCCGATTCCAGGAGCAACCTTTATTCTAGACACAGATGCGAGTGGATATGCTATAGGAGGCGTTTTAACACAACTGGTCGATGGACAGGAGAAGGTAGTTGCATACTACAGCCGTTCGATTGGAAAACCAGAGGAACTCTTGCGTTACACGGAGAGAGCTGTTGGCATTGGTAGAGTGCATTAAACATTTTCTCAAATACCTCTACGGCCTGCGATTCCGCGTCAGGACAGATCACGCAGCGTTGAAATGGCTTCTGCAGTTCCGTAATCCAGAAGGACAATTGGCACGGTGGATCGAGCGGCTACAAAGCTATGACTTTTCCATTGAGCATCGGAAAGGTGGTACCCATGGGAATGCCGATGCAATGTCACGAAGACCATGTAGTTTGGAATGCAAGCACTGTTCAAAGGCCGAGGCTAAAGAAGGCATTATAGATGTCCGGCTAACGGCTATAACGTGTAGGATGAATAGGACAAGGAACAACTAAGAAAGTGTCAGCTAGAAGATACAGATCTGTCACATGTTATGTGCAAGGGCTCGAACGAAATGAAAGATCAAACAGAGAAGAGATGTCAGCAGAGAGTCCCATTGCGAAGTCATATTGGGCACAGTGGAACAGTTTAGAATTGATATCCGGTTGCTGGCATCGAGTATGGGAGAGTCAGGATGGTCAATGCAAGAAGAAGCTGATAGTTGTTCCCAGAAAGAGGATTCCTGACGGGCTCAGCGAGCTGCATAATGGTCCAAGCGGAGGTCATCTTGGAATCACGAAGACGCTCGAGAAGATTCTATTGGGATTATTGCCGTCAGTCGATCACTGAGTGGATTGCAAACTGCGAGGTTTGCAGCAGAGCGAAAGGACCCAGAACCCGAAGTCATGGCCAGATGAAGCAATATAACTCAGGTGCGCCATTTGAAAGGACCGCTATGGATGTCACAGGTCCATTTCCTACGAGCAACTGCGGAAACAAATATGTACTGTTGGTTACGGATTATTTCAGCAAATGGCCAGAGGTATACCCAATCCCAAATCAAGAAGCGGAAACAGTAGCATAAGTGTTTATAAACAATTGGGTTGCAAGGTATGGTGTACCAATGGAGTTACATTCTGACCAAGGCAGGAATTTCGAATCAGCTGTGTTCCGGGAAATGTGTAAATCATTGGGAATTCGAAAAACACGGACAACTGCATTGCATCCTCAGTCCGATGGTATGGTGGAACGATTCAATGGACCTTCTTTGACGTTCAGTGACTTATTTAAGGAATATAAATTTACCCTCAATCCTTGCTTACTTTTGAATACATTCACTAGCATTAACAAATTTGTTTCCATTCCTTGTTTCATCCAACCGACATTATATATGGATATATAAGAGCACTTGGAAGGTTAAGGTCACTAAATTCTAGTAGTGCTTTACAAACATAGTATAGATTAAGTCCTCTGCATATGTTCCCTTTTATTTGCGTTAATGTCCCGTCCGTTAGCCAGGACTTACCAATTTATAGGTATAGGTTGGTATCTTCAGAACAGAGTAGGGCATTGACATTGAAACAATACTATACTAGCTTCACTCGGCGTACGTTGTAACGCCCGAGATCGAATGAATGTTGCGTTATTTTTTCTGTTTTGCTTGTTGATAATTTAATTTATTGTTCAGTAAATTGAATTAAATTTTGTACGCATATTTGGTGAAATTTTCCGTTAAAACATTTTATTGTAATGCATGTGGGTACACAATAGTTTTGGTTTACTCGTTCGGTGCAAAGATAAACAAATTTTTTGCCGTTCCAACTCTAGAGCAAGCAACATATAGCTGGCCATGGGAAAAGCACAGACTCTCTAAATTTAATCCTGCAACAGTAAGCGATTGTCCTTGTGCTTTGTTGATTGTAATTGCAAAAGCAAGGCGTACAGGAAACTGTAAGCGCTTAAAATGGAATGGCAAATCTGTAGGAATCATTAGGGATCCGTGGTATGAGCACATCTTCACCTTTGCTTTTACCGCTGATGATTGTTGCTTCGATTACATTCGGCATTAATTTCTAAACGCAAAGTCTGGTTCCATTGCACAATTTTGGTGGGTTTAAATTCCGAAGAAGCATGATTGGTGAGCGAATTTTCAAAGTTGATATATGCTCAGGCATTCCTTTTGGTTCTAAGGAGTTTAGAAATTGAATTGGATAATTCACAATTTATCTTCATCTGTAACTGTGTCGATCGATTTATATTTCGCCATTTCACCATGAAATTGGTTTTGAATGCGATCATTGATTTTGTTAACATGATCATTTTTAGGAGCTAAGATAGTTCGTTCGCATAGCCAAAAAACAAAAACATTTAAATTTAAAATTCTTAATTCTGAAATATGAAATATGAAAAATATGGATAATTCACAATTTGATCTTCATCTGTCGATCGATTTATATTTCGCCATTTCGCCAGGAATTTAGTTTTGATGCGATCATTGATTTTGTTAACATGATCATATTTGGGAGCTAAGATTGCTCGTTCGCATAGCCAAAAAAAACTTAAATTTAAAATTCTTTATTTTGAAATATGAAAAACCTTCGTCTTGATCGAAGGAACCTATATCCGAAATTTGGTGATGATTGAAGTGTGGGAAATACGTATCCAAAGGGAAAACACACAGAATTTGATTTTTATAGAAGATGTAGACAGACTGAAACAAAAAAGTTTTTTAACTGCGGCAGATTACTAAACGTCCAAAAAGCATAACAGCCAAACTCAACAATGCAGTCAAACTTTAGGTGTTAAAATAACTTAAGTTTGTACGGCAGTCATAGTTCTGAAAAATCCCATTTGTAGGGAAGGTGCCACGCCCCCTTTGATAGTTCGTTTGCATAGCCAAAAAACAAAAACATTTAAATTTAAAATTCTTAATTCTAAAATATGAAAAACTTTCGTCTTGATCGAAGGAACCTACAGCCAAAATTTGGTGATGATTGAAGTATGGGAAACACGTTTCCATAGGGAACACACACACAGAATTTGATTTTTATAGAAGATGTAGATAGACTGAAACTAAAAAAAATTTTTAACTGCGGCAGATTACTAAACGTCCAAAAAGCATAACAGCCAAACTCAACAATGCAGTCAAACTTTAGGTGTTAAAATAACTTAAGTTTGTACGGTAGCCATAGTTCTGAAAATTCCCATTTGAAGGGAAGGTTCCATGCTCCTTTTTTCCCCATTCCACATTTTACTGGAGGTGTTACGACTTAACTTCATATAGCTCCTTACCAATTTTCATTATCCTACCATTACTATATCCAGTATAATATATTCCATTTGCTTGGGAGGTGCCACGCCCCCTTTTTCCCAATTCCACATTTTCTTGGTGGTGTCAGGGATTGACCTCATATAACTCCTTACTGAATTTCAATGTTCTGACATGTATATCTTCAAAGTTATGTAGTACCAACGATTCCATTTGTATGGGAGGTGCCACGCCCCTTTCATATATCGAAATTATTTTTAGCCTAAAACCTTCCCGTTGATCGAAGGAACCTATAACCAAAATTTGGTGATGATTGAAGTGTGGGAAACACGTTTCCATAGCAAACATACACACAGAATTTGATTTTTATATATATATAGATTAACAATATCCATAATGACCTTCATGTGATACCCGAATAGTAAAAACGTATTGTAGGGCTACCCCTGATCCATGGCAAGATATTCAAAACCATCATCCACCATACTCGAATTTCAATCTGAACGCGGAGAGGATATAATATCTAATTTAAATACAAAGATATGTAATGAAGATATCTTTAATAAACAAATTATTGTAAGAAGTGTCTAAAACTCATTAAAATTTATGAATGTTTAAAATCAACAGACGAATAAATCATTTTGAATTTCGGCGTCACAAGATTAGCGGAACATAAATTTGGGAGTTTGACTGTACTTATGGCTTAACACTTTATAACCTAATTACTTACTGCCATCATTTAACAATGCCTTACATTTTTCATATTTTTTCAAAATGATTAAAGTAAAACAGGTAAGTCAATTTTCAATTAAACTTACCCAGCTGTTAAGATATTCCATTGAGTAAGATATTAAATGCGAATTACCACTTACTTGACAGAATAGGTAAGTATTTTTGAAGATAAGACGCACGTCTGATACAAAGCCAGCAATATCTTTATAGTGGTTTGGGCTAGATGGGTCCAATCTTGTCCGTATGACATCCAAAGACATAGGGCTACGTGTATTAAACAAATCAAAAATAAATTATTGAAACAAAAGAATAAGAGCGGAATTCATGTAAGAAATTGTAAATAAAAAACTCACCTGGAAATGATCTCATAATAGGCTGTATTGGTAGGTGATTCCGGCTCGCGGAAGTGTAAGCTCTGCTCATATTGACAATACAATTCGAGACAAATGCGTTGCATAATCTGTAACTCAAGTCGACTTAGTTCGCCGGGTACTTTATGTGTATTTTCAGCATTATTGGCCAAATCTTTTAGGTTTACACATAAAAGACATTGCCAACTTTCGCTTTCATCTGGTAACGAACTGATAGCAGGTATATGACAATTCTGATGGAACACTTTTGGGCACTTGTCGCAGCACATTAGCTCTCCACCATCAAGACAAACAGCACACCAATCTTCGTTCGGATCGTCTTTTTGATCATTTTTATTATTAACTAATTAGTTTTCAGTTTATTCGAGTATTTTGTATTTATAAGGTAGTTGGATTAAATATTTTTGTATTTGGTATACGTATAGATGTATTTGGCAATAATGATTAGTATGCATTATTTAAAGAGACGAAAGTAATTCGATTACGATACGATACGATTTTATTTGATTCGAGATATGTTTGAAAAAGAAACAAACAAAGCAGAGTTACAGATGATTGTAGAATAACTTAGAAATTTACGAATGAAATATTTAAATAAATTTATTAGTTTTTGTGCTATTGATATTGTTGTGAGATATATTAAACTGTAAGCGAATTTAAGTTTTTTTGGAGCAAATTCGTTGGAAAGTGTTTATGTCAATAGTCAGTCAGTTTTTCAGCAAAAGAGTAATACTTCAATCAACAATGAATTAAATGAGAATAAAACCAAATATAAACTATATTTATAACCTTATAAGATATATAACCGATACATTTCGCAAAGGCCATAACCAACATTTATTTCGGAGCAGCGGTTTTCACAGGTATTGGAATTATTTATTACATTTATTTAGTACAATTTGAAAGTGTTACTACCAATAAAAACAGAAGAGTTATGCCATTTTTACAAAGCCATGCAGTGAATGTGAAAATGAAATGTTCTTTGCTTCTCATGTAAAATTTTATATTTGTTGGTTAGGTCCTTTGTAAATTAAAATAACGATATACAAAATGCCTCATCTGCCGAGCATCTGAACGAGTTAAAAATTTATTTTCTTTAAAACCGTCCCTCGTTAAATGCATCCGGTAATGTCCAAAGTTAAGTACAAAAGAGAGCCACAAACTGAAATGATGCTATTAGACATGATAACAATAGACAAAAGCTAAGATATTGTGGGAACGATCGCTCCAGAACAGGTAACATGGAAAAACGTTTTGAATGCCATCATGATTGATGCTTTGCGTTGTGGAAAAATATTGCTGGTGACATTAATGTAATAAGCGTAAAACTCTTTTCTTTTTCACTGGAAAATTTTTGGAACAGTACATTGGGAGGTGATTCCAATTGAAACTGAATAATTATTTTTACTTAGAAGAAATTTTAATATATTTGTGTGGAAGCGTATTTAAGGAGTCCCTAACTAAAACACAGCTAGTGACTCATAACAAACTCTTCAATGAATGATAAAAAGTTCCCAGATTTAGATGGATACACATTTTCAAATTGTACTCATAACATTATACCCACCCAGCATTTAAATGATTTCATTTTGAATTTTCCTTCCTCTAAATACAATTTGATTACTCCTGGTGACTAATACTGAGTTACATACAATAAAGCAAAAGATATAATCAAATATGTTTCCTTTTGAAGATCAAAAGAAGATCAAAGAATTCGGGTTATTTTAAGTTTTCATAAAAACCAGGTACGTATAATAATTATTATTTTCTTTATTTCGACCAAAAAAATCTGTATGTTCTGAATACTGCACAATAACTTTGGGTATATCACCATATTTGACTTTGCATCATCTGTTGGAATCTGTAATGGTGTTTTATTTGTAGATTTTGATCCAAAAAAAAAAAATCAAAAATAATTTTTTCTTTTGATTTAAGCTTTTTCGAATCAAAACAATAAAAAAATTGATTATAATAATTGGATCACAAACAAAAATGTTCCCTGATTTTTAAAATTGTGATAACTAAAAAAGTTAGTTTCATTTTAATTTTTTTACTGAAGAATTTCATAACTTAATAAAATAATAAAACTCAAAACTCCTCCTAACTCCTATGAGGACTTTCAACTTTAAACGAATTTTCATCTTGCTCTGCAGTTGGTGATCCTCAAAAAAAAAGGAGTAATAAAATTTTTTACTTTTGATGATCACAAACTGAAAATCATTTTTCATTGATGCTGTTCCCGAGATGTTCTAGTCACCAAATGTGACTACCCAGAGAACACACTCAAAGCAGGGATCTAAATGTTAGAAATTGTGAGCAGCTTAAACCACAGGTAAGGTTAGGTTGAACTGGCCGTGGGGGCCTCACGTAGATTGAATTAGACTAAAGTGTTACCATAAGTTTGCTCAACGACCAAACTGAAAAACCCTATCGAAATCAGGGCCCATGTTCCAAATAACTACGTCCTCTGGGCAAATACTAGATGCTTTCTAGGGCCTATGGTACTTGCTGCTTCTAAGTTTGCTAGCTGTGCCACTCCTAATAACCGAATTTTTAGCCTTGCGAGCGCAAGGCACGAGCACTAAACGTACTTGATCTCCAACCACACGCACTTTCTACATCTGCTATCACTATAAATGCCTAATTTTAAAGCATGTAACATCAGAATGCAGCGTCCAGACGAAGTGCCTATCATGAGCCTACAGTCCCCTCTTTTCATAGAGTATAGGAGCAGCTTTGTTAGTCTAAGGTTGTGAGACCTGCATATGGTTTTCGACGCTTTGCAGCCCGGCGCTTTGTTCCACGCCTTTCCCGCCCGATCGCTAGTGTACAATCTCGTCTTCTTTTAATCTCCTCAAATCTGATTGGAACGTCTACGGTACAGGCTTCGAGCGATGCGCGCTATTTAGCTAGCTTATCCGCTCTTCATTTCCATCTATACCAATATGTTCAGGGACCCAATATAGATGTATATTTATTGCTGTCCCGAGTCTTCCTGGGATTGCTTATACTTTAACACACTAAGATGTTGTACTAAGTACTAAGAGATACTATAGCGTTAATTTCTGTTTAGCAGTCAATGTAAAAACTGACGCAGCTGCAGTTTAAGCTATTTTCTCCAGTGTTTCTACTGCTGTAGTAACGCCTACTACTGCCGTCTGAAAAACACAACAGTGATCTGACAGCTTGTAGGATTTGTTAATTTTCGGATATGCGTAGTATACCGCATAATGTACTCCTTCCATTTATTTGGAACCATCGATATACCCGTGTTGTGCCTTTACGCCAACCTTCCACCTCTATCGTTGCTCTAAGATACTCACCGAAATGCAGGTAGGGAGCTAAGTAGTCTATCCGACCAATAACTGATGACGCTATGCTACTATGACCGTATGGTCCCCGCTCAAACAGCCCCGAGGCATTAAGTATCGTTGCATTTGTTGGCGCTATGTTCGCCACGCCTTCAGGTAGATTGGCATACAGTGCGGCCTTCGGGTTTGTTTTCAATGCTCATGCGGAGCATTGGTAGCCTCGTACCCCCTCTAATTTGACGTACATTCTGTTTTGAGCGGCCGTACACCAAACAAGGACCAAAGGTTTTTGTTGTTGTTGTATCGACAAGAACTCTCTCCGAAGGCCTTGGGGAGTGTTATCGATGTTGATGGTCCTTTGCCGGATGCAGATCCTGTACGTTCCGGTAACAAGCACCCGACCATCTCGAGAACGATTTAATTTGGCCACATTGAACTTTCTAGACCATACCGCCCCACCCCCTAGTTTGGTGACGAACTGCGGGTCGCCCGAGCCTCGCCTGCAAATATGTGTATAATACATGCACATTTGTAACAGGATTCGACTCGCATAGGTGTGGTTGACAACTGGGTTGCGGAAGCTTTGACTTGTGGTTATCAACCTCTTGAATCCCTCCACTCTATACTATTTCTTATTTCTTTCAACACAAAAGAAATATATTCTTTACTATTCCTCTTCTATTCAAAAGCTATCGCTCCAAAAATGAAGTTGGAATACTAGTATAACGACTAAAATGTTTACATTCCGATTTGGTAAAAGTAGTTAAACGTTCAGTTACGGAATTCATTATTTAGATGCTTGGCGATTTACATAAAGATTTTGATGTTGGTTATTGATTATTCTTAAAATGAGCCAGTCGTTCAACCGACAGCAAACTAAATATGTGAAAAATTATAATACTGTATTCTTTAACATTTTTCTTACCTTCTTGAGTATTAGATAAGTCAGTTGAGCTGTGTACTTGTGGCGATGTTGTCTTGGTACGCCCTTCTGGCAGCACTTGAACTCCGTTCGAGTCCAATTTGGCAATCGTAGCCATTAGATCGTTTATAGAATCATCACGGACCTTGTCGATTGGCTCAGTAAAATCCTTTGCGTTCTAAATATTAAAAATATAAACATCTATTATTTTTTGATGTCCCGTAAAACATTGGAGCAACTCAGTTGCTAGATTCCGTAAAAATTTAAATGATCCTACTGCCCACCTCATTAGTGCTCGGACTTGGCGTCTTTGGATTTGTAGATGTGACATTAGGTAAAATGGAAACAGCTGGTCCGAGTCCAAGCGAGGCAGTTTGCATGCTAGAAGTTCCTTGCATATTATGCGCCGATGAGCTGCCATTTGGTGGGGTAGTATTCTTTAGAGTATTTGGAGATTTAAGGGAAATTTTAAAATTTTCCCCCTGACGACCATTGGCAAACTGCATGAGGGGACCTTGTTGAGGACATGCTAATTAAACATGATAAACAAATAATTTTTTATTTAAAAAAATCGCATTATCCAAATTTCAAAAAATATTGTGTCTCACCGCTTGCTTGCTGCGCCGACTGCGGTATGTGCCATTTGGCCATGCTGTGCATGCTGCTCAGGCTGTTCATTTGTGGCGATGTTTGTGGGGGACCTGGACTGAAGCCAGGCTGATTCCCATGAAACCCCAAGTTCTTAAAAAAACCAATGTTTAAGTTAAAAAATTATAAACGCGTATCGCTACTACAGACATAAAATTACGTACAATCGTTTATCAGAGAGAAAATCTCACATTCTAGAAGGCGCATTCTTAATACCTATACAGGAAAATGAAAACGTGTTAATATGGCTGACTTTGTAAATACATATTGCAAAGTATAAGCAGCGAGTTGTTGCGCAACCAATTCAGAGCGTAATGGTATAATTGCGTTACAAACGTATGCATTAAATATTCCAGATGTTTATGAACACAGCTATGCATTCAGGAACTGTCAAAGTTGTAACAATAAGCGGAATATTAGGAAGTTTATTAATTGACTAGCAGACCCGGCAGACGTGATTCTGCCCTAAATTTGGTCTATCTGCATACATTTTAATAAGCTTTTTCCGTCTGACTGCCCTCCCCCCTCTTCACTTTTTCCTAATCCTTTTATTCATTCCACCCTCCGTCTTTTTCGCTTCATCTATCTCCATCTTCGTCTCATTCTATCTCTTTCTGAGTCTCCTTCCCTCTTTTCTCTTCTCTCAAGTTATTCTCATTCTTCTTCATCCCTCAATGCCAGTCCCAGAGGGTGGTATGTAATTTATTCCAATCCTAATCCCAGTCCCAGACCGACTCTGGTCTACTTCTCGGAAAAGGGATCGTAAATACTAATATAGGCAAATTTATATACCAAATATCAGGCAAATCGAATAGGACGTATGCAAATAGGTATGTGGGTATTATTAATTAATGTCTTTATTACGGCTTCGCATGCATATTTATCAGTTTTGCCAGGCTGATGCGACTAAATCGATATCACAATGAAAATTACTTTAAAGATCTCAGCAACAGCTTTCATATGATATCCATATTACACACACATTCTGGGGGTATCCGGGTCCACGTTTTGGCCTAAATCTTGAGACCCTAGTCACTCAGCGGTATAAAAATTACTCTGTACTAAAGCATACATCAACAGCTTCAGCTTGATGCCCATAATGTAAAAACACATTCTAGTGTTACCCTGATCCACGTTCTGGCCTATATCTCGAGACCCTAGTCACCAATAGGTATGAAAATTACCCTGTACAAAAGCACTCATCAACAGCTTTTATTTGATATCCACATTGGATAAACACTGTCTAGGCGTACCCGGGTTCACGTTTTGGCGTATATCTCGAGACCCTAGTCACCCAGGGGTACAAAAAATACCCCGCATCAAAGTACTCATAAACAACTTCCATTTGATACCCATATTGTACAAACACATCTCAGGATTACCCAGGTCCACGTTTTGATCTCAATACCCTAGACAGAACGGGATAAAAAGTATCCTATGTCCGTCTCTTGGTTCTAAGCTACCTCTCCACCAATTTTCAGCCAAATCGGTTCATCCGTTCTTGAGTTATGAATAGTGTAACTAACACCACTTTCTTTTATATATGTGGATGTAATTATTTACGACCATCACATTAGAAACTTCAAAAATAGCAGTATTTCTCCACTGTTTAATGGATGTTATTATACATATAAACCTTCCTCTTCAATCGCTCTATCTATTTAAAAAAAACCGTATCAAAATCCGTTGCGTAGTTTTAAAGGTTTATGCATTCAAAGGGACATAGGGACAGAAAAAGCGACTTTGTTTTATACTATGTAGTGATGCAATAGGATTGGCTGAACTAATTAAAATATTATGAAGAAAAAAGTTGATGATAGAGGCGCTATATTCAAAAATAACAACCGATGCACATGAAAAATAGTTGCGAACACGTAAACGAATATACTGCATTGCCAATAAATAAAGCAGTGCTGCGAAAGAACATTATGCTTTATCACAATGCTTTGCAATATGCATTTAGGAGGTAAGCCTGTATTTGATAAATTAAAAATACGCATCAACACAATATTTTTAAGTTCAAATTTTGGCATGCGCTTTCTTGGCAGTTTATTATGTTATTTATTATGTTAAATGTTGCGTCTTCCTTCGACGAAACATTTTTATGAGCCTCTTTTTGTGTTTAATTATATTTCGTTCATCTTTCTTCATCTGCATAAACGATTTGTATGTATCTACATAGGTTATGGTAAGAGCTATTTTCTTACATTTTGCATTGAATTTGGCATTATTTGCGGTCTCTGCATAGCATTTGGAGAAGGTATTTGACTACCGCATGGGCCACCAGGTCCGCCCCCGCTTGACATTGCCGCTACAGCGGCTTGTTGCTGCGCGTGACTCGACATCCGTTGGTATGTCTGAAAACGTGCAGTATTGTTCAAAAAGTTCGGGGTATTCGGTCCGCCAGGCGCATTCTGGGGGTAATTCTGGTGTTGTTGGCCTGGGGGACCGCCCATAAAATGCGGTCGCATTTGTGTGTTCATTTGCTGATGCGGCGACGTTGCACCTTGAGTACCTCCGGGATAATTTGGTGGCCCATTAAATGATATATGCGCTTGATTAGGGCTCTGTGCTGCTTGATTATTCAGTAAGCCACGTAAACTCATGTCTGAAAATGTCAAAAAAAAAAAAAGTTATGTCATTAGTTACAAACAAAACAAAATGCTGTTCAACGCAATAAGGAATGCTTATGTAAATATATTTGCAAAATTTGAAGTTCATATGGCACCCTTACCCATATTTTGGGGATGTGTTGAGGAGCTAACATGTGGTTGGCCTTGGCGCTGCATTCCCACCGGGGTCATGGTACCGAAACGAACTGCTGTAAGTACAAAATAAAATGTGCGTTCAATACTTATCGATTAAATGAATGGTTTGCAGTAAAAGTGAGATAATAATCCATAAAAAGAAGATATAAAAAAGGTGCAATAAAAATGAGAGGTTTTAAGCACTTTTTATATCCCTTTTTCACCGGCGATATGCACTCTATTTTTACTGCAAACCAACCGTTCAAATATAATTTATGTGTATACATGTGATGGTATGAAATAAAAATTGTGAACGACCTGCTGGCGTACCCTTACCTGCACCTTCGGCAGCATAGTTTCGGCTCATTTGCATGTTATTAAACTGCTGCTGTGCCGAAGAGCTGTTGTTGTATATTGGGGGTCCATTCTGTGGTCCATACCCCCCTGCTGGACCTGTGGGAGACATACCTGCGGGCATTCCGGGTGGCAAGCCCGGTCGCAATGGAGGTGCCATATTGGGACTTGGCTGTTGACGTGGCGGCGCATTTGTTGAAGGTGCTGGTGGATAAGGTTTACCATCCACAATAACTGTTCCAAGCTGTGAAATAACTGTAATATAGAAAAAGTTAAATATGTTAGTGTTATTATGATTAATTCATATACAATTTTGTAATTTGAAAATAATAATGAAGTATCTATTGTTTCCGAAAACCGAATGCTAGACGACGAATAAAAGCACTCGTTTGCTGCGCCGGCTACCATGTTGAGGAACACTCCCAAAAATAATCTTGATTTCTGGGGGAATAAATAAAGGTATCTAGAAAACGAGGTAGGTACAGTTAATACAGCGAAGAAGTGACTGTCGGGCCTTGTTGTGCGATTATAGCCGTTTAAACGGTTAAACGCCAATGAGGAATACAAGTAAGTAGGTACAAGGTAAGTAGAAAACGAGCAGTAAGGAGTTGCATATGACCCATCAAGCTGAAATGGCGTGAATAAAAACGCGGCACTACGAAATTTCTTACATCATGTATAATGAATTATAGCATTTTTTCCGGCTTAAAAAATATTAGTCTTCTTAATGTTTATTTTTTTGGTGTAAAGGCAACCCAAATATAACAAGTAAAGCTGTCTAAGTTCGGGTGTAACCGAACATCATATACTCAGCGTGAGCTTCAATTGTACATTTCATTTCAGATAAATTACTTTTCTACATAACACGTGGCACCGCCCGTTAAAAAAAATGTCTGCCCATTTCCTTGTACAATAAAACTTGATAAGTGAAATATCATTGATTCAAAGCTATTTTTTGCTAAGTTATAGCTTATTATCTAGTCTACGACCCTTTTAAACTTGTTTTATATCTAAGTTGCCGTGGTCTTTAACCGATCCCGTCCATTTTTACTAAAAATATTTTCTGCTATAAGGAAAATATGTGTACACAATTTCATTACGATATGTTAATTTTTCTTCGAGTTGTGGCTCCCGAAACATAGAAAATTGCTTAGTCATAATAGGGGCGGTGCCACACCCATTTTCGCAAATTTTAGTGTTTTCCAATTTAATGCTATAATTAAATTTAGAAAGTAAAATTCTATTGATGCAAACCTCCTTTTCGCTAAGATATAGCTTATTATTTTCATCTACGACCCTTTTAAAAATCTTTCTTACCATATAGGAAAATGAACCTAGGGTAACCCTGGAATGTGTTTGTATGACATGGGTATCAAATGGAAGGTAGTAAAGAGTATTTTAAAAGGGTGTTGGCCTTAGTTCTACACGTGGACGCCTTTTCGAGATATCGCCATAAAGGTGGACCAGGGGTGACTCTAGAAGAATGTGCTTGTACGATATGGGTATCAAATGAAAGTTGTTAATAAGTATTTTAAAAGGGTTTTGGCCTTAGTTCTACACGTGGACGCCTTTTCGAGATATCGCCATAAAGGTGGACCAGGGGTGACTCTAGAAGAATGTGCTTGTACGATATGGGTATCAAACGAAAGGTGTTTATGAGTATTTTACAGGCATGCTAACCAACGAACCGATATCATTTCGTTACGATAATTAACGTTAATAAACGAAACAAAGTAATAAACGAAACAAAGTAATTTCGTTTCGTTTATTAATTTGACGTTCTTAACGTTAATAAACGAAACGAAATGACTTTGTTTCGTTTATTAACGTTGATTATCGTAACGAAATAATATCGGTTCGTTGGTTAAGCATGCCTGGTATTTTAAAAGGGTGTTGGCCTTAGTTCTACACGTGGACGCCTTTTCGAGATATCGCCATAAAGGTGGAGCAGGGGTGACTCTAGAAGAATGTGCTTGTACCGTATGGCTGTATCAAACGAAAGGTGTTAATGAGTATTTTAAAAGGGAATGGGCCTTACTTCTACACCCTACTTCTACATCATCTGTCGGGTACCGCAAATTTATTTATATATGTAATACCACGAACAGTATTCCTGTCATGATACCAAGGTCCTTTGATTTCGCCCTGCAAAACTTTTTCATTTTCTTCTACTTAATATGGTAGCACACCCATTTTACAAAGTTTTTTCTAAAATTATATTTTGCGTCAAAACCCCAATCCAATCACCATGTTTCATCCCTTTTTTCGTATTTGGTATAGAATTACACAGGTCTACAAAATAAGAGTTTTGGATTGGTGCAGCTCTACTTGTAACCAAATTTGGTAGTACTCGGTACCCTGATAAAAACTGTATACTTACTTTTTTAATGCTACCTACAGTTTTCTAGATAGGGTCAAGAACCCCTTAAAGGGGTTAAGGCATGTATGGCCCAATAACTTTGTTTCTGTTTATTCTATCAACACAGTTTTGATGTCGTTGAAAAGAGTACATTTCGCCGCTTCTATCAGTATACAAGTTGTTAACATATCTTCATAAACGTCAGAGAAGTTGCAAAAATAATGTGAAAAATTCAATTTTTTGTTAAATTTTTTCATTTTTAATCACGGTTTTCTCGAATAATTTGTCAACCAGTGCATTTGTAAATTATTTTAAAACAATCTCCTATTAATTCTGTTTTCAAAGACATTTAACTCTTTTATATCCGCGTAGATCTTCCTGGGATTTTCTACTTTAGTTCTTTCTACTGTGAAAAAAAAAATATTATATTTTATAAAAATTTTTTCATTCCCCTTTATTTTTTAAATTTTCTGTAATTAGTACTTTCGGGAGCGCGGTTCCAAGTGTTAGTGCCTTTCTATAAATAAATAAAAAAATTTCAATATCATGTCTTCATCACGAGGTAGTTGTGTCAATAACCCAAGTGTGTTTTGCTACATTTGTGGGGAATACACAGTCCAAAAATTCAGGAAAAGTATAACAGATTTTATAAAAAGTGCTTATTTTTATACTTGAAATTGCAAGTTGTAGACAAAAACAATCCGTGGATACCTCGAATAGTTTGAAAAATGTGCTGTGAACACTTGAGACAGTGGGTCAATTGTAAAAGAAGCCATATGAGATTCGGGGTGCCTATGCAATGGAGAGAACAAACAAATCTCTTCGATGACTGTTACTTCTGCTGTGTCGGTTTGCGTGGTGTTAATGTTAAAAAAATTATATATCCAAAGGTTCAATCCGCTAAGAGACCTTTACCACATTCAGAGGAAGCACCTGTTCCAACATTTTATTCTACCCGTGAATCATCGAATAGTGAAGTGTCTAACGATAGTGATATCGAAGAAATAGCGTCTACTGAGCCAACAATTTTTCCCAAGTAGAATTAAACGATCTAATAAGGGATCTTGAATTATCTAAGGAATCTGCAGAAGTGTTAGCTTCTAGATTAAAAGAAAAAAACTTGTTGGCTACAGGTACGAAAGTGACTCTCTACCGCACAAGAGAGCAAGACTTGCTGCCATTTTTTAATTCGGAAAATGATATAGTTTTTTGTTCAGATGTGCAAGGCCTCCTTCTCAAAATGGGTCTTTCAGAATACCACCCAAATGAATGGCGTCTCTTCATAGACAGCTCTAAACGAAGCCTTAAGTATGTTCTTTTACACAATGGCAACCAATATGGTTCAATTCCCATTGCTCATTCAACTAAATTAAAGGAATAATATCAAAATATTGCACTTGTTTTAGACAAAATCAAGTATAACGAACATAATTGGAGTATTTGTGTAGATCTAAAGATGGTTAACATTTGTTAGGACAACAAAGTGGATACACCAAATACCCATGTTTTTATTGCCTGTGAGATAGTCGTGCCAAGCACCAACACTGGACAGAAAGGGACTGGCCTGTACGTGAGATGTTGGAAATGGGAAAGCAGAATGTGATAAACCCACCTTTAGTTACAAGAGATTCAATTATTTTGCCACCCTTACACGTTAAACTGAGTCTAATGAAACAATTTGTGAAGGCGTTAGATAAAAATGGACAATGTTTTCACAAGTCAAGTAACTACTCTGATATTGTTAACAACATGCTAGAGAATTACAAAAACTTAGGATGTAACATGTCCATCAAAGTCGATTATCTCCACAGCCACTTTGACCAGTTTCCGGAGAATCTTGGTTCCTATAGCGAAGAACAAGGCGAACGGTTTCACCAGGACCTAAAAACTATGCAAGAGAGGTACCAAGGCCGATGGGTTCAGCATATGATGGCTGACTACTGCTGGGGAATGCAACGTGATTGTCTTGCCATACCTCATTCACGAAAATCACTTAAACGAAAGGCTTTATGTAAATAAAAAGTGAATAATAAAATAAATAACAAAAAACTTTTTTACAATTTTTCTCTAATATCAATAACAAAAGCCATTGTATAAAGCAATATAAGCAAAGCTTGCTAATTAAATACATATGATCATATTGATATAATAGTAACAGCGGAAGTATTAAAAACAAATACTGTAAAAATCCAACAAATGTTACTAATAGCGTTTTCTTTTCTGGCTAAAGTGGTACGCTTTTTGTACGCCGCGCAAGGGTTGTTGTTCTATTCTAAAAAACAGGCAACGCCTTTACGGGGTATTTCGTTCTTTTGTGAAAATTGTTGCCTGCTCGCAACGCAGTTACACTTTTACCCTGTATAAAATTGCGGTGTGGCAGTGCAACTCTGTGAAACTCTGAATTCGCTCTCAAGTTCCACATATACTCTATTATATATTTCGCATTCACGAGTTCAAAATTGTTTCATATATAATTTTCTTCCGATCTGTTTGAATAATATTTATGTATATTTTAAGCTAGGCAGATCTATTGTGTTGGGTGCAAATAAAACAAAGATTATTCCACCTTTCAGCTCGACGTTTCGCCAATTTTCCTTGGCATCTTCAGGAGCGTGACACTGTATTTATTTAATAAAACAAAAAACAACAAAGAACACAATCAGATACATATAAAATTAAAATTTAAAATATTGCAATTAAATATTGTTTGTACAAGAAGTATTTTCTTACTTACAAAATTGGAATTAAACGAAACACATAATTTTCACTAAAACATTTAAACATTAAAAACATTTTAATATTAAAAAATTGTGTAAAGTTAATTGAAAAGAAAAATTTCGTTTCGTTCTGCGCATCTACGTCAGAGTTGCTTACTTAAGCGAATGAAAGAAAGAGAGAAAAAAACAAGAGCTAAAGGAAAATGACGTAATAATTGCTCATTAAAAAACAGCTGAACTAATGTTTACATGCGCAATGCGCCACCTTCTCTAATTCCATCATGTTATGAGTGAATATGGTGAGTTGAAAGGTTCTTTGTATGCACTATAAATGTTGAAAATTTTCTGGGGTAGGAGTAACTCTATTAAGGCTTTACCATTTACTTAGGCAACAATTTATTTCAGAAAAGAAAACGCTATACGCTTTCAAAAGCGCGCCTAAAAATCATATCCACACTATTAAGAATAAACTACATACAGAGTGTATGTGCCTAATGGTGATCAAAAGGAATACTAACATAAAGGCAACTCTTAGAGACCAATTGTACAGCGAACAACGGGACATTCTGCCTTTGAACTGATATAAATGTTGGAGATTCGAGTTCAACGCTCAGCTCCCGAAAAGCTAGCTGATGAAGAAGTGAAATTCAGAAACATGTCCTAGTAACCATCGCCGTTTGTAAACTTACAATTTTTCTCTAATATCAATAAAAAAAACTTTTTTTTCACAGTAAAAATGTACTAAAATAGAATATATTAGGAAGATCTACGCGGATATAAAAAGTTATATGTCTTTGTAAACAGAATTAATAGGAGATTTTTGTAAAATTATTCGAGAAAACCTTGATTAAAAATGAAAAAATTTAGCAAAAAATTTAATTTTTCACATTATTTTTGCAATTTCTCTGACGTTTATGAAGATATATTAACAACTTGTATACTGATAGAATAAACAGAAACAAAGTTATGGGGCCATAAATGCCTTAACCTCTTAAAAAGGGGTTCTTGACCCTATCTAGAAAACTGTAGGTAGTATTATAAAAGAAAGTATACAGTTTTTATCAGGGTACCGAGTACTACCAAATTTGGTTACAAGTAGAGCTGCACCAAAATCACTGTTGACCAGTGTTATTAACGAGTTCATGGCTACATTTGATGAAGACCGACAGAGGATGCGTAACGATGCAAAGCGTCAAATTGATGCAGCAGGCGAAAAATATAAGGCAAACTACGATAAAAAGCGAAAGCAAGAACACACGTACAAAATTAATGACCTCTTAGCAATAAAGAGGGCACAATTTGTGGCAGGGCGAAAACTGGTAAGCGAGTACTTAGGATCATACAAAGTAATAAAGGTTAAGCGCAATGGGCGCTACGATGTGCAGAAAGCAGCAAACGTTGAAGAGCCTACAAAAACGTCGACAGCAGTTGATTTTATGAAGTTGTGGTGCAATCCTGCAGGTTGGGAAGAACTTTCTTCTGGGTCAGAAGAATTGTCGGATTGCCGAATGTAAAGTGAGCACCACACATAAGTAAAAGCGTTAGGCATTGGAAGTCGTAGAGCCGAAGAGTATTGTGAGAATGCTATCATGAGAAGACACAGATGAGAGCGGCAGTCAGTAGTTATCAGGAGTCGTTTAAGTGCAGTTGTCGAAGCGAAGTTGCTACAAATACGTTGAAAGCCTCCTATACTATTCCTCAAGATTGAATTTAGTAATCATTAATTTACGTATCCACATACCTAAAACTCTAACTCTTTAATTTTCATTAAAAAACATACGCATTGTTATCATTAATATTTAATTTGTAATCATTTAGTGATAAATAAACACTAATCTTTTTACATTTGGGGGCTCAACCGAAGCCAAAAAATAGATATTCAAAGTCGATGAGAGTACATTCTAAAAATACCAGTGCGTTACATAATTATTACACGCGATCCGCGCAAATCGAGCTGAGTAGAAAATTCGCGAATAAAATGACTAAACAAAGTACAGAAAAAGTGAAAATGATCGGAGACGAAGACTCCGAAAATTGCTGTAAAGTTGATGGCACACAGTTATCTGAGTTGGTACACTTACTAGCTACAAAAATGGACGCGGATTGCAAAATAGAGAGAAAAATGAATATTCCAAACGAATGCTTTGCTAAAATTGTACCCGAATTCGACGGTAAATGAATACCAATAAAAAAGTGGCTCGAGATCTGCAAAGCAAATGCAGATGCGTATGGATTGAACGATAAACAAAAATATGTTCAGACGCGTAATAGAATGTCGGGAACAGCACAGCTTTTACTTGAATCTGTCGCTGTAAGTGACTGTGAAGCTCTCACAACAGCACCCTAGCACCTAGTAATTTAAACGCAGTTGTTATTCTTAAATTTAACTTTTAAGTTGTTATTCTTGAATCTAACTTTTAAGTTTTATTCTTAAATTTAACTTTTAAGTTGTTATTCTTAATCGTCATAATTTTTTTTATTCACCACACACACTTTTGTAATTTCATTAATTTAATTTTGAGATGGCATTCAATACTAAAATACTGTTTTTAAAGAATGCCTTGTTTTTTCTTGCATTATAATGTTATCTGTTAGCTTAATATAAGGAAAATTAATGAATAAATCTCAAATCTTAAATCTTATATATATAAAAAATCAAATTCTGTGTGTATGTTCACTATGGAAGCGTATTTCCCACACTTCAATCATCACCAAATTTTGGTTATAGGTTCCTTCGATCAACGAGAAGGTTTTATTATATGGATATATAAAAGGGGCGTGGCACCTCCCATACAAATGGAATCTTTGGTACTGCATAACTTTGAAGGTATACATGCCAGAACATTCAAATTCAGAAAGGAAGGTCCGTCAATCTGGACCCCCCCACGATGGGTCCGAAATTTGGTAGGCCAGGTATTGTGCTATTTATGTGCTAATTTTTTCCCAAAATAAAAAATTGTGTGCTAGAAATTTAAGTACTTTTTTTTAACCTCAAAATGGGGGGTCCACAGCTGGACGTCCAGCTAGACCCCCCCCCCCCCCTCCCCCTCATAAGCACTAGGTCAAACAAACAAATTTTAATGTGGGAATTATGTGCTCTTTACGTGCTCAATAGTGCCAAAAAGAATTCGGGTTTTTGACAACTTTTAATGATTTCTTAAAACTTCAAAAGTGGGGGGTCCAGCTGGACGTCCAGTTAGACCCCCCCTCGTAAGCAATAGGCTAAACAAAACAATTTAAATGTGGGAATTATGTGCTCTTTACGTGCTCAATAGTACCAAAAAGAATTCGGGTTTTTGACAACTTTTAATGATTTCTTAAAACTTCAAAAGTGGGGGGTCCAGCTGGACGTCCAGTTAGACCCCCCACGTAAGCACTAGGCCAAATAAAACAATTAAAATGTGAGAATTATGTGCTCTTTACGTGCTCAATAGTGCCAAAAATAATTCGGGTTTTTGACAACTTTTAATGATTTCTTAAAACTTCAAAAGTGGGGGGTCCAGCTAGACGTCCAGTTAGACCCCCCCTCGTAAGCACTAGGCTAAACAAAACAATTTAAATGTGGGAATTATGTGCTCTTTACGTGCTCAATAGTGCCAAAAAGAATTCGGTTTTTTGACAACTTTTAATGATTTTTTTAAAACTTCAAAAATGGGGGGTCCAGCTGGACGTCCAGCTAGACCTCCCCCCCCCCCCCCCCCCCTCATAAGCACTAGGTCAAACAAAAAAATGTAAATGTGGGAATTATGTGCTATTTATGTGCTCCAACATAAGCTACGGTCTGTCCAGAAAAACAGAGGGGTGACAAGGGGGGAGCGGGAGCATATAACCCCAGACGGAAAACTCGAAACGGGATAGGTGCAGAATTTTGTGCTATTTATGGGCTCGATAGTTCCAAAAACGATTCGTTTTTTTAAAAACCCGAATTCTTTTTGGCACTATTGAGTACCTAAATAGCACATAATTCCCACATTTAAATTGTTTTGTTTGGCCTAGTGCTTACGAGGGGGGGTCTAGCTGGACGTCCAGCTGGACCCACCACTTTTGATGTTTAAAAAAAAACATTAAAAGTTGTCAAAAAAACGAATCGTTTTTGGAACTATCGAGCCCATAAATAGCACAAAATTCTGCACCTATCCCGTTTCGATTTTTCCGTCTGGGGTTATATGCCCCCGCTCCCCCCTTGTCTCCCTCTGTTTTTCTGGACAGACCGTAGCTTATGTTGGAGCACATAAATAGCACATAATTCCCACATTTACATTTTTTGTTTGACTAGTGCTTATGAGGGGGGGGGGGGGGGGGGGTCTAGCTGGACGTCCAACTGGACCCCCCCACTTTTAAAGTTTTAAAAAAATTATTAAAAGTTGTAAAAAAACCGAATTCTTTTTGGCACTATTGAGCACGTAAAGAGCACATAATTCCCACATTTAAATTGTTTTGTTTAGCCTAGTGCTTACGAGGGGGGGTCTAACTGGACGTCCAGCTGGACCCCCCACTTTTGAAGTTTTAAGAAATCATTAAAAGTTGTCAAAAACCCGAATTCTTTTTGGCACTATTGAGCACGTAAAGAGCACATAATTCCCACATTTAAATTGTTTTATTTGGCCTAGTGCTTACGAGGGGGGGGGGGGGTCTAGCTGGACGTCCAGCTGGACCCCCCACTTTTGAAGTTTTAAAAAAATCATTAAAAGTTGTCAAAAAACCGAATTCTTATTGGCACTATTGAGCACGTAAATAGCACATAATTCCCACATTTAAATTGTTTTCTTTGGCCTAGTGCTTACGAGGGGCGGGTCTAGCTGGACGTCCAGCTGGACCCCCCCACTTTTGAAGTTTTAAAAAAATGATTAAAAGTTGTCAAAAAACCGAATTCTTTTTGGCACTATTGAGCACGTAAAGAGCACATAATTCCCACATTTAAATTGTTTTGTTTGGCCTAGTGCTTACTTTTGAAGTTTTAAAAAAATCATTAAAAGTTGTTAAAAACCCGAATTCTTTTTGGCACTATTGAGCACGTAAATAGCACATAATTCCCACATTTAAATTGTTTTGTTTGGCCTAGTGCTTACGAGGGGGTCTAGCTGCACCCACCACTTTTGATGTTTAAAAAAAAACATTAAAAGTTGTCAAAAAAACGAATCGTTTTTGGAACTATCGAGCCCATAAATAGCACAAAATTCTGCACCTATCCCGTTTCGATTTTTCCTCTGGGTTTTGTATGCCCCCGCTCCCCCCTTGTCGCCCTCTGTTCTTCTGGACAGACCGTAGCTTATGTTGGAGCACATAAATAGCACATAATTCCCACATTTAAATTTTTTTGTTTGACCTCCAGCTGGACCCCCCACATCTGAAGTCTTAAAAAAATCATTAAAAGTTGTCAAAAACACGAATTCTTTTTGGCAATATTGAGCACGTAAATAGCACATAATTCCCACATTTAAATTGTTTTGTTTGGCCTAGGGCTTACGAGGGGGGTCTAGCTTGACGTCCAGATGTACCCACCACTTTTGATGTTAAAAAAAAAAAAAACATTAAAAGTCGTCAAAAAAACGAATCGTTTTTGGAACTATCGAGCCCATAAATAGCACAAAATTCTGCACCTATCCCGTTTCGATTTTTCCGTCTGGGGTTATATGCCCCCGCTCCCCCCTTGTCACCCCTATGTTTTTCTGGACAGACCGTAGCTTATGTTGAAGCACATAAATAGCACATAATTCCCACATTTAAATTTTTTTGTTTGACCTAGTGCTTATGAGGGGGGTCTAGCTGGACATCCCCAATCATGCTGCTTCGGAATTTAGACCCACCAAAATTGTGCAATGGAACCAGACTTTGCGTTAAGAAATGAATGCCAAATGTAATCGAAGCAACAATCATCAGCGGTAAAAGCAAAGGTGGAAATGTGCTCATACCACGGATCGCAATGATTCCTACAGATTTGTCATTCAATTTTAAGCTCTTACAGTTTACTATAGGCCTTGCTTTTGCAATTACAATCAGCAAAGCACAAGGACAATCGCTTACTGTTGCAGGATTAATTTAGAGAGTCCGTGCTTTTCCCATGACCAGCTATATGTTTTTTGCTCTAGAGTTGCAACGCCAAAAAATTTGTTTCTTTGCACCGAATGAAAATACCAAAAATATTGTGTACCCACATGCATTACAATTACAATAATAAAATGTTTTAAACAAAAAATTCACCAAACATGCGTACAAAATGCAATTCAACTTATAGAACAATAAACTAAATTATCAACAAACAAATAACGCAACATTCACTCGATCTCGGGCGTTACAACGTACGCCGGGTAAAGCTAGTTATTTAATAAAAACTAAATGTATCTCAAAAACTAAGGTCACAGCTTATTTCGTGCACTGCGCCCTGGCTTAGAAAAAATTAGTATTTTATTTGGCTTAGTACCTCGTGTGACCACCATTTTGTTAAATAACATCTTCAAGATGATTTTCCATAGATGGAATTACTTTTTGAGCGGCTTCGAGAGGTACCTTATGCCTTTCTTCGACAAGAGTAGTTTTTACATCGCTAATCTTACTAATCTGCCTTTGCCGTGTAGCCGATTCCAAAATTGACCACAAATTTTCAATGACATTTAAGACAAGAGATTGTGGACGTGGATTCATGAGGTGCGGACAGTTCCATATTACCCATGCCTGCACAATACCGGATTTGTGTTAAGGGTATTTGTCTTGGCTATTGCGAAATCGATCACGTACACCGAAATGAGGGACAATTTGCAACAAATTGTCTTCTCGTAAGGTTAAATATAAATTTTTGTCCATTGTGGCATCAAAGAAAGTTATTTTTCCAACTCCAGAGACAGCCAAGTAGGCCCAAAACCATCACACTTCCAGCGCCATACCATACAGTTAACCTCAGTTTTCTATTTTTGAGCTCTGAAATTGCTTTTTGAGCTCTGTATATGCTTTACACCTGACTATAATCATACCATATAAGTCAAATATATACAATTTTGAATCAGATGTGATACGTGCGGTGTTAAGCAATTTCAGAGATCAAAAATAAAAATTTGATGGCAACTGTATGGTATGGTGGGGGAAGTGTGATGATTTTGGGCCTACTTGACTGCTTCTGGAGTTGGAAAAATAACTTTCTTTGATCTGTAGCTGCACAAAATAAGCTGCTGAGCCACTGTATGCAATTTGATTATTATAGGTGTTTTCCAAAATTGTACAGATGTACATAAAAAAGAACGTAGATATCCTCCGATATTGCTCATATTACATAGCGATGAAGGATGAGTGACAACGAATACACACACCAAACTTCATTAAGATAGAATTTTCTCAAAATATCTCGTTCACGCAGGGACGGACGGAAATGGCTAAAATAATTTCTTTTTTCACCCTGGGTTTTCGTCGTGCTCCTTGTTAATTTTTCCCCACAAATTGGCGGGATGGCCCCTACATGTTTTATACCGACTCCGAACGGGTCGGTTTTTCTCTAAAGCTAAAAAATTGTCTGTTCGCTTAGAAAAAATTAACTTAGCAACATAGTTCTGCTCACTTCATTTGTTTTTGTTTTCCAATTGAAATTTTTTCTAAGCTAGCAGAAAAAATCTTGCAGTTTTAGAAGGACGATCCAGCTTAGAAAAATTATTTCTTATTGAGAAAACTTTCCCCTAAATTTGTGATGTTACTTTGCCCGAGAATTGAACCTAGGACCTTCGGTGTGGTAGGCGGAGCACGTTACCGGATCTTCAATAAATTTCAGGAGTAGCTTCTTGGGGAGGGACTGTCCTTCGTTTTCTTACTCCAGGGACGATACGAGCCTAACCCCGGTCTTAGGGACTGTTTTTCGGCTGTTTTTAAAATATACAATTTCCGAAGTTCAAAGAGTAACAATCCCGATCGCGCTTTCTGACCCTCATACCGTATGCCAAAACAGAACCTATAGGACTGCGACTTCGAATTCATACCTTCGTCGACGTAACTTTCCTAGAACCTATAGGTGGAGTTCTGAAGGCTTTCTGACGGATGCTTTTTGTTGCGCCATGCTGCTGAGCTACATCCCCCACAAGAAACTATGCGAATGCATGTAGGGTTTGTTTTAAATTTAACTATATATTATACTTTATTACTTCTAAAAATGTGTTATTTAATTTTCAATTTTGAATTTTGCTTTTTCAAAAATGTTCATTCTTTTAAAAATTCTTTTAATGTTAAAACAACATTTGAACTATTTTAAAAATAAAATAATTTTATATTAAAACTAAAAGTGAATTATATTAAGAATAATATTGGATCTACAATTTGCGATCCTGCCAGGAGAGTAGTAACTAATTGGCGTACGTTTTCTGTCAACGAATATTGATATGTATTGTAAAAGTGTTGTGTATTTCTGTTGGAACGAATTTAAGAAAACATTGTATAATCGTATCCGCATCGGCCATCACAATTTCATCGACTTCCAACGGTTGTACTATACGACCCGAACATTAACTGAAATTCAAACCATTAATGCGATGTGTGAAGTTTACTGTTATTGGACACAAATCGAAAAAAGTGATCCTCGAAGATATCCACAAAAGGTTGATAATTACCAATTAAATGTAGAACACCGGCAGGGCCGTCAAGCTGGACCCCCCCCCCCCCCCCCCCCCCCCCGATGGATTCGAAATTTGGTAGGCCAGGTATTATGTGCTAATTATATGCTAATTTGTTCCCAAAATAAAAGATTTTGTGCTCAAATTTAAGTACTTTTTTTAACCTCAAAATGGGGGGTCCAGCTGGACGTCCAGCTAGACTCCCCCCCCCCCCCCCCCCGCTCATATGCACTAGGTCAAACAAAAAAATTTAAATGTGGGAATTATGTGCCATTT
This sequence comes from Eurosta solidaginis, assembly GCF_040869045.1. Taxonomy (NCBI): domain Eukaryota; kingdom Metazoa; phylum Arthropoda; class Insecta; order Diptera; family Tephritidae; genus Eurosta; species Eurosta solidaginis. The sequence continues at coordinate 116,196,309 of NC_090319.1, read as the reverse complement.
ATGTGCGCCAACATAAGCTACGGTCTGTCCAGAAAAACAGAGGGGTGACAAGGGGGGAGCGGGGACATATAACCCCAGACGGAAAAATCGAAACGGGATAGGTGCATAATTTTGTGCTATTACGTGCTCAATAGTGCCAAAAAGAATTCGGTTTTTTGACAACTTTTAATGATTTTTTTAAAACTTCAAAAGTGGGGGGTCCAGCTGGACGTCCAGCTAGAGCCCCCCTCATAAGCACTAGGTCAAACAAAAAAATTTAATTGTGGGAATTATGTGCTATTTACGTGCTCAATAGTGCCAAAAAGAATTCGGTTTTTTGACAACTTTTAATGATTTTTTTAAAACTTCAAAACTGGGGGGTCTAGCTGGACGTCCGCCTCATAAGCACGGTCAAATAAAAAAATTTTAATGTGGGAATTATGTGCTATTTACGTGCTCAATAGTGCCAAAAATAATTCGGTTTTTTGAGAACTTTTAATGATTTTTTTAAAACTGCAAAATTGGGGGGTCCAGCTGGACCCACCACTTTTGATGTTTTAAAAAAAACATTAAAAGTTGTCAAAAAACGAATCGTTTTTGGAACTATCGAGCCCATAAATAGCACAAAAGTATGCACCTATCACGTTTCGATTTTGCCGTCTGGGGTTATATGCCCCGCTCCCCCCTTGCCAACCCTTTGTTTTTCTGGACAGACCGTAGTTTATGTTGGAGCACATAAAAAATCACATAATTCCCACATTTAAATTTTTTTGTTTTACCTAGTGCTTATGAGGAGGACGTCCAGCTAGACCCCCCACTTTTGAAGTTTAAAAAAAATCATTAAAAGTTGTCAAAAAACCGAATTCTTTTTGGCACTATTGAGCACGTAAATAGCACATAATTCCCACATAAACATTTTTTTTGTTTGACCTAGTGCTTATGAGGGGGGGTCTAGCTGGACGTCCAGCTGAACCCCCCACTTTTGAAGTTTTAAAAAATCATTAAAAGTTGTCAAAAACCGAATTCTTTTTGGCACTATTGAGCACGTAAATAGCACATAATTCCCACATTTAAATTTTTTTATTTGACCTAGTGCTTATGAGGGGGACGTCCAGCTAGACTACCCACTTTTGAAGTTTTAAAAAAATCATTAAAAGTTGTCAAAAACCCGAATTCTTTTTGGCACTATTCTAGCTGGACGTCCAGCTGAACCCCCCACTTTTGAAGTCTAAAAAAATCATTAAAAGTTGTCAAAAACCGAATTCTTTTTGGCCTAGCTGGACGTACAGCTGGACTCCCACTCCAGCTTGACGGACGTAACACCGGCAACACTATATATTCAGACCAATTCTAAATATTCTCGCGGATTTTTTTATTCCCGCGGAAAAATTCCTCCAATTCTTTTCTCCTAGGGAGAAGAATAATTGGGGAATAGGAAATTCGAATTTTCGAAGTCAGCTGTTTTGTCAATTGATATTTCGTTGCGCATTTTTTATTTTGTTTAAAAAATTGAAAAGTTTAATTATTGTTGCCAATTGGTTTGAAATTAAGGAATAAGGAATAAACAATGCACATTATTGCATTTCATGTGGTATTCACTGAAATGAGTAAAGAATGGTGGTCAACAGAGGAGCATAAGAAGAAGACCGGCTGGATAACACAAATCCTGGAGTTTCCTGCATTCATTCTGCAAAGCCATTTTCTGGCGGCCAAGTCGAGTTGAATTCGCCTTTCGCCATATGCCAAAATCTATTTAAGCCTTCTTAAAAAATCCTTGCGCAATTTCTGGATGGCTGCATCAAATATGCGAAGAGCTCTTCCGTTGCTTATGATATACTTTTCGACTTAAAATAAAGAATATTGTGGTTGTTGTTGTTGTATTAACAGTGAGAATAATGAATGTAAATACATATTTTGGCACAAATAAAAAGTGTTCTTTCTTAAAATAACCAATTTCGCCTTTAACTATTTTGATGCATTCCCTTTAATTTAACTAGTGAAAAAACTCCTATGAAATGGCAGAGAAATCTCCCTCTCCCTCACATACATAATACCTACTTTTCTCCCATAACCGGTTTCCTCTTTTTCGAACATTGTTCAGAATAGGAGGAAAGGGAGAAGTGAAAAAACTCACAAGGCATTTTTATTTAGAATACGAGGAATGGGAGAAGGGAAAAAACTCGCACGGAATTTTCGTTTAGAATTGGGCTGATTGTAACGAATTTTGGGAAATTCCGCTTATTTCAAACCTTCTGCTAAAGCTCGAATCGCTAAACTGTTGAATAAATCACTCCAATATTCTGTATTGCAAAATGGTCTTTATTAGACTAATTTGGGAGTAGTACAATTATACTTCACTTCGCAACTAATAGCGTGTTTAAATCAAACTGATTACTGACTACTCAGCTTGCGCTGCTTTTATACTCTCCGTTGCTTCATACGCATATTTCTACTAAAGTCTAGACGTTTCGCCTTCTAGAACTGCTGTATCTCCTGCTTGGTGCTTAAGACCACCCATGCTGTTGGAACCACTAGAGTCAATATCGCAATGACGTGCAATGTGACCTGGCTTCTCGCATTTGAAGCATATGATTACCCTGTCACTCCGCTTTTGCGATCCTTTCATCGCCTCCAATATTGTGTTCACCAATTCTAGCCTTTCTACTTCCACACAGCCTGCTTTGAAAGCCGGCTTACACAGAATCGATGCTGTTTCCTGAATCAGAGCATGTGATATCGTTTCTGCGAATGTTGGTTTCGGTTTCGCATATGTAGCTCGCTTCGTTTCCATGTCCCGTATTCCATTTATAAAGCTCTGAATTTTAACCCTCTCGGTGTATTCCACGGGTCCGTCTGCATTTGCGAGATGAGCCTATCTTTGAATATCCGAAGCAAACTCCTGCAATGTCTCATTCGCTTTTTGGGAACGATTTTGCAACTCAATTTGGTATATCTGTTTTCTATGCTCGCTTCCATAACGTCTCTCGACAGATCTGATCCTGTGTTCGCTTCCGTATCTTCGTTCTACAGCAGCCATCAATGCTTCATAACTGTTCCGTTCGTACTCTCGAATAGTCTGTAAGATTTCCGCTGCAGGCCCTTTCGATGCCACGAACATTGCAGCAACTTTATCTTCCGCATTCCAGTTGTTCACTGCTGACGTCTTCTCAAATTGAGCTTAAATACCTGGAAAGGAACAGAACCGTCAAAAGATGGAGTTTTACCTTCGTATTGCTTGCTGAAACAGCTGGGCGATTTAGTTGCAGCTCCTGTATACGACCTTTAAAAGCATCTACCTCAGCCTCGATTTTGATCTCAAACTGAATTATTTTTTCTTCCATACGGGCTTCCAGTTGTGCAGAGATGCGAGATGATACCTCTGCTGAAATTTGGCCCAACATTTCGGATATACGTGCCTCCTGTGTCTCAATCCTTGATGTTATTTGTGACGACATTTCGGATATACGTGTCTCCTGTGATTCCATCCTGGATGTTAAACGTGTCTCCTGTTATTCCAGTTGCGATGACATGTTGGTGGATATTTGTGATGACATTTCGGACATTTGTGCCGATATCATGTTTAGGTCTGCGTTCTCCATTGTCTGCGGTGTTTCATTTTTCTTCTCCAATTTTGTTGTCTCATCGCCATCAAGATGAAAGACATACTCTTCCACGTTAATTCCTTCTGATTCAATTGCCTCTCGTAGTCGTGCCTGAAGTTCGAGTTGATTGCCAGTTGTATTCAATCCACGGCTCTCCAACTCCTTCTTCAGTTGCTGAACCTTCAATTCACTCCACTTTGCCATGTCCTTGTTGTACTCTGCAACTCTGGAAATTATTCAACAATTCCTCTTCTGACACCAATTGTAACGAATTTCGGGAAATTCCACTTATTTCAAACCTTCTGCTAACGTTCGAATCGCTAAACTGTTGAATAAATCACTGAAATATTCTGTATTGCAAAATTGTATTTATTAGACTAATTTGGGAGTAGTACAATTATACTTCACTTCGCAACTAATAGCGTGTTTAAATCAAACTGATTGCTACTCAGCTTGCGCTGCTTTTATACTCTCCGTTGCTTCATTCGCATATTTCTACTAAAGTCTAGACGTTTCGCTTTCTAGAACTGCTGTATCTCCTGCTTGGTAATTTCTATATACATTAGAACACCCACAGAATGTATGGGTTTTGCAAAAGTATCAAATTATTTCGCTCCCCACGCATTTTCTGAAAGAATGGGGATAAAAAATAAGATCTGTAAAAAAATCTGGGCATCTGTAGTGAAAAAATTCCATGGAAATTTGAACTAAGGCTAAAAATTCACTAAAAAATTGTATATGTCTTTATTGGCTAATATCTCGTAAACCAGTAATTTTAGGAGAAATAATGACATAAGGACTTTTATTAAGATTGGAGTCAGGAGTAAATTGCCCATATAAATTTTGTACCTGCGAGTGTCCTTTCAAGGACTTAATAAGTCGAAGTTAATTTTTTATTTTTTTGTAATGGTCAAATAAAATACATGCAAAATAATGGATTAGACAAGCTATACACCGTTTGGATATTAACCACAGTTTCATTTTAACATTGCATTTTATTTTTATTAGCATTTTTGCAATGGTAGGATGGCGTAAAACTAAGTAAAACGGTTTTTAAATTTCTAAAAATATACAGAATGAGATAATTCAGGGGACTTTTAATAAGTCAAAGAATTTTTTTTAACGAATTCTTAAAAAATAATTTATTAAATGAGCTATTTTGCCAGTAACCGGGTACTAAATTGTCACAAAGGGCTTGGAAATATATTTATAATAAATGTGCATTGTAATTGTGCCCTCTAGGCCAAGAAATTTATAATAAAAATAATTCTGATAAGGCAGCACAATGGAAAACAAGTCTAGAAGTGTGTTTTTAATTGGTAAGTCTTTGAAACTAAGTAAATATAAGAAAATAAATAAACAAATTGTTCTACATAGGAAAGAAAAAGAAATGCTTAAACGTAGATGCGCTTCCCAGCAGAAGAGAGGTGTTGGTGTATTTTGTTATTTAATGCAAAGCAAAAGAAAAAGTGCAAAAGACAGTGCTTTATTTTTGGCAGAAAGGCTAATCAATTTATACGAAAAGTTCGAAGTTCCAGTGAAAAGACGTGACGGAATTGAAAGAATTATCCTACTAAATTATAATAGCTATAAGAAAATAAAAAAATAGTAGTTTAGCGACTATAAAAAAGTTTAACAACTCTTTGAACTGTTCGATATTTCGCATAAAAATGCCCTAAAAATTTTAGTAAACCAAAAAAAAAAAAACAAATAGCAATCAATTTCCTAGTGGAGCATCGTAAATCACTTGCAGCAGCATGATTAAAAGTGTCACTAAGTTTTAAAAATGTATACTGGGAAATGTCTCCTATAAACGACTCTTCTCCTGAAGATCAATGCAGTGTTATTTCCGGTGCTTCAGATGAGGAAGAGTACATTCCTATAAATCACTCCTCTCCAGAAGATCAGTGCAACGTTATTTCCGGTGGTGCAGATGAGGAAGAGTACATTCCGGACATATCATGTGACAACACTTTTCATGCTTCCAAGAATAAAAAAATTAAATTGGCTAACCACGTAAAAAACGTAGTGGATGGCGCATTAACACAAGTGCTAGATAGGTACCAAATCAGCAATGTTGCAGCTGCAGCAATTAATGTCAAACGGCATATAATTTAGGCTATGACTTGGAATCGTTACATAAGGCTAATTTTCATACCCCTGGGTGACTAGGGTCTCGAGATATAGGCCAAAACGTGGACCCGGATACCCCTAGAATGTGTTTATACAATATGGATGTCAAATGAAAGCTGTTGATGAGTGCTATAGTACAGGATAATTTTCATACAACTGGAAGGCTAGGGTCTCGAGATATAGCCCAAAACGTGGACCCGGGTACCCCTAGAATGTGCTTATACAATATGGATATCAAATGAAAGCTGTTGTTGAGTGCTATAGTACAGGATAATTTTCATACAACTGGGAGGCTAGGGTCTCGAGATATAGCCCAAAACGTGGACCCGGGTACCCCTAGAATGTGTTTATACAATATGGATATCAAATGAAAGCTGCTGATGAGTGCTATAGTACAGGATAATTTTCATACAACTGGGAGGCTAGGGTCTCGAGATATAGCCCAAAACGTGGACCCGGGTACCCCTAGAATGTGTTTATACAATATGGATATCAAATGAAAGCTGCTGATGAGTGCTATAGTACAGGATAATTTTCATACAACTGGGAGGCTAGGGTCTCGAGATATAGCCCAAAACGTGGACCCGGGTACCCCTAGAATGTGTTTATACAATATGGATATCAAATAAAAACTGTTGATGAGTGCTTTGTACAGGATAATTTTCATACAACTGGGAGGTTAGGGTCTCGAGATATAGCCCAAAAAGTGGACCCGGGTACCTCTAGAATGTGTTTATACAATATGGATATCAAATGAAAGCTGTTGATGAGTGCTATAGTACAGGATAATTTTCATACAACTGGGAGGATAGGGTCTCGATATATAGCCCAAAACGTGGACCCGGATACACCTAGAATTTGTTTTTACATTATGGGTATCAAATTGAAGCTGTTGAGGTATGCTTTAGTACAGAGTAAGTTTTACACCGCTGGGTGACTACGGTCTCGAGATATAGGCCAAAACATGGACCCGGATACACCTAGAATGTGTTTTTATATTACGGGTATCAAATTGATGCTGTTGATGTGTGCTATAATACAGAGTAAGTTTTACACCGCTGAGTGACTAGGGTCTCGAAATATAGGCCAAAACATGGACCCCGATACCGCTAGAATGTGTGTGTATTATGGATATCAAATGAAAGCTATTGCTGAGAGCTCTGAAGTTCATTGTAATATTCGATTTAGTCGCATCAACCTGGCAAAACTGATAAATATGCATGCGAAGCCGAAATAAAGACATGAATTAATAATACCCACATACTTATTTGCATACGTCCTATTCGATTTGCCCGAAATTTCGTATATAAATTTGCCTATATTAGTATTTACGATGCTTTTTTCCGGGAAGTATAATAGAGACGGCCTGGGACTGGGATTAGGACTAGGACTGGGACTGGGACTGAGACTCGGAATGGGACTGGAACAAAATACATACCACCCTCTGGGACTGGCAATAAGAAATGAAGAAGAAGGAGAAAAACTTGAGAGAAGATAAAAGAGAGAAGGAGACTGAGAAAGAAGAGGGGTAGGGCAGAGTTAGACGGAAAAAGCTTAGTAAAATGTATGCAGATAGGCCAAATTTAGGGCAGAACAACGTCTGCCGGGTCTGCTAGTATTTTATAAATTCGAAAGAAAAAATTCAAACTTTTTTTTATGGTGTACCGCCACCTTAGAGACCAGTAGGAAAATAATTCTTGCACGTGAATATGAGGTAAATTTGCCGTAGATAAGTGGCATATTTTACAAATTTGAAAAAAAAAAAAATCATGATTTTTGTATGGTGTACCGCCAACTTCATGTGATTTATAAAATACGCCACTTATCTTACGTTTTTCGATTAGTTGACACACTTGGTATTTTACACAATTTCCGGCCTCAGAGAGGTGTCTTTGAACACCCTCGTGTTAATTGGTATGTTCGCAATCCACAAATAACGCAACGGGGACGCCAAAGCAGCGCAACCGGATTTCAAAACTTACTCTCTGTCTTGTAAGTCCATTCTTATAATTTAATTTGTTAGAAAATATATTTGTTTTCTATCTAGAGGAATTTTTATTTTTATTTCTTTCCTAATGACAAAAAAGTCAAATTCAGACCAATTCTAAATACCAGGCATGCTTAGCCAACGAACCGATATCATTTCGTTACGATAATTAATGTTAATACGTCATTTCGTTTCGTTTATTAACGTTAAGAACGTCAAATTAACGAAATGATTTTATTTCGTTTTCTGCCATATCAAAACGAAATCAAATCGTTTATGTTGATTATTAATTTCAAACTATGCTGGCATTTCTATATTATCCATTTTGATGGCGTAGTCATTAAAGGTGAAAGCATTAGCCAAGCTGATTGCAACTTTTCTCATGAATTTTGACAGTAAGAACATTTCTCAGAGTATTTTTGACATTACCACCAACGAATTACACAAACAAATTGCATGGAGTTTGTGTGTATGTCTGCTCGCTGTTACCGCCTTACGGCTTCACCATGGCTATAGCATTGCCAGCACAATTCAAACCTAAAGTATCACGTTTTTGTTAACGTGTTTAACGTTAACGAAAGCTTTTCGTTTCGGTTAAAAACGAGATACAATTTATCTTGATAATGTCTTTATCGATAATATTTCGAAGTGTTTCACGGAAACGGTGGACATTTTTTGATAAACGATTAGCTTAACGTTAAGGTGCATCCCTGCTAAATACTCTCACGGATTTTTTATTCCCGCGGAAAATTTCCTCCTATTCTTTTCTCCCAGGGAGAAGAATAAATGGGGAATAGGAACTTCGAATTTTCGAAGTCAGCTGTTTTGCCATCTGACAGTTCATTACGCTTTTCTGTTTTTGTTTAGGAAAATAAAGTTTTGCTTCTTTTAACGAATTTATCGTAAATTAAAAATATACATATATACATACAAAATTAATAGTATTGCATTTCATATGGTTGCGAACGAAATAATTGATGAAGAACATTCCCAGCAACACCAACAGATGACTACGCGGAAAACAAGCATCTCTACTACAATTGGAAGGGATACTACAGCTTAAATGTAATTTTGGTAAGCTATTTTAAATAGTTCAATTGAAATAAATTTGACTGGTATTGTATTTTCATAGATATGTGACGATGAGCTGAAAATTCGGTATGTTGATGCTTCCCATCCTGGTGCCTCGCATTAGTCCTTTATTTGGAATGTGAGTGTCGACGACGGCGGTACTAGTCTACATTGATGACAAAAATAAAATTGGAACAAAACACTGATTTTAATTTATTGTATTTAATTTATTTAGTTTAAAGTATGAACGTCTATAATTATATCACGGCTTTGACATTGTGGCGTGTTCACGAATGTGTGTCCTTGCAGTCCAGCGTTGTGGACGAATGCACGAAAATCAATTGCTCAGTCCAATTTTGCTTATTTAAATCGAAAGTTGATTAGGTGATTTTAAAGTCCCACTATGCGATGTTGGAAAGGAACAACAAAGCATATACTATACAATATATAGTATACATACAGGTAGTTCAATAAAACATAAAAAAACAGGCAAGCCCAGTAGGCACATGGTTGGTCGATGAGGTCAAAGTTGAATAAGCGGTTTTCCTTGTTAAGCTCCTTTCGCGCTCCTACGAAATTGGTGCCAATATCGCTTCGAATCTTAATTGGCACTACCCGACGGTTGACGAAATTCCAAAAGCAGATGATAAAGGCGTCACTTGATAAATCTGTGGCAATTTCTAAGCGAACTGCTCGAGTTGTCAGACATGTGAACAGTGCCACCCATCGTTTATTTCGTCTTCTATCGATAGCAATAATTATTATGACGCAGCTTACGGTGATATTGTTGGACGATCAAGCGCGTTATATAGTGATTGTAAGGTAGAATTATTGGACGTCGTGCAGTAATCGGCAAGCAGTATGCAGCGTCGATTCTTCCGTTGACTTTTATCAAATCATCGTCGTCTGAGAACGAAGTTAGTTGGTGTAAAAATTATGATTTTGGTACGCATTTTTACAAAAACGATGGTCCCTGCAACCACCTTGACAATAAAATATATTCAAATGTTGTACGAGCTCTCGTTGCTTCGTCTGCGACGTTCAGTGGTGATGGTATACACCGCCATTGGTTCACGGTTATTATGCTCAAAATCTCTGATATACGACATGCGACGAGTTGTTTAAAGTTTCTGTTAATCGAGCGAATCCAAGAAATTACAGTTTTTAAGTTGCTCCAAAACGTTGTGCTGTGTATGTGGAAATCGTGGCATCGTTCCTATCGACTCCTTCAGACGGCAGCCGAGCACAGCAGCTTGCTGTTCCAAACGCGGTATTGTCATACCCTTAAGCGGTGTACCTACATCTAGACTTGGCACATATTAAAGTTACGTCGATTTTACTCATCTTTTTAATTCGTAGGTAGGCAACGGCAGTATATGCAGATTCGCTTGCGTCAACAAAAACATGCAATTTTATATCGTCAGCAACCGATTAAATCGTGGAATATCAACGTGGCACCGAAAAATCTGCCAAGTCGTATGGTACCGTTTCGTCCCATTGCACCTTTAAGCGCCATAACGACTGCATTAATATTTTCAAATATATAATTACATTTGCTAAAAGACCAAATGGGTCATAAATTGACATGGATATACCCAATGACACTCGCTTAGTTGGCATTGGCAAGCTTTTCAAAACATCACGGCAATCTTGTGAAACTGAAAATGAAATTCGAGCGCATCATTCGTAGTATTCCAATACATACCAAGGACCTTTTCTGTAGTTGTTTGGCGATCCATTGTGACAATTTGCGAATTGGTTACTACATTTTTACCTTTCAGTTTACTTTGTACATCTTTGTTGTAACATAAAAAATGTCTTAGCTTGAATCCGGTAGCGGTATTGATCTTGAGAATCTCGCCAGTTACTATCAGTCTTCGTCGACGCTGTTAAAAACTACCAAGTCGTCAAAGTACATACTGGCAATCACAGCATGACTACCCCTGGGCATTATGGGTTCATACTTAGCGGCGTTAACGTTTTTTATGTACTCAGCGCAACACGGCGAACAAATTGCCTCGAATAATCGAGGACATTAAGTACGTCTGGATCGGCTTATCTGATTTGCCGTCTTTCCACAAAAACCTTTGAGAATCTTGATGTGCCTCCCTGATTCTCACCTGTGAAAACATCTCTTCAATATCCCCGGCTACTGCTACGATACCTTGACGAAATTTGTGGAGAATGGCTACTAATGGCTTTGCTTGTTCTGGACCTTTAAGTAAAGAGGAATTTAAGTAACAAGAGTTAGAAATGGCGGCTGCATCGAACACGATGCGTAGTTTTTCTGGCTTCGAAGGGTTGACAACCCCAAATTGCGGAAGATACCATGTCGTTGGTCGTACATAGGCAGCCTGTTCTGGCGTTAGCAATTTTACGAATCCCCGGTCAATGTACTTAGCTATTTCCATTCTGTATTTTTCGGCACAAATAGGGTCTTTCTGCATACGCGCCTCGATGTGCAGTAGACGTTGCTTCGCCATGGCATAGCTCGACGGAAGTACCATAGAATCCTGTCGCAAAAACAACCCTACCTCATACCGCTGACCGAGATCCTTTGTAGTTTCCGTGAGTATTTTACGGGCGCGTTAATTCGCATGACTTCCGCATTTCGTACTCCAAAACTTTCGATCGAAAAATACTTCTCCAGCAATTTGTCTAAACCTTTGCAAGATGCATCTCTATGTATATTAAGCACCCTAGGCATGGCGACGATTTCGTGACTGTGTGGCCCGTATACTACCCAGCCCAACTTTGTATCTGCTGCTATTGGTTCCTCACCTCCAGCTGCGACGATTTTCAAGACCGAGGAGCAAAACAGGTTTGACGTCATTATAACTCTGTACTGGCAAATTCTTTAAATGATCAAATTGTTCTTTGTTTAATGCGTCGGCAAATTGAGACCCTTGATGTTATGAACATTTTTAAGTGGATATACGTGACAGTTGGCGGTAGTCGTGGTGTGATGGTAGCGTGCTCCGCCTACCACACCGTATGCTCTGGGTTCACACCCCGGGCAAAGCAACATCAAAATTTTAGAAATAAGGTTTTTCAATTAGAAGAAAATTTGTCTAAGCGGGGTCGCCCCTCGGCAGTGTTTGGCAAGCGCTCCGAGTGTATTTCTGCCATTAAAAGCTCTCAGTGAAAACTCATCTGCCTTGCAGATGCTGCTCGGAGTCGGCATAAAACATGTAGGTCCCGTTCGGTCAATTTGTAGGGAAGAGAAGCTCGGCCTTAGATCACTTCGGAGGTTATCGCGCCTTACATGATACTCGTTTGGAGTTTTCCGTTGTTTGGCTATCACCGTACCACTGCAGGGTGAGAGGCGTGACATGCCCATGAAGCCCCAACTGTGCGGCGACATCGTCTTCGAGGAGCGTAACCGACGATCCTTCGTCGATCATGGCATATTTGGTGATCTTGCCTAAAGGTCCTGCCAAAACAACGGGAACAACCTGCTCTTCGCGACAATTTAAAAGGCGATCTCGATCGGCAGACAATGTGGACTGTGATGTAATTTCCTTATGTAACAATTGGTAATGCATACGCTTGCAATTATTTAGCGCACATGGCTTACGGCGACGACAATTCAATAAACTGTGACCTTTCACCAAACATCCGAAGCATAACCGCTGCTGCTTGACAAGTGACCCTCTGGCGTCTATCTCCATTGATTGAAATTTACGGCAATCAGTTAATAAGTGAGTTCGGCTGCAACATGGTTGTTCCTTACTTGTACGCAAGACTCGGCGAGCTGAACCCCCACTTAGACCAGTCTGACGGTTAGCATTCGTACTGTAGCGCGGCGGTGGCAATATTTGCTGGCTGGAACGCATAGCTCGCGTTGACTCCAGGCATAATTGCTATAACTTTCGCAAGATCCTTTAGCCAGTCTGAAAAGGTAACCACAGTTGGGAATGGAGAAATGTTAGAGGCATACTTACTCTGCTCTAATTGCTTCAATGATGGAATTTTTGTTATCACCTGGTCCAGTAAAGTGGGGTTCATGAGGCGGTGTTCACACTTGGCTGATTTCAAATACGCTGAGACATTTTGCACACGGTTTCCAAATTCCAGTACTTGGTCGAGGCGATTGTCGTGTATTATGGGAACTGTTGCACCTTCTGCAGTTGGGATCGTATGAGTAAATCTTGTCGGCCGAAATTGAACTCCAACTCTTTTATTATTTTTGGCACGTCGTCGGGGTAGATCAGCATTGATGTCACTGCGCGCTTTGCATTGCCTTGGAGCGCTTTCTGAAGGCCCATGAGGTTCTGCCTATTATTGTATGATAATTGAGCAGTGGTTTCCACGAAATTCGCCAGAAATAACGGCCAACCCTTCGGGTTTCCATCGAACATAGGTAGCGGGTACAGTTTGCTGGGATGTACTTCCATTAGTAGCATTACATTTGCTGTTACGATGGTTGTAGTTGTGCTGGTGTTGGCGCTGCTTGTGATGATGGAGCAGGCGCACCCAAGATTGTTGCTAAACCACTAGGCGCGGTAGTATTGTTATCTGTTTCAATCCGCTCTCGCAGTTGCTGCAACTCCACTTGACTACGGCTTGTTTCGTTACGAAGCTCTCGCACACAGTCTCGAACCTATGAAATGCTTGCTACTAAAGAAGTCAGTGTTTCGCCGGTACCACTCAATCGCTGCTGGGCTGCGGTACACTCTCCTATATTTACCGCTGTCGTATCTCCGTCCATTTCTTCGTCACTATCATTACCTTGGGTGGTGGAAGTTTTACTTCCCTTTTGACGAGTATTCATATTGACGAAGCTGAAACTTGTGGCAATTTCACATTAAATGCATATGTGTACTCAACAAAGGGATGCCTCACAAAATAGCGGCCACAGCAACGATATACCAAAAAACAAATAGTTGGCGATACCGTATTGATAATGATGTGATGCTTTTAGACTTAGACGACGACAATTCTATGGTTAACGATGGCTGGAGCGCAAGGACATTAGTGAAACTTTATATATATTCTGTGCTGGCAAACGGTGCAAACGGAGGTAGGGACTAAGAGTCTGTTTCCCTGACCTACACGATTGCTGCCGGAAAAGAGGGGGGGACGCCCTTGGGCAAGGAGCCACAAAAGATTTATAAGTTACGTGGACGTCGGGTTTTGGAATCAAGCCCAGAACAACCTGGCCGATGCAACCATCCCTTACACGAGACACACTGAACATAGTATGACCGTCCTAAAAAGATTCGTTTCCGGCAGATGCAGCAAAACCATTTCTCAGGACCGGGGTCAGGAGACGGACCCGGATTGGATTCGATCCCTTCCCGGAGCAAGAGAATATGGAGCAGTCCCGCTGCAAGGAGCTGCTGGGAGGATGACAATTTGCGGGACGGATGCAACAAACTAAATGGGGTTACACTGAAATGACAGTCCTCGGTCGGGAAAAATCCCGAGTCGCTCCGGTACATGGAACCGACTGCCTTGGGAACCAACCTTATTTACAACATGGACGTCCCAAATGTCGACCATTTTGAACATCCACGTCGATGGCACTACGCTACCGACTGTCCTACACCCTAAAATCTTGGGTGTGACGTTTGATCAGGATCTACATTTTGGTGAGCACGCAGCCGCAATTGTTCCGAGAATTCAGAGCCGTAACAAAATCCTCAAATCCTTCGCTGGCAGTACTTGGGGAAAAGATAAAGAAACGCTCATGACTACATACAAAGCAATTAACCAGCCGATTACGTGCTACGCGTCAACCATATGTTCGCTAAGCCTAAAAATTACTCACTGGAATAAGCTACAGGCCTGCCAAAATACTTCAGAATCGCCACGGGATGTCTTCTTATGTCCCCAGAACACCATCTGCATAATGAGGCGAGAATACTCCCCATCAGGGAGAGAAATGAGATGCTGACCAAACAGTTCCTGTTGAATACCCAGAAACCTGAGCATCCCAACAGACATCTGATTGATGAGCCAGCACCGCCTAGGGGCTTAAGGAGTCATCTCCGTAAGCACTTTGAGGAAATACGGCACCTGATAACCCAGCCGTATGAAGCAAAAAAAACAAAAGCAGGTCCTTGGTGAACTCCACAAACAGGCGTCGGACCTTTACGCCGGGAATTGCCCGGTGAATCCTGTACTCAAAGAAAAGTACCCAAAACTTGCGGAATAGGAACGCATACTCCCCAGGGAAACGCGTGTCACTCTTGCTCAACCTCGTTATGGATACTGTAACAGGTTAAACTCTTACCTATCCAGAATCAACCCCGACATACATAATGTATGCCCCGCTTGCAATGTGTCCCCACATGACACTAAGCATCTCTTTAATTGTAATGTGGAACCAACGCCTCGAACACCCCTTTCATTATGTCCACCCCTGTTGAAACAGCAAGTTTCCTTGGACTCCCGTTAGAGGATATCGATGACAATTTGTGATCGGTAGCGGCTGTTAGGTGGGGCGAAGCACTGCTACAACAACAACAACAACAAACTTTATGTCGACGACGGCGGTACTAGTCTACATTAATGACAAAAATAAAATTGGAACAAAACATTGATTTTAATTTATTGTATTTAATTTAAAGTATGAACGTCTATAATTATTTCACGGCTTTGACATTGTGGCGTGTTCACTAATGTGTGTCCCTGCAGCCTCCATCGTTGCAAACGAATGCACGAAAATCAATTGCTCAGTCAAATTTTGCCTATTTAAATCGAAAGTTGATTAGGTGATTTTGAAGTCCTTCTATGCGATGTTGGAAAATAACAACAAAGGCTTTACTATACATACAGTACAATAAAACATAAAAAAACAGGCAAGCCCAGTAGGCACATAAATTAGCAAATTTACCCAGTCATACGTTTTAAGTCATTTTATAATGACAGTGAGTGAATTGAGAACTCACCTTGAAGACCAGTATTTGCAACGTGAAGCCAATTTTTGGTCAAAATGTAAATATTTGTATTGATATAAGACTTTTTTAAACTAGGTGATGCCGGGTATCCTTTAGAACCATGGCTTATGACACCACATCGGGGTCCCGACGAATGCTCTATCCAGATGAAATTTAATGAAGCCCATTCGGAGTGTCGCAACATTATTGAAAGAACTAATGGCGTACTGCAAAATCGAAGGTGTCTCCTTGGTGCAAGAGAATTGCATTACACTCCAAAGGAGCAAAAATTGTAAACGTGTGCTGCGCGCTGCACAACATATGCATACATTTCAAGGCATACACAGATATGACAGAAGCTCAGTCCACAGAAGAGCAGGCAACTCAAAATAGAACTCAAGATTTAATACCCTTGACTTCGCCTCAGTATTTGAACGCAGCGCAAAACATACGAAATCACATTGGAAACTCGGTCTAAATTTGTTTGAAGGAAAACACATACTTTGAGTTTAATATTTTATTTTCTCTTTTAAATTCATTTTCTCTGCCTTTAAATTCAGGTATCACAATATACTACATTTTACTTATTTCCTACTAAAGAGTTTCAGTCTTATTTTTCTTACAAGAAATAGAAATATCACAAATTGTTTTTTTTTTTTTTTCTCTTCATAATTAAGTCATATAATCTACAAAATAAAAATAGTTCACATAAGCATGTATAGTACTGATATTTATACTACAATGAAATAAAATAAAAATAGTTCATATTAAAAAAATTAACTAGATTTATATTTAAGTAAATATTAAAAACGACTATAAAAAATCACAAATTCAGGTAGCTTGCTATATACAAGTGTCATGTGATTAGGTATTTTCCTATTATTTGTCTAGTTGGCGGAGCATAAGGCTTTCCATTGCTAAATTATGCCTTTTCAATTCATCGATTTCCTCTCTTTAATTTTTCCATTTCCTTATAATGCTTTTTATTAATTTCATATATTTTGTCAATCGCCCTATATATATTTTTTAATATTGTAACGAATTTACTTGCAAATCCTCTTATTTGCAATCCTCTGCTAAGTTCGAATCACTAAACTGTTGAATAAATAACTCCAATTTGTAATAATGCAAAATGGCCTTTATTTAAAGTACTTCACAATAACACTCAAACTGTGCAACGAATAGCTTGCTTAATAACCAAACTGATTGATAGCTCAAATGAAACTCTACTATTCAAAATAATACTGCTCTTGCGCGCTAGATAGCGTCTTAGTCGAAACTGCTTGACAACTCAAATCAAGCTGAATTTTAGCGCCTCTACAATTGCCGCCTTTTATACTATTTGATTTCAACCTTCGCATCTTCTAGGCGCTTCCAGAATCTACTAGTCCAGCAGCTCTCAAACTTCTCAGCTGTAACTACAATTGCAAAATTTTATAGTTTTTCTCATTGCATACTTATAGGAGTATCTCAGATATATGCATGTGTTTGTGCATTGACTCTCAGCTGCTCGTATACGTACATGGTACATATGTGTAGACGCAATTATTGTTTCGTTTATGTATATACATAATGACTGATCTATGGATGTGAATTCACGTCACTGCTTAGCATCGGCTTAGAGACGATAGCATCGTTCAGTGCTGCTAACATTCGTTACACTGCCCTCCACCGAAATCTGATCGTCCCGATCAGACAAATCTCCCGATATAAACGTCGCTTACATCTCCAAATGTACCACTCTTCTGCTCCGTGCTTTCTCAATGCTTTGTATGCGGTAGGTGGTATCACTGATCTTCTTCACAACCTTGTACGAGCCTTCCCAACTGCACCGAAATTTGGCTGGAACACCTTTCCGCCGGTGAGGGTTGTTTAACAGTACCAAATCTCCCGCCAAGAAACCTTCCGAATTAAAGTTCTTGTCATGCCAGTGTTTCATCTTACTACTCATTACCCTGGGCCGTTCCTTCACACTCTGTTGTTTGGCCAATGAACTACTTCGTAGAGCTTGCGCTGGACGGATTTGCTTTTCATAATCAGTATCGTTCCGACGCTTCACAACAGTAGTGTGCCTTGGCTTGAAACCACCCTTGCATTCTTTCTGCGAAATCCTTTCCTTCGTTTTAGTACGTCCGTTAGGGCTTTTCAATGCCAGTGTTTCTCTCACAGGTACCTTCGGTTTTGATTTGTTTGGCCCATTTGTTCCATCAACCTTTACCTTTGAACTTCGTGGCCTTTGTCGAGTCTTCTCCACCGGTACCCGATTACTGCTGAACCCTTTTTCCAAACTAAAGTTAAGTGGTATGTCCTGGTTCTTATAGCGCATAATTTTTCTCCGCATATCGATCCTGATGTCATGGTCAACCAAGAAGTCCACTCCCAATATGATTTCATCAACGATCTCCGCCACAACGAATTTGTGTAAAACCATGACCTTCCCAATTAGGACTTCACATATCACTTCTCCCTGGACTTGGTTATACTCGCCTGTGACCGTACGCAATCTTGCTCCAGGTAATGACTTTACTCTCCTGTAGACCAAATCAGATCGAATCAAGGAATGAGATGCGCCCGTATCTAAAGTCAGTACATGTTCTTTGCCATCCACATTCCCTCTGACGGTAAGACTGCTTGACTGCTGTGAAGTTGGCACCTACTTGGGCGAATAATTAAAAAAACCATATCTCATTCCTTTGTCCAACGTTTGTCCAGGAAAAATTTTCGTTTGTCCACCTTTTGTTAAAAAGTTATTTCAAAAAAAAAAAAAATCGTGTGTGAAGTTGGCACCTCCATTTGCGAGTATTTAAAAAAAATAAATGCCATTCGTTTGTCCACGTTTGCCCAGGAAAAAATGTCGTTTGTCCACCTTTTGTTAAAAAGTTATTTCAAAAAAAAAATCCTGTGTGAAGTTGGCACCTCCATTCGCGAGTATTTACAAAAACCAAATGCCATTCGTTTGTCCACGTTTTTCCAGGAAAAATTTTCGTTTGTCCACTTTTGTTAAAAAGTTATAACAAAAACATTTTTTTTTAAAAAAACCCAAAAAATTTTTTGTTTCGCTTTATTGTGCTAAATCGTAAGTCCATCGTTTGTCCATGTTTGTCCAGGAAAAATTTTTGTTTGTCCACCTTTTTTTAAAAAGTTATTTCAACAAAACAAAAATTGTGTGTGAAGTTGGCACCTCCATTTACGAGTAATTAAAAAAACCAAATGCCATTCCTTTGTCCATCGTTTGTCCATGATTGTCCAGGAAAAATTTTCGTTTTTCCACCTTTTTTTAAAAAGTTATTTCAAAAAAACAAAAATCGTGTGTGAAGTTGGCACCTCCATTTACGGGTAATTAAAAAAACCAAATGCCATTCGTTTGTCCATCGTTTGTCCACGTTTGTCCAGGAAAAATTTTCGTTTGTCCACCTTTTTTTAAAAAGTTATTTCAAAAAAACAAAAATCGTGTATGAAGTTGTCACCTCCATTTACGAGTAATTAAAAAAACCAAATGCCATTCGTTTGTCCGGGAAAAATTTTCGTTTGTCCACCTTTTGTAAAAAAGTTATAACAAAAAATTTTTTTTTCCAAAAAACCCAAAACAATTTTTGTTTCGCTTTATTGTGCTAAATCGTATGTCTGTCGTTTGCCCATCGTTTGTCCATGTTTGTCCAAGAGACATTTTTCGTTTACTATGGAGGTGGAAAAAGACAACGAACTCCCCTATCTGGACACACTCATCATTAGGAAAAATAACAAAAAAACCTACGGCTTCAGGGAGACTAATAAATTATAATTCAAAGCATGAACGTAAAACCATTATTAATACTGCGAAAAACTTTATTATTTTGTTTCATAACAAAAATATTGCGATAATCAAGAAAACTTTAGAGGAAAATGATTTTCCCATAAACTTAATTAACAAGCTGGTCCGGAATTATCATGCCAATAATAAAAAAGAACATTTGAAAAAAGAGGAAGATTGTAAATATACAAGTCAATCACCTATGTTCCCGGAACCTCAGAGAGGATCAAGATGTCGAATATATATGACAAAGAAAAATATGAAATAGCCTTTACATACAATAACACACTGCAACAAGTTTTCAGCAAAACTAAGGACAAAATTTCAAAACTGGAGAAATCTAACGTTATTTACGGAATTCCTTGCAGCGGCGACGGGTCCCACGTATGCGAGAAAGTATATGTGGGGACAACAAAATTAAAACTCAAGACAAGGATTTCCGCTCATAGATCTAACATTAAATTAAGGAATAATGCTTCGGACAACAAGACGGCTTTAATATCCCACTGCAAGGACACAGGGCACTTCCCCGACTTCGATAATGTAACTATACTGGACAATGAAAAACATTACAGCAAACGATACACTTTAGAAATGCTACATATTTTGAACACCCCTAATAAAAAAGAATGAACTTCAAAATGGACACAGACAATTGTGCGCAGTCTTACAGGAATTTAATTTTGAAGCAACAACACCACAAGGCGGTCATTTGAAATATTGTCAAATAGTTAAATGGGATGAAATATGTACATACACACGTACATATGTGTTAAGCTAAGTCTAGTTGTCATATCAATGTTGTAATTGTATACATGATTTTTGTTTACCATTACTGTTCATGAAAATTGTTTATTTTTACGGGACTTTTCCAAATTGTTTATATTTTGATTTCTTCTTTTGTTTTTCTCGACCTCTTTGTAATTTTTTGGTCATATTCCCAATCAGTCGATCATGCATATCCATATGTGTAAGTCATATTTTGTTATTCATGTGTTCATATGTATGTTCTGTGTAATTAACTATTGTTATTGTTTTGTCTTCAGCCCTGATGATGACTTCAGATTGAAGTCAAAATATCGACCAAAATTAAAATTTATGAATATAAAACAAACCAAAAGGAAGTTTTATTCATTAACCGCCGCCTTTCAGCGCAACTAATCTAATTAATTTACAGTATTTTTTATACATTTATATCAAGGAAAAAAATGTTAAACTAAACTAATTCCTTCATAGAAATATTCTGATACACTTCAGAAAATTTAATACGGTTGTAATACAAATTAATTTCTTCTGAAAACAAATATTTTCACAACAAATTCAAATGTGAGTAACTGGACATGTAAAGCAGGTTAACGGTTTCTAAATTTGTTGTATACCAGAAATTTGTTAAATTTCCCAAGCAAAAATTTAATGATTTCACCTTTGGCACTTTGCTGCCTTGTGACAAAGGACGCCAGTTTAGCCTTACCTTTTTGTAGTTCCGAAACTTGATTCAATTGTACTTGAATCCGCACTGGAATTTCGGGATTCGGTATGTCTGCGCGTTGGCATTTCAGCTTTTGCAAATGTCGAACTAATGATTTTTTACTAGACAAAATCGCATAATCACTCCCCTTTTCCATGGCATTTTCCATAAATTCAATGCAGTGATCTGTGTTATCGGATAATAATTGCAAAGCATCCTTCTTTTCGATTAGCACTTTCATTTTGGTATCGCACACCTCATTTAGACGCATTGCTAATTGTTTACCACGCATATTCACTGTATTGGTTATTTTTACTACCATTGCGGTGATCTCTTTAATTAGATCTTTTTTACGATCGGAAATTTGTTTTTGTCTATCATCAATTACTTTTGTAGCAGATGAAAGCAGGAAGCGTTTGTAGTTAATTTCTGATACAAGGGTTTTCAACGCTTGTCTAGTCTCAGTAGCAATCTCATGTGCAAATTTATATTTATGATCACGATGATCACTTAGTTGGCAATCACGGCATGTTAATTTATCGCAAGTCTCGCAGAATAAAGATAACTTTTCTTGCGGATGAAGATGACACATATGCAATTTATCTACACCAGCCGCACCCGGTAATTGTTCACTATTGGCTTCTTCCTTTGGCTTAATTGTATGATCCTTGGTGATTTTTAACCGTTGATGAGCCTGAACGCAACTGTCACATATATATTCACTACAATCTACACACCAAGATGTGGCTATAGCATTATCAGAGCAACTGCTACATGCAACATTGGCAGTAACAGAAGATTTTGATGCATCTGTTAAACTTCCATCGGTCAAACTGTTATCACCAGCTGCTGTACATTGCTCAATTAGGAATTGATTATCAATGATAAATTCATTTTGTGAGGCCATATTACAAATGGGACAATGAATAAGCGGTGGCATAGTTCGATCCAATTCAGAGAATTTTGTGTTAACACATTGCGAGCAGGAAACGTGTAAGCACTCCAATAATTTGGGACGGTCGTTAATGCCAAGTAATTGATTACACCATACACATTTTAGAAGAGCAAACTTGGTGGAAGCAGATGATGTGGACTCCGACTAAAATGATAAATAAACACCAAAAAATATATATAATAAAAAATTAAATGAATTATGAATTTAATGTTCGTAAGGTTTCTGCTAGGGTTATGATAACCGGTTGCATGGCTAGGCTGGTACGAGTATTAAGGAGGTGTTCTAGGCTAGCCTAATCAAAAAACGAGACCTTACTAAATTTCAAAATATTTAATGCTAATTTAATACGGGTTTTCTCGGGGATTATAAGATCTGATTGGGCCTGCAAGGATCTGATGGCGGATTCGGCGGAGAGCACCCTTTGCCTGTCCTGAGTACGCACTTTCCGGGCGGTAGTGATGAAGTAATGAACTGGAGGGAGACTCATACTGGTGAACCGTATGAGGGGAAGTTCATTACTATGGGTAAAATAAAATGGGCTATAATGTCGTTCAAGCCTTTCAAAGCACCAGGTTGTATAACATTTTCAAAGGAGTTTGTGCTCTTAACCATATTCCACAGGGTTGGAACGATTCAAGGGTCACCTTTATACCAAAAGCTGGAAGGACTTGTCACGTGACCCTAAAGACTTCAGACCGATTTGTCTGACATTCTTCCAGCTGAAGACACTCGAGAGATTAATGGACTCTATACTAAGGGAGTCCTTGGAGGGAAATTTGTCGACATCCCAACATGCGTACATGAAAGGGAAGTCCTCGGAAACGGCCTTGCATGCGGTCGCCTCCCAAATCGAGCTTAGGGGCCGATTCGGGGCTAGTGAAACTCGTTCAGCAGTTACTGCTGCGAAGAAAGGTTCATGCCGACCTCGTAGACTCAACGGTGGTCAAACACATACGGAGAGGCACCCCACAGGGTGGGGTACTTTCTCCACTTCTATGGGTTGCCACACTTAATGAGCTCTTGATTTCTCTTGAGGACGGTTGTGGCAAGGTAATCGCATATGCGGATGACCTCGCGCTGTTAGTTAGTGGAAAGTTTCCACAGACACTATGCGATCTAATGCAAACTAAGCTTAGACTCGTGAAGAAATTGACCAGGAGTAAAGGTATATCGGTCAATTCAGCCAAAACTGAACTGGTACTGTTCACAAGGAAATATAAGGTACCTGCGTTGCAGCCGCCGGTGCTAGCGGGTACTACCATGACGCTGAGGTACTATGCCAAATACCTAGGAGTAATTTTGGATAGGAACTATCCTGGAGGGAAAACGCTCAGGAGCGTGTGAAAAAAGCAACGGTGGTACCGTACAGCTGTAGGGGTGCTGTTGCGCAAAGATGGGGACTATCACCGGATATTACCCTATGGCTTACACTGCTGTGGTTAGACCAATCCTTTTATACGGGGCATTGGTCTGGTGGACGAGCCTAGATACTAAATCAAACAAAGAAGTTCTCTAGTCTGCGTAGGGTGTACACTGCGCACCACCCCTGCGGAAGCGCTGGACACTATTTTTAATGTGTTACCAATAGATTTAATGGCCAAGCAATGTGCGGCCTTTTCTGCTCTGCGGCCTTTTCTGCTCCGCGGCTGCGAGTTATCCGGCTGGAGAGACAATGTGGATGGCCATGCAGCCATTCTTAAGAATCTGGATTTGCCTTCGTCGGACTATTGCGCTCCGTCTGTCTTTTTCGATATGAAGTACGAAGTTGTTATCCCGGACAGGGATTATTGGTTGAGGGAGCCGCCGGACCTGAGCGATAGGCCCCAGATATATACTGATGGCTCCAAACTGGATAATAAGGTGGGTAGCGGTGTCTTTGCACCTCAACTAGGGTGGAATCTATCCTTTAGCCTACCCGATCATTGCAGCGTCTTTCAGGCGGCTGCTGTTAAGGAGGCCGTCGAGCACCTTAGAAATTCTGTTCACGGCTATAACCAAATTGTATTTACTCTGACAGCCAGGCTGCACTAAAAGCGCTTTGATCGGTCTCATGTAAGTCCAGGGCAGTAGAGAAGTGCCGCAAATCTCTCAACGAGATCGCTAAGCAAACTTCCCTTAGTCTGGTATGGGTGCCTGCACACTCGGATGTACCGGGCAATGAGATGGCTGACGAACTTGCAAGAGGGAGCGCATCCGTTCCGCTTTCATCGTCTGGAAGGGATTGAACATGCCGCTCGCTACCTGTAAGCTCACTTTGAAAGGGTTTTTCCCCGAGTGTGAGATGGAGCAATCTTGAATCCTGCAACCACACTAAGCTCGTGTGGCGTGAATGGGACGCGAGACGAGCGAGACGTCTCCTTCTTCTTGAAAGGGGGGACATATCTCTGGCGGTTGGACTTATAACCGGCCACATAGCAATCGGGAGGCATGCACAACGGCTGGGTGCTCCCTATAATGATTACTGCAGAAGCGGCAAAGACGAAGAGGAGATAGAAACAGTCAAGCATTTTCTGTGCGATTGTCCAGCGCTTTGGCACAAGACGAAGACATCTCTGGGATCTCCTTTCTTGACGATCTTTGTGATCTGGTTAATTTGGAACCTAAGAAATTCCTGACGTTTGCTAAATCGACCTGTTGGTTTGAGTAGGGGAGAGATCCACGTGGTATCACAACGGGACCTTTATGGGCTTAAGTGCACTGGTGCTCGCACCGGTGGCCACACTAACCGAATCTAATACGGGTTCATTAAATTTATAAAACCTGTTTTTTTTTTTCAAGGGTGGGGCTAGCTTAAGTTTATGCCCAATCAAAAAACGAAAAGGTATTTAATTACTCTATATTTAATGCTAATTTAATACGGGTTAGTTAAATTTATTACACTTGATTTTTAAAAAATTATCCAGTGTTGGGCTAGCTTAATTTAAGCTTAAGTTTAAGCTACAACAACCCATACGCCCAATCAAAATACTTAACCGTATTTAATTACCCCATATTTAATGCTAATTTAATATGGTTTAATTAAATTTATTACACTTGTTTTTTTTTTTTTTTTTAATATCGAGGGTTGGGCTAGTTTAAGTTTAAGTCCAATCAAAAACGAAAACGCATTTATTTACTAAGGCTTAAATAGGCTCTTTTGACCAATAGCGTTTGGTGCAAATAAAAACAACTTATTTCACCATTCCAACCCGACTTTCGCTAGTCTCTCTATCCTTTTCAAGGGTGATCTGTGTATTTTAATAGCAAAAGCAATACATTAATATAAAAAAAATACATTAGTATAAGAAACAGAAAAGGAAAAAGTGCGTAACATTTAAACATTAGTAATTGCAGTATTACATACAAACAAATATCACAAAACCAGAGGCAAAAAGCACCTTGAATAATTTTATCTTATAACACATTTTTTATAGAAACACTCACATAATTGGATAACTTTAAACAATTTTGCTAAAACTTAAACTATTTCCGGTACTATTCTATAGTGGTATCATTGTCATACTAAAACGAATCGATGTTAAAGACAGAGGGAGTAGGCAGCAGCAACGTCATCTGTATCTTCCTTTTTGTTTATTGTTTTGTCTCTTCTTTGCAATATTCGCAGGCTTTCAAATGTGTACCTGGCTTTTCGTTGGTTATTTTTGTCTATAATTTTTGTGTTTTGTAGATCAGCTGCATGCCCAGGTTTGTGTTGTATGTTGACATAATGCTGTGCATTGTTTTTTTTTTATTTAATTACACCAAATTTAAACCTCTGTGAAGTTGGCACCTACATGTGCGAATAATTAAAAAAAAACCAACCGTTTGTCCCTCGTTTCTCCATGTTTGTCCAGGAAAACTTTTCGTTTGTCCACCTTTTGTTAAAAAGTTATTTAAAAAAAAAATCATGTGTGAAGTTGGCACCTCCATTTGCGAGCAATTAAAAAAAACCAAATGCCATTCGTTTGTCCAGGTTTGTCCAGGAAAAAATTTCGTTCGTCCACCTTCTGTTAAAAAGTTATTTAAAAAAAAAAAAATCGGGTGTGAAGTTGGCACCTCCATTTGCGAGTAATGAAAAAATCAAATGTCATTCGTTTGTCCATCGATTGCCCACGTTTGGGCAGCAAAAATTTTCGAAAAAACCCCAAATTTTTTTTCGCTTTATTGTGCTAAAGCGACCTCTCTGAAGTTGACAAGACAACTTTTACGTGGAAAAAATTACCTATTGGGAAAATTGCGTGAATTTGCCGTAATTTATCCGTGAAACAAAAAATTTGCCGTGGCCATATTTTAGAAAATATAGGGTGGCACGCCAACTTCACGTGAAGTTGGCGTGCCACCCTCATAAAACCACCTTAGCGACCTGCTAGGAAAATAATTCTTGCACACGAATTTGCCGTAGATAAGTGGAATATCTTATAATTTGAAAAAAAAAATTTCAGTAACCACACAGTAACAATTTCAACCCTTTCAAAAAAATCCTGCCGCGCTTGTGCAATAAGCGGATTAAAAATTTTGTAAAATGCAACGTAAACTAGGGAAAAGCTGCGACACACATCTTAGAAAATGTTCTCTATACTCCTCATACATAAGTATCACAAATAGAACAGCCAAGTGGATAGTTACGGTCATGTACACACGTACATATGTATGTACATTGGGCTTCGATTTGTATGGACGAAAGTTAACCGATATCGCGCCATCGATTTTTCGATAGGTTTTGGGCTCATGAAAAAAAGTTCCACCACTACGCATACCCAAAAAAAAATAATTTTCGAGCGTGTGAGATTTCATTTTTTGCCTTTTTTTCGACTTCGATTTTTAAGGTTTTTGCCATGACCTACTAAAAAAATGTTCATATGTATACCCTGTCCGACCCAAAAATGTCCGCTAAAAACGTTGGCGATAACAGTTTTTTGTAAAAAAAAAAATTTACAATCAAATGAACATTTTTTTAGTAGGTCATGAAAAAAATCTTAAAAATCAAAGTCAAAAAATTAATTTTCGCAGGCTCGAAAATTATTTTTTTGGGCATGCGTAGTGGAACTTTTTTTCATGAGCCCAAATCCTATCGAAAAATCGATGGCGCGATATCGGTTAATAAATCGACCCAGTCTAATGTAAATACGTTATGTATATGACCTTCCCATGTTCGTTTACTTCATGTGTGTAATTTGTTTTTTTTAATAGGTCCGACACATTAGAGATATACGCCGCCGATAAACGCCGCCGCCGCCGCCGATTAGGGTCGTTTTTCGCACGCCGCCGCCGAATGTCAAAGATATCGGCGCGGCGGCGTCCGGCTCGTTACTATATTTTCTACTGTTGTTGTTGTTGTTGTTGTAGCGATTAGTTACTCCCCGAAGGCTTTGGGGAGTGTTATCGATGTGATGGTCCTTTGTCGGATACAGATCCGATACGCTCCGGTAACACAGCACCATTAAGGTGCTGGCCCGACCATCTCGGGAACGATTTATATGGCCACATTAAACCTTCAGGCCATCCCTCCCTCCCCACCCTCAAGTTCCATGAGGAGCTTGGGGTCGCCAGAGCCTCGTCTGTTAGTGAAACGGGATTCGCCGCTCGAAGGTGAGGTTGACAATTGGGTTGGAGAAGCTATATATTGCGCTACACAACCTCGCTACACTACTCGTTTAAGACTGTTTAGGCCATTTATTGTTCATGTCGGATATGGTCGAAAGTGGTATCAACAGATGCGCATCACTGCCAGTTATAAGAAACTAATTGCGAAATTTAACTCTTTCTAACTGTTCAAAAGTATTTAAAAAAAACAAGCGTTTTCGATGTCAGCTTAACACGGACTTTGCATCACTCATTTCACCAAGTTATTAAAACAAAACACTAAAAGAAAAGTTATATAATAAACTAGCAGAGTACCCGACGTTGTTCGGGTATAAATAAAAGCAGTACTATGTAGACTAATATATTAGACTAATCCCAACCCCCATTTGTATGAGATACGCCACGCCCCTTTTTCGCTATCCCCAATATTTCCCGACGGGGTAGGGGTTACTTTTATATACCTCCTCACCTAATTTCAGTCGTCTAGCCTTAACACTTTCAGATATATTGACTACGAAAAATTCCAGTTGTATGGGAGGTGCCACGCCCCCTTGTCGAAAAATTTTTTTATATAGCCTACCATAGATTGACGCACTCAGGGTATGTCATGGCAAAATTTTGTTCGATTCCATTCTGCGGCTTAGGCTGCAAGTTCAAACATACATACAGACATACTTTCACAAATATATAGTAGAGATTTATATGCTCACTTTGCATATTTTTTTTTTTTTTAAATTACTAATGAACAATGAATTCAAATAAAATGACCCAAGGCGTTTCAAATTGTTTTCAAATTGCCCTCAAGTTGTTAAAAAGCAAGAAAAGTGCCGATTTAAAAAAAAAATGTATATTGCGATTGGCTGAAAGAATAAGCCAAATCCTTCGCAAGAACACTAGTGGTGAAGCAAAAGCTTTCCCAAGACAGTCGAACTAATGACTGTGTGTGCTATTACCCTAACGTAGTGGACCGTCGAACTAGTCTGAAAACTGATCTAAGCGGTCATCCATAATGAGCTCTTATATCATAAGGCCGGAAAACAGCAGTAAACATCTTTCAACTTAAAATCGGTCGACTTTCATTGTAAAATATCGTTTTGATTTAACGAAGACTATTGAAATAAATCATGTGAACACAAACGTCTACAAACTTTGGTCTACTTTTTAAAAATTTTATCCAGGGTCCTTGTAAAATTTTAATTATGTAGATGCGCCGAGTATTTTACGATTTTCACCGATTACGCAATGACTTCCACTTAGATTGCTTATGATTTCGAAGAAGGCGTACTTGGCCGAATAGTCACTCCCTAATGTTTCAAGGTGTTTCTTTGGTGTAGCTCGGCAGCATAGCGCGACAAAAGCATCCGTTGGAAAGTCTTCGGAGCTACACCTAGAGCTTCTAGGAAAGTGACGTCGACGAAGGTATGAGTTCGAAGTCGCAGTCCTATAGCTGGCATATGATGTGAGGGTCAGGAGGCGTGGTAGCGACTGGTGGTCGGGATTACTATTGTTCGCACATCGGGAATTGTAGCTCTTAAAAACAGCCGAAAAACTGTAGGCGCCCTGTGCCACGAAAGTGATGAGTATTAATAGACCATTAATAGCAACCGTAAGTCGCCTTTGTGCGTGACCGCAAAGGAGCCACAAATTACTTTAAGAAATAGTGTTCGCGACGATTATTAGGAATTAACCCTAGGCGAAACTACGCTTTGCACGAGATATGCAAACAAAACTGTGGCTATTTGATGTATCTCTATTTCTTTTCAGCAGACGCAGCACTACCAATTCGAAAGACCGGGGTTAGGTTCGAAGCCTCTCTGAAGTAAGTGAAGGAGGGGCAATCCCTCCGCAAGGAGCTACTCCTGAAAATTTTTGAACGGTCTGCGAGATTTCGAGGCAAAAACCTCGGTTCTTTCCGAAATGGCCAAAACGTTACTTACTTACTTACTTAATTGGCGCTTAACCGTCTAAACGGTTATGGCCGTCCAACAAGGCGCGCCAGTCGCTCCTTCGCTCCGCCAACCGGCGCAAATTGGTCACACCAAGGGAGTTTAAATCGTTTTCCACCTGGTCCTTCCAACGGAGTGAGGGCCGCCCTCTACCTCTGTTTCCATAGGCGGGTTCCGATAGAAACACTTTCTTGGCCGGAGCATCATCTTTCATTCGCATAACATGGCTTAGCCAGCGCAGCCGCTGCGTTTTAATTCGCTGGACTATGTTGATGTCTGCGTAAAGCTCGTACAGCTCATCATTAAATCTTCTTCGGTACTCGCCATCGCCAACGCGTAGAGGTCCATAAATCTTTCGAAGAATTTTTCTCTCGAACACTCCAAAAGCCGCTTCATCTGCTGTTGTCATGGTCCATGCTTCTGCCCCTTATAGCAGGACGGGTTCGATAAGTGACTTGTAGAGTATGATTTTCGTTCGCCGAGAGAGGACTTTACTTTTCAATTGCCTACCTAGTCCAAAGTAGCATTTATTGGCAAGATTGATTCTTCGGTGGATTTCAGTGCTGATGTTGTTGCTAGTGTTGATGCTGGTTCCCAAATAAACGAAGTCTTTTACTATTTCGAAATTATGGCTGCCAACAGTAGCGTGGTTGCCAAGGCGTATATGCGCTGACTCTTTGCTCGATGACAGCAGGTACTTCGTTTTGTCCTCATTCACCATCAAACCCATCTTTACCGCTTCTT
Organism: Eurosta solidaginis; assembly: GCF_040869045.1. Classification (NCBI taxonomy): domain Eukaryota; kingdom Metazoa; phylum Arthropoda; class Insecta; order Diptera; family Tephritidae; genus Eurosta; species Eurosta solidaginis. The sequence continues at coordinate 116,166,188 of NC_090319.1, read as the reverse complement.
TTTCCAGTTTGGAGTAAGCAGAACTAACAGCGCGGGTGTTTAGGCCGATGATATCAACACGGCCAACACGTTGATTTACGTGAAGTTAGCGTGCCACCCTCAGAAAACCACCTTAGCGATCAGCTAGGAAAATAATTCTTGCACACGAATTCGTCGTAAATTTGCCATAGATAAGTGGCATATTTTATAAATTCGAAAAAAAAATTTCAAATTTTTTATGGTGCACCGCCAACTTCACGCGAAGTTAGCGTGCCACTTTTCGAAAGCCACATTAGACACCAGTTAGGAAAATAATTCTTGTATACCGAATTTGCCGTATATAAGTGGCATATTTTATAAATTCGAAAAAAAAATTAAAATTGTTTTATGGTGCACCGCCAAATTTACGTGAAGTTAGAGTGCCACTTTTCGAAAACCACCTTAGACACCAGTTAGGATAGTAATTCTTGCACGTGAATTTGCCGTGAATTATCCGTGAAAAAAAAATTTTCCGTGGCCATATTTTAGAAAATATAGGGTGGCACGCCAACTTCACGCGAAGTTAGCGTGCCACCCTCATAAAACCACCTTAGCGACCTGCTAGGAAAATAATTCTTGCACATGAATTTGCCGTAAATTTGCCATAGATAAGTGGAATATTTTATAATTTCGAAAAAAAAAATATTTAAATTTTTTATGGTGCACCAACTTCACGTGAAAATAGCGTGCCACCCTCATAAAACCACCTTAGAGACCAGCTAGGAAAATTATTCTTGCACACGAATTTGCCGTAGATAAGTGTAGTATTTTATAAATTCGGAAAAAAAATTTTAATTTTTTTTATGGTGCACCGTATGGTAAGTGGCATATTTTATAAAAATATATAGGCGCATAGTCAGTCAAAATAAAATAGGTTTTAAATTTAGTTACAGCTTTTTGATATAATTTTCTATGAGCTATATGTCAAAAAAGCTGCAGCTAAATATAAAATCTATTTTATTTATGACAATGCGCCATAGTCTTTGCATGTTTCTTCGTAAAGCATTCCAATAATGCCGCTTAAAATATGAGCTACATATGTATTGTACATACGTCTGAACAGCAAGTTTATGATTACCTGTGCATCACTTGCGAAAGATTTTTGTATTTGAGTTAGGTAGAAAGCTATGCAAATTTTCTCCATTATACCTGCTATGGTTTTTATGCTTAAAAGAGCGTGTCATGCTGGAGCGTTCGTAACGTGGTAACACCCATCCGCAAAGATGAATATATGAAATAAAATAATTTTAAAAAATTTTTTTAAGTGTAACGATTTTATTGAAAACAATACTTAAATGAAGTAATGATAATACTAAAAGCTAGAAAATAAATAGGTAGGTCCTAGGTACTAGTCATCATACTCCTCATCGATGAGACAATTAAATAAAAGCGTTGAGGAGTGTGATTACTAGTACCTAGGACCTACCTATTTATTTTCTAGCTTTTAGTATTATTATTACTTCTTGTAAGTATTGTTTTCAATAAAACCGTTTAACTTAAATTTTTTGTTTAATTATTTTATTTTCAAGTTTTTAGTCTTTATTAATTGCCATTATTTCCCGTTCTATTTAGTTCATTTAGTGACTCATTATTACAAGGACTCTTTCCTTACAATTTATAACAATCTAAATCCTCAATACATAATCCTTCCAAAGACTTTACTCGACTCTGCGCCACGTATGCACGTCCCTCTTCCAACTCCAAAATATTTTGATGTCACTTCTACCGGACTGTATGTAACATTTGTTCCAAATATGAGCCAAATCGGACATCAGAGGTCTATTCTATTCATGTATGTATTATATGTTACAAAAAATATGAGCCAAATCGGACCACAAATACGATTTTTGTGAATATCTCGATCGTTGCGCCACCTAGCGGCGATTTTTTTCTGGTTATTGCATTGTCATCAAGTTCTGAACTATATTCCAAGTTTCAAGCTTGTAGCTTATTGGCAAGTTATTTAAATTTCAATTACAAAATTCGTTCCAACCAGCCAGCCTGTCAACTCAAGCCAAATAAAACCGTTTAAAAAATAGTAGCGATGCTGTTCATCTTTTGAAGCAACAGTTAAAGCTGGAGTCATTGGTGCCGTATGTCGTATCGCTGTATCCGTATCCCTAACGTAATCAGCTGTTTATCGTTACGACGGTAAACCAAAACCCAATTGGTTGGCTACGATACGGTTACGACTTTAGCGGCACCAATAATCGATTGCATTGATTCTCATAAGGTTGGTCGAATCAGCTGTTAAAAGGTTACCGATACGGTTACCGATAAAGCACCAATGTATCCAGCTTAAAGCGGCAGTTGCCCACCGACGTGTGCCATACGTACGGACGTTTGTCGTACGAAACACGTTTGACCGAATTCAACAAAATTTTAAACAATCATTAGGCCTTTTTGTATAATAACTGCAATTGGTCCAAACATAGCACACAAAATGTTTAATAGGCAACTCTGTCTTGTGAGAGAGCGATCAGCTGACACGTTCTTACGGAAAAAATCAAAATTGTTTTGATTTCTTCGTTCTGGGCTACGTACGTACGTGCGTTAACCGTCGGTGAGTTTTCGTTTACATTGCACACTCATAAGATAGGTCGTGACGTCCCTTATTTTAGCGGCGATAGGTTGGCGGAATAAGTTGAAAATTTTACATAATTAGTAGCTAATTAAATGCAAATTAAGTACGAGAAAAAAAAATTTATAGCTTTACAAATTTTTTTTTTATGACATTCTGCGCTAAAATAAGACTGAAGTTAGCGAAACCAATCGGCGAAAGGTTGGCGGAATAAATTGAAAATTTTACATAATGAGTACCTAATTTATTGCAAATTAACTGCGAGAAAAAAAAATTATAGCTTTAAAATTTTTTTTTATGACATTCTGCGCTAAAATAAGACTGAAGTTAGCGAAACCAATCGGCGAAAGGTTGGCGGAATAAGTTGAAAATTTTACATAATGAGTACCTAATTTATTGCAAATAACTGCGAGAAAAAAAATTTATAGCTTTACAAAATTTTTTTTATGACATTCTGCGCTAAAATAAGACTGAAGTTAGCGAAACCAATCGGCGAAGGGTTGGCGGAATAAGTTGAAAACTTTACATAATGAGTACCTAATTTATTGCAAATTAACTGCGAGAAAAAAAATTTATAGCTTTACAAAATTTTTTTTTATGACATTCTGCGCTAAAATAAGACTGAAGTTAGCGAAACCAATCGGCGAAGGGTTGGCGGAATAAGTTGAAAATTTTACATAATGAGTACCTAATTTATTGCAAATTAACAGCGAGAAAAATATTTATAGCTTTACAAAATTTTTTTTTATGACATTCTGCGCTAAAATAAGACTGAAGTTAGCGAAACCAATCGGCGAAAAGTTGGCGGAAGAAGTTGAAAATTTTACATAATGAGTACCTAATTTTTTGCAAATTAACAGCGAGAAAAAAAATTTATAGCTTTACAAAATTTTTTTTTATGACATTCTGCGCTAAAATAAGACTGAAGTTAGCGAAACCAATCGGCGAAAAGTTGGCGGAAGAAGTTGAAAATTTTACATAATGAGTAGCTAATTTATTGCAAATTAACAGCGAGAAAAAATATTTATAGCTTTACAAAAATTTTTTTTATGACATTCTGCGCTAAAATAAGACTGAAGTTAGCGAAACCAATCGGCGAAAGGTTGGCGGAATAAGTTGAAAACTTTACATAATGAGTACCTAATTTATTGCAAATTAACTGCGAGAAAAAACAATTTATAGCTTTACAAAATTTTTTTTTATGACATTCTGCGCTAAAATAAGACTGAAGTTAGCGAAACCAATCGGCGAAAAGTTGGCGGAAGTTGAAAATTTTACATAATGAGTACCTAATTTATTGCAAATTAACAGCGAGAAAAAAAATTTATAGCTTTACAAAATTTTTTTTATGACATTCTGCGCTAAAATAAGACTGAAGTTAGCGAAACCAATAGGCGAAGGGTTGGCGGAATAAGTTGAAAACTTTACATAATGAGTACCTAATTTATTGCAAATTAACTGCGAGAAAAAAAAATGTATAGCTTTACAAAATTTTTTTTTATGACATTCTGCGCTAAAATAAGACTGAAGTTAGCGAAACCAATCGGCGAAGGGTTGGCGGAATAAGTTGAAAATTTTACATAATGAGTACCTAATTTATTGCAAATTAACAGCGAGAAAAAATATTTATAGCTTTACAAAATTTTTTTTTATGACATTCTGCGCTAAAATAAGACTGAAGTTAGCGAAACCAATCGGCGAAAAGTTGGCGGAAGAAGTTGAAAATTTTACATAATGAGTACCTAATTTATTGCAAACAGCGAGAAAAAATATTTATAGCTTTACAAAAATTTTTTTATGACATTCTGCGCTAAAGTAAGACTGAAGTTAGCGAAACCAATCGGCGAAGGGTTGGCGGAATAAGTTGAAAACTTTACATAATGAGTACCTAATTTATTGCAAATTAACTGCGAGAAAAAAAATTTATAGCTTTACAAAATTTTTTTTTATGACAGAAGAAGTTGAAAATTTTACATAATGAGTACCTAATTTATTGCAAATTAACAGCGAGAAAAAAAATTTATAGCTTTACACAATTTTTTTTTATGACATTCTGCGCTAAAATAAGACTGAAGTTAGCGAAACCAATCGGCGAAGGGCTGGCGGAATAAGTTGAAAACTTTACATAATGAGTACCTAATTTATTGCAAATTAACTGCGAGAAAAAAAATTTATAGCTTTACAAAATTTTTTTTTATGACATTCTGCGCTAAAATAAGACTGAAGTTAGCGAAACCAATCGGCGAAAGGTTGCGGAATAAGTTGAAAACTTTACATAATGAGTACCTAATTTATTGCAAATTAACTGCGAGAAAAAAAAATTTATAGCTTTACAAAAATTTATAGCTAAAATAAGACTGAAGTTAGCGAAACCAATCGGCGAAAGGTTGGCGGAAGAAGTTGAAAATTTTACATAATGAGTACCTAATTTATTGCAAATTAGCAGCGAGAAAAAAATGTATAGCTTTATAAAATTTTTTTTTATGACATTCTGCGCTAAAATAAGACTGAAGTTAGCGAAACCAATCGGCGAAAAGTTGGCGGAAGAAGTTGAAGATTTTACGTGATAATTTATTGCCAAATCAAATCAAATGAAAATTTTATTAGTAGGTCATGAAAAAAACCTTAAAAATCGAAGTCGAAAAAAAAATGAAATTTCGCAGGCTCCAAAATAATTTTTTTGGGTATGCGTAGTGGAACTTTTTTTCCTGAGCCCAAATCCTATCGAAAAATCGATGGCGCAATATTGGTTAATAAATCGACCCAGTCTAATGAACGTTAAGTTATAAGAATTTGAAAATGATGATCGCCAGCTTCTTTCAATAAAATATTTACTTATGCGTATGTACTCAAGATTACCTTTAAAAAGAAATGCATTCATGGAAAAGTTGCAAAACTTCCATGTAATTGGTTCAGCCAAATTAAGTTTAATATGCAAATCGAAAAGTTAGTCAAATCAGAACTTTAGTTTGAGTCCAGCTTTGAATCTAACAAGTGCTAAAATTTAAGAGCTCTAATTTTGTGAAAGTTTTGTTTTTAATGATATGGTGCTATAAATATTAAAAAAAAAAAAAGTAATACTCCAAAATTTGAGAAGGTAAGTAATATAAATTATTATTTATAGTCATACCCCCACTCCTATTTTTAAATTATTCACATATGGAGATGCCAACTACATAGAGCTAAAATTGAATGGGCTCCAAAAAAATAACAATAAAAAATGGTATTCTTGTGGTGAAAAATTAAATTCATTATTTCAGAAAAAAAGATGGCGCGTGGACGAAAATCTAAAGTTGATCGGCGTGATCTTATAAAAGTGATGTTGAAGTACAGAGATCAAATAGTCACTTGTGAATCGACTATAATAAAAAAAACAGCGTCAGTATGGACTCACATTTCTGATGAACTTGATGGACTAATAAAACCACAGTCTTTGCATGCCTTGGCTTGCGACAAATCCCAAGAAATTCGTTGCCTGTTACTCGGATCTTCGCATGACCAGACAGGAAATTCCTCCTTGAATATCAGTAATCTAACAACTGAGGAGAGAAATTATGTAAATGAAGCTGAATACTCGACGGAGTTCCACGAATCTGGCGGCCTGAGAAAGTTTAGGATCAGTTTTACCAAGAACGAATTTGCGAACTTAATAACGACCAAAATGGAAAAAAAGGTGTCCACGTCAGATTTAAGGACGGCGGTGTGTGGGGAGACGCGATTGCCCATAAAATTTGGACGCAAACGCCGATTAGTTGTGGGTATCAGTTCAAATCCCACTATTTGTCGCAGGATGCTTCATATGGCAAAATTCATGGTAAGCTAACCTTGCTTTATCTCTGCTGCTAATGTAATTATTTCACTGTCACTGGTGAACAAAATAGTGGAAAAAATGCTACTCAAGATGGAAATTTGTTTCTAAAGTTTACATTTTTGGTACAGGGAAACTTCCCTTGGGCGGACACTCATCGTCGGCCAACCTGTGTCCGCTCAAGGGAGTGGATGGCTATTTTCCACATTTGTTAATTTTTAAAGGGATAAATTCTCACCACTTTCCAAATTAAATAAAAGATATTGATATTACATTGCCCAAAAAAAATATATATACATATATGGGGTATTCCATCCCATTTCGACCAATTTTGAACCCGACCCCTTTAGAATTAGCTGAAAGTTTTTCTTCTTTTTCTACCTTACGAAAGGCGTTTTTCAGAATTTTTTCAAATTTTTTCATCCAACTCAAAAAAAGTTATAAATTTAAAAAAAAAACACCGTTTTTGTGTTCAAAATGCTATAACTTTTTTAAAAATTGACCGTTTGGGATCTTTCTTTTTTTTTTAAATTTGCTTTTAAATGTACTTTTCGGAAAAAATACAAATAAATTTTTCAGTTTTTCGAGATTTTTCGAATTTCGCCATTTTTTTTTCTCATAAAAAACTTCAATCAATTCTGCAATCATCCCCAGTAATCCCGGAGTGGGCCGATTTTTTTTTATATTTTTTTTTTATTTAATTGAAAAAAAAAAATTTTCAAAAATAAAAATTTTTTTTTATCAATTTTAATTATATAACAAAAAATTTAAGAAAATGATTTTTAAGTATTCTTTTCTTTATATATTATGGTAAACTACGATTAAAATAACCAGGATTAATGACTGACACAGTAAACATTTAAGTTTTCTAAAAATTACCATAGTATATAAAGAAAAGAATACTTAAAAATCATTTTCTTACATTTTTTTGTTATATAAATAAAATTGATAACAAAAAATGTTATTTTTGGAAATTTTTTTTTTCAATTAAATAAAAAAAAATATTAAAAAAATTCGGTCCACTCCGGGATTAGTGGTAATGATTGCAGAATTGATTGAAGTTTTTTATGAGAAAAAAAATGGCGAAATTCGAAAAATCTCGAAAAACTGAAAAATTAAAAAAAAAACGTTAAAAATTTTTTTGTATTTTTTCCGAAAAGTACATTTAAAAAAAATTAAAAAAAAAAGATCCCAAAGGGTAAATTTTTGAAAAAGTTATAGCATTTTGAACACAAAAACGGTGTTTTTTTTTTAAATTCATAACTTTTCTTGAGTTGGATGAAAAAATTTGAAAAAATTCTGAAAAACGTCTTTCGTAAGGTAGAAAAAGAAGAAAAACTTTCAGCCAATTCTAAAGGGGTCGGGTTTAAAATTGGTCGAAATGGGATAGAATACCACATAGGTAGGTAGGTTGAACTGGCCGGTCCATGAGGACCTCACATAGACTGATTGAGTCCGTAGTGTTATTAGAAGTTTGTTTTAACGACCAAACTGAAAAACCCTATCAAAAACCAGGACCTATGTTATAAAATAACTCCGTCCTCTTGGCAAATACTAGAAGCTTCCTAGGACTTAAGCCACTTGCTGCTTCTAGATCTGACAGCTGTATCACTCCTAATAACTGGAGTCTTAGCCTGGCAAGTGCGGGGCACGAGCGCAGAACGTGCTCGATCGTTTCCTCCTCCAACCCGCACTTCCTACATCTGCTATCACTGACCAATCCTAGTTTAAAGGCATGTGACGCCAGAAGGCAGAATACCACATATATATTGCTTGAAAAATTCACATCAAAGCATGCATAACTCATTTACATACTTTCAGATAAAGTAATAACATAAATAAAAATAAGTATAAATTAAAAAAAAAATAAAATAAATATAAGGTGCGATAACCTCCGAAGAGATCTAAGGCCAAGCTCCTCTTCCAATTTGCGTCGTGCTCTTGATTTTCCCTACAAATTGGCCGGACGGGACCTACATGATTTTATGCAGGGATGCACCCTAACGTTAAGCTAATCGTTTATCAAAAAATTTCCACCGTTTCCGTTGAAACACTTCGAAATATTATCGATAAAGAAATTATCAAGATAAATTGTATCTCGTTTTTAACCGAAACGAAAAGCTTTCGTTAACGTTAAAAACGTTAACAAAAACGTGATACTTTATGTTTGAATTGTGCTGGCAATGCTATAGCCATGGTGAACCCGTAAGGTGGTAACAGCGAGCGGACATATGTACACACACAAACTCCATGTAATTTGTTTGTGTAATTCGTTGGTGGTAATGTCAAAAATACTCTGAGAAATGGTCGTACTGTCAAAATTCATTAGAAAAGTTGCAATCAGCTTGGCTAATGCTTTCACCTTTAATGACTCCGCCATCAATCAGCTTTGCCAGCATAGTTTGAAATTAATAATCAGCGATTTGATTTCGTTTTGATATGGCAGAAAACGAAACAAAATCATTTCGTTAATTTGACGTTCTTAACGTTAATAAACGAAACGAAATGACTTTGTTTCATTTATTAACGTTAATTATCGTAACGAAATGATATCGGTTCGTTGGTTATGCATGCCTGATTTTATGCCGACTCCGAACGGCACCTGCAAGGCAGATAAGTTTTCACTGAGAGCTTTTCATGGCAGAAATACACCCGGAGCGCTTGCCAAACACTGCCGAGGGGCGACCCCGCTTAGAAAAATTTTCTTCTAATTGAAAAACCTTATTTCTAAAATTTTTGATGTTACTTTGCCCGGGGTTTGAACCCAGGGCATCCGATGTGGTAGGCGGAGCACGCTACCATCACACCACGGTGGCCGCCATAAATTATACTTCAGATAATAAGTAATATAAATCCATAAATATCAGACTCATTATTTAAAAAATTGGTGAATTGTCGTTTGCTTAAGGTTTTTTTTTTTTTTTAATAAAACTATTTTTCAAATGACTTTCTAATTTTTGCAACATTTCGAACGCAAAAAGGTCTTCGCTGCAAAATCTTTTTAAATTTAAACAGCATTCAAGGCGGTTTCGCTTGTGGAAGTTTCATTAACTTCATCTGTATCTCAGCATCAGTGCTATTGTCATCAATTGTTTCTATGTTGTCAATAACAACATCTAACTCGAGGTCTGAACTTTCAGTCCATGCATTGTTATAAATGTCATAAAAAAAATTTTGTAAAGCTATAAATTTTTTTTCTAGCTGTTAATTTGCACTAAATTAGGTACTCATTATGTAAAATCTTCAACTTATTCCGCCAACTTTTCGCCGATTGGTTTCGCTAACTTCAGTCTTATTTTAGCGTAGAATGTCATAAAAAAAATTTTGTAAAGCTATAAATTTTTTTTCTAGCTGTTAATTTGCACTAAATTAGGTACTCATTATGTAAAATTTTCAACTTCTTCCGCCAACTTTTCGCCGATTGGTTTCGCTAACTTCAGTCTTATTTTAGCGCAGAATGGCATAAAAAAAAATTTTGTAAAGCTATAAATTTTTTTTCTCGCTGTTAATTTGCAATAAATTAGGTACTAATTATGTAAAATTTTCAACTTCTTCCGCCAACTTTTCGCCGATTGGTTTCGCTAACTTCAATGTTATTTTAGCGCAGAATGTCATAAAAAAAAATTTTATAAAGCTATAAATTTTTTTTCTCGCTGCTAATTTGCAATAAATTAGGTACTCATTATGTAAAATTTTCAACTTCTTCCGCCAACTTTTCGCCGATTGGTTTCGCTAACTTCAGTCTTATTTTAGCGCAGAATGTCACAAAAAAAAATTTTGTAAAGCTATAAATTTTTTTTCTCGCAGTTAATTTGCAATAAATTAGGTACTCATTATGTAAAATTTTCAACTTATTCCGCCAACCTTTCGCCGATTGGTTTCGCTAACTTCAGTCTTATTTTAGCGCAGAATGTCATAAAAAAAAATTTTGTAAAGCTATAAATTTTTTTTTTTCGCAGTTAATTTGCAATAAATTAGGTACTCATTATGTAAAATTTTCAATTTATTCCGCCAACCTTTCGCCGATTGGTTTCGCTAACTTCAGTCTTATTTTAGCGCAGAATGTCATAAAAAAAAAATTTTGTAAAGCTATAAATTTTTTTTTTTTCGCACTTAATTTACATTTAATTAGCTACTAATTATGTAAAATTTTCAACTTATTCGGCCAACCTATCGCCGCTAAAATAAGGGACGTATAGGTCGTGACAGCTGACACGCTGATGCCAATGTCTAGTATTGTACATTTGTATATATTGTACATTTGTTAAAATGTTTGTTGTTGTGTTAGTACAGTGGTCACCAAAATGAAAACTGTGGCTGTGTGAGTAAAACTAAAATCATCTTATTGGTAGTGGTTTAGTTGTTGATGAAAAACCAAGGAGGTAGGTAGTATGCACGCATGTTTGTTAACACACAAAAAGTAATTCGTAAATATGCCATATACATACTACTTTATTGCTTGAGTCTAAGGAAAAATTGAAACAATATAAATTGTTAACATTAAACCATGAAAACATTCTGCGCATGAGCGTTTGTTTGCAAAATATCTTTTCGAAAATGCGCAAATAAACAATAGTCTACTCATAATACATAAGCTAGTGTTAAACTCAGCTATATGAAAAACCGCTTATGTGTCGGAGTTTTTAGTATAAAGTGTCTAAAGTGAAACTGATACAGTAGCGATGATACCCGGATTACCTCATTAACAAATAGAATTGATACACTCAAAAAAATTACATCTTTTAATCATACTTAGAGAAAAACCTAATGTTTTCCAAAAATCATCATACTCAAAAGTGTGGATCTTTGCAGTAGTCCAAAACTTTACGTGCTCATAATCTCATCAGCCTTTTTTTATATATCATAAAATCTCGAAATACGAAAATTTTGTGTGTAAAACACAATATGCCTGAAATCATCTTTTAAAACTTTCTAATTTAGAAGAACTCATAATTTTTTGAAAAACTTAGGTAACAAAGAATTATTAAAATATTCTGTTTTACGTTTATTTGTGCAAAAAAAAATTTAATTTTCTCAGTCCATAGAAGGGATGTTTTCTTGCCAAACTGGTCTGCGACAAATCCATTAGTCAGCAGCGGTAGCCAATCAGCAAACAGGACATATTAAATTTTTTAGACCAATTCTAAATATTCTCGCGGAATTTTGTTCTCGCGGATTTTTTTATTCCCGCGGAAAAATTCCTCCAATTATTTTCTCCTAGGGAGAAGAAAAATTGGGGAATAGGAATTTCGAATTTTCGAAGTCAGCTGTTTTGTCAATTGAAATTTCGTTGCGCATTTCTTATTTTGTTTAAAAAATTGAAAAGCTTAATTATTGTTGCGAATTTGTTTGAAATTAAGAAATAAGGTATAAACAATGCACATTATTGCATTTCATGTGGTATACACTGAAATGAGTAATGAATTGGTGCCACAGCAACATCAACAGAGGAGCATAAGAAGAAGACGGCGGGTTAACACAAATCCGCCGGAGTTACCTGCTTTCATTCTGCAAAGCAATTTTCTGGCGGCCACGTCGAGTTGAGTTCGCCTTTCGCCATATGCCAAAATCTAATTAAGCATTCTTTAAAAATCCTTGCGCAATTTCTGGATGGATGCATCAAATATACAAAGAGCTCTTCCGTTGCTTATGATATACTTTTCGACTTAAAATAAAGAATATTGTTGCTGTTGTTGTTGTATTAACAGTGAGAATATTGTGGTAGAATGTAAATACATATTTTAGCGCAAATTTGTACAAATAAGTGTTCTTTCTTAAAAGAACCAATTTCCTTTAACTATTTTGATGCATTCCCTTCAATTTAACTAGTGAAAAAACTCCTATGAAATCTCCCTCTCCCTCACATTCATAATACCTACTTTTCTCCAATAACCGGTTTCCTCTTTTTCGAACATTGTTCAGAATAGGAGGAAAGGGAGAAGTGAAAAAACTCTCAAAGAATTTTTATTTATAATACGAGGAATGGGAGAAGGGGAAAAACTCGCGCGGAATTTTCGTTTAGAATTGGGCTGTTTGTTTTAGTTTTGTCGTTTATGTATGTAAATTGTCGAAATCGGACTTTTGGCATACATATATGTAGATTTATATCTTTCAAAAATAGAGGAGGTCCCAATGTGAGAATGTTTTGCTTTTTACTTACATATATGCTATCGGTGTTGACGATCGGGTTGTTGTAAACAACTAAAAAGTCGATTGAGCACGTGTGAAGGTCGAACATACATAGTTCGTTACATAGGTAAGCAAATAACTGTTTTTGATACAGATCTGCCTGAGACCGTTGCATTAGGAAATGCTACAGACATACTTTGTTCCTTTTTAGCAGCAGTGATTAAAAAAAACAAATTACACACATGAAGCAAACAAACATGGGAAGGTCATATATATATGTATGTACATACCAGAGCTGTAAAACTGTGCAATCATTTGAAAATTTAAATCATTGATGTAAGAATGCTTTCTCTTCATTCATTCATTCCTTGCTAAATAATGTGGCTTAAAAGTCAACCCATTCTTCATTCAGTAGTGGAAAAAAAGAATGCACTCCTTAACTCATTCGAAGAAAGAATGAAGTAATTGAATGAACACACAAACCTTTTTCAACACAGAATAAGCATTCAAATGAATGCAGCCTTTGCTGAGTGTGCACACACTTTGCTAGTACCAATCAATTATAAAAAATGTGGTACATGCACAAAACCCGCTCAAATATCACATGGTTGCATTTAATTAAATCCACTTCAAAATATCAACACAAAAATTTAATTATTGTCCGTGACGACCAGTTTTTTCCATATTTAAATGACAATAAAGTACGAAGAAGTTAACTGGAAAAGTATTCATATTGAAATTTTCCTAAAAATTTAATAATAAAAAACGCAAATTACAAATATTTCAACATCCCTGTTCCGATAACTGTCATCGTTCTAAATAAGTGTTGCCAATGTGCCATATAAAAGGCTTGCATTAAAAGGTACTAGCCTACATTGCACGTCCTCAATTGGTGATTAAACAAATGAAGAAAAGGAAATACATTATAAAATCTCTTAAGTTCCTAGCGGTTCCATGAATACTGGTTTGTGAGTTTGGAAATTGCAATAGCAATATCTTATTTACTAAGAAAAATATTCTTCTAAACACAATAGTTTGTAATTACAGCCATTTAAAGTAGGCTCTATAGGTAGTTGTAGCTTTTTTGATAGCAAGGAAATTAACTTGGAATACAAATCTGCTCAAGTAAGATAGAATTCAACCAAAACAATTTCAATCTTTTACCAATGCCGTGCAAATAGGCAGAGAGACTATTCCCAACCACTCGGGTCCTATATTTATATTCCGTCAAATACTGTACACGGCGGCCACCGTGGTGTGATGGTAGCGTGCTCCGCCTGCCACACCGTATGCCCTGGGTTCGCACTCCCGGCAAAGCAACATCAAAATTTTAGAAATAAGGTTTTTCAATTAGAAGAAAATTTTTCTAAGCGGGGTCGCCCCTCGGCAGTGTTTGGCAAGCGCTCCGGGTGTATTTCTGCCATGAAAAGCTCTCAGTGAAAACTCATCTGCCCTGCAGATGCCGTTCGGAGTCGGCATAAAACATGTAGGTCCCATCCGGCCAATTTGTAGGGAAAATCAAGAGGAGCACGACGCAAATTGGAAGAGAAGCTCGGCCTTAGATCTCTTCGGAGGTTATCGCTCCTTACATTTATTTATTTATTTAAATACTGTTAAAATATCAGGTGTAAAAAAAACTGTAGTCCGATGGAGCCAGTCAATAACCTCTGAAGAGTTTCTCCCAATGGAACATTTTTTTTGTGGCACAGATGAAGGAAAACGGGGAAGGTGAATCAGGCGAATAGAAAAAGCCTGAATCACCATAGGACGATGCCATGGAAATAGACATATGTTTATCGAAATTTCCGGAATTAGGAAGCTCCAACGAAATCGCCGATGGACCTCTGCACTTTGATGTATTTAAATGACTTAAACTCAAGTATCTGTTTTTGTTATATTATCGACAAAAAATATCCACAATTTACTCTATTTGGTCTATGCACAATGTGTTAATTTACAAAATCCATTTTACAACAATAGCAAAATAAGAAGTAACATATTGACATATAGCAAGAAAGCAATAGATTGTCTTTGCGAAGATTCAGCCAAATGCGACTATATCTTCATGTCTTTTGAATACTTTATATAATCAAGAGCCCTATGGTTTTATGTAAGCGAGTTATCCGCGAGATTTACCTAAAAAGGAAACAAGAGCCTAACATTTTTTGATCTCACACGATTAATTAAAAAAAAATCAACCCGAAATTATGAGGTATGCAAAATCTGCTATGAAGTACTATTTCTTGTATGTCTTATGTTCGGACACCATGAAGATGATTTAAGACTTTCCTGGTTTATAATTAACTACTTGTTTGTTTGTTTTCGAAATGGTACCGTCGCAATATACCAGTAAATGCTTCTTTCTTTTCATTTGCTCTTAAAAAAACATAATAATTGATATTCTATAATTATAAGCAGATGTTAAGCTCATGAATTCTTAAATATTAAACTACTTGAATAATTAGAAGGAGCTATTTTTGCAATCGACCAATTTTACGCCTTTTTTGCACCCAGCTCCTAAATTGATTTAGCATATCTGATGGCAATGAAAGTATACAAAAAAATAACCTTGGGGAAAAAGTATTTAGTACTGAATGGAAAAAAGGTGTGCATTCATTTCAACTTTACATTCATTAAGGATTGGGAATGGTTCCTACATTCACACTCTATATTGAATTATATTTTACCATTTAATAACACACACACTTTAGCTTTGAGTTAAAGTATTTTAAGCCATTCAGGAATGGGGATTTATAATATGCAACCAAAAAATCACAAATTTTTAAAAGAATGCTGAGAGAATGCACACTCAATTGATTCAATCTTTTTAAAACAAGCGCGGCAGAATTTTTTTGAAAGGATTGAAATTGTTACTAAAGTGTGCTAACTGCGATGACATGGCACTCTTATATGTAAAAGGAATAGAAATTGGGTTACCCAAATCACTATCGTATCATTCTTTGATTTCGACGGTTTAGTTTCACTTAGCAAGTGCGCGAAAAGTTTTATTACAAATTTTAATATTTATATGAACAATGACTTCACGTCCCCGCGGTAAACCGTGCAAGATTGACCCAACTTTTTTAGCCCGTCGAATTCTTTTTTTTTTTTAAGAATGCAAGAAATGTTTTCCTAACTGGTCTCTAAGGTGGTTTTAGAAAGGTGGCACCCTAACTTCACATGAAATTGGCGGTGCACCATAAACAAATTTTAAATTTTTTTGTTTCGAATTTATAAAATATGCCACTTTTCTACGGCAAATTCGTGTGCAAGAATTATTTTCCTAGCTGGTCGCCAAGGTGGTTTTCTGAGGGTGGCACGCTAACTTCACGTGAAGTTGGCGTGTCACACTATATTTTCTAAAATATGGCAGCGGCAAATTTTTTTGTTTCACGGATAAATTACTGCAAATTCACGGCAATTTTCCCAAAAGGTAATTTTTTTTCCACGTAAAAGTTGTCTTGCCAACTTCAGAGAGGTTGTCCGTCGTTTGCCCACGTTTGTCCAGGAAATTTTATTGTTTGTCCACCTTTTGTTAAAAATTTATAACAAAAAGTTTTTTTTTCGAAAAACCCCCAAATTTTTTTTTTCGCTTTATTGTGGAAATCGTTTGTCCATCGTTTGCCCATCGTTTGTCCATGTTTGTTCAGGAAAAATTTTTGTCCACCTTTTGTTAAAAAGTTATTTAAAAAAAAAAAAAAAAAAATCGTGTGTGAAGTTGGAACCTCCATTTGCGAGTAACTAAAAAAACCAAATGTAATTCGTTTGCCCACGTTTGTCCAGGAAAAATTTTCGTTTGTCCACCTTTTGTTAAAAATTTATAACAAAAAGTTTTTTTTTTCGAAAAACCCCCAAATTTTTTTTTTCGCTTTATTGTGCAAATCGTATGTCCGTCATTTGCCCATCGTTTGTCCATGTTTGTCCAGGAAAAATTTTTCTTTGTCCACCTTTTGGTAAAAAAGTTATTTCAAAAAAAAACAAAAATCGTGTGTGAAGTTGGCACCTCCATTTCCGAGTAATTAAAAAAACCAAATGTCATTCGTTTGTCCATGTTTGTCCAGGAAAACTTTTCGTTTTGTCCACCTTTTGTTAAAACGTTATTTACACAAAAAAAAATAAAAAATCGTGTGTGAACTTGGCACCTCCATTTGCGCATAATTAAAACAAGTAAGGAAGGCTACCCCTTCTATGTTGGTCGCATTGTCGTGGAGAAAGGACTTAAGTATCATGTTGGAATCTCATCTGCGGAGGGGTCCCAACACGAGGCGAGCTAAGAGCAAAGTCTCATATGTTCTACAGCGCCAACGGCGTGTTCAGAAGAATGCAACACTTGTCGCTGCAGGAGATGTGAGGACTGCCGCACCAACAACACCCAAGCCAAAGTGTTGAGGTACCCGTGCCGATGGCTGTGTGGTCAGCGGGTGTATATTAAAAGGGTGATCGCGGTCGTCAATCCTCGGAGGGCGAGCAGGCGAGTCTCAACCCAATGATCAGGGTGGCTCAAATTAACCTGCAGACTCAAAAGTCGCCTCGGATAACCTGCTGGTCCTCCTCAGGGAGAAGGACATTGATGTCTGCCTAGTGCAGGAACCATGGGTCTGGCGGTCACAGGTTATGGGCCTAAATACCCGAAACTATAACCTCTTTTACACACCGAGGGCTTGTATCCTCGTTAGGAATACTATTAATGCTTTCTTTTTATCTAATTTCAGTAGTTACGACGTTCCTGTTGTCAAGGTGGTCATGAAGCGGCCGAAGCATGACGGTCGCCTCGGCTTATATGGCCCACGATCGGCCCGCTCCTCCAGAGGAGGTCGCGCAAATGATAACACAAACAACCAAGAAGGAGACGGACGTGATGGGTTGCGACGCCAACGCAAGGCACGCGGTTTGGGGGAGCAGCGAGATAAACGAACGGGGTGAGTCTCTGTTTGAATTTATATTAGCTAACAACCTTTACGTATGTAACAAGGGCAGCTCTCCCACCTTTAGTTTTCCGAGTACGGCGAACTACCCGGAGTGGGAGGAAGTCCTCGATATAACACTAACATCTGACTCCCGGGAGCTTACGGTAAGAAACTGGGAGGTGTCGAAAAAACTTTCCCTATCGGATCACTGGTTGATCCTTTTCAACATAGACTGGGAAAAAGAAATAAGTCAGCCGCACAGAAACCCTAAACGGACGTCCTGCAGCCTATTTGACAAGATAGTCAGTGATAGGTTCCATAGAAGTAGGACGCCTATTCAATCTACAAACAGCTTTGACGACCGAGTCCGGTCTCTGGAGAAAAGTTTTCAGGTGGCCTTTAAAGTCGCCTGCCCAAATTCGAGGAGGAAAAAGACCTTCCCACCGCGGTGGGACAAAAATCTCTGCGACCTGAGGTCAAAGCTGAGGTGGGTCTTCAACGACTGTCACTTCAGGAACGATGGTGGTTTTCATCCCTAAGGCCGGCAGAAGTGGGCATGAAGTAGCCAAAGACTTTCGGCCAATAAGTATCGCGTCCTTTGTTCTGAAAACGTTCGAAGGGCTACTAGATACACATATACCGGAGCTTCTAGGCGAGGCTCCACTTTCCACGGCACAGCACGCGTACCTGAGAGGGAAATCCACAGAAACCGCGCTACATGAGGTAGTTCGAACGGTGGAAAAGTCCCTTCATCACAAACAGTTCACTCTGGCTGCGTTTGTTGATGTGGAAGGCGCGTTAAAAATGTAAGAGCCGAAGCGATTGAGGCTGTCCTCTGTAGGGCAGGGATTGAAGAACCACTACGGCTTTGGATTTGAACCCTGCTTCGCAACCGCGAAATAACAGCAGAACTTGGCGGAGCTAGTGTTGGCAGGGTGGGGTGCTTTCACCTCTGCTTTGGTTGAGCACC
Source organism: Eurosta solidaginis (assembly GCF_040869045.1). Lineage (NCBI taxonomy): Eukaryota > Metazoa > Arthropoda > Insecta > Diptera > Tephritidae > Eurosta > Eurosta solidaginis. The sequence continues at coordinate 116,147,775 of NC_090319.1, read as the reverse complement.
ATAAATGAAATCCTAGGAAAACTTAACGCAGGGGGGGTTAAGATCGTGGCGTATGCGGACGACGTGGCGATCTTGGTTTCTACTCCTTTCCCGTTCGTAATGAGCTAAATCATGGAAACGTTCTTGGATAAAATCAGCAGGTGGGCACAGGGATGTGGCCTTAGGTTAAATCCCGACAAGACGGACCTGCTTCTCTTCACGAGGAATTAAAAGTCACCTGCCTTCAGACTACCATTCTTAAACGGCCAGCAACTAACCCTGTCATCGAGTACCAAGTATCTGGGACTAACAATTGACTGCAATGCAAGTTGAATTGGAAAGTATGCATCGAAGAGCGGGTACGGAAGGCCTGCTTCGCCTTCTATGCCTGCAAATCAATATTTGGTAAGAAATGGGGACTCAAGTCAAGCATGGTACTTTGGATGTACGAGGCGGTGGTGCGAGCGGTGCTTACCTATGGTTCCATAGTCTGATGGGAAGCTCTAAGAAGCAGCTACAATCTCACCAGCCTGCAAAAAGTCCAGCGCACTGCGTGTGTTGGTGCCATAGGGGCCGGACGCACTTGCCCCACAACTGCTTTAGACTCCATTTTGGACCTGCTTCCGATCGACTTGCATATACTTTGTACATCGTCACAAACCGCACTGAGACTCAGGGAGTCTTGGTGTTGGAAGGATACTCAGCAAGGGCATATTAGTATCCTAAAGACGCGTCCAATGCTTTTATTTAATTGTCTGATCAACGCCCTAGATTGATGGGGAGTGTGATGACTTGTACCTTGGACCTACCTAATTATTTTCTAGCTTTTAGTATTATTATTACTTCATGTAAGTATTGTTTTCAATAAAACCGTTTAACTTAAAATTTTTTTTTAATTATTTTATTTTCAAGTTTTTAGTCTTTAACAATTTTTTTTAGTCTTTATTTAAGTGCCTATTATATTTCATTCCATTTAGTGCCTTTAGTGACTCATTATTACAAGGAGTCTTTCCTGACAATTTGTTATAATCTAAGTCCTCAATACATAATCCTTCCAAAGACTTTACTCGACTCTACGCCACGTATGCTTGTCCCTCCTCGAACTCCAAAGTATTTTGATGTCACTTGTACCGGACTGTATGTAATATTTGTTCCAAATATGAGCCAAATCGGACATCATAGGTCGCTTTCCATTCTTGTATTTGTTATGTGTTCCAAATATGAGCCAAATCGGACCACAAATACGATTTTTGTGAATATCTCTATCCTTGCGCCACCTAGCGGCGATTTTTTTCCATAGGTCGCTTTCTAATCTTGTATGTATTATGTGTTCCAAATATGAGCCAAATCGGACCACAAATACGATTTTTGTGAATATCTCGATCCTTGCGCCACCTAGCTGCGATTTTTTTCAAAGGTCGCTTTCTATTCTTGTATGTATTATGTGTTCCAAATATGAGCCAAATCGGACCACAAACACGATTTTTGTGAATATCTCAATCCTATCGGCCACCGTGGTGTGATGGTAGCGTGCTCCGCCTATCACACCGTATGCCCTGGGTTCAACTCCCGGGCAAAGCAACATCAAAATTTTAGAAATAAGATTTTTCAATTAGAAGAAAATTTTTCTAAGCGGGTCGCCCTCGGCAGTGTCTGGCAAGCGCTCCGATTGTATTTCTGCCGTGAAAAGCTCTCAGTGAAAACTCATCTGCCTTGCAGATGCCGTTCGGAGTCGGCATAAAACATGTAGGTCCCGTCCGGCCAATTTGTAGGGAAAAATCAAGAGGAGCACGACGCAAATTGGAAGAGAAGCTCGGCCTTAGATCTCTTCGGAGGTTATCGCGCCTTACATTTATTTTTTTTTTATCGATAAATCGATGGCGCGATATCGATTAATAAATCGACCCAGTCTAACGGGTATCAAATGAAAGGTGTTAATGAGTATTTTAAAAGGGAGTGGACTTTAGTTCTATAGGTTGACGCCGGTTTCAGATATCGCCATAAAGGTGGACCAGGGGTGACTATAATGTGTTTGTACGATATGGGTATCAAATTAAAGGTATTAATGAGGGTTTTAGGAGGGAGTGGCCTTAGTTGTATATGTGAAGGCGTTTTCGAGATATCGGCCAAAATGTGGACCAGGATGACCCAGAACATCATCTGTCGGGTACCGCTAATTTATTTATATATGTAATACCACGAACAGTATTCCTACCACGATTCCAAGGTCTTTTAATTTCGCCCTGCAGAACTTTTTCATTTTCTTCTTCTTAATATGGTAGGTGTCACAACCATTTTACTAAGTTTTTTCTAAAGTTATACTTTGAGTCAAAAAACCATCCAATAAACATGTGTCATCTCTTTTTTCGTATTTGGTATAGAATTATGGCATTTTTTCATTTTTCGAAATTTTCGATATCAAAAAATTGGGCGTGGTCATAATCGGATTTCGCCCATTTTTAATACCAAGATAAAGTGAGTGCAGATAAGTACGTGGACAAAGCTTAGTAAAGATCTCTCGTTTTTTGCTCAAGTTATCGTGTTATCGGCCGAGCGGAAGGACAGACCGTCGACTGTGTATAAAAACTGGGCGGCTTTAACCGATTTTGAGCATTTTCACAGAAAACAGATATCGTCGTAGAAGCTATGCCCTACCAAACTTCACAAGGATTGGTATATTTTTGTTCGACTTGTGGCATTAAAAGTATTGTAACGAATTTTGGGAAATTCCGCTTATTTGAAACCTTCTGCTAACGTGCGAATCGCTAAATTGTTGAATAAATCACTCCAATATTCTGTATTGCAAAATGGTCTTTATTAGACTACTTTGGGAGTAGTACAATTATACTTCACTTGCGCTGTTCTTATACTCTCTGTTGCCTCGTCAGCATATTCAAGACGTTTCACCTTCTAGAATCTCCCGCTTGGTTACCAGCGATATACATGTATATTTGTAGTTTATGCGTTTCTCATAGTCATATGCGTATGTATGCGTGAGTAACTACTTCGGCTGAAGACTACAAGTGTGTGTTTGAGATATCTCTTCGTCGCCTTCTATGTATGTGTATAAATGGTGATTTATGTGTTCATTTCCACCAGTGTGGCTCGGTTTAATGTTTTTGATGTTGCGTGATTATATACAACAGCCTAGTGATGTCAATATTCGCCACAGTACTCTAGACAAATTAAATGAAAAAGGGCGGAGCCACGCCCATTTTGAAATTTTGCACCACATCATTACTGGAGTTGAATGTTGGCATAATTAAAAAAAAATAAATGTAAGGCGTGATAACCTCCGAAGAGATCTAAGGCCGAGCTTCTCTTCAAATTGCGTCGTGCTCCTCTTGATTTTCCCTACAAATTGGCCGGACGGGACCTACATGTTTTAAGCCGACTCCGAACGGCATCTGCAAGGCAGATGAATTTTCACTGAGAGCTTTTCATGGCAGAAATACACCCGGAGCGCTTGCCAAACACTGCCGAGGGGCGACCGGTCCTTTTAAGGTGGCAGACACACTATAGCAAACAACAATATTATATATTAAATAATTTATACCTCATTTATTGGCAATTTAATACCGCAAAAAAAAAATTTAAAGCTGCGTCCGGTTCCGAGAAACGGGAGTGTCTGCTAGCTTAAGACTCAAGCCAGCAGACACTTCGTGAAAACACGACCTACGACTTCCGAACGACTTGGATAATTGATATTACATTTATTGGCAATTTAATACCGCAAAAAAAAATTTAAAGCTGCGTCCGGTTCCGAGAAATGGGAGTGTCTGCTAGCTTAAGACTCAAGCCAGCAGACACTTCGTGAAAACACGACCTACAGCTTCCGAACGACTTGGATAATTGATATTACATTTATTGGCAACTTAATACCGCAAAAAAAAATGTAAAGCTGCGTCCGGTTCCGAGAAACGGGAGTGTCTGCAAGCTTAAGACTCAAGCCAGCAGACACTTGGTGAAAACACAACCTACGACTTCCGAACGACTTGGATAATTGATATTACATTTATTGGCAATTTAATACCGCAAAAAAAATTTTAAGCTGCGTCCGGTTCCGAGAAACGGGAGTGTCTGCTAGCTTGAGTCTTAAGCCAGCAGACACTTAGTGAAAACACGACCTACGACTTCCGAACGACTTGGATAATTGATATTACATTTATTGGCAATTTAATACCGCAAAAAAAATTTTAAGTGCGTCCGGTTCCGAGAAACGGGAGTGTCTGCTAGCTTAAGACTCAAGCCAGCAGACACTTCGTGAAAACACGACCTACAGCTTCCGAACGACTTGGATAATTGATATTACATTTATTGGCAATTTAATACCGCAAAAAAATTGTTTAAGCTCCGTCCGGTTCCGCGAAACAGGAGTGTCTGCTAGCTTAAGACTCAAGCCAGCAGACACTTCGTGAAAACACGACCTACAACTTCCGAACGACTTGGATAATTGATATTACATTTATTGGCAATTTAATACCGCAAAAAAAATTTAAAGCTGCGTCCGGTTCCGAGAAACGGGAGTGTCTGCTAGCTTAAGACTCAAGCCAGCAGACACTTCGTGAAAACACGACCTACAGCTTCCGAACGACTTGGATAATTGATATCACATTTATTGGCAATTTAATACCGCAAAAAAAATTTAAAGCTGCGTCCGGTTCCGAGAAACGGGAGTGTCTGCTAGCTTAAGACTCAAGCCAGCAGACACTTCGTGAAAACACGACCTACGACTTCCGAACGACTTGGATAATTGATATTACATTTATTGGCAATTTAATACCGCAAAAAAAATTTAAAGCTGCGTCCGGTTCCGAGAAACGGGAGTGTCTGCTAGCTTAAGACTCAAGGCAGCAGACACTTCGTGAAAACACGACCTACAGCTTCCGAACGACTTGGATAATTGATATTACATTTATTGGCAATTTAATACCGCAAAAAAATTGTTTAAGCTCCGTCCGGTTCCGCGAAACAGGATTGTCTGCTAGCTTAAGACTCAAGCCAGCAGACACTTCGTGAAAACACGACCTACAACTTCCGAACGACTTGGATAATTGATATTACATTTATTGGCAATTTAATACCGCAAAAAAAATTTAAAGCTGCGTCCGGTTCCGAGAAACGGGAGTGTCTGCTAGCTTAAGACTCAAGCCAGCAGACACTTCGTGAAAACACGACCTACAGCTTCCGAACGACTTGGATAATTGATATTACATTTATTGGCAATTTAATACCGCAAAAAAAAAATTTAAAGCTGCGTCCGGTTCCGAGAAACGGGAGTGTCTGCTAGCTTAAGACTCAAGCCAGAAGACCCTTCGTGAAAACACGACCTACGACTTCCGAACGACTTGGATAATTGATATTACATTTATTGGCAATTTAATACCGCAAACAAAATTTAAAGCTGCGTCCGGTTCCGAGAAACGGGAGTGTATGCTAGCTTAAGACTCAAGCCAGCAGACACTTCGTGAAAACATGACCTACGACTTCCGAACGGCTTGGATAATTGATATTACATTTATTGGCAATTTAATACCGCAAAAAAAATTTAAAGCTGCGTCCGGTTCCGAGAAACGGGAGACTCAAGCTAGCAGGCACTCCCGTTTCTCGGAACCGGACGCAGCTTTAAATTTTTTTTGCGGTATTAAATTGCCAATAAATGTAATATCAATTATCCAAGTCGTTCGGAAGTCGTAGGTCGTATTTTCAGGAAGTGTCTGCTGGCTTGAGTCTTAAGCTAGCAGACACTCCCGTTTCTCGGAACCGGACGCAGCTTTAAATTTTTTTTTGCGGTATTAAATTGCCAATAAATGTAATATCAATTATCCAAGTCGTTCGGAAGCTGTAGGTCGTGTTTTCACGAAGTGTCTGCTGGCTTGAGTCTTAAGCTAGCAGACACTCCCGTTTCTCGGAACCGGACGCAGCTTTAAATTTTTTTGCGGTATTAAATTGCCAATAAATGTGATCTCAATTATCCAAGTCGTTCGGAAGTCGTAGGTCGTGTTTTCACGAAGTGTCTGCTGGCTTGAGTCTTAAGCTAGCAGACACTCCCGTTTCTCGGAACCGGACGCAGCTTTAAATTTTTTTTGCGGTATTAAATTGCCAATAAATGTAATATCAATTATCCAAGTCGTTCGGAAGTTGTAGGTCGTGTTTTCACGAAGTGTCTGCTGGCTTGAGTCTTAAGCTAGCAGACACTCCTGTTTCGCGGAACCGGACGGAGCTTAAACAATTTTTTTGCGGTATTAAATTGCCAATAAATGTAATATCAATTATCCAAGTCGTTCGGAAGCTGTAGGTCGTGTTTTCACGAAGTGTCTGCTGGCTTGAGTCTTAAGCTAGCAGACACTCCCGTTTCTCGGAACCGGACGCAGCTTAAAATTTTTTTTGCGGTATTAAATTTCCAATAAATGTAATTCAATTATCCAGGTCGTTCGGAAGTCCTAGGTCGTGTTTTCACGAAGTGCCTGCTGGCTTGAGTCTTAAGCTAGCAGACACTCCCGTTTCTCGGAACCGGACGCAGCTTTAAATTTTTTTTTGCGGTATTAAATTGCCAATAAATGAGGTATAAATTATTTAATATATAATATTGTTGTTTGGTATAGTGTGTCTGCCACCTTAATAGGACCAGGGGCGACCCCGCTTAGAAAAATTGTCTTCTAATTGAAAAACCTTATTTCTTGCTTTGCCCGGGGTGTGAACCCAGGGCATACGGTGTGGTAGGCGGAGCAAGCTACCATCACACCACGGTGGCCGCAGTAGCAGTAGTGGCATAATTTACTTATATATATTAGACTGGGTCGATTTATTAACCGATATCGCGCCATCGATTTTTCGATGGGAGTTGGGATAAGCAAAAGAAGTTCCACTAAGCATACCCCAAAAAATAATTTTCGAGCCTGCGAAATTTCATTCTTTTGACTTTTTTCGACTTTGATTTTTAAGGTTTTTTTCATGACCTATTAAAAAATTTTCATATTTATACTCTGTCCGACCCAACAATGTCCGCTAAAAACGTTGGTGATACCAGTTTTTTGATAAAAAAAATTACATTTTTGGATCAGACAGGGTAATCATAAAAATTTTACAATCAAATGAAAATCTTATATTTTATATTAAGTGTACTTGCCACTTACTTAATTCAAGCATACCGAGAGGTTGTAGCATTCACACATTAAGTTATTCATTCATTTGTACAAACATATATTTCGACCCGTTTTGGAATGTCTTAAAATGCATTGACTCTTACATACATATTAATACATTTGTACATACATATATTTTGGCTCGCTTTGGTACGGCCGGAGATTCATTGACACATTCATTCAAACATATATTTTCTACACACCACGGTAACTACGCCGTGCACCGTCTGGTAACTTGAACCTTGGTATGTTACTGTTTAAAGCTTGCTCGCCACAAGCCTTTACCTGCATACAAATTATTAACATGATTTACTTATGCTTGCGTTGCAGAACCGAAGGTATATGTATGTAATACACTTAGTTTGTAAGTATTAGTGTAAGTAGGTATTTTAGCTTATAGAAATTTTATATAAGAGAAACAGCTTTTTAATAAAGAACTCAATTCCGTCTGGTGCCGCTTAATTGACACTACACCAAATTATTTCAATTATTACAAGGTCTCTTCAGCTAGCCCAACCTTTTCAGCCCAATCAAAAAACGAGACCGTATTAAATTGCACAATATTTAATGCTAATTTAATACGGGTTAATTAAATTTATTACACTTGTATTTTAAAAATTAAGCTAGTACAACCCTCGATATTTTTTAAAATATAAGAGGTCCGTCAAGCTGGACGATGGATTCGAAATTTGGTAGGTCATAATTTGTTCCCAAAAAAAAAATTTTGTGCTCAAAATTTAAGTACTATACTTTAACCTCAAAATGGGGGTCCAGCAGCACGTTCAGCTAGATCCCGCCACTCCCCCTCATAAACACTAGGTCAAACAAAAAAATTTAAATGTGGGAATTATGTGCTCAATAGTGCCAAAAAGAATTCGGTCTTTTGACAACTTTTAATGACTTTTTAAAACTTCAAAAATGGCGGGTCCAGCTGGACGTTCAGTTTTAAAAAAATCATTAAAAGTTGTCAAAAAACCGAATTGTTTTTGGCACTATTGAGCACATACATAAATAGCACATAATTCTCATATTTAAATTTTTTTGTTTGACCTAGTGCTTATGAGGGGAGGGGTCTAACTGGACGTCCAGCTGGACCCCCACTTTTGATGTTTTAAAAACCATTAAAAGTTGTCAAAAAAACTAATCGTTTTTGGAACTGTTGAGCCCATAAATAGCACAAAATTCTGCACCTATCCCGTTTAGGTTTTGCTGTCTAGGGTTATATGCACCCGCTACCCCCTTTCCACACCTTTGTTTTTCTGGACAGACCTTAGCTTATGTTGGAGCACATAAATAGCACATAATTCCCACATTTAAATTTTTTTGTTTGACCTATTGCTTATGAGGGGGGGGGGGGGGGGGTCTAGCTGGACGTCCAACTGGACCCCCCCACTTTTGAAGTTTTAAGAAATCATTAAAAGTTGTCAAAAAAAACCGAATTCTTTTTGGCACTATCGAGCAGATAAATAGCACATAATTCCCACATTAAAAATTTTTTTTTTTTGCCTAGTGCTGATGAGGGGGGGGATGGTCTAGCTGGACGAACAGCGATTTAGAGGTACTATGACATTTTTTTTAATTCAGGAGAGTATTTAGTTGTTCCATGTGCAATTTTTAAGCCGAATTTCAAAAGCAGCGAAAATCTGCATTTCGTTTTAATATTACATTAAAGTGTGAAAAATAAAAATCTATATATATATAAAGAAGTTTGAAAAATAAAAAATATATCTTAATATATAAAAAAACACGTGTCACACAATTGAGGCCAATGGACTCCTAAACTACTGAACCGATTTGGAATTTGTTTTGCACCCCGTGTGTAGTTTGATCTAACTTGAAATATAGGATAGGTTCTATCTCAGTTTATAGTCGCAATATTATTTTATTGCCATTTTTTTATTTGTTTATACGTAATGGTGCACCTCTTTTCAGTTGGTATGGATATACTTAAGTGTAACTGGTTGGTGGTTAATTAAACTGCATGCTTATCAATAAAAAATATTATAGCGAATGATAGCAAGTATAGCACATCACCAGGTCCGCCGAGAGGGTGGGGGTTTCTGAGGGGGCCCGCGATTTAGAGGTACTATGACATTTTTTAAGCTATTGCATAGATTTTACCGCGGGCTTGGCGACTAAATCAAAAAAAACCGTAACGGATATTTGTCAAAAAAGATCCGAAAGGGCTCGAAAAGGTTCGTAAAGGTTCGGTGTTAGCAACAGGCCAAATACATAAAATTGGATCTCTATCATAAACAGCGGTGGGCACCACTACATTTACACGGTTACCAAATTGAAAATGTGTTAGTAAACACGAACGCGTAGCGAGCACGAAAGCAAAATAAATTATTTATTTACTTTGATTTCAATGCTTGAACGGTGAACACGTGTCACACGCACTCTTTGGTACTCTGTTTTAAGCGCGCGTGCGACACTTCCTCACCGTACGACCATCGAAATCAAACTAAAAGAGATGTCGTGATTGATTGATGATTTTCCCGAAGTAGTCATTGTGCTATCGCTTATCGTATACATATATGGTCGCTTACAAGCCAACCTAATAAAACCGCACTGCGTTTTTTTAGCGCACGCAAACAACCGGCGTTTTTTGCCCTAACCCAAATAAGCATGCGTTGCGACAATGTAAAGCATGTGTGCAAACGTCAAATCTAAATGTCACGCAGAACAAAAATTGGAAATCGAGTTAGGTTTTCACGCAGCAAATTCAATTTGAGTTGCTCTCATACAAGTTGTATGTGCATGCGACATTTTTGACAGAAAATGACTTGCGTGCGTTTAGATTAGGTTTGCTTGTTAGCAGGTGCTAAGCTGCCGCCCACCCGGGTCATAAAGTTAAAGTTAAAGTGAATGTTAAAGTTAAAGCGAAAGTTATAGTTAAAAATAAAGGTAAAGTTAAAGTTAAGGTTAAAGTTAAAGTTAGAGTTAAAGTTAAGTTAAAGTTAAAGTTTAAGTTAAAGTTAAGGTTAAAGTTAAAGTTAAAGTAAAGGTTAAAGTTAAAGTTAAAGTGAATGTTAAAGTTAAAAATAAAGTTAAAGTGAAAGTGAAAGTTAAAGTTAAGGTTAAGTTTAAGGTTAAAGTTAAAGTTAAAGTTAAAGTTAAAGTTAAAGTTAAAGTTAAAGTTAAGGTTAAAGTTAAAGTTAAAGTTAAAGTTAATGTTAAAGTTGAAGTTAAAGTTAAAGTAAAAATTAAAGCTAAAGTTAAAGTTAAGGTTAAAGTTGAAGTTAAAGTTAAAGTGAATGTTAAAGTTAAAAATAAAGTTAAAGTGAAAGTGAAAGTTAAAGTTAAAGTTAAGGTTAAAGTTAAAGTTAAAGTAAAGGTTAAAGTCAAAGTTAAAGTGAATGTTAAAGTTAAAAATAAAGTTAAAGTTAAAGTGAAAGTGAAAGTGAAAGTTAAAGTTAAGGTTAAGGTTAAAGTTAAAGTTAAAGTTAAGGTTAAAGTTAATGTTAAGGTTAATGTTAAAGTTAAAGTTAAAATTAAAGTTAAAGTTAAAGTTAAGGTTAGGGTTGAAGTTAAAGTTAAAGTGAATGTTAAAGTTAAAGCGAAAGTTAAAGTTAAAGTTAAAGTGAATGTTAAAGTTAAAGCGAAAGTTAATGTTAAAGTTGAAGTTAAAGTTAAAGTTAAAACTAAAGTTAACGTTAAAGTTAAAATGAAAGTTAAAGTTAAAGTCAAAATTAAAGTTAAAGTTAAAGTTAAGGTTAAAGTTAAAGTCAAAGTTAAAGTTAAGGTTAAAGTTAAAGTTAAAGTTAAAGTGAAGTGGTTGTACAGGTTAAAAATAAAGTTAAAGTTAAAGTTAAGGTTAAAGTTAAAGTTAAAGTGAAGTGGTTGTACAGGTTAAAAATAAAGTTAAAGTTAAAGTGAATGTTAAAGTTAAAGTGAAAGTTAAAGTTAAAAATAAATTTAAAGTTAAAGTTAAAGTGAAAGTTAAATATTAACTTCTCATTTATTCAATAAAAGTAAAAAATTTGTTTTCTTATCGGTCACCACGCTTAAAAAGGTTAACTTGAATTAATATCAAAGACAAAACTTGAATTAATATCAAAGAAAACAAAATGTTGCATAAATATTATAATTGCATAAGTTGATAATATGCAATAGCTTTACCGCGGCAATCCCCGAGTGCCACACGTCCTTTTTTTAATTCAGGAGAGTCTTTAGTTGTTCCATGTGCAATTTTTAAGCCGAATTTCAAAAGCAACGAAAATCTGCATTTCATTTTAATATTACATTAAAGTGTGAAAAATAAAAATCTATATATATAAAAAGGGCTAAAATGTGTGTTAGTTGGTCGCCGGGCTTGAAGAGATGCGTCGCTCGATTTTGTTCAAACTTTCACGCAAGTTGCGTAAACCTCACGCGGTGGTTACTACATAGGTTTGGTTGCGATCGACGTACAGGGTTTCGAGATATAGGCCGAAACGTGGACCCGAGTACCCCTAGAATGTGTTTATAGGATATGGATAACAAATGAAAGCTGTTGATGAGTCCTTTAGTATAGGGTAATTTTCATACCCCTGGGTGACTAGGGTCTCGAGATATAGGCCAAAACGTGGACCCGGGTACCCCTGGAATGTGTTTATAGAATATGCATATCAAATGAAAGCTGTTGATGAGTGCTTTAGTAGAGGGTAATTTTCATACCCCTCGGAGACTAGGGTCTCGAAATATATGCCAAAACGTGCACCCGGGTTCCCCTAGAATGTGTTTATAGGATATGGATATCAAATGAAAGCTGTTGCTGAGTGCTTTAGTATAGGGTAATTTTCATACCCCTGGGTGACTAGGGTTTTGAGATATAGGCCAAAATGTGGCCCGTGAATGCCTAGACAGTGTTTATACAATATGGATATCAAATGGGATTAGTACTAGGACTGGGACTGAGACTCGGAGTGGGACTGGGACTGGGACTGGAATAAAATACATACCACCCTCTGGGACAGGCAATAAGGGATGCAGAAAAAGGAAGGAATTGAGAGAAGAGAAAAGAGAGGAGATTGAGAAAGAGATAGAATGAGACGAAGATGGAGTTAGATGAAGCGAAAAAGACGGAGGGAGGAGTGAATAAAATGATTAGGAAAAAGTGAAGAGGGGGGAGGGCAGAGTCAGACGGAAAAAGCTTATTAAAATGTATGCAGTTAGGCCAAATTTAGGGCAGGGCAACGTCTGCCTGGTCTTCTAGTATAGTATATATCTCATACAACCGATCGTTCAGATAAGAAACTTTACACGATTTCTGCCCCATTTTAACAGCTAGAGGAGCTTCAAATTTCACCAATTGCTTACATACATATATAGCATATATTGTTGTGTGAAAAAATCGTAGAGATCGCAGGTATATATATTATATACCCCATATAAAGTGTCATTTTGGCCATTTTTTACGGCTAGAAGATCCAAATTCCATCAAAATTTAAGGACCTATATACTAAAAAGCTATTGTACAATGCTTTGTATAATCTAGACTTGAATATGGTTCCATAATATGGAGTCCCTATTATGAGGTACATAAGAAAAGGATTGAACGTGTACAAAAATATTTATGAAATACTGTTTATCTGATATAAGATTTGATTTGCCCCTCCCCTCATGTATCTCAAGGTGTAGGCTAATAAATCTGCATACGTTAGAGAGTAGAAGGGTTATCTCATTGATAATATTTATCTACGACATTATTAATGGCAATATCAATTGTCCCATGCTTTTGGAGTCTTTGAACTTTTACGTTCCATCACGGAATTTGCGGCAACATAACATGTTTTCTATTGACAGTTTAAGTTTAATTATGCTCTAAATGGGCCGATCACACGTGGTCCAATTGCCATCAACTCATTAAACAATTATCATTGTATTAATTTTTCCGTATCACGCTTTTGTTTTAAAAATGTGTTATTCTCTATATTATGTTAATTTTTTAACACTTTCTACTTATATATAAGAAATTTTTGTTAATCTAGTCTGTAAGATTATTGTAAATCATAGACTGAATAAATAAATATGAAATATGAAATACTTACGTTTACGTCACACAAAGTACCTACCTATTTTTTTATTTTATATTTATCTTAAAAATCGCTTAGGTATGCACATCTGTTCACTATATATTTTTTATCTTATACAGCCGATGATTTGGACAATACGAATGGGATAAGATTATTATTCAGCCCCATTCATGAAAGGTATGAAGTCTTCGGCACAGCCGAAGACAGTCCCGTCCTTACTAGTTTGATTGTGCATATCGAGGGTTGGGCTAGCTTAAGTTTAAGCTAGCCAAACCCATATTCACAACCAAAGGACGAGACCGTACTAAATTGCACAATATTTAATGCTAATTTAATACGGGTTAATTAAATTTATTACACTTGTATTTTAAAAAATATGCTTACAGCCCTATTCTGTGCACTTGACAAATTCACCATCTTGCTTATTTGTCAAGTTTGACAATTTATCAAGTAATTGCTATTCTATGTAAAAAATAAAAAGCTTTTTCGCTGCCAAATTGTCAATAAGTCAAACGCTTGATAATTTAATTTATACGGATAAATTTATATTAGAATTCTGATTGTGCGATCGAGAGAAAATGGAAATGATGGTTTTGGGGACTCCCTCGGGGTAATTTGGGGGACACTCTGGGATGGTTTTGGGAACTCCCTCGGGGTCATTTGGGGGACATTCCGGGATGTTTTTGGGGACTCCCTTGGGGTCATTTGGGGGACATTCTGGGATGGTTTTGCGGACTCCCTCGGGGTAATTTGGAGGACATTCTGGGATGGTTTTGGGGACTCCCTCCGGGTAATTTGGGGGTAATTCCCGGATCTTTTTGGGGACTCTGACGGGGTCATTTCGAGGTAATTCCGGGATCATTTTGAGGACTCTCTCGGGTTCATTTGGGGGACATTCTGGGATGGTTTTGGGGACTCCCTCGGAGTAGAGATATACGCCGCCGATTTTCGTCGTTTTTTGCACGCCGCCGCCGAATGTCCAAAATATCGGCACGGCGGCGGCGGCGTCCGGCGCGGTACTATATTTTCTACTCTTTGAAGACTGTCTAGGCCGTTTATTGTTCATGTCGAAAATTGGACGGATATGGTAAAGGGGTATCAACGGATGCGCATCACTGCGGGTTATAAGAATCCAATTGCGTAATGTAACTCTTTCTACCCGTTCAAGAGCAATTTAAAAAAACAAGCGCTTCCAATGCCAGCTTAACACGGATTTTGCATCACCCAATTACCCAGGTTATTAAAACCAAACACTAAAAGAAAAATTATATAAAAAATTTAGATGCATAATTTAAAAAAAAAATTAAGAAGGAACAATGAATTCAAATGAGCCAAGACGAATATGTTTTCAAATTGTCCTTATGTTGTTAAAAAAGCAAGTTACCCGAAAAAAATGCTGATTTCTTCAAAAATCCGATATTCCGATTGGCGTAAATAATAAGTGAAATCAGTTATGCAAAATCCTTTAGTAAGTAGGTCCCAGGGGTTTAAACTCTCCTTTGAAATGATTCTCACCTCATACTTAAGTTGACGATAGAAGTGCTTGAAAAATCACTTGGCCTTATTTTGAAACATCTGTTGTTTATTTGCGAAACTTTAAAATAGCGACTGATGTTTAATTTTGATTTTCACACTTCATCATTCAACACCCAAGTCTCCCGTTTTGACATTTCCTAAAGTTGGCGGCCCTCTCCCAACTACTCCCTTGGAGTGAATCACAGTGATTCTAGCCTGTCTACCAAGTTTAAATTTCACCTACACGTTTCGGCTCCTGTTACATATGTGAAAACGTAGACACATATATATTAACCAGGTGAGACTTTGTCCTTCGCAAGAACACTAAAAGTGGTGAAGCAAAAGTTTTCTGCATACAGTCGAACAAATGACCGGGTTTGCCACTACTCTAACATAATGGATAGTCGAACTAATTTGATAACTGAAGCTACGCGGTTATTCATAATGAACTCTCGAATGGGCGGAACCCAACAGTTTCGACTGAACATATAACCTTTACATCTTTCAACTTAAAATCGGTTTAACGATTTTGCAAATTTTATTCAGGGCCCTTGTAAAATTTAGATCATCTAGATGCGCCAAATATTTTACAATTTTCACCCATGAGTTACGCAATGACATCCACTTCGACTGCTTATGATTTCGAGGGCAGCATCCTTGGCCGAATAGTTACTCCCTAATGTTTCAAGGTGTTTCTCTGGTAGTGCTCGGCAGTATAGAGCAACAAAACAAATCAGTTAGAAAGTCTTCGGAGCTATACCTAGAGCTTCTAGTGACGTTCACGAAGGTATGAGATCGAAGTCGCAATATGAGGGCCAGGAGGCGTGGTAGCGACTGGTTTTGGACCGGATTGCTACTGTTCGCACTTCGGGGAATATAGCTCTTAAAACAGCCGAAAAAGCTAGATGCGTTGGTGCTCATCGTTAAAACTGTGCCATGAGAGCCATGAGTATTAAAAGACCATTAATAGCAACCGTAAGTCGCCTTTGTGCGTGACCAGCAAGGGGTCACAAATAATTTAAAGAAATCGTGTCGATAACGAGATTAGAAGTTAGACCAAAACATCTACTTCGGTGAAACTACGCTTTGTACGAGACATACAGACAAAAGTGTGACCATTTTAAGTACTTCAATTTTTTTCGGTAGATGCAGCAGTACCAATCGAAGCCTCCCTGGAGTAAGTGAATGAAGGACAGTCCCTCCGCAAGGAGCTCCTCTTGAAATTTTTTGAACGATCCGAGATACTTTGAGGCAAAAACCCCGGATCTTTCCGAAATCGCCAATACGTTGATTCCCTTAAACAAAACCTTTCCTAATATTATTTTTTTAAATAGAAAATTGCTTTTTAAAGCAAGAACACCGGCGGACACCGGCGCGCCACCCACGCCGCCGCCGATATAGTGATCGGCCTAAACCTCTACCTCGGGGACATTTGGGAGACATTCCGGGATGGTTTTGGGGACTCACTCGGGGTCATTTGGGGGACTTTCTGGGATGGTTTTGGAGACTCCCTCGGGGTTATTTGGGGGACATTCTGGGATGGTTTTGGACTCCCTCGGGGTCATTTGGGGGACATTCTGGGATGGTTTTGGGGACTCCCTCGGGGTAATTTGGGGGACATTCTGGGATGGTTTTGGACTCCCTCGGTGTCTAAGCTTTGGGCAATTGAGGGCGAGCAGTTTAATAAGAGTTATAAATGAGTAATTTTATGTGCTTGTAAGCGTATGAGTCGTGGCACAGTGGCTGACGTACCCGACCAAACGCCCGGGGTTGCGGGTTCAACTCCCACCAAGCATTCCTTTTTTTAAATTTATAAATTATTATTATTAATGGACTGTATTGAGTTTATGGGGTTTTTGATTTAATGTATTCCATTTATTGAGTTGGGTAGTTTTAGGGTTATTGGTGTATTTAAGTCATGGGAGGATGCATAGCATCAGTACACCTTTATTTATTTAATTTGAAGAACCCCTTCAAAGTGTGATATGGAGGCGAGCACTGGGCTCTGATGTATTAGCACACCATCCGAAGAACCTCGCTTTTAATTAAAAAACTCAAACTATGTCTTTAGAATATTTCACTAACCAGTTGAGAATTACAAGCACACTCAATGGCTACTGAAACAAACGAACGAAAAATGTTCATAGTTTAAGTCGCTTAAACATACTCCCCCCTTAGACGGCTTAGTCGTCTAATGAAACTTCCATACGAGCCAGTTATCCGGCTCGAAGGACCATGTCTAAGCTTTGGGCAATTGAGGGCGAGCAGTTTAATAAGAGTTATAAATGAGTATATTTATGTGCTTGTAAGCGTATGAGTCGTGGCACAGTGGCTGACGTACCCGACCAAACGCCCGGGGTTGCGGGTTCAACTCCCACCAAGCATTCCTTTTTTTAAATTTATAAATTATTATTATTAATGGACTGTATTGAGTTTATGGGGTTTTTGATTTAATGTATTCCATTTATTGAGTTGGGTAGTTTTAGTGTTATTGGTGTATTTAAGTCATGGGAGGATGCATAGCATCAGTACACCTGGTCCTTCGAGCCGGAGGCATTTACAACTATACTTTCAGATTGTCATGAATCGCGAGCAGCAACGGGCACCCCGAAACTCCTTGCGGTCAGCAGTGGTCGCGCGCAGCCCGCCGCTGCAAATCGACTACCGACGGTCTACCATGAACCTCGATGAAAATGGGCTCCTCAGGGTTCATGGTAGACTAGTTCATTCGACGTTGACTTACAATGAAAAACATCCCGTTATTATCCCAGAAAAATCAAGATTCGCTGTCCTCTATATACAGTACCTCCATGAACTTCTTCTCCATGCTGAAATACGTCTCATGCAGCAATGCCTCAGACAGGATCTCTATATTCCACGACTTAAACCCCTCATAAAGAGATGCATACATCAGTGCAAAACTTGTACCCTCCACAAGCAGCAAATGCGATCGCAAATCATGGCGGCTTTGCCCCCGGAACGATGCACATATGCTCCGCCTTTCACCACTACCGGTGTCGACTTTGCGGGGCCTTTTCAAATAAAAGCCTCCTTGCTAAGGTCTCACACCTTACTGAAAGGCTACGTGGCCGTTTTTGTCTGTTTCGTGACAAAAGCTGTCCACCTTGAGCTGTGCTCGGACCTAACAACAAATGCCTTTCTCGCAGCATTCGCTCGCTTCGTCGGACGTCGTGGATATCCTGCCACAATGATGAGTGACAACGGCAAAACGTTTATTGGAGCTAAAAGAGCGACGGAAAAAGAGTTCGTTGACTTCATGAAAACTGCCTCTCAAGAAGTAATCGCAAAATACTCTCCCCAGGGCATTAATTGGAAATTCATTCCACCCGGAGCTCCCCAATGGGCGGCTTGTGGGAGTCTGCAGTGAAGAGTTTCAAACTGCACTTCAAGAGGACTGCAGGAGCCCACAAGTTCACATTTGAAGAATTTACCACCCTCTTGGTAAGAATTGAAGCCGTATTAAACTCTCGTCCTATCTCAGCTTTATCCCAAGATCCCACAGAGTTTACCGCGCTGACCCCCGGCCACTTTCTCCGAGGTAGCCCCCTCCTCGCTATCCCTGAAGTGGATCACGCGGATTTATCTCTTATAAACCGATGGGACAGGGTAAAAAGTTTACATCATCAGTTCAGCAAAAGGTGGAAGGAAGACTACCTAAAGGATCTCCAAAAAAGGCAGAAGTGGAAAAATCCACAACCCCAACCCAAGGTCGGTGAGTGTGTCTGCATTCACGACGACTCACTTCCCCCGACTGAATGGCGCCTTGGACGGATTGAAAAAATACATCCAGGTCCTGACGGCCATATACGTGTTGTTGACGTTCGTACTCAAACCGGCACCCTCACACGACCACTTGTCAAGCTCTGTTTCCTCCCTCAGATTGGAAGCCCACCCTCTCGGGCATCCCCGGAGAATTCGTAGCTACTCTCAAACCACCTCTGACCACTCTTACCACATCACCGTCTCCAATAGTCGTATTTCGCAACATAATGCCAACTGAAACTCCCTGCCTTAACATTTCTCTCACCTAAAAGGCATTTACAACTATACTTTCAGATTGTCATGAATCGCGAGCAGCAACGGGCACCCCGAAACTCCTTGCGGTCAGCAGTGGTCGCGCGCAGCCCGCCGCTGCAAATCGACTACCGACGATGCCGCGTATGTATGCAAACCCACGCTCTTCGCAATTGCAGAGTCTTCAAGCAACTGAAGCCGCCACAACGATGGATTCTCGCGAGGGCGCATAAATTCTGCCTAAATTGCTTAGCGCTATCGCACGCCACAGATGAATGCAGCTCACATGATCGCTGCCGAACTTGCGGCTTACGACATCACTCTCTGCTACATCGACGGGATGCAACCCCGAGCATCCCACGTCATACCCACGCACCCCGGCCTGGTCGCCAAGTAGTACCACCTCAGGTACCCTCGGCCCCCACCGTGCGACCCCGTTCTCGCCCAGCTATCTCTCGGTCTCGTCCAGCTACCGAAGCACAACCGCCAGCATCTACTGCCGCTCGACGCACCGTTCGGTGCACCGCTCAAGGGCTGCAAACCGCCACTTTCAGGGGAAAGGTGTCTGACCTCCTCGTACGAGATGCGCTACGAACTCTTCAAGAGCTGCAAGAGGCTCTAGCCGCTGAACGCGCCTAGGGCGGGGACGATGTTTGAGCGACTGTCGTAGTCGCCAACAGCCAACCCTTCTATTTAATAGAACTTAGGCTTAAGAAAACCTAAACATGAATTTAAATGAATTTAGCTGAATTTTATATTGAAGTTTTTTACATATGTACCTTTTACGTATAAGTACGCATTCTGAATTATTTGCATGTACAAATACGTAATATCATATATTACGTACATATTTATTAAATTTAAGAATTTGAAATGTTTGTATTTTACGCTAACACGCGAGCGTATTTCACCTCTCTGGCAACCCCAACAATGGGTTGACAGATGTGACTATGTACGTACATACATACATTTATATTATTGTTTTTTTGACATTTCTTTTTATTTTTTCTTATTCGAAATTTTGTATCCTCTCGGTTGTGACAAACAAAATTGGAAAAGCTCTCTGTATAATATAAAATAGCTTTATAAAAGTTAAAAGGTGCCCTTTTCTTATTTCGAAAGTTCATAGTTCGGTTCGGAATAGTTAATAATAAAAGAATCTCGTTTTCCACGGTCAGCAGTGACGTGCGATTTTTGCATATATATATATATATACATATATATATATATTTCGCCTTATATTCCTGGTGTTAATGCATCTTTGCCGATCTCATCAGTGAACCATTGTTTTCCACACTTGGTGTGCTGCATTTCTTAGCCAATTAAAGACCACAATCGGCCATCGCCGCTTCACAGAAATCATTGCAGAATCCATTAAAATTTGTGTTGATCAGCATAGGGGATATTGCCGCCGCCACCGTCAGCGTAGTCAACCATATCGCCTCCTTACATCACCATCACCGCAGCAGTCGCATCCGCAGCAGCCCCATCCGGCTCGAAGGACCACTGGTTAGGGGGTGGCAGTAAAAATTACCTTACTCCTTTTGATGGGGCTGCTGCGGATGCGACTGCTGCGGTGATGGTGATGTAAGGAGGCGATATGGTTGACTACGGTGGCGGCGGCAATATCCCCTATGCTGATCAACACAAATTTTAATGGATTCTGCAATGATTTCTGTGAAGCGGCGATGGCCGATTGTGGTCTTTAATTGGCTAAGAAATGCAGCACACCAAGTGTGGAAAACAATGGTTCACTGATGAGATCGGCAAAGATGCATTAACACCAGGAATATAAGGCGAAATATATATATATATGTATATATATATATATATATATGCAAAAATCGCACGTCACTGCTGACCGTGGAAAACGAGATTCTTTTATTATTAACTATTCCGAACCGAACTATGAACTTTCGAAATAAGAAAAGGGCACCTTTTAACTTTTATAAAGCTATTTTATATTATACAGAGAGCTTTTCCAATTTTGTTTGTCACAACCGAGAGGATACAAAATTTCGAATAAGAAAAAAATAAAAAGAAATGTCAAAAAAACAATAATATAAATGTATGTATGTACGTACATAGTCACATCTGTCAACCCATTGTTGGGGTTGCCAGAGAGGTGAAATACGCTCGCGTGTTAGCGTAAAATACAAACATTTCAAATTCTTAAATTTAATAAATATGTACGTAATATATGATATTACGTATTTGTACGTGCAAATAATTCAGAATGCGTACTTATACGTAAAAGGTACATATGTAAAAAACTTCAATATAAAATTCAGCTAAATTCATTTAAATTCATGTTTAGGTTTTCTTAAGCCTAAGTTCTATTAAATAGAAGGGTTGGCTGTTGGCGACTACGACAGTCGCTCAAACACTCGGGGTCATTTGGGGGACATTCTGGGATGGTTTTGGGGACTCCCTCGGGGTCATTTGGGGGTCATTCCGGGATGGTTTTGGGGACTCCCTCGGGGTCATTTGGGGGACAGTCTGGGATGGTTTTGGGGACTCCATCGGGTCGTCCCGGTGTCATTTAGTGGTCGTTCTGGGATCTTTTTGAGGACTCTCTCGGGGTCATTTGGGGGAAATTCCTGGATGGTTTTGGGGACTTCATCGGGTCCTCCCTGGGTCATATGGGAGACATTCTGGGATGGTTTTGGGGTCTACTTCGGGGTAATTTGGGGGACATTCCGGGATTGTTTTGGGTACTCCATCGGGTTGTACCGGCGTAATTTAGTCATCCCAACCATCACCCAATGACCCCCAAAAACCCCGCGGATTATTTTTTCCTATTCCCATTTCGGGGTTAGCAGCATAAAATGAGACATATCGCTCCAATTGCTCATGCGTAGCACGTTCCACTTTTGATTTCCTTGAAAAACCATGATTTTAAAATATTTGTTACAAAAAATAATGAACAATCACCCCTATTCTGCATTTCGACTTGGATTGGAATTTTTTCGATTTGGCAATTTTGGTATTCTGTGTTCCAATCTCTTTCGATCTAACTTCGAATCGTTCGATTTTGTGTATTCTGCATTTCGATCGTAGTTCCGTTTTTCTAAGTTGCAAATTAGTTGGCGGAAAAATATTTTTTTTTCTTTATTAATTTATAACTGAATTTTAACAAAAATGTAGGTAAAACTTGTTAAGAAACGTAAAAGGCTTGATGATGACTGTTTTTTTATATGTTTCCAGGTCAAAAACAACATGTCGATGTCGCACATTGGGGACGAACTTTTCAAAACCACCTGCATACCACAAATATTAACCGATTTTAATAATTTTTTTACAGAAATTTTTGTAATTGAATTCTGAAGAGACTTACATCGCCCGATTTTTAAAATTAATTAGAAAAAAAATTAAAAAAAACCATTTTGCAAAATGTTCTTTAAAAAATTGTTTAAACAAATTAATTTTGCAAAACGAATGTCAATTAGCAATACCTACTGTCTCTTAAAGTGTATATCATTCTCTTAAGTATTGAGCAAAAATTGTATGTCACGAAAATGATACATAAATACGTATTATAATATAAAGTTCTGCAAAAAAAGGGTATTTTGCAACAAATTGTTTAATAAACAAATTAATTTGAAGAATCAAGCGATGTGAGTCTCTTCATAATTCAATTACGAAAATTTCTGCGTAAACCTTGTTGCAATCGGTTGATTTTTCGTACCTGTAAGTGGTTTTGAATGAAATTAGTGCTTAACCCCCCATGTGTGTCGAAGTCCTTGGACGTATTTGCCTCGCAAAAGTTTCTAGCACATACTTGAAAGCATCCTTATTAAGTTGAAAGTTTTTTTTGAACCTAAATAAGAAAATAAGTCATTAAACTTTACCACTTTTAAGTTCAATTTCTTACAATTCGGCACTCATCTCAAATGGACTACACAAATCTCGCAATATTTGCCTCTCCATTCTCGCCTAGCCATTTTCGTATGCGTTGCTTTCCAACTCCACAAATAATTCCCCCTGTGGGTTAGGGGTTAGAATATGCCCACGGTAGGTATACCGGTCGTAAAAGGCGACCATAATACCATGGGTACCCAATCCATGAGTAAGGTGTTTTACTCGAAAGGTAGCAGGGTGGACGCGGTGTATCACCCTGTGGGACCCTAGGCAAGGTCTTTATAAAAAGTGCTACCGCGGGAGCAGGAGAAGCCAGTGTGATCTGGTGCACTGCATCGAACGATGCTTTGTACTCAGGTCTCACCTCCTGTCCTGGGATGGCCCCCTTGTGGGAGCATCGCGGTGGCTGTGGTTTCAAACAGAGTTCACTTATGACACACGCTCTGAGTAGACTTGTTTTCCCTTGGGGACCCAAGACCCAAGGGAATTCGGTCTCATGCTTGCCACGGCGGTCCCAATTTCATTGAGAAGCTGACCCTGAGGGGCAGATGATAGGTTGGTCACATCCCTTAAATTGTGACAAAATGCTGAAAAATAGTTGACGAAAGATGGTGTAAGAGCGCATGTCTATCGTCAGCCAAAAAAACAATCGATAATTGTACGAGTGGGCCGGTGCTCATCTCGTCTTTTGAGATGTTTTGAGGCTGCTTTAGACTGCACAAGCGAATAGAAGGCGTTCGCTGTGTGGATGGCCACACCCTACATGTGGCAAGATTTGACGTTGTCAAATCAGTGCAGTGTGGCGGACTGCAATGCAAAGATGTTGCTGGGGCAGGTACTCGGTACTTACAGGTCTGTGACCGGAAAAGGTTGGCCACATCCCTTAATTGTGGTTGGAGTGTATTTGGAGGCAAATCGGTGCATAATTGTTGTGTAATTGAGTGGAAATTGGAGCGAAATTAGTAGCGAAAATGGAAGCCAATAGTAGACAATATGGCACACAATGTTTGTCAACGTAGTGTGGCCTCAAGCGATGTCGAGGGGCATTGTTGAAGCGGGCACTCGGCACTCACAGGTCTGTGTGCGTAAAAGGTTGGTCACATCCCTTGATTTAAATTGTGATGGTGTTTGGTGTTGAGGACGGCGCATATTGGATGCCAAGCTCACTTTGTTTGTCAACGTAGTGCGGCCCTTTAAGCAACATCTAAGCAAAACCAAGCGCCGCCAAATATCTCAATCTGGTTAACTTGTTAACCAGATACCGAGATATCAAAATCAATGAAAGAGGGACCTTGAGGCAAGCACGGAACTCGCGGTGGAGTTGCCGTGCAACCGGGTGCCATTACCCGAAAATGGAAGAGGAGGATGGATAGTCCTCCTCGGCCAAACCAAGGCTGGTTGACTTGAACACCCCAGCTCACCGCATTGGTACCAACTTGTTGGGCCGAAGATCAACGGACATTGATCTGTGTTTTACACCGGAGGTAAGTCTTCACGACAGGGACTCCCGTAATACACGTTCTTTCCACAAATAATGCCGCGGCTATTGATTCCATTATAATAGACCGCTATAATTTGTGTCTGTTCGTTGGGTCTAGTTATATGCCAAAGCAAGCTGCCGGAGTAGAGGAAGTGAAGCGAAAACGTAAACAATCCTTGCGGAAAGAATAAGTAAATCTTTATAAAGTATTTTAGGCCATTGCAATGAAATTAGCAACCATAAAATTCAGAAAATGTCAACTATATTCGAGCAGGAATCCCTTTTAACAAAAGTTGGTGGCCACGGCAGGGAATTGGCCAAAAGAACGACAAAAACACACTTTCAATTATGAAAGCACTTCACTCAAAAAAATATAACACTGCGGCAATATATTCTATTGCTTTTTTTTGTACAAAATGGAGTGGATAATAAAATATAAACGTGTTTCAGTGTTTTTTTTTTACAAATTTTCTTCAATTTATATTGTTCCAATGTTCACACATTCTGTACAAACAGCTGATTTCGAAAAATCATTTGCTCTTCCTCTTCTCGTTACAATTCCGTCGTAATGCAGAATACCAAACTTCGATTAAAGCGGAGCGTAGAACGGGAACGTAATCGAAATGCAGAATAGGGGTGAATATTTAATTCTTACGTTTATTCCATTTCGCGATTGTTGCACTAAACAGGTGATTTCTGTTTACTTTATTTAGGTCACCACAATATGGTGAAAAGCATATGTAGGTCGTAGAGCTTTTTAGAGTTGTCAAGTTATGCACAGAATATAAATATTTGTCAACTTAATAAAAATCTTGATTACTTGTCAACATATTGACAATTTGTCAAGTGCACAGAATAGGGCCGTTATACTCAAGCTAGCCCAACCCTTGATATTTTTTAAAATATAGGTGTAATAAATTTTACTAGCCCATATTAAATTAGAATTAAATATGCTGTAATTAAATACGTTTTCGTTTTTGATTGTGCATATGGATTGGGCTATCTTAAGTTTAAGGATATTTTTTAAAATACAATTGTAATAAATTTAATTAAGCCGTATTAAATTATCATTAAATATTGTGCAATCTAGTACGGTCTCGTTTTTTTATTGGGCTGAAACCGTTGGGCTAGCTTAAGTTTAAGCATATTTTTTAAAATACAAGTGTAATAAATTTAATTAACCCGTAGTAAATTAGCATTAAATATTGTGCAATCTAGTACGGTCTCGTTTTGTTATAGGGATGAAAAGGATGGGCTAGCTTAAGAGCCCTGCGCCGGGAAGTGTCTTAGAACGCCACGGCTTATCTGTCCGGTCAGACGATGTAAACCTAGAAATCATCAACATCTACATCCCTTCTTCCACCTGGTGCTCCAGTGGATACCGCCCTAATATCAGGACCCTACTCACTGGCGATAATCGCATTATCTTAGGTGATTCCAATGCCCATCACGATCTATGGCATGCAAACCTGCAGGCGGACAGCAGGGGTGAGATTTTGGCGGATCAATAGGAGCTAGAGCTGCTAGCCACCAGGAATAACGCCCGAAAATTTTACCAAAAAATACGACGGCAGACGGAAGGTTTTAAGACGGGGGCAAACTCCTGTAGGTACGAAAACGGCGACCTTGTAACTGATGTCCAGAGAGTGCTTAGATTATGGAGGGAACACTTCTCCGCTCTCCTAAATGGAGGCAGCGATTCACCGCGCAGAGATGACGAACCCGATCCCGCAATGGATGATGATGGCATATATGTCGCCCCGCCCGATTGTTTATTTATTTATTTATTTATTAGTCTACAAATTTAACAATTAATCAGACTAAGTATAATTACGAATTACAGAATAAATTACAGAAGCATACATAGTGAGCAAAATTATATTATTAAATATGTATATATATTATTAATACAGTTGTCGGGATGGACTGTGATGCCGAGCAACGGAATTGATTATTAGTGCTGTCGGAATGGACGTGATTTCGAGCAGCTGATGTATATTCAACACACGATGAGTAGGGCTGCGATGCGTGGGAGGTTGGAAAGGACGTGATTCCAAGCCACCCGCCCAACGAAACTATTGATTATTAGTGCTGTCGGAATGGACGTGATTTCGAGCAGCTGATGTATATTTAACACCCAATGAGTAGGGCTGCGATGCGTGGGAGGTTGGAAAGGACGTGATTCCAATCCACCCACCCAAAGTAACTGGAGCTGGTAACAGATTTAGTTTAACATGTTAGTTTTGAATAAGTTATGAGTTCAAAACAGTGAGTATATATTTTTTTATACTGTAGAGTGTCACAAATATCAATATTATTGCAGTGATTATTGAAATCTTGACACAGACAACGAAGGGATTCATGCATTTGCAAATTCGATCTACAGTTAATTAAATATAGCGGTTGGAAATACCGAGAGGACCTAAAAGGGACATTAAGCATCACCTCGCCAAGCAGAAATGGACTGTTTATCATTCCTCTTAAATGTTTACGATGAATAAAACGCCAAGCATCTCCCTACGGCTCTGTAGTGACGGCAGCTGTAAAAGTTTTAACCGGCTGCAGTAGGGAGATAGATTCCTTGATGGATCCCAGAGCAAATGATTTAAAGCAAAAAGCAAAAATTGCTTTGGGACCGATTCCAATTTTTCGCTATGAATCTGATAACGCGGGTTCCAGATAATGGAAGCATATTCCAATATAGGTCTTACTAACGATAAAAAGAGTTTTAGTGACATAGGGATCATTGAAATCCTTGGACCATCTTTTTACGAAAGCCAAGGTCCTCTAGCCCTATTCACACACGATTCGATATGTAATTTGAAGTCCAGTTTAGGGTCCATCATAACGCCAAGATCAGTAAAGTTTGAGACTTGCTTAATGATAGCTCTGTGAAGTTGGCACCTACTTGGTCGAATAATTAAAAAAACCATATCTCATTCGTTTGTCCACCGTTTGTCCACGTTTGTCCAGGAAAAATTTTCGTTTGTCCACCTTTTGTTAAAAAGTTATTTCAAAAAAAAAAAAATCGTGTGTGAAGTTGGCACCTCCATTTGCGAGTATTTAAAAAAAACTAAATGCCATTCGTTTGTCCATCGTTTGTCCACGTTTGTCCAGGAAAAATTTTTGTTTGTCCACCTTTTGTTAAAAAGTTATTTCAAAAAAAAAAAAATCCCGTGTGAAGTTGGCACCTCGATTTACGAGTAATTAAAAAAACCAAATGCCATTCGTTTGTCCATCGTTTGTCCACGTTTGTCCAGGAAAAATTTTCGTTTGTCCACCTTTTGTTAAAAAGTTATAACAAAAACATTTTTTTTCGAAAAAACCCCAAAAAATTTTTGTTTCGCTTTATTGTGCTAAATCGTATGTCCGTCGTTTGCCCATCGTTTGTCCATGTTTGTCCAGGAGAAATTTTCGTTTGTCCACCTTTTGTTAAAAAGTTATTTCAAAAAAACAAAAATCGTGTGTGAAGTTGGCACCTCCATTTACGAGTAATTAAAAAAACCAAATGCCATTCCTTTGTCCATCGTTTGTGCACGTTTGTCCAGGAAAATTTTTCGTTTGTCCACCTTTTGTTAAAAAGTTATAACAAAACATTTTTTTTTTTCGAAAAAACCCAAAAAAATTTTTGTTTCGCTTTATTGTGCTAAATCGTATGTCCGTCGTTTGCCTATCGTTTGTCCATGTTTGTCCAGGAGAAATTTTCGTTTGTGCACCTTTTGTTAAAAAGTTAATTCAAAAAAACAAGAATCGTGTGTGAAGTTGGCACCTCCATTTACGAGTAATTAAAAAAACGAAATGGCATTCGTTTGTCCATCGTTTGTCCACGTTTGTCCAGGAAAAATTTTCGTTTGTCCACCTTTTGTTAAAAAGTTATAACAAAAATATGCCTATAACAAAAATATTCTTTGCAGCGTAGGTAAATGCAAAACTCTAATTCCACGAATCTTCAAATGACTTGCGCGCAGGATTTCTGATCTATTGAGAGCTCACCAGATACAATCCGTCACGACGTACGCCATTTTCCACTGACAGCACGTGCGTGGTGGAAATTGAGACACAAAACGACTCTTAAAGTATAAGGCCGGGAAAAAACAGTTTGGTCTGAGCATATAACCATTAACATCTTTCACCTCAAAATCGCAAGCTTCGCCGCCGGTATACCCTGTGGATCCTACGCCGCCGCCAAAAAAGTGATCAGCGTAAACCTCTAACTCATACTCATTAAAAGTATGGCATCAAAAATAAAAAAATTATTTTTATTTTAAAATGAAGTCATAAATATGATTCCTTTATATTTTAATTTTTTCAGAGTAAAAAATAGCTTAGAATATTCAAAGCGAAATATGACAGCGATATTTAAAAATTTTCAAATACATGACATCTGCAATTGTTACACATAAGGTGAGCTATTTAAGGGTTTCTATACAAAGGCCATTAATTTTTTAAAATTTTTCAGAATTCAAAGTTTTTTACATTCATGTTGTGCATTTACAGACAAATTATTATCATTATTTATAACTAATTTGTTGTTAATTATTGTCCATGTGATGTATGTAACTCAAAATTTATTTTATTTTTTGAGAAAACGCAAACAAATTTAATTTTTTTCGTACTTTCGTTATGAAAATAATATACAAATACACATCCACTCTCCAGAGTTTTAATTGATTTATTAACAATTTTCACTAATAAATACTTCAGCTAAATTTATGGCGATTTTTTTCTATAACAATATGTGTCAATACGTGGTAAAACCAATGTAAATGAAGTTTGGAAATATAAAACATTATTCCATATAACATACATTTTGAGGTCCACATCAAAACGAAACATTTCCTAAATGCAACCAAGCCTTCGTGATTGATGGTAAAGATCCCTATAAATTTGAAGAAAAGTGTTAACATCAAAAAAAAAAAAAAAAAGAAACAAGATATACAATGTAAAGCTAGGCCAGTATCGTGTTGTATGATCCATGACTCAAATAAATTTTTTAAATCGCAATAGCACTGAATTGGTTAATCGGATTAGGAAAATATGTGAAATGGTGGCTACCTGTATTCATAAGATCTATAACTTATTATAATTTTTACGATTTTTTTGGCAGATTTATATTTATCGTTTGAGTGAAATTGCTTTTCGATACGTGATCGTGCAAACGTTATTGGCTCATGCTAACACCGTAAATTTTATGTACAATTTAAAACTTTCCGTGTAGTTTAAAAAAATTGTATTTTCGTTGAACTGTAAAATTTTGTTTAATGGAGGTAGCACCACAATACAACTTTCACTAGAGATCAATGGAAATATTCTTTGCCAAAATGACTTATGGCTGAAATGTTACGTTGTGATGTGGAAAATGGCGTACGTCGTGACGGATTGTATCTGGTGAGCTCTCAATTGATCAGAAATCCTGCGCGCAAGTCATTTGAAGATTCGTAGAATTAGAGTTTTGCATTTACCTACGCTGTAAAGAATATTTTTGTTATAGGCATATTTTTGTTATAACTTTTTAACAAAAGGTGGACAAACGAAAATTTTTCCTGGACAAACGTGGACAAACGATGGACAAACGTATGGCATTTGGTTTTTTAAATTTCTCGTAAATGAAGGTGCCAATTTCACACACGATTCTTGTTTTTTTGAAATAACTTTTTAACAAAAGGTGGACAAACGAAAATTTTTCCTGGACAAACGTAGACAACGATGGACAAACGAATGGCATTTGTTTTTTTTAATTACTCGTAGATGGAGGTGCCAACTTCACACACGATTCTTGTTTTTTTGAAATAACTTTTTAACAAAAGGTAGACAAACGAAAATTTCTCCTGGACAAACATGGACAAACGATGGGCAAACGACGGACATACGATTTAGAACAATAAAGCGAAACAAAAATTTTTTGGGTTTTTTCGAAAAAAAAAATGTTTTTGTTATAACTTTTTAACAAAAGGTGGACAAACGAAAATTTTTCCTGGGCAAACGTGGACAAACGATGGACAAACGAATGGCATTTGGGTTTTTTAATTACTCGTAAATGGAGGTGCCAACTTCACACACGATTCTTGTTTTTTTGAAATAACTTTTTAACAAAAGGTGGACAAACGAAAATTTTTCCTGGGCAAACGTGGACAAACGATGGATAAACGAATGGCATATGGTTTTTTTAATTACTCGTAAATGGAGGTGCCAACTTCACACACGATTTTTGTTTTTTTGAAATAACTTTTTAACAAAAGGTGGACAAACGAAAATGTTTCCTGGACAATCGTGGACAAACGATGGACAAACGAATGGCATTTGGTTTTTTTAATTACTTGTAAATGGAGGTGCCAACTTCACACACGATTTTTGTTTTTTTGAAATAACTTTTTAACAAAAGGTGGACAAACGAAAATTTCTCCTGGACAAACATGGACAAACGATGGGCAAACGACGGACATACGATTTAGAACAATAAAGCGAAACAAAAATTTTTTGGGTTTTTACGAAAAAAAATGTTTTTGTTATAACTTTTTAACAAAAGGTGGACAAACGAAAATTTTTCCTGGACAAACGTGCACAAACGATGGACAAAGGAATGGCATTTGGTTTTTTTAATTACTCGTAAATGGAGGTGCCAACTTCACACACGATTTTTGTTTTTTTGAAATAACTTTTTAACAAAAGGTGGACAAACGAAAATTTCTCCTGGACAAACATGGACAAACGATGGGCAAACGACGGACATACGATTTAGAACAATAAAGCGAAACAAAAATTTTTTGGGTTTTTTCGAAAAAAAATGTTTTTGTTATAACTTTTTAACAAAAGGTGGACAAACGAAAATTTTTCCTGGACAAACATGGACAAACGATGGACAAACGAATGGCATATGGTTTTTTTAATTACTCGTAAATGGAGGTGCCAACTTCACACACGATTTTTGTTTTTTTGAAATAACTTTTTAACAAAAGGTGGACAAACGAAAATTTTTCCTGGACAATCGTGGACAAACGATGGACAAACGATGGCATTTGGTTTTTTTAATTACTTGTAAATGGAGGTGCCAACTTCACACACGATTTTTGTTTTTTTGAAATAACTTTTTAACAAAAGGTGGACAAACGAAAATGTTTCCTGGACAAACATGGACAAACGATGGGCAAACGACGGACATACGATTTAGCATAATAAAGCGAAACGAAAAATTTTTTGGGTTTTTTCGAAAAAAAATGTTTTTGTTATAACTTTTTAACAAAAGGTGGACAAACGAAAATTTTTCCTGGGCAAACGTGGACAAACGATGGACAAACGAATGGCATTTGATTTTTTTAATTACTCGTAAATGGAGGTGCCAACTTCACACGGGATTTTTTTTTTTGAAATAACTTTTTAACAAAAGGTGGACAAACGAAAATTTTTCCTGGACAAACGTGGACAAACGATGGACAAACGAATGGCATTTAGTTTTTTTAAATACTCGCAAATGGAGGTGCCAACTTCACACGCGATTTTTTTTTTTTTTGAAATAACTTTTTAACAAAAGGTGGACAAACGAAAATTTTTCCTGGACAAACATGGACAAACGGTGGACAAACGAATGAGATATGGTTTTTTTAATTATTCGACCAAGTAGGTGCCAACTTCACAGAGCTCTTAATGATATAATCGCCTATCAAGTACTGATGGGATTTAAAAGATTTCCTCGTAAAACACATAAACTTGCACTTCGGTAAGTTTGTTGACATGACGTTCACATCACTCCACTCAACTAGGTTATTCAAATCCGATTGAAGAAGTACCCTATCTTCAGGTGAGCGAATGGGCATAACCAGTTTGATATCATCAGCGTACATCAGCGGCATGCAGTGCTTCAAAACATTTGGGAGGTCATTAATACAGAGCAGGAACAACA
Organism: Eurosta solidaginis; assembly: GCF_040869045.1. Classification (NCBI taxonomy): domain Eukaryota; kingdom Metazoa; phylum Arthropoda; class Insecta; order Diptera; family Tephritidae; genus Eurosta; species Eurosta solidaginis. Next base: position 116,115,846 of record NC_090319.1, on the reverse strand, counting down.
CTGTACCAATGTGACTGCCCTGGGGAACTCCAGAAGATACCTTAATGAATTCAGACAAGCAATTGTTAAACACCACGGTTTGCTTTCTTCCTTCCAAGTACGAAGAAACCCAACAGAGAAACCGTGATGGGAAACCCAATCGATCGAGTTTTAGTAGGAGTAAGGAATGGGAAACTTTATCAAACGCATTACTGAAATCAATATAAATGACATCAGCTTCGCTGTTCGTCCTAAAGTTATTGGATACAAGGGTTGTGAACTCCAGCAAGTTAGACACAGTGGACTTACCCTCGCAAAAGCCATGTTGTGACAGGTCCATTGCTGAAGATACTGTAAAAGCCAGTTGCTTTGTGACAATTGATTCAAATAGTTTTGGAATAGCACAAATTTTGGCTATTCCCCTATAGTTTGTGACACAAGATCTACTCCCACTTTTATAAAGTGGTATTATAAATGACTCCTTCCACTTCTTGGGGAATATCCCTTGACTTATGACAAAATTAGTATAGCAATACTCAGATTGAAAAACAAAAAGGCCGTGGGCGCTGATGGATTGCCTGCGGAGCTATTCAAATACGGCGGCGAGGAGTTGGTAGGGCGCATGCAGCAGCTTCTTAGCAAAATATTGGCGGACGAGTGCATGCCCGACGATTGGAATCTAAGTGTTCTTTGCCCAGTCCACAAGAAAGGGGATACTGCAAAATGCACCAACTATCGTGGAATCTGCCTTCTTAATATCGCATATAAGGTCCTTTCAGGTGTATAAGGTCCTTTCAGGTGTATTGTGCGAAAGATTGAAGCCCACCGTGAACCGGCCGATGGTAACATTGGCATCCGACCACCTGCCTATATTTATTTCGCTCGAGCAAACCGCCGAATTCATCATCACTGAAAAACGCACTTTCATAAACTTTAAACAATGAAAGTGAGATGAGTAGAAATCCTTTACAGGCAGCCGCTTTGCTGCCCTCCCTATCCCTACTGATGCTTGCCAAGGGGAGCGTGCTTTCCGCAAGGTCATTGAATCCGCCTCGGCTCGCTTTATTCCCGCCGGAAGAATTCTCGAAATTCGGCCTTATTTTCCGGCGTAGGCCGAAAATTTAGCGCGAGAACGTGAAGATAGATCGATCCCGGCGACCCCCAAATAAGGGATATAAACCAACGCGGGCGAAATGAGAGGAGCGGGATTCAAGGGGTTGTGTAGCGCAATATATAGCTTATCCAACCCAATTGTCAACCTCACCTTCGAGCGGCGAATCCCGTTTCACTAACAGACGAGGCTCTGGCGACCCCAAGCTCCTCATGGAACTTGGGGGTGGGGAGAGAGGGATGGTCTGAAGGTTCAATGTGGCCATATAAATCGTTCCCGGGATGGTCGGGCCAGCACCTTAATGGTGCTGTGTTACCGGAGCGTATCGGATCTGTATCCGACAAAGGACCATCACATCGATAACACTCCCCAAAGCCTTCGGCGAGTAACCTAATCGCTACAACATCAACAACAACAACAAATGAGAGGAGCATCTAAATAGTTGAAACCTCTCTGCCGGTGTGGGTAAGCTTTGGTCCACGTAAAGTCAGTGAGCTAAGACGGCATAACCATGCCGATGCTTAAAAACCTAGGTAAAAAGGGTTTCAAATATTTAGCACATGTCTTCAACCTGTCCCTTTCCACCTTTGTCATTCCCAAAAAATGGAAAATGGCCAAGGTGGTCCCGCTACTAAAGCCTGGGAAACCAGCTAACATAGTAGATTCATATTGCCCGATATCTCTCCTATTGCCAGTAGCCAGGTGGTCGGCAGGCATCGGTGCAATTTAGAAACGCGACATCAAAACCAAGAATTAAACAAGGGTGCCACAGGGTGGTGTCCCATCTACACTTTTGTTTAATATCTACATCTCAAAGCTACCTTCGCCACCAGAAGGAGTTACTATCGTTTCCTACGCCGATGACTGCACAATAATGGCCACATGCCCACAGATCGATGGGCTTTGCAACAAAATAAACGGCTACCTCCCTGATCTCTCCAGTTTTTTCGCCTTGCGTTATCACCGACTAAATCATCGGCGACTTTATTTACAACATGGACGTCCCAAATGTCGACCATTTTGAGCATCCACGTAATGTCACTACGCAACCGACTGTCTTACACCCCAAAATTTTGGGTGTGACCTTTGATCAGGATCTACATTTTAATGAGCATGCAGCCTCAATTGAACAAAAATCCAGAGCCGCAATAAAATCCTCAAATCTCTTGCTGGCAGTACTTGGGGTAAGGATATACACTTACAAAGCATATTGGCCAGCCGATTGCATGCTACGCGTCTCCGATATGGTCGCCAAGCCTAAAGTCTACTCACTGGAAGAAGCTACATGCCTGCCAAAATACTGCCCTCAGAACCGCCACGGCACAATATTGTCCCCAGAACACCATCTACATAATGAGGCGAGAATACTCCCCATTAGGGAGAGAAAAGAAATGCTAACCAAAGAGTTTCAGAAACCTGGGCATCCCAACAGACATCTGATTGATGAGCCAACACCTCCCCCAGTGGGTTAGGTGGTCAGAATATACCCGCGGTAGGTATGCCTGTGGTAAGAGGCGACTAAAATACCAGATTCAAGGGGTTGTGTAGCGCACCCTTCAGGTTGCCAGCGCAATATACAGCTTCTCCAAACCCACTTTTCAACCTCACCTTTCCGCGGCGAATCCTGTTTCACTAACAGACGAGGCTCTGGCGACCCCAAGCTCCTCATGGAATTTGGGGTGGGGAGGGAGAGATGGCCTGAAGGTTTAATGTGGCCATATAAATCGTTCCCGAATTGGTGGGGCTAGCACCTTAATGGTCCTGTGTTACCGGAGCGTACCGGATCTGTATCCGGCAAAGGACCATCACATCGATAACACTCCGCAAAGCCTTTGGGGAGCAACCTTATTGCTACAACAACAACAACAACAAAATGAGCCAACACCGCCCAGGGGTTTAAGGAGTCATCTCCGCAAGCATTGTGTGGAAATACGTCACCTGAGAACACAGCCGTATGAAACCAAAAAACACAAGCAGGTCTTCAGTGAACTCCACAAACAGGTGTCGGAAATGCCCGGTGAATCCAAAACTTGCAGAAGAGGAACGCACACTCGCTAGGGAAACGCGAGTCTCTCTTGCTTAACTTCGATCTGGATATCGTAACAGGTTAAACTTTTACCTATCCAGAATCAATTTCCACATACAAAACATATGTCCTGCTTGTAACATGAAACCAACCATCTCTTCAACTGTATTGTGGAACCAACGCCTCTAACACCTTTCTCATTATGGTCCGCCCCTAATGAAACAGCAAGTTTCCTTGGGCTCCCGTTAGAGGACATTGATGACAATTTGTGATCGGTCTCACCTATTGGATTGGGCGAAGCGCTGCTACAACAACAACAACTGATGATTGCTTCAAATTAAACGTTACTATGTTCCGCCGACTTCATCGTCACAGAAAATCGCACTTTCATTAACTTTAAAAAAGGAAAGTGGGACGAATACAAACCCTTACAGACAACCACTTTTCTGCCCTATCATGACTGATGCCCGCCAAGGGGAGCGTGCTTTCCGCAAAGTCATTGTGTCTGCCTCGGCTCGTTTCATTCCCGCCGGTAGTATTGCCGAAATTCGGCCCACTTCCCGGCGGGGGCCGCAAGTTTTGCGAATCCGTCTAGGTAGAAAGTTTCCATCGCCTTTGGCTATAAAGTGCTGTCGGATGCGAAAAAATGCGCAAGCGCTTTCTGCCGAAAATATATAATGCATTCTTCGGTCGACAAAGATAGACGGAGGGCCAACAGACACGCACATAAACATAAATTCAGCGCGTCACCAATTACCATCACCGCCAAAAAGGTTGAGGATGCCATCGGTCATGCTAAACCATCCAAAGCAGTGTGCCCAGACGGCATAGCCATGCCGATGATTAAAAGCCTAGGGAAAGAGGGTTTCAAATATTTAGCACATGTCTTCAACCTGTCTCTTTCCACATTTGTCATACCCTAAAAATGGAAAATGGCCAAGGTGGTCCCGCTACTAAAGCCTCGGAAACCAGCTAACATAGGAGAGTCATTTCGCCCCGCTTCCCAAGGCAGTCGGTTCTATGTACCGGAGCGACTCGGGATTTTTCCCGACCAAGGACTGTCATTTCAGTGTGACCCCATTTAATTTGTTTCGTCCCTACCACAAATTGTCATCCTCCCAGCAGCTCCTTGCAGCAGGACTGCTACATATTCTCTTACTCCGGGAAGGTATCGAACCCAATCCGGGTCCGTCTCCTGACCCCGGTCATGCGAAATGGTTTTGCTGCATTTGCCAGAAAAGAAACTTTTTAGGACGGTCATACTCTGTTCAGTGTGTCTCGTGCAAGGGATGGTTGCATCGGACAGGTTGTTCTGGGCTTGATCCCAAAACCCGACGTCCACGTAACTTTTATAAATCTTTTGTGGCTCCTTGCTGCTCACGCCCAAGGGCGTCCCGTAGTCAACGCCTAAGCGTATCCCCACTACCTTCCAGCAGCTTCGCTGCTCAGCAAGCCACAACAAGTACCCGCTGCTGCTCGCGCGCCACGGCGCCAACAACTCAAACAGCTGATACCACTCATAACTACTACCTTCGTAGTAGAGCAGGTAGCAATGCTGAGCATCAGCCCCTGCCCCCTCTTCTTCTCCCCCCCTCTTTTCTGGCAGCAATCGTGCAGGTCAGGGAAACAGACTCTTAGTCCCTGCCTGCGTTTGCACCGTCTGCCAGCACAGAATATATAGGTTTGCGACATCCGCTCAATGCAGCTCCTGCCTTGGGTGGTGCCACTTTCCTAGATGTTCTGGTCTCCGCGACGGCAACCCCCCGACGGGTTTCATCGCGCCATGTTGCCAGGTCGCAAACCCAAATCATCCGGGTACCCCAATGCTTGCCCAAGGGCGCCCAGTCCCAAGGCCACAACAGCAATTGCGTCCTGGCCTTCCACAACCTAGGCGTAGTCACCCCTCACTTACCCCTAGAGTGGCGGCGTCACCCCTCATGCACTTCAGAATTCTGCAGTTCAACTGTAATGGACTAACTGGGAAGATTACGGAGATAGTCGATTTCATGAAGCGGCACAACATCCGCATTGCTGCGATTCAAGAGACTAAACTCACGGCAAGATCTGCATTGCAGACCTGCTCTGGTTATAATGTCCACAGGAAAGACCGCGAGAGCGGAAATGGAGGCGGCCTCGCGTTTATTATACACCACTCTGTGCAATATCATATATTTGATCCTGGCATCGACCGCAGTGACAATGTCTTAGAACGTCAAGGCCTATCTGTCCGGTCAGGCGATGCAAATCTAGAAATCATCAACATCTACATCCCAGCTCTGTGAAGTTGGCACCTACTTGGTCGAATAATTAAAAAAACCATATCTCATTCGTTTGTCCATCGTTTGTCCATGTTTGTCCAGGAAAATTTTTCGTTTGTCCACCTTTTGTTAAAAAGTTATTTCAAAAAAAAAATCGTGTGTGAAGTTGGCACCTCCATTTGCGAGTATTTAAAAAAACTAAATGACATTCGTTTGTCCATCGTTTGTCCACGTTTGTCCAGGAACAATTTTCGTTTGTCCACCTTTTGTTAAAAAGTTATTTCAAAAAAAAAAAATCCCGTGTGAAGTTGGCACCTCCATTTACGAGTAATTAAAAAAACCAAATGACATTCGTTTGTCCATCATTTGTCCACGTTTGTCCAGGAAAAATTTTCGTTTGTCCACCTTTTGTTAAAAAGTTATAACAAAAACATTTTTTTTCGAAAAAACCCAAAAAATTTTTTGCTTCGCTTTATTGTGCTAAATTGTATGTCCGTCGTTTGGCCATCGTTTGTCCATGTTTGTCCAGGAAACATTTCCGTTTGTCCACCTTTTGTTAAAAAGTTATTTCAAAAAAACAAAAATCGTGTGTGAAGTTGGCACCTCCATTTAGAAGTAATTAAAAAATCCAAATGCCATTCGTTTGTCCATAGTTTGTCCACGATTGTTCACGAAAAATTTTCGTTTGTCCACCTTTTGTTAAAAAGTTATTTCAAAAACATTTTTTTTTCGAAAAAACCCAAAAAATTTTTGTTTCGCTTTATTGTTCTAAATCGTATGTCCATCGTTTGCCCATCGTTTGTCCATGTTTTTCCAGGAGAAATTTTCGTTTGTCCACCTTTTGTTAAAAAGTTATTTCAAAAAAACAAAAATCGTGTGTGAAGTTGGCACCTCTATTTACGAGTAATTAAAAAAACCATATGCCATTCGTTTGTCCATCGTTTGTCCACGTTTGTCCAGGAAAAATTTTCGTTTGTCCACCTTTTGTTAAAAGGTTATAACAAAAACATTTTTTTTCGAAAAAACCCAAAAAAATTTTTGTTTCGCTTTATTGTGCTAAATCGTATGCCCGTCGTTTGCCCATCGTTTGCCAATCGTTTGTCCATGTTTGTCCAGGCGAAATTTTCGTTTGTCCACCTTTTGTTAAAAAGTTATTTCAAAAAAACAAAAATCGTGTGTGAAGTTGGCACCTCCATTTATGAGAAATTAAAAAAAACCAAATACCATTCGTTTGTCCATCGTTTGTCCACGTTTGTCCAGGAAAAATTTTCGTTTGTCCACCTTTTGTTAAACAGTTATAACAAAAACATTTTTTTTCGAAAAAACCCAAAAAAATTTTTGTTTCGCTTTATTGTGCTAAATCGTATGTCCGTCGTTTGCCCGTCGTTTGTCCATGTTTGTTCAGGAGAAATTTTCGTTTGTCCACCTTTTGTTAAAAAGTTATTTCAAAACAAGTAAGGAAGGCTAAGTTCGGGTGTAACCGAACATTACATACTCAGTTGAGAGCTATGGAGACAAAATAAGGAAAATGAACCTGGGGTAACCCTGGAATGTGGTTGTATGACATGTGTATCAAATGAAAGGTATTAAAGAGTATTTTAAGAGAGAGTAGGCCATAGTTCTATGGATGGACGCCATTTAGGGATATCGCCATAAAGGTGGACCAGGGCTGACTCTAGAATTTGTTTGTGCGATACGGGTATCAAATGAAAGGTGTTACTGAGCATTTTAAGAGGGAGTGGGCCTTAGGTCTATCGGTGGACGCCTTTTCGAGATGTCCCCATTAAGGTGGACCAGGGGTGACTCTAGAATGTGTTTGTACGATATGGGTATCAAATGAAAGGTGGTAATGAGTATTTTAAAAGGGAATAGGCTTTAGTTCTATAGGTGAACGCCTTTTCGAGAAATCGCCATAAAGGTGGACCAGGGGTGACTCTAGAATATGTTTGTACGATATGGGATCAAATGAAACATGTTAATGAGCATTTTGAAAAGGAGTGATCCTTAGTTCCATAGGTGGACGCCGTTTCGAGATATCGCCATAAAGGTGGACCAGGGGTGTCTCTAGAATGTGTTTGTACGATATGGGAATCAAATGAAAGGTGTTACTGAGCTTTTTAAGAGGGAGTGGGCCTTAGGTCTATAGGTGGCCGCCTTTTCGAGATATCGCCATTAGGGTGGGCCAGGGGTGACTCTAGAATGTTTGTACGATATGGGTATCAAACGAAAAGTGTTACTGAGAATTTTAAGAGGGAGTGGGCATTAGGTCTATAGGTGGACGCCTTTTCGAAATGTCGCCATTAGGGTGGGCCAGGGGTGACTCTAGAATGTGTTTGTATGATATGGGTATCAAACGAAAGATGGTAATGAGTATTTTAAAAGGGAGTAATCCTTAGTTCTATAGGTGGACGCCTTTTCGAGATATCGCCATAAAGGTGGACCAAGGGTGACTCTAGAATGTTTGTACGATATGGGTATCAAACGAAAGGTGTTACTGAGCATTTTAAGAGGGAGTGGGCATGAGGTCTATAGGTGGACGCCTTTTCGAGATATCGTCATTAGGGTGGGCCAGGGGTGACTCTAGAATGTGTTTGTACGATATGGGCATCAAACGAAAGGTGTTACTGAGCATTTTAAGAGGGAGTGGGCACTAGGTCTATAGGTGGACGCCCTTTCGAGATATCGCCATTAGGGTGGGCCAGGGGTGACTCTAGAATGTTTGTACGATATGGGTATCAAACGAAAGGTGTTACTGAGCATTTTAAGAGGGAGTGGGCATTAGGTCTATAGGTGGACACCTTTTCGAGATATCGCCATTAGGGTGGGCCAAGGGTGACTCTAGAATGTGTTTGTACGATATGGGTATCAAATGAAAGGTGTTACTGAGCATTTTAAGAGGGAGTGGGCATTAGGTCTATAGGTGGACGCCCTTTCGAGATATCCCCATTAGGGTGGGCCAGGGGTGACTCTAGAATGTTTGTACGATATGGGTATCAAACGAAAGGTGTTACTGAGCATTTTAAGAGGGAGTGGGCATTAGGTCTATAGGTGGACGCCTTTTCGAGATATCGCAATTAGGGTGGGCCAGGGTGACTCTAGAATGTGTTTGTACGATATGGATATCAAATGAAAGGTGGTAATGAGTATTTTAAAAGGGAGTAATCCTTAGTTCTATAGGTGGACGCCTTTTCGAGATATCGCCATAAAGGTGGAACAGGTGTGACTCTAGAATGTTTGTACGATATGGGTATCAAACGAAAGGTGTTACTGAGCATTTTAAGAGGGAGTGGGAATTATGGCTATAGGTGGACGCCCTTTCGAGATATCGCCATTAGGGTGGGCCAGGGGTGACTCTAGAATGTTTGTACGATATGGGTATCAAACGAAAGGTGTTACTGAGCATTTTAAGAGGGAGTGGACATTAGGTCTATAGGTGGACGCCTTTTCGAGATATCGCCATTAGGGTGGGCCAGGGGTGACTATAGAATGTTTGTACGATATGGGTATCAAACGAAAGGTGTTACTGAGCATTTTAAGAGGGAGTGGGCATTAGGTCTATAGGTGGACGCCTTTTCGAGATATCGCCATTAGGGTGGGACAGGGGTGACTCTAGTATGTGTTTGTACGATATGGATATCAAATTAAAGGTATTAATGAGGGTTTTAAAAGCGAGTGGCCCTTAGATGTATATGTGAAGGCGTTCTCGCGATATCGACCAAAATGTGGACCAGGTGATCCAGAAAATCATCTGTCGGGTACTGCTAATTTATTTATATATGCAATACCACTAACAGTATTCCTGCCAAGATTCCAAGGGCTGTTGATTTCGCCTTGTAGAACTTTTTCATTTTCTTCTACTTAATATGGTAGGTGTCACACCCATTTTACAAAGTTTTTTCCAAAGTTATATTTTGCGTCAATAAACCAATCCAGTTACCATGTTTCATATCTTTTTTCGTATTTGGTATAGAATTATGGCATTTTTTTCATTTTTCGTAATTTCCGATATCGATAAAGTGGGCGTGGTTATGGTCGGATTTCGGCCATTTTTTATACCAAGATAAAGTGAGTTCAGATAAGTACGTGGGCTTAGTTTAGTAAAGATATATCGGATTTTGCTCAAGTTATTGTGTTAACGGCCGAGCGGAAGGACAGACGGTGGACTGTGTATAAAAACTGGGCGTGGCTTCCACCGATTTCGCCCATTTTCACAGAGAACAGTTATCGTCATAGAATCTATGCTCCTACCAAATTTGAGAAGGATTGGTAAATTTTTGTTCGACTTATGGCAATAAAGTATTCTAGACAAACTAAATGAAAATGGGCGGAGCCACGCCCATTTTGAAATTTTCTTTTATTTTTGTATTTTGTTGCATCATATCATTACTGGAGTTGAATTTTGACTTAATTTACTTATATACAGTAAAGATATTAAATTTTTTGTTAAAATTTGAATTTAAAAAATTTTTTTTTTAAAAAGTGGGCGTGTTCTTCATCCAATTTTGCTAATTTCATTCAGCGCATATATAGTAATAGTAGTAACGTTCCTGCCAAATTTCATCATGATATCTTCAACGACTGCCAAATTACAGCTTGCAAAACTTTTAAATTACCTTCTTGTAAAAGTGGGCGGTGCCACGCCCATTGTCCAAAATCTTACTAGTTTTCTATTCTGCGTCACAACGTCAACCCATCTACCAAGATTCGTCGCTTTATCTGTCTTTTGTAATGAATTATCGCACTTTTTCGGTTTTTCGAAATTTTCGATATCGAAAAAGTGGGCGTGGTTATAGTCCGATATCGTTCATTTTAAATAGCGATCTGAGATGAGTGCTCGGGAACCTACATACCAAATTTCATCAAGATACCTCAAAATTTACTCAAGTTATCGTGTTAACGGACGGACGGACATGGCTCAATCAAATTTTTTTTCGATCCTGATTATTTTGATATATGGAAGTCTATATCTATCTCGATTCCTTTATATATGTACAACCAACCGTTATCCAATCAAACTTAATATACTCTGTGAGCTCTGCTCAACTGAGTATAAAAACAAAAATCGTGTGTGAAGTTGGCACCTCCATTTACGAGCAATTAAAAAACCAAATGCCATTCGTTTTTCCACGTTTGTCCAGGAAAAATTTTCGTTTGTCCACCTTTTGTTAAAAAGTTATAACAAAAACATTTTTTTTTTTTTTTCGAAAAAACCCAAAATAATTTTGTTTCGCTTTATTGTGCTAAATCGTTTCGAACGGCTCGGAGAGGTCCTTCCCAATTCTGACTGAGCTGATGGTGTTGCTCAACGTCATTTTGCACAGCCGTATAAGTTTTGCGGGGAAACCAAATTCAGACATAGCGGCATATAGGCAGCTCCTTTTCGTGCTGTCGAAGGCGGCTTTAAAGTCGACGAAGAGGTGATGTGTGTCGATTCTCTTTTCACGGGTTTTTTCCAAGATTTGGCGCATTGTGAAAATCTGGTCGATGGTAGATTTACCAGGTCTGAAGCCGCACTGATAAGGTCCAATCAGCCGGTTCACGGTGGGCTTCAATCTTTCGCACAATACACTTGAAAGGACCTTATATGCGATATTAAGAAGGCTGATTCCACGATAGTTGGTGCATTTTGCAGTATCCCCCTTCTTGTGGACTGGGCAAAGAACACTTAGATTCCAACCGTCGGGCATGCTTTCGTCCGCCCATATTTTGCTAAGAAGCTGCTGCATGCGCCTTACCAACTCCTCGCCGCCGAACTTGAATAGCTCCGCAGGCAATCCATCAGCGCCCACGGCCTTGTTGTTTTTCAATCTGGTTATTGCTATTCTAACTTCGTCATAATCGGGCGGGGGGACATATATTCCATCATCATCGATTGCGGGATCGGGTTCTTCATCTCTGCGCGGTGAATTGCTGCCTCCATTTAGGAGAGCAGAGAAGTGTTCCCTCCATAATCTAAGCACTCTGTGGACATCAGTTACAAGGTCGCCGTTTTCATTCCTACAGGAGTTTGCCCCGGTCTTAAAACCTTCCGTCTGTCGCCGTATTTTTTGATAGAATTTTCGGGCGTTATTACTGGTGGCTAGCAGCTCAAGCTCCTCGCACTCACGCCTTTCTGCTTCTGCTTTTTTCTTCCTGAAAAGGCGTCTCGCTTCCCTTTTCAACTCACGATAGCGTTCACACACTCCTCTTGGCGCGCTCGCTTTTAACGTAGCCCTGTAGGCAGCGTCTTTTCTTTCGGTTGCAACGCGGCATTCTTCATCATACCAGTTGTTTTTTCGTGGCCGCCGGTAACCAATTTTTTCCTCGGCGGCAGTATGAAGTGCTTTGGAGATATGCTCCCACTGCTCCTGTATTCCTTCAGGATGAGTTGTGCCCTCAGAGAGCAGGTGGGAGAGTCGAGTTGCGAAATCATTGGCAGTCTGTTGTGATTGAAGCTTTTCGACGTCTAGCTTTCCTTGTGTTTTTTGTTCCTTGTTTTTAGCCGCGTTGAGGCGGGTGCGTATTTTGGCTGCAACGAGATAATGGTCCGAATCGATGTTAGGTCCTCGGATCGTTCGCACATCTAAAACACTGGAGGCATGCCGTCCGTCTATCACAACGTGATCGATCTGATTGCGAGTATTTCGATCAGGAGACAGCCATGTAGCTTGATGTATCTTTTTATGCATGAACCTCGTGCTTGATATGACCATGTTTCGAGCACCGGCAAAGTCAATCAGCCTCAGTCCGTTAGGAGAAGTTTCATTGTGTAGGCTGAACTTTCCGACTGTAGGGCCAAAAACACCTTCTTTGCCCACCCTGGCGTTAAAGTCGCCAAGCACGACTTTTATATCATGACGGGGGCAGCGCTCGTATGTGCGTTCTAATTGTTCATAAAAAGTGTCTTTCACCTCATCGTCTTTCTCCTCTGTCGGCGCATGGGCGCAGATGAATGATATATTAAAAAATTTTGCTTTTATTCGAATAGCGGCGAGACGCTCGTCCACAGGCGTGAACGCCAGCACTTGGCGACAAAGTCTCTCTCCCACCACGAATCCGACGCCGAAACTGCGCTTATTCGCATGGCCACTCCAATATATGTCACAATTTTTGATCTTCTTTCTTCCTTGCTTCGTCCAACGCATTTCTTGGATGGCGGTGATGTCAGATTTTGCTTTGACGAGGACATCAACCAGCCGGGCATCTGCACCAATCCCATTCAGGGAGCGGACGTTCCAGGTGCATGCCCTCAATTCATTGTCCTTCAAACGTTTGCCATGGTCATCAATAGAGAGTGTATTTATCCGAGGCTTGTTGTTATATTTCATTGGAGTATGGTTTTACATGACGGGTCCCAAGCCCAGCGCACAACCCGCTCAGCGGGGGTGAAAATATTAATTGGCACGTTTATATAGCGAGCCGCTTGCTCCAAGACAGACGCCCGCTTGCAGCCGCACCTAGAGGTGTACAGACGCTGCCGATGAAATCTCCCCCAGCTAGCCCTTAAACCGATTATGTCAGAGTGGCCTAGCCAGGTTGTCGCCTTCTCACATTAGCTCACCGCTAAACGGGTGCTTAGCGGCTACCCAGAGGATACTTGGCCGCAAGCGACCGGCAGTAGTGAGCTGCTTGAACCGCATGCAAAAGAATCGCTCTGGCCATTCCCAGGTGAATGGCGGTCAGAAGCTTTCCCCACTTTAGTGGACTTCTACACACGGCCCCACCCTCCACCCGTTTGTCCACCTTTTGTTAAAAAGTTATTTCAAAAAAAACAAAACTCGTGTGTGAAGTTATAACAAAAATATTTTTTTTTCGAAAAACCCCAAAAGTTTTTTTCGCTTTTTGTGTCCGTCGTTTGCCTATCGTTTGTCAATATATTTGTCTACGAAAGATTTCCTATTGTCCACCTTTTGTTAAAAAATTATTACAAAATCATTTTTTTCGAAAAAAATCTAAACAATTGCTGCTCATGAAATTATGTGTAAATTTATTTGCGGCATTTAGTATTTTTTTATGTGGAAATATATGACAAACATTTGCTAACATAACGTGTTATAAAATTCGGCTCGCTCTTCTAACTCTCGAAGATCATTTTTCCCGGTAACTTCAAATTGCGTCGTGCTGGTTTTTTGTACTAACTCTGCATGTGTTAAAACAAGTAAGGAAGGCTAAGTTCGGACGGACCCGAACATTATATGCCAGCTGTGATCTACATGTTACACAGGATTTATTAATTTGGCACGTATGGCGTTAGAAGTATTATGGAAAAAATTGAAAATGCGTACGATTTTTGTTTGTCTAAGAACAAGTTTTGCTTATTAACCTATTGTTTACAATCTGTAAACTAATAATAATAAAAAATATAAAAAATGTGGCTTATATAAGGCAATTTTCCATCCTTAGTCTACTATTGTCCCCCTTTTTGATTTATTATTATACATACATACTACTTTTGTATTTTAATTTTTTTTATTATTTCAAAGAAAAATTAAAAAAAAAAATTGGCGCCTTTATATGCGAGTAAATAAAAGGATCAAGTGTCATTCGTTTGTCCACGTTTGTCCAGGAAAAATTTTCGTTTGTCCACCTTTTGTTAAAAAGTTATAACAAAAACATTTTTTTTTTTTGAAAAAACCCAAAAAAATTTTTGTTTCGCTTTATTGTGCTAAATCGTATGTCCGTCGTTTGCCCATCGTTTGTCCCTGTTTGTCCAGGAGAAATTTTCGTTTGTCCACCTTTTGTTAAAAAGTTATTTCAAAAAACAAAAATCATGTGTGAAGTTGGCACCTCCATTTACGAGCAGTTAAAAAAAAACCAAATGCCATTCGTTTGTCCATCGTTTGTCCAGGAAAATTTTTCGTTTGTCCACCTTCTGTTAAAAAGTTATAACAAAAACATTTTCTTTTTGAAAAAACCCAAAAAAATTTTTGTTTCGTTTTATTGTGCTAAATCGTATGTCCGTCGTTTGCCCATCGTTTGTCCCTGTTTGTCCAGGAGAAATTTTCGTTTGTCCACCTTTTGTTAAAAAGTTATTTCAAAAAAACAAAAATCATGTGTGAAGTTGGCACCTCCATTTAGAAGTAATTAAAAAAACCAAATGCCATTCGTTTGTCCATCGTTTGTCCACGATTGTCCAGGAAAAATTTTCGTTTGTCCACCTTTTGTTAAAAGGTTATTTCAAAAACATTTTTTTTTTCGAAAAAACCCAAAAAATTTTTGTTTCGCTTTATTGTTCTAAATCGTATGTCCGTCGTTTGCCCATCGTTTGTCCATGTTTTTCCAGGAGAAATTTTCGTTTGTCCACCTTTTGTTAAAAAGTTATTTCAAAAAAACAAAAATCGTGTGTGAAGTTGGCACCTCTATTTACGAGTAATTAAAAAAACCATATGCCATTCGTTTGTCCGTCGTTTGTCCACGTTTGTCCAGGAAAAATTTTCGTTTGTCCACCTTTTGTTAAAAAGTTATAACAAAAACATTTTTTTTTCGAAAAAACCCAAAAAAATTTTTGTTTCGCTTTATTGTGCTAAATCGTATGCCCGTCGTTTGCCCATCGTTTGCCAATCGTTTGTCCATGTTTGTCCAGGCGAAATTTTCGTTTGTCCACCTTTTGTTAAAAAGTTATTTCAAAAAAACAAAAATCGTGTGTGAAGTTGGCACCTCCATTTATGAGAAATTAAAAAAAACCAAATGACATTCGTTTGTCCATCGTTTGTCCACGTTTGCCCAGGAAAAATTTTCGTTTGTCCACCTTTTGTTAAAAAGTTATAACAAAAACATTTTTTTTTTCGAAAAAACCCAAACAATTTTTCGTTTCGCTTTATTATGCTAAATCGTATGTCCGTCGTTTGCCCATCGTTTGTCCATGTTTGTCCAGGAAACATTTTCGTTTGTCCACCTTTTGTTAAAAAGTTATTTCAAAAAAACAAAAATCTTGTGTGAAGTTGGCACCTCCATTTACAAGTAATTAAAAAAACCAAATGCCATTCGTTTTTCCATCGTTTGTCCACGATTGTCCAGGAAACATTTTCGCTTGTCCACCTTTTGTTAAAAAGTTATTTCAAAAAAACAAAAATCGTGTGTGAAGTTGGCACCTCCATTTACGAGTAATTAAAAAAACCGTATGCCATTCGTTTGTCCATCGTTTGTCCACGATTGTCCAGGAAACATTTTCGCTTGTCCACCTTTTGTTAAAAAGTTATTTCAAAAAAACAAAAATCGTGTGTGAAGTTGGCACCTCCATTTACGAGTAATTAAAAAAACCGTATGCCATTCGTTTGTCCATCGTTTGTCCACGTTTTTCCAGGAAAAATTTTCGTTTGTCCACCTTTTGTTAAAAAGTTATTTCAAAAAAAAAATCCCGTGTGAAGTTGGCACCTCCATTTACGAGTAATTAAAAAAAAACAAATGCCATTCGTTTGTCCATCGTTTGTCCACGTTTGCCCAGGAAAATTTTTCGTTTGTCCACCTTTTGTTAAAAAGTTATAACAAAAACATTTTTTTTTCGAAAAAACCCAAACAATTTTTCGTTTCGCTTTATTATGCTAAATCGTATGTCCGTCGTTTGCCCATCGTTTGTCCATGTTTGTCCAGGAAACATTTTCGTTTGTCCACCTTTTGTTAAAAAGTTATTTCAAAAAAACAAAAATCGTGTGTGAAGTTGGCACCTCCATATACAAGTAATTAAAAAAACCAAATGCCATTCGTTTGTCCATCGTTTGTCCACGATTGTCCAGGAAAAATTTTCGTTTGTCCACCTTTTGTTAAAAAGTTATTTCAAAAAAACAAAAATCGTGTGTGAAGTTGGCACCTCCATTTACAAGTAATTAAAAAAACCAAATGCCATTCGTTTGTCCATAGTTTGTCCACGATTGTCCAGGAAACATTTTCGCTTGTCCACCTTTTGTTAAAAAGTTATTTCAAAAAAACAAAAATCGTGTGTGAAGTTGGCACCTCCATTTACGAGTAATTAAAAAAACCGTATGCCATCGTTTGTCCATCGTTTGTCCATGTTTGTCCAGGAAAAATTTTCGTTTGTCCACCTTTTGTTAAAAAGTTATAACAAAAACATTTTTTTTCGAAAAAACCCAAAAAAATTTTTGTTTCGCTTTATTGTGCTAAATCGTATGTCCGTCGTTTGCCCATCGTTTGTCCATGTTTGTTCAGGAGAAATTTTCGTTTGTCCACCTTCCGTTAAAAAGTTAATTCAAACAAACAAGAATCGTGTGTGAAGTTGGCACCTCCATTTACGAGTAATTAAAAAAACGAAATGCCAATCGTTTGTCCATCGTTTGTCCACGTTTGTCCAGGAAAAATTTTCGTTTGTCCACCTTTTGTTAAAAAGTTATAACAAACATATGCCTATAACAAAAATATTCTTTGCAGCGTAGGTAAATGCAAAACTATAATTCCACGAATCTTCAAATGACTTGCGCGCAGGATTTCTGATCTATTGAGAGCTCACCAGATACAGTCCGTCACGACGTACGCCATTTTCCACTGCCAGCACGTGCGTGGTGGAAATTGAGACACAAAACGACTCTTAAAGTATAAGGCCGGGAAAAAACAGTTTGGTCTGAGCACATAACCATTAACATCTTTCAACTCAAAATCGCAAGCTTCGCCGCCGGTATACCCTGTGGATCCTACGCCGCCGCCAAAAAAGTGATCAGCGTAAACCTCTAACTCATACTCATTAAAAGTATGTCATCAAAAATAAAAAAAATTATTTTTATTTTAAAATGAAGTCATAAATATAATTCCTTTATATTTAAATTTTTTCAGAGTAAAAAATAGCTTAGAATATTCAAAGCGAAATATGACAGCGATATTTAAAAATTTTCAAATACATGACATCTGCAATTGTTACACATAAGGGTTTCTATACAAAGGCCATTAATTTTTTAAAATTGTTCAGAATTCAAAGTTTTTTACATTCATGTTTTGCATTTACAGACAAATTATTATCATTATTTATAACTAATTTGTTGTTAATTATTGTCCATGTGATGTATGTAACTCAAAATTTATTTTATTTTTTGAGAAAACGCACACAAATTAAATTTTTTTCGTGCTTTCGTTATGAAAATAATATTCAAATACACATCCACTCTCCAGAGTTTTAATTGATTTATTAACAATTTTCACTAATAAATACTTCAGCTAAATTTATGGCGATTTTTTTCTATAACAATATGTGTCAATACGTGGTAAAACCAATGTAAATGAAGTTTGGAAATATGAAACATTATTCCATATAACATACATTTTGAGGTCCACATCAAAACGAAACATTTCCTAAATGCAACAAAGCCTTCGTGTTTTATGGTAAAGATCCCTATAAATTTGAAGAAAAGTGCTAACATCAAAAAAAAAAAAAAGAAACAAGATATACAATGTAAAGCTAGGCCAGTATCGTGTTGTATGATCCATGATTCCAATAAATTTTTTAAATCGCAATAGCACTGAATTGGTTAATCGGATTAGGAAAATATGTGAAATGGTGGCTACCTGTACTCATAAGATCTATAACTTATTATAATTTTTACGATTTTTTTGGCAGATTTATATTTATCGTTTGAGTGACATTGCTTTTCGATACGTGATCGTGCAAACGTTATTGGCTCATGCTAACACCGTAAATTTTATGTACAATTTAAAACTTTCCGTGTAGTTTAAAAAAATTGTATTTTCGTTGAACTGTAAAATTTTGTTTAATGGAGGTAGCACCACAATACAACTTTCACTAGAGATCAATGGAAATATTCTTTGCCAAAATGACTTATGGCTGAAATGTTACGTTGTGATGTCGAAAATGGCGTACGTCGTGACGGATTGTATCTGGTGAGCTCTCAATAGATCAGAAATCCTGCGCGCAAGTCATTTGAAGATTCGTAGAATTAGAGTTTTGCATTTACCTACGCTGTAAAGAATATTTTTGTTATGGGCATATTTTTGTTATAACTTTTTAACAAAAGGTGGACAAACGAAAATTTTTCCTGGACAAACGTGGACAAACGATGGACAAACGTATGGCATTTGGTTTTTTTAATTACTCGTAAATGGAGGTGCCAACTTCACACACGATTTTTGTTTTTTTGAAATAACTTTTTAACAAAAGGTGGAAAAACATGGACAAACGATGGGCAAACGACGGACATACGATTTAGCACAATAAAGCGAAACAAAAATTTGTTTGGGTTTTTTCAAAAAGAAAATGTTTTTGTTATAACTTTTTAACAGAAGGTGGGCAAACGAAAATTTTTCCTGGACAAACGATGGACAAACGAATGGCATTTGGTTTTTTTTTAACTGCTCGTAAATGGAGGTGCCAACTTCACACATGATTTTTGTTTTTTGAAATAACTTTTTAACAAAAGGTGGACAAACGAATATTTCTCCTGGACAAACGATGGGCAAACGACGGACATACGATTTAGCACAATAAAGCGAAACAAAAATTTTTTTGGGTTTTTTCAAAAAAAAAAAATGTTTTTGTTATAACTTTTTAACAAAAGGTGGACAAACGAAAATTTTTCCTGGACAAACGTGGACAAACGATGGACAAACGAATGGCATTTGTTTTTTTTAATTACTCGTAGATGGAGGTGCCAACTTCACACATGATTTTTGTTTTTTGAAATAACTTTTTAACAAAAGGTGGACAAACGACAATTTCTCCTGGACAAACAGGGACAAACGATGGGCAAACGACAGACATACGATTTAGAACAATAAAGCGAAACACAAATTTTTTGGGTTTTTTCGAAAAAAAAATGTTTTTGTTATAACTTTTTAACAAAAGGTGGACAAACGAAAATTTTTCCTGGACAAACGATGGACAAACGAATGGCATACGGTTTTTTTAATTACTCATAAATGGAGGTGCCAACTTCACACACGATTTTTGTTTTTTTGAAATAACTTTTTAACAAAAGGTGGACAAGCGAAAATGTTTCCTGGACAATCGTGGACAAACGATGGACAAACGAATGGCATTTGGTTTTTTTAATTACTTGTAAATGGAGGTGCCAACTTCACACACGATTTTTGTTTTTTTGAAATAACTTTTTAACAAAAGGTGGACAAACGAAAATTTTTCCTGGACAATCGTGGACAAACGATGGACAAACGAATGGCATTTGGTTTTTTTAATTACTTGTAAATGGAGGTGCCAACTTCACACACGATTTTTGTTTTTTTGAAATAACTTTTTAACAAAAGGTGGACAAACGAAAATGTTTCCTGGACAAACATGGACAAACGATGGGCAAACGACGGACATACGATTTAGCATAATAAAGCGAAACGAAAAATTGTTTGGGTTTTTTCGAAAAAAAAATGTTTTTGTTATAACTTTTTAACAAAAGGTGGACAAACGAAAATTTTTCCTGGGCAAACGTGGACAAACGAATGGCATTTGTTTTTTTTAATTACTCGTAAATGGAGGTGCCAACTTCACACGGGATTTTTTTTTGAAATAACTTTTTAACAAAAGGTGGACAAACGAAAATTTTTCCTGGACAAACGTGGACAAACGATGGACAAACGAATGGCATTTAGTTTTTTTAAATACTCGCAAATGGAGGTGCCAACTTCACACGCGATTTTTTTTTTTTGAAATAACTTTTTAACAAAAGGTGGACAAACGAAAATTTTTCCTGGACAAACATGCACAAACGGTGGACAAACGAATGAGATATGGGTTTTTTAATTATTCGACCAAGTAGGTGCCAACTTCACAGAGCTCTACATCCCTCCTGTCACCTATTGCCCCAGTGGATACCGCCCTAATATCGAGGCCTTACTCACTGGCAACAATCGCATTATCTTAGGCGATTTCAATGCCCATCACGACCTATGGCATTCAAACCTGCGGGCGGACAGTAGGGGTGAGATGTTGGCGGATCAAATAGACGAAACGACGTTCTGCACAATAAACGGAGACGCCCCCACACGTATGGTAGGAAGCTGTCATAGATGTCAGATGTCTCAATCGTAAGCGCAGAACTCGTAAACTGCGTCAACTGGCAGCCGATGGTAACATTGGCATCCGACCACCTGCCCATACTTTTTTCGTTCGAGCGTACCGCCGACTTCATCGTCACCGAAAAACGCACTTTCATAAACTTCAAAAAAGGAAAGTGGGAAGAATATAAATCTGCAACAGACAGCAGCTTTGCTGCCCTCCCTATCCCGACTGATGCCCGCCAAGGGGAGCGTGCCTTCCGTAAGGTCATTGAATCCGCCTTGGCACATTTCATTCCCGCCGGGAGAATTCCCGAAATCCGGCCCCACTTCCCGGCGGAGGCCGCGAGCTTAGCGAGGGAACGCGACCTTATAAGACAGCTTGATCCAGGCGACCCCCAAATAAGGGATATAAACCAACGCATCAGATTGCTTGTGGACGAACTCAAGCGGGCGAAATGGGAAGAGCACCTAAGAGGTTGTAACCTCTCTACCGGTGTAGGTAAACTTTGGTCCACCGTAAAGTCCCTATCGAATCCGACTAAGCACAAAGACAAAGTTTCCATCGCCTTTGGCTATAAGGTGCTGTCGGATGCGAAAAAATGCGCGAGCGCTTTCTGCCGACAATATATAATGCATCCTACGGTCGACAAAGATAGACGGAGAGCCAATAGACACGCACATAAACACAAACTCAGCGCGTCACCAATTACCATCACCGCTAGAGAGGTTGAGGACGCCATTGGTCGCGCTAAACCATCCAAAGCAGTGGGCCCAGACGGCATAGCCATGCCGATGCTTAAAAACCTAGGGAAAGAGGGTTTCAAATACTTAGCGCATGTCTTCAACCTGTCTCTTTCCACCTTTGTCATACCCGAGAAATGGAAAATGGCCAAGGTGGTCCCGCTACTAAAGCCTGGGAAACCAGCTAACGTAGGTGAGTCATATCGTCCGATATCTCTCCTATCGCCAGTGGCAAAGACGCTTGAAGCCATTTTGCTCCCTCATTTCCAAGCACATTTGCAGCTAGCCCCTCATCAGCATGGCTTCAGAAAACTCCATAGCACTACCTCCGCGCTAAATGTCATTAGCACCCAGATAAATTGCAGTTTGAATCAATATCCCCACCATAGAACAGTACTCGTAGCGTTAGACCTATCAAAAGCTTTTGATACGGTCAACCATGGCTCGTTACTGCAGGACCTGGAAGGGTCCACCCATCCCCCATGTCTTAAAAGGTGGACCGCAAATTATCTGGGTGGTCGGCAGGCATCGGTGCAATTGAGAAACGAACCATCAAAACAAAGGAGAATTAAACAAGGGGTGCCACAGGGTGGTGTCCTATCCCCGCTTTTGTTTAATTTCTACATATCTAAGCTACCTTCACCACCGGAAGGAGTCACAATCGTTTCCTACGCCGATGACTGCACAATAATGGCCACAGGCCCAGGCCCAAAGATCGATGAGCTATGCAATAAAATAAACGGCTATCTCCCTGATCTCTCCAGTTTTTTCGCCTCGCGAAACCTGGCATCACCGACCAAATCTTTCGCGACCTTATTTACAACATGGACGTGCCAAATGTCGACCATTTTGAACATCCACGTCGATGGCTCTACGCTACCGACTGTCCTACACCCCAAAATCTTGGGTGTGACGTTTGATCAGGATCTACATTTCGGTGAGCACGCAGCCGCAATTGTTCCGAGAATTTAGAGCCGTAACAAAATCCTCAAATCCCTCGCTGGCAGTACCTGGGGAAAAGATAAAGAAACGCTCATAACTACATACAAAGCAATTAGCTAGCCGATAACGTGCTACGCGTCACCCATATGCTCGCCAAGCCTAAAAATTACCCACTGGAAGAAGCTACAGGCCTGCCAAAATACTGCTCACCATCTGCATAATGAGGCGAGAATACTCCCCATCAGGGAGAGAAACGAGATGCTGACCAACACAGAAACCTGGGCATCCCAACAGTCAACTGATTGATGAGCCAGCACCGCCTAAGGGCTTAAGGAGTCATCTCCGTAAGCATTTTGAGGAAATACGGCACCTGAGAACGCAGCCGTATGAAGCGAAAAAACACAAGCAGGTCCTTGGTGAACTCCACAAACAGGCGTCGGACCTTTATGCCGGGAATTGCCCGGTGAATCCAGTACTCAAAGAAAAGTATCCAAAACTCGCGGAAGAGGAACGCATACTCCCCAGGGAAACGCGTGTCACTCTGGCTCAACCTCGTTCTTGATACTGTAACAGGTTAAACTCTTACCTATCCAGAATCAACCCCGACATACATAATGTATGCCCCGCTTGCAATGTGTCCCCACATCACACCAACCATCTCTTTAATTGTAATGTGGAACCAACGCCTCTAACACCCCTTTCCTTATGGTCCACCCCTGTTGAAACAGCAAGTTTCCTTGGACTCCCGTTAGAGGATATTGATGACAATTTGTGATCGGTCGCGGCTATTAGGTGGGGCGAGCATTGCTACAACAACAACAACAACAACAACAGTCATTTCGCCCGATATTTCTCCTATCGCCAGTAGCCAAGACGCTTGAAGCCACTCTGCTCCACCACTTCAAAGCAAATTTGCAGCTAGCCTGCCATCAGCATGGCTTCAGAAAACTCCATAGCACCACCACCGCGCTAAATGCCATCAGCACTCAGATAAATTGCGGTTTAAATCAAAACCCCCACCATAGAACAGTACTCGTTGCCCTAGACCTACGGTCAACCATGGCACGCTACTGCACGACCTGGAAGGGTGGGATTCAAGGGGTTATGTAGCGCAATATATAGCTTCTCCAACCCAATTGTCAACCTCACCTTCGAGCGGCGAATCCCGTTTCACTAACAGACGAGGCTCTGGCGACCCCAAGCTCTTCATGGAACTTGGGGGTGTGGAGGGAGGGATGGCCTGAAAGTTCAATGTGGCCATATAAATCGTTCCCGAGATGGTCGGGCCAGCACCTTAATGGTGCTGTGTTACCGGAGCGTATCGGATCTGTATCCGACAAACGACCATCACATCGATAACACTCCCCAAAGCCTTCGGGGAGTAACCTAATCGCTACAACAACAACAACAACAACCTGGAAGGGTCTACCCTTCCCCCATGTCATAAAAGGAGGACCGCAAATTATCTGGGTGGTCGGCAGGCATCGGTGAAATTTAGAAATGAAACATCAAAACCAAGAAGAATTAAACAGGGGGTGCCACAAGGTAGTGTCCTATCCCCACTTTTGTTTAATTTCTACATATCTAAGCTACTTTCGCTATTACGCTGATGAATGCACAAGATTGGCTACAGGCCTAGGCCCAAAGATCGATGAGCTTTGCAACAGAATAAACGGCTACCTCCCTGATCTCTAGAGTTTTTTCGCCTCGCGAAACCTGGCATTATCACCGATTAAATCCACCGCGACCTTATTTACAACATGGACGTCCCAAATATCGACCATTTTGAACATCCACGTCTATGGCCCTACACTACCGACTGTCATCCACCCCAAAATCTTGGGTGTGACGTTTGATCAGGATCTACATTTTGGTGAGCACGCAGCCCCAATTGCACCGAAAATCCACAGCCGTAATAAAATCCTCAAATCTGTTGCTGGCAGTACTTGGGAAAAAGACAAAGAAACGCTCATTACCACATACAAAGCAATTGGCCACCCGTTGCATGCTACGCGTCCCCTATATGTTCGCCAAGCCCAAAAATTACCCACTGGAATACGCTACAGGGCTTTCAAAATACTGCTCTCAGAACCGCCACGGGCTGTCTTCTTATGTCCCCAGAACACCATCTACATACTGAGGCGAGAATACTCCCCATCAGGGAGAGAAATGAGATGCTAACCAAACAGTTCTTGTTGAATACCCAGAAACCTGAGCATCCCAACAGACATCTGATTTATGAGCCAACACCGCCTAGGGGTTTAAGGAGTCATCTCCGTAAGCATTTTGAGGAAATACGGCACCTGAGAACAGCCGTATGAAGCAAAAAACACAAGCAGGTCTTTGGTGAACTCCACAAACAGGCGTTAGACCTTTATGCCAGTAATTTCCCGGTGAATCCAGTGCTCAAAGAACAGTACCCAAAACTTGCGGAAGAGGAACGCATACTCCCCAGGGAAACGCGAGTCACTCTGGCTCCACTTCGTTCTGGATACTGTAACAGGTTAAATTCTTACATATCCAGAATCAACCCCGACATTCAAATGTATGCCCCGCTTGCAATGTGTCCCCACATGACACCAATCATCTCTTTAACTGTAATGTGGAACCAACGCCTCTAACACCCCTTCATTATGGTCCAAACCTGTTGAAACAGCAAGTTTCCTTGGACTGCTATTAGAGGATATTGATGACAGTTTGTGATCGGTCGCAGCTATTAGGTGGGGCGAAAAGCATTGCTACAACCAACACAACCCACCAAAAAAATTGTGAACATAAGTGTTTTGCGCGGATATAGTTTTGATCTCCAAACCGGTGTTGGACCCACCCAGGGTAATTTTTTATAAGCAATTTTTTATAAGCCAACGCAGAAAGGTGTTCTGCGCAAAAATACTGTGGTTTCGGAGGTACCCGCGGGTCTTTTTCGGGGTTTCGTTAATATCTTTTGACCGAGTTAAAATTTTTATTTTCCGCCTTCGGATTATTAATACTGATGTCAAGATGCGTCGTTTGATACCTCTCTCGATATTTTTGAACGCGTATTAGCAGTGTCATGCTGTCGTTAAGAATTACCATTTTATACTATGATCAGCTTTAAGCACCCATATACATACATTAACGCTAGTGAATTTACTTACTCTCTTTTCGGCACTATCGCAGGGGTTGCCGAATGACGAGGATGAAAATGAGGATGTCGTCGCTGTAGCAGCACCGATAGCGGCAAGCTGTTCCGGAGCTCCGACATCAGGTATCGCCGTATCCATTTGCTCTTGTTTTATCAAGGGCATAAGGGGAACAAAGTCCGTTTTAGCTATGCCTTCAAGTTCTTCAAACTCCATGGTTTTTTTACACAGGAATATTTATATCAATTCGGATATAAATTGGGGTTTACGTAGGTTTAAGTTCCAAAGTTAATGTCGATGAAATACCAATTTTAACTTAAGTCTTTTTTATACTAATTTTTCTTTGCTTTACTACTCTTCCAATCAGCTTTTGCTGGTGATGTTTCTGTATTTACAAGTGGGTATTAACATTTTTGCTTTGGTAGTTTTACCGTACTACAAAAATATTGCAATTTTTTTTCGAATTTCTCATATAATTTTATAAGCACGTTTTTTGCCTGCTTTCACTTCATTTTTTTTTTATTTTAATGCACCCTAGGACTTTTACACATTTGGTACTTAACTTCACACCAATGTAATTGAAAACTTTTCAGACAATATTTTGTGCCGATGCAATGATCATTTTTTCATCTTAATTATTGCTTTGCGACCACTTTCAATATTGAAATCGTTAAAACAACTTTTCAGCTAATTATTTGTTAGGATTTTTTGTAATTAGAATAATAGTAAAATTACACAGCATACTAACGAATATTTTTCGTTTTCCACAGTACAGAAATTTTACATATTTGACGAGGACGGCCATTTTGTATATGTGCTGCTACAGGGCTGCATGAGATTGGCTATGAATTTCAATTAATTGTTATCGGTTTATAAATAGGATGGTTGATTGTTAAGCGCCAAATACACGACACGAACATTTCCGCGAACATTCCCGTAATGTCATGTTTCTGCGACCATTTCTGTCGTGTATGGTGGTGTTTGCCAGTTCGCGCAAATGTTCGCCAAAAATCAAAATATTTTAATTTTTGGCGAACATTTGCGCGAACTGTTCGTGCGTGTATGGCGAAATAGCACATAATCGTAGTAATTTCTGAACGGAACAGACGTGCGCGGAAAAGTAAATTGGACAATAAAAAATTTCTGAGTGAATTTATTGAAATATATAAATCTTTGCCATAATTGTGGCAAGTAAAAAGCAAAGATTATTGTAATAGAATTAAAAAGAATAATGATTATGCGACTTTAATCGCAGCACAATTGTTGTCCGTATTGTTGTTGTTGTTGTTGTAGCGATAAGGTTGCTCCCCGAAGGCTTTGGGGAGTGTTATCGATGTGATGGTCCTTTGCCGGATGCAGATCCGGTACGCTCCGGTACCACAGCACCATTAAGGTGCTAGCCCGACCATCTCGGGCGCGATTTATGTGGCCACATTAAACCTTCAGGCCATCCCCTCCCTCCCCACCCCAAGATCCATGAGGAGCTTGGGGTCGCCAGAGCCTCGTCTGTTAGTGAAACAGGATTCGCCGCGGATAGGTGAGGTTGACAATTGGATTTGGAGAAGCTATATATTGCGCTGGCAACCAGAAGGGTTGCGCTACACACCCCTTGAATCTGGTATTTTAGTCGCGTCTTACGACAGGCATACCTACCGCGGGTATATTCTGACCCCCTTACCCCCTCATCGCTGTCTGATAGAGAACTAATGTTCGGCCAAAAGTTCGTATGGTGTATGGACAAAGCTGCGAACAAGATTGCGGAATTTTCGCGGAAATGTTCGTGTCGTGTATTTGGCGCTTTAGTTAATTGCAGAGTATTAAAACTATAAACAGTTTTCAAGAGCTATATTTAGTAAAGAATAAAATCTGGTAACGTTCTACAAGACGGTGTACCACCTAATTTTTATCGAAAATTATCAAAGGTGGTATCAAAAGATGCGTCTCGACCTCCGTTTTTACAATCCGAAAGCGAACATTTGAATTTTTATTTCTGTCAAAAGATATAAGCAAAAATTCGGTTGAAATTTTCATGGGGTTGTGTTTTGGCATAGATTTAGTTAGCACCCCCCGAGTTCGGGCTTTAACTTGGTATCAAATGAAAGAGGGAGTTCTCCCGATCACAAATATATATATCTTAAAGTGCGCAAACTTATAATTTAAAAGTTATTTGTTGTTAAAGTTTGCAAATTTCTAAACAACTTTTATATGTGTATACGTATATATATTTTATGACATTACAAATCTGTGCTGCCACATCTAAAAAACGGAAAAGTGCAGAATCGAAAAATAACTTATAAAAATACCTTTCGTCTGATTTATATATATCTTAAACATTTGTAAGCGTAAGCGATATGATATGCGGACAAAATGCAAGTCGTGTGATTCGCCACGCAAGCGATAAAATATTATTTTGGCCAGTCGTAAGAAGTGCAGTGTCAGCAATTATGAAATCACTTAGACTAAGGTAGAGGCTTAGAGCTTAGTTTAAGTTAATGATAGAGTCAGTCTGTTTTTGACATTGAACGGAAATAAATGGTGAATATTGTTAAGCGGAAAAACCTATTTTTATTTGGATCTTTTCAGGTTGCAATGGGGCCGTGGGGCGGCCCTCAACTTTAACTTTTTGGAGCCCTAGTGCTTGGGCTCCTTAACTGGCGCCCGAGCAGGGACCCACTGGCAAGTGGGTCCTTCAAAAAGGACCTCCTTAAATGTGAGGTCCATAGTGATTAGTGACAAAGTGATAGTGATAGTGGAGTGCTAAGAAAAAAATAATAATAGAAATTTTACCGATAAAGGAATAAAAAAATATATAGAGAGGCAAGACCGCAGCTTAGATAATTTAAGGCTCGTACAGCCAATAACGAAAACACCAAAACCGAGATTCACCTTCGAGGGGACCCTCCGGTTATAACGATAGCTTAACTCTGCGATTCCCTTCGGGACCCTCCAGGGTATAAAAGCTCCTCTCCCCAATAGAGGTAAAACGAATAATAAAAAAAAAAAAAAAAAACAAGTGAATAACAAAAAGTTGAGTGAAAAGTGATGCTACACGCAATAAATTACTACGTCCAATCCTAAAAGCCCTCAGAGGGCTATACAGGAATAATATTAAAAGAAGCGAGCCTGCGACCCCTAAGATCCTCTGGCGCGCGAATAAAATTCAACACGAAAATTGAAACATTTTATAAGTGAATTATCCTACGGCCCCACTATTGCTATTCCAAGTGCACGTATAATCACACTGGCTGGGTGAGTCCGTATACCTATACTTCTAGGACGGACCTCACCATACCAAAGGCCGAAAAATGGTTAACGACTCCTGTGACCGTGTAATGTACACAAAATTTTTTTTTGCAATATGCAACTTGCCGCTCCCTTCAGGATACGGCAAAAATTTCCTTTTGAAAAAGTTAACTCGAGCGTACACATAAGAACACACTTGGGCCGGCTTTAAAAGTTAACCCGAGCGTACACATAAGAACACACTTGGGCCGGCTTATCCTTTTGTGGAGTTTCCAGGGTACACATCAGCACACACTGGAAACGGTCACTCGTTACTTGCGATACTTTCAGCGTACCCATAAGAACACGCTAAAGTTTCGCAATATGTCCAGGGCGTTGTGGAGCAACTGTGCCTTAGTAGGTTGCCTTCAATCTGATTGTCGACGACTAAAAAGGAGTGACACAGCCTCCCCTGACCAAAACCATAATTATTTAAAGACTAATGTACTGTGAAACGCCAACTTGGTACATGTCGCCGTTGCCATAAGAACACGGTAAAAGTTTCACAAATGTAACTAAGGTCCTTTTTTTCTTTGCAGGAAACTGTCAAAGTGTAAGGACAACCTTAAAACTAAGACAAAAAACAAACAAATCGTCCGTGCTATAAGGACTATCCCGTCAGGTGATCGCGAACGCCAGTAAGTAACACAAAAAAAAATAAAAAACAATTTTTAAAAAGCCACCGTGTGCCAAATTAAAATTTAAAAATATATTTTTTAATCTCAAACTAAATTTTTTTTTTAATCTGAAATGGACGCTTTAGCCACGAAAGT
This sequence comes from Eurosta solidaginis, assembly GCF_040869045.1. NCBI lineage: Eukaryota > Metazoa > Arthropoda > Insecta > Diptera > Tephritidae > Eurosta > Eurosta solidaginis. The sequence goes on along the minus strand of NC_090319.1, from coordinate 116,086,666 downwards.
TAATGAACTTAATGGGGGCATCAATGCTCTCCTCGAGCAGATTAGGCGGCTTGAGACACGCCTTGTGGGTATAGAAAGCAACGGTGTTGCTCTGAACTCTAGGCTAGGGAAAATTGAATGCAATAACGCGAGTTTAGAACAAAATCTTGCCAGAATCGATGAGCGATTGGGAAGAGTAGAACAGGGTGGCGGAATAACGCAGCCACAGGGGGTATTGGCAGCGGTGCGAACACCACTGTCGGAGCAAGACCTAAAGGATATTGGCAGACTCCCCGACTGCGTGAAGGAGCTGCAAGTTTTTGAAGGCAGCCCTTCTCAACACATCTCTTGGGTTCACAGCGTTGAAGGAATTCTGTCGGACTACGATATCGTCAAGGAAAGGCCCCTGTATCGTGCTATCCTGCAACATATTAGGCAGAAAATCCGTGGCTTTGCCGATGCAGCACTGGTAGCGTATAATGTTTTCGATAGCGATTGGGTAGAAATAAAAAGGGTATTATCGCTGCATTACGCAGACAAACGGGATATTAGGACTTTAGAGCACCAACTGAATCAGCTAGCTCAGAGAGGTTCAAAACTAGATGATTTCTACGCAACGGTCAATCATCAGTTGTTTCTAATAGTGAACAAAATCAAGTGCGATGACTATAGCCAGGAAACCGTGTCGGTCCTTGTGGAAACGTACCGTAACAGGGCACTCGATGTTTTCATACGGGGCCTCAGTCCAGAATTGTCACGTATGCTTATAGTGCAGAAGCCAAAAACACTGCCAGAAGCGTACACGGCCTGCCTTGACATCCAGAACCGAACGTTAAGGAACACAATAGTCCATGCAAACACTCCAAATAGAGTAGTTGTCCCCACCAATACCCTGTCGCAAGTTACTCAGAGACCACCGTTACCTCCTCGATCACGGTCTACATACAACTGGACGAATCGGAACAATACTCAAGGGAATGGCCGGTCATCCTACAACAGATTCCAAGGCAATCAAGGGACGAACACCGCACCTCCTGCTAGACCCGCAGCCCCAAAACCTGCGGAAAGGATGGATGTCGACGACAGTGTTCAAACCAGACAGGTGAACTACATGAACCGACCGACGAATAACAACGCCTTCAAAAGGGGACCTGCATCATCGATTGAAAAGATGCCCAAACAGCAGAGGCTCTACAACATGGAAGCCAACAGCGCAGATATAGAAAGCGGATCTTCGACGTATGCTGAATCGACAGAAGACAACTTCCAGCAGGTAAATTTTATGGCGGACGGTCCACCATCCTATTTCATATGAGGACTACCGCGCAATCCAGTATACCCTATCTCACTTTTTTGACACCAAACAAAGTAGCCCTAAAGTTCTTAGTTGACACAGGGGCAAATAAAAATTTTATAAGACCTGAATTGGCAACTAATACAGTCCCAGTCAATCCACCTTTCTCAGTAACCACCGTAGCAGGACCTGTAGTAATAAACAAAAAAATCAGTGGGAGATTTTTCCAAAATGCTGGTAACGAAGCTATGGTGACCTTTTACGCACTTCCTGGCTTAAGCTCGTTTGATGGGATAATAGGCGATGACACCCTCAAAGAACTGGGTGCCGTCATAGACAGGAAAAAACATGTCCTTACAATAGATCCCAATATAAGAATTCCGCTCAAAAACAAAGTCGTAGGAAGCCTAAATTTTTTCGAAACTGACGATATACCCGACGCAATTCTCCCAAGCCTAAAAGCCATGATAGAAAAGTATTCTCATTTGTTCGGTCCACTTAACATCAAATCAAATATTAAAACCACAGTTCGAGCTGAGATAAAGACTACCACGAATGAGCCCATATACACGAAAAGTTACCCATATCCTGGAAACATGAGGGAAGAGGTAGAAAAACAAATTACTGAGTTGCTTGAAGAAGGAATTATACGACCATCCAAAAGCCCGTACAATTCTCCTATTTGGGTAGTTCCGAAAAAACCCAAACCCTCTGGTGAAAAGCAGTATAGAATGGTAGTGGACTTCAAACGTCTGAATGCAGTCACCGTGCCAGACGCCTATCCTATCCCAGATATTAATGCAACGCTGGCCAGTTTAGGGAACGCAAAATATTTCACAACTATAGATCTGACCTCAGGCTTTCACCAAATCACAATGAAAGAAACAGATATACCCAAAACAGCGTTTTCAACAATGAATGGAAAGTACGAATTTCTGAGATTACCTTTTGGGTTAAAAAACGCTCCGGCTATATTCCAGCGAATGATTGATGACGTTCTTAAAGAGTATATAGGGAGGATATGCTACGTGTATATCGACGACATTATTGTCTTTGGAAAAAGTACCGACGAACATTTAGTAAATTTAGAGATAGTGTTTAAACGGCTTGCGGATGCTTATTTGAGAGTGAATTTGGAAAAAACTAAGTTTATGAGAACGGAAGTAGAATTTCTGGGATATGTAATAACATCCGACGGGATGAAGGCAGATCCTTCAAAGGTCCAAGCTATAGAGAACCTCTCACCCCCAGAAACGCTTAAGGAACTAAAAAGATTTTTGGGAATGACGTCGTATTACCGAAAGTTCATTCGAGATTACGCTAAGGTTGCTAAACCCTTGACCAATCTCACACGCGGTGAGAATTCGCAGGTCAAGGCAAACCAATCTAGAAGAGTGCGTATCAAAATGAATTCCGATGCCCTTCAGGCCTTCGATACTCTAAAAAAACTACTCGTTTCCTCAGATATTCTCGCATTTCCAGATTTCGAAAAACCGTTCAACCTTACCACCGACGCCTCAAACTATGCCATTGGTGGGGTGCTATCCCAAGGAGAAACAGGGAAAGATCGACCCATCGCCTACATCTCAAGATCTTTAAGCAGAACAGAGGAAAACTATGCCACAAACGAGAAGAAAATGTTGGCTATAGTTTGGGCTCTAGACAACTTGAGATCCTACCTCTATGGGGCGAAAAAAGTTAGAATTTTCACTGACCACCAGCCTCTCACTTTTGCGTTAGGAAGTCGAAACTATAACGCCAAGTTGAAGAGGTGGAAGGCTAGAATAGAAGAGTATAACCACGAATTGATTTACACTCCTGGTAAATCGAATGTCGTGGCGGATGCTCTCTCCAGAATTCCATGCCAGGCAAACCATTTGACAGCACCGTCGGAACCCAACGATGCACCAACAGAAGCTAGAAGTGACGAAGGAACAGCTCACAGTGCTGAACAGGATTCTTCGGACCTTATTCGACACGTTGAAGCCCCTTTGAACGTTTTCCGAAACGAAATAATTTTTACGGAGGGGAATGCAATGACTTGTGTTGAAAACCCACATCCAGGATTCACTCGTCATTATGTGAGACTAGATATAATTGAAAAGGCCAGCTTAACCGAAGCCTTGAAGGAACGCCTAAACCCAGCATTCATAAATGGAATAAAGATTCCAGAAAGTTACTTGCAACTCCTACAAGAAGTATATATAGAACATTTCCTTTTATACAAAATTAGGATAACTCAGAGGGTGGTCGAGGATGTGGCCAACGAGGATAGGATTTGCGGTATAATAGAGACAGAACATAGGAGGGCCCATAGAAACTCAAAAGAAAATAGGGAACAAATCTTGGAAAAGTATTATTTTCCCAAAATGGCTAATAAGATAAAAAATTTCACTTCTAACTGTGAAACCTGCCTTGCTAACAAGTATGATAGGCATCCGGCAGTACCACCGATAAAAGAGACTCCAGTGCCGAAATATCGATGCGAAATAGTGCATGTGGACATTTTTGAAATTCAAGGGGAGAAATTTTTATCTTGCATAGACAAATTTTCAAAATTTGCCAAGCTTTTTCACATTAAAAATAAAGCATCCGTCACTCTCCGCGCTAAGCTAGCCAAAGTAATACACTATTTCACAACTCCTAAAATGATAGTCACCGACAATGAGAGGGGATTTATGACTCCATTGGTATGTAACTAAATAAGAGGTTTGGGAATCGAACTATATCAGACTCCAATTCAAAGAAGTGAAGTAAACGGCCAGATCGAAAAATTCCACTCTACCATTATTGAGATTTATCGGTGCCTCCGGAAAGAAATTAATAACGCTAGACCAAAGGAATTGGTGTATATTGCTGTCGATCGTTACAACACAACAATACACTCTGTAACGAAGAGGAAGCCTAGCGACATATTTTTCAACAGAACCGAAAGAATTAACTACCAAGGCCTAACCAACTTCAAAAGTAGGGTCCACAAGGAGATCAGGGAACAAATCAAGAGAAACCAAGAGTTAAGAAATCTCCGATTGAATAAAAAAAGGAAAAGAGCTAAGGAATTTAGGCCAGGAGATGAGATTTACATCAGGGATAAACAGATAAAATCAAAACAAAAGGCACTTTACAAAAAGGAAACGGTTGGTAAAGACAATACAGTGACATTGCTCACAGACACTGGCAAAAGGATTCATAAAGCGCAGATAAAAAATACGCCAACATAAGGTAAAAAAAAAAAAACAAAAAATAAATAAATAAAAAAAAACATAATAAGGTCACCACGGGAGTCAACAACAAAAAGATGTCCCAATAAGGGACCACAAAGATTTGAAATTCTATAGCACAGACGACGCCAAAAAGGCGTCTATTTCAAGATCAAAGATCTTTTCGATTAAAGAGGCAACATAAAATATTGCAAAAAAAAAAAAACAAAAAAAATACAAAAAAAAAACAGAGGAAACGATTTTTCGTTTAAAAAATTTTAATGAAGCAATATCTGCCTACAAGAATATTAATTACACGCTTAATAAAAGAGGCAGAATAAAAAATAAATTTTTTCTTAAGAAGAAATCTGCCCACAACAAAAAACTAATTATGCGCTTACTAAAAAGGCAAATTAGACAAATAGAAAAAATAGAAAAAATAAAAAAAAAACAAAAAAAATATTAAAAACCTTAAAGAAGGGGGTAAAGAGGAAACATTTCGGTAATTCTTAGAAATATTATCCTCTTTCCTCAGCTTCTTTACCACGAGTTTTTGTAAGGAGGCAGGATCCAAGGGTAGTAGCCTTTAACGCTACCTTTCAAACAAAAGTAAAGAATTACAAACTACCTCCCTTTCATATCCATGCTCTCGGATCCTGTGGACCTTCCAAGTACCACGATGGGTAGCCGGGGACGGTGGTAGGATATAGGAATACATTTAAACGCAACAAAAAACACATAAATAAATTTCAGTTCAATTCAAAAAAGCACACAAAAAATTTAATTTTTTTAACTCTTCCCTTAGTGTGGAAAGATTTTTTTTATTATACAATAGAATGTTCTTTAAATAATAATAATAAAAGAAAAAAATACAAAAGAAAACAAGATTTACATTATGTAACCATTTATTATTAGTTCACCGTCCCTGGGATAAATAATAAAAGTGCCTAAAAACAAAAAAATGGTCAATACTAATCTTACCAACACTAATGAGTTTTTTTTCTCTCCATAATGGAACACAGTTTATTTTTAATATCTGGCGTGTACGGCCTCAACATCTAAAATTATGGCTCCCACTGGTAACTATTGAGCACGGGCGTGGTTGGATCCTGAACGGACACTTCAGTTTAGTCCATGTGGTCGACCTAAACTACTTCAACACGGCTTTGGTCAAATTGATGGAGTCAACAGAGCACGATATTACAAGCAGGGCTGTGCGGACTGTGCTACAATTCCACCTAAATCAAACTAAGCTGCGTCTCGACGAACTACAAATAAGCATTGACTGGATTGGTTCAGCATGGAAATGGATAGCTGGGTCTCCAGATGCAGCGGATTGGGACTATATTTTTCGAAGCATGAATGACGTGATAATAAACACCAATCACCAGTACCGGGTCAACGAAAAACTATTCAACGGTACCCGCGAGGCAATCGAGAAAGCAAACGAAGCGATGCTCCACATTAACGCTATAAGCAAAAACATTAGCGAGGAGAATATCGAACTTCTTGACCTAAGCAAAGTCCTTATCTTGAAGGAACAGGTGTCAGAAGTCGTCCAAGCGTGCCAAATGGCGAAATCTGGCGTAATCAACACAAATCTTCTTGATCGAGACGAGATTGGAAGGCTCATAATGGAGGAAGATTCCCTACCATATCAGAACACCATTGAAGCCATAGAGTACGGGTCGGCCTCCGTGTATTCAAACGGTAGCACACTTTTGTACGTACTCTCAATGCCAAAGGTAAAACCAGATGGTTACCGACTCCTAATAACATGGGCCGCTGTTATAAAAGGACAACACGTTGACCTCAGCTATAAAAAAATGCTAATAAACGAAGTTGAAACGTTCGGGGTGAACGAGGATTGCCCTTCGATCAGCAACACAACAATTTGCTCTCCCAAATCCCTGACTAAACTACGGGAAAACGGGTGCCTAGCTAGGCTAGTTAAAGGTGGCGATGCCAAATGCCGCTTTGAACCAGACAACACCAAAACCGTCGAGATGATCACAGACTCAACAATATTTGTTACAAACTTTGAAGGCCTATTACAAGGGAAGAACTACTCCACAACCCTAAATGGAACGTACGTCATTATTTTGAACAACGAAACAGTCACGGTGGGAAATCAAACATTCACCAGCAGATCAGTACGCACAGCGCAGGCCCTGCCACCGCCCTTGGTAAACATCACGAGCGAAGGACTAAAATTGAACCTTAACTACATTCACGGCCTGAGCATGGAAAATATTAATCAGCTTAAACAACTTGGCAATAATTTTCACTTTTCGCTAATTTTTGACGCTCTTGCCTTGGCCATTCTGGCAGCCGTATGCTACATTATCTGGAGAAAACTCACTACTACAATCAACTTTCCTAAACTAAATCAGACCACAGATCAGGACCAGCCAAGCCATGCAAAGGATCCCTCTAAAAAAGGAGCTCATCTGCGGGACGCAGATGTTTAAAGGGGGGGTACTTAACAAGGGGGCAGGCACACTTACTTGTAAGAATGTGATGACACCACACTTCAACAAACACAAGCAAAGCCAACGTAGGTAATTGATCCGATATCATATTGCGTAAGCACACAAAATGCAATCCATGGGAACTGCAGCGTAAGCGATATGATATGCGGACAAAATGCAAGTCGTGTGATTCGCCACGCAAGCGATAAAATATTATTTTGGCCAATCGTAAGAAGTGCAGTGTCAGCAATTATGAAATCACTTAGACTAAGGTAGAAGCTTAGAGCTTAGTTTTTGACATTGAACGGAAATAAATGGTGAATATTGTTAAGCGGAAAAACCTATTTTTATTTGGATCTTTTCAGGTTGCAATGGGGCCGCGGGGCGGCCCCCAACTTTAACTTTTTGGAGCCCTAGTCCTTGGGCTCCTTAACTTATATATATGTACATGTTGCTACAAAAGCGCGATTGATTTAATAAAAACATTTATAATAAGTAAAAACAATGCAAAAATGAAATGTGAAATATACACAAATGCAATTTAAGTTTATCGTTGCCAATTTATATAGATATGTATGTGGATTAAGGTTTTGAAAGATATGTAAATGGTAATTTAAAGTGGTATAGAAACTTGCTAAATTTGCAAATTTCAACAACAAATAACTTTTAAATTATAAGTTTGCTCACTTTAAAATATATATATTTGTGATCGGGAGAACTCCCTCTTTCATTTGATACCAAGTTTTACCCCGAACTCGGGGGTGCTATTCTAAAATTTTCCGTTTTTTTTGGCAGATCTGTTGTACACGCATACCTACTAATGCAGAAAGGTGTTCTGCGCGCATTTAGTTTTGATCCCCAAACCGGTGTCGGACCCACCCAGGGTAATTTTTTATAAGCGCGGCCGGTTCTTTGTAAATAACATTCGACAGAAATAAAATTTTTGATTTCCGCTGTCGGATTCTTAAAACGGAAGTCGAGGCACGTCTTTTGATCCCACCTTTGATAATTTTCGATAAAAATTAGGTGGTGCAGCGTCTTGTAAAACGTTGCCCAAAATCTGTTAAAAAATTGGCCTTTATTACAGAAATGTGTAAATTACGACGTTGAGCTTAGCAACACTAATTTCTCTTTTTCGTTTTGCTTCATCGTTCACGGCTGTTTCTGGAAGGGAAAAGACTGCCAAATCTTTGGATATTTCAATGGTATTTATTAACTTTCTCACTCCACATTTTTCAAACTGTTAGCCCATTTGCATTTCGATAGCATTTATGAGTAGTCGTTGAGCGGAAACTTTCCTCACGTTCCAATGAACGGTGATCCAGATTCCGATAAAAATTTAACATGCAAATGGTCCAACAAATTTAACCATATGTATCACCACAAATCACAAAGAAGATTGCGCACTCACGAGTTCGAAATTGCTTCGTTCTGCGCACATACGTCACACTTCACTGCTTGAGCGAATGAAAGAAAGAGAGAACAAAACAAGAGATAAAGGAAAATGACGTAAAATTTGCCCAAAAAAAACAGCTGATCTTTTGTTTGCATGCGCAAAGCGCAATCTTGTGCGTGTGATTTGTGATGGATCACACTGTTATTGCATTTGCATGTTAAATTTCTATCTCTATCTTTCATTGGAACGCAAAATTTCTGAACACACTGGTTGGAGTTTGAAGCATTGTGAATGAATTATGTAAATCGGTCTCATCTCAAGTCTCTAAATTTGAGATTTTCCTTTAGAGACAATTTTTGTGACTTGAGATGATTTCGGTATTCAGTAAACGAAAGTCACAAAAACAATTCACCATATCAACGAAATTCACCAAAATGACAATTTACTCATACATTGAACAAATAATATAGCATTGCATTTTGTCAAAATAACGTTGGGTGGTATTGTGGCTGAGCTTGCTGAGACGCCGTTCACAATTTTTATAGAAAATCCTAAAAGCCCTAGCTCTCATGTAGTCGAAGTGCTGTTTCCATAGGAGCTTGGTGTCAAAAATGACCACCAAGTATTTCACCGCGGTTCCATATTCTAGTGCCACGCCATCTATTGTTATTGCTCTCAGGGCTGTTAGGGCTCTTCTTCTAGTGAAAGGGATGATGGTCGTTTTAGATGGGTTGATGTTAAGCCCCACACTGGCACATCATCCCTTTGTAATATTCAATGCTCTCTGTATTATGTCACAGAGCGTACTCTCGAATTTAGCCCTTGCAATTATGACGATGTCTTCAGCATATCCTTGGCATCTTATGCCATTGTCAGATAGTTTTTGCAGGAGTTCATCCACTACTAGGCTCCACAGAAGGGGTGATAGAACACCTCCTTGAGGGCACCTCCTCGTGGTATTAGCCTTAACTGCGCTGTTGCCTACATGGACTTCAGCGCTTCTTGTGCGGAATAGATTGTCAATCCATCTCTGTATAGACATCTGAGTTTCTCTTCTCACATCGTGAGATGTGTCGTCAAAGGCACCCTCGATGTTAAGGAAAGCGCAAATCACTGTTTCCTCTGCTTCGAACGCCCTCTGTATTTCAGATGTTAATTTGTACAGAGCTGTGTCCGTGGACCTACCCGCTCTGTACGCATGCTAGCTATGATGTAGGGGCCAGTTCTTGAGGGCGTTCGACCTAATTTCTTGGTCTATTATCTTTTCCATTGCCTTCGAGACAAAGGAAGTTAGACTTATTGGTCTGAAGGACTTTGCCTGTGAATAGTCCTTTTTACCTACTTTTGGTATGAAAACCACTTTTGCTCTTCTCCACATCATGGGTATGTATCCCAGTGCCAGGCTATCTCTCATGATCCTGGCCAGATGTGGGATAATATGTGTCCCTTGCTGCATTAGCGTCGGGCAAATGCAATCCACCCCCGGAAATTTGAATTTCTCAAAGGATTCCACTGCCCATCTGACTCTGGCCTCACTGAAGAGGGAGTTGGCCAACTGCCAGTCTGATGGGGTTGGTTTCACTCTGGGGAATACAGGTTCCAGTACTTGCGGAGAGGCACCCAGAAAATGTGTTTGCAGCAGGGCCTTCGCTCGCTCCTCCACCGTTCCGGTATAGGTACCGTCTGGGAGCCAAATCGCTAGGTTAATCTCCCTCTGCTCTTTGGCTAAGGTCTTGTGGAGCCTTGCCGCTGCAGGTGTGCTAGAAATTCCCTCAGAAATTTCTGAAACTTTCCTCTTAGCTTTCCTTATCTCCTTATTGTACTTTGTTAGGTTTTGAGTCTATTCCTCCCAGTTGCCGGTTCTTTTTGCCCCGCTAAGTAGTTTCCTGACTTTCTTTCTTAGTAGTGTCAGGTCATGCGACCACCAGGGGGTTGCCTTCTTACCCTTAACTAGGGAGACTCGGCAACTGGAGTTGTAGGCATCTATCATTATCTGATTTGCTCTATCCACTCTGCCCTCTAACTCAGTACAGTTAGTGCTTCTCCTCTTATTTTTGAGACTATCCGCGTTAGCCTCTATGATAATTTTGTAGCTGCCCCAGTTTGTCTTCCTGGGATTTCTTTTAGGGCTGGATTGCCCCGATACAGTACCCAGCTCAAACCTTATGATTCTGTGATCCGATAGGGAGGGTTCTGCTGAGACTCTCCATTTCGAGATCATATTCTCAAGTGTTACATCTAGGACCTCTGCGTTGACTCTCGTAACAAATGTCGGTTTTCTCCTGACGTTATATATATTCAAATCGTTGCTGTATATATATTCTAATAAACAATCACCCCTGTGGTTGATATCACTGCTGTCACACTCCGTGTTGTTGGAGTTAGCATCGCTTCCTATGATCAACGGAAGTTTCGCTCTTCTGCAGTGCTCCACTAGTGTCTGCACGTTATCTGGAGGGACTGTGCTGTCATCCCCTGGGAAGTAGGCTGCGGCCAGCACAATGCTGGTGTTGTCTCCATTCACTTTTGCCTCGATCTGCACCGCCATCAGATCCCGACTTAAAAATTCTGTTATGCAAAAATAGTTAATATTTGCTTTAAGCATTACACATGCTCTTGGTCTATGATGTGGGATATCCCAAATAACTTTGTTATTACTCACATTGAGGCCCCTCACCTGTCGCTTGAAAGCCCAAGGTTCTTGAATGAGGGCGATGCCCAGATCATCCGAGGCGAACCTCCTCGCCAGTACAGCCGAAGCTGCAACGGGATGATGGAGGTTGATCTGGGCTATGTTTATGCTTGTGCCGGTCATTTGAGCCAAGCCGGCCTCATCGGATCATCGTCATCCGAGAATCCGCTCTCGCTTTCGTCCCGCCTATTCAGCTCCAGCCCGTGGAGGTGGAGGACGAAGCTCTCTTTGTGGTCTCGCGAGCTCTGATGGTATCGGTGCTCGCGTCCGTCATATCCTCGTCCAACCACTCGCGTCTGTCGGTGCCCTCTGCCTCCGCCTTGTCTTCCGGCTGCTCATTATTCCCTGGTTGCCTCTGCCTGCAGGGTCTCACTAGGACCAGGCCGTACCTATAGTGCAGCTTAAATCCGTTTCTGCGTGTAATTTGGTACGATTCCTCGTCTATGCCCACGTCGAGACGTAGGCCTGTTTCCTCTGCGCTACAGTTAATAACGCGCCATCTCTGCATCCTGAGGCCCTCATTTTGGTTGGCGAGGAGCCGTAACGCCAACTCTTTGGGGCGTTCCGCACTTCTGAGGAGGAACATAGTCACATTATGCGTTGGCGGTATTTCATCCCCGCGTCTCCTGCATAATTATGGCCCTATCCACCCCTCAAGCGTCGGTATCATTTCAACGAGCCACATAACCGTTTTCTCGTCCTCGCAATCTACGAGGAGGAGGAGCCCTGCTCGGAAGTACACCCCGCAAAAAGGTAGGAACACTCCGTCCATTATGAGCTCTTGGAGATTCGTCAGGTCCTCTTGACTTAGGGCCTCCGCTGGGTATTTACTGGGCAGAACAGCTATTCGGATACCCCTAAGGGCTTCAGAATAGCTCTGATGCCTTGGTGCCATCTCAGAGGGTACCCCAGTCGCTCTGGTTAGATTCTCCCTGCCCGTGCAGTGTTCCTGGGAACGTGGGCCCAATGCCTCTTTGAACTTAGAGTTCCCTTCGACGTAATTTGCCCGATACTACGCTTTTCAGCGGGAGCGGGCGCATGCTGGCCAGCTGTCGCTGGCTGTGTTCTCCTTCCTTCTTTACTTCCTCTTTGAGCAGTGGCTTTTCTTTGCGGTCTGGTTCATGCCTGTGCTCATCTGCCCTGGCTCTTGCCTCCCTGGGCGACAGGACCTCCTCGAGATATCGGAGATATCTTTTTACCCCATCCCCACTTAGTCCAAAGCGCCTCTTATCATCCAGTGCTCCTGGACTGCCCCGTGGTGGAAGTGCAGGTTGTCTGCCTCTGTTGTGCATTCTGTTCGGCCGCTTCCCCTCCGGGTTCCGCTCTTTACTTTTCCTTTCCTGGGACTTTTCATAGTTGCTCTGTGAGCTGCTACCTGAGTCATGCTCCGACGGTGAGCGCCTAGACTTACTCGTCCCTCTAGAGGGACTGCTAGGGTGGTGGTTTTCGTGCTTGGATGCACCGTCGTAGCCTCTCTTTGTCACCTTTTCTCGCTCTTCGGCAGTCAATTCTTTTGTTTTTCCTAGCGGCCCGCGCTACGCAATGGAGGTACTGGGCCCTCCATGGATCGCGAGTTTGTTGCTGCCGCCGCCTTCTGCTCTCCTTGCTTACCTTGCCCGCGCTGCTCACCAGTGGATAGGGGTCCACTCGGGATTACGGGTTTCTTTGTTTCCTGGTTGGAATGCTCTTCGGGCCCGCGCTGCTCTCCTTGGGTTTTGGTGTTGCCCTAGGCGTTCGCGGTTTTAAGAGCCGGTTCTCTGTACACTCCAGTGCTTGTGGAGGGGGATTCAATCCTCTGATGCTCTAGGAAGAGCATTGCCTCCTTTCTCATGAGGCTCTCCAAGAATTGCCTGGAGTACGTGCGTGGCCTACCGCTTCTCTGTCCGCTGCTCTTCTTGGAGCCCGTTTTCTTCGATGTGCTTTTACTGTTGTTGTTATTGTTGTTGTTTTGTTTTTTTGTTGTTCATTCTATTGTTCTTATGACAACTTGCTTGACGTGGCAAGCATTGTTGTCAATGTTTTAATTTGGAGAACTCAGTTGGTCCGTCGCGGCAGAGCCCCTTGACGCGGTAAGGCCATGGTTACTCCCCAAGGGGCCCGGTGTTGGGGAGGCGCCGTTATAATACAGCCGGTGTTGTGGACCTCCTGGCTGCAAACCAGTCCAATGGGCACGGTGACGCATGCCACCCTGTATTAGAAGGTGACAGTTCCTGGTTACCGATCGAATTCGACCACATCTGTCAGGTGAGCGCGGTTGCCCCGCTCCCATCTGACCAATTAGTATCGTATGCGATCGGCGTAAGCCCCTGCACCGCTACAAGATGACTGTCTTCGCAGGAGTGTATATACCTACAAAAGAATCCAATCAACTCACAAGAGCCAACAATTTTTTGATCTTACACGATTAATGAATGAAAAATCAACCCAATTACGAAGTATACAAAATCTGCTATGAAGTGCTATTCCTTGTGAGCCTAGTTTTATAATAAACTACTTGAAAACTAGAAGGAGCTATTTAAACAACAACAATTTATTTAATAACAAAGTGGCAGTACAATAAGACAGTAGTCTTTTAAAAGTACATCAATCAGCTTAAATTAATTACCATAAAATTGCTAACATCGATTAGAACTATAATTAAATGATCTTATATCTAACAAGAAAAATTACATACATTAATTAATAAATAAATAAAAAAAAATGTATAAGAAGAATAAATTAAAGAGATAGAGAGAGAAGGATATAGAGGTTAGCTAAGACAGACAAAATTGAAGTAGTTATAATCGCACTCACTAACACGACTTAAAGTAATTGAGGATGGTTGCCTTGTAGTTACTCCTATTCAGCACAGATCTAACAGACTCAGGGATGTTGTTCCAGAGCCTGGCAGTCTGGAAGATATCAAGTAATTGTATTTTAGTACATTCAGATTGTGAAGTCTTCGGGATTTCGTCGGATTTAACTTTTCGTACAGATACTTTGGCATTTCCATATTAGTAATTTAAATATACACATGCAGTTTCTGTCAGCAAGAAAATCAAGTATACTACAACCCAGAATCTCATTCCTCCAAAGGGATATATGATCAAACTTTTTCAGACCATAAACATAACGGGTAACGTTATTAAATAGGACATTGGTTTTGTGGGCAGAAGTTGAGTCAAGCTTGCTGTAGACAAGTTCGGCATACGTTATATGAGGAAAAATAAGCTGTATATCTAATTTACGCCTGGTTTCTAACGGTGTAATTATGCAGACATTCTCAGTCTACGCAGAACGCAGTATACATTACTTACAACACTATTAATGTGATCGGAACAGGTCAACCTAGAGTTGATGACGAAACCTAAATTTCTAATTTTGTATGTGAACTGCAGAGCAGTACTGCCAATAAACAATTCTGGAATATTTTTGAGACTCGCTACACTATTACATATTGGCAACACATACGACTTAGACGCATTTAGGCATAAACTGTTATCACTTGCCCATTGCGATATAGCAGACAAATCACAATTTACATAAATCCTCAACAAGACCAATTCGGCTAGACAAATACACTTTTCATCGGCATATGCATGCATATTAACATATTTACCCACTGAGAAAACATCATTGACAAATAGACTGAACAAAAGAGTCCCCAGGACAGACCCCTGCGGAACACCAGCTGATACCGCCTTATAATTAGAATATGTATTCCTTCCCTTTACTTTCTGTACTCTGCCACTAAGATAGCTATCATAAGTTTTATGGAGTTTTCCGAAAAACCAAAATAATTTTCAAGCTTCATATGTAAAATATTAGCGACGGATCCAGTTTAGCACTACAATACTTTCTTTTTTCTTGCCTTATAAGAAATGTAGCTTTGTTTCTTGCAGCTTTATATTGGGACCAGGCATCATCCATCATTCTCCTCCTCCACTTCCGGTATAATTTATTCCGCAAGTTGATAGATGAGAGCACTTTTGTATTAAACCAGGGACAAGATGGGTTGACTCTAGCCCTACAGAACATATTTCTCATATAAATCAGTCAAATTTTCATTAAAATTTTTTAGCTTTTCATCTACAGAACTACAGAACCAGCTTTCATTCCAATTCACAGTTGTTAGACTTTGATACAACCCATTTACATCTATCGACTTAGAATCACGATACATAAAACTTTCTTGAACAGGAGCACGACTAACATAACATCCACAGTACAAAATATTAGGTCATGGTCAGAAACAAAGAATATTTGGTCAAATTTGAGAATATGGTCAATATTAGGGGTTATGAAATAATCTAAGAGGCTTGGATTTGCATTATGAGCAAATCTCGTAGGTACTACTTTATTTACTATAGAAAGTCCCGCTGCAGTTACATGTTCATATAGCTTACACGAAAAGGAGTCATTGGCTCATAAGTTCACATTAAAATCACCACAAATAACAAAAAATTCGTAGTCAATTACAAACATGGATAGTTTCACAAAAAAAAAAATCCAACAATCAACACTTACGAGGATCATATTCACACGATACTAATATGCTTTTTACACCATCAAAAACTTCCGCTATAATAAACTCAGTGTCCATGGAATAAGATGTAGCTATAACATGTATTTTTAACGACGATTTACAAAATATTGCCACACCTCCTCCTCGTTGGTTACACCTGTCATGGCGAATGAGGTTGTAGTTAGGAATGCTATAGACAGAATCTGGAATAGTAGGGCTAAACTAGGTTTCCGATACACAAACCATCTAGGGAACCCCCGAAGACATGCCTAACATAGTCCAGTTTATCACCATTAAGGCTCCGAGCATTAAAATGTACTACATGAAGACCAGGAGACTGCTTGCACAAAATATCTAACAATATCTTAGAGCTTTCATTAGCTCTGGATACTTTTTTGCTTAATGGGTTTACTAACATTGATCTGTGTGTGGTAAAAGACAACCATAAGTAAAAGTGCACATTTCAAATACAATAAGAGTACAACTTGCTAATGTTTAAGCAAAAACAAGATGTACAGACAAAGAGGAAAAACAAGAAGTTGTATTTTAATAATTTTTGGGACAATTGTTGAAATTTAAATATTTTGATTTTCAGAGCTTTAAGGCCGCTAATGAAAGACAAAAACTAAGTTTTTCCTTTTCTCCTACGCGTCTCATAATTGTGCAAATAGCCAATTGTACCGGAATGTTGGTAAAGAGGGATGTTACATCGAACGATATTAGCATTTCGTCATCTTCCACCGTCACATCTCTAAGGTTGTTCTTTAGTTGTAGAGAATTACTTATGTTTAAGGTATCACTAATTATATTTTTCATTATTATTCCTATGTGTCTTGAGAGTTTATAGCATGGCACACCTACGGAAGATGATATTGGTCTCAGAGGGTTGTTCTCTTTATGGATCTTTGGAAGTCCATATAGCCTTGCTGCAAGTGAGCTGTTTTTTAATTTTAAGAATGATATTTTTCTGTTTGTAGATGTTGTTTATTATATTATTGTTTTTCCTTAACAACTGTTGCGCTGGATCATTTGTTATTGTTTTGTATGTGTTGTCATTGAGTAATTGTTCCATTTTTTGTTCATAATCCATTTTTTACATCATTACGGTTTTGATTCCTTTGTCTGCGTTTGTAACGATTATTGTATCTTTATGTTTTTTAACAAAGTTTCTGGTGTTTTCAAATATTTTTAAAATAAATTTCTCTTTTTGATTGTTGGGTATTTTGTTTTCATATGTGTTTATTTTCGTTGCTAGATTACATCTCAGTATATCTTTTTGTCTCTCATCTTCTATTGCTTGATTGCCTTGTTCTAAGTCTGCAATCAAATGAATGGGTGAAAAGGTTTTCTTCGAAACTGGTAACGCAAATTTTTCCCCATTGATAGTAGCCAACGGTTCTCTGGTGATACTGGTATAGTACTGGTAAGTTGTATCAATAAATGCAAATTAGTACGGTTATATTATAAAGAGAAGAAATAGCAGCAAGAAATAATTAATATAAAGAAACTTAGAAATAAAGAGAATTAATACAAATATGTTAAATTAGACGGCTTAGTTTGAATTTTACAAATACCATTATCTATGCGCTCCAATAAGAGCATTAACCTCAGCTTTACTGCTTACCAGCTTTTGCTCTTCGCCTTGCTTGAGACGGACAAACACTTTACCGCGAATGGAGAAGGCTGACGCTAGCTGTTTCTTATGCCTAAAGCCCCCATTACTGATACTTAGCATAGACTTGACTTGACTTGGCGTAAACTTGGCAACTTAGCCACGATTATACTCCACTTGGCGCATAAAATCTGGCATCATAATCAGCGTTGAAATTTATTTTTAAATAAATGTCAATTTGTATGACAAAATGTCAAAATGAAATGGAAACAAACAAATGGCATCTCAAAATGTAAACGTCACTTAGAACTTAAATAGAAAATCAAAATTCAACAAACTTCTAAGTCAAGTTAAGTTTTGAGTAATCAGTAACATGCAATGTTCATTTAACAGAACTGTAAGTGACAGTTCACAAGCCAAGTCAAGTCTATGCTAAGTATCAGTAATGGAGCCTTAAGCTCTGATGCATATGTTATCACCTCTCGCAATTGTGCCGTCAGACTTTCATGTAGAAAAATGGATCCATAACCAGGCATATCAATATCTGAAAGCGCGAGTGACTTTTTTCTCGATTTGCAAAACAAAGCAACAGACTTTAATAGTTGGTTACGATCAGTTGCAGAGAACAGCTTAATAATAAAGGGACAGGCATTGTTGGGCTGCTTTTGCTTATTATTGTTTATTTTGTTCTTCACTCGAAAAGCTTCGCGCAACGGTGGTGCTTTGTGCTCAGCCGCTCTGCATATTTTATTAAAAATCTCAGGCAGGATCTCATTCGATGTGTGTGGGATGCCAGTGATAATGAGATCAGTGGCAACAGCGCTGTTTTCAAACGTATTCAGCTTGGCCTGAGCTGCAACGAGCTCATTACGTAAACTGAGCACATCAGAGCACACATTTTCAACGAAAACCACTCTCTTCTCTATTGCCGCGCTCGCAGACTTTAAGTTGGATATTTCAGCAGTCAACTCACCGATTTTCTGAATTACACGTTCTTCTAATTTACCCATTATTGCGGTCAACTGTTCAACTGTTTGCCCTCTATATTCTTCCAACTGTTTAATCATTAACTCTCTGCTCATCCAATCTCTTCAAATTTTTTTTCAAGTCTGCCTATTATAGACGCTGGTGTGAGGGGGGGAAACTGCTAATCTTGCTGGATTTCTTCGCGCCCTTGTTGTTTATATTTATATTTCAGCTAGTGTTATTATTCGTAACTTTCTTACATACAGCTGAAGCGGCTGCCGACACGAAATAAATTGATACCAAAAACAATTCGCGACACAAGCGTACACTATCAAAGCAAAAAGTTAGGAAAATTTCAACTAGTGTCCGAAGATAAACGCTATTATCTTAGAGCGCAAAAAAAACACGTCCTATTTAGTCATAGGTATGCAATTAATTAGCTGTGTTTTTTTGTACAACTATATACGTTTACGCTTAAATATTATATGGACTGCTGAACATTAAGCGTTTTTTACGCGCACACGTAAACGTATACGCCATTGTTGATGACAAATGTGAAAACTTCTGCACAAACGTCAAAATTACAATTAGATTGGATCACGCTATGCGCCGTCATATTGAACACCCTGTCAAAACGCTTAAAAGCAGCCATATTGAACATCCTGTCAGGCATTTGACGGATAAGATATCACACTTGTTTTATCCACAATGGTGTATGCGTGTAAACCACCGTGGTGGGATGGTAGCGTGCTCCGCCTACCACACCGTATGCCCTGGGTTCACACCCCGGGCAAAGCAACATCAAAATTTTAGAAATAAGGTTTTTCAATTAGAAGAAAATTTTCCTAAGCGGGGTTGCCCCTCGGCAGTGTTTGACAAGCGCTCCGGGTGTATTCCTGCCATGAAAAGCTCTCAGTGAAATCTCATCTGCCTTGCAGATGCCGTTCGGAGTCGGCATAAAATATGTAGGTCCCGTCCGGCCAATTTGTAGAGAAAATCAAGAGGAGCACGACGCAAATTGGAAGAGAAGCTCAGCCTAAAATCTCTTCGGAGGTTATCGCGCCTTACATTTATTTTATTTATTTATTAGTATTGGTTCATATTTTACCATTAAATAACACACACTTTGGCTTTGAATTAAAGTCTTTTAAGCCATTCAGGAATGAAGGTTTATAATATGCAGCCAATAAATCACAATTTTTTAAGGAATGCTGAGAGAATGCACACTCAATTAATTCAATCTTTTTAAAGCTTTGATTGTTGCGGCCATCCATCTTTACTGGATAGCAATTCCATGAACGCTTCTATGGCCAGTATGAAGCTTAGTATTCTCATGTTTAGAAAGTTACAATGTTTAGAAAGCTACAATTATGGTGTGAAATTCATTTCAGCCGTTTTCTACTTCTGGCTAGTTCCAGTACATAATAGCCGTGTTTTTTTTTTTCACGCCTTTACGTTTACGTTTGCGCGTAAAGAAAGCGCCTATCCTCGCTTAGATAATGCTCCGGAGACCCATCTAGCGGCAGTGGTTAAACAACTAGCTACAGCACAGGGTGTACCGAAAAGCGGAGACACAAACCTTTTAACAAGTGATACATAGAATTAGTGTAGAGGTGAAACAGACACATATTTCAGTTACATCTGTGTATAATGTGTATTGAAGTTTAGTAGTACTAATTTTATGCGCAGCAATTTCAAAGGTGTATTTAAAATTTGACGCTTAGCAGTACATATAAAGTTTAAGCGTAAATGTCTATAGATGTAAAAAAAACACATCTAAAAAATAATTTTGCTTTTATTTTATTTAACAGCCGATGGGAATGTGCTTTTCTGAACGGTTGAATTTATCGAACAATGACACTAGTCATGAATGAAAATTCGTTCAATCAGCTCTTTCCACAAATAAGTATCACAAGATTGCGCATTGCGCATGTAAACAAAAGATCAGGTAATTTTTATGGGCAATTTTTACGTCATTTTCCTTTAGCTCTTGTTTTTTTCTCTTTCTTTCATTCGCTCAAGCAGTGTGACGTAGATGCGCAGAATGAAGCAATTTTGAACTTGTGAATGCGCAATCTTCTGTGTATGATTTGTGTATGATTCTGTGGTCGAAACAGTCGAAGATCGAATTTGTCCCATAATTGCGGTCATCGCGACCATTGTACAGGTCTACAAGTAGGATATGTAGCAGCACGCACATACACAGCCACGCTCACCTGATAAAATGCTTGTTCTTGTTCGTTTTTTTTGTGGATGCTATTTGGCACTGTTGTACTTCTTAGGACCAAACAAAGTTTAGTAGCTGCTATCGAAAACTGCTTAAAATTTTTTTTTCTTATATTACTTTCAAACGAACACTTAATTACATCTCTCTTTAATAACCATATATTTTGGACAATTTTAATTAACAAATTGTGATACTTTTTTACGGGGACGATTGCTAAAACACGACCAAAACCGTCGGGGGAGGTATTAATAGACGCGTTTTTGCCTCGCTTCCAATAATTCGAATACTTTTTCTCTTCGGACTATTGACAACAGGACAAAACGCGTCTATTCATTTTTCTTTCCGCTTTTTTGGACGGGTTATTGCAGTCGACCTCGGTTTCAAACTGTTTTTCGCGGAGAACTTTTGAACGGGTAGAAAAACTTAACTCCCGTGTTTGTATTCTTAATACTGAAATAACTACGCGTCCTCGGATACCCCAATTAAAGACTTTTTTATAATTTTCTGAAGGACCCACATGGGTGCACTTAAAATTTCCTACTAAATTCGTTAAAAGAAATTTACCATCACAGCAACCCATATCTGATATTCCGATCCCTTTTTTGCTTCCCTGTGTCGCTTTCGACGAAGCAACCCCGGTAATTTTGACACTTCGTTCAGTGTCAAAACTCATGTTCCACGCAGGTTCCACTGGGTTCCACGCTAGTTTGACACTGACCGAAGTGTCAAACTGCCGTGTGTTAGAAAGGGAAAGAAATTGTTTCCCTCTCATACATATCATACTTGTAAACCTGTACAATGATCGCGACATCGGTCCAATGCAGTTCATGCCTTGGCCCATGCCACCTTCATAGATACTCTGCGCTTAGAAATGGCAACCGTCCGACCGGTGCATTCAATGCACCGTGCTGCCAAAACACAAGTACACAGCAAAAATCTAGTGACCAAAAATGGCGACCAATAACAAAAAATCCCCCATTGTTCCACAATTGGTAGTATGAAAAAATGAGTCGGCCTAACTGCAATGTCCCATTCATATATACTTGCCTTCAAATACGGCAAAACAATTTTCTGCGAATCCACCATTTCTAATTTAGCGTTCCATTTCGGCGGTGCAAAATTTGTGTTAACAGATATAATTTAATTTATATTGTGCGATTATGATACAATTACAAATTATTGCGCTACTAAATTGCTTGTAATGAATTCTAAAGTGGTTGGGGCATTCATTAGCTAAACTTTGAGTGTATATTGTGTACATTCCCTGGCCTTAAACTTTTTCCGCGAATTTAGCTGCAGACCTGTGATAGTTTTGGAGCATTAAATATTGTGGAATATATATATTTTTTGCAGGTAAATATAAAACGTTCATGCAAATCTGAATAGGTGTAATAATTGCACATATTTTTCGCAAATCCATTTAGAAGCCTCGAGCCAATGCGCCAACTTCCATGTATTCGCCAGCGCCTCCAGCAATGACACCGCCAGGACAATCTGTACCTGGTGGTCCCGATCAGATGACTATAAATAGCATAATTATACCTGGCTTACCTCATATGCCACCACCAAAACAAGCAGTATACGCAAACATATATTTTTAAATAATTTTCTGTCTAATAAATTTTGTTATTTTTCTAGACTGGTCCTCCTCAAACTGGTCAGCTACACCATCAACATCAATTGCAGGCGGTGTTACATCTCCATACCAGCAAACAGGTGAACAGCAAATGCCACCGCACTGGGTCCAATGACAAGAAAGTCTGGTATAATGCAGTCACAATCCGGTCCACCTCAACACCCTATGCACCAGCCACTTGGTGGCCATGAGCAACATAGTCCTCCAGGTATGTCGCCCGCATCTACTGGACCAGGTGGGGCAATGACACCACATCCACTTATGCCAAGGATATACCACAACAGCAACCGGGTTATGCAATGCCACGACAAAATATCTGGTACAAGATCAGGTAACTCCTCGCCACATTACGTTAGGTATTGATATTCGAAATTAATGTTTTGTTTGGCAATTACATTGATCTTTTTCGTTTTCAGGTCCTCTTTGTATTGCATATCTGCAACAGCTGATTTACTAAAAACAACAGCTTTTTCCCTTACACTTACCATCTCATCAATGGCACGCACGGTTGAGGGTGAATATGAGCCACCCATTGTAAATTTTGGTGAATTGGGTCCAATTAGATGTAATCGTTGCAAGGCTAATATGCAATTTGTAAATGCTAGTCGTTATTTCCAATGTCTTTTGTGTAAAATAACAACACTTTTCCACACACAATCACTTTTACTTGTGTTCATTGATCCATATTTTTTCTCAACATTGCCAACTGAATATTTCCAACATTTGGGCCACACCGGACAGCGTGTCGATAAATATGAACGTCCTGAACTTGTATTGGGTACATAAGTTTTGTGTAAAAAATTTTTGGGTTCCGATAGATCTCAAGGTAAACCTCAACTCATATCCAACATCAATGCCTCGCATTCAATTGTGGACGCTGTCCGCACTACATTGGGTCCACGCAGTATGGAAAAGCATATTGTTGATTCCAGTAGTAAGGCCACAATTTCAAATGATGGTGCAAACATTATGAAACTATCGGATATTGTGCATCCAGCCGTAAAACTCTAGTCGACATCGCCAAATCTCAAGATGCTGGGGTAAGTTTTTTGTTATATTAGAATGTGTAGAACAAAAATATTTATCTGATCAGTCGGCGATGGCATTACTTCAGTAGTACTTTAAGCAGGTGAAATCTTAAAACAAGTTAAGCCATATGCTGAGTGAGGAAGGCGTGTATGCACGTATCATCATTAAAGCTATACATAAAGTATAACAATTATGCATGACCAAAATATGACATGGAACAACAACGTGCTTTATTGGAAAAAAGCGCTGCCACAGCAATGTCCCCCAAACTTATTCATCAACAAAAAGATTTCTTTTCTAAAATGGTTGTGGACGCTGTACTTTCCTTTGATGGACCCAAAGTCATACAAAAAATATAAAATCGCATTATTAAATATAGAATTGGAATTGAAGGCTGAGCGTGTACCAGAAGAAGATTGGAACGTACAATGAAAGCTTGTTGTGGTGCTGTTATGACTACAGCTAATGATATTACTTCAAGTGTTTTGGGTCAATGTGATTACTTTGAAGAACGTCAAGTTGGTGGTGAAGGTTTCAACATTTTCCAAGGTTTGATAGTGGGTTTGATTTTCACATTGATTTTACGTGGCGGTGCCGAACAATTTTTGGAAGGAACTGATGCTATAATGATTGTGCGGCGTACAATTAAACATGATTCTGTTGTTGCTGGTAAGTCAAAATACAAATTGAAAAAAGGCCTATCTTAAATTGTTAAGTAATATTATGAAAAGATTGTGTCCAACTCCGGAAGAAAAAACTATAAAATTTGTGTCAATGAAATGATAATTATTGCTTTTGGTTGGTAGTTTTGAGGCATCGTTTTCGAGTGCCTTCTGATCGTTCATGCCGTTTCTTTTGCCAACTACCTGTAAGGCGTTAAACTGATCAGTAACATCGACGTGGACTCGTTCAGTGTAATGTAGCTCAGCCCTATCACAAAACAATCAAAACATGTTTGTACACCAAAGTACACGAGGGACTGAAGGGGTTGATAAGCGACAAAGCTCTATAGCTTCAGAGCTTCCGCAACCCAATAGTCAACCTCGTCTACGCGAGAGGAATCCTGTTACAAATATGAATGTATCACACACATATTTAGCAGGCGAGGCTCTGGCGACGCCAAGTTCCTCGTGAAACTAGGGGGTGGGGCGGGATGGGATAGATAGTTTAATGTGATCATATTAATCGTTCCGAGTTGGTCGGGCTAATACCTTAATGGTGCATTGTCACCAAAACGTATCGGATCTATATCCGGCAAAGGACCGTCACCATCGATAACACTCCCCAAAACCTTCTGAGAGTAGTATTTTGGCAGGCCTGTAGCTTCTTCCAGTGAGTAGTTTTTAGGCTTGGCGACCATATCGGGGCCGCGTAGCATACAATCGGCTTGTCAATTGCTCTATAAGTGGTTATGGGCGTTTATTTATCTTTACCCCAAGTACTGCCAGCAAGGGATTTGAGGATTTTATTACAGCTCTGGATTTTCGGTACAATTGCGGCTGCATGCTCACCAAAATATAGATCCTGATCGAACGTCACACCCAAGACAGGGGTGTAAGACAGTCGGTAGCGTAGTGCCAATGGTCGACATTTGGGACGTCCATGTTGTAAATAAGGTCGCGGAGGATTTGGTCGGTGACAATTTCAGGTTTCGCGAGGCGACAAAACCGGAGAGATCAGGGAGATAGCTGTTTATTTTATTACAAAGCTCATCGATGTAAGAAACAATAGTATAGGCGTAGGAAACAATAGTGACTCCTTCTGGCGGTGAAGATAGCTATTGATATGTAGAAGTTAAACAGAAGTAGGGATAGGACACTGGTTTGAATATGAATTTTTTTGAAGTTATTGCAAAAAAAGCGTTGAGGATTTTTAATATCTTACGAGGTACATTCGTTCATGTTTCTGAGAATGAAGAGTGAGAACTTTTCAAACTCAATTTTCACCAGGACAAGGCCGCTGAGACTTTGCTATACTTTAACATACAATACTTTACCCCTTTTTAGCATAACTATCATTTTTGATTTTATTAAATTTTATAAAATGTTTCTTCCTCTACAGTTCAGCATATCTTTTTCCAACACAGTCAATTCCCACCAATGGATTTTGCGGCGCGCGATTGACCAACAAGACGATTCCACGACATCTTTGAGTATTCTTGATCTGAAAATTAATAATGCAACGAATTTGTACAACAAACGAAAAACACACTGAAATAATCTTGATTAAAAAATATCTAAGAATCTAATAATTCTAAGCCTTTTCCCACGTTCCTATTCTCAGCTTTTTATGATCTATTTAAAAAATATTCAACAATCGCATAAAGTTTATAAAGATTTTTAAGGCAATTCAATTGCAACGAATTAGTCAATAATTTTTAAGAAAACCTTATAAACTAGATGTATAACAAAAAAATATTTTGAATATAAATATTAGCTGATGAATTTAACTAACAATACCAATACCATCAACTAAATGGCCCTTGTAAATATTGTAGTCACATAATTTAAAACAAAAATTACTATGAGTACCTACCTTTTTATTACAACAAAATCACGAAAAAAGGAAAATTGCATAAAGTACACTCAATGTAAAATTATTCCACTGAATGTATATATCGCATTCTAAAAATGTCAAATCGGAAAAAAATTGTAAATCGGTATTTAAATGTAAATCGATCCATGAAAGCATCGTGAAATAACTTATGTTTTTTTTTTGTAGTTAACGTTATCGTTTAGCCTGGTTTTGTTATGAATTTTGTGGTATAAATCAACATTCAACACAAAGTTACTCTGATTATCAGTTGCAACACATTTTGGTTTAGGTTGCGATATGTAAAATTACATATTTTTGTACACAGTTCTAAAATATATAGGAAAAAAATCTATATTTGTCTATTAATTAAATTATTGAAAAGATATTGTTATATTAATAATATAGAGAAGCGCCAACATGAATGCAAGTAGTTTCACACCACTGGCAGGCAATTCACCACTTTAACTGTCAGAAAAAATGTTAAATTGTTCATTGTATGTAAAAAAATTTTGAAAGTTGCAATTGAAGTTCTGAAATCTCGGGAATTTCAATTGAAGTTCAAAAAATTACAATTGAAGCTCAGAATTTTCAATAGAAGTTCATTAAATTATAATTGAAGCTCAGAAATTTTAACTGCAGTTAAGAAAATTACAACTGAAGTTCAGAAAATTACAATTTAATTTCAATTATAATTTTCTGAACTACAAACAGAAATTCTGAACTTCAATTTTAATTTTCTGAACTACAAATAGAAATTCTGAGCTTCAATTTAAATTTTCTGAACTTGAATTTAAATTTTTGAACTTCAATTGTAACTTTCGAACCTCAATAGCAGCTTTCTGAACTAAAATAAAAAACGGTATAGCATTAAAATTGGCAAATTACAAGTCAACTTACTCAAATTCTGAATTGCCTACTCGAGATTTGATAATTTACTGCAAACAATAGTTCTGTTAGTTCTTCTCTTTTGTTTTCTATATCATTAATTAATTTATTTAAGTTTCCCTTAACTTTGTATGCATACAATCGCATACAAAAAAATTTGTATTTATGGCTCACCAACAAGACTGAAAAAATAATCCTTTCTTATGACTTATAGTTTATAATTTACAACTATTATAAATAATCTAATATATTATAAAAATGTTGAATAAAAGAAATGTTAATGGAATTCAATTAAAGAAATCGTTTTATTTATATAGCAATTTCAGATATAATCCAAGTAAAAAAACGATCGTAATACTAGTCAAAAGGCGATCATATTAACGTAAAAATACTGCAAAAATACTCGTAAAGTTACAGGTACATAACTTAAAAAATGACTGCCATTTGACAGCTAACGTGAAGAAGAACAGCAGAGCACTATAGTTTGTGCGCATTTCGATAACCTAATACCGTATATGTGTGAGCAGTATGGACAATCACATAAATGGTACGACGGCATGGACTGGTCACAAAAGTTACCGCCGCCCTGTACTAATGCTACTGAACGATTTACGTGTTCCATTGACACAGATTTTAGTCATTTTACTAACAAACTAGAAGACCCGGCAGACGTTGTCCTGCCCTAAATTTGGCCTATCTGCATACATTTTAATAAGCTTTTTCCGTCTGACTCTGCCCTCCCCCCTCTTCATCTATCTCCATCTTCGTCTCATTCTATCTCTTTCTCAATCTCCTTCCCTCTTTTCTCTTCTCTCAATTTCTTCTCATTCTTCTGCATCCCTTATTGCCTGTCCCAGAAGGTGGTTTGTATTTTATTCCAGTCCCAGTCCCACTCTGGGTCTCAGTCCCAGTCCTAGTCCTAATCCCAGTCCCAGTCCGTCTCTGGATAATATATTACTCTGTACAAAAGCACTCATCAACAGCTTTCATTTGATATCCATATTGTATAAGCACTGTCTAGACATTCACTGGCCCACGTTTCAGTCTATATCTCGAGACCCTGTACGTCGATCGCAACCAAGCCTTGTAGTAACCACCGCGTGAGGTTTACGCAACTTGTGTGAAAGTTTGAACAAAATCGAGCGACGCATCTCTTCAAACACCGGCGACCAACTAACACACATTTAATAAATAAATAAATGTAAGGCGCGATAACCTCCGAAGAGATCTAAGGCCGAGCTTCTCTTCCAATTTGCCTCGTGCTCCTCTTGATTTTTCCCTACAAATTGGCCGGACGGGACCTACATGTTTTATGCCGACTCCGAACGGCATCTGCAAGGCAGATGAGTTTTTACTGAGAGCTTTTCATGGCAGAAATACAATCGCAGCGCTTGCCAGACACTGCCGAGGGGCGACCCCGCTTAGAAAAATTTTCTTCTAATTGAAAAATCTTATTTCTAAAATTTTGATGTTGCTTTGCCCGGGAGTTGAACCCAGGGCATACGGTGTGATAGGCGGAGCACGCTACCATCACACCACGGTGGCCGCCACACACATTTTAGCCTTACTTTTTATATATATATATTTATTTTTCACACTTCACTATAATATTAAAACGAAATGCAGATTTTCGTTGCTTTTGAAAATCAGGGTAAAAATTGCACATGGAACAACTAAAGTGTCATAGTACCTCTAAATTGCGGGCCCCCTCAGAAACCCCACCCAGCTTCCACAATTGAATGCGAGGCATTGATGTTGGATATGAGTTGAGGTTTACCTTGAGAGCTATCGGAACCCAAACATTTTTTACACAAAAAATCATGTACCCAATACAAGTTCAGGACGTTCATATTTATCGACACGCTGTCCGGTGTGACCCAAATGTTGGAAATATTCAGTTGGCAATGTTGAGAAAAAATATGGATCAATGAACACAAGTAAAAGTGATTGTGTGTGGAAAAGTGTTGCTACTTTACACATAAGACATTGGAAACGACGACTAGCATCTACACATTGCATATTAGCCTTGCAACGATTACATCTAATTGGACCCAATTCACCAAAATTCACAATGGGTGGCTCATATTCACCCTCAACCGTGCGTGCCATTGGTGAGATGGTAAGTGTAAGGGACAAAGCTGTTGTTTTTAATAAATCAGCTGTTACAGGTATGCAATACAAAGAGGACCCGAAAACGAGAAAGATCAATGTAATTGCCAAACAAAAAATTAATTTCGAATATCAATACCTAACGTAATGTGGCGAGGAGTTACCCTTATCTTGTTCTACATATTTTGTCGTGGCATTGCATAACCCGGTTGTGGTTGTGGTATATACCTTGGCATAACTGGGTGTGGTGTCATTGCCCCACCTGGCCCAGTAGATGCGGGCGACATACCTGGAGGACCATGTTGCTCATGGTCAAGAGGCAAAAAGGTTTGTTCAAGAGGCAAAACGGTTTGATGAGGTGTTCGACTGTGAGCGTGTGAGCGATGAGTTGTCATCCAAAGGCGTAGAGTGGGTTTTCAATTGTCCCCACAATCCATCAGAAGGCGGTATATGGGAATGTTGGTACGATGCGTCAAGCGAGTGTTAAGCAATACATTAAAGGAAGTTGCTCCGCGAGAGTATATGTACGTTGCAAAGCGTTATCATAGAAGCGGAAAATATTGTTAATTCGAGGCATTTCACGCATATACCAATCTAAATCGAGCAGGAGGAGCCATTAACGCCGAACCATTTTTTGTTGGGGTCAGCTAACGCGATGCAGACGCCTTGCATAGGGCAGTAGGAAGAGAGGACGTGCACTTTGCGTAAACAATGGCGAATCGCAAGGCAGTTGCGCGACAGATTCGGGAAGCGTTGGGTGATTGAGTACTTGCCTACGTTGACAAGGCGGGCTAAAAGGTGTACACCGTCGAAGGAAGTAAGTGTGGGTGATCTTGTTTTCATCTGCGATCCGAGCATGCCGAGGCGACAGTGGTACCGTGGTGTGGTTGAGCGGTGTATAGGGGTGTGGATGGCGAGATCAGAAGAGCTGATGTCAGAACCAACACAGGAGTACTTCGGCGTCTAATATCAACGCTGGCCCTTTTGAACATAGAGTTTGGTGAATCCTATGGATCCACGGGGGTGGGGATGTGACAAAACTGCCATCTCTAATCGGATCGATTCCTGTATATGTATTTGCCTCATCGTTATTTGTTACTTCCTCTTTTCCTTATTCGTTGTTCTTTAATGTCAGAACCAGGAGTGTCGTGAATAGGTAAAGAGAAAGGCGCAAAACCGCGGTGAGTATTAAAATTGTTCTTAAATTAATATATGAAATTGCAATTCAATGTTTTTAATTTTATGTACATTTTGTTTGATAGAAATAAATATTTGGTGTCCAGAATTCCTTTGAATCATCGACAATATTCTATTTCATCGCCATCTCACGACATTATAGATATTTCAAGCGTAGGATGTAAGGGATCTTCTGGAAAATATAAAGGAGAAATACGATTAATAGCAGTACCCACTGATTCATCCACAAATATCAGGTCAAGAATCTTGTTTTTACAATTTAAAACATTGTTAATCTGTAGGAGTGATGTATCTAAAATATTGTTAAAGAAATCATGCTGACAGGTGGGAGTCAAAGTGTTTGAGTAGCTCAAACTAATCCAATTTACCGAGGGCAAATTGAAATCAGCAAGAACCACCAAGCGATTTTTGTCTCGCAACTGATGATACAAGTTGCGAATAGCTAAATTATGGCAATTGTAAACATACATATCCGACCGGGGCGGAATATATGAGAAACATATGTAAGCTAAAATATCTGAAGTCTTTACTGCTATAAACTCAATATCAAATGCGTTGTCCGACAACAACAACTCGGATGAAAGGCTTGAGTCCACAGCAATGAGAACACCGCCTGCTCTAGATATACGATCACGCCAGTAAACGACATAGTTGCTTGAAAAAAGCTCAGCGTTAAAATTGTCAGGTTTTAACATGGTCTCGGTGAAAGAAACAACCTGCGCTGTAAAAGCGAAACTATTAAGAAAAAAGGTATTTAATTTAGATCGCAAACCACGAACATTTTGGTAATGAACGACTATAGAGATTAAGTAGGTGACTACTTTTTTGCTGTACCCGCGGTGGAGGTCATAGAGTTTTTTGGCACTATATTGGTGTTTTTCTTGTACAAATGCACCACAGAATGCTCCAGCCAAAAAGAATACTATCAACATAAAGGAGTTGCATAGTTATTTTGAAAGATGAAATTTCTCTTTCATATTTAAAGTTAAATTTGAAAACTTCTACACTTGAATTATTAAGATTAAGTTTAGAGCATAAATAATTTGAAATATCATCAACGGTCAATGAAGCGTCCAACCGAGAAACAAAAATTGCTCTGCGAGGCGGAACGGCAGTTACCTCCCTAGGACCAACAGGTTGCACCACAGAAACTGTCGAAGCAGAAATCGATGTTGAAGTTGATGTAGATGCAGAAGTTGTCGAAGATGCAGCTGACGAGCCCACTGTCCTCGACTTCTTACGACATTTTCTAATACCTGTAGGTTTGCCTTTATTACCCTCATCAACATACTGTGACCCAACAGCATAATTTGTGTTATTGGTCTTTGATGTTGTAGTATTGTTTGTAGTTTTGTTGTCCGTGTCATTGTTATTAACTAAACAAGAAGCATAGGTATTGGCGCCACCAACGCTTTAGACACAGACGCAGATTTTATCTCATTATTATGCTAATCGAAGGGTAGAGCGAAGGGTGTAAGGGGAAACTGTATCTGAACAACTTCTTGACTTGTGGGAGGAGAAATTAAAAAAACACGAAGAAAATATAATAAAACAACTCAACGAGCCTATGAAGAATTTAGAGGAGAGAGTGATGCAGAAAATAAGCGAGATTGCTGGTGAGTTAGCCAATACTAAAGAAAGAATAGCAAGAATTGAAGATATGGTGACAGGTGTAGAAAATCTCTATACAGAATTGGAATTATTGAAACGCAACGCGAATGATATGCGCAGTGAGATTGAGAAATACGAAGAAAGTGCGGTTTCAATTGATGTTGTTATTGTGGGAATACCCCCCGCCAGGGATGAAAACATCAGTGAAATATTTTTCATTTTTATTTCATTTCATTTTTTATTCATTTTCTTTCAAAACAGCATATATGTTACAATAGCGACTTAAATTAAATTAACCATAATTACAGAAAGAAAAGTAAGGCATTCTGTAAAAATATATGTATTTTAGTATCGAATGCCATCTCCGAATAAAATTGAATTCAAAAACGTGTAAAATAGTGCGTGGGGTGAAGTTTGATTAAAAATAATAAGTAATAAAAAATGTATTAATACAATATGTACATATCTTTTTTTAAGTGCTATGGTTCAGCAAAATTTTGATGTCTTCGTGTGATTTCTCTAGTAGAAAAGATTTAACCTTTCCCAAAAACTCATTCAGATTTCTAGTGACACGTATGCATGCAGGCAACGCATTAAAAGCTTTACAAGAAACGATAGTAAAAAAGTTGTTGAAGTTGGTTGTTCGAGAGGTCGGGACATACACAAGTCCATATGAGTTTTGCCTCAAGTTATATCTATCCGATACCAGGCTATGTAAATACTATGTAGGACTTCAAACGAGAAATATCCGTAGACCAACTCAAGTTTTGGTCAACAATAACACCAAGATATTGGAAGTCGCTTACTTTTTCAATAGTGAAGCACTTATCGGAACAATTTACTTCAGCTTTAAACGATGCACAGAACAGAAAATTATTTAGTACAAAACGTTTGCAGTCAGTAGCATGGAATACAATGGCTATGTCAGGTGAGGATTTTGGATGCAAATTGAAATACATCAACTTCGTTTTCTTGCTGACACAGAGCTTATGTGCTGCAAACCACACTCTTAGCAAATGCACATCGTTATTGATTCCTGCTACTAAATCCAGATAGGTCGATGAACCATAGGCGATAGCAAGGTCGTCAGCGAAGGCTGTTACTTTTCCATACAATGGCAGCGAGAATATTGAATTAAGGTAAATCAAAAATAGAATAGGACCTAAGACAGATCCTTGAGGTACACCTAAGCTAATTGTAACTGGGTTACTTATACTACTTCCAACTTTTACTTTTTGAATTCTTCCTGACAAATAAGATTTAAACCAATTATATATAAACCCACGGATCCCGCAAAATACAATTTGTCTAATAAAATTTGGTGATCAACCATGTCAAATGCTTTAGTGATATCAACGAAGAGTCCAGCACAGTTCTTTTTATTGTCTAGTTCCTTATATATGTGAGAACAAAAGTCCAGCAGGGCATCTTCTGTTGACCGCCCATATCTGAACCCGAATTGCATTGAGCTGAAATAGTTATTATTGTCAAGAAATGATAGGATTCGACCTTTAACCAGTTTTACAAAAATTTTTGAAATTGAAGACAGTAATGAAATAGGCCTGTAGTTATTTATATCCGTTTTGTCACCCTTTTTAAATAAAGGAATGGCAATAGCGCATTTTAAGTCTAAAGGAAATGATCCACCTAAAATACTCATATTAAACAAATGCGTTAGGATATCAACTAAATTTAGTGCCACATATTTAAGAGTCTGATTCGAAACTCCATCACAACCACATGATCTAGAGTTATTCAGAGAATTAATTGTTTTTAAAACTTCAATGCCAGTAAATGGCTCGAAAAAAAAACTATTTCCCGAATTCGAGTACTCAGGTATCAGAGCGGAGGATTCGAAAACAGGTGATTGCCCTATTGATAGAAAGTGATCATTGAAAAGGTTTGCCACTGTTAGAGGATCAGAAAAGCTCACGCTACCATCGCATAAAACAATTGATGTATTATTAGCTTTACAACTGCGATTCAGAAGACCGTTAATGATATTCCATTCCTTCTTTGGATTGCCATAGGAAGACCTAAACTCATTTCGATAGAAATTATCACGCTCCACGTGTACTTCTTTTTTGAGTTCTCTACATAATTTCATATACCTGCTGCGAAGATTTGCGTTTGATGGGTGGTTTTTACACTTTTTTCCAAGCTTGTTTTTTAGATGAATTTTTTTGAGCAACTTTTTGCTAATCCATGGTTTTAACTTATAATCAGATCTGCGAGGGATAAAAGAAAAGCTAGCAGACTTAATGTGTCTGTTAAAAATGTTCAGAAAAATATTAAATGCCTTGGATACGTCTTTTTCAGAGTAACATTCATCCCATGACTCAAATCGCAATAGTTCATTTAGAGCATCAAAATTTATTTGCGTTAAACAAGAAATAACCTTTTTATTATTGTTTTTTGCACAGGCCTTGCTTAGTAGTACACCAGTCATAGTGTGATCTGTTATTCCGACATCAAGATTTAGGCTACGCAAACTACTGAGAATATGATTACTAACACGACAGAAAACGTAATCCAAGCAGCTTCCAGACATACTACGAGTTGGTTCATTTAAATACGATGTTAGACCATGACCAGCCATTAGATTTAGGAAACTATCTATGGTAGGATTAGCGTTAAGAATATCTAAATTAAAGTCACCTAAGATGACAATATTGGCTGAATTTTCACTACGGAGAAGATTTGAGAACTCTTCCACAAATATCTGAACAGGTATCGCATGTAGCCTGTAAACACATATAAAAGTAAAGACTGCACCGGAAATACTTATTGAAACCTTTAGGATGTCAGCACTTGTGAGATTGCATTCAAAATAATCACACTCATACATATCCCGAACAAAAACTCCAACACCACCTGCAGAATAACTGTCATTGGTGTTCGCGAAAAAATTATAACCAGGTATAGTGAAATCATGAATTTCGTGGGAGTATGTCCAGATTTCAGACAAAAGTATTACGTCGGGATAGTTTTTAAACATCTCTAGATTGCATAACAATAAATCAAAATTTTGCCGAAGACTACGTATGTTTTGATGAATAGCAACAAACGAATCCGTAGAATTATACATCAAATCAAGATCATTAATAGGGCTGATTATAGCGAGGTTGTTTATATATAAAATATTTGAGAAAGCCATTTAAAATATGCAAGTATTAAATAATAATTAGAAAACTACGTTACTTTTGACAAATCGTCAAAAGTACTAAGAATAGCAACGTCGCTATTATCAGTCTTTTTCATCATTATTCTACCATGATTTATCCACAGGTACTTATAATTTTGTGCTTTTTTTGTTTTCTTCGCTACTGTAAGCAGCGCTCTGTTGTAGCTAGTGAGACTATCGTTTATGTAAATATTGGTGCTTTTCGGTCCATCACCAAAAAGCTGAGAAGTTAATTTCCCCTTTTCTCTCCGTTTTTGGGACATAACTTTACTCTTCAATTCAGTAGAGGCAAAATGAATACGGAGCACGTTTGTTTGGTTGAATTTTTTGATGTAGCACTTGCTTATCTCTTCTGGAGAAACAGATAAGTTCAAAGCAGCGCCTAAAATTTGCTTTGTGCATTCATTCGCATTATCACTTGTTAGCGCTGGTACACCAATAATATCGACTGCACTGCTTAGTAGTTGTTGTTCACGCCAATTTAATACACTTTCAAGCCTCGATACTCTCTAGCTTAGTTTGTGATTTTCCTCTTTCAGTTGTTTCACCGTGCTTAGAAACTCGGTATTCACTTTCTTTAGACTCACAATTTCGTCATAAAGCAACTGCAAAGTTATTTCCTTTGTATTTATGTCGCCATCAATATGTATTTGCTGTGACGATGGATTGATTCCGTTTCGTATGCGTTTGTGTTGTTGTTATTTACGACATTGCTTTGTTCAATTGCACTTGCACGTATATTGTCACGGTTATTGCTGGGTATCTTGTGTGTTTGCTATTTTTTGCTGCTGTTGGTGGTTATTTTTGGTTTGCTAAGTGCTGTTGTTGCCGATTTTGTGGTCGCACCGCTCGATCCGGACGCAGCAGATGCGTCCGCTATATCACCCGAACAGAGCCCAAAGGCAGCACCAGGTAATGGGTGTTGATGTAGCGATTTACGGCGCAGAACAATGCACGGCTCACATCTATGCTTTATATTGTTCAATTTCATAAAATCGAGATCAGCGGCTGTGACTTTGGCACAAGAAGCATGAAAAAAGCCACCACAATCTACACACGCGACTTTAGCCACCTTCGTGCGATCGATTTTGGTGTTACAAGCTGAACATTGCATTTTGTTAGTGTTCAATAAGAAAGTAAACGATATAAAACGTATAAACAAATGCGCGCACCCCACGACACAGTGTAAACACGTCCACTCACATCAAACGATCTTTACAAAGCTGTGTCGTGCTATTAATATTTAAACTCCCTGATATCGTCAACTTTTTCGTATGCGCGCAAAGAACAGCAACAACAACAACAGCCAACGACCTAATTCTGCTCCCATCTTAGTAAAACTAAATACGGCGCACGACAGAATTCAGCTGCTTAAAGCTATCGCTGCTTTCTGCAGATGAAAAAAGAGATCTCTAATACTCTCAGATGTTGACGAAGTTGCCTACAGCAAAATAAATGTGCATGAAAGTTTAACGTTGAGAAACAGAACAACAATGACCTACGCTACACTGCTGAGATGGCAAGGTTTGATAACATCTGCTTTTAGCGTAAGAGGAAAGGTATACGTGAGAGTGCAACGAAGCAAAAATCCGATACAGGTGAACAGCAAAAATGATGTCGATGCACTTTTCAGCGAAGCAAAGAAAGCAAAAGAAGCGCGGCAAAATCTTTATAGAGCGCAATGTTGTTACAAATTTACAACTTAATTTATATATTTCTACTTTTTATACTTACTTTATTTTTCCCTCATTCGCTACCGCACATGTATGTATGTATAAACATGTATGACTTTTTCCAACCCTTTTTATTTGTTGTTGATTTTAATAATCTTAATATTGAAAGCCAATTACACTGTGGTACTTGCGTTTATGATTATGGTTAGCTGTTATGTGTGTTTGAGTATTGACAGTGGATGTTTGAATTTTCTAGTTAATACTGTAAGCAACAGACATCCAGGTCTTCAGCTCTGTGACATCAATGCCCGTAGTTTTAATGTTCCAAAAGTTGATTATATGAACTTCATCTTGGGCAACTCAAAAATAGATATCGTATGCGTGACAGAGACCTGGTTCAAAGAAGATGCTGGAGATAATTTGTATGAATTGCATGGTTACAAGTTGACTATATTGCAAAACGAAAATTCCCCAAAAAATAATTTTTAAATGAAGTTTGAATGATCCAGTGGAGTACAATATTATGGAAGTTGGTAGTAATTATAATAAATGTTTAATCATATGTGCGTACAACCCTAGCAAATTATTTGAGATGGATGATTTGTCCTCGCAACTGGCCCAGCTTTCATGTGAATATGAGCATATTTTACTCTGCGGGGACTTAAATGTAGACATTCTTAATAACGACTCCCGATCGCTAAAATAATTAATAACTTAAAGTCAATTGGCTTAGATGTCATTTATAAATTTCCCACACGGTTTTCACCTAATTGTATACCTAGCTTGCTAGATTTAACAAGCACATCTAATAGCTCCGAGGTAGTTCATTGTGACCAATTCTCACTTGCTGGTGTATCTGATCATGATATGCCTTTCATATCGTACAACATTGACCTTAGTTGTAAAACCACAACACATTTTTATTACAGAGATTTTAAATCAGTTAATCTATCTGAGCTTTTGTATGAGGCTAGTATTTTGCATTGGAATAGTTCTTGGTTCATTTCTGATATAGATCTAAATCTTAATTTCCTAATTACACAAATTTTATACTTTTTTGATAAATATGTTCCACTCAAGGAAGTGAAAATAAATAACAAGAAACAACCATGGTTTACTAATGAAGTAATGTCGGTTATCAAAGCGCGTAATAAGTGGTACAACTGTTGGAAGCAAGATAATAGAGAGACGGTTTGGGAGTTGTATCGCCAAGCCAGAAATCATGCCACGTTATTAGTCAGAAATTCCAAGAGACGATTTTTCCAGGCTAAGCTTGATACTGGTTTGCCAGTAAAAAGTCTGTGGAAAAATCTAAACATTCTGGGCATTGGGGGAAAAATTAAATTAGAATGTGACTTGGACCCTGATAATATGAATGATTACTTCTTGCAGTCGTACAAGTTCCAGAATAATGGGGACTTTAAAATAAATGAAACATTGGTTTATAAACAAGTAAATTTATTTCAGTTTAGTGCAGTTACAGAAGACGATGTATTAAGTTCTATTAACCCTAGAACACACACCCAGAAAATACCACGTAAACACACACCCGGGATACGTTTGTACCCGGGACTTTAATTTGGGGTTTTTTAATGCTTATTCAACCGATTTCTCTGATTTTTTTTGAAAGGTATATTTTAATATATAACAAGTATTTTGTCTTTTGTTTCATTCGAATATTCCTACTGGTTCCAGAGATATGGGCAAATAAAGTCAGGACATGCAACAGTGGATTTATGTTTTTGTTTTTGTCCTGATAAATGCAAAAACAAAATAATATAATTTATAATAATACACTTGTAGAGTAACAACGAATACACATTTTGGTTTTTATTTCATTGAAATATTCTACCTATTTCAAAAGATATGTGCAAAAAGGTCGCGCAAGGTATGGGTACGTAGGTAGCAAATACACTGGTATAACTGGTTTTTGTATTTTATATGCAGCTGCAAGGGTTGTTTTCACACGAGGTGTTGTTATAAATGCTGCCTGTTGATATATTCATTATTGTTTTGGTGCTCAAAAGTGTAAGAAGTGAAAATATAAGTGAAAATAAATATAACTGAAACTATAAATAACTGGATACGAAATGACTTCAAGAAGAAACGAATATTTATCAAAAGCAGCATATAGAAGGTAAAAAATGTAAAATAAGCAACAATGTAAACATATACTAATTTTTTTTATTATGCAGACTAACTGAGGAACAGCGAGAATCATATATACAATCTTTATTTGATGAAATTTGTGACGATGACGCTCCCTATGACTTTGACTCAGTAGATGAAGAAGAAATTCAATTCAATGACATTGAAATTGCTGATGACGATGCTGAAGTGCCGCAGAAGTATTACCTGATTATGCGGACTATGAGGATGATGAAGAAGAAGTAGAAGAAAATAATTAATTATCTGCTAGTGGCGAAAAATTTGTTGCACGTGATGGTACTGAGTGGATGAAAGAACCAAATGTAAGTCGTCAGGTACTCGGACAAAATATTATAAGAGAACGTTCTGGACTAGCTAGATGCACTGAAATGTTTTCAATAGAGCAAACATTCAAATGTTTCATGAACGTTGAAATGGCTGATATTATTATGCGCCACACAAATAAGTTAGCAAAAGGAACTTATAATGCTTACAACAATGCGCACCCAAACACAACTCCTAAGTCATGGACGCCTGTGTCAATAACAGAGCTGTATGCATTTTTTGGCATACTTATTATGACTGGTGACAACCATAGCAATGGAGAACATGTTCGAGATTTATGGATCGTCAAAAACTATCCTTTATATCGCGCCACAATGGGAGTCAACCGTTTCTGTTCGATATTGCGGTTCCTAAGATTTGACGATAAAAACACTCGTGCAAGACGCTTACTATCTGATAAAGCAGCACCGATCAGTGAGTTGTGGACGATGATGAACAATAATCTTGCTGCACATTACAAGCCCAGCTCATGCTTGACGACTGATGAACAATTATTTCCTTACCGTGGACGCACACGGTTTACGCAGTACATACCGTCAAAACCTGCTAAATATGGTGTCAAGGTTTGGTGGATTTGCGATGCCACAAATGCATATCCACTGCATGGACAAATATATACTGGCCAAGCAGAAACTGGTAGGAAAACGAACCAAGGCGAACGAGTGGTGAAGGATTTGTCTACCAAATACCAAGGAAGTGGCCGAAACATTACAATGGACAATTTTTTTACGACCTTGCCAGTTGCAGAACTGCTTCTCACCTGGAAACTCACGATCGTTGGAACTTTGCGAAAAAACAAATCATATATTCCTCAAGAAATGAAGCAGAACAAAAACAGGACAATTGATTCAACGACATTTGGCTTCAAAAATAATGTGACAATGTGCTCTTATGTTCCCAAAAAAAATAAAGAAGTAATTTTGCTTTCGACCATGCATAATGATGCTGAAATAGCTGACAGTGGGAAACCTGAAATAACTGAATATTACAATCGTACCAAAGGTGGTGTTGATCGAATGGACCAAATGTTTGCGGAATATCCAACACAAAGACAACCAAAACGATGGCTACTAGCGATGTTCTTCAACATGTTGGACATTACAGCTCTTGCAGCCTACATTGTCTACGATTTGAATAACCCTATGTTGCCTTGGAGAACAAACAACAAGCGTAAGCAGATCCTGCGCAGCTTGGCTGAAGCATTGTGTATGACCATTATTGAAGCCAGAGCCATAAATCGTCAAGTGACGCGAAATTTTTCGACTAAAATTGCTATTGAAGCATATTTCCACCGACCGCTGGAATCAATGGTGTCAACAGCAGCATCAACATCTGCCGCAGCGCGTACGCCAAAACCTGTGTCCCAATCTTGCTATTTATGTTACGCACAAGAGGAAAAACGCCGTAGAAAAACCAGAAAGCTGTGCGCCAAATGTAAGAAGCCAATGTGTCTTGTACATTCGGTCACATCAACAAATTGCTCTATTTGCCATGATTTTCCTTAGATATAAGATGCATTTTTATAATTTTTATAATAAAAGTCAATAATATAATGTGTGAAATGAATATTTTTAATTCTTCAAATAAAAAATGTTTTTTTTTGATTATTATGAGGATTTTTACTATTGGGGTACAAACGTATCCCGGGTGTGTGCTTACGTATATAATGTGTTTGGAAAGCTGTAGCTCCTGAACCAATGATCCATTAATTTGAACTCAAAACTAAATAATATTCCTAGATCCGAAGTTACAATACTCTAGGTATAGCGGTTCAAAAGTTACAACACTTCAAAGTTGATACTGGATACATTTGTACCCGGGTGTGTGTTCTAGGGTTAAATCTTATGCAGTTGGAAATGATGGTATCAGTCTAAAGTAGGTGGAAGGTAGCGAAAGTCATTCCAGTTGCTAAGAAACCGTCGGCTACATTGTTGACAGATTTTCGCCCGATCAGCATATTGCCAGTATTGTCACAAATCACAGAGTACCTTAATGCCAATGGACTCCTAAGTGAAAATCAGTCTGGTTACAGAGCATTCCATAGTTGCAATACCGCCTTGCTTAAAATTATTGAAGACATTCGTCCAGCGTATGACCGAGGTGATTTAACTGTTCTGGCGCTTTTAGATTTTTCCAAAGCTTTCGATACAATGGATCATTCCATTCTTTTAATAAGACTAAGTAAATATTTCGGTTTCTCATGTAGTGCTGTGAGGTTGCTAGAAAATTATCTACGTAATCGGTGCCAGAAAGTAGTGGTCGGCAACAGTTGATCGGAAATGAAGCGTCTTGATTCGGGGGTGCCACAGGGATCAATACTTGGTCCGATCTTGTTTACGATGTTTATTAATGATATGACTTATTGCTGCAGGAGTGTATCGATACACTTATATGCTGATGACGCTCAGGTATATTTATTTCGCCCGATTGGTTTATCAGAGGAACATGTTTTACATATTTCTGGCAATTGGTTGAAACATTGCCATCACTTTCCTTTCAAGGCACGTCAATCAGTTATGAGCCTGTTGTTACTAGCCTTGGGTTTAAATTAAATTCTTATCTTGGGTGCAAGGACCATATAAACTATATTTTGAGCAAAATATACTTTATATTAAGAAAGTTGTGGTACACTGCGAACTTTATGCCTATCAATGTTAAATTAAAGCTGGTGAAAACTCTTATAG
Source organism: Eurosta solidaginis (assembly GCF_040869045.1). Taxonomy (NCBI): domain Eukaryota; kingdom Metazoa; phylum Arthropoda; class Insecta; order Diptera; family Tephritidae; genus Eurosta; species Eurosta solidaginis. Next base: position 116,045,289 of record NC_090319.1, on the reverse strand, counting down.
TTCCACTGATATCATTTGGGTGAGTCACAGAGAAACTTGCAACTTGCTTTAAATAACTGTGCTAGATATATTTTTTCCAAACGCAAATTTGACCATATATCGGAGTTCTCCATCAAAATCCTTAATTGCTGCCTTGTAAATTTGTTAAATTACCGCAATTTAGTCTTCTCAAATGAACTAATTCATAGAATGCAGCCTGATTATCTTTTTAGAAATCTAGGTTTCTCTCGATCAGGCAGAACTTTCAATCTTATTGTTTCATGATATAGATATCTCACATCATCTAGAATATTCTTTGTTAGTGCTGTAAAACTTTGGAAAAAAAACTTGTATAGTTAAGTAATTTATTATTGTTATTATTATTATTTTGTAATCGTGTTTTAACATATATATATACGTATTAGTTTTATTTCCAAATGTTGATGTACTTTAAGAGACAATAGTCTTACTTGTACAAATTATTAAATAAATTGAAATGAATTATTTAATGATGTACTATGAATGGTAGAAAGTGTTGATAAAGCGCCATGGATATGAGTGTCAGACAAAGAGCGAAAACGAAAGCTGGCCAAAGGCATTGGCTGTTTAACATGAAACTTCGCGAAATCTTCTCTCAAAACTTTCACGTCATCAGCTGTTAAAAGGTTACCGATACGGTTACCGATAAAGCACCAATGTCTTCAGCTTAAGGTCGTAACCGTATCGTAGCCAACCAATTGGTTTTTGGTTTACCGTCGTAACGATAAACAGCTGATTACGTTAGGGATACGACTACAGCGATACGACAAACGGCACCAATGACTCCGCTTTAAAACACTATTTGCCAAACGTTTTGTGATTTGCGTCCACTAAAGTTACGTTCCAATGACGTGTGAACCAGATACGGATAGAAATTTAAAATGCAAATGCAACAACGTCGTTGTGCTCCTGATATTTATCTGGTTCAATTTCTGATCCGCATAGCAGGTTCGTTTCGTTTTCTGTAGTAGATTTTTTGCAGCTAACCACTTTTGAGTTGGTAGCACTCATGTATCATCCATATCATATATAATCAAATATGAATACTTTTGATGATCAAAAACTGAAAAGCATTTTTCAATCACTTTTTGGAATCATTTTTGAAGTCCTTTAATGATTAAATTTTAATAACTCATAAAATCCAACAAAATGAATAATCAAATATGCTTACACTTGATGATCAAAAACTGAATATAGTTTTTCATTCACATTTGGAATCATACTTGACTCAGATATGTTTACTTTAGGTGATGCAAAATTTATAATCATTTTTAATTCAGCTTTCTGAATTTTTTCTGACTATATTTGTTGACTGAAGAATGAATTATATACTTGTTAAAATTTTACTTTTCATTGAAAATCTTATTTTTTTCACATACACATATTTTTTCAATCATGAAGTTCAGAAAAAATCTATAAATCTTATAAGAAGTCGCTAAATGTCATTGTACGCACATCACTTCACAGAGATCATCACTTCAAACCGGTTTTTTGCATTTGAAAGCTTAGCTAAGTGAGATTGATATTTTCAATATAATTTGAAGGTATATTTTATAGGGGCGTGGCAAATTTCCAAAATGTAGTAAAAAATCATAAAAGTTTTGTTTACACAGCTAAACTCATAAACGAATGGATGGATTTGAAAAATTCCACTTTGAAGTAAAACTTTGAAAAGTTTCATTGTGCATCAAAATACTTGATCCCTTACTTATATCAGCCAAATTTTTTAAACAAAAGTAACATTTTTACTAAAAAAATGCGTGCGTGTGGTTGTTCGCTGTCAACTGTGCGCGAAAATTGGTTATGAGTGAGACATGAGGCGTCACATATGTACATACATAGCATTCGCTGCGTTATTTTACTTCGGACGTAGGTTTATAGGTATGTATGGATGTATGTATTTTCATTTCCTATCAGCTTGACATATGTATGTTTGTACATATTTATGCGTGTTGCCAAGTTAACGCAACATAAATGGTTAGGAATGCATACATCTCTTGAAAAATATTCATTCATTGAAAATATTGAACATATCCTTAAAATTCTTAAACAAAAGTTTTTTTTTGGTATGTTTGCATGTATATGCTAATATTTGTGCACTAGAGAGATTTAATTCTTCAATATATTTTCTATGCTAATTTGTATGCTGATCGTAAAGACAAATTAAATGAGTATCCATTATTAATACTTTTTATGGTAGCCCTAAAGGAATTATTATAGGGCGGCCACCGTGGTGTGATGGTAGCGTGCTCCGCCTATCACACCGTATGCCCTGGGTTCAACTCCTGAGCAGAGCAACATCAAAAATTTTAGAAATAAGATTTTTCAATTAGAAGAAAATTTTTCTAAGCGGGGTCGCCCCTCGGCAGAGTTTGGCAAGCACTCCGGGTGTATTTCTGCCATGAAAAGCTCTCAGTGAAAACTCATCTGCTTTGCAGATGCCGTTCGGAGTCGGCATAAAATATGTAGGTCCCGTCCGGCAAATTTGTAGGGAAAATCAAGAGGAGCACGACGCAAATTGGAAGAGAAGCTCGGCCTTAGATCTCTTCGGAGGTTATCGCGCCTTACATTTATTTATTTTTTTTAAAGGAATTATTTTAGAGAGAACAGTTAGTTTTCATTAATTTTCTTATTAGAATTTCTACGGAAGTTGTTTAAGCTGTGCTAATAAATTATTTTATTTTATTTAAAATCAATATTATTGCAAAGGTAAGTGCAATACAGTGCGATTTTCTATATTATTGAGTATAATTTTTCGAAAGGATAAATAAAAGAAAAGAAAGGGAAGTATAGGAGAGGAATGGAACGAAAAGGAAAGGCAAAGAAAGGAAATAAAAGAAGAGGACATTAAAGAAAAGGAAAGGAAACGAAAGAAAAGAAAAAGAAAGAATAGGAGAAAAGAGGACAAGGATACGAAAGGAAAGCATAGGAAAGGAAATGAAAAGAAAGGAAGGAAGGAAAGGAAGGGAAGGGAAGGAAAAGGAAGGTAAGGGAAAGAACTTGAAAATAAAGGAAGAAAGGGAAAGAGAAAGCAAATTAAATGAAAAAAGGGGAGGAAATTAAAACATTTAATTAAGATAATTTTTCCTTAACTTTCATCCATGCAGTTTAATATTTTATTAATAATCTATTGTTACGATTTAAGTAAGTTTTTAAGCCGAGCTTTTCATAATAAGGAAAGAAAAGGAGAGGAAATTACATGGGAGGGGGGAGCCGAAGGAAGAGAGAAGGCAGAACCGGACAGCGAACGAAAGGACAGGAAATGAAAGAAAAGGAAAGGAAACGAAATGATAGGAGAAAAGCGGACAAGAAACGATAAGAAAGGAAAGCATAGGAAAGGAACTGAAAAGATAGGAAAGAAGGAAAGGAAGGGAACGGAAAGAAAAGGCAATGAAAGGAAAAAAGAAAGGGAAAAGAAAGAAAAGTAAAGGAAAGGAAAGGAAAGGAGAGGAAATGAAAACAATTAATTAAGATAATTTGCCCTAACCTTTAATCCACGAAGTTTAATATTTTAATAATAATTTTTTGTTGCTATTTAAATAAGTTTTTGAGCCGAGCTTTACATAATAAGCAAATAAAAAGAGAGAAAATTACGGGGTAGGAAAGGAAGGCAGAGGACAGGACCGGACAGCGAACGAAAGGACAGGAAATGAAAGAAAATTAAAGGAAACGAAAGAAAAGGAAAGGATAAGTTAAAAGAGGACAAGAAGGGAGGAGAATTAAAAGGTTAGGAAAGGAAATCAAAAGAAAGGAAGGGAAAGAAGGATAGAAAAGAAAAGGAAAGGAAAGGAAAGGAAAGGAAAGGAAGGGAAAGGAAAAAAGAAAAAGAGAAAAGGAAAAGAAAGAAAAGGATATGAATTATCTTTATTTTTTAATTGAACCATTAAATCAAAATGCAACAACTAATTATCATTTTTAAACATTGCAACCTGTGTGAAATATGGTGCGGGTTGCTCGTATGTATATAAATATTTTATTATTAAGATATTCTTCAAGACAGTATAATGCAAGTACTGCTCGTGACCGAAGATTTTCCCAACCATTTATCCACCTTCGGTTTCCCAGAAAATACATAATAGTTGGACAATACAAAGGTTGTGAGCTATTTGAACCCCAGGTAAGTGAAATTCTCGGCGGCCACAGTGGTGTGATGGTAGCGTGCTCCACCTATCAAACCGTATGCCCTGGGTTCGCACCCCGGGCAAAGCAACTTCAAAATTTTGGGAATAAGGGTTTTCAATTAGAAGAAAATTTTTCTAAGTGGGGTCGCCCCTCGGCAGTGTTTGACAAGCGCTCCTGGTGTATTTCTGCCATGAAAAGCTCTCAGTGGAAACTCATCTGCTTGCAGATGCCGTTCGTAGTCGGCATAAAACATGTAGGTCCCGTCCGGCTAATTTGTAGGGAAAATCAAGAGGAGCACGACGCAAATTGGAAGAGAAGCTCGGCCTTAGATATCTTCGGAGGTTATCGCGCCTTACATTTATTTTTTTTAAGTGAAATTCTCTTGACATATGTACCTGGATATGTCTTCAACATCCCGTACCGTATCGTATTTTAAGATATTGACGATCATAGCTGATGCTGGATGTTTTAGAAGTATATCGGTCAAGTTTGTTTGCGAGTGATGTGTGGTTCAAATAGCTCACTTCCGCATGCTTTCTTCCCTGATGAAATAAGATTATATAAGACAATATGTTCACGAACATGAGCAGAAAATGTCTGCGAAAAGCAGTTAAATATTACTCTAAAAAATTAAAGCTCAATTTTACAATAATATCAAATATGAATAAAAAGCGCTTCGATATAGGAATCATAAATGATTATTCTAGAATAATCACATTTAAGTAACATTTTTCTCCCGACGATACATTAATTTTCGAACAGAAAATGCTTTTAAATTTGAATGTTTTTAATCATCTTGGGGTATGATATTTAAATATTGTTTGATCAAAATTTTCAAAAAATGCTGGCTGGGGAATGAAATGAAAACAAAAAACTTAGCAGCTTTTGTGTGTAGTAAGAAAATGTTGTCAATGCTTGAGTTTGCCATCTCCTTATGACAATCCCTACTCCAGTGAAATGAAAAAAATAAAATCAGCAGATGAGATGAGCCAACCATATAGTTGAGCCATGGTAGCACTAAAATAAATATGTGTACATATGTGTATTAGACTGAGCCGATTTATTAACCCATATCGCGCCATCGATTTTTCGATAGGATTTGGGCTCAGGAAAAAAAGTTCCACTACGCATATCCAAAAAAATAATTTTTGAGCTTGCAAAATTTCAACGATTTTTTCGATTTTTTATGCATTTTTTCATTTTCAAGGCTCCAAATAATTTTTTAAGTATTTTTTTTCGTGTCAATTGGCAAATGCAAAATTGGTAAATGCAGTTGTTCCAGCATGACCTGACGTACTAATGGGTTTCATAACTAAAATAATTTTCAAATTCATTCTGTATTAATAGTCATAACCACCACTGTAAAAATGTTTCAGTATATACCTATATACATAATTCTACTTATTGGTTCTCTTGCATTCTACTTTGAAATTTGTACATGAATATATATATGACCATCATCTGCACATACCTACGTTTATTATAGATATTGCTATTTACATATGTACCTATTTTTAAACGTTTTATTTTTTATTATATTTTGGGATCACATCACCTGATATTACGGTTACTCCCTTTTGAAGCAAGAGTTATAAATAGGCAAGTGAATCAAAAAATAGTTTAGTTGTTTTGTATATGAATAAATCGGCAGATGCCTGCTTAAAAAATCAACTAATAAAAGTTTTGTGTAAAACATTTTTTGGCGCCCGTGCAGGGACTTTGTAAAGTTCGCGTAATATTAAATTAATAAATTATCGTGTAACGTAGCGTTACAATAACATCACCCCCCTGTATTTCCTTATTCACTTAAACCTGAACCCCCTTTACTTATTTTTTCTATAGCATAGCCAACAACCACTATGGTAAATAACGACACGCTACCAACGACTGATAGCAAACCAATGGCCAATGGTGTGCAAAAGCAATTCCCAGGTACAGGGAACAAACCGTAGCCATAAAACACACAAAAATAAACGCGCAAGGTCAACAAGAGCACACCAAAAGCAAAAAGGCGAAGATCACTGACTTCAACCTGCCACAACCTACCGCACCAGGCACCAAAGCATAAAAACAGGTACATACAAAGCAATCCTAATGTAGGTATAACCACACAGGAACGCTACACAAAACAACCCCATTTAGTAGCATCTACGCCAATACCTGAATGTAATATAAATACTGCACAACTGATAACAAATCAGAACGATCAACGACACTTAAGATGGCAGCAAAACAATCATCAACTATTCACCCTGTCGGAAAATCAACAACACAAAGCAGTTTAGTTATAACCGTACCAAGAACGGAGTTTTTGACATTTGGGTTCAATATTCGAAGGAAACCAGATATAAAGAATTATTGAGTTTTGTTGTACGTAAGTACGATTTAAGCGAAGCAGCCGAGTATTCGATAAAAAGTTTAAGCTTACAAATATCGGCATGTTCGTCGAAGCTGGATCAAAAGTGGAACACTTCTGGAAGACATAAGGAGCGATTTTTGAATAAAAACTCGGAGTGGCTTTCGGGTCCAGACTTCACATTTACAATAACGGTGGATTCAAAGTTGCCATCAGACCAACCAACCACTTCTTCAGGTAACCCCGGCCCGTAAGACGAAAGAAGGACTTTGTTAGCTGCAGTAAAAAACCAAACAGCGTCGAGTGGATGACCTCTTGCAATCTAGAAGTCCTGGTGAGTTACTTTATGCGGCAGAAGTATCAACGCATATGTCCGGCAGCAGAAATGTAAAAAAATTACAGGAAACCACTCAAATATCCGGCAAAAAGATGACATGTGAGCCAGATGCAAGATGCTTGAGCAATGTAGAAGCTTTAGCATACTACGTAGATAGCAAGTCGACGACTCATGGGTACAAAACGACTCGGAAGTGGAGCATCAAGGCAGGCCATAAGGTTTATCCATCATTTTATAGTCTAAGAAAAGCTAAGGCAAAATGCTATCCAAATAAAAGTGATTATAGCGAATAATAACATAATTATAAAAGATACCTACCCTATAACTTTTTGTTGGATCAGGTTTTATTTAATTTAAATCTATTGTCTTTTCTACTTTGTATGATACTTTACTTTTAAGTTTTTGTAATAAGTAATCTTCACATAATTAATTTAATTATTTACATTGTTATTATTATTATTGTAATTCACTTTTACATTCCTGACTGGTACTGTAAAATAATTTTGTAAAAATTGTAGTGCCAGGATAAATACTCAAATAAATACAAAATATGTATGTACATATGTACAGTCACCCACATAAGTAAATAGACACCCCTTTTTGTACAATACTTACAATTTTCGCTTTCGCAAATTTATTTTAACTAATTTCCCATAAGAAAATTTGTCACGATCTATAACAAAAACTAAATTATATTTAAAAAATGTTTGAAAAATTCGACGAATTTTCATACAAAATTTTAATTTGTTTTCCGAATTTTTTGAATTTTTTAGAGCATTGAGATTTGTAGTCCAATCAATTTAAGTACAATAAAGTAATATTCTTAAGTCCTTTAAATTTTTTTGGATCTATGTCACTTATTCACATGAGTTACTGTATATGAAATAAGCAAATGTATGCATATGTAGTAAAATTTTGGAAAATAATAAAAAAAAAAGAACATATGGCTGAAAAAAATGATGTAGTTGTAATAAGTGACTGCATATGAAACGGAAAAACTCATAAAATAATTTTATCCAGCTATCTTGTTCTACACGACACACTGTGCAATGGTATGTTCCGTCAACACAAGAAAATCACAATAATGGTGCATTAGTTTCTCAACCAGTTTGCGGCACCACCCATATAAACAGCGAATTTGCATTTTTGCAATTCAGTCCTCACAGGTGATGCGGCAGTTACTCACGAACGCACGTACCAAAAACGTGTCAGCTGACACGACCTATCTTATGAGTGTGCATTGTAAACGAAAACTCACCGACGTGCAACGCCCGTACGTACGTAGCCCGGAACGTAGAAATCAAAACAATTTTGATTTTTTCCGTAAGAACGTGTCAGCTGATCGCTCTCTCACTAGACAGAGTTGCCTAGTAAACTTTTGTGCGCTAATATTTGACCGTTTGCAGTTTTATGCAAAAACACGCTGTTGCCCGCATAACATCTCCAGCCGTGTGTGCGTGTGTTCGTAACACATACAAATTTTGTATTTATTCAGTAGGAGTTTGTGGGACCTTTACTCGACTCTGGATTGACTGAGCGTTACCCCAGCCTTAGACAAAACCCACCTCATAAATGGCGCCCGAGCAGGGACCCTCCTCCGCAGATTACCGTGGAAAACAAATACAACAACCACCAACACTGTCCGGGCGGGTTCCGAAGTTACGATGCTGAATACCGACTCGCTCAATTGGATATACTTACTGAAACGGGAAAGGCTGATAGAGGAGTGCAAGAAGCATACGATTCACGTGGAGGGCCAAACCGTAGCCGATCTGCGCCGCGCACTGAGCACGTACGTACAAACAAAACGCACGAGGAAATCATACGAAGACCTACTGAAGGAGTTGGAGAAGGAAGTAGAAGAAGACGAAGGAAAACCATTTAAACTAGAAACATCGACATTAAACATCTCCCCCACACCACCGACCAAGTCAATCCCCACCATCCCGATTCACAGTCCCCAACCGCATGCGCATGAGAAAGAACGCGCACCACCGAAACGAGACGAAATGAGCACCGGTGTGCTAATGAATACCGTCCGCCACTGGGATCTGCATTTTTCAGGAGAGGAGTCGCTTCGCGAATTTCTGGAGAGGATAGAGGAGCTCGCCGAATGTTATCGCATCCCCGTCGACCGGCTCCCCCTAACGCTGCAGAACTGCTACGTGGCAAAGCACTCCAATGGTACCGCACTCGTAAACAACAAATCAACGACTGGAGCTCTTTTCGAAGGGAGGTAAAAAAATTTTTTCCTGCCTAAGCGTCATCTTCAAAATATAGAAGAGGCCATCCAAAAACGCAGGCAACAAGGCCGAGAAAAAGCCAAGGACCACGTCCTCGCATTGGAAACGCTGGTTCACCAGCATCCGACAATGTGCAAGGAGCTAATATACGATGGCCTACGCGTGGCGGCCACCGTGGTGTGATGGTAGCGTGCTCCGCCTATCACACCGTATGCCCTGGGTTCAACTCCCGGGCAAAGCAACATCAAAATTTTATAAATAAGATTTTTCAATTAGAAGAAAATTTTTCTAAGCGGGGTCGCCCCTCGGCAGTGTTTGGCAAGCACTCCGGGTGTATTTCTGCCATGAAAAGCTCTCAGTGAAAACTCATCTGCTTTGCAGATGCCGTTCGGAGTCGGCATAAAACATGTAGGTCCCGTCCGGCCAATTTGTAGGGAAAATCAAGAGGAGCACGACGCAAATTGGAAGAGAAGCTCGGCCTTAGATCTCTTCGGAGGTTATCGCGCCTTACATTTATTTTTTTTTTATTCTACGCGTTGAATACCGCCTCTTCGTCAAGCGCAGCGAGTTAAGATGATCGATGAGCTCCTGGAAATAACAGAGGAATATAAGCTGTTAAAAGCGAAACAGGGCAAAGTGGCGATCCACAGCCTGTATCATCTCCAAACGGAGTATGATAGCAAGGAGTGCTGCTGGCGCTGCAAAGAACGCGGACATACCGCTTCCAATGCAGGGGCCGCTGGAGAATGTTCTGCTCCAGGTGTGGACAAGGCAACACCCTCTCCAGGGACTGCCTATGCTCTTCGACCAACCAATCCACCGGCAACAACAAATCCAGGATGCCGTCAAACTATGTGAGAGGAAGCCACCAAGCATTATTTGTTCGGCCACAGAAGTCAATGGAACCACCAAGCTGCGAGCCCGCTACCGAAATGCAAGTAAATGACCGTTTCTATATACCGATAACCATCGAGGGCACGAGCGTGCGCGCGCTAGTGGACACCGGCGTCACCCTATCGTACGTCGATGAATCAATACGAAGCCACCTGGAGAGGAACAACATCAAACCACATCTTCGAAGGCGGAGCGTCCAATTGGCAGACCAGACGTGTGTCTATAGTTCGACTTCCTACCCAGCAAAGATTACGTACCAAGGACGAACGACTAACGCAATGATGTCCGTCATCCCGAACCTGGCAGAACGGATGATCTTAGGAATGGACTTTTCACGGGAAAGGGGAATCACCCTCACGCTAGATGGCCAGCCATTAGAAGTCACCTTGACCAGGAGATCGGCCGAGCTAGACACACTATGTGCAATGACCTACCGGGAACACGTGAACAATGGTCAAAATCCGGAGCACCACCGGAAGCGATTGAGCAAAACCGTTAGCCCAATTACCGCAGCCGAACATTCGATCATCCGTAAACAAAACCGACCGCTGAAGCAACGCTTCTACCTCCGTTACCCGACTATACAAAAACACATCTTCAATAAAGAGTACCGAAAAAGAGCACCGAGCGCGATATGCAATGCGCTCTCCCGCCACCTGTTACAAAACACAGAACCAGACATATTTTACACAATAAAAAACGACAGAGAAGAGCCCGGTGAGATTATTGGCAACCATGCAATATCCGCAGCCATGGGAAATAGTAACCGCAGACTTCGTGCCACCACTACCAATTCCAAGCAAAGGAGCACTTACCTCCTCGCCATGATCTACAAATTCTACAAGTGGGTGGAGTTAATCCCGGCGCGCCAAGCAAAAACGGCAAGTGTGCTCAAAGCGCTACAAGAAAAGGTCATATACCGACTTGGCTGTCCGAAAACCTTCCTCACCGACAATGGGAAGCAGTTCGGCGGAAAAGCGTTAGCATCGTTCCTGAGCGACCACCGCGCATGGGATTAGGAGATTCCACAAATGGCACTTGCAGTAAATATAGTCAGCAAAGAGTGTACAGGAGCGTCTGCAGCAGACATAAACTTCGGCGAAATAAAACGACGTCGGAGCGGGTGCACACGGAGGGAGCAGTACCAGTGGCCAGCCAACCGAGCAAAAATGCAAACGGGACCAATTTTTTTTCGGGCCACATTTTTTTTAGTTTTAAGAACAATGAAATGTAATTATTCTTACGTTATACAAATGAATTAAAAACATAAACTCTGTTAGATATAAGTGGAATGGCGCCGTATATTTTTGAGAGAAAAGAAAAAAAATAAATTAATAAAGTGCTTCGCCCACATGCACACCGGCATAAGACCTAGGCCATGCCTGGAGATCCATCTTTCCCCACCGCAGCTTTCCGTCAACCGAAGTGGGATGGGGACTGTAACGTAGCGTTACAATAACATCACCCCCCTGTATTTCCTTATTAACTTAAACCTGAACCTCCCTGTACTTATTTTTTCTATATCATAGCCAACAACCACTATGGTAAATAACCACACGCTACCAACGACTGACAGCAAACCAATGGTGTGTTCCGTCAACACAAGAAAATCACAATAATTGTGTATTGGTTTCTCAACCATTTTGCGGCACCACCCATATAAACAGCGAATTTGCATTTTTGCAATTCAGTCCTCACAGGAGAGCCAGCGGGAGTGGTTGTCTTTTTAAAGACATACTTTTCCCTCCTGCTAGCTAGCTGAGTGGAAGGGGCGCTGTCATGGCACGGGTCACCCTTCACCCAGGTATGGACCAGCGGGTCGGATGCCTTTGTGCTATTGCCACCCATCGCTCCCTGAGTGTTGAACGGCCCGACGCCTTAATGACTATATCACCCCTCCCTCTCAGCTCTGGCTTCGGCTAGTTGAGTGGAAGGGGCGCCGTCATGGCACGGGTCATCCTTCACCCAGGTAAGGACGAGCGGGGCGGATGCCTTTGTGCTATTGCCACCCGTCGCACCCCTGGGTGTTGAGCGGCCCGACACCTTAATGGCTATATCACCCCTCCCCCTCAGATCTGGCTTCGGCTAGTTGAGTGGAAGGGGCGCCTTCATGGCACGGGTCACCCTTCACCCAGGTAAGGACGAGCGGGGCGGATGCCTTTGTGCTATTGTCACCCGTCGCCCCTCTGGGTGTTGAGCGGCCCGATGCCTTAATGACTATATCACCCCTTCCCTCAGCTCTGGCTTCGGCCGTGGACCGATGCGTGCGCATAAGGGGCTACCGCTGTGCTGTTAAGGTGCACTTCCCCTCCGCTCACGGATCGATCCGCGGTGTCCCAGCTGGTACAGCCCCGCCCCCCTTAAGCACCTTCTATCTAGCGTGCAAGTAGGGCGGCGGGGGTGTCCAGCGGTGAAGCCGGCACTAACGAGTCCTCACAGTCTCTTCTCCAGGTGAGCTACCCCGCGGACTACCGATCCGGCCGAAAAATACCGATCAATCCGTTGTCCGTCCGCAATACTACCGCCGTGCCCATCCCGCCTTGCTGGTGCCACCGCTGCCATACCAGCCACTGCCGTTCGCCGTCCTATCGCCATTCAGCCGCCGCTGCTACGACGACCGTTGGCCGTCCGCCATCGTACAGCCGCTAAGGCGCTGCTACGACCACCGTTGGCCGCTTGCCATCCTACCACCGTTAAACCGCTGCGTACGTCACGCCGCTGCTACGACGACCATTGGCCGCTTACCATCCTACCACCGTTAAGCCACTGCGTCCATCACGCCGCTGTTACGACGACCGTTGGCCGTCTACCATCCTACCGCCGCTAAGCCACTCCTACGACGACCGCAGGTCGCTTGCCATTCTAAACCGCTGCGTCCGTGACGCCGCTGCTACGACGACCGTTGGCAGTCTGCCATCCTACCACCGTTAAGCCGCTGCTACGACGACCGCTGGCCGCTTGCCATCCTACCACCGTTAAGCCACTGCGTCCATCACGCCGCTGTTACGACGACCGTTGGCCGTCTACCATCCTACCGCCGCTAAGCCACTCCTACGACGACCGCAGGTCGCTTGCCATTCTAAACCGCTGCGTCCGTGACGCCGCTGCTACGACGATCGTTGGCAGTCTGCCATCCTACCGCCGTTAAGCCGCTGCTACGACGACCGCTGACCGCTGGCCGCTTGCCATCCTACCACCGTTAAGCCGCTGCATCCGTCACCCGCTGCTACGACGACCCTTGGCCGTCTACATTCCTACCGCCGTTAAGCCGCTGCTTCTTTCCCGCCGCTGCTTCCGTACCGCCGTACCAATCCGCCCGTTCAACTGTCCTACCGAACCTCCTCTACCCCAGCGACCGTTAGTCGCCGCTCCGCCCCCTCGCCATCTTGCGACGGAAAGCTGCCTCCCGCATAATATCTCCAGCCGTGTGTGAGTGTGTTCGTAACACATAAATATTGTGTATTTATTCAGTAGGGGTTTGTGGGACCTTTACTCGACTCTGGATTGACTGAGCGTTACCCCAGCCTTAGACAGAACCCACCTCATAATCGAAAATCGTTGTAAAGTTCGCGTAATATTAAATTAATAAATTATCGCACATTTTTGTAAAGTTCGCGTACTATTAAAACAATAAGTTATTGCAAATTAACCATGGCGGAAGCTTTGAACGACGTACTGAGACTGGTGCCGGAGCAGCAGGAGCTTCAGCTACAGCTTGAAAAATTTGTGAGTAAAGCGGAGAATTCAAGTGTGCTACAGCTGACAAATGGGTATGTTACAGTGCTGTTGGAAAAGGCTGAAGGTATGTACTCCACCTTTTTGGCAAACCATACCAACATTTATAAGTGCATTAAAGACAATAATTTAACGTGCAATGAAATCGAGTATTGTACTGATGATCACTGTTCTTTGTTTGAGGACAAATATCTGACATACAAAGCATTTCTCTACGATTCCATGCCAGCTAGTAGCATGTCACCAAGTGTGTTTCAAAGCACATTCGCCCGCACTCAACGACAAGACATCACAACCAAAAGTGATTTCAAGTTGCCAAAAATTTCCATACCAAACTTTTCTGGTCAATATCTTGAATGGGTTCCCTTTCGAGATTTATATTTATCACTTGTACATCAAAGCACGCCGTATACCAAAATACAAAAAATGTGCTATCCCTAATACCCTGTTAAAGGCGAGGCTGAACGTTTGAATAAACATATTTCTCCAACTGAAGCTAATTACGATCTCGCATGGAAAACATTAGAAAATAGGTATCACAATAAACGTGCTATAGTTGATGTAATTTTGCGAAAACCTTGCGCAATTCCCAAATGCACAAAAGCATCTTCTTCTGCGATCAGAGGAATTCTCGACACAACAAAAGAATGTATCTCTTCCTTAACTAATCTAGAGGTACAAACTGAGAACTGGGATCCCATAATTCTCCATATTACGACTAACAAACTGGATTCCGAAACACGAAAAGATTGGGAACATACGCTTAAAGCCACAAGGGAGATTCCTAAACTATCCGATCTTTTCATATTTCTAGAAACCGCATTCCGTACACTGGAAACTCTTGGCGACCATGTCGCAGTGAAACTGAAACCACAAACGGTTCAACATCGTCCAGGGCTGAAAGCTTTCAATATTAGTAAAGCAAACACCTGCCCTTGTTGCAAGAAAAATCACATTCTCTTTAAGTGCTGGGTTTTCCGTGCATATACACTTGGAGAGCGGAAAAAATTTGTCGAGCGTAATGCTATTTGCGAAAATTGCTTCACTGGTGGCCATACACCCAAGGATTGTAAATCACAATATACTTGTCACCTTTGCAAACAAAAGCACCACACTCTTATGCACGACGCCTTAAGCCGGAGTCATTGGTGCCGTATTTCGTATCGCTGTATCCGTATCCCTAACTTAATCAGCTGTTTATCGTTACGACGGTAACCAAAACCCAATTGGTTGGCTACGATACGGTTACGACCTTAGCGGCACCAATAATCGATTGCATTGATTCTCATAAGGTTGGTCGAATCAGCTGTTATAAGGTTACCGATACGGTTACCGATAAAGCACCAATGTCTCCAGTTTTATGTAGCACAAAATCTACTAGTGTAAAGCCAATCGAACATAATTAAATTTCGAGCCATCATATATCGGCGCCTTTGCCAAAATCTGTTCTTCTCGCCATATTACTTTTGTATATCGATACACCAAATGGCAAGGTGACAGCAAGGGCATTGCTTGACCAGGGCTCTTTTGTAACAGAGCGTTTCATACAACTTTACCGAGTAATCTGCCACCCCACCCATATTCAAATTCATGGAATTACTCCAAATCAATTTAACTGTGCTAAGAAATTTACCTTCTTACAATTGAGTTCCCGTAATTACTCAGATTTTTCTATTACCATAGAAGCATTTGTATTGCCCAATTTATCTACTTGCTTACCACAGTCGTGTGAAACTCCACAGCAATTACCATCAGGTGCACGTTTTACCCTAGCTTATCCAGACTATTACAAATCACGACCTATTGATTTAATACAGGGTGCTGACGTATACGGCTCAATTTTAAAGAAGGGTCAGCATACGACAAACTTCGGGCTGTTGTTACAAGATACGTACTTCGGTTGGGTAATCTCTGGGCCGCTATCAAGTTCTAATGAGGTCGCATCAATATACACGCACTTTTGCCATATTGACGATAGGCTTAAACTTTTTTGGGAGCAAGAAGAGATAAGCAAAAAACCTATATGGCCTCTGGAAGATGCTAAATGCGAAAGTCATTTCGCCGCCACACATCAAAGACTCGAAAACGGTCGGTATTGTGTATTTCTGCCATTTAAAGCAGAATTGCATGGTAAGCCTATTCCATTATTCGAAAATACGCATCTAGGAGCTATGACAAGGTTACGCAATATGGAAGGATTCTTCGAAAAGAAGCCAAAATCCTATGAAGAATATTCAAAATTCATGGAGGAATATATAGAGCTCGGTCATATGTGTGAAGTTGGGGAATATCCACATAACCCTGAACCCTATTCTTATTTTCTGCCACAACATGGCGTAGAGAAACTAAGCAGTACAACAACAAAACTACTTGTTGTTTTCGAAGGCTCGTCCAAATACCGCAATCATCGTTTATTTAATGAAGAGATGACTACAGGGTTATTACTACAAAATGATTTATCACAAATTATTTTGGAGTGGCGCACTCACTACATTGCGCTGTGCTCTGACATCGAGAAAATGTTTAGACAAATTATTGTCAGTGCAGAACACCAAAATTGTCAACAGATTTTATGGAGGAAATCTCCATCTGACCCAGTAAAAATTTATAAACTTTTAACCGTAACTTATGGTACAGCTCCTGCACCTTATTTGTCAGTACGAACGTTGCAGCAACTCGCTAGAAATTAATCAAATTCCTGCCCTATCGCATCTAATATAATTCTTCACGATATTTATGTGGATGATATACTCACTGGAGCTGATGATATAGCAGAAGGCTTATATATACAAAATCAGCCTTGCGCATTATTACAATCTGGTGGATTCAAGTTGCTAAAATGGTCGTCTAATTCTTCCGAATTATTAAAATCTATCCCAACAGAGCTGCAGGAATTATCAAGCAGAATTGAGTTGAGCACTAATAATTACATAAAGGCATCGGGATTACATTGGAAACCTTTCTCCGATTGTTTCTCGTTCTTAGTTGCTTTCGATTCACATACAAATTTAACCAAACGACATTTGCTTTCTGACGCATCCAAGCTTTTTGATCCACAGGGATGGCTGGCACCTACAACAATAATTGCTAAGATCTTATTTCAACAATTGTGGCTTGCAGGCATCGATTGGGGTGATCAGCTGCCTGACTACATATCCAAAGAATGGATAGAATATCGAGATACGCTAAAATGTCTTAAATCAATCAAAATAGAAAGATTTATTGGAACATCGAAGGCTCGTAAATGTGACCTGCATGGATTTTGTGATGCATCACAGGTTGGTTTCGCTGCCGTGGTATATTCCAGGCCCGTGTTGGATAATGCTGAAATTATAATAAGAAATATACAGGCGAAAACAAAAGTTGCACCACTGAAAACTATATCTATTCCGAAACTTGAGCTATGTGATGCACAACTACTGGCCGAACTAATGAACAATGTGAAGAAAAATTTGAAGAAATGTGTGCAGCAAGCATTTTACTGGTGTGATAGTTCCACTCTTTTGGCTTGGATCCGTGCCCAACCTATAAAATGGACCGTATATGTGGCGAATCGTGTTGCGGAAATACAAGGCTTGTCAGCGGTAAGTCAGTGGAGGTATGTGCCTACACTGGAAAATCCGGCAGATTGTGCATCAAAAGGTGTAATGCCCCGAAATTTACCTGATCATGCTCTTTAGTGGTGCGGACCATCTTGGCATAAACATAGCTCAAACATTATATTATAGCTGCGTCTACCAGCGAAGGAAGCATATATCAATACGCTTTCTTATCCTGAATTCGTAGGAAAATAATCCAGTTTAAAATAAACGATAAACGTGACTGCGTATATACTTCGTTTTTTACACAACCGTACTCACAAAGAAGCTCGCCGGTCTGGGTACCTAACCAATCATGTGTTACAACTAGCATGAAAACGACTGATTCTTGCATCCCAAACCGTCGATTTCAGCGATGAATTAAAGAAACTTTCAAGGGGAATACCAATTGAAGACCGTTCTGTTAAAATGCTAACTCCATTCATAGATGGTGACGGGTGCTTACGCGTAGGTGGACGCCTGCATTTTGCAAATATATCATCTTATATGAAACATCCTATTTTGTTATCGAGAAAAAATCCACTAACATTTCTTATACTTTCAGTGGAGTTGCGCTTATGCTAAACTAAATCCGCAGAAAATATTGGGTACCTGGCGCTGGTAGACTTGCTCAAACCATCATAAGACGCTGTCTAACTTGCTGTAAATACCTCGCCAAATCAGCGGAGCAATTGATGGGCAACTTACGTCCGGTGAGACTTACACCCGCTCGACCTTTCCTTCATAGTGGTATTGACTATGCTGGGCCTATCGATATACGTCAGTCATCCCTAAGAAATGCAAAAATCATGAAGGACTATATATGCATATTTGTGTGTATGGTAACTAAAGCCATACATCTGGAGGCCGTCACCAATCTCACTTCCGATGCACTTATTGCGGCTTTCCGTCGGTTTACTTCTAGAAGAGGAAGGTGTACGCAGATTTACTCAGATCATGGCACAAACTTTGTTGGTACAAACAAAGTCTTGCAAGTCATGCACCAGCGTAGCATTTCATCGTTGCCAGAAGACCTTAAAGAAATTCTTGCTAGCGAAGGCACTACTTGGAACCTCATTCCACCTTCATCTCCACACCTCGGTGGATTGTGGGAAGCTGGAGTCAAGTCAACTAAGCACCACTTTAAGCGAATTGCACAGGTCGCGCTTTAAACTTCGGGGAGCTCTGCACACTGCTTTATCAGATTGTGGCATGTTTGAGCTCACGGCTATTGTGCCCACTAAATGAAGACGTCGAAAGTTACGATGCCCTAACACCCGCACATTTTTTGATTGGGGAACCAACGATCAATATTCCGGATGAAGATCTACTCGAATTTAAAACGGTTGGAGTTAATCGCTGGCGTATGGTGGAACAGATGAAGCAAAATTTTTGGCGTCGATGGTATTCCGAATACCTTAGTAGACTCCAAAGTCGCCCTAAGTGGATGACGGTACGCGCCAATGTCAAAGTGGGCGATCGTGTACTGCTGTACGATGAAAGGACGCCTCCTGGTAAATGGCCAATGGCACGCATCACGGGCGTACACGCTGGTCGAGACGGGTTAATTCGTGTCGTTAGTGGAGCCCCGCGAGCATTTTCCATATTCGGATATAGCAGATACTTCCAACTCAGACATTGAGGCTGCGAGTCGAGGCGCAGCCATTCAACATGGCGATAAAACAATTACCTCCAACGATGGCTCGAGCTAAAGCTATTCTGAACCTCTAAGATAATTGAACAACTATCGTCCTTGGGGCCGGGTATGTTCCAGCATGACCTGACGTACTAATGGGTTTCATCACTAAAATAATTTTCAAATTCATTCTATATTAATAGTCATAACCACCACTGTAAAAAATGTTTCAGTATATACCTATATACATAATTTTACTTATTGGTTCTCTTGCATTCTACTTTGAAATTTGTACATGAATAGATATATGCACATCATCTGCACATACCTACGTTTATTATAGACATTGCTATTTACATCTGTACCTATTTTTTTTAACGGTTTTATTTTTTATTATATTTTGGGATCACATCTCCTGATATTACGGTTACTCCCTTTTGGAGCAAGAGTTATAAATCGGCAGATACCTGCTTAAAAAATCAACTAATAAAAGTTTTGTCCAAAACAGCAGTTTTTGAAAAACAAAAATTTCTTTTATGGAGATTTAGAAGAATTTTGGTCGAAAAATCGATTTTTTTGCAGGCTCAAAAATTATTTTTTTGGGTATGCGTAGTGGAACTTTTTTTCCTGAGCCCAAATCCTATCGAAAAATCGATGGCGCGATATAGGTTAACTTTCGTCCATACAAATCGACCCAGGTTAATGTGTATACATAAAAGACTTCGCCATATTTAAGGGCGAATTAATGGTGACTTATAACCATAAAGCCATAACCAGATAAAACAGCTGATCGAACCTGCCTTAAGGAAATCAATGTAAGCGAGTTAGCGTTATGGTATGGCACCATTAATCGATTACATTGATTTCCATAAGGCAGGTTCGATCAGCTGTTTTATCTGGTTATGGCTTTATGGTTATAAGTCACCATTAATTCGCCCTTTAAAAGAAAAAACACGGAAAGAGTAAACAACTTGAAGAAAATGTAAGGAAAATAAATAGTTTGTTTACGTGCGAAACTATTTAAATGTTAATAATTCGGCAAAAGTCTAGTTGAGGGGTCGACTGGTACTACGCTACCAAAAATATCGAGAGGTGCCAAACGATGCATCTTGACATCAGTATTAATAATCCGAAGGCGGAGAATAAAAATTTTAACTCGTTCAAAAGATGTTAACGAAAAAACGAAAAATAACCCGCGGGTCCCTCCGAAACCAGGGATGGTATCCAAAGCATTTTTGCGCAGAACACCTTTCTGCGTTGGAGGCCTTGTTGTTGTTGTTGTAGCAATGCTTCGCCCCACCTAACAGCTGCGACCGATCACAAATTGTCATCAATATCCTCTAACGGGAGTCCGAGGAAACTTGCTGTTTCAACAGGGGTGGACCATAATGAAAGGGGTGTTAGAGGCGTTGGTTCCACATTACAATTAAAGAGATGGTTGGTGTCATGTGGGGACAAATTGCAAGCGGGGCATACATTTTGTATGTCGGGGTTGATTCTGGATAGGTAAGAGTTTAACCTGTTACAGTATCCAGAACGAAGTTGAGCTAGAGTGACTCGCGTTTCCCTGGGGAGTATGCGTTCCTCTTCCGCAAGTTTTGGGTACTGTTCTTTGAGCACTGGATTCACCGGGAAATTACTGGCATAAAGGTCTAACGCCTGTTTGTGGAGTTCACCAAAGACCTGCTTGTGTTTTTTGCTTCATACGGCTGTTCTCAGGTGCCGTATTTCCTCAAAATGCTTACGGAGATGACTCCTTAAGCCCCTAGGCGGTGTTGGCTCATAAATCAGATGTCTGTTGGTATGCTCAGGTTTCTGGGTATTCTACAGAAACTGTTTGGTTAGCATCCCATTTCTCTCCCTAATGGGGAGTATTCTCGCCTCATTATGTAGATGGTGTTCTGGGGACATAAGAAGACAGCCCGTGGTGATTCTGAGAGCAGTATTTTGGCAGACCTCTAGCTTCTTCCAGTGGGTAATTTTTAGGCTGGGCGACCATATAGGGGACGCGTAGCACGCAATCGGCTGTCCAATTGCTTTGTATGTGGTAATGAGCGTTCCTTTGCCTTTTCCCCAAGTACTGCCAGCAAGGGATTTGAGGATTTTATTACGGCTCACACCCAAGATTTTGGGGTGTAGGACAGTCGGTAGCGTAGTGCCATCGACGTGGATGTTCAAAATGGTCGACATTTGGGACGTCCATGTTGTAAATAAGGTCGCGGAAGATTTAGTCGGTGATAATGCCAGGTTTCGCGAGGCGAAAAAACTGGAGAGATCGGGGAGGTAGCCGTTTATTCTGTTGCAAAGCTCATCGATCTGTGGGCCTTGGCCTGTGGCCATTATTGTGCAGTAATCTGCGTAGGAAACGATAGTAACTACTTCTGGTGGCAAAGGTAGCTTAGATATGTAGAAATTAAACAAAAGTGGGGATAGGATACCACCCTATGGCACCCCTTGTTTAATTCTGCTTGGTTTTGATGTTTCATTTCTAAATTGCACCGATGCCTGCCGACCACCCAGGTAATTTGGGGTCCACCTTTTAAGACATGGGGGAAGGGTAGACCCTTCCAAGTCTTGCAGTAACGTGCCATGGTTGACCGTATCAAAAGCTTTTGATAGGTCTAGCGCAACGAGTACTGCTCTATGGTCGGGGTTTTGATTTAAACCTCAATTTATCTGGGTGCTGATGGCATTTAGCGCGGTGTTGGTGCTATGGATTTCTCTAAAGCCATGCTGATTACAGGCTAGCTGCAAATTTGCTTTGAAGTAGGGAAGCAAAATGGCTTCAAGCGTCTTTGCTACTGGCGATAGGAGAGATATCGGGCGATACGACTCTCCTATGTTAGCTGGTTTCCCAGGCTTTAGTACCGGGACCACCTTGGCCATTTTCCATTTTTCGGGTATGACAAAGGTGGAAAGAGCCAGGTTGAAGACATGTGCTAAATATTTGAAACCCTCTTTCCCTAGGCTTTTAAGCATCGGCATGCCTATGCCGTCTGGCCCACTGATTTGGATGGTTTAGTATGACCGATGGCATCCTCAACCTCTTTGGCGGTGATGGTAATTGGTGACGCGCTGAATTTATGTTTGTGTGCGTGTCTGCTGGCCCTCCGTCTATCTTTTTCGACCGTAGAATGCATTATATATTGTCGGCAGAAGGCGCTCGCGCATTTTTTCGCACCCGACAGCACTTTATCGCCAAAGGCGATGGAAACTTTGTCATTGTGCCTAGACGGATTCGATAGGGACTTTACGGTGGACCACAGTTTACCTACACCGGCAGAGAGGTTACAACCGCATAGGTGCTCCTCACATTTCGCCCGCTTGTGTTCATCCACAAGCAATCTGATGCGTTGGTTTATATCCCTTATTTGGGGGTCGCCGGAATCGAGCTGTCTTATAAGGTCACGTTCTCTCGCTAAATTTGCGGCCCCCGCCGGGAAGTGGGGCCGAATTTCGGGAATTCTACCGGTGGGAATGAAACGTGCCGAGGCGGATTCAATGACCTTGCGGAAAGCAGGCTCCCCTTGGCTGGAATCAATCGGGATAGGGAGGGCAGCAAAGCGATTGTCTGTAAAGGATTTGTATTCGTCCCACTTTCCTTTTTTGAAGTTTATGAAAGTGCGTTTTTCTGTGACGATGAAGTCGGCGGTATGCTCGAGCGAAATAAGTATGGGCAGGGGGTCGGATGCCAATGTTACCATCGGCTGTCAGTTGACGCTGTTTACGAGTTCTGCGTTCACGATTGAAATATCCGGCGTACTGTGACAGCTTCCTACCATACGTGTGGGGGCGTCTCCGTTTATTGTGCAGAACGCCGTTTCTTCTATTTGATCCGCCAACTTCTCACCCCTGCTGTCCGCCCGCAAGTTTGAATGCCATAGATCGTGATGGGCATTGAAATCGCCTAAGATAATGCGATTATTGCCAGTGAGTAAGGCGCTGGGGCAACAGGTAGCAGGAGGGATGTAGATGCTTATGATTTCTAGGTTTGAATCGCCTGACCGGACAGATAAGCCTTGACGTTGTAAGACACTGTCCCTGCGGTCGATGCCGGGATCAAATACATATATGATATTACACAGAGTGGTGTATGATAAACGCGAGGCCGCCTCCATTTCCGCTCTCGCGATCTTTTCTGTGGACAATATACCCACAACAGGTCTGCAGTGCAGATCTTGTTGTCAGTTTAGTCTCTTGAATCACAGCAATGCGGATGTTGTGCCGCTTCATGAAATCGACTATCTCCGCGATCTTCCCAGTTAATCCATTACAGTTTACCTGCAGAATTCTGAAGTGCATAGGGGGAGACGTGGCCACTCTGGGAGTAAGTGACGGGTGACTACGCCTGGGTTGTTGAAGGCTAGGACGTAACTGCTGTTGTGGTCCTGGGACTGAACGTCCTTGGGTAAGCATTGGGGTACCCGGTGTATTTGGGTATGCGGCTGGCAACATGGCGCAATGAACCCCGTCGAGGGGTTGCCGTCACGGAGACCAGAACATCTAGGAAAGTGGCACCGTCCATGGCAGGAGCTGCATTGGGCGGATGTCGCAAACATATATATTCTGTGCTGGCAAACGGTGCAAAGGGAGGTAGGGACTAAGAGTATATTTCCCTGACCTACACAATTGCTGGTGGAAAAGACGGAGGGGGGGGGGGGGGGGGGGGGGGGGGGGGGGGGGGAAGACGGGGGCAGGGGCTGATGCTCGGCATTGTTCCCGACTCTGCTACGGAGATTGTAAGTATGAGTGGGAGCAGCCGTAAGAGTTGGTGGCGCCTTGGGGCGCGAGCAGCAGCGGGTAGTTGTTGTGGCTTGCTGAGCAGCGGGGCTGCTGGAAGGTAGTGGGGGCGTTAAGGCACAGACTACGGGACGTCCTAGGGCGTGAACAGCAAGGAGCCACAATAGATTTACAGAAGTTACGTGGACGTCTGGTTTTGGGATCTAGCCCAGAACAACCTGTCCGATGCAACCATCCCTTACACGAGACACACTGACAAGAGTATGACCGTCCTAAGAGGATTCTTTTCCGGCAGATGCAGCAAAACTATTTCTCAGGACCTGGGTCAGGAGACGGACCCGGATTAGGTTCGATACCTTCCCGGAGCAAGAGAATATGGAGCATTCCCGCTGCAAGGAGCTGCTGGGAGGATGAAAATTTGTGGGAGGGACGCAAAAATTAAATGGGGTTACACGAAAATGGCAGTCCTTGGTCGGGAAAAATCCCGAGGCGCTCCGATACATAGAACCGACGGCCTTGGGAAGCAGTTGAAGGCCTTCGGCCGCGTTTATAAAAAATTACCCTGGGTGGGTCCAACACTGGTTTGGACCCCAAAACTATATCCGCGCAAAACACTTATGTTCACAATTTTTTTGTGGGTACAACAACATTACAACAACCACATGAAAATCGCCAAATTTAACTGCAAATATATCCGGACAGAGATAAAATTTTTCTTTTCCGCCTTCGAGTTATTGCTCTCGAGGTCAATACGCGTCTTTTGACACCTCTCTCAAGCGTATTAGCAGTCGACCCTTCAACTAGACTTTTACCAATAATTCTATCAGTATTTTCAATTATTGTGTAGGTTTCTTCTTCTTATTTTCAACAAAGCAGATGTTTTATATTAGTACTACCAGGGGCCCTATTTGCTAACTGTGAGCTTTAAAGTGTACACAAGGAATTGTGTAAACTTTGAAATTCTGATTCTGTAAAGCAAAACACTTAAAAAACTTCGCGAGTTTCCTTGACAGGCAGTGTACACTATTGTGACAGTCAAAACTCATACGCACTGTTGCAGAATGACTTTTTTGTTTTCATGGCGTTTGATAAATATTTTCTCACTGACATAAGACTTTTACATTCAGCGCTCATTCAGCAAAACAATGTCCACAATACTTTAAGGAATCGCATGAAAATTTAAAGTGTAAATTGTGTGTGCAAATGAGCATTGTACAGGTCTACAAGTAGGATATGTAGCAGCACGCACATACACAGCCACGCTCACCTGATAAAATGCTTGTTCTTGTTCGTTTTTTTTGTACTGTTGTACTTCTTAGGGCCAAACAAAGTTTAGTAGCTGCTATCGAAAACTGCTTAAAATTTTTTTTCTTATATTACAAAGAAATATACTTATTTACTTTCAAACGAGCACTTAATTACATCTGTCTTTAATAACCATATATTTTGGACAATTTTAATTAACAAATTGTGATACTTTTTTACGGGGACGATTGCTAAAACACGACCAAAACCGTCGGGGGAGGTACTAATAGACGCGTTTTTGCCTCGCTTCCAATAATTCGAATACTTTTTCTCTTCGGACTATTGACAACAGGACAAAACGCGTCTATTCATTTTTCTTTCCGCTTTTTTGGACGGGTTATTGCAGTCGACCTCGGTTTCAAACTGTTTTTCGCGGAGAACTTTTGAACGGGTAGAACAACTTAACTCCCGTGTTTGTATTCTTAATACTGAAATAACTACGCGTCCTCAGATACCCCAATTGAAGACTTTTTTATAATTTTCTGAAGGACCCACATGGGTGCACTTAAAATTTCCTACTAAATTCGTTAAAAGAAATTTACCATCACAGCAACCCATATCTGATATTTCGATCCCTTTTTTGTTTCCCTGTGTCGCTTTCGACGAAGCAACCCCGGTAATTTTGACACTTCGTTCAGTGTCAAAACTCATGTTCCACGCAGGTTCCACTGGGTTCCACGCTAGTTTGACACTGACCGAAGTGTCAAACTGCCGTGTGTTAGAAAGGGAAAGAAATTGTTTCCCTCTCATACATATCATACTTGTAAACCTATACAATGCAAATGAGTTTTCAATAACGCAAGGTGCACATGAGGTTACGCGTTGTTGCTGTAATGGTGCTTCGCCCCATCCAATAGGTGCGACCAAGGACGCAACAAATTATATGGGGCTACACTGGAAAAATCCCGAGTCGCTCCGGTACATAGAACCGGCTGCCTTGGGAACGCGTATTAGACGTTGCAGGCGAAATCTGTACGTTTTGATGTCGAACACATGTACTTGAATGGGGAGCTGCACACGAGGCGGAAGCTGCATGAAAGCGACAAAGCATGAAAGTTTCATGTAGCTAAGCGTACAGCAATGTTGGTCGCTGAGCGTACGTACGCTTGAAAAAAAGGAAGAACAAGATGTTTGTTTACATTTTTTTGAATGCAAATTTGTGTAATAAGTTAAAAAATGTTATTTTAGTTAATAAAAGTGCGTGAAAGGTATATTACCAAAGCGAAAATGAGTATTCAACACCACAAAAGCTTGGTTATACATTGTTGGAGCGATTAAAAGGCTAAAAAGTTTTGGAAACTAGAAATCACTTTTTTTTCTAGTCCGCGGTGGTGTAAAGCTGCCTTTCGTAATTAACAAAGGCACGGGGATGCAAACAACTTTTAATACCTATTTTCCTTTGGTTTCGGGGACGGATATACCTGAAGAAATTTAATTTCTTATTTTTTTCAATAGTTGTTTGCTTTTTGTAGCGACGCTCGAAAGTAGCTTCGTGTATAGATCTTGAGGCGTAGAGAAATCGTAGCTACGTGTCATATCTTGTACGCGTCCTAACGGAACCCTATACGATACATTGTTATCGATTAATGGTGCCTTAACCTAAAAATCGTGAAAATATCATAAAAATGAAAACGCAAAAAATTACAAACATATTCCACAAAAAATTAGCCTCCTAGTCATAACGTATCCAAAACAATGAATAAAATCTACAAAAAGTTATTAAATTCACCAACTGAAGTAAAGATTGCCCATAAAAACAGCTGAACTTTTGTTTACATGCGCAATGGGCAATCGTGTGTGTGTGATTTGTTAGGTTAGTCGAATCAGCTGATATAAGGTTACCGATACGCATGATGGAATTATCGAAGGTGGCGCATTGCGCATGAAAACATTAGTTCAGCTGTTTTTTATGCGCAATTATTACGTCATTTTCCTTTAGCTCTTGTTTTTTATCTCCTTATTTCGCTATAGCAGTCAAGTGTGGCGTAGTTGCGCAGAACGAAGCAATTTTGAACTCGTGAATGCGCAATCTGGGTAGTTGATTTGTTGTGACCGATACGGTTACCGATAACGCACCAATGTCTACAGCTTTAGAGAATTGACCCCCAGCTCTCATTTCTCGTTAAATGAACCAGATACGAAGAGAGGTTTATGCCTCATTCTGTTTGACGATATTCTCCAAAACGATCATTGTTCGTATGTTCGTATTTTGAATTTCAATGCGATCGACAAACCGATAACAGCTGACTATTAGGCAAGGTGCACACGAGGCTACGCGTGATAGACGCTGCAGGCGAAATTTGTACGCTTTGATGCCGAACACATGTATTTGAATGGAGAGCTGCATACGAGGCGACAGCTGCATGAAAGCGACAAAGCATGAAATTTTCGTGTAGCTAAGCGTAAAGCAATGTTGGTCGCTGAGCGTACGTACGCTTGAAGAAAAGGAAGAACAAGATGCTTGTTTACATTTTTGTGTATGCAAATTTGTTTAATTTGTCAGGGGTGGGTGTTCCCCGCGTTGGGCTGATGTCACCTTTTTTTTTTTGTCCAACCAATTATTTGGACCGCTCGAATATGTGTGTCCAAATAAGGTCGCAAAGATGGGTTTAGGCGCAAACATTAGCGTGCTGTGGCTGGCTATCACGTATAAACAGGCCACCTGGAATAACGGCCAGGAAGGCATAGGGCATCGAGTGGTTGGATCTGAAGGAGAAAATATCAGTGGTCCATCCACATGTAGCATAATAATACAAACCTCATACATGCCTGCAATTCGCCATCCATAGCTGCACGCTAATGTGTATATCGACCACGCTCGAACACAAAGGCATCCAACAAAGTGCTATAGGCCACAGAACTAACAAATAGTAATCAAACGGCCTAATATTGGTGCGACGAGCACCAAAATATGCACAATTATATTCAATTTCATTTTTTTGTATTTATTTTTTGATACCGGCTTTGTTTTGATCTGCGTTTGCTTTCATGGTGATCTGTCACAAATGTCAAAACTCGAGTGACATCAAAACGAACAGAACTCAACGAAAGGAAGAGCTTTTGGTAGAAGGTTGCCGTATGCCAATTCTTATATAGTAATGCCGGGATTACAGCAACAATAAATATGCTAGGTCATAATCCGCAGGCGATTAGCGGATAGAGAGTAATAACGATTAACGTTATACGAATAGGAAGAGATAAAAGGGCTGAACATAGGGGCAGAGGATATTAGTATCAAAGTAATCGTCACGGCATAAGACCGCGCCGTAGTTGTGAAAAGTTTTATTTTAATTGTGTTGTCTGTGACCTAATTTTTTAAATTTTTTCGCACACACTGGTTCGCACAAAGTGTTAGCCTGCAGCAAAAGAGTGGTGCTACCGTGGGAGCAGAAGGTTGCTGAAGGAAGGTGAGCAGGGATTTTTCTAGGGATAGATAGTTAGACATACGTGTGAATATATGTACATATATACGTATGTAGGATCATAGGAGTAAATGTATTGCTAATGTTATCCGAGCTTTGTTCATAATTAAAATTTTGAAAAAGTTAAAATTTTAATATTAGCGTTTTGAAAAAAATAATTTTGTTTATATATGTTTTGATCAGACTACAATCTAATTGGTAATATTGAGTTTCCTTTTTAAATCATAGTGTTTGACGATATAACCTTTATTAAATAAAAGTTATTTTTTCGAGTTAAATATAAAATATATGTAATATATGTACATGTGGGCGAACGTATGTACATATCTGTCTGTAGGAATGAAATAAAGTAGTCCGAAAGCGTAATTATAATATTTTGTGTCGTAGGGAGTACAGATACGTTTAATTCTGGCCTACCTACAAGTAAAGGGAAGTGGCTAAAATTTGATTTTTATATATTGATAGCTACGGCGAAGTGTAAGTCCGAAAATCGCATATTTTTTTGTTAATAGATTCTGATAAAAAAATCATTATAGTATGTCCCGGATCTTTTCAGCGCGAGAGGCGTAGATGGCACAACTCGCTGTAAGTCTTAATTTTTAAGCTATTATCGTTTACATATATGTACAGATATCCTTATACCGATGCGGTTAATTTTAAACGGCGACACGATAAAAAGCATATTTTCAACATTTTTATACATATATATTCATACGAAGTACGGAAGTTAGAATTTTCATACATATAAAGTCGGCCAGTAACCCAGAAAAACCCCGTTGTGAATGCCGTTATTTTTTTCTACATATGCCTTTTTGCGACGTAGCCCGAACACCGCTACCAAACAAACATAAATCTGGTTTTATTCAACGCCCTCAGGACTTATACCCAAGGATTACAACTTTAATTAACTTTTGCGTAGTGAGGTTTAATTTATTTCTTTAAGCCGTTATTATGTTGGTGTAAATCGTTTTTTTGTAAGATTAACATATGCGCACACGCGAACCATCCTTTAAATGCATATAATCAAAGTTTGAGCATTTAAAGTTTTTTTTTGATAGCAAGTAAAATAATTTTGTTTTAGAACACCCTATTGTACTCGATAGAGGAGAAGCAAACGCTTTGTGACGAAGCTTTATATTTATAGCGCCCAGGTTGTGGGACATGCTAAATTTATAATTTTATAACTTTTCGCGTGTGAGCATGATGATAATGCAGTCACAGTAGAGTGGTTCAAATTAAATTTTTTTTTTGTTTGATTGAGCCATATGACCGATTTTTTTGTGGTATATGGAATTTTATGTCAGGTCAAATTTTTATACATGTTTTGATTTTTTTGTGGCTTCTTTACAAAGCGAGTCTGCCCAAAGCAATTATTTGAATGTTCGCATATATTTTGTGAGGTACCTATATATAAATACTTAGATACATACATACATACATTGGTAGGGATACAACCACCTTATAGAGCTCTAGTAGGTAGGATCCCCTAACCTTATTGAATTTTTTTTTGCATTTTTGGTTTATACATATAGGCTTAACGGCAGGGCGGTTTGTCTAAATCCGTGAATACACAAAATTATTTATATGTAAGAGACGTTAGTGTGTAAAATGTTTTATTGTATAAATTTTTATTATTTGAATAATATTTTAATGTCATTAGTCCCGAAATGATGAGTTAAATGCCTTTTTTGGGCGGGTTGTGAGGATGGCAGGATGAAGAGGTAAGTGGAGGGGATGGAGCGTGGCAAGAAGGAGCCTGCTAGAGTTAGGGTACCTGAAGCGAGCGGTCCAAGGCAGGACGGGCTTCTTAGGGTTTGAGGGTGTGTGGGAAAAGAAAGGTGAACGAAGAGGAGATATGAGTATGTGTCCGTCCGGCTCTTTCTAAAAGGCTAAGTGCTACTCAGCAGTACACTAGCGAAGTTTTCGTTTTAGTTTGGGCACCATATAAATATTGTCACGTACACCTACTTTTGGCTCTTTGGGTTACCCTTGACTAGCTCAGTATAACAATGGGTAGTGGTTCTTAACCCTACCCCAAAGAGCCGGACGGACACATACTCATATCTCCTCTTCGTTCACCTTTTTTTCCCCCACACAC
This sequence comes from Eurosta solidaginis, assembly GCF_040869045.1. Lineage (NCBI taxonomy): Eukaryota > Metazoa > Arthropoda > Insecta > Diptera > Tephritidae > Eurosta > Eurosta solidaginis. Next base: position 116,014,805 of record NC_090319.1, on the reverse strand, counting down.
CTTCAAACCCCAAGAAGCCCGCCCTGCCTTGGACCGCTCGCTTCAGGTACCATAACTCTAGCAGTCTCCCCCTTTCCACGCTCCATCTCCTCCACTTACCTCTTCCTGACATCCTCACAACAACAAAAGTTATTTATCTCATCATTTCTGGTCTAATGACATCAAAATATATTCATATAATAAAAATTTATACAATAAAACATCTTACGCACTAACGTCTCTTACATATAAATAATTTTGTATATTCACGGATTTAGACAAACCGCCCTGCCGCTAAGCCTATATGTATTGGTATTTGTATTTTAATTGTTTTATATTGCTAGTCGGTAAAAGGCATAAAATAGGAACAATTTAAACTTGAAACTTAAAGCTAAGGACTATGGCTAAGACAAGGTTACAATAAATAATATATTTAATAAATAAATAAATAAACGAATGATAAAGTACATTTGCTTAGAAGAAATCAGTATTTTAATTGTCTAGTTTATTATAGAAACTTGTCAATTCTTTATTGAAGAGCAGAGCATTGCTTATAAGCCTAAGTCTAGAAGAGAGCGAGTTCCAAAGACGTATGGAAGTAATGAAGAATTGGCGATCAGATATTAGCATACGATGTCTGAGGTGGGTAAGGAGAACAGATCTAGACGACTGGAGAAAATTTAGCCTCCGATACAGGTAGTCAGGTTCCTCCCTATATATTAATTTATGTAGCGTAGTGAGCGTTTTAAGTTTAATAAGGTTATCGAAAGAAATGTTTAGCAACCTGTAAGCATGATGAGAGACGTGGTCAAGTCTTTTCAACCCATAGACGTATCTAGCAATGTTGTTATAAACAACATTAAGTTTCCTATTACATACATAGTCACAATTAAAGTAAATCTCACAACCATAAAGGAGCGTTGCTGTTAAGTACGCTTTTGTTATTAGTAGATGAATATGTAACGGAGTAAAATATTTTGTAAGCCAGAGTGTACGAAGCATCCCATACACTTTTCCCACTGTGCGGAACATGTGATCTTTCCATGTCAAGGTTTTGTTAAAAACTACACCTAGATTTTTTGCCGTGTCAACGTATTCTATAATAGTGTTGTCTAAAATTAAATTTTCCATTCCACTTTTATCTAGTGACCTTTTATGAATGACTATACATTTCGACTTCTTAGGGTTAAGACATAAGCCGTGCATAGAAGCCCACGTACCAATTTGACACAAATCGTAATTTGAGTTATTAATACACGAACTGGTACGATCACTAGGACAGCATATATACAATTGTACGTCGTCAGCATAAATGTGAATATTACAATACTTGAGAATACCAGGCAAATCGTTTATATACAAAACATATAGCAGGGGACCAAGGATTGAGCCTTCTGGGACGCCTCTTAAAACACTGACGAAGTCAGACTTTCTCCTACCAACACTTACTGCCTGAGTTCGGTCGGCCAAATATGATCCGATTAGGACTGTTGCACAGTTGGAGAAATTAAATAGGTTGTCCAGCTTCGTGCAGAGAACGGTGTGATCGACCGAGTCAAACGCTTTTGAATGGTCGAGAAGAGTTAGGAAAGCAGTAAAATTTTTGTCAAATTGTTCTCGAATATCCTCTATCACCGATAGGAGTGCCGTTTTACAGCTAAGATTTGACCTTAATCCAGACTGGGAATCTGTGAGAAGGTTATTATCGTGCACATAAGTATTTATGTGGCAATGCAAAATTCGTTCGACGACCTTGGAAAGGAAAGGCAGAATAGCTATAGGTCTAGATTCCTTGTTTTGCTTGGTGATTGGGATTACCTTAGCAACTTTCCAACATTTGGGAAATACACAGGACGTCAGCACAGAGTTAACCAAGTAGGTTAATTGGGGAAGGATTTTAGGAAGAATTATTTTTAAAAATTTCGGACATATACCATCGAACCCCATATCATTATACTTTACTGAAAGAATGGCTTGAACGACATTACAATAATCGACACTAGCAAACTCAAGAGGACAAAAATCAACATTAGCGCGAATACAATAATTGTCAGCACATATATTGTCAGTTGAGATTGGCAGATTTAAAAAATTTATATTTATCTCGTTAATGTCTACATCAGGGAGGACAGAAATATCACATTTGGATTTTCCGATACCAATATCTTTAATCGACTTCCAGGTTTCCTTCGAACTCAAAGCAGCACTAAACTTGTCATTATAAAATTTCTGCTTAGCTGACCTAATGGCTTTGTTTGCAGCGATCCTAGCTGCTTTGAAGCAGTTGTGAGCCTCCAGGGTTTTGTATCTTTTCCATCGTGAGTAAGCAAGATTACGCTGGTGAATTAAGTGTTTTAGATTGGCACTAAACCAAGGGGTATTATTGTGTGTAGCAGCTTTGAGTTTCACTGGCACATGGTTGACGAAAAGCCTTATAATATGGTTCTTTAGGAATGATGCCTGATCATCGACCGATGTCAGCGTACGAATCAAGCTCCATTCGACCGACTCCACCGGTGCATTAAGGGAACTGTAATCTATGCTTCAAAAATCACGATACGTAAAGGAACATTGGATGTGTGACGTTTGAAAGTTGTAACTAAGAAATATCAGATCGTGTTTTGAAAAGCAAGATGCAGACAATTGATCCTAGTGGAGCAATTTCAGGGGATCATTCACAAATAAAAAAATAAGTTAAGTTAAATTTAAGGGAAAAATTCCAAGACTCCATACTTAGCTTTAGAGTTGAGTCGAGGAGAAGGTTGGAGTTGAAATCCCCAGCGATGATTATATTATCATAGCTTATAAGTAGAGGCTCGAGAAATTCAATAAAGCCAGAGAAGTCAACTCCACGATTAGGTCTGTATGCACAGCCGATAAGAAGCCTTTTATTATTTACATAGAACACGTCTACGAACACATATTCGACAGAATCACTTGGACTAGCATTGCAAAAAGTTTACAGGATAAACTTCTTTTAGCATATATAGCAACACCACCACCATGACCACGTCCATCAGCCCTGAAAAGTTGATATCCATTTAGTTGCACCAAATCATTTTTGTGACATGAAGAAAACCAGGTTTCGGAAACCTCAGATATGAATCTCAATTCATCCAGCTTTTTATATAGGCTTTGCGCATTGAGATGGATGACTTTGAGCCCTTTAGTACGTTTGCTGAATACGCGCAACAGTGTATGTAAGCAGTCTTTGGAACTAGTCAACCTATAGTCTAGGACCATCACTATCTATGGGATATAAAGAATGCTCTGCGATGCGTAACAATAAAGACAACATAAATGAATGTTTACAAGTATGATAGGGAGAGATAAAGACGGAAACGAAGAGACGCAAAAACTTAAGTAATATACCATACATAGAAATTAATTTATTGATCATTATTCGTTGGCGCCTCATCGTCGCGAAAGGAACTAGCGCTTTCTTCGCCGGTATTCTCAAGACGCTCTAGAAAATCCAAGCTATGTATTGCTTCAGGGCTGGCGTTGGCTGTTCGTCCGATATGTACCAGACCCTTCTTAGAAAAAACCGCTACTACCTTCCTTTTCTTCTTTAGACGGCTCGCTGCCTTGAAGATCGCATAGTTTTGCGTGGACAGCGAAGCATTTACATAAATCGGAGCATTTGAATTTATGCCCACATGAACTAATTGCAGACCCTTGATGTTTGGATTGTTTTGGCGCCTAAAGGTGCCTATACTTTTTAGCAATTTGTTTCTGTCTGTCGGCGACTGAAATTTGATTATTACGGCCGGATATGTTATGCTGTTGTCTAGTTTCATTATAGGAATTGGTTGCAATCTAAGAGTGGAACAGAGGTGATGAAAGAGACTTGTTAAGTTTTCTCCTTCCTTAAAGGGAATTCCGTGTACACGGACTTCACTTGCGGCAATATGGCTCTCTTGCTTTGACGCATTGTTTTTGAGTGTTTTTACTTCCTCTTCGAGATAACCAACGCACTCGAACACGCTCTCCAGCTGAGTAACTCTTGCATTAAGCTCACTGACCTCATTCTTCAGCACCACAAATTTGTCTTTTAGTTTTTTGCATACGAATTCAATGAGCCTTTTTTCCGAGTCCAAAATTTGCTTAGCAATCAAATCATTGAACTCAGAAAATCGCTGATCCATGCTTTGCATTAAACTAGGAGATAAGCCGCTGATCCGTTGCACCTTTTTGGCGCTATCAACCTCGTTATTAAGGTCGTCACCTCGACGCTTACCATTGACTGGATCCATGGTGTTCGAAAAAAACGGGCCAAAAATAATGCTCGAAGAAACTGGGTGGCAGCTCTAACGCAGCTTAGATTATTATGACGCAAACCACAAAATAAAGCTTGAAGCACAAACAAACTTCAGTGACTATAAAACTTTTGGCGGGAAGATACACAGTTGATGAAGGTGGCAAAATAAATCAAGTCGACTGACAACAACAAAGCAGGAGCACCAATCGCAATATGCTGCCAAGTTAGTAAAGTTGAATTGGAGATCACCTGCACAGATGATCATATTTTCCACAGATAAATGTCAAGTTTGTTAATTTTTAGAAGAAGGTTGTAAGAATTAAGACTCACAATAAACAATAAATTTGAAAATTTAAAGAAAAGCAAAAATTACTTTAGCTTTCACACACCAGGGTTGCCACGATCGACCAAACCAAAAATGCAAAAAAAAATCTCAATAAGGTTAGGGAATCCTACCTACTAGAGCTCTATAAGGTGGTTGTATCCCTACCAATGTTATGTATGTATGTATCTAAGTATTTATATATACGTATCTCACAACGAAAATTCAAATAATTGCTTTGGGCAGACCCGCTTTGTACAGAAGCCACAAAAAAATTAAAACATGTATAAAAATTTGACCTGACATAAAATCGGTCATATGGCTCAATCAAAAAAAAAAAAAAAAAAAAATAACTTAAAATTGAACCAGTCTACTGTGACTGCATTATCATCATGCTCCCACGCGAAAAGTTATAAAATTATAAATTTAGCATATCCCACACACTACCTAACCCAGGAACGTTAACCTATGCTCCAAACCCTCTGTTTGCAAAACCTTTCGGGTGTCATGCTATCCGAACTCCCGCAAATTAGCACATCGTTATAGATATGAATTTATGATAAAGATTAGTCCTATTTATATTTGAAATTTTTTTTGAAAATATTTGAGAATAATTCGTGCCGTTTAGCACTCATAGTACGGCCATAGATGTTCTACTTTTTTTTATACGAATTTTAATCTAACTACAGGGTTCCAGATAGTCAGTAAATTTTCTATTATTCTGTTTTGGGATACACTACAAATAATTTCTTTTATATGAACAATACACCACCTGCACATAACACTCGAGCTAAACCAAAGATTGCAGCCGTGGCATCTAATGACCCAAACGTGAAGAGGATGCCTCATTCCTAGATTTCGCAGGGGCGAAGAGTAGTGCGGATTAAACGGGACAAAGATGGAACCAAAAGCGTGACACCTACGACAGGCAGTAAAACCGGGACGATGCCCAAGCAGAACACCGGAGCACAGGTAACTCAATCCGTGCTCGTACGTCCACCCTTATTATCTTTCCCGCGCCCGCCACCTTTCCATAATTTTTCGAATCATGCCACAGCCCAGCGACCTAAAACCCAGCACATACGTGACGAAGTTGCACCTATGATTAAAGAAATAATGGGTGAAGCGAAAGAGGCCCTTTTAGGGGAAATGAGAATCAACATGCAGGAGATAATGAATAGTTTGCGAAACTCAAACGGTGAGATGGGAGCTATTGGTGGAGGAAATAGAGCGCGTGTTCCATACAAGCGAAGGAGGCACAACATTAGCAGTGAGTCCATGGAGTCGAGGCGGTCGATTCCTCAAAATGGAATTGTCGATGAAAATGTCGATAGCAATGGCAATAGAGATAATAGAGATACCCTTACCCATGTAAGGCCTGCGGTGGGTCCCTTGCCGGCGTTCACAGCACAAATACATCATCGTCAGATCCAAGCAGAACAACCAGCTAGGTATAATTCGTTCTCGGAAAGCGTCCCAATCTAAAATCAAGTTAGAACCCTACATCGACGTATATTTTTCTTCAAATGTGGAAAGTCGGATGTTATAACACCTAAATGTCCCGTATGTAACGTGACGGGAAACGCGAAACGGAACGCGATGACGGCGCGGGTGTCGCGCTCCACACAATCCCCGCAAGAATAGATGCGTCAACCAACACACCCACAGATTTTGAAGATACCATAGGTGAAAATGAACAGGTCGCAGAAAAATTTAAAGTTAATCAAAACCCTGATGGACAGAAAAATGGAAACAGCAAAAATACCCTTAACCGTCCAGTTACGCTTTCGCTTGAGGAGCATTTGCGAAGGTATCGAGAAGCTCGCGAACGAATTTTTGCCGACAGTGTGCTGCTGGGTCGACGGATGGTATCGCGCAGGATACAAAAGGCCCGAGAACGATTTCAACGAAGAAATCTTGTGCGTCGGGAAGTTGTGGCCACGGTTAAGAGAGAAGGGCGAAATGACCCGCGAGTATACGCAGATATAGAGGTAAAGGGGATGAAATTGCGCGGATTGTTGGATACGGGGCCATCGGTTAGTATTCTAGGACGGGGATGTCGCGAGCTAGTTAACAATGTAGGGGTATCTATTGAAAGGTTTATTTCAAGTGTCACGACGGCAGGAGGTGCCGCACATACGGTACTGGGAAAGTTGACCGTACCTGTAAAATACAATAATTTGGAAAATAACATTACATTCTATCTATGTCCATACCTTGAGCAAAATATATATCTGTGGATTGACTTTTGGCGGGTATTTCAGCTAGCTCGGAGCATAATAGGGGTCGATGAGATTGATTTTTCGCGATTAGAGCAACAGATGGTGACAGTGGAAGATATATGCGAGCGTCGCATATTGCATGACTTAACCGCGGAACAACAAAAACGGTTGCAAGACGTCAAAGATAGTTTTAAAATATTTGAACAGGATGGACTTGGTCGCACGCCGCTCGAAAAACATTCCATCAAGTTAGTTGATGAAGCCGTGCCTGTGAAAGATCGGCATTATCCATTGTCCCCGGCAATGCAATCCATTGTTTATGCTGAAATAGACAAAATGTTAGATCTAGGAGTAATCGAAGAAAGCGAAAGCCCCTAGAGTAACAGAACTACTGTTGTTCGAAAACCTGGAAAAACCCGATTTTGTTTAGACGCGCGGAAATTGAATGCCTTAACCGTTAAAGACGCCTACCCGTTACAGAACATAGAAGGAATAATCAGTCACACCGCTGATACGCACTACATCAACAGCGTAGACCTAAAGTTCGCCTTTTGGCAAATAGTATTAGAGGATAAATGCAAACCATACACTGCTTTCACCGTCCCGGTACGTCCCCTGAACCAATTTGTAGTTATGCCATTCGGCTTATGCAATGCGGCGCAGCGGTTGTGCCGATTGATGGACCGCGTCATACCGCAGAGGTTAAAGTCAAATGTTTTTATATATCTGGATGATTTGCTCATCATTGCTCCATATTTCGACACACATTTGAAAACTTTGGAAGAAGTGGCTGGTTGTCTAAAAGGAGCAGGGTTAATTATCGGATTAGAAAAGTCAATGTTTTGTTTCAAAGAATTGCCATATTTAGGTTATATTGTAGGCGGAGTTATGTTAAAGACGGATCCCGAAAAGGTGAAGGCTATCCTAAATATTTCCTTACCGAAGACAGTGAAACAAGTTAGAAGTTTTCTGGGAACAGCTGGGTGGTACCGTCGTTTTATAAAGGATTTTGCAACGCTGGCTTCACCACTGACCGATACCTTAAAAAAATCTAACAAGTTCCAAATGACATCGCAAGCCATAGAGGCCTTTAATAATTTGAAAAAAGCGTTAACGAGCGCACCTGTACTACAGCACCCGGATTTTACAAAACGGTTTTGGGTCCAATGTGACGCCTCTGACTATGGCGTTGGCGCGGTGCTTTATCAAAAGACGGATGATAATGCTGAAAATTCCATCGCGTACTTCTCTCAGAAGTTAAACGAGTGTCAACGGAAATATAGCACAACCGAAACGGAATGTCTCGCGGCGGGGATGGCAGTGCAAAGATTTCGACCATACATTTAACTTATGCCATTTACCGTAGTGACTGACCATGCCAGTCTAAGTGGCTCATGTTACTTAAAGATCTGAGCGGAAGATTAGTGAGGTGGTCCCTGCATCTTCAAGCATTTAACTACAAAATCGAACATTGAAAAGGGTCGGAAAATGTAGTTGCTGACACTTTATCTCGCTGTATAGAAGATATATCACAACCGTTAATAGCAGGCATGGATACGATAGAATTCGAATCTGAGGAATACTTAGGGTTAATAGGTACGATTGAGAAAAATGCTGAGCGATTCCCCGATCTAAAAGTAGAGGACGGTTTTATTTTTAAGAAAATGCTAGCTAGGGATATCGAGTTGGAAGAAAGCCAGTGGAAGCTATGGGTACCGGCGGCATTAACATCGACGCGAATTGTGTTGAAACAGCCGCACATGGGGGAATTACCAAAACCTTGCATCGTTTGAAGCGCATGTACTATTGGCCTAACATGGTCGTACAAGTCCGGAATTTCGTCTGTGACTGCCAGGTCTGCAAGGAAAGTAAGCCTTGTAATGTAACTTTGAAGCCGGGTATAGAGTCAGAGGTAACCACGAAACGACCTTTCCAAAAAATTTATGTAGATTTTTTAGGCAAATACCCCAGATCTAAGAGTGGGAATACGTATATTTTTATAGTTGTGGATGTACCGAAATATTGACAAATTAAAAAAACCAATGAAATTTTAAACATTGTGTTTTATTTAACCACGGCCTTTAAGCTCATTATTATTAACATAACGTAAACGCATAAGGCTATAAAAATTACCAAAAATGTGGATAATTTCTCTAAGTTTACCTTTTTAAAGGCAGCAACGGCGACCAACGTCGTGAAATTCCTGACCGAAGAAATCTTTTACAAGTTCGGGGTACCGAAAACAATACATTCCGACAATGGGAAGCAGTTCACTTCAAAGCAATTTGCCCAAATGATAGAGACGTATCGCATCAAACATCTAAAAACCACCTTTTATTCGCCTCAGTCTAATGCAGCGGAGAGGGTCAACCAATCGGTTTTGGCCGCAATCCGCGCATACTTAAAAACAGACGACCGAGATTGGGATGTGTACCTACCGGAAATTGAATGCGCAGTGCACTCTGCCACGGGTGTATCGCCCTACTTTGCCCTATTTGGAATGCACATGTTCACCAGTGGTGCCGATTATGCTTTGGCCCGAAAACTTAGTTCACTTGATGACCTCGAATTGCTATCGCTGAACAATACTGATCGATTTCGGATTATGCGGGATAAAATTGAGGATAATTTACATGAGGCATATAAAACAAATGCGACCCGGTATAATAAAAGGATTCACGAAGTGCGTTTCGTACCCGGGCAGGAAGTATACAAACGGAATTTTGTGCTAAGCGACTTCAAAAATAATATTAACGCGAAATTTTGTAAAAAAAATTACGAAATGCAGGATAACTAAAGCACTTGGGAAGAACATGTACCTGTTAGAAACACTTTCTGGGCGTAGTTTCGGCGCCTGGCACGCCAAAGACTTAAAACAAGAGGGTCCTTTCCATTTTGATGTATCTCAGGCGATTAGGGTCAAGTCGTCCGGAGTTCAGCTAAAAGTACATCGTCGTGTTAGCTAACCTGCGAAACAATAGAAAGTAACCACAAAGTAAAGTCCTTTTATGGAAATTTCGTAGCTGTTGCGATACGTATCAAAACCGTTTAAGTTCTTTATAAGACAACTTCGGGAAAATTTAAGTTAGCTGTTTTTCTTTTGATAACCATTTAGAATAGCTCTTACAAATACTTACAGTTGTCTCTAATAGACAAATTTTAAGCGTTTTTCAAACTAAAATTTGTGAAATATTAAGCTACATTTTGAATAAGACAGTTTTTGTGTTGGACTTAATCATGTTTGGAAAAAAAAATCATATGGATATCATATGGAATTAGTCGATTTAAAAATGTATCCACTTTTTCAACAAAAACTAGCCTTATTTGACGTTTCCCTTTTGCAAATTTTTATAATACGATGTAGCAGAGTTCAATTCAGTTCAATATATATCACTTGAATGGGCCTAAGCAATTTTTGACTTACATTCACAATAGGACTCAATCGAATTTGAAAGAAAATCACGATTATTAAATCCATTTTGTTGATATTATAGACAATAATTGGGTGCATTTTTGTATATACTATGGACTGAAGCAACTTTGTTACGTGTCGACTAAATTTTATACTTCCCGTAAATATCCATTCGCCATATCGATGGCGTCATCATTCTGCCTGTTACTTCATATGCCCGGCATAGCTCCCGAAGCAGGAGACTGTGTCAAGGGTGGGTGTTCCCCGCGTTGGGCTGATGTCAACTATTTTTTTTTTTTTGTCCAACCAATCATGGTCGCAAACATGGGTTTAGGCGCAAACATTAGGGTGATGTGGCTGGCTATTACGTATAAACAAGGTGGCCGCCAGCAGGAAGTATCGAGTGGTTGGATCTGAAGGAGAAAATACCAGTGGTCCATCCACATGTAGCATAATAATACAAACCTCATACATATCTGCAATTCGCCATCCATAGCTGCACGCTAATGTGTATATCAACCACGCTCGAACACAAAGGCATCCAACAAAGTGCTATAGGCCACAGAACTAACAAATAGTACCCAAACGGTCTAATATTGGTGCGTCGAGCACCAAAATATGCACAATTATATTCAATTTCATTTGTTTGTATTTATTTTTTGATACCGGCTTTGTTTTGATCTGCGTTTGCTTTCATGGTGATCTGTCACAAATGTCAAAACTCGAGTGACATCGAAACGAACAGAACTCAACGAAAGGTAGAGCTTTTGGTAGAAGGTTGCCGTATGCCAATTCTTATATTGTAAAGCCGGGATTACAGCAACAATAAATATGCTAGGTCTTAATCCACAGGCGATTAGCGGATAGAGAGTAATAACGATTAACGTTATACGAATAGGAAGAGATAAAAGGGCTGAACATAGGGGCAGAGGATATTAGTATCAAAGTAATCGTCACGGCATAAGACCGCGCCAAAGTGGTGAAAAGTTTTATTTTAATTGTGTAGTCTGTGACTTAGGATAGGTAGGATGGGTTAGGTGGTAGCTACCCTGATAAGGATAGCTCACTTGGACAACACGAAGGTCCGTTGTGATACCACATACACCAAAAGTAACGGTGACTTAGATCTAGCTACTTAGAGAATCGTTGGGTAGCAACGATAAAGCTCCGAATGATACCGATCTCAACTTTGGATATATCCTCGGGAGATCCAAGTGAGTCGCAACCGAAGTACTTTCGCCTAGTTCTGGCAAAAGCTGGACAATCAAGCATAAAGTGATTTGGTGATTCCACCTCATTATCCTCCATACAGCTGCAGCAGGATGGAGTTTCCAGTATGTTGAGACGTACCGCATGGATACCCATGGGACAGTGCCCTGTCAAAACCCCAATGACCATTGATAGGTGAGCCTTAGTGAACCCAATTATTTCAGCAGACCTCCTGCCATCCACTTTTGGCCAGGAAGATCTTGCTACCCTGCAACACGTGGCATCCGCCCAACGTTTGTTGAGCTGATTCGGGCCCAGCTATGGAGGAGAAATCCACAGGCGGCCAGCAGGATCCCGAAATCCTTACAGCCATCTTCATCTGGTTCAGTTGTACCGATGCGGGCTAAGAGATCCGCTTGACAGTTACCCGGGATATCCCTATGGCCCGGGACCCAGATAATCTTAACTGTAAAATAATTCGATGCAATCGCAAGCGAGGTCAGGCACTCCCAGACCGCCCTCGATCGCACTGTAGTTAAGCTCAAGGCCTTGATAGCCGCTTGGCTATCAGAGTAGATGTTAAATTCCCTAACCGTAGTAGCGCTGGATAGCATTCCATCCACCGCATCCTTAATCGCAGCAATTCCCGCTGGGAATACACTGCAGTGATCAGCCAACTTAAACTTGCGGCTTAAATTTAACTCTTGACAAAAGACCCCCCCACCAACCTTTCCATCCAGCTTCAACCCATCCGTGAACAAGTTAACCGGTCCCATGCCCTAGATAATTCCTCTTCCCCACTCATCTCTCTCTGGAATAACTGGTATGAAGGTTGTATAGGGAGCAGTTATCGGCATACAGTAGTCCGTTCTGTCCGGGATGAAGTCGAAACTGGTAAGAAGGCTAGAGTGTCCGCGGTCAGAAAGTCCATATCCCATATCACGAAGCCTGACAAACGCCCTTGCCGCGGCCGCCTTTCCCGCAATATATACTGGGTATATGTTCAGCATGACGTGCAGTGCCAAGGTAGGTGTTGTTCTGAGAGCGCAACTGATACCGATCAGCGCCGTCCGTTGCACTGACACTAACATTTTTGAGGTGCTCGCTGTGTCCAGTGCTTTCCACCAGACCACCATCTCATAAAGCCAGTGTACTACTCCTGGCGAGAGTTCCCATCTCTTTCCGATAGCCCCTCTGCAGCAGTACAAGGCAATGGCGGCCTTCCTGGCGCGATCTTCCACATTGGGTCTCCAGGACAGTTTCTTGTCCAAAACAATCCCCAAATATTTAACCCTATCAGAAAGTACCAACGGTATCCCTCCAATCGAGGGAGTTCTGAAATCGGGAATCTTATATCTCCTTGTAAAAAGGACCAATTCCGTTTTTCCCGGGTTGATCTCCAATCCACATGATTCAGCCCACCTAGCCACAGTAACCAGGTAGCCCTGCAGAACATCGCGCACGGTGCCCAGAAATTTGCCTCTGACTAGGATAGCGAGGTCATCTGCATAGGCAACCACCCGACAACCATTGGCTTGCAGCTCCACAAGAAGCTCGTTGACTACCACAACCCGGAGGAGAGGAGATAGGACACCCCCCTGTGGCGTACCTCTGCACACCTTCATCTTAATTATGGCCCCTCCCCACTCCGCTGCGACAATTCTGCCGCATAAAACGTTTGGTAATAAATTCAACCAGACCCGCCTCGACTCCTAAACCCATCAGAGCTCTTTCGATTGCCCCCGGTAAGACATTGTTAAAAGCCCCCTCGATGTCTAGAAAGGCACCCAGAGTATACTCTTTGTGTTCTAGGGAGCCCTCTATTTGCTTTACAATCGAATGGAGAGCCGTTTCCGTCGATCTGCCCTTGCAGTACGCATGCTGTGAAGCCGACAGTAACCCCCGAGGTATACTTTCCCGTAGGCACAGGTCAATCAACCGCTCAAACGTCTTAAGAAGAAACGACGAGAGACTGATTGGCCTGAAATCCTTAGGTGATACATGAGAGCTTCTGCCGGCCTTCGGAATGAAAATAACCCTAATCGTGTGCCAAGACTTCGGGATATAGTTAAGCCTGATGCAGTTAGTATTGATGATGGCCAACCAGCGGCAGGAAATCCCCAAAGACTTTTGAAGTTGCGCAGGAATGATTCCATCCGGGCCCGGATACTTATAGGGCTTGAACGACCCTATAGCCCAGGTTATTTGACTTTCCCGTATTGGAATGGCAGACACTTCTGCATGGCCAACGACCGCCGACCATGCAGGCAAAGATTCCTGCACAACTGGGACATCGGGAAAATTATTGTCCAGTAAAGGCTTTAGGGACTCCTCGCTACTCATCGATCAGTCTCCACCATCCTCTCTCAGATACCCCAGAGGAGCGGGATTCCTAGAGAGTATTTTTCTAAGCGTCGCGGATTCATTGCAGCCTTCTACGTTTTCGCAGAAGCTTCGCCATGCATCTCGCCTGGCTATCCTTATTTCGTATTTATAAATCCCCAGACTCATCTTATAGAGCTCCCAGTCCGAGGGTAATTTGCTCCTCCTGGCTCTATTGAAGAGCCGCCGACTGGACGCTCTTAGGTCGTCAAGAGAATCCGACCACCAGGGCGGCTTGCCCTTCCCCCTGTAAGTTTTCAATGGGCAGGACAGCTAAAAGGTGCTATTGCTTGCCGAAGTGAAGTTTTCCACATGAACGTCTATCTCAGATTCGGACAGGTTCGAACTAACGGTAGGCGCCGCAGGCAATAGCTCTCCCAGCTTCCTACAATACAAGTCCCAGTTAGTACTTTTAGGGTTCCTAAAAGATATTTTACCGGGACGTTCTTCGTTTACCGAGAACTAAATATATCGTCCCAGTTAGTACTTTTAGGTTTCCTAAAAGATATTTTACCGGGACGTTCTTCGTTTACCGAGAACTAAATATATCGGTGATCAGAGAAGGAGTGCTCGTTCAGAACCCTCCAGCCAGATATCCGACCTTCCAGTTCTCTACTAACCACGGTGAGGTCCAGGACCTCCTCCCTTACCGAAGTAATAAAAGTCGGGTCATTCCCCCTATTGCATATACAAAGTCCCTCATCTACAACAAAAGTAAATAAAGACTCACCTCTAGTGTTGGTATCCGAGCTTCCCAAAATGCTATGATGGGCATTAGCATCGGCACCGATAATCAAGCCAGCACCTCTCCGCCTTGCTTCAGCGGTGATTTCGCCCAGTATCGCAGGTGGTGGTCCCGCTACATCCCCGTGGCGCATGTACGCTGAGACCACCCACATTTCATTACTTCCTCGCTCGAGGCAGACCGTGGTTACCTCAGCATTGCTAAAATTAGGGAGAATAAAAGCTTTAATCTCTTTTTTAACAAGCACACAGGATCTAGGCCTACTTGCATCCCCATGCACCAAGGTGTTCAATTTTCCATGTCCTTAATCCAGAAATATTACTGCCGTTACTACTCAGCCACGGCTACTGGACAAGGACTATATCCACTCCGCCTTTTTCAAGGCAGAGCAACAAATTTGCGGAAGCCGCCTTAGAGTGCTGAAGATTGATTTGACGGATTTCCATCAAAACCGCTCTTCTTCCGCACCCCATCTTTGGCGGAGTCGTGTCCATTCTAAAAAGTCCCCCCTCAAGGCCGTTATCCGGAGCCGATTGTGTAGTCGCCCTTCAACGGTCCCGTGGTTATCTATGATATGTAGGGAGGCCACGCGAGGGTTGACGCATTACCTTATGAGTAATGCGTTCATAGCCAGACTGGACGCGAAGCAGGAAAATTTTCAACCGCACCTACACCACCAACTTAACGGCGACGGAACCGGAACGTACCTTGAGGCCCGCCACGGTTTTAACGGGACGTGGGCTGGTGAAGCATTAGCCTACCAGCCATTTCGGTGGGGTTTCACCCCGACCTACTAAGGTGGCAGAATACCGCACCTAGCAGCCCAAAGTCATCAAGTCAAAATTGAATGTCAATAATCAAAAGCCCTAAACAATCCAGTTCGTCACCGTTGTGTACCGATCTTGACTCTTAAAGAGTCCTCCCTCCCCTGAGCTCGGCACAATGACTCAGGGGTGCGGGTTTTATCGAGTTGTCCTCTCTAGATCCGCCATTATCAGTAGAAGCAGTGGCACCTCGTGGAGGACGTGACATTCGTCACTATGGCCGGTCTAAGACTGATAACAGTCCCTGATCCAGAGCCTGGAACCACTTATGATGTCCAAGCCAAGTATCTTAGCCCCCAGTCTGTGACTTAATTTTTTAAATTTTTTCGCACACAGTAGTGCTTAAAAGTGTTAGCCTGCAATAAAAGAATGGTGCTACCGTGGGAGCAGAAGGTTGCTGAAGGAAGGTGAGCAGGGATTTTTCTAGGAATAGATAGTTAGACATACGTGCGAATATATGTACATATATACGTATGTAGGACCATAGGAGTAAAAGTATTGCTAATGTTATCCGAGCTTTGTTCATAATTAAAATTTTGAAAATGTCAAAATTTTAATATTGGCTTTTTGAAAAAAAGAATTTTGTTTATATTTTTTTTTTTTCAGACTGCAATCTAATTGGTAATATTGAGATTAATAATATTCCTTTTTAAATCATAGTGTTTGACGATATAACCTTTATTAAATGAAAGTGATTTTTTCGAGTTAAATATAAAATATATGTAATATATGTACATGTGGGCGCACGTATGCACATATCTGTCTGTAGGAATGAAATTGTTATTTATGTAGGGTTAAGTAATTATAACATCTCGGTAACTCTGTTACCCAACTTTATTATCGATAAATCTATATCATATCTAGTAGTCACATTATATAATTCTTACAATAAAGACTTCTAGAATATAACAGTGGTGTCAGAAGTGGGCACTATGAGCGTCGACAACCAGCAACTAACCACAATTATGAATGCGCTGACGGCAGCGATTCGTGGAGCGGTGGAACAAGCTTCTCAACAGGCTGGAGCAGCTGCTGCAACAAATTCTTCATCCCCACGAGTACCGCCATTTGCAATGACTGGCTTCAAAAGCGGCGAAGGGGCAAAAGTACACGAGTATTCCACTCGTTTTGAGTGGGCACTGCACTTAAGTAAAATTCCAACGACGGAGTTCTCAAACTATGCCCGAGTACACATGGGCACGGAACTGTATACAGCACTTCGCATTTTAATAAGTCCAAAGCAACCTGAAGAATTACAATACACCGAAATTAAAGAGGTGCTAATTAAACATTTCGACGCCAAAAGAAATATATACGTTGAAAGCTTCAAATTCCGCAAATTAAAGCAGGAAGCAGGAGAATCGAAATCCACGTACACACTACGATTGAAGCAATCAGCAACTTTTTGCGATTATGGCGCGTACCTAGATAGGATGCTTACAGAGCAAATGCTTTTCGGTATGGAGTCACGCAGTATCTGTGACGAAATTATCACAAAACAACCGAAAAATTTCTCAGAGGCGTATGACATTGCATATTCAAAAGAACTGACCCAACGAGCCACGGGTATGGTAAACGCGACTGAAGGACTGGAAACAGAACCGACACACAAAGTGGGACTGACGTCTACTAAAAAGAAGCCTAACAAGAATACAAACTCTTCACTAACCGGGACTTGCTTTGGATGTGGAGATCAACACTTACGCAAAGAATGCAAATTCAAAAATGCCAAATGTTTTACATGCGGAAAAACGGTCCACATAAGCAAAGTATGCCGGTCGAGTCGTAAACAGATATCTGAACTCGAAGAGACAAATGAATGTGAACCAGTACAAATTTTACGTCAACAGGGTAGCGTCAATGCTATGAATACTTTCGGTAGAAAAATGATTACAATGCTAATTGACGGAAAGCAAATACAGTTGGAGTTAGATACGGGGGCTCCCTGCAGCATAATAAACACGAAATTATTCTGCAAGTTGAAGCTGACAGCAAGGTTGAAGCCAACGGACCGCCAGTTTTCAAGTTTCGCTGGACATAAAGTTAATTGCATTGGACGTGCAGTTGTCAACGTAACATACGGGAAAACCACACGCAAACTAAATATATATGTTGTTGAGGGTAATTTTAAGACGTTGTGTGGACGAGAGTGGATTTCACATTTCGTACATGAAATCAATTTTACTGAAATGTTCACATCAGATACAACAACAGACACATCATTTCAAAAAAAAATAGTTCAATAAAAACAGTTTCAGTGCAAACTGCTAACCTCGGTGGAAATGAGAGACTACGCTTGCAACAGATTTAGAGACATTGGGAGGCCGCCTTTGGTTCGGTAGCAGGAACGTTTAAGGGCCCTGCAGCAAAGGTGCACCTTAAACCAGATGCTATACCCGTATTTGCACGAGCGAGAGAAGTTCCATTCGCATTACGAGATGCATATGCTAGAGAAATTGACGCAAAAATCGCTGCAGGTTTCTACGAACGCGTCGAGTATTCTGAGTGGGCATATACTACACAGAAAGAAAAATGGTGGAATACGTATGACTGGGAATTACAAGCCGACTGTCAATCCGCACGATGGTAACGAATTACAAGATATACCAAACGTTAGAAATTTTTTCGACGATATCATCATATACGCCAAAAATATCAATGAACTACTAACAACGTTGGATCGGACGTTAGAGAAACTCACAAAACTCGGGTTCAAATTAAATAAATCCAAATGTGTATTTGCTGCATCTGCAATGGAGTTCTTAGGGCACAGGATCGATGCCGAAGGCATACACAAATCAACCAAGCATATCGATGCTATACTACATGCACAGAGACCCACAACAATCGAGGAACTATAACTATTCCTAGGTAAGGCAACATACTATTCTAATTTTATACCGAATTTAGCAACACTAGAAAGACCATTACGTGATATTATCAAAAAATTGAAGTTTTATTGGCCACGGGCCGCCGAATCGGCGTATAAGAGCATAAAGCAAATTTTGGTTTCATCACAAGTGCTAATGCCGTATGACCCAGCACTCGCACTAGTATTAGCAACGGATGCGAGTAAAACAGGCTTAGGTGCTGTGTTGTCGCAACGCGTAGACAACAACACGGATCGACCAAATGCATACGCGAGTCGTACATGAGTCAAACAGAACAACGCTACTCCCAAATTGACAAAGAGGCTCTTGCAATTGTATGGGACGTGCAAAGGTTTTTCAAATACTTATATGCGAGACATTTTACATTGATAACAGACAATAAACCGCTGGCTCAGATATTACATTCAACGAAATCCCTGCCGGTATTATGTATATCCCGAATGGCAAACTACGCTGATTTCCTGAGCAACTTTAACTACGATGTATCTATAAAAAAATCCAAGGAAAATGGTAATGCAGATTTCCTCTCCCGCTTACCGGGTTCAACAAATAAGCTAAAGCAACACAGCACGGTATGTGGTGATGAATTCAATAATTTTATGATACGGCAGATTTGCCAACTACCAGTTACAGCTCCACTTATCGCCCAAGAAACCCGTAGGGATCAAAGTTTGGGAAAAATACTTCAAATACTAGAAAAAGGTCAATGCCTCACCAAAGCGGGATACAAAGCCCCAGAATGCCAGTACCAAGTATCATGTGGCTTTCTTACATTCGAGCATCGAGTCGTTATTCCTATGAAACTTCGAAAGTTATTACTTCAAGAATTACACAAGGCACACCTGGGTGTTGTTAAAATGAAAAGCATCGCACGTTCTTTTATATACTGGCCAGGTATCGATAAAGACATCGAGAATTCGCCTAAATCATGCGAATGTTGTGCAAAAAATGCGAATATACCACCGAAGATCACCAACCATCATTGGGAGTACCCAAAGGGCCCATGGGAACGAATTCACATTGACTAGGCAGGACCTGTCGAAGGTATGATGCTGCTCATTACCACCGACGCTTACTCCAAGTGGCTCCAAGTCAAGACTACCAAAATAATGACCTGAACAATTGGTCTGCTGGATGACGTACTTGCTGCGTATGGGGTCCCGGAAGTACTAGTTTCTGACAACGGAACGAATTTCAAGTCTGCGGAGTTCAAAGAATTCTTAAGCCAAGTAGGCGTCAAACACCATAAAACTACGGCCCCTTATCACCCAGCCACAAACAGTCAAGCGGAACGCAATGTGCAAACGGTGAAAAATGCCTTAAAAGCGATGGGGACCACAACGAGAACGTTAAAACAAAATATAAATGAGTTCTTACGACAATACAAAAATGCTCCACACAGTACACAGGCGAATCCCCAGCAAAACTGTTCCTAGGGCGACGACTACGCACGCCCTAGATTTGATTCGACCCGAAAACGTAAACGAGCGAGTGTCGGCGAAACAGTTCATCCAACAAGAAGACGGGTGTCGCGAATTCGCAACTGGCGATTCGGTGTATTTCCCTTCGGGAAATCCACAAAAGATCAAGTGGCTGCACGGTAAGGCAATAAGGCGTATGGGTGATCTACACTACGATATCTTATACAACAACAAGTACTGCAAGAGGCATGTAAACCAAATACGGGCTGCCGGCGCACCGAGCACCCAACAACCAAGTTACAGAGAGGACGAAGGGAACTACATGCAAAGCACCAACAGCGAAGGAGACTACATGCAAAGCAACAACGGCTACACGAGAGAGGAAATGAGTGAAAGAACGGAGCCATGCCACACTCCGGGGAGCGAAGGTAGTAAACCACATATAGCTATTCCCAGCATAGGGAGTACGAACACAGAAAATGATATCCGCGAAGCAAGTAGAACTTCACCTAATAGAAATGAGTCAAACGATCGGCAAGAACAACTACCGTTCCACCTTCACAACCTGATGACCCAGTAATAGTTCCACCAGAGGTAGAAGCCGAACAAACACCACGGCGATCAACAAGAGTACGTAAGCCGAAGGTTATGTATTCATGTAGGGTTAAAGGGCGAATTAATGGTGACTTATAACCATAAAGCCATAACGAGACGAAATAGCTAATCGAACCTACCTCAATCAATGTAAGCGAGTTAGCGTTATGGTATGGCACCATTAATCGATTACACTCATTTCCATAAGGTAGGTTCGATCAGCTGTTTTATCTGGTTATGGCTTTATGGTTATAAGTCACCATTAATTCGCGTTTAAGTAATTATAACATCTCGGTAACTCTTTTACCCAACTTTATTATTGATAAATCTATATCATATCTAGTAGTCAGATTATATAATTCTTAAAATAAAGACTTCTAGAATATAACAGAAATAAAGTAGTCCGAATGCGTAATTATAATATTTTGTGTCGTAGGCAGTACAGATACGTGGGATTCTGGCCTACCTACAAGTAAAGGGAAGTGGCTGAACTTTGATTTTTATATATTGATAGCTACGGCGAAGTGTAAGTCCGAAAATCGCATATTTTTTTTTGTTAATAGATTCTGATAAAAAAATCGATGGCGCAACTCGCCGTAAGTCTTAATTTCTAAGCTATTATCGTTTACATATATGTACAGATATCCTTATACTGATGCGGTTAATTTTAAACGGCGACACGATAAAAACAATATTTTCAACATTTTTATACATATATATTCATACGAAGTACGGAAGTTAGAATTTTCATACATATAAAGTCGGCCAGTAACCCAGAAAAAACCCGTTGTGAATGCCGTTATTTTTTTCTACATATGCCTTTTTGCGACGTAGCCCGGACACCGCTACCAAACAAACATAAATCTGGTTTTATTCAACGCCCTCAGGACTTATACCCAAGGATTACAACTTTAATTAACTTTTCCGTAGTGAGGTTTAATTTCTTTCTTTAAGCCGTTATTTTGTTGGTGTAAATCGGTTTTTGTAAGATTAACATATGCGCGAACCATCCTTTAAATGCATATAATCAAAGTTTTTTTTTTTGTTTGATTGAGCCGTAGGACCGATTTTTTGTGATATATGGAATTTTATGTCAGGTCAAATTTTTATACATGTTTTGATTTTTTTGTGGCTTCTGTACAAAGCAAGTCTGCCCAAAGCAATTATTTGAATGTTCGCATATATTTTGTGAGATACGTATGTATAAATACTTAGATACATACATACATACATTGGTAGGGATACAGTCACCTTATAGAGCTCTAGTAGGTAGGATCCCCTAACCTTATTGAGATTTTTTTTGCATTTTTGGTTTATACATATAGGATTAGTGGCAGGGCGGTTTGTCTAAATCCGTGAATATACAAAATTATTTATATGTAAGAGACGTTAGTGTGTAAGATATTTATTGTATACATTTTTATTATTTGAATATATTTTGATGTCATTAGTCCCGAAATGATGATATAATACCTTTTTTGCACGGGTTGTGAGGATGGCAGGATGAAGAGGTAAGTGGAGGGGATGGAGCGTGGCAAGAGGGAGACTGCTAGAGTTAGGGTACCTGAAGCGAGCAGTGCAATGAAGGCGGCCTTCTTAGGGTTTGAAGGTTTAGTTACTAAAAGTTCGTGAAAAGTAAATTATGTAAAGATAGCAAATTGTAAACGTACTGTAAACATATGGTAGCTCTATTTACATAACAAAAGCTTAATATTGTATTACATCCATAGATAATAAGTATCGATGACCACAGCTAACTTGAAGATGAAAAATAAAAAGAAAAGAGAAAGACTTACTTCCGGTTGAACAATTAACGGAGTAACACGTCTTTCATTTAAGAAAGGAATAATATCCCTCATAATCCACGTTGAATACTCATGAATTTGAAATTTTATAACTCAGGTGTGGGGTTCAACCACATACCCATTTGGAAAAATTTATATTTATTGTACAACTAAAATGGCCAACCCAAAAGAAAAAGTGACGAATGCATTACAAGAAGCCGGGGTGGAATTTCCCCCATCAGCCACGACACAACAGTTGCGCAACTTATTTCAGAGCGTAGTGGGAGTTGGAGCAAATATAATAGCCTCTACCGCTGGAAACGCTACAGATTCTGACGAAACTAGCGATGCCTTCGATATTGATGCCACTAATGCCGCCGATGCCGCCAATATAGCAGATGGTAATACTGCCGTTGCCGATCCTAGTATTACTAACGCCACTCTTACTGCCGATGCCGGGAATATAGTAGACGCTAATGCTGCCGATGCCGCCAATATTGCAGATGCTAACACTGCCATTGCCGATTCTAGTATTACCAACGC
This sequence comes from Eurosta solidaginis, assembly GCF_040869045.1. Classification (NCBI taxonomy): domain Eukaryota; kingdom Metazoa; phylum Arthropoda; class Insecta; order Diptera; family Tephritidae; genus Eurosta; species Eurosta solidaginis. The sequence continues at coordinate 115,992,216 of NC_090319.1, read as the reverse complement.
CACTCTTACTGCCGATGCCGCCAATATCAATAATACCCCCGAAAATGCCGCTACAGCAGCTACAGCCACTACCATCAACAGTGCTAGAGGCCAACGAGCCATACCAAGCAATAGCGACCTAAACGAAGAGGTCGTAGCATTAAAGAAGAGGCTTGAAATTTTGAAACTGATCAAGAGAATCGAAGATCTTGAAGGTCGGGTCGCCATCAAGAATAAGCGACGTCTACACTTTGGAGATATCGAGCACGCCCTCCCTAAATTCAACGGAGATGACGTGTCATACTCAGTACTTAATTTCTTATGTGATTTCGAGAAAATTATGGATTCCTCAGGAGCGGACGATAGCTTCAAGCTTCTGGCTCTCCGCCGTTCGCTAACAGGGCAGCACGAGTCTTTCTATCAATAACTGCTCTAAATTACGACTCCCTAAATAAGGCGCTGACTGCCGAATTTGACAAAGCAATCACCCGGCAGGAAATTTATAGAATGTTAGCACAGCGCAAGGAAAGAGAAAAGACGAGTGAATTCACTGCTATATACTACACATGCAGGCTTTGGAAAAGCGTGCCAATATTGCCGAAACTGAGCTAATAGATTTCATCATCGACGGCATGGGGAACTCGGTTCCGATCATTCAGCTCTTGATGACGGCACACACCCTTGACGAATTGAAGATATTGGTAAGTTGCTACCAACAAAAATTTTCTGCGACGAACGTCACTGGGATTACTCCCAAGTAGCCCATCACAGCAAACTTAAAACAACAATTAACAATATACACTGGACAACGAACAACGAAACCGAAGGTAGATTCGGCGCTATGTTTTAACTGCTCGCGACGTGGGCACATAAAGCCGAACTGCCCGCATCCATTACGCCCAGATGGGGCACGCTTCCGCTGTTGGCACATGGGCCATGACCATCGTTCTTGCCCGAATCCGGCTAAAGTTTTGAAACCATGGGATGACGTGGCTTTTGTTGCAGATAAAGCAGACCTAGAGGGAGACGCAATTAGCGCATTTAATTTTGTAAGTATAACATTTAAATTGGCTAAGGAAACAAGATATGATAAAGTAATTTCTATATTTGACACCGGCAGTCCGGTTAGCTTTATAAAGGCGTCACTTGTCCCAAAAGAGTTGGTAGGAGGGCATTCCGATGGAGTAATATCCAATTCCAAAGGCATTGGAGGAAATAATTTAATTATAAGAAAAAATATATGAAATATATATAAAATAAATATGTAAAATACGGTTTTTAAATAAATTAATCGAAATTGAATTAAATATTATACCAAATGGACGTGACGTGAGGGATAACTACCCATTACGCCTGATAGACGACTGCATCGACTACTTGGAGAACAAGAAGTTCTTCTCGCTACTCGATCTGAACAGCGGATTCCACCAGGTGCAGATGGCCCCAGAGTCAATCAAGCTCACTATCTAAAAATGCCTTTTGGCCTGAAAAACTCGCCAGCAGTATTCCAACGTTTCATACATAGCATTTTTTGAGATATGATTGACGATAAAAAGATCATCATCTACATGAACGACATTCTTCTTGCAACTGAAAAATTGGAAGAGCACAAAGATTTATTGAAATCTGTACTAGAACGACTTGTTCTACGGAATTTGAAACTCAATGTAGAGAAATGCAAATTCGAATACGATGAAATTGACTACTTAGGGTATACTGTGACTCGTACAAGAATACTACCAAATCGCTCCCATATAAGAAGCATACAGAATTTCCCGATACCTACTAATCCAAAACAACTGCAATCATATATTGGCTTATTTTCATACTTCCGTCGCTTTGTGCCGTCCTTCTCTCAGATCGCCAAACCATTGCAAAGCCTGCTTGGAAGAAAAAAAAAATTTTTGACTTTGACGAAAAATGCATCGATGCCTTTCACGAGCTTAAGTCGAGGTTAGTAAAAAGCCCAGTCCTGGCTATATATCATCCAGAACGGGAAACGGAACTTCATTGCGATGCTAGTAGCATAGGTTTTGGCTCTGTCTTGCATCAACGTCAAGATGACAAGAAGTTTCACCCTATTTCATGCTTTTCCAAGACGGCTTCTAGCGCCAAATCAAAGTACCATAGCTTCGAGCTGGAAACCTTATCTATAATATACGCACCAAAAATATTTTGGCCATACTTGGAGGGTATACCCTTCACAATAGTTACCGACTGCAATTCACTGACAATGACTCTGGAGAATAAAACAAATAAACCCTCGAATCGCTAGATGGGCTCTTGAGCTTGGAAATTATAATTACAAGATAAAGCATAGACGGGGAGCTTCCATGAGCCATGTTGACGCGCTTAGCAGACGACAAGTTGTCTATGCTTTAAGTGCAGTCGACGTTGAGTTCCAACTACAGATTGCTCAATAGCGCGACAAAGTAATTGAATCAATAAGAAGTCGCCTAGAAATTGAAGATTTGAAAGACTACGATTTAGTGGATGGACTTATATATAAGAAAAATTCAGATGGCAAGAGAACACTGTACGTACCTTACGAAATGGCGAATAACGTTATACAATTGATACATGAGAAGTTTGGTCATCTATCAGTTGAGAAAACCCTCAATAAACTATGCCTAAAATGCATCATGTATGCTACACCTCCGCAAGCTAGGGAAAGAACCTTACGTACCATCCCTAAAACTCCACTACCATTCGACACTATCCACATAGACCACTTCGGACCACTACCATCGATTAGATCAAAACGAAAACATATTTTGGTAGTAGTTGACGCCTTTGCGAAATTCGTCAAACTTTACCCAACCAACTCCACCAATACTCGAGAAGTTATAGCCGCCCTTCAGAAAGACTTCAGCTATTACAGTCGACCGAGACGGATCATAAGTGACAGAGGGACCTGTTTCACGTCTATGGAGTTCGGTGCATTCTTGACGAGGCAAAACAAAGGTCATGTGAAGGTCGCTTTTGCCTCTCCGTAAGCCAACGGGCAAGTGGAAAGAGTAAACAGAATATTAAAAACCATGTTAGGGAAGTTAACAAACGAAATAAACCACGATGACTGGGTTAAAATACTACTTGAAGTTGAGTATGCCATAAGCAACTCAACCCATAGCACCTGCCGGGATACACCCAGTCGCCTTTTGTTCGGTGTTGAGGAGAGAGGAGTTGTCGTAGACAAATTCATTTAATTCTTTCAGAACAAAATCTGTCCAGATGATGGACGGGATTTAGAAAAGATACGCAAAGACGCATCGAACTCCATCCAAGCTAGGTTGTGATGAGAAATGTCGATACAACAGTCGGGAATAATAAGAAACTTATACCACAATATAAGGGCCCTTATGTGGTCCATAAAATATTAGGAAACGATAGGTAACGGAGGGTGCACTGACGAACCAGAGCATGATCCCCTGCGGATTGACTAGTTTCTTTAAATCTTCTTTGATCGAGGTCGTTCCCTTGTCAGGACTGGCCGAGTTGTAAAGATAGCAAATTGTAAACGTACTGTAAACATATGGTAGCTCGACTTACATAACAAAAGCTAAATATTGTATTACATCCATAGATAATAAGTATCGATAACCACAGCCAACTTTACAAATGATGAAGATGAAAAATAAAAAGAAAAGAGGAAGACTTACTTCCGGTTGAACAATTAACAGAGTAACACGTCTTTCATTTAAGAAAGGAATAATATCCCTCATAATCTACGTTTAATACTCATAAATTTGAAATTTTATAATTACCAAAGCGAAAAAGAGTATTAAACACCACAACAGCTTGGTTAGATATTGTTGAAGCGTTTAAAAGGCTAAAAAGTGTTGGAAACTAGAAATCACCCTTTTCTCAAGTCCGCGGTGGTTTAAAATTGCCTTTCATAATTTACAAAGGCACGGCGATGCAAACAACGTTTAATACCTATTTTACTTTGGCTTAAGGGACGCATATAGCTGAAAAATTTAATTTTTTATTTTTTTCAATAATTGTTTGCTTTTTGTAGCGACGCTCGAAAGTAGCTTCGTGTGCAGATCTTGAGGAGTAAAAAAATTGTAGCTATATGAAATATCTTGTACGCGTCTATGGCGCGTAGCCTCGTGTGCAAGTAGTATGTTTATATATGTTCTGGACCACATTTTGTATGGAAAACTGGCATGTCTCACCCTAAAAACTCTTTACTTTTGGGTTAGTCTGTCAACAGTCTGGTCTTAGGAATGGGAACGGTTAATTATTTTCGGAACAGTCTGGATTGAGTCTGATCGAAGGAATGAAAACAGGTTTATATTTATCTTGACCTGAAATTTTTACCACGTCCCAATATCATTCAACAATTCCGCTAGATGGCGCATACGTTTTTTCGGTTTGTGCTCTGGCCGATCTTCTGGTTTGTGTTTTGGCTAATCTTCCCGCTAGGTGGAGCATAAGAAAAAGCTTAGTGGTGTATAAGAAAAAGCTTAGAGCTTTTTACCTTTAGCAGAACTTTGCCGTTCAGGAGAGGATCGTTAAATGGGGGGCCCTACATTTTTAAAGGGCCGCAAATTTTTAAATGTCTCCTCATATTTCTAATGAGTCCTAGACTTCACCCGAGCCGTTTTAAAGAGTCCCAAAGATTTCTGATCGAGCGACTGCTCCCCAATCTCCCCACCCACCTCCCGCTTTTTTCTCGTCTACAAAAAGGAGTTGATGGGCACTTGTAGTAAAAATTAGAGCATATACATAAATTATATTTTTTAAATATGAATGTTGAACATTTTGTGTACATGTCATCACATATGTTTGTATATGGGAATTTTATTAAACCACACTGATAAGAAACCTCAACCGTACAACATAGAAACATATTTATATGTATCTATATGTAAATAAAACTTCCAGCTGTATTTCATTTAATTAAATTCGTTATCAGAATTTTCCGTAAGTATAAAACAGAACACCGACCACTTCCCATTTAGTTGAGCTTTACAACTATTCCAAAATTAGCTACCCGTTGTGTTGAACTTTAGCCTGCACTTCAAAAATCGGAGAAGAAAAAACAAAAAACAGAATTTTTTATTAAGATTTAGATCTTGAGCCGACAAAAACATCAAAAAAAGGAACCAAACATAATAAAAACTCTAGAAAAAAGAAAACAAATTCAAGAATAATTAACCTAGCTGCTCCTAAACGATAATGCCATTTAGAAAGTATTCTTTTTCGAAGCGTTAAATAAGATAAACTGAATTATGTTTTTTTATTCTTTTATTTTATAATGATTCCAAGCGTAGGTATTAATTCCATTATTTTTTACAAATCTCTTATCATCTAAAAAACTTAATGTTAATTTATTTATTTCTTGTGTATACAATTCATGACATTTTGATCGAAAAATATACATTGAGTCAAAGTACATTTTTTTTTCGAATAAACATCTTTTAAAATCATTTGCAGAAAGTTTGAGAGTAACACATTGTTTAACACCCTTTGTTTCCACTTCACTCGTTTTTGAAGTTCGGATAGATATTCCACCTTCCATCGCTTGCAGAAAGTATGATGGAGGGCTTTGAGTTTCTGCCACCGATTTATCATCGAGGCAGAGCTCTCACTAGCATCTGGTTCTGGCGGAGCCAATAGGTGGCTGCCCGTTAGGAAATGTCCTGGGGTTAGTGGTTCCAGATCCGTTGGGTCATTCGACCCTGGACTGAGTGGGCGCGAGTTGAGGCACGCCTCAATCCTGCACAAAATGGTTTGGAACTCCTCCATGGTGTACTTATGGGGAGATGCGATCTTTTTGAAGTGGCTTTTGAAGCTCTTCACTCCCGCCTCCCACAAGCCGCCCATATGTGGAGCGCCGGCAGGAATAAAATACCAGCTTAATGTTTGATGGCTGTACTTTGAGACTGTGTTGTCTCGGCTTTCTGCCAGGAAGGCTTTAAATTCGGATCGTACAGATCTTGACGCTCCGACAAAGTTTGTACCATTGTCGGAGTAGATGTTTTTCGGACATCCTCTTCTCGCGATAAAACGCGCAAAGGCTGCGAGAAAGCCTGGGGTACTAAGGTCACTAGTGGCTTCTAAGTGGATGGCCTTAGTGGAGAAACAGACAAAAAGGCATACGTAGCCTTTTGACAGTCGGCATCCCCTACCGCGGTAGCTTTTGATGTCGAAAGGCCCCGCGAAGTCTACCCCGGTATTGGTGAACGCGCGGGTAAAAGTAGTCCGTTCGCAGGGAAGGGTACCCATAAGTTGGGACTCCGCCTGCTTTCGATGAATAATGCAGGTTTTGCAATTGTGGATGATGGCTCTGATCATGGTCTTGACATTCGGTATCCAGTATTGGGTTCGGATAAGACGGAGCATGAGCTGGTTCTCGCCATGATGAGCCATCATAACTGTAAGGCGAGACAGCCTACAATTGTAAGGCAAGATGATCGGATGCCGCTCGTTGTATGACATGTCTTTTGAAGCCCCTAGACGCCCTCCTGTTCTGATAATATCATCTTTGTCGATGTATGGGTTGAGTGACAGGATTTCACTCTTCCGATCAATAGGTTCCCTATTTTTTAATTTTAAATATTCTGTACCGTAAAATTTTTTCTGGCAGACTCGTATTAGTGCTTGAGTCGTTGCCTTAATCTCATCAGCTGAGATTATACACGACCTTTCGTGGAACATTGCTTTAGTTTTTGGGTGAGTTCGTTTATAAAATCTCCTAACATAGGATAGAACCTTTAAAGCCCTGGGTAAATTTGAAAAACGGTCGAGAATATCTACATGATCTACCCTTGTCGTGGCATATGTTAGTGCCCTCTTCTCCTCAACGGACGTTTTGTATTCAGTCTCTTGTGCTGGCCAGTGAGAATTGTCTTCTTGCAGCCAAGAAGGTCCCTGCCACCACAACGAAGTGTTGACCAACTCTGATGCAAGTAGTCCTCTGCTTCCTAGATCCGCTGGATTGGATTCCGAGTCCACGTGAAGCCAGTCCTTGCTACCGACCATATCGATGATCTTAGTGATTCGGTGTGCGACAAAGGTTGACCAGGAACAGGGCGGCTTTCTTATCCATGCGAGTACGATGGTTGAATCTGTCCAGAGGTGAACTTTTGCTGGCCCCAAATGAATGTTTCGGAATATTGATTCCATGATTTCTGCGAGCAGCACGGCGCCGCAAAGTTCTAAACGTGGCAGTGAGATGGTTTTCACTGGGGCTACTCGGGTTTTGGCTAGCAAGAGATTTGTGAAAATTTTATCGTCCCTTTTTACGCGCATGTATATAGCTGCTGCATATGCCTTTTCCGATGCATCGCAAAAACCATGTATTTCGATGTCGTCTTCGGGCGTAAAATTTACCCATCGCGGTATCCTAATGTTATCTATTTCGTTATAGTGTTGGGTGAAATTTTCCCACCATTCTAAGGTAGTTGGGGAGACAGTTTCGTCCCACCCGGTGCCCTCTAACCAGATATGCTGCATTAGTATTTTTGCCACTATGACCATTGGTGCAAGCCAGCCTAAAGGGTCGAAAAGTTTGGCTATAGCGGATAGGATTACGCGTTTGGTGATGTTCTCGCCACTCTCTAAAGCTCCTGCGGTGATGTCCTGAAGGATTTCTTCACAATTTGATGTCCACTTGCGCAATGGAAAGCCAGCTGAGTGTAATGCATCGCGAATCTCGTTTCTTGCTGGTTGACGCTATTGTATGTCCTCCAGATAAAACGTCGTCGACATACATACTTTCTCGTAATATACCCGATGCTATTGGGTGCGTATTTTCTACATCATCAGCCAATTGTAGAAGTGACCGTATCGCGAGGTAGGGGGCGCAGTTTACACCAAAGGTGACAGTCTTTAGTTCGTAAAGACTGATGGGTTCGTTGGGGGATGTTCGATGGACAATGCGTTGAAATTTGGTGTGATTTTCGTTCACCCAAATTTGCCTATACATCTTTTCGATGTCGCTATTAAAGACGAAGCGGTACAGTCGCCAACGTAAAATTAAAATAGGCAAGTCTGCTTGGAGTACTGGACCTGGGTGGAGTATGTCGTTTAGACTAATGCCATTTGCTGTCGGACTTGACGCGTTGAAGACGACGCGCACCTTGGTAGTGGTACTTTCTGCCTTTACAACGGCGTGGTGGGGCAGGAAATAATTATCCGAATCGTCGGATGGTACATTATTTTTGATTTTTCTCATATGTTCAAGTGTTTCGTATTCTGACAACACCCGAACATACTCTTTCCCTAAATCTTGGTTTTTCAGTAATCGCCCCTCATTTCTGAAGAATTGTGAACATGCGCGCTTTAGGGACGGTCCTAATTTAATATTCTCAGGGTAATCCTGCCTGAATGGCAGCGAAACTGTATATCTTCCACTTTCATCACGTTTTGTTGTGTCCTTAAATAATTGTTCACAATACCTTTCTTCTTCATTAAGCATTTTATTTTTGGGAACATTTTCTATCTCCCAGAAAGCTTTTAATTGGTTGTCCAATGCAACCTTGTTATAAAATGACATGATGCTCTTCGTTGGACTCGGTGCTTCGATGCGACCGGTTAGTATCCAACCGAACACTGTCTCTTGGGCCAAAAGTGTATTTAGTACATTCTTTTTCAGACCGCTCAGTATAATTTGGAGATATATGTCTCCTCCAAGTATGAGGTCTACGTCTTCGTTGATGTAGAACCTCTTGTCTGCCAACACCAAGTCTGGGAATGCCTGCATAGTCATGGCGTTGATATGGCAGGATGGAAGATTCCCAGTGAGTTTGGCTAGGACTAGAACGGGTGTAGTCAGGCTGAAGCAAGCATCCACTGGTGAACGTAATTCAATTTTGGATGCCTCTTTCACCTGAGCTGACACCGCATTTGTGATGTCTGAAACTTGGGCATGCATTTTCCTCGCTGGCAAATTGATTCTGAGTTTCAGTCTTTCAGTTATAAAGGAACATTCAGACCCTGAATCAATTAATGCCCGCGCGGAGAAGTTGGTACCATTATGGTGAATGTGTACGCGAGCAGTTCCTAATAGCACGCCTGTGCTGGAATTGGCATGACAGGATTTTACATTCTGGTTCGCAGATTGTCGCGCCTGTGCCGAAGTTGTTGGGATATTATCCGCATCTTTGAAAGGATTGCGTACAGCCGTGTGCTGAGATGTATCCGCATGCAGGAGCGTGTGGTGACGAGAATGGCACTTGGAACAGTTGTAGGAACTGGTGCACTTCGTCACGGTGTGTCCTGGGGATAAGAAATTCAGGCAGCCACTTGTGGATTTTATAAATTTAATCCTTTCTACTGGGGTTAACTCGCAGAAGCGTGAACAGTTGCGTAATCTATGTTCAGGGGATTTACACATTTTACAAATTGATTTTATTGTTTGCTTGGATACTTTCGTTTGAAAAGCACCAAGTCTTTTCGTAGGGGGTTCCGTTGATTGTCGCGACGCGTTTGGTTTTTGCACTTTCGAAGTGGCATGCCCTGTAAAACCAGACACTGTTTCAAGTGTCTGAAACCGATTAGACAGGAATTTATCCATATCCTCCCACTTGGATATGTCCATTTTATGGTCTATACTTTGCTCCCAAAGAGCCAGCGTGCTCTCTGGTAACTTGGTTGGGCATAGATAGGTCAGGATTGCATCCCAATTGGAAGTGTCAATTTTGTGGCATTTGAGGGACGAAATACAATTATTTATATCATTTTGCAGCTTTTTTATTGAACTGCCACACTCACTTTCTACCTTTTTTAAGTTAAATAAAATTTGTAGTTGTGTGTTAACTAAGATACGTTTGTTTTCGTATCTTTCACACAAGTTTTTCCAGGCCATTTCGAAACCTTCATTTGTGAGAGGGCATTTTTTTACGATATCTTTTGCTTCGCCCTGCGTTTTGTTGTTGAGATGGAATAACTTTTCCACCCCTTTCAAGCTGGAATTGTTTATATAAATTGCCGTGAAAAGGTCGCGAAAAGTTAGCCAAGACAGATAAAAACTTCCGTGTCGCAAGCAGGGAGGCGAATTTTATGCGCATGAGGTTCTTGCTCAGGGTTGACGTTCTTGTCCGCTTTCTTGTATTTTTCTGCCTCCGCAGATATAGACGCTGAACATCACACGTAGATTGCGTATGCTGCCTTTTGCTTCTTTCTGATCGCCATAACGTCATCCGCTGACACCTCATCAGATCCCAATAGCGAATCAAACGCAGACTTTACCTTCTTCCACAAGAGCCGCAACTCTTCCTGCTGTATTGCAAGGGTGTGTTTGCTATGGTCGCTCTCCGGAATAAGGCTGTAATCTTTATCAAACTCTGCGATTGATTCTGCTAAACGGATGTAGGTTTCCATTGTTTTATTTACGTTTATTAACGAGAACATTTCCGATTAGAAAAATAGAACTCTTCTGAGTTAATATGCCTGCCCAGCCCTAAATAAAAACTATTGAACTTCGAGTTTATTATTTATTTTGTTTATTGCAGACTTTTTGTCTTGGTAGCGACAACGAAAAGGGTTTATTTTATGGACTTTTTGTCACAGCAGCGACAACAGAAAAAAGGTTTAATTTACAGACTTTTTGTCTCAGCGGCAACAACAAAAAAGGGGACCACTCGCCACCTCCACAAATAATGGGTGTATTTTGGTGAAAGTGAAAAAAAAAATGCGTGCGATATTGCAAAACAAGCGCCAAAAAAGTGTAAAAAGTGTTTAAAAAGTGAAGTGAGCACCGGATTAATTAATTAAAGTGAACTTAATTTCGTGTTTGTGAAGTACAAAAGAAACAACAAAAAAACCTATTTAGTATGGTGCGGAAAGTGAGGTTAGGTTACCCTCTTCCTTGTGTTGTGTCTGGAAAACCTTACCACTGGTGGGGGGATGGACCAGATAATCACAAGGACTGAAAATAGAGGCTAAAAAACCGAGTGATTTATCCTTTGAAATTAGAAAAATAAATTGGTGCTCACTAAAACACTTCACTCTTTCACTTTTATTTTTAATTTTTCGCGCACTACACGGGGTTTTTTTCTTTACTTTGCAAAAAAACAACACTCAAAAAAAAAGTGGCAAGAAATATGAACTTACTTTGTTTTTGTGGAAAAATTGATGTGATGGCTGTGGCTCCGGCGGCTGATAATGTCGTGTATAGTATCAAACTTCCAACTTTTTGGTGGTTCTGCTGGACTATGCTGTGACAAATAAAAATTTGATGATTTTTTGTGGCAATTCGTGCAAATTTAGTAGTAGGCAAATGTGCTGTGTTGTGGACTGTATATATAAAGAGGCGCTTTTAGTTCCTGGTGAGGAGGACCAATGTTCGGCCTGAGTGCGTCTGGAACCAGCAGTGGGTAGGCGCACACGGGTCGATCTCGGGTTGATAGTGCTCTCGAAAGAAAGTAAAAGAACAAAACGCAAAGAGGATTTCCTCGTTATAATAGTGTTTTAATTAGAGTGTAGGAAAATATATACAAGGATACAATATTACCTTTGAGTGCAAAACTGATGACGGTGATACTCGGCGATGTGTGCTGGTTGGCGGTCGATCGAAAAAGGGGCCGGTTGTGCCGTTGATGACAACCGCTAAGCCGCGAAAAGGTCCTCTGGTATTAAGGAGGGGAACACCACACACACAACCACCCTTACGTATACGTGCATGGGTGCTGACAACCGGCACACACACATGCATGTGTACGCAACGCATGCATGTGCATGCATGCACACAAATGCGGCTTGAGTGTGGGTGGCTGGAAATATTATTAAAACATTAGAGAGGGGCGCCGTCAATCAAGTGAAAGTTAGGCATTGGGCCTAAACACCCTTAATTTTTTTAATCTCTTTTTCTTCTTAATCGATGCGAATAGAATACATTTTTGCTGTCAAACCAATAAATTCCTTCATTAGTTTACCATTACATTCATCTTTCATCATACCCAAAACCTTTTTGTTTAACAATGGAAAATCAAACACATTTGGATGTGGGTATGCAGATGTATCAAATTGCATGTTTATATCCTTACGAATCATAAAAGTCATTTGTCTTAATATCGTAAATAAAGGAGTCAGTATCCATATAGTTAAGATTAAAATTTTTACAATATTTTGGTTTAATATAATCATAATGAAATTCATACATTTTCAGTTTAGAAAGTTCTAAAACGGTAAAACCTATATATATAGGTTTATTGTAAATTGTGAAGCCTTTATTCAATTGTATGGCAATCATATTATCAGTAAATTGTTGTGAACTATGAAAATTAAACTTTGCTATTAGAGCTCTAGCTCCTAATCTCCTGCCCCTACTCTCCCATTCGGTTACTATTTTTATATCTATTTGTTTATTTATATTTATTTTCCATAGTCTTTCCATAGACTGCATTGTTTAATAGCTTGAACAAATTTTGTTCAAATGAATTTTTAGCTAATGTTCGATGGTGGTTATTAAAATCAATATATTTTTTCAACCAATCTGATTGAACAAATTTTAGAATTTTATGTATATTTTAACTAAAACTAATCCATGTCTTATACATTGTTTAAGAGTACTATAGTGTATTATATATTTTTCTTTTTGGGATAAGTCTGTTATCAGCTTAGTATATTTCATATTTTAAATTTTTTTGTTTTCTGAACAGAATGGAAAATCGTTATGATAATCATGTAAACTAGATAGATATTCTAAATCCACTTCTAATATATAACCAATTTCCGAATCACCTGCAATATTTTTTACATTAAAGCCTTCAATATTTTCAACCCATTCAAAATTTCTAAATGGAGCAAAACCATACAAATTGTTTACATCTAAATAAATGAGTTAATTTGGTTCTTTATTACAGTCATAATCACTCATATATTTATTATTTGTTATTGAATATCGCTAAATGCACTGAACAATTCCTCCTCTAATACCCCGCTTTATAAAACTATATATATTGCTATCGGTTATTAGTTCTAAATTTATTTTTGTTGTCTTCAACATAGCATCCCAAGTTAACCCTGGGGTGGTATAATATTGCCATGGATCTAAGTTATAGATATCTTTGCATACTTTTCTAAAATTTTCGAAAATGTCACATAATAGTAAGACATCTACTTTCAAATATAACAATAAATAATCCATTAAGTTTTTGCATTTGAATATATTCCACACTTTTTAGCATGTTCGTAATCAGCTGCACTACACGATTCATTATTTAATTTGTTAAAGAAAAATGAACGAGCAGGTAGTTCTGTTTCTTTTAAACGTTCTATCGAGTTTAGGTAATCATAAGGAAATACACCTTTACGTTTCATTAATGTAAATTCATTATTATTTTTATAAACTGATTTTACAATATGTAAATCTTCATCGGTTAAGTAACTTGCTAAACTTTGTAAGCTAGATGGCATAAATCTGTATGAATCCAAAAAACGAAGTTCGATAGAATCTTTTTCAGTTATATATATTCTCTTAGATATGGATATATATAACTCTTTATTTGAGGGAATAACTTTAATGTCGCCTTGTGTTGTCGAATGTTCTCTAACAAACAAATGACAGTCGTAGGACGAAGGATAGTGAAATAATATTGGCACGAAGCGCGAAATTTGATATTCTAAATTGCATTTATTATGAGCAGGACCTCTATATTCACCAGTTAAATGACAATGATCTGCAACTCTGCCGTCTTCATTAAAATTTTCATTGCAAATATGACATTTTGAATATTATTTATGAAATTGTTCTTGAGAGGGAGTTAAAGGGATCATCGGTATTTTTTTACTTATAATACCATAGATTTTCAAAACATCCTCAATTAAATTTTTGAGAAAATGGTTTGTGCAATCCTCACCACTATATATTTTAAAACTATCTGAACTGTTGTCATAAGAACATTTGATATAGTAACCATAAGCGTAAAGAATATGTTTTTGAACTGATTTAACTTTGCTAGAATTTTGAATATCTATTGGTTCTAGAATACACTCAAAGTCTGCATAAATAACAAAGAGCACATGCAATTGTTTTTTAAAATTACTAAAGTTTATCAGTTTCGAAAGGCATCTCTGTTACTATTTTATTGCAATGATCCTTGTGGTTTGCTAAAGCTTCGTTTGTATGGAAGTGGATTAAACATGTGTTGCATGCGAACACTTTCTTTGTAAATTTTGTTAATCGACTGCGTATTAATCTGAAAATATATAAAAATAAAAGTTGTTTTAGCGAACTTTGTTTAATTTAAGGGGTTTTCTTAGTGTCTTACCCCGAAATGTTCTTTATCCAAACGTAATGGAAGTTGTTAATGTCCTCTAACAACAATAAATGTATATGATGTTCTCGTTTCTCTTTTACAAAATAATATGGGCCCCTATAGTGGTATTATCCAGGCCGAAAACGTTGACCCTAATGCCAATATTGTTTTCTTCAAATATCTTGATTTGTTTAACCGCAAGTGGAAAATTTAGATCACATCTGCTTTTATATCATCAACTTCATATGATGAACATCTATTTGTGTGACAGCTTAAAACGTAGCAAATGCTACGCCACAATATCTATTTCCCATTTAGCGCCCACCCCTAACGTTATATTTTTCATTTACTGCCCACCCCTAGTATTGTATGTACCGACATAAATATACGTACATACTGGCCCAACAAACATCGCGCAAGCACTGGGCAAGCCAGCGATGGTGAACACACAATGCTTGGGAATTTTCGTTCATGGCCCGCTGTGCGCGACAATGCGAGCATAATTCTCAATGTGTTCATAGTTACATATGAATATAATTATTGGCCGGAATACACCAGGCACACTTCGCCGTAGGTAAGTGAAGCGCGTGTCGGCCGCCATCGGCGGTCGACAAGGGGTGCCCTTTGGGTTAGGAGGGTGCGTTCCACCGATGGTACGCCCCCCTGCTTATCGGGCGCCCTGCCGGTTTACCCACATTTCCGGTGAGTAAGACGGGATTTACACCCCTTATTACTCACTGGAAAGGTAATTCACGAGCAGCCTTCTCGGGTAGGAAGGAAACCCGGCCCAACGCCAGTGGCGGGGCGGATTTCCTCACTACCCTGGCAGACTGCCCGAGCCAATATAAATACATTCCAGGGACTCCCTTTGGGTCGACGGGGGGTAAAGTTACAAGGTCGGTTCTGCCGATGGTATTCCCCCCCCCCCCCCGGCCTATTGGGCAGCCCTAACACTTATTCCAGGGACTCCCTTTGGGACGACGGGGGGTTAAAGTTACAAGGTCGGTTCTGTCGTTGGTACTGCGCCCCGGCCTATTGGGCAACCCTAATATTTTGTAATCATCTCGTCTGAGTAAGACGGGGCTCACCCCCCCCCCCGCCCCCCTATTACTCAGAGGAAGGGTAATGTACGAATATATGGCTCAGGTAAGAGGGGAACACGTCCCAACGCCTGCGGCGGAACAAACTCCCCTACTACCCTAGCCGAATACCCGAGCCAATATATTGTAGTTAGTTAAACTAGCCTCGTACTAATAGAGACACTTCGCCGTAGATACCATCATCACCACGATCCCGAACCTCGGACATCCCATCCCGAAGTCTAGCCACCCGTCGTCATAGCTATTTGGTGAGAGCCACCGTCACTCAGTACTCTCTCTTCGGGCGTGATCCTAACTACCGCCGTTAGCGGCCCTTAGCGACAGCCACCGTCGTCTTCGCCATCTCAGCCGCCGCTTAGCTAGCACTCTATCTCCCTCTCTGCGGAGAGCCGTCGTCCTTGGATTATACCATATTGTCAGCGACACTACCTAGTGAACATCTCTCTCTCTCCTGGATTCAAGGTTGTGGATATTTTAGCCTGAGAGCCGCATGTGTGTGTGTGTTGGAAATCAGAACAATAATTTACTGTGTATTTATTTAGTTGGGGGAAGTGGGACCTCCATCCGACTATGGATTGACTTGACCATACCTCAGCCTTTGACCAAACCCACCTCATAAATGGCGCCCGAGCAGGGACCGGTCTCCTCAGGCGACTGTGCCAAAACCAACGAGAGCACCAACACTGTAGGAACGGGTTCACCGAACACACAACCAACAATTGACACAAAGATAAGCGAAACCATCACCACCACGCTCAACGTCGACTCTCTAGGCTGGATTTACCTGCTGAAGAAGGAGAGCCTAATCGAAGAATGCAAACGCTACCAAATCTACACCGAAGGACATACCGTCACCAAATTGCGTAACACACTCAGTGCATACGTCCGACACCAACGCAAGCGTAAGTCAAAGGAAACTCTTTTGAGAGAGGTAGATATGGAGATCGCCGCCGAGGAGGCCAGTCCAGTCACATCTACGCAAAACACCATGCCGGCCGTCACAATCAAAGCAATATCCCCCAGCGCGAACAGAGCGGCATAAGTAACACGGAGGTCATGAATACAGTCCGCCGCTGAGATGTACATTACGCTGGAGGCGACACATTATACGACTTCCTGGAAAGGATTGAGGAACTGGCAGAATGCTATTTGATTAAGCCAGATCAACTCCTCCCAACCCTTCCAGAGATACTGCATGGCAAAGCCCTTCAATGGTTCCGCCTGTGAAAACAACAACTACACACATAGGCTGACTTTCGCTCCGAAACTGGACAATTCGTTCTAGATGCGGCCGAGACGGAACGCTCTCCAGGGATTGTGCGTGCTACGGACTGAACCGATATAATCCGATAACACCCGCACTATTATCATCCGTAGCAAAATTCAAGGCGAACGACGGACGTTTTTACATACAGGTATCCATCGGAGGATTGATGTGCCGCGCCCTGATCGACACGGGGGCCACCATGACATTCATCAATGAAGCCGTAAGAAGGCATCTGGTACGACGAAAGATTCCACCGTTATCCAATTGTCACAACGTGCAACTCGCCGACCAATCATGCATTGCGAGCACCCACTCCTACCCGGTCAAGGTCAAATACAATGGTCAAACAGCCAGTACATTGAAATCTGTTATCCCCAATTTAGCCGAGAGTGTTATCCTAGGTATGGACTTTTTGGCAAAGCGCAACGTTAACGTCTCACTGGATGGAAAGCCCCTTACCACAGCCGGTACAACCAAAGCAAACGCACCCGTAACCCTGCATTACATAAGAGAAGCGGAACACCTCAACGAAGAGCGAAAGAGAGAACACCTAAAGCTCGTAGAAACACATCAAAAAGCACCCACACACCTAAAAGGGCCAAACACTGCTGCAGAACACAGACACAACACTAAAACAATGTTATTACCCAGCCATCCACCTCAGCGATAACGGCGAGCAACTCGTCACTAACGCCCCGGCAACGATCCTGAGGGATCGTAACATCACCCACCGATTTACCGTAGCGTATGCCTCCCACGAAAATCCTACCGAACGGGTTATCAAAACAAAGGTGGCACAACCTACGAAACAAGACCATCGGAACTGGCACCAAGAACTACCATATAAATGCCATCGTATGCGACAAACCAACCACTGGTGACACTATACCGTATGCACCAACCCGAGAACCACACTATACTACTAATGGAAACCACGCCCCAGATTTCTTCGCCGGACTATGGCTAATCGCAAAAGGGTGTAACACGACGCGTTGGGTGGGCGAAGATCACGCCATAATCAAGCTTAAAAAACACTCCAAGATGATATGATTCGCTGGCTGAGGAGAAGCAAGATCCGACCTAGTTTCATAAGTTTTCTATACATGAAATGTAAATACTTTAATTTTGAAACGTAAATTTAAAATGCAATATAAAAATGTACATATGTATATACCTTAATCTTGAAATGTAAACTTAAAATGAATTTCGTACTTGCAATGTAAATTTAAACACAAATGAAATGTATACATTATTGTTGAAAAAAGAGAAGAAAAATAAAATCAATCATAATAAGAAAAAATAAACGAACACATATACACACATGTCGGCCGAGCCATCGGTTCCAACAGATGGTAAAACATACCTGGGCTCTGCCCATGGTAGTTCAGGCCTCTGGGCCAAAACTCTAGAATACCACAACCGTTCGTCCGCCGAAGTAGGAGGGGGACTGTAACGTACCAGATGCTACGCCACAATATCTATTTCCCATTTAGCGCCCACCCCTAACGTTATATTTTCCATTTACTGCCCACCCCTAGTATTGTATGTACCGACATACATATACGTACATACTGGCCCAACAACCATCGCGCAACCACTAGGCAAGCCAGCGATGGTGAACGCACAATGCTTGGGAATTTTCGTTCGTGGCGCGCTGTGCGCGACAATGCGAGCATAATTCTCAATGTGTTCATAGTTACATATGAATATAATGATTGGCCAGAATACACCAGGCACACTTCGCCGATGGCGGCCGACAAGGGGTGCCCTTTGGGTTAGGAGGGTGCGTTACAAGGTCGGTTCCACCGATGGTACGCCCCCCCTGCTTATCGGGCGCCCTGCCGGTTTACCCACATTTCCGGAGAGTAAGACGGGATTTACACCCCTTATTACTCACTGGAAAGGTAATACACGAGCAGCCTTCTCGGGTAGGAAGGAAACCCGTCCCAACGCCAGTGGCGGGCGGATTTCACCACTACCCTGGCATACTGCCCGAGCCAATATAAACACATTCCAGGGACTCCCTTTGGGTCGACGGGGGGTAATGTTACAAGGTCGGTTCTGCCGATGGTACTTCCCCCCCCCCCTCCCCCCCCCCGGCCTATTGGGCAGCCCTAACACTTATTCCAGGGACTCCCTTTGGGTCGACGGGGGGTAAAAGTTACAAGGTCGGTTCAGCCGATGGTACTCCCCCCCCCCGGCCTATTGGGAAACCCTAATATTTTGTAATCATCTCCTCTGAGTAAGACGGGGCTCACCCACCTCCCCCGCATTTATATGAGGAAGGGTAATGCACGAATATACGGCTCAGGTAAGAGGGGAACACGTCCCAACGTCTGCGGCGGGACAAACTCCCCTACTACCCTAGCCGAATACCCGAGCCAATATATTGTAGTTAGTTAAACTAGCCTCGTACTAATAGAGACACTTCGCCGTAGATACCATCATCACCACGATCCCGATCCTCGGACATTCCATCCCGAAGTCTAGCCACCCGTCGTCATAGCTATTTGGTGAGAGCCACCGTCACTCAGTACTCTCTCTTCGGGCGTGATCCTAACTACCGCCGTCATTACTACCGCCGTTAGCACCCCTAAGCGAGAGCCACCGTCGTCTTCACCATCTCAGCCACCGCTTAGCTAGCACTCTATCTCCCTCTCTCTGCGGAGAGCCTTCGTCCTTGGATTATACCATATTGTCAGCGACACTACCTAGTGAACATCTCTCTCTCTCTCCCGGATTCAAGGTTGTGGATATTTTAGCCTGAGAGCCGCGTGTGTGTGTGTTCGAAATCAAAACACTAATTTACTGTGTATTTATTTAGGTGGGGGAAGTGGGACCTCCATCCGACTCTGGATTGACTTGAGCATACCTCAGCCTTTGACCAAACCCACTTCATAAGCTTCTAGGATATATAGCTGATATAATTGCCCATTTGAAATAGTATTCATCTGTGTTTGGAATATTTATACACGAATGTTTGTTTTGAGTTGTTGGTGGTAAAGGTATATATATATATATATATTTTTTTTTTTTTTAATAGGCTCATATTTATTTATATTCGCTTCTAAATGTGATATCTCAATTAGTGACCAACCACTATCCCTTTCTTGAAATTCGCTCATTTTTGAAGATAAAATAACACACTGGTCCTCGTAAAACAGATTAATATCATTTTCGGTAGAAGTTGATTCAAGCAAAATCATCTTGGTTTGATGTGATTTCAATTCCATCAAACACTCTACGCCTTCATTGATCAAAATATATTTACAAAACAGCTCGCAATTAAACTTACTGATTTGATAATGAGTTAGTTTTTCTCTTAAAATTTTACAAAGTTCTTTTTTTATTGTTGCAAAAAAGTGTTCATCAATCAAGTCCTCTTTTACATTATTTTTTTCAAATACAAATGTTTCGATTCGCTTATTTAATACTGATTTAATGCTTTTAACATTAGAAGTGAAGTTCTGTCTAGCCTTTTGCTTGTTTGTATTACTCCGTATGTGATATGACCACAGTTTTTTTGCGATATTAATTGCACAATACATAGGGTCATCCGCGTTAGTTGTATGTTGTAAACGTATATGTGTTAACAACATTTGAATGTTATTAAACTTTTGTTTGCATACATTGCAACTCACTTCTTTCGCATGATAGTTTCTAATATGTCGTCTTAAATTGCGACCATATTTAAATTCTTTGTTACAATACTCGCACACAAATGAAGGCAGGCATGCTTAACGAACGAAACGATATCATTTCGTTACGATAATCAACGCTAATAAACGAAACGAAGTGACTTCGTTTCGTTTATTAGCGTTGATTATCGTAACGAAATGATATCGTTTCGTTCGTTAAGCATGCCTGAATGAAGGCTTACTATTTTTTTATTTGCTTTTTTCTTGAGTTTTTATTATGTTTGGTTCCTTTTTTGATGTTTTTGTCGGCTCGAGATCTAAATCTTAATAAAAAATTCTGTTTTTTTTTTCTTCTCCGATTTTTGAAGCGCAGGCTAAAGTTCAACTCAACGGGTAGCTAATTTTGGAATGGCTGTAAAGCTCAACTAAATGGGAAGTGATCGGTGTTCTGTGTTTTATACTTACCGAAAATTCTGATAACGAATTTAATTAAATGAAATACAGCATGAAGTTTTATTAACATATATATACATATAAATATGTTTCAATGTTGTACGGTTGAGGTTTCTTATCAGTGTGGTTTAATAAAATTTCCATGTACAAACATATGTGATGACATGTACACAAAATGTTCATTATTCAAGTGTCTATCGACTCCTTTTTACAGACGAGAAAAAAGAGGGGGTGGGTGGGGAGATTGGGAAGCAGTCGCTCGATCAGAAATCTGTGGGACTCTTTAAAACGGCTCTGGTGAAGTCTAGGACTCATTAGAAATATGAGGAGACATTTAAAAATTTGCGGCCCTTTAAAAATGTAGGGCCCCCTTTTAACGATCCTCTCCTGAACGGCAAAGCTCTGCTAAAGGTAAAAAGCTCTAAGCCTTTTCTTATACACCACTAAGCTTTTTCTTATGCGCCACCTAGCGGAAGATTAGCCAAAACACAAACCAGAAGATCAGGCAGAACACAAACCGAAAAAACGTATGCGCCAACTAGCGGAATTGTTGAATGATCTTGAGAGGTGGTATAAATTTCAGGGCAAGATAAATATAGACCTGGTTTCATTCCTTGATATATGGCGCAAATAATAGAGCAATAGCTTGATACATTTTTATTATATTTATATCACTATATTTATTTCACTAACAACTTTATTTTTATTTCACATATTTTGTAAACTTCATGGACGTGCGCAAAAACAAAACATATGTGCACAGAGTTGCAAGTTTGACACTTGATATCGTGTAGTTGACGAACGACGTAAAGCTACACGATATACGGCAACGTAAGATTCAGAATTCAGGTATCGTTCGTTGAGCGTATCGTTCGCCAAACAGAATGAGGCTGTTAACTATATGGTTCACATTAGCCGTGTTTTTTTTTTACACGTGTATACGTTTACGTTTGCGCGTAAAAAACGCTTATCCTCGCTTAGATAATGCTTAGGAGACACATCTGGCGGCAGTGGTTAGATAACTAGCTACAGAACAGGGTGTACCTAAAATGGGAGACACAAACCTCTGGTGGCCGTAATGTATAAAATATAGCTGAATCAGTTGCGATGAATAGTGGACACACAGAGGTGAAACATAGAATTAGTATAGAGGTGAAACATATACACATATTTCAGTTACATCTGAGTATAATGCGTACTGAAATTAAGTGGTACAAATTTTATGCGCAGCAATTTCAGATGACTCTTAGCAGTCCATATAAGGTTTAAGTGTAAACGTCTATAGATGTAAAAAAAACACAGCTATTGTTGTTGCATTTGCATGTTAAAGATGGAGTCATTGGTGCCGTTTGTCGTATCGCTGTAGTCGTATCCCTAACGTAATCAGCTGTTTATCGTTACGACGGTAAACCAAAACCCAATTGGTTGGCTACGATACGGTTACGACCTTAGCGGCACCAATAATCGATTGCATTGATTCTCATAAGATTGGTCGAATTAGCTGTTATAAGGTTACCGATACGGTTACCGATAAAGCACCAATGTCTCCAGCTTAAATCTCTATCCGTATCTGGTTCATGTACCATTGGAACACGGGCATTAAGTTCATCCGGGGGTCAATTCACGTTCTATGAAGTGGTGAAGTGAAAGCATTTTCACCACTTCAGCTGATATGCGATTCAGTTTAAAAAAAGTGGTATTTACTGTAAAATTTTTTTCATTTAATGAATATCTTTTCACCATTAAATTTACCCTTGAAAAATCTATATATAAATATATAAAAGAAAGTGGTGTTAGTTACACTATTTATAACTCAAGAACGGGTGAACCGATTTGGCTGAAAATTGGTGCGAGAAGTAGCTTAGAACCAAGAGACGGAAATAGGATACTTTTTATCCCATCTGGATGATTTTCGTGATCCGTCCGGGATCCCGTCGGGGTCATTTCGCGACTATTTCGGGATCATTTTGGGACTCATCCGGGATCAATTCTTTATAGTTTATAGTCGAGTTTATTTTGGGACTTTTTCGGGATTATGTCAGGGTCATTTGGGGATCCTTCCGGGATCATTTCTGGATGGTTTTCGGGATCCATCTGGTATCCCGTCGGGGTTATTTTGGGACATTCTCATTTCTGGATCCCGTCAAGGTCATTTCGAGATTATTTCGGGATCATTTGGGGACCCTTCAGGGATCATTTTTGTGTGGTTCTCTGGATCATTCTAGAATCGCGTCGTTGCCATTTCGGGACTATTCTGGGACCATTTGGAAACCCTTTAGGGTGCATTTCTGGATGATTTTCGCGATCCGTCCGCGATTCCGTCGGTGTCATTTCGTGGCTTTTTCTGGATAATTTCGAACATTTGGGGATCCTATCAGGTTATCAGCTCATTTGGATATTTTTTTTTACTCTATTCCTAATCTGAAATATATATAGGAGAAGGAAAATGGAACGGAAACGAAAATTGAAAAATATAAGGAAAAGGAAATAGAAAAGAATAAGAGATCGCGAGGGCGAACGAGAGAGAGGCTGAGAAGGAGAGGGATAAAAAGATGGAAGAGGAGGAGACGGGAATGGGGAGGTAAAGGAGAAGAAAAGGAAAAGGAGAAGGGTACGAAAAAGGGGAAGGAAAGGAGAACGAAAAGAGAAGTAAAGGGAGAAGCGAAAGGGGAAGGAAAAAGAAAACAAAAAAGGGGAAGGAAAGGAGAAGAAAAATGAAACGGAAAAGGAGAATGGGAAGGGGAGGCAAAAGAGAAAGGAAAATGGAAAGAAAAGAAGGGGAAGGAAAAGGAGAAGGAAAGGAGATAGGAAGGAAAAAGGAAAGGAAAAGAAGGGGAAGGAAAGGGGATGGAAAGAGATAAGGGAAAGGAAATAGGGAACGAAGAGAAGGGGACAGAAACGGAGAAGGGGGAGGAAGGGCGAACGAAAAGAAAAAGGCGAAGGAAAGAGAGAAGGAAAAGGGGGAGGAAAAAGGAAACGAAAAGAAGGGAAGGAAAAGGGAAAGGAGAAGAAAAACGGTACGGAAAGGGAAAAGGGAAAGGAAGGGGGAAAAGAAAGGGAGAGGAGAGGAAAGGCGGGGGGAGAAGGGGAGACCGAGGGGAAGGAGAATGGGAGGGAGGGGGATAAAAAGATGTATAAGAGGAAAAGCCATAAGAATGATGCTAAAGAGATGCTAAATTCCTAAAAAGAAGCCAATAATAAATTAGACGCACTAATTGCCAAAATTCTTTAAAAAGTTGTTTGTTATTTACTAGGAGATCCACAGATATGGACTATGGGCTTTCTGACTTCGGACACTCTAGCCTTCGACTTTATCTCTGACAGGACGGACTATGTATGCCGGAGAAGATTGTAGACCACGAGATTAGATCAAAAGCTCTCGATAGAATACCACTACATCGAGATCAGCATGCATATAGGACAGACAGGCCGACAGAAACTGCATTGTATCAGCTGTCCACAGAAATCCAAAGTGAGTTCGAATGCGGGGAGGTTGCGCTATGCGCATTTTTGGACATGGACGGGACATTCGACAACACGGCCTACGAGAGTGTGAATGGGGCACTCGAGAGAAGGGAGATACAACGTCCGATCCGTATGTGGATAAACGCCCTACTGCGTACGAGGATTGGCGAAACCTCGAGTGAGGACGGTGCAGTAGAGATCCTGTCACCCTTGCTGTGGAGACAGGTAGCAGATCGGAATCCGATGTCAGGGGTACGCGGATGATATTGTTATAATTGTAAGAGGCAGATTTGAGAACACCCGTTGCGACATAATGCAAAGGCATTAAAGTTAACGAAAGGATGGTGTACTGAGGTAGGGCTAATTATTAACCCTAACAAGACTGACATTGTGCTCTTCACCAGGAGAAGAAAACTGGAAGGATTGATGCACATCGCAGTGGATGGAGTACAGTTGGAGCACACGAGGGAGGTGAAATACTTGGGAGTCACATTCGACTCTAAGCTCTTATGGAGGAAGCACGTCGTCAATACCATATCAAAGGCCACAGACGTATTGCAGGAAGATCCTGGGGATGCAGCCAAAGATCTTAAGATGGGTGTACACTACTATAGTTAGACCTATCAGAGTGTATCGAGCAGTTGTGTGGGCATCAAGGACAACTATGGTGACCGTACAAAAGTCACTCACGAAGCTTCAATGCTTGGCATGTGTCTGCATTATGGTAGCCATGCGAATATGCGCGACGGCGGCAATAGAGGTGCTGCTTAAGTTAACGCCTCTACACATAATAATTTAGCAGGCAGCCAGGAGTACTTTAGTAAACATAGCTAAAGAGGGATGTGGAAGAGGCAAAGTGATACAGTTGGACACAGAGGAGTGGATGGTAACGAGGTTGGCAGCGGCTGAAAAGCCAATAGGACCGAGCCCACCATGCCGATAGGGAAGAGTTCAGGCAAAAAGAAGCGTGCCTCAGAAAAAAACACTGGCGCGAAATTCCAGGATAGGAGGGTAAAACTCAAGGCGATATAAAGCCATGATTAACCTCCCAAAAAGCAACCTTAGAATTTTAACAGGTTACTGCATGCTAAAGATCCTCATGCATAAACTAGATATATCGTCTAGTAGCCTCTGTCGATTCTGTGATCGCGAAGATGAGACTGCAGAACACATCCTGATGGAATGCGATGCAGTCGCGAGAGGAAGACTTAGGATCGTAGGATCGTCAAAATTAGAAAGTAGTCACATACACTCTTTGAAGCTAAGAGCCATTCTGGATTTTCTCAGATAACTCGGTTTGGACGAGGGGTTGTGAAGAAAATGAGGACATAATAAACCAATAAGTGGTAGTACTTAACCTCAAACATATCTATGAATGTATCTATCTACAGCAGTGTCTTCCCCCTCTCGTCTCTCCTTTTCCTTCCCCTGTTCCTGTTCTTCTCCTGTTCTTCTCCTTTTCCTTCTTTTCCACTCCTATCCCACACGCCGGCCATATCCTTCCACACTCTTCCTCGCCGTTCTTCTGTCCTACTTTACCACTACTTCTCATTCTCCCTCTCCCTTTTCTCATCCTTCTCTCTCTACCCTCTTTCCTCCCTCTATTGCACATTTAAACAATAAATGGAATTAAATGCACTTACCTTTGATATTCTAGATGAGAATTCAAAGAAGTCAAAAGGTGAATATTCGGCATTTTCTTATTTTCTTTTTAAAATTTTGTTTTGACAGCAAATATCATTTTTTTACTCACCACAGTGATCGTTATTAGATTTTCACAACAAGTATTGCAAAGAACACGTATCACCTAACATAAAAAAGTGAAGTGATAAAATGAATAAATAAATTTCACAGCGAACATGGCTCAATTATAAGGTTGGCTCATCTCATCAGCTGATTTTGTTTATTTCATTGCATGGTCGATGGGATTGTCAAAAGGAGATGGCAAACTCAAAACGAAACCAACACATCGGCAACATTTTCGGCAGCGATTTAGTTTAGCACCTCCCGAGTTCGGGGTTTAACTTGGTATCAAATGAAAGAGGGAGTTCTCCCAATCACAGATATATATATTGTAACGATTTTACTTGCAAATCCTCTTATTTGCCCTTTTGCTAGGTTCGTATCGCTAAACTGTTGAATAAATAACTCCAATATTCAATAATGGAAAAATGGCCTTTATTAAAATACTTCACAATAACACTCAAACTGTGCAAAGAAGCCACACTCAAACCAAACTGATAGCTTAAATGAAACTGACTTTCAAAATAATACTGCTATTGCTCGCTAGATATCGTCTTAGTCGTAACTGCTTGACAACTCAAATCAAACTGAATTACTTTTTACTCGCTTGCGCCGCTTTTATAGTTTACGCTGCATACATCTAGGCTCTTCTATTTCCAGAACTTACCAACTATTTCGTGTGTTTATAGTTCTCATATAGTTTCTACTTGTTTACAATTGTCTACTTTTCAGCGACTCTCAGATGTATGTGAGTTTGTAGTTTACAGTCTCTCGCACACACATAGGCGTATAAGTAAATGCATCTGTGTGTGACATTTCTCGGCTGCCTTATATATGTGTATACATGATTTGATTATTGACGTAAATACCGCTTAGCATGGCCTTAGCATCGCCTTAATGATGGTATAGCTTAGTGATGCTAATATCCGTGACAATATTTTAAAGTGCGCAAACTTATAATTTAAAAGTTTTTTGTTGTTAAAGTTTGCAAATTTCTATACACCTTTTATATGTGTATACGTATATATATTTCATGACATTACAAATCTGTGCTGCCACATCTAAAAAACGGAACAAGTGCAGAATCGAAAAATAACTTATAAAAATTCCTTTCATCTGATGTATATATATCTTTAACTTTTCCAGTCTTTATTTACCAAAAATTTGAAAAAGCTCTTTTTTGCATTTGTGAACGAGCTGATATTACCTTATAACTCTTATGTTTATTGTTATGTTAGCCGATCCAACACCGGCTGCGCCATGCACTAAGTAGTCCACCCTTCTGCGCAGAAGGTTGTACTACGCAGAAGGACATCACCATGGCGGTAGCCATGGTTATACCACACACCCGGACTTGGCATGGCGTAGCCCAAGGTTATTTTTTATAAGCGCGGCCGAAGACCGCCAACGCGGAAAGGTGTTTCAACTTTTCAAAATGAGTAGTAAAAATATATATTTTCCTTTTTCTTTATTAACTGAAAGGTGGTAAGGAAAAGAAGGGGAAGGAAAGGGGATGGAAAGAGATAAGGAAAGGAAAAAGGGAACGAAGAGAAGGGGGAGGAAACGGAGAAGGGGAGGAAAGGCGAACGAAAAGAAAAAGGCGAAGGAAAAGAGAAAGAAAAGGGGAAGGAAAAAGGAAATGAAAAGGGGAAGGAAAAGGGAAAGGAGAAGAAAAACGGTACGGAAAGGGAAAAGGGGAAGGAAGGGGGAAAGAAAGGGTGATGAGAGGAAAGGCGGGGGGAGAGGAGGAGACCGAGGGGAAGGAGAATGGGAGGGAGGGGGATAAAAAGATGGATAAGAGGAAAAGCCATAAGAATGAGGCTAAAGAGATGCTAAATGCCTAAACCAATAATAAATTAGACGTACTAATTGCCAAAATTCTTTAAAAAGTTGTTTGTTATTTACTAGGAGATCCACTGATATGGACTATGGGCTTTCTGACTTCGGACACCCTAGCCTTCGACTTTATCTCTCACAGGACGGACTATTGTATGCCGGAGAAGATTGTACACCACGAGATTAGATCAAAGGCTCTCGATAGAATACCACTACATTGAGATCAGCATGCATATAGGACAGACAGGTCGACAGAAACTGCATTGTATCAGCTGTCCACAGAAATCCAAAGTGAGTTCGAATGCGGGGAGGTTGCACTATGCGCATTTTTGGACATGGACGGGACATTCGACAACACGGCCTACGAGAGTGTGAATGGGGCACTCGAGAGAAGGGAGATACAACGTCCGATCCGTATGTGGATAAACGCCCTACTGCGTACGAGGATTAACGAAACCTCGACTGAGGACGGTACAGTAGAGATCCTGTCAGCCTTGCTGTGGAGACAGGTAGCAGATCGGAATCCGATTTCAGGGGTACGCGGATGATATTGTTATAATTGTAAGAAGCAGATTTGAGAACACCCCTTGCGACATAATGCAAAGGGCATTGAGGTTAACGAAAGAATGGTGTACTGAGGTAGGGCTAATTATTAACCCTAACAAGACAGACATTGTGCTCTTCACCAGGAGAAGAAAACTGGAAGAAATGATGCACATCGCAATTGATGGAGTACAGTTGGAGCACACGAGGGAGGTGAAATACTTGGGAGTCACATTCGACTCTAAGCTCTTATGGAAGAAGCGCGTCGACAATACCATATCAGAGGCAACAGACGTATTGCAGGAAGATCCTGGGGATGCAGCCAAAGATCTTAAGATGGGTGTACACTACTATAGTTATACCTATCAGATTGTATCGAGCAGTTGTGTGGGCATCAAGGACAACCATGGTGACCGTAAAAAAACTGCTGAAAATAAAATAAAAGAACCAAAAGGAAAATAAACATAAAGGGCCGAATATATAGAGGGGCGCCGCGGGTGTTGTTGCGACGCCCGGTGCTTAGCCCACCCTCAAAAACCATGGCCACCGACGCACCTAAATTTCGGTGGCCCCTTACCTGTTCTACCTAAGTGCCTTCTAAAAGAATGTAGACGCCAGCATTCCCATTCTAATTGCAAGTTTATTCAGATATCATTATTACTAAAGTATGTATGCTATGAAAGAAATATTTAAAGCTATACCTATAATTATGTCACCTCCTTTTTTTTTGGCAAGGGTTATAAGCGCTTGGTGCAAAAAAAAATTGTAAATAAATGTGCTTATGAATAGTAGATAGATTATATACAAAATAGAAATTTGGTTAAATGCCCTTTCTCTTTTCATTCACAAACCTATCTTAGAGCTGTACAGTTTGGATACAACTTCCGGTAATTGGGGCCCCCTTACAAAATTAATATGTTGTTGTAGTAGACTTATTTTGAGTTTAACAAAACATCAATTCGGTATAACACCTAGTATAATGACACTAACATGTACTATGTACTACGAAAATTGTTATAAACGCAACTAAGACTAAATTCGGGGTAAATCATACTCCTCGAAGAAATTGTTTCACATATTCAAGTGAAACGTGAACGTTTAAATTCACAGAAAAATTTACGAAATCATTTACCTGTTCAGGTAGAACGTGAACTTTTAAATTTATGGTAAAATTAACGAAATCGTTTTACATGTTCAGGTAAAACGTGAACTTTTAAATTTATAGTAAAACTAACGACATCGTTTTACCTGTTCAGGCAAAAAGTGAACTTTTAAATTTATTGTGAAATTAATGAAATCGTTTTACTTGTTCAGGTGAAACGTAAACTGTTTTGCATGTACCAGTCAGTGCTGGTATTGTTTTGTGTTTAGTTCAACTCAGTCAAAAAAATAAAATTAAAATAATAAAATGAAAGAACAAAGAAAATAATTCAGATTTGAAAGGTTTCATGTATGTATATAATAATATTACTTTAATATGTATAAATTTATTTTTGACATATATTCATGTAGAATGAAGCAATTTAAGTTCCACTGCAAATTTTATGATTTGTAAGTTAAACTCGACAATGCATTCACCTCTTGAGTTGAGGTTGTTAATGAAAAAAAACAATAAAGTAGATGCCATATTAATTATTCACAATTTACACGGGCAAGCTGCAGTTAGTAAGATGGCAGTAAGCAATAAAAATTTGCATGTACTGTAACTTACATTATCACTAAATTTAACAGTTTACTGATACAGATTATAGAAATAGTATGTATTTTTTTTTTTTTTTTGTTGATAATGCAAGTTAATTTGCATTACTCGTTAATTGTATCCCTTAATATAAATTTAATGCGTTTTAACTGATAATGCAATTGAACTTGAATTACCAATAAAACTTTATTCCTTACAGAAACAATATCAATACCCTTTGCTCCTTCCAAAAACATATCCGCAACAATTGTATTAATTAAAAAGTAATAGTAAAATTTTACTGTAACGCAAAGCAACTTTTAATACCTGAAACTTGTTTTTGTT
The DNA here is from genome assembly GCF_040869045.1 of Eurosta solidaginis. Lineage (NCBI taxonomy): Eukaryota > Metazoa > Arthropoda > Insecta > Diptera > Tephritidae > Eurosta > Eurosta solidaginis. The sequence goes on along the minus strand of NC_090319.1, from coordinate 115,961,959 downwards.
TCACGGGCAGTACAAATTGCCTACCTATGACCATTAAGATATGTTTTGTTTTTTTTTTTCTTTTTTTTATGCCTCTAAGTTAATTAAACCTCCTTACTTCACTTTACGATACGTCTACTTTTTTTTTGCATCCTATAATACGTTAACTTTACTACAAGTGGATGCAGCTTGCAAAAGAACAAGGTTGAGGCTACACATACGTATATTTAGTTCAGTATTGGAACGAACTCACCGCTTTAACCTTTGATATTCGTTGTCGCAATTGGCCTGGCCGCAGGCCTATGTTCGCTGCCCTGTGGTTGTCATTGTAGCTGGTATATTGTAGCCCGTATGGTCGTAGCTGATAAAGATGCGGCTAGTATTGTTGTAGCCGTTATGGTCGTAGCTGATAAAGATACGGCTAGTATTGTTGTAGCCGGTATGGACGTAGCTGATAAAGATGCGGCTAGTATTGTTGTAGCCGTTATGGTCGTAGCTGATAGGGTTGCGCCAGTATTGTTATAGCCGGTATGGACGTAGCTGATAAAGACGCGGCTAGTATTGGTGTCGGTGGTACCGCCTGTTGTAGGTGTTAACATTAGTGGCCGCAGGCCTATATTCGCGGCCCCGCTGTGTGCGTTGCCGTTGGTGGTGGTGGGTGCTTTGGGTCGAGGTAACCGAGTGAACCGGTGGCGATAAAGCTTCGCGCTACCCTGTACGAGCCGGATGACTTGGCTCTTTGACGTTGATTGTATTACGCGGCAGCGTACTGCTGGCCCTGGAGGCGGAGGTGGTGTGGGACGCTTTTCCGCAGGTGGTAGTGTTCTTCGTAAACGTATAGGAAGAGGTTTATCTCACTAAGTGTGACTGCGAACGCCGACCTACTTCAACTGGGCCTTGTGTCCACACAACACAACCGATGCAGAGTTTATTACCACCCAAATTAGACGCGTAGAAACGAGATTTGTCAGAAAGAACGGTTTCGGTGCTTTGCGCTATCGACTCTTTCCTAGTTTCTGGACAATTACCAGCGTATATGCACAGCCGGCGAGGATGTTTTGTGATCACCAAATTTTTCCACCCTTCCACTTTTTTATCTTCCGGAAACTCAAGGCAATTTTCCGCTAGTGATGGCCGGTCTGTTTTTTTCCTTGTTTTTCGATACTTTTTATCGCAATTTTCGCCCCATCACTAGGTGTGTTCGCGCGAATACGCTCCCAAGTGCAGCAGACCGTAACATGTTATGTTAGCCGATCCAACACCGAATGCGCCATGCACAGTAATTCTGCCCAGAACACCTTTCTACATAGGCGGCCTTTGGCCGCGCTTATAAAAAATAACCCTGGGCTACGCCAGATTTTAACAATTTGAACAGACATGTTTTGTTATTGTACAGATGAGCCAACCATATAGTTGAACCATAACAGCGAGCATGAATTTTTTTCACTTCAAAACTTCATCGAACGTGAATTGATCCCCAGATCGTTCCAATGAGATTTAAGCTGGAGTCATTGGTGCCGTATGTCGTATCGCTGTATCCGTATCCCTAACGTAATCAGCTGTTTATCGTTACGACGGTAAACCAAAACCCAGTTGGTTGGCTACGATACGGTTACGACCTTAGCGGCACCAATAATCGATTGCACTGATTCTCATAAGGTTGGTCGAATCAGCTGTTAAAAGGTTACCGATACGGTTACCGATAAAGCACCATTGTCTCCAGCTTTAAGCGGATAACGATAAACAGCTGATTACGTTAGGGATACGGTTACAGCGATACGACATACGGCACCAATGACTCCGGCTTTAAGGGCGAATTAATGGTGACTTATAACCATAAAGCCATAACCAGATAAATCAGCTGATCGAACCTACCTTATGGAAAGGAATGTAATCGATTAATGGTGCCATACCATAACGCTAACGCCATAGCCAATCAATTGGTTTTTGGTTTCTCGCCATATCCATAACCTAAAAATATTTGAGTTGGTGAATTTAATAACTTTTTTTAGATTTTCTTCATTGTTTTGGATACGTTATGACTAAGATACTTATTTTTTGTGGAATATGTTTGTAATTTTTTGCGTTTTCATCATTTTTATGAAATTTTCACGATTTTTAGGTTAAGGCACCATTAATCGATCACATTGAGATGGTTATGGATATGGGTATGGTTACGACTATGGCGTTTGGGTTAAGGGAGTTTAATTTGGCTTTTAAGGGCGAATTAATGGTGACTTATAACCATAAAGCCATAACCAGATAAATCAGCTGATCGAACCTACCTTATAGAAAGGAATGTAATCGATTAATGGTGCCATACCATAACGCTAATGCCATTGACAATCAATTGGTTTTTGGTTTCTCGCCATATCCATAACCTAAAAATATTTGAGTTGGTGAATTTAATAACTCTTTTTAGATTTTCTTCATTGTTTTGGATACGTTATGACTAAGATACTTATTTTTTGTGGAATATGTTTGTAATTTTTTGCGTTTTCATCATTTTTATGAAATTTTCACGATTTTTAGGTTAACGCACCATTAATCGATCACATTGAGATGGTTATGGATATGGGTATGGTTACGACTATGGCGTTAAGCTGGAGTCATTGGTGCCGTATGTCGTATCGCTGTAACCGTATCCCTAACGTAATCAGCTGTTTATCGTTACGACGGTAAACCAAAACCCAATTGGTTGGCTTCGATACGGTTACGACCTTAGCGGCACCAATAATCGATTGCATTGATTCTCATAAGGTTGGTCGAATCAGCTGTTAAAAGGTTACCGATACGGTTACCGATAAAGCACCAATGTCTCCAGCTTTAGGGTTAAGGAAGTTTTTAATCGTGAGACAGACCTCGATAACTCAATGGAATTCCTATAGAGATGTGCCAAACTAGGAAATATTCGCATCGATAATTTTAAATATGTTGCTTGGAGAAGTCCCCAAATCAAATTTTTTTTATATTTAAATACTTTTAGCAAATTATTAAGTGGCACTGAGGTGAGCGCCGTTATTCTGATGGAGACTCTACTGGAGCAGCAACGTCGCTACCATGAGGAGCGCGAGCGTTTGGTGAAACTGATGGTAGACGAATATGCTACGAAAAAGCCTGGCGAAAAGGAACGGATTCACTCTGAGCAGAGGTTGAAATATCTTTTGGATTTGTACCAAAATTCTACAGCAAAGTTGAAAGAACTTTACGAAGACAAAGACAATGAACGAAAGTCTGAAATCCAAGCACTCTCAGGACCAAATGAGTTCAATGAATTCTATGCTCGTTTGAAGCAAATAAAAGATTTTTATAAAAAACACCCATCGGAAATAAGTATTCCACTCTCTGTAGAATTCGAAGAATTGACAAAAGCAACTAACAATGCAGATGAAATGATGGTTGAATTTACTGACGAAGAAGGTGGTGGCCGATATTTAGACTTAAATGAATGCTACGAACAATACCTCAATCTGCGTGGTGTAGAAAAAGTAGACTACATCACCTATTTGATGACTTTTGATCATGTTTTCGACATAGCCCGTGAACGAAAGAATCGCGAATATCGGAAATATATAGAAAACTTAAATGCATACTTACACAATTTTATCACGCGTATACATCCTTTGTTGGATATTGAAGCTGAACTAGTCAAAGTCGAGTTAGAGTTTCAACGTCAGTGGTTACAAGGCAGTTTTCCAGGTAAGAAACTAATGTAGGGACATGTTCGCAAATGCGAATAGTTTATCTTAATAATTAATATTTTGTTAAATTTTTTTGGAGTATTAAAAGTCTAATAACGGTCGACTCGGGATGAGGTGTCAAACAATTTGTCTTGGCCTTGGCTTGAAGTGTACGTGATGTTTATCGCCCTCTCTCTCATTGGGTAGTTAGAGTGATGGTAAACCCTATGCTATACCATAGAATTCTTATTTGGTAGACAGCTACACAAAAAAAAAACATACCTAAAAAATTTAGAGGGAGAATGCAGGCTATCAATGCTAAGCCTTACGGGAGCCCTGAAAACAATCCCGAAGGTTGCACTGTATGCCATTCTGCACATTCCACCTATAGACCTGGTAGCAAACAACTGCAACGAGTGTCAGTGCCTCGGGGCAGCTTCAGCGCAGACAATACGGCCATATTAGTGTAGTGTTATCAATTACAGGAAGAACAGGCTACCTTATTCCCTATCTGCGCTGCGACGGCGCTCTTAAATAAATAAATAATTAAAAAAAAAAAATGTGTGGACAGATGGTCCTAAAATAGTGGAAGGGGAAGGGTCTGCGGTATACTGTGCTGATCCGGAAATAAACAGATCCTACAAGCTGCAGGTCACTGTAGAGTTTTCCAAGCGGAAGTATTAGCGTAACCAAAGCAGTAGAAGCACTATAAGATAATAGCTTAAACTGCAGCTGTGTTAACTTTTATATCGACAGCCAAGCAGCAGTTAAGGTAATAATCTCGCATAGCACAGCATATAAAAGTGTGTTAGAGTGTAAGCTGAAAGGATTTGGACAGAGAGAAGAATACATCTATATTGGTTTTCAGGTCATATGGGAATGAAAAAGCGGATGAACTAGCTTTCTCCACAGACGTCCCAATTATATTGGGCTAGATTAAGAGCAGACAAGATGTACACATGATCGACCAAGCGGGATAGACGTGGGTCCAAGTGCGCGGCTGTAAAGTGTCGTAGATTATGTGTACACTTACGGTACAAAAAAAGCAGAGGAAAATGTTTTCCCTGTTACAGCATTTCTACAATCACTACAGCTGGGTAAAGAAACTTTTTAGTTATTGTTGTTAACCAGGCATGCTTAACCAACGAAACGATATCATTTCGTTACGATAATCAACGTTAATAAACGAAACGAAGTCATTTCGTTTCGTTTATTAACGTTAAGATCGTCAAATTAACGAAATGATTTCGTTTCGTTTTCTGCCATATCAAAACGAAAGCAAATCGCTGATTATTAATTTCAAACTATGCTGGCAAAGCTGATTGATGGCGGAGTCATTAAAGGTGAAAGCATTATCCAAGCTGATTGCAACTTTTCTCATGAATTTTGACAGTACGAACATTTCTCAGAGTATTTTTGACATTACCACCAACGAATTACACAAACAAATTACATAGAGTTTGTGTGTGTATGTGCGCTCCTTGTTGCCACCTTACGGCTTCACCATGGCTATAGCATTGCCAGCACAATTCAAACATAAAGTATCACGTTTTCGTTAACGTTTTTAACATTAACGAAAGCTCTTCGTTTCGGTTAAAAACGAGATACAATTTATCTTGATAATTTCTTTATCGATAATATTTCGAAGTGTTTCAACGGAAACGGTGGAAATTTTTTGATAAACGATTAGCTTAACGTTAAGGTGCATCCCTGTTGTTAACATCGATAATTCCATAACTCATTATGTGATATCTCAAGGCGAGGAAGTTAGAAAGTCCCTAGCAGTTTTCGTGAAATCAACAATATTTCATATTAGTAATAGCTTTATCCTCGAAGAAAAAACATAACTGTCTAAAAAGGACAAATCTCTTAAAATATGGAAGGCGTCTTAGAACATTATAACGAATTATCCCTAAGGAGATTCTAGACGAAATATATTGCCTAGGCCACTTTATTCACTCTCTATCGAAGTGGACGATCACGAAAGGCCACTGAAGGCATTAATAGGAATATCCTCACGATAGCTCTTCTGAATACATTTAAAACTGTTCCAGAAACTTCCGCGGAATTGAAGGATAGTATAAACATGAAAACTATAATATTGTTTGTCTCTCGCTAGAATAAAATCGGCTTCTAACCACAAACCCCCCTAAGCTAGTTCTACGAAAAAATTAAGCTGGCCTCGGAGCGACTGGGAACGAGTTTTGATTAGCGCCAAATAAATATATTCAATTCAGTTTTGTAATCCTTGGTTAGCCCCAAAAATACAAAAATATGGATTCACAACTGCGTTCAGATTACTGTGCTCGACTAGCCCCCCAATTGTTGGTGAGGAGTCGTCTTGAATTAGAGATATACGCCGCCGATTTTGGTCGTTTTTGGCACGCCTCCGCCAAATGTCAAAAATATCGGCGGCGGCGGCGTCCGGCGCCTTACTATATTTTCTACTGTTGATGTTGTTGTAGCGATAAGGTTGCTCCCCGAAGACTTTGGGGAGTGTTATCGATGTGATGGTCCTTTGCCGGATACAGATCCGGTACGCTCCGGTACCACAGCACCATTAAGGTGCTAGCCCGACCATCTCGGGAACGATTTATGTGACCACATTAAACCTTCAGCCATTCCCTCCCTCCCCACCCCCAAATTCGATGAGGAGCTTGGGGTGGCCAGAGCCTCGTCTGTTAGTGAAAGGGGATTCGCCGCGGATAGGTGAGGTTGATAATTGGGTTTGGAGAAGCTATATATTGAATTATGTAGATGCGCCGAGGATTATACGATTTTCACCCATTATGCAATAACATCCACGAGTTTAGAAAAAGCTTTGACGTGTAAAGACGTGTTTTTGCTCGCTCCGTGTTCTTGATACTTTTGTTTGGTACTTTCTACATTTTTGCCTGTTTTTAAATATTAAAGCAGGGATGCACCTTAACGTTAAGCTAATCGTTTATCAAAAAATTTCCACCGTTTCCGTTGAAACACTTCGAAATATTATCGATAAAGAAATTATCAAGATAAATTGTATCTCGTTTTTAACCGAAACGAAAAGCTTTCGTTAATGTTAAAAACGTTAACGAAAACGTGATACTTTATGTTTGAATTGTGCTGGCAATGCTATAGCCATGGTGAAGCCGTAAGGTGGCAACAACGAGCGCACATACACACACAAACTCTATGTAATTTGTTTGTGTAATTCGTTGGTGGTAATGTCAAGAATACTCTGAGAAATGTTCGCTTGGATAACGCTTTCACCTTTAATGACTCCGCCATCAATCAGCTTTGCCAGCATAGTTTGAAATTAATAATCAACATAAACGATTTGATTTCGTTTTGATATGGCAGAAAACGAAACGAAATCATTTCGTTAATTTGACGATCTTAACGTTAATAAACGAAACGAAATGACTTCGTTTCGTTTATTAACGTTGATTATCGTAACGAAGTGATATCGTTTCGTTGGTTAAGCATGCCTGTATTAAAGAACAAATGGAATCTTTCTGCGGTAAAAGCGAAAAGCTATTCTCAAAAAAAGATTGCCTAATTGTACCATGCAGTGGATTTTGTAGAAAAATCTTTCATCTTGCCTGCTGCGAATCCTTATGGGAGTTTGATGTTGATCGGTTTATAAAGACCCGCAATATAATTTATATGTCTGGTGAGTGCTTGAATGCACATGATAAACTGAACAAAGCCTACGATACCGTCCTAGTTTCCCCTAAATCTGGATTTCAATCTATTATTACTACATTTGAATTAAGATTTAAGGATTTGTGCATACAAATTGACGAAATTAAAGCAAATAAACAAACAATAACACCTACACCAATAACGCCAACAGTAATGCGAAGAGCATTGAAAAAATAGTTGAGGGAATGAATACAATGAATGATGCTGTGAGTTCCCTCAATTCCGCGCATATGCCACAAGCTTTGTCGGTGACTGGCCCTCTCACTCCAACGCTCACTCAGCCATACACAAAGTGCCCATGTTTCGCTACTTGCTCCCCTCACTCTATTGCACTTGTCGCGCCGTCAATTATACCAGTGAGCGCTTCTCCTAAATTTGATGCTATTGGCAATGCAACCAAGACTGCTGCTAACACCGTCACTGCTTCCCAAGGCAGTCGGTTCTATGTACCGGAGCGACTCGGGATTTTTCCCGACCAAGGACTGTCATTTCAGTGTGACCCCATTACCAGTGGCTCTTCAATACCTGTTGTACCTGTTGTTTCTGCTGTTAAAGCTATTTATACGGCTACTAATGCTGATGTCGAAATTGTCGCTGTTAATGATTTTAATGATGGTGCTGTTAACGATTCCCAAGGCCGTCGGTTCTATGTACCGGAGCGACTCGGGATTTTTCCCGACCACAAATTGTCATCCTCCCAGCAGCTCCTTGAAGCGGGACTGCTCCATATTCTCTTGCTCCGGGAATGTATCGAACCCAATCCGGGTCCGTCTCCTGACCCCGGTCCTGAGAAATGGTTTTGCTGCCTCTGCCGGAAAAGAATCTTTTTAGGACGATAATACTCTTGTCAGTGTGTCTCGTGTAAGGGATGGTTGCATCGGACAGGTTGGTCTGGGCTAGACCCCAAAACCAGATGTCCACGTAACTTCTATAAATCTTTTGTGGCTCCTTGCTCTTCACGTCCTAGGACGTCCCGTAGTCTGCGCCTTAGCAGCCCGCTGCTCAGCAAGCCACAACAAGTACCCGCTGTTGCTCGCGCCCCACGGCACCACCAACTCACACGGCTGCTCCCACTCATACCTACAATCTCCGTAGTGGAGTCGGGAGCAATGCCGAGCATCAGCCCCTGCCCCCGTATTCTTCCCCCCTCTTTTCCGGCAGCAATTGTGTAGGCCTAAACACCCGCGCTGTTAGTTCTGCTTACTCCAAACTGGAAAAAGAAGCGGTAAAGATGGGTTTGATGGTGAATGAGGACAAAACGAAGTACCTGCTGTCATCGAGCAAAGAGTCAGCGCATATGCGCCTTGGCAACCACGCTACTGTTGGCAGCCATAATTTCGAAATAGTAGAAAACTTCGTTTATTTGGGAACCAGCATCAACACTAGCAACAACATCAGCACTGAAATCCAACGAAGAACAAATCTTGCCAATAAATGCTACTTTGGACTAGGTAGGCAATTGAAAAGTAAAGTCCTCTCTCGGCGAACGAAAATCATACTCTACAAGTCACTTATCGTACCCGTCCTGCTATATGGGGCAGAAGCATGGACCATGACAACAGCAGATGAAGCGGCTTTGGGAGTGTTCGAGAGAAAAGTTCTTCGAAAGATTTATGGACCTCTACGCGTTGGCGATGGCGAGTACCGAAGAAGATTTATTGATGAGCTGTACGAGCTATACGCAGACATCAACATAGTCCAGCAAATTAAAACGCAGCGGCTCCGCTGGCTAGGCCATGTTATGCGAATGAAAGATGATGCTCCGGCCAAGAAAGTGTTTCTATCGGAACCCGCCTATGGAAGCAGAGGTAGAGGGCGGCCCCCACTCCGTTGGAAGGACCAGGTGGAAAACGATTTAAACTCCCTTGGTGTGATCAATTGGCGGAGCGAAGGAGCGACTGGCGCGCCTTGTTGGATGGTCATAACCGTTTAGACGGTTAAGCGCCAATTAAGTAAGTAAGTAATTGTGTAGGCCAGGGAAACAGACTCTTAGTCCCTACCTCCCTTTGCACCGTTTGCCAGCACAGAATATATACGTTTGCGACATCCGCCCAATGCAGCTCCTGCCATGGACGGTGCCACTTTCCTAGATGTTCTGGTCTCCGCGATTCAAGAGACTAGACTCACAGCAAGATCTGCATTGCAGACCTGTTCTGGGTATAATGCCCACAGAAAAGATCGCGGAAGCGCAAATGGCGGCGGCCTCGCGTTTATCATACACCACACTGTGCAATATCATATATTTAATCCCGACATTGACCGCAGGGATAGTGTCTTAGAACGTCAAGGATTATCTGTCCGGTCGGGCGATGCAAATCTAGAAATCATCAACATCTACATCCCTCCTGTTACCTTTTGCCCCAGTGATATCAGCGGCGTACTCACTGGAAACAATCGCATTATCTTATCGCAGTCCTATAGCTTCTGTGATGGCATATGGTGTGAGGGTCAGGAGGCGTGGCAGCGACTGGTGGTCAGGATTGCTACTGTTCGCACATCGCAAAATGTAGCTCTTAAAAACAGATGAAAAAACTGGACGCGCCCTGTGTCACGAGAGTCATGAGTAAAAAATGTGTTTTCTAATTGCCAGTTGCTAGGCAAAAAAACAGCAATAATGACATTAAAAAGAGACCAATTCCAAAATCAAGCTTTTAAAGTAAGAACACCGGCGTATGCCGGCGCGCCGCTCACCCCGCCGCCGCCGATAAAGTGATCGGCGTAAACCTCTATGCTGAATGCTGTCAATGTAGGCAGCAGAGTTAACTTAACTCCCCATTAACAAAATGTAAGTAACTCTCACGGTTTTTAATGAGTACCACACCATTATATACGGAGAATCCTTCACTGTTGCCTCAACGCAGTTTTGAATCAATCTTCCTGATTTTTGGGACTTACTATATATCGCGAACATTAACTGAATAAAATTTATTTTGCACTCATAAGAGAATATGAATCACAGCCAATCGTTTTATTTATTTATTTATCTACAGGACATAGTCCTCACAGATAGGTAACCATTAACATAACAATAATAATAATAATAATAACAGTAAAAATAAAAAATAAAAATTAAAACAAAGCAATTACAATAAAATTATATAATTACAAGATCGCAATACATAGAATTCAATATAACAGATGCAGTGCATTATATACATACATTTATATATTTATTGGTCAACAAATCAAACAATTGAACAATTAGGTTAGGTTGAACTGGCAGGTCCATGAGGACCTCACATAGACTGATTGAGTCCGTAGTGTTACCAGAAGTTTGTTTTAACGACCAAACTGAAAAACCCTATCAAAAACCAGGACTATGTTATACAATAACTCCGTCCTCTTGGCAAATACTAGAAGCTTCCTAGGACTTAAGCCACTTGCTGCTTCTAGATCTGACAGCTGTATCGTTCCTAATAGTTGGAGTCTTAGTCTGGCAAGTGCAGGGCAAGAGCACAGAACGTGCTCGATCGTTTCATCCTCCAGCCCGCAGTAGATGCTGTGCTATGCGAGATTATTGCCTTAATTGCTGCTTGACTGTCAATATAAAAGATAACACGGTTGCAGCTTAAGCTATACTCTTCCAGGGTTTCTACTGCTTTGGTTACGGCTAATATTTCCCCTTGGAAAACGCTACGGTAATCCGGCAGCCTGTAGGATCTTCTTATTTCCGGATCAACACAGTATACCGCAGACCCTACTCCTTCCACTACCTTGGAACCATCTGTGTACACATGTATCGCCTCGTCCGCCATTTGCGCATCCTTGCGCCAACCGTCCACCTTTATTGTGGCCTTAAGATCTCCCTCGAAGCGCAGATAGGGAATCAGGTAGTCTGTTCGTCTTGTGATTGATGACCCTATACTTATATGGCCATATGGTCGGCGCTCAAGCTGCCCCGAGGCACCGAGCCTGGTTGCAGTTGTTAATGCTATGAACTTTGCTACCAGGACTACAGGTGGAATGTGCAGAATGGCATACAGTGCGGCCGTCGGGGTTGTTTTCAGGGCTCCCGTAATGCTAAGATAATCTGCATACCCCCTCTAATTTTTTGAGGTATGTTGTTTTTTGTGTGGCTTTCCACCAAACAAGAACGCCATAGTATAGAATAGGGCTTACAATCGCTGTAAAAACCCAATGAGAAAGAGAGGACGATAAACCCCACGTACACCCCAGCATTATTTTACATGCAAGAGTGCCGTTGAGGCCTTCTTCACCCTCTCCTCCACGTTGAGCTTCCAGCTTACTGTCTAGGATGATTCCTAGATATTTTGTGCAAGGTTTTCCTGTAAGGTCACCCCTCCTAACTTAGGTCTGGTCTAATTTGGGACCTTGTACCTCTTTGTAAACAAGACCATATCCGTCTTCTCCGCATTGACTTTCAACTAGGCATGCTTAACCAACGAACCGATATCATTTCGTTACGATAATTAACGTTAACAAACGAAACAAAGTCATTTCGTTTCGTTTATTAACGTTAAAAACGTCAAATTAACGAAATGATTTTGTTTCGTTTTCTGCCATATCAAAACGAAATCAAATCGTTTATGTTGATTATTAATTTCAAACTATGCTGGCAAAGCTGATTGATGGCGGAAAAAGCATTAGAGCCAAGCTGATTGCAACTTTTCTCATGAATTTTGACAGTACGAACATTTCTCAGAGTTTTTAACGTTAACAAAAGCTTTTCGTTTCGGTTAAAAACGAGATACAATTTATCTTGATAATTTCTTTGTCGATAATATTTCGAAGTGTTTCAACGGAAACGGCGGAAATTTTCTGATAAACGATTAGCTTTACGTTAAGGTGCATCCCTGCTTTCAACCCGACATTAGATGCCCAGGTATGAATATCCCGAAGCGCCCGATCCATCAAGAACTAATCGTTGAAAGGGACTTTCCACTTATGACAATTGCAACGTCATCTGCGTAAGCCGTAAGTCTTACAGGTCCCTCATTGAATCGCCTGAGCAGTTGGTTGATGACCAGCATCCACAGCAGAGGTGATAGCACCCGTCCCTGCGGCATGCCCCTGTCCACTGATTTCGTGGCCACGTACAATCCCCATTGTGATGTAATCTTCCTGCAATTTAACATGCAGCCGATCCATCTGGTTAAGGCTGGATGTACTTTAATGTAATTGAACAATTATACTGACCTAAAAGCAATCACTTAACTAAAGCATTTAGGCGCATAGTCAAAGTCAAAATAAAATAGGTTTACAATTTAGTTACAGCTTTTATATGTCTGGCCACAATGCTTAATTAAACGCTAAATATTCTCAAATTCATAAAGTATACAGAAGTTGAAAAGAAATTTAATTCAGAGTTATAGGGGGTCGGAACCCATTCGATTTGACCTTGGTGTTTAAGGTGATACGCAGATCTTTTTTAATTCCGAATATCGAGTCGCAAGAGTCTTAAGCTTTTACGGTGTTTATTAAAAACCTGTATTATCCTACGAAGCGGTTCATGCATTTCAAAGTTTGATCTACAAATAATTATGTGCAGTAGTTGAAAATGTCTAGATTGTCTAACTGGAACATTCCCTGTCCAATTTATGTTTTCGTAATACCAGCTAGTGTGCGGGATCGCGGTGGAAAGAGGGGGTTTTTAGCCATGGGCCATCAAATTATTTTTCCTCAAGAGACGCTGTACCGTTGCGATTCTAATTTTCATTTTTATACTATCCTTAACCTCAATGGCAATTTCTCCATCAGCTTTAAATGTGTTCAGAGGAGCTATCTTGATGATATCCTTATGTTGTTGTGTTTGTTTTAGGGATAAGGACACTCTCCGAAAGCCTTTGGGAGTGTTATCGATGTTGATGGTCCTTTGCCGGATGCAAATCCGGTAGTTCCATTAAGGTGATTGAAAAACATTTCGGTGAAAGTTTAATTTCATTGGTCGTTTAAACTAAGTTTGATCAAAAGTTTAAAATTTTCAGTGATTTTTGAAACGGGATATGTTTAACATCAACCAACGAGGATGCACTCGACTTTTCCTACTTATTTTGCTTTTATTTCGGTGAATATTGGAAATAATTTATTTTAATTTACAATATCTTCTGGCTTTTTGTATCGACACTTGAAAGTAACTTCGTGTACAGATCTTGAGGAGTAGAGAAATTTTTAATTTTAATTAAATTTCATTTATTTATTACTAGCAGGGTACCCGGCGTTGCTCGGGTTGGGCAGATACAAATCTAAATAAGAAGGTGTATTTTAGTGCATTTCTTCCCGTTACTCAAAGTCAAGCAATCAGTATATAAGATTTTACTGATCTTCAATTTTTCTCATTCTTACCATTTCCTTATCTCTCCTTCTTTTTTTACACCCTCTACATCTCTCCTTCTTTTTTCTTAGATCCCTCATTCCTCTAATTCCTCATTCTTTGCCTTATTTTTCAAATTTTATGTTGTCACATTCCCATAACTTAATCAAAATATTTTATCTGCACAATTTTTGTCTATCCCCACCCAACATTTTTTGAAATTATTAATCATATTAGAGTCTTTTTCGAGTCTCCAGCATGATCAAAATAAGCATATATGCGCTCAGTTTCTGATCAGAAAAGACGCCCTCGTCGGGAGAAAATGGTATCCTACGCGCGACTACACTTGGTGAGCCTCTTTTAACCTATATTTCCAATCAGTATTTAGTCTTTTTCGAGTCATATTTACCATAATTTATGAGTATTGTGGGAATAATTTTTAAGTGTGTTTTAAAGCTTTTGCGATTCTTTCTCGAGACATTTAAGAGTCTATTTGGAATCATATTTTAATCATTTTTTGTGATCGCTTTACATTTTGTTGTTGCTTTTTCAATAAATCATATTTCACTCATAAGAGGGAGTCGATTTCGAGTCTTCTTTTGACCGCAGAATTGATATAACAGTTTTTAGTCGTCAAAAGGAGTCGAAAATGTTTCATTGTGGTGATTTATACTTTAATCAATCTTCCATATGCTATGTGGGTCATCTCATATATGTAGGCAGCTATTTTTACAATGGAATGCTTAAATTTAATAAAAACTTTTAAATCACTCAATGCAATCGCTTAAAATTTTTGTGAATTCAATGCTATGACCAAACAGAAGTTCTGCGCTTAAGTACGTACATGGCGTATGAGTAAAAAAAAATTGTTTAAATTCTTAGTTCGAAAATATGGAAAACCTTCGTCTTGATAGAAGGAACCTATAGCCAAAACTTGGTGATGACTGAAGTGTGGGAAATACGTTTCCATAGGGACACACAGAATTTGATTCTTAAATATATACATAGATTACGACTGTATAGGCCTAAAACTTAAACTACTAAATACAATTCATTATTACAATTGATTACTTAATAGTATTGAATATGCTGTCGGATTGCAAGTCATTCGGATCAGCATATTTACTAGCATGACAAACAGACGAGTCTGGGAGCCACTCTTTTAAGGGAGGTTGGAAAGGACGTGTTTCCAATCCTCCAGTGTTTACAGCATAAGTTAACTGTAGGAAGTTTAATTATAGAAAGATTTATTTTTATTAAAATTAATTTTTACACCAAATGCTGAGTAAGAATAATCTTGAAATATAATACAAATTTTTGAAAATATAAAAAACAAAATTGAAAATTTAAATATTGTAATGCCAATTTCACACAGAGGCTTAATGACATTATTAGCCAAGTTTTCTACATTAAAGCCCTAATCGAACTCAATCTTCCATACAAAATACTAATTCTTATTGCTTTATTGAATCCCTAATCGAGTGAAAAATCCAGTCGGTTTTGCTTGGTGCTTCCAATTTTATTTTCAACTAGCACAGTACCCGACGTCGTTCGGGTATAAATAAAAGCAGTACTATGTAGACTAATATATTAGACTAACCCCAACCCCCATTTGCCACGCCCCCTTTTCGCTATCCCCAATTTTTCCCGAGGGGGTAGGGATTAGTCTTATATACCTCCTCACCTAATTTCAATCGTCTAGCTTTAATACTTTCAGATATATTGACAACGAAAAATGCCAGTTGTATGGGAGGTGCCACGCCCCCTTTTTCGTTATACCCAGTTTTTCTGGAGGGGTAGGGATTGGTCTCATATAACCACTGACCTAATTTCAGTCGTCTAGCCTTATTACTTTCAGATATATTGACTACGAAAAATTCCAGTTGTGTGGGAGGTGCCACGCCCCTTGTCGAAAACTTTTTTTATATAGCCTACCTTAGATTGACGCACTCAGGGTATGTCATGGCAAAATTTCGTTCGATTCCATTCTGGGGTTTAGGCGCAAGTCCAAACATACATATAGACATACTTTCACAAATATATAGTAGAAGATGTAACAAATGACAATCAAAAATAAATTATTTTAAATAATTCACAAAAAATAGAAAAAGACGAAAAAATTCAAAATTTAATTTTCACTGCATTTGCTGCAAAAGATAATATGGCTTTTTCGAAAATAGGCACATATTTGGTTAGGTGCAACATCTATGGGTAGTTGCGCATGCATTTTCTTTTGATTGTATTTATAGTTAAGAAGGAAACGGCCTCTTTCCAGTTTAACTAGTTTTTGTAAAAACGAAATATGTATTTTTTTGGAGCTGCTGACAGATGTTCGCTTAATGAAGCAAAAGGCCCTGTATGAAAAGGGAAACTTAATTATTTCATTAAATAAAATTGTGATTCGAGTAAGTTTGTGTGAAAACGGTATAAACATATAAAATTACAAAGTTCAAAGTAACATAATAACAAAATTAAATAAAAATGATTAAAAAATAATGTAATGCGCGATAACCTCCGAAGAGAGTTTAGGCCGATTTTCTCTTCCTATTCGCGTCGTGCTCCTTTTAATTTATCCTACAAATTGGTGGGACGGGATCTACTTGTTTTATGCCGACTCCGAAGGGCATCTGAGTTTTCACTGAGAGCTTTTCATGGCAGAAATACACTCGGAGTGCTTGCTAAACACTGCCGAGGGCGACCCCGCTTAGAAAAATTTTCTTCTAATTGAAAAATTTTGTTACTAAAAATTTTGATGTTGCTTTGCCCGGGGCGTGAACCCAGGATCCACGGTGTAGTAGGCGGAGTACGCTACCATCACACCACGGCGGCCGCCAAATAAAAATGATTGAGTCAATATAATTTAAGAACATTACTCCCCCTTCCAGAGAATTAACATTAAATAATTTAAATGTGACTTTCTTTTTTGTTCAAATGTTATTGTGATAAGTGTTAGAGTTCTCAATAATCGCTGGTTTTAGCCTGTCAATCGGAATAGTTTTGATTTCATTATCAATTTCTATTTTAAATTCTTTTTTTTATTTTTCAAGGACTTTTTCACACGGTTCTTGTAAATGACGCTTATTAATTAAACGAACGAAAACAAATTTACAGGTTTGTAAATCTCTCGGGTTGTAAATACCAACATTGGAGTTGTGATGATTTGAACTCGAAATCTTAATTTTTCACGTAATTTACCCATTTCATATGACGATGAATTTTCAGGTGTTGAAACAATAAGCTCACCGGGCAATCGTAAATTTTGTCGAAAAACCATTTCAGCCGGTGTAGTTGTTGTTGTTGTTGTAGCAGTGCTTCGCCCCACCTAACAGCCGCGACCGATCACAGATTGTCATCAATATCCTCTAACGGGAGTCCAAGGAAACTTGCTGTTTCAACAGGGGTGGACCATAAGGAAAGGGGTGTTAGAGGCGTTGGTTCCACATTACAATTAAAGAGATGGTTGGTGTCATGTGGGGACACATTGCAAGCGGGGCATACATTATGTATGTCGGGGTTGATTCTGGATAGGTAAGAGTTTAACCTGTTACAGTATCCAGAACGAGGTTGAGCCAGAGTGACACGCGTTTCCCTGGGGAGTATGCGTTCCTCTTCCGCGAGTTTTGGATACTTTTCTTTGAGTACTGGATTCACCGGGCAATTCCCGGCATAAAGGTCCGACGCCTGTTTGTGGAGTTCACCAAGGACCTGCTTGTGTTTTTTCGCTTCATACGGCTGCGTTCTCAGGTGCCGTATTTCCTCAAAATGCTTACGGAGATGACTCCTTAAGCCCCTAGGCGGTGCTGGCTCATCAATCAGTTGACTGTTGGGATGCCCAGGTTTCTGGGTTGGTCAGCATCTCGTTTCTATCCCTGATGGGGAGTATTCTCGCCTCATTATGCAGATGGTGTTCTGGGGACATAAGAAGACAGCCCGTGGCTATTCCGAGAGCAGTATTTTGGCAGGCCTGTAGCTTCTTCCAGTGGGTAATTTTTAGGCTTGGCGAGCATATGGGTGACGCGTAGCACGTTATCGGCTGGCTAATTGCTTTGTATGTAGTTATGAGCGTTTCTTTATCTTTTCCCCAGGTACTGCCAGCGAGGGATTTGAGGATTTTGTTACGGCTCTAAATTCTCGGAACAATTGCGGCTGCGTGCTCACCGAAATGTAGATCCTGATCAAACGTCACACCCAAAATTTTGGGGTGTAGGACAGTCGGTAGCGTAGAGCCATCGACGTGGATGTTCAAAATGGTCGACATTTGGGACGTCCATGTTGTAAATAAGGTCGCGAAAGATTTGGTCGGTGATGCCAGGTTTCGCGAGGCGAAAAAACTGGAGAGATCAGGGAGGTAGCCGTTTATTTTATTGCATAGCTCATCGATCTGTGGGCCTGGGCCTGTGGCCATTACTGTGCAGTCGTCGGCGTAGGAAACGTCTGTGACTCCTTCCGGTGGTGAAGGTAGCTTAGATATGTAGAAATTAAACAAAAGTGGGGATAGGACACCACCCTGTGGCACCCCTTGTTTAATTCTCCTTGGTTTTGATGTTTCGTTTCTAAATTGCACCGATGCCTACCGACCACCCAGATAATTTGCGGTCCACCTTTTAAGACATGGGGGAAGGGTAGACCCTTCCAGGTCTTGCAGTAACGAGCCATGGCTGACCGTATCAAAAGCTTTTGTTAGGTCTAGCGCTACGAGTACTGTTCTATGGTGGGGGTTTTGATTTAAACCGCAATTTATCTGGGTGCTAAGGGCATTAAGCGCGGAGGTAGTGCTATGGAGTTTTCTGAAGCCATGCTGATGAGAGGCTAGCTGCAAATTTGCTTGGAAATAAGGGAGCAAAATGGCTTCGAGCGTCTTTGCCACTGGCGATAGGAGAGATATCGGACGATACGACTCTCCTATGTTAGCTGGTTTACCAGGCTTTAGTAGCGGGACCACCTTGGCCATTTTCCATTTCTCGGGTATGACAAAGGTGGAAAGAGACAGGTTGAAGACCTGCGCTAACTATTTGAAACCCTCTTTCCCTAGGCTTTTAAGCATCGGCATGGCTATGCCGTCTGGGCCCACTGCTTTGGATGGTTTAGCGCGACCAATGGCGTCCTCAACCTCTTTAGCGGTGATGGTGATTGGTGACGCGCTGAATTTGTGTTTATCTGTGTGTCTATTGGCTCTCCGTCTATATTTGTCGACCGTAGGATGCATTGTATATTGTCGGCAGAAAGCGCTCGCGCATTTTTTCGCATCCGACAGCACTTTGTCGCCAAAGGCGATGGAAACTTTGTTGTTGTTGTTGTTGTTGTAGCAATGCTCGCCCCACCTAATAGTCGCGACCGATCACAAATTGTCATCAATATCCTCTAACGGGAGTCCAAGGAAACTTGCCGTTTCAACAGGGGTGGACCATAAGGAAAGGGGTGTTAGAGGCGTTGGTTCCACATTACAATTAAAGAGATGGTTGGTGTCATGTGGGGACACATTGCAAGCAGGGCATACATTTTGTATGTCGGGGTTGATTCTGGATAGGTAAGAGTTTAACCTGTTACAGTATCCAGAACGAAGTTGAGCAAGAGTGACACGCGTTTCCCTGGGGAGTATGCGTTCCTCTTCTGCGAGTTCTGGATATTTTTCTTCAAGTACTGGATTCACCGGGCAATTCCCGACATAAAGGTCCGACGCCTGTCTATGGAGTTCACCAAGGACCTGCTTGTGTTTTTCCGCTTCATACGGCTGGGTTCTCAGGTGCCGTATTTCCTCAAAATGCTTACGGAGATGACTCCTTAGGACCCTAGGCGGTGCTGGTTCGTCAATCATATGTCTGTTGGGATGCCCAGGTTTCTGGGTATTCAACAGAAACTGTTTGGTCAGCATCTCATTTCTCTCCCTGATGGGGAGTATTCTCGCCTCATTATGCAGATGGTGTTCTGGGGACATAAGAAGACAGCCCGTGGCGATTCTGAGAGCAGTATTTTGGCAGGCCTGTAGTTTCTTCCAGTGGGTGGTTTTTAGGCTTGGCGACCATATGGGTGACGCGTAGCACGTAATCGGCTGGCTAATTGCTTTGTATGTGGTCAAGAGTGTTTCTTTATCTTTTCCCCAGGTACTGCCAGCAAGGGATTTGAGGATTTTATTACGGCTCTGAATTCTTGGAACAATTGCGGTTGCGTGCGCACCAAAATGTAGATCCTGATCAAACGTCACACCCAAGATTTTGGGGTGTAGGACAGTCGGTAGCGTAGTGCCATCGACGTGGATGTTCAATATGGTCGACATTTGGGGCGTCCATGTTGTAAATAAGGTCGCGGAAGATTTAGTCGGTGACAATGCCAGGTTTCGCGAGGCGAAAAAACTGGAGAGATCAGGGAGATAGCCGTTTATTTTATTGCATAGCTCATCGATCTTTGGGCCTGGGCCTGTGGCCATTATTGTGCAGTCATCGGCGTAGGAAACGATTGTGACTCCTTCCGGTGGTGAAGGTAGCTTAGATATGTAGAAATTAAACAAAAGCGGGGATAGGACACCACCCTGTGGCACCCCTTGTTTAATTCTCCTTTGTTTTGATGTTTCGTTTCTGAATTGCACTGATGCCTGCCGACCACCCAGATAATTTGCGGTCCACCTTTTAAGACATGGGGGAAGGGTGGACCCTTCCAGGTCTTGCAGTAACGAGCCATGGTTGACCGTATCAAAAGCTTTTGATAGGTCTAACGCTACGAGTACTGTTCTATGGTGGGGATATTGATTCAAACCGCAATTTATCTGGGTGCTAATGACATTTAGCGCGGAGGTAGTGCTATGGAGTTTTCTGAAGCCATGCTGATGAGGGGCTAGCTGCAAATGTGCTTGGAAATAAGGGAGCAAAATGGCTTCAAGCGTCTTTGCCACTGGCGATAGGAGAGATATCGGACGATATGACTCACCTACGTTAGCTGGTTTCCCAGGCTTTAGTAGCGGGACCACCTTGGCCATTTTCCATTTCTCGGGTATGACAAAGGTGGAAAGAGACAGGTTGAAGACATGCGCTAAATATTTGAAACCCTCTTTCCCTAGGTTTTTAAGCATCGGCATGGCTATGCCGTCTGGGCCCACTGCTTTGGATGGTTTAGCGCGACCAATGGCGTCCTCAACCTCTCTAGCGGTGATGGTAATTGGTGACGCGCTGAGTTTGTGTTTATGTGCGTGTCTATTGGCTCTCCGTCTATCTTTGTCGACCGTAGGATGCATTATATATTGTCGGCAGAAAGCGCTCGCGCATTTTTTCGCATCCGACAGCACCTTATCGCCAAAGGCGATGGAAACTTTGTCTTTGTGCTTAGTCGGATTCGATAGGGACTTTACGGTGGACCAAAGTTTACCTACACCGGTAGAGAGGTTACAACCTCTTAGGTGCTCTTCCCATTTCGCCCGCTTGTGTTCGTCCACAAGCAATCTGATGCGTTGGTTTATATCCCTTATTTGGGGGTCGCCTGGATCAAGCTGTCTTATAAGGTCGCGTTCCCTCGCTAAGCTCGCGGCCTCCGCCGGGAAGTGGGGCCGGATTTCGGGAATTCTCCCGGCGGGAATGAAATGTGCCGAGGCGGATTCAATGACCTTACGGAAGGCACGCTCCCCTTGGCGGGCATCAGTCGGGATAGGGAGGGCAGCAAAGCTGCTGTCTGTTGCAGATTTATATTCTTCCCACTTTCCTTTTTTGAAGTTTATGAAAGTGCGTTTTTCGGTGACGATGAAGTCGGCGGTACGCTCGAACGAAATAAGTATGGGCAGGTGGTCGGATGCCAATGTTACCATCGGCTGCCAGTTGACGCAGTTTACGAGTTCTGCGCTCACGATTGAGATATCTGGCGAGCTATGACAGCTTCCTACCATACGTGTGGGGGCGTCTCCGTTTATTGTGCAGAACGTCGTTTCGTCTATTTGATCCGCCAACATCTCACCCCTACTGTCCGCCCGCAAGTTTGAATGCCATAGGTCGTGATGGGCATTGAAATCGCCTAAGATAATGCGATTGTTGCCAGTGAGTAAGGCCTCGATATTAGGGCGGTATCCACTGGGGCAACAGGTGACAGGAGGGATGTAGATGTTGATGATTTCTAGATTTGCATCGCCTGACCGGACAGATAGGCCTTGACGTTCTAAGACATTGTCACTGCGGTCGATGCCAGGATCAAATATATGATATTGCACAGAGTGGTGTATAATAAACGCGAGGCCGCCTCCATTTCCGCTCTCGCGGTCTTTCCTGTGGACATTATAACCAGAGCAGGTCTGCAATGCAGATCTTGCTGTGAGTTTAGTCTCTTGAATCGCAGCAATGCGGATGTTGTGCCGCTTCATGAAATCGACTATCT
Source organism: Eurosta solidaginis (assembly GCF_040869045.1). NCBI lineage: Eukaryota > Metazoa > Arthropoda > Insecta > Diptera > Tephritidae > Eurosta > Eurosta solidaginis. The sequence continues at coordinate 115,939,996 of NC_090319.1, read as the reverse complement.
CCGTAATCTTCCCAGTTAGTCCATTACAGTTTAACTGCAGAATTCTGAAGTGCATGGGGGAGACTTTGCCACTCTGGGGGTAAGTGACGGGTGACTACGCCTGGGTTGAGGAAGGCCAGGACGCAATTGCTGTTGTGGCCCTGGGACTTGGCGTCCTTGGGCAAGCATTGGGGTACCCGGATGATTTGGGTTTGCGACCTGGCAACATGGCGCGATGAAACCCGTCGGGGGGTTGCCGTCGCGGAGACCAGAACATCTAGGAAAGTGGCACCACCCAAGGCAGGAGCTGCATCGGGCGGATGTCGCAAACATATATATTCTGTGCTGGCAAACGGAGGTAGGGACTAAGAGTCTGTTTCCCTGACCTACACGATTGCTGCCGGAAAAGAGGGGGAGAAGACGGGGGCGGGGGCTGCTGCTCAGCATTGCTTCCGACTCTACTACGAAGATTTGGATTCGATACCTTCCCGGAGCAAGAGAATATGGAGCAGTCCTGCTGGGAGGATGACAATTTGTGGGAGGAACGCAACAAATTAAATGGGGTTACACTGAGATGACAGTCCTTGGTCGGGAAAAATCCCGAGTCGCTCCGGTACATAGAACGGACTGCCTTGGGAAGCGTAGCCGGTGTAGTCGAAATAACTTCTTTAAATGTTGATGCAAGCCTAATAGTATTAGAGGTAGCTCACCATACTAATCTCTGATTCCATTTGTAGCCATTAAAGAATTCAATTGCCTATGAGATCGCCCTACAATGCCATTCGCTTGAGGATGATAAGCTGACGTTGTAATTTGATGGCTGCCTAATAACTTTGTTAATTCTGTAAAAATTTTTGAAGCAAATTGAGTACTCTGATCAGTAGTTATTTCTAGAGGTACACCAAACCGAGGTATATATTGTAATGAATTCTAGGGATCTCTGATAGTTATACACCTTCTGCTAACGTTCGAATCTCTGAATTGCCGAATAAATAACTCCAATATTAAGTTTTCACAACTAATGGCGTGTTTAAATAAAACTGATTTCGCTGCTTTCTGTCGCATATTTCTCCTAAGGTCTAGACGTTTCACCTTCTAGAAAAGTTTAAATCCTGCTTAGTTGTATGCGTGTGTATGTGTGAGTAACAACTCTTAGCTGATGACTACATGTGTGTATGTGAGATATCTCTTCACTGCGAGATGCTGGTTATGTGAAATATTCTTGTTGTTGTTGTTGAAGCGATAAGGTGCTAGCCCGACCAACTCGGGAACGATTTATATGGCCACATTAAACCTTCAAGTCATTACCTCCCTCCTCACCCCCAAGTTACATGAGGAGCTTGGGGTCGCCAGAGCCTCGTCTGTTAGTGAAACAGGATTCGCCGCGGATAGGTGAGGTTGACAATTGGGTTTGCAGAAGCTATATATTGCGCTGGCAACCTGAATGGGTTGCGCTACACAGCCCTTGAATTTGGTATTTTAGTCGCCTCTTACGACAGGCATACCTACCGCGGGTATATAATGACCCCCTAACCCGCTGGGGGAGTGAAATATTCTTCGTCGCCTTCTATGTATGTGTGTAAATGATGATTGATGTGTTGTTGTTGTTGCTGTTGTAGCGATAAGGTTTCTCCCCGAAGGCTTTGGGGAGTGTTATCGATGTGATGGTCCTTTGCCGGATACAGATCCAGTACGCTCCGGTAACACAGCACCATTAAGGTGCTAGCCCGACCATCTCGGGAACCATTTATATGGCCACATTAAACCTTCATTCCATTACCTCCCTCCCCACCCCCAAGTTACATGAGGAGCTTGGGGTCGCCAGAGCCTCGTCTGTTAGTGAAACAGGATTCGCCGCGGATAGGTGAGGTTGACAATTGGGTTTGGAGAAGCTATATATTGGGCTGGTAACCTGAAAGGTTGCGCTACACAGCCCCTTGAATCTGGTATTTTAGTCGCCTCTTACGACAGGCATACCTACCGCGGGAATATTCAGACCCCCTAACCCGCTGGGGTATGATTGATGTGTTCATGTACACAAGTGTGGCTTGCTTTAATGTTTTCGTTGTTGGGATTATTTACTAACATAGTGCATAACATAGTGATGCTAATATTCGCCACAATATTCACGTAAAAATTTATTCACAATTGCTTCTGTAGAAATTTCCCATAATCCGTATGCTTCTGGCCAACATGTGAACATATCGATAACAGTTAAAATATGTATAGCGATGTTTGAAATGGGTAAAGGCCGTACAATATCTAAATGAATATGTTCGATTTTTTGTTCGGTATTGAAATTTTACTAACTGGTGACTTCGTATGTCGAAAAACTTTAGACTTTTGACAACTGATACATTCTTTGGACCATCTATTCATTTCTTTATTCATGGTTGGCCAAACATATTTTTTTATAATTAGACGGCGAGTAGCTTTAGTACCCGGATGCACTATCCCATGTAACTTATCAAATACTGTTTTGCATAAAGTATTTGGAACGAACGGTCTAGGACAATCTCCGGCTGATTCCCACCATATATTGAAATTTAAAAGAGGAATTGTAACTAATTTAAAAATTTTAAATGATTGTCGAGATAAAAGATAGTTTAGTACATCATCTTGTTGTTGTTCCTTTTATAAAATTTTAAAATTAAGTTCTGAATTTTGAATTGCCTCTATTTCAAATGTCCTAGATAAAGTATCGGCTACCACATTTGGTTGTCCAGTAATATGCTGTATATCACTTGTAAATTGTGCAGTAAATTCAAGATGTCTGGTTTGCCGTGGACTACGTTCAGTTTTCGAATTGAGAGCGAAAATGAAGGGCTTATGATCAGTAAACACACTGCATTCTCGTTGTTGTTGTTGTTGTTGCAGCAGTGCTTTGCCCCATCCAATGGGTGCGACCGATCACAAATTGTTGTTGTTGTTGTAGCGATTAGGTTGCTCCCCGAAGGCTTTGGGGAGTGTTATCGATTTGATGGTCTTTTGTCGGATACAGATCCGATACGCTCCGGTAACACAGCACCATTAAGGTGCTGACCCGACCATCTCGGGTACGATTTATATGGGCACATTGAACCTTCAGGCCATCCCTCCCTCGCCACCCCCAAGTTCCATGAGGAGCTTGGGGTCGCCAGAGCATCGTCTGTTAGTGAAACGGGATTCGCCGCTCGAAGGTGAGGTTGACAATTGGGTTGGAGAAGCTATATATTGCGCTACACAACCCCTTGAATCCCATCACAAATTGTCATCAATATCCTCTAACGGGAGTCCAAGGAAACTTGCTGTTTCAACAGGGGTGAACCATAATGAGAGGGGTGTTAGAGGCGTTGGTTCCGCAATACAGTTAAAGAGATGGTTGGTGTCATGTGGGACACGTTACAAGCACGACATACAGATGGTAAGAGTTTAACCTGTTGCAGTATCCAGATCGAAGTTGAGCTAGAGTGACTCGCGTTTCCCTAGGGAGTGTGCATTCCTCTTCTACAAGTTTTGGATATTGTTCTTTAAGTACATGATTCACCGGGCAATTCCTGGCATAGAGGTCCGACGCCTCTTTGTTGAGTTCACTGAAGACCTGCTTGTGTTTTTTGGCTTCATACGGCTGTGGTCTCAGGTGCCGTATTTCCTCATAATGCTTGCGGAGATGACTCCTTAAGCCCCTAGGCGGTGTTGGCTCATCAATCAGATGTCTTTTGGATGCCCAGGTTTCTGGGTATTCAACAGAAACTGTTTGGTTAGCATTTCATTTCTCTTCCTGATGGGGAGTATTCTCGCCTCATTAAGTAGATGGTGTTCTGGGGCCATAAGAAGACAACCCGTGGCGATTCTGAGGGCAGTATTTTGGCAGGCCTGTTATAGTGTTTATAATTTGTTGTTAAATTATTAACTTTATATTTTATACTTTGAATTTTAAATATTTTGTTATCGAATTAGTTTTTGTAAATGAAAATTTTGGTGATATCAAAATTAAAATTTTTGATTAATAATATTTTTATACTTAAACCTAAAATTTATATTTTTAATATTTGGTTAACCACCAAATATAATGGCGATCTTCATTCGAACCAATTAAATCTCAATAAATTCAAGAACAATATATATTTTTTTTTTGACAAAAGTGGTGTAGTTCTTCCGCGCAACCAATTTTGCCCATCTAGCTGAAAGTAGCTACTAAAAGAAGCTTATAAGAAGTTTCAATATATCTTCAACCGTCGCCTTGTCAACATTAAATGCAAAACTAAAAATATAAAAGACACGTTTGGTTCAAGTCATCATGAAATGCTAAACAGAATTTAAAAATATATGAAGAAAGATGAAGACAACCCAGTGTAGCTCGTGAACTAGAAAATTTAATACAAGCGAAATGAATAGTTAAACCGAACTTTCGCGCTTAATTGTATATATATATATACGAAAGCTCATAACAAAAGTTAAAAAAACCTGTTAAATTAATTGTGATTAAACGTTAGAAGACAACCAATAAAGGATGTACCATTGTCGCAGAGTGTTTAAAAATACACCTGATATTGTTAAAAGTAGGCTTTGTAATCAGACAAACAGTTATTTATATACTCATTAAAACGTGTGCTAAACTTAGTTTTTCATAACGTGACATAGACAATAGCAAAATGAAATCTCACCAGCAAACAAAAAATCGTATAACAAAATTATTCCTTAAATTTACCTAAAATTCCGACATAAAAACATTTCCACATAAATAAACAAACTAAAATGAAAGTTTATCATCTAAACAAAATTAATCTTAAGAGATAACAATACAAAGATAAATAAAAAATCAACAAAAAAAAAGACATTTTTAAAAATTGAACAGAAACCAAAAATCATAGTGCATTTTTTAAAAGACAAAACTGAAACGTCATCCACAAACAAAATAATTTCCTCGTCTCCAGATATCTACGTCATTCATTGCTGTATTTTTAAATCAATTTTCACATTTTATTTCACTTATTGAGCAATAAAATCATAAATGCCATTGCAAAACAACAAAGCCAACAGCAACAACGATGTATTTAATTGTTACCACGTCAAAAAAACCCAATTGATTCGCTTAAAATCTTTACAATCATCAATCAACTACTAATTAATTTTAATATTTTTTTTATTAAATTTAGTTTTATGTAAGTATAATTTTTATTTTAATATTAAATTAAAAATTTTCCAATTATAATTTAAATTAAAATTTTAAACCGTTTAAACTTTCAAATTTATTTTAAGATTATTTTTATATTTTAACAATTTTAATATAAATTAATTGAGTTTACTTATTTTTATATAAAACTAATTATTTTATTTAAATTGTTAACTCCCTTTCCAAAAAAAAAAAATCTTAAATATTTTCTAATTTTCAAATTATTCATTTAATTTTTTTTTCATATGGTTCTACGTTCACCAATACGAACTCGTAATTTTACAAATTCAGAAAATCAAAATAACAACTATACAAATAACACAATGACTCACAATACAACTCAAAATTCTAACATTAATACAACACAAAATAACATCTCTAATATAACACAAGATACTTCAACACAAGATAACTTAAGAAATGTTTCTTCTAGTAAATCTATTAAACTACCACAATTTTGGAAAGAATCTCCTGATGACTGGTTTTTACTTGTTGAAGGACAATTTGAAATTAACAATATCAATGATGATAATTTAAAATTTCAAAATGTTTTATTTACTCTTCAACGAGATACTATATCTAACATTGTAAACTTTATTAACCCTCCTTCTCTTTTCAATAAATATAATACAATTAAAAAGATGTTATGCGAAAGATTTTCACTTAGTGAAGAAAAAAGATTAGAAGAATTATTTTCAAAAACTGAACTTGGTGATCGTTCACCATCTGAATTATTCAGATTTATGAAATCAGTTATAGGTTCTGACTCCATTGTCATTCTTCCAAATCTCCTATAGTTTCGTGTATAAATAATAATATTTTAGAACAATCCGTTAAAAATTTAACTGAATTAACTACGGCTATTTATCAAAATTTAAATAAAATTTCTAATGATATTAATCAATTACAAATCCGTTCCGGATCTAAAGATAGAAATAGTTCTAAATCTCGAAATTTTTCAAGATCCAGAAATTTTTCAAACAATCGTAATTTTAACTCACAAACAAATATTTGTTGGTATCATAAAAAATGTAAGAATAACGCTCTTAAATGTATACCCTCATGCAATTTTAATCAAAATCATAATTCAAATTCCGAACAAAATTTAAACTGAAACAATCCATTATGACGGTGACGGATTTTTAGAACAACAACAACAACAACACGGTGACGGATAATGGAACTATTATTAAACCTACTAGTCGCCTATTCATATTTGATAAATTCAATAAACTTAATTTCTTATCGATACCGGCGCAGTCGTATCAGTTATGCCGTTTTTTAAATTTAAAATTTATAAAAGAAATTCGGATCTTACTTTGACTGCAGCAAACGGTTCTTCAATTGAAACGTTTGGTACAAAACTACTTAAGATTGATTTAGGTTTAAGAAGAGATTTTGTATTTCCATTCATTATTGCGAACATTGATACACCAATTTTAGGAGCAAACTTTTTAGAAAAATTCGTAATTATATCAATATTAAAAATTAAGAAATAATGGATCCTACTACAAAAATTAAAGTTGCAGGATCTTCTGCATTTTCTGATATTTTCTCACTCAAAATTACTATTGTCCAAAATAAGTTTTCAAAATTACTTAATGAATTTTCCGCCTATTACCTGTGAACCAGATTATACTATAAAAGTTAAACACCATATGGTCCACATGATAGAAACAAAAGGTATTTTACTATTTTCGAAACCCAGACGTCTTGATCCAATCAAACTTAAAATTGCTAAAGCTGAATTTGAATTTTTAGTTAAAACGGGTATATGCGGACCCTCAAATTCCCCTATTGCATCTCCACTTCATCTCGTTCCTAAAAAAGAACCAAATGATTGTAGACCTTGCGGAGACTATGGAAGACTTAATTTTATTACTACACCAGATCGGTATCCTTTACCACATATCCACGATTTAACAATTGATTTAAAAATCAAACAATTTTTTTCCAAAATTGATCTTGTACGTGCTTACCAACAAATTCAAATGGCAGAAGAAGACATTCATGAAACTGCAATAACTACTCATTTTGGAATGCTTGAATTCGTAAGAATGCCTTTCGGTTTACGAAACAGTGCTCAAACTTTCCAACGCTTTATTAATAAAGTATTTTCAGATTTCGATTTTGTATTTACATGCATTGACGACATTCTTATTGCCAGTGATAATGAAGAGCAACATAAATCATTTAAAATCAGTTTATAATTTAAATATCAAACTTTCAAAATGTACTCTCGGTGTAAATAAAATAAATTTCTTAAGTTACGAAATTTCAGGCGAAGGCATTAAACCATCTTTAGATCGAATTGAAATTATAACAAATTTTGAAAAACCAAGTTTTATAAATAAGTTACAAAAATGTTTAGGTATGATAAATTACTAAAAGTTTGTGCTGAGTTCCTCAAGCCGAAATACATTGGAATGAACTCAAACATGCCAAAATCGCCGTTTTATAAATATCTTCTTTTGCCATTGGAATTTGGTGATACGCTCTAACAAGCTCTAATTTTGAAAATATCTTTTTATTTCTCAGATTCATATTAAAATCCTGAATGTGTGGTAAAGGATAGCGATCCGGAGCAGTAACAGTATTAAGTCTTCTAAAATCACCACAGGGACGCCAATCATCACTATCTTTTTTTGGTACTAAATGAAGTGCTACAGAGGAATTTGATGGTCTACAGATTCCAGTTTTTACAAGAAAATCAAATTCAGTTTTAGCTACCTTAAATTTGATTGGGTCTAGACGTCTTGGCTTTGAAGGAAGGTTGCGTTCTGTAACAAGTCTATGAACTGTGGTATGTTTAACCGGTTTCGAATAATTTGGCTCAGCTATAAGTGAAGGAAATTCCTTCAACAATTTTGCGTATGTATCTTGTACCGAAAAAGTTTTGGAGGAGAGAAATTACAATAGTACGAAATTGTGTTAACTGATAAATATGTTAATTAATCTACTAAACATTTGTTTTTAATATCAATGAGAAGTCCATATTTGCATAAAAAATCGGTTAAATAATCGGTTTCACCTCTCTGATGTTGGCAAGACAACTTTTACGTGGAAAAAAATTACCTATTGGGAAAATTGCCGTGAATTTGCCGTAATTTAGCCGTGAAACAAAAAAATTTGCCGTGGCCATATTTTAGAAAACACGTGAAGTTAGCGTGCCACCCTCAGAAAACCATCTTAGTGGCCAGCTAGGAAAATAATTCTTGCACACGAATTTGCCGTAGATAAGCGGCATATTTTATAAATTCGAAAAAAGAAATTTCAAATTTTTTATGGTGTACCGCCAACTTCACGTGAAGTTAACGTGCCACCCTCAGAAAACCGCCTTAGAGGCCAGCTAGGAAAGTAATTCTTGCACACGAATTTGCCGTAAATTTGCCGTAGATAAGTGGCATATTTTATAAATTCGAAAAAAGAAATTTCAAATTTTTTTTATAGTGCACCGCCAACTTCACGTGAAGTTAGCGTGCCACCCTCAGAAAACATCTTAGTGGCCAGCTAGGAAAATAATTCTTGCACACGAATTTGCCGTAAATTTGCCGTAGATAAATAGCATATTTCATAAATTCGAAAAAAAAAATTTCAAATTTTTTTTATGGTGCACCGCCAACTTCACGTGAAGTAAGCGTGCCACCCTCAGAAAACCACCTTAGAGGCCAGCTAAGAAAATAATTCTTGCACACGAATTTACCGTAAATTTGCCGTAGATAAGCGGCATATTTTATAAATTCGAAAAAAGAAATTTCAAATTTTTTATGGTGTACCGCCAACTTCACGTGAAGTTAACGTGCCACCCTCAGAAAACATCTTAGTGGCCAGCTAGGAAAATAATTCTTGCACACGAATTTGCCGTAAATTTGCCGTAGATAAATAGCATATTTCATAAATTCGAAAAAAAAAATTTCAAATTTTTTTTATGGTGCACCGCCAACTTCACGTGAAGTAAGCGTGCCACCCTCAGAAAACCGCCTTAGAGGCCAGCTAGGAAAATAATTCTTGCACTCGAATTTGCCGTAAATTTGCCGTAGATAAATGGCATATTTTATAAATTCGAAAAAAGAAATTTCAAATTTTTTTTATAGTGCACCGCCAACTTCACGTGAAGTTAGCGTGCCACCCTCAGAAAACATCTTAGTGGCCAGCTAGGAAAATAATTCTTGCACACGAATTTGCCGTAAATTTGCCGTAGATAAATAGCATATTTCATAAATTCGAAAAAAAAAATTTCAAATTTTTTTTATGGTGCACCGCCAACTTCACGTGAAGTAAGCGTGCCACCCTCAGAAAACCGCCTTAGAGGCCAGCTAGGAAAATAATTCTTGCACTCGAATTTGCCGTAAATTTGCCGTAGATAAATGGCATATTTTATAAATTCGAAAAAAGAAATTTCAAATTTTTTTTATAGTGCACCGTATGGTAAGTGGCATATTTTATAAAAATATATAGGCGCATAGTCAAAATAAAATAGGTTCTAAATTTAGTTACAGCTTTTTGATAAAATTTTCTATGAGCTATCTGTCAAAAAATCTGCAGCTAAATATAAAATCTATTTTATTTTGACTATGACAATGTGCCATAGTCTGCATGTTCCTGCATAAACCATTCCAATAATGCCGCTTAAAATATGAGTTACATATGTACATCTGAGCAGCAACTTTATGATGACCTGTGCATCACTTACGAAAGATTTTTGTATTTGAGTTAGGTAGAAAGCTATGCAAATTTTCTGCATTATGCCTGCTATGGTTTCTATGCTCAAAAGAGTGTGTCAGGATGGAGCATCCGTAACGCGGGAAACACCCATACGCAAAGATAAATAGATAAAAAAAACAGTAGCGATCCTTTTCATCTTTTGATGCAACAGTTAAGGGCATTGTACAGGTTTACAAGTATGATATGTATGAGAGGGAAACAATTTCTTTCCCTTTCTAACACACGGCAGTTTGACACTTCGGTCAGTGTCAAACTAGCGTGGAACCCAGTGGAACCTGCGTGGAACATGAGTTTTGACACTGAACGAAGTGTCAAAATTACCGGGGTTGCTTCGTCGAAAGCGACACAGGGAAGCAAAAAAGGGATCGGAATATTAGATATGGGTTGCTGTGATGGTAAATTTTTTTGAACGAATTTAGTAGGAAATTTTAAGTGCACCATATGGGTCCTTCAGAAAATTATAAAAAAGTCTTCAATTGGGGTATCTGAGGACGCGTAGTTATTTCAGTATTAAGAATACAAACACGTGAGTTAAGTTTTTCTACCCGTTCAAAAGTTCTCCGAGAAAAACAGTTTGAAACCGAGGTCGACTGCAATAACCCGTCCAAAAAAGCGGAAAGAAAAATGAATAGACGCGTTTTGTCCTGTTGTCAATAGTCCGAAGAGTAAAAGTATTCGAATTATTTGAAGCGAGGCCAAAACGCGTCTATTAATACCTCCCCCGACGGTTTTGGTCGTGTTTTACAAACGTCCCCGGTAATAAAGTATCACAATTTGTTAATTAAAATTGTCTAAAATATATAGTTATTAAAGAGAGATGTAATTAAGTGCTCGTTTGAAAGTAAATAAGTATATTTCTTTGCAATATAAGAAAAAAAATTTTAAGCAGTTTTCGATAGCAGCTACTAAACTTTTTTTGGTCCTAAGAAGTACAACAGTGCCAAATGGCATCCACAAAAAAACGAACAAGAACAAGCATTTTATCAGGTGAGCGTGGCTGTGTATGTGCGTGCTGCTACATATCCTACTTGTAGACCTGTACAATGGTTAAGGGTAAAAAACGCTGATGCCAATGTCTAGTATTGTACATTTGTACAAATATTAAACAGACAAAAAAACGCCTGCGGTAGCGAACATAGTGGAATAGCCACTATGGCGCCGTCTGTCGGTATTCTACAAACGTCTGTCTGTTTTGTTATGTATATGCATATGCTTCGTACAGAGTCCTTGGAATGTGTGGTAATTCCCACGCAGTTGACAAGAGCTGAACAACCTTTGGTGCAAGTATTAAGGCCATAAAAACAGACGCCGACGCCGCGGCGCGCCGCCTGGGTTATGTTGTTGAAATGTTTGTGGTTGTATTAGTACAGTGGTCACCAAAATGAAAACTGTGGCTGTGTGAGTAAAACTAAAATCATCTTATTGGTAGTGGTTTAGTTGTTGATGAAAAATCAATGAGGGAGAACATATGCACGAATATTTGTTAACACACGAAAATTAATTCGTAAATATGCTATACAAATACTACTTTATTATTTAAACAAAATAAATTGTTAACATTAAACCATGAAAACATTCTGCGCATGAGCGTTTGTTTGCAAAATACTTTTTCGCAAATGCGCAAATATAGTCTCATCCGATGTTGCTCCTCTGCTTGTTCAGAAGAGAAGTAGTCCGAAACTTTAATTTTCTGGGAAAACGCAAACGAAGTTTTATTTTCCCATAGTTATATTATAAAAATAAGCCTGGCGACAGCGATGGCGATCATTTTTGTCTCTTTAAGTATACTTTATATACTTTTATCAGCCGTTTATTTAGGTATCATAAAATCTCGAAATATGAAAATTTTGTGTGTAAACCACAAGGTGTCTGAAATCATCTTTTAAAACTTTCTGTTTTAGAAGGATTCTTAATTTTTTGAAAAATTCAAGTAACATAGAATTATTAAACTATTCTATTTTACGTTTATTTGCGCCAAAAAAAATTAAATTGTCTCAGTGTATAATAGAAGGGATGTTTTCTTGCCAAACTGGTCTGCGATAAATCCATTAGAGTCAGCAGCGGTAGCCAATCAGCAAAGAGTACATATTTTTGTTTTAGTTTTCTCGTTTATGTAAATTGTTGAAATCGAACTTTTGGCATACATATAGATAAATGTCTTTCAAAAATAGAGGTCTCAATGTGAGAATGTTTTGCTTTTTACTTATATGCTATCGATGTTGACGATCGGGTTGTTGTAAACAACGAAAAAGCCGATTGAGCACGTGTGAAGGTCGAACATAGTTCGTTGCATAGGAAAGCAAATAACTGCTTTTGATACAGATCTGCCTGTGACCGTTGCATTAGGAAATGCTACATACATACATCATTTGTTCCTTTTTAGCAGCAGTGATTAAAAAAACAAATTACACACATGAAGTAAGCGAACATGGGAAGGTCATATACTTATGTATGTACAAACGTACATGACCGCAACTATCCACTTAGCTGTCCTATTTGTAATACATAAGTATGAGGAGTATAGATAACATTTTCTAAGATCTGTTCCGCAGCCTTTCTCTAGTTTACGTTGTATTTTACGAAATTTTTTACGGATTTTTTTTGAAAGGGTTGAGATTGTTACTAATGTGTGGTAAGTGCGATGACAAGTGTTGATGCCTATTCAAAATGGAATGCGATGACAAAGTCTATTGAAATGGCACTCATATATGTATGTACCTAAAAGGAATAGAAATTGGGTTACCCAAATCACTATCGTATCATTCTTTGATTTAGACGGTTTAGTTTCACTTAGCAAGTGCGCGAAAAGTTTTATTACAAATTTTAATATTTACATATATGAACAATGGCTTCACGTCCCCGTGGTAAACCGTGCAAGACTGACCCAACTTTTTTAGCCAGTCGAATTCTTTTTTTTAAGAATGAAATCATAAAAAATGGGGGCATAGTTAGTGCTACAAACGAAATATGGAAGTGTATTTCCAAGGAAGTGAAATTAAGTGCATCCACTCTTCATTCCTATGTAGTAAATAATAGATATAATTTAAGAGACCATATTTATGGAAGCCAAGTTAATGAAAGTGTGGAAAGTGAATTTCTGGTAGAAAATAGTAAAAGTCAGAGCTTGAATTCCACTGTATTATCCGTGGACCAGTATGAGACATTTTCATTCACAATCAATAAACGCACCTTTAATGAAATGTTAAACGAAATATCATATTACACCTTAATTAATGGAAAAAAACGACGGAGGGTAAAGACTGTGTTGCAACCCAATCTGTGGAGTGTAAGCATGCAAATTCATATCAACATAAACATATGACCCCTTATTTTTTAAAGTAATATATGTCCATTTTTTCATGTATCGTGATATAGATGGGTTTGCGTTTGTATTGATTCTAAATATTGCTAAAGGTTTATTGGTGTTAAATTTCAGTATGTAAAGAAAATTGTTATATTTTTTTAAATAAAACAGTTTCTGAGCACCAAAGGAAATCGTGCTAGTTTCAAAAACAAAATCCAGAAAAATAAGTTCAAATTTTAAAGGCCTTGAATGCATTAAGACAAAATTTTTTTAAGTGGCATAAGTCCACTTCGAGCAAAAAAAATTTGTTTGCGAATTTTTAGCATTCACTGAGATATCATTTCCTAAAACTCAAAATTTGCTCAAAACACCCTCACCTCACATATGTATTAGGGTTGCCAGATTTTTATTTCGGGTTCCCGGGACAGACCTCAAATTTGGGCCATATTCCCGGGATTTTTTAAAATTTCCCGGGACATTTGAAAAATATGAAACACCTATATATTTGTATAGGTTGCTCATTCGACAATTAATACGTTTTCTTGTGTTTAATGCGAATTCAATATTATATGGATAATTTCCCAAACGTTATTTTAAAGCACAACAATTCCCCATGCAAAATGAATATTCAGGTGTGCGAAATGTCAAACATTGATAATATTCAGAACCACAGTAGGGACGAATTTTTCTTCTTTACAGAATGCATGCCTCTAAGGTGGTTTTCTGAGGGTGGCACACGAACTTCACGTGAAGTTGGCGGTGCACCATAAAAAAAATTTGAACATTTTTGTTTCGAATTTATAAACTATGCCACTTATCTACGGCAAATTTACGGCAAATTCGTGTGCAAGAATTATTTTCTTAGCTGGCCACTAAGATGTTTTCTGAGGGTGGCACGCTAACTTCACGTGAAGTTGGCGGTGCACTATAGGAAAATAATTCTTGCACACGAATTTGCCGTAGATAAGTTGCATATTTTATAAATTCGAAAAAAAAAAATTTCAAATTTTTTTTATGGTGCACCGCCAACTTCACGTGAAGTTAGCGTGCCACCCTCAGAAAACCACCTTAGAGGCCAGCTAAGAAAATAATTCTTGCACACGAATTTGCCGTAGATAAGCGGCATATTTTATAAATTCGAAAAAAGAAATTTCAAATTTTTTATGGTGTACCGCCAACTTCACGTGAAGTTAACTTGCCACCCTCAGAAAACCGCCTTAGAGGCCAGCTAGGAAAATAATTCTTGCACACGAATTTGCCGTAGATAAGTGGCATATTTTATAAATTCGAAAAAAGAAATTTCAAATTTTTTTTATAGTGCACCGCCAACTTCACGTGAAGTTAGCGTGCCACCCTCAGAAAACCATCTTAGTGGCCAGCTAGGAAAATAATTCTTGCACACGAATTTGCCGTAGATAAGCGGCATATTTTATAAATTCGAAAAAAGAAATTTCAAATTTATAGTGCAAAAAATTTGAAATTTCTTTTTTCGAATTTATAAAATATGCCACTTATCTACGGCAAATTTACGGCAAATTCGTGTGCAAGAATTATTTTCCTAGCTGGCCTCTAAGGCGGTTTTCTGAGGGTGGCACGCTAACTTCACGTGAAGTTGGCGGTACACCATAAAAAAAATTTGAAATTTTTTTTTTCGAATTTATGAAATATGCCATTTATCTACGGCAAATTTACGGCAAATTCGTGTGCAAGAATTATTTTCCTAGCTGGCCACTAAGATGGTTTTCTGAGGGTGGCACGCTAACTTCACGTGAAGTTGGCGGTGCACTATAAAAAAAATTTGAAATTTCTTTTTTCGAATTTATAAAATATGCCACTTATCTACGGCAAATTCGTGTGCAAGAATTATTTTCCTAGCTGGCCTCTAAGGCGGTTTTCTGAGGGTGGCACGCTAACTTCACGTGAAGTTGGCGGTGCACCATAAAAAAAATTTTTTTTTTCGAATTTATAAAATATGCAACTTATCTACGGCAAATTTACGGCAAATTCGAGTGCAAGAATTATTTTCCTAGCTGGCCTCTAAGGCGGTTTTCTGAGGGTGGCACGCTAACTTCACGTGAAGTTGGCGGTGCACCATAAAAAAAATTTGAAATTTTTTTTTTCGAATTTATAAAATATGCAACTTATCTACGGCAAATTTACGGCAAATTCGAGTGCAAGAATTATTTTCCTAGCTGGCCTCTAAGGCGGTTTTCTGAGGGTGGCACGCTAACTTCACGTGAAGTTGGCGGTGCACCATAAAAAAAATTTGAAATTTTTTTTTTCGAATTTATAAAATATGCAACTTATCTACGGCAAATTTACGGCAAATTCGAGTGCAAGAATTATTTTCCTAGCTGGCATCTAAGGCGGTTTTCTGAGGGTGGCACGCTAACTTCACGTGAAGTTGGCGGTGCACTATAAAAAAAATTTGAAATTTCTTTTTTCGAATTTATAAAATATGCCATTTATCTACGGCAAATTTACGGCAAATTTGTGTGCAAGAATTATTTTCCTAGCTGGCCACTAAGATGGTTTTCTGAGGGTGGCACGCTAACTTCACGTGAAGTTGGCGGTGCACTATAAAAAAAATTTGAAATTTCTTTTTTCGAATTTATAAAATATGCCGCTTATCTACGGCAAATTTACGGCAAATTCGTGTGCAAGGATTATTTTCCTAGCTGGCCTCTAAGGCGGTTTTCTGAGGGTGGCACGCTAACTTCACGTGAAGTTGGCGATGCACCATAAAAAAAATTTGAAAATTTTTTTTTTCGAATTTATAAAATATGCAACTTATCTACGGCAAATTTACGGCAAATTCGAGTGCAAGAGTTATTTTCCTAGCTGGCCTCTAAGGCGGTTTTCTGAGGGTGGCACGCTAACTTCACGTGAAGTTGGCGGTGCACCATAAAAAAAATTTGAAATTTTTTTTTTCGAATTTATGAAATATGCCATTTATCTACGGCAAATTTGTGTGCAAGAATTATTTTCCTAGCTGGCCACTAAGGTGGTTTTCTGAGGGTGGCACGCTAACTTCACGTGAAGTTGGCGTGCCACCCTGTATTTTCTAAAACATGGCCGCGGCAAATTTTTTTGTTTCACGGATAATTCACGGCAAATTTACGGCAAATTCACGTGCAAGAATTATTTTCCTAACTGGTGTCTAAGGTGGTTTTCGAAAAGTGGCACGCTAACTTCACGTGAAGCTGGCGGTGCACCATAAAAAAAGTTAAATTTTTTTTTTCCCCAAATTATATAATATGCCACTTATCTACGGCAAATTTACGGCAAATTCGTGTGCAAGAGTTATCTTCCTAGCTGGCCTCTAAGGTGGTTTTCTGAGGGTGGCACGCTAACTTCACGTGAAGTTAGCGTGCCACCCTGTATTTTCTAAAATATGGCCACGGCAAATTTTTTTGTTTCACGGCTAAATTACGGCAAATTCACGGCAATTTTCCCAATAGGTAATTTTTTTCCACGTAAAAGTTGTCTTGCCAACTTCAGAGAGGTATCGGTTTCGCTATAGCAACGATCAAAGAACAAAAGGAAATTCTCGCCTTAAACCTAAATTAACATCTACAAGTTTTTTTTCGCATGTAAAAATCGTTGAACCGTTAGCCGCCGTTATAGAGCAAGAGCCCGTGACTGCCAGACCTTCGTCATTTTATAAAAGTTGAAATTTCGTCAGTGCATACTTCCAACTGAAGCAGGATCGTTGGTCTATTATAAAACTTGAGTCATAGTGGCTTTAACAGATATCGTGCAAAACTTTTGCAGAAAAATAGACCTTTCGTCATTTTATAAAGACTGATTTTCATATATGGTCTTCGTCACGTTATAAGAAGCCACTAGCCTCATTGCCAGACACTTTCCATAGTGGCTTTGATTAGCCAGACACTTTTAATCCTTCTAAACTTCAAAGAACATCGAAGCAATTTTATACTGAAATTCGAATACAAAATCTTTAAAAAAAACTTTTGAAATTTTGTTTGCCGTAAAAAACTTTCAGCTTATGAAAAAGTATTTAGCTTTATGAAAAAGTACAGTTTTGCATTATAAAAAATGTCTGGCACAAACGCTCACGGTTCTTCACATCTCCTAGCCTTATTTCCGAATTTGTAGTGTTATCTACATAACCAGTTGGGATTATCACGAGATTTCCAACGATATCTAGCAGGACTTCTAAATCTATTTCTACTTGTTGAACGTGATCTTGAATATTTCTGACTAATTTCTTTCCAAATTTCACTTAATTCCAAAGATAGTTTTTGAACATTTTCACAAATTAAAGATGTTTTAACCAAATTAGTTAACAAAAATATTTTTTTTTCGAGAAAACCCTAAAATTTTTTTTTCGCTTTATTGTGCTAAATCGTATGTCCGTCGTTTGCCCATCGTTTGTCGTTTTTCGCCCTTCAATATTTAGATTATTCAATTTTTCGAGCTCAAGGTCATGCATAAATAAAAAACCAAATATTTTGTATCTTTCAATAAATATATTTGTTTAATGATTGATCGATATTTCGACCTCAATCTGAGATCATCCTCAGCAACTCTTGGCTGTGCCTGGTCGATATTTCGACAATGAATTGAATACTGTCGGAATGCAAGAAATATCGGCTGAAAGTACCGAATTCCAGTGAAATTAGCTGTTGGAACGTTCTGGAATTACAGGTGGCTACCGATTTTCTTTTCCTTATGGCCGGATGCATTGTATTATGCTGCTTCCGCTATTACCATTCCCTTTTTTGGGAAAAAAGTTTATCTTGTTGTAAGGGTTTTACGGTGCTCCAATTAATCTTTTTAAGTGTTCAAGATATTACTACCTTTTATGTGTTTAGGAAGTTCACTGAAATCTTTCAGACCTTTGTAAAAATATATTTTGCTTGTCCATTTGCGTTTTGAAAAGAGGTAATCTAAAATTATTGTTTTCCCTGCTTACGTATGAATGTGTTTCATCATGATATTAAATATAAATTTCATGTTGTTGTTGTTGTTGTTGTTGTTGTAGCAGGGCTTCGCCCCACCTAACAGATGCGACCGATCACAAACTGTCATCAATATCCTCTAACGCGAGTCCAAGGAAACTTGCTGCTTCAACAGGGGTGGACCATAGGGAAAGGGGTGTTAGAGGCGTTGGTTCCACATTACAATTAAAGAGATGGTTGGTGTCATGTGGGGACACATTGCAAGCGGGGCATACATTTTGTATGTCGGGGTTGATTCTGGATAGGTAAGAGTTTAACCTGTTACAGTATCCAGAACGAAGTTGAACCAGAGTGACACGCGTTTCCCTGGGGAGTATGTGTTCCTCTTCCGCAAGTTTTGGATACTTTACTTTGAGTACTGGATTCACCGGGCAATTCCCGGCATAAAGGTCCGACGCCTGTTTGTGGAGTTCACCAAGGACCTGCTTGTGTTTTTTCGCTTCATACGGCTGGGTTCTCAGGTGCCGTATTTCCTCAAAATGCTTACGGACATGACTCCTTAAGCCCTTAGGCGGTGCTGGCTCGTCAATCAGATGTCTGTGCCCAGGTTTCTGGGTATTCAACAGGAAGTGTTTGGTCAGCATCTCGTTTCTTTCCCTGATGGGGAGTATTATCGCCTCATTATGCAGATGGTGTTCTGGGGACATAAGAAGACAGCCCGTGGCAATTCTGAGAGCAGTATTTTGGCAGGCCTGTAGCTTCTACCAGTGGGTAATTTTTAGGGTTGGCGACCATATGGGTGACGCGTAGCACGTAATCGGCTGGCTAATTGCTTTGTATGTAGTCATGAGCGTTTCTTTATCTTTTCCCCAGGTACTGCCAGCAAGGGATTTGAGGATTTTGTTACGGCTCTGAATTCTCGGAACAATTGCGGCTGCGTGCTCACCAAAATGTAGATCCTGATCAAACGTTACACCCAAGATTTTGGGGTGTAGGACAGTCGGTAGCGTAGAGCCATCGACGTGGATGTTCAAAATGGTCGACATTTGGGACGTCCATGTTGTAAATAAGGTCGCGGAAGATGTAGTCGGTGATAATGCCAGGTTTCGCGAGGCGAAAAAACTGGAGAGATCAGGGAGGTAGCCGTTTATTTTATTTCATAGCTCATCGATCTGTGGGCCTGGGCCTGTGGCCATTACTGTGCAGTCATCGGCGTAGGAAACGATTGTGACTCCTTCCGGTGGTGAAGGTAGCTTAGATATGTAGAAATTAAACAAAAGTGGGGATAGGACACCACCCTGTGGCACCCCTTGTTTAATTCTCCTTGGCTTTGATGTTTCTTTTCTAAATAGCACAGATGCCTGCCGACCACCAAGACAATTTGCGGTCCACCTTTTAAGACATGGGGGAACGGGTAGACCTTTCCAGGTCTTGCAGTAACAAGCCATGGTTGACCGTATCAAAAGCTTTTGATAGGTCTAGCGCTACGAGTACTGTTCTATGGTGGGGGTTTTGATTTAAACCGCAATTTATCTGGGTGCTAATGGCATAAATTTCATGCTGTGGTAGAATATAAGCTGTTTAGTAAAAATCCTATAGCTTTATTTTGCATAACTTGTAACTGGTCTACTTGAGTTTCATTGGCAATAAAAAAGTTATGTGGGGCAATATATGAAATGAGGCTCTATAATGGATTTATACACTTTCAGCTTGTATTTTCTACTTATAAATTTACATGACCTCTTACATTATTAAAGTGTGGTGGCGGTCCCAACCAATGTTAATTTTCTTACATTTTTCAATACGTCTTCATAGTACTTGTGTTCTATCTCAAAACTGCATTCACATAAGAGGCTCTATTTTCCTTCCTGGATTTAATAACTACATATAAACACATTTTATTTTAGCATCCCGTAAAATCTTTTGAGCAGTGATCTTACCAACGATTTCCTCTTCAGCATATTCAGTACTAATGTTAGTCACCATGATCTTTTGCAAATAAATTTTCGGTTCGGCTATGTTGTATTTATTTTTATCCAACCCTTCGGTCAAAGTATCTATAATTTTATCTATATCACTAGCTGATTTCGCACTATAATTTATTGTACCGATGTTTCTATTTTTAACCCTACCTTTATTCAAATTGGATGCCTTATTCGCTTTGCACAGGCACTCTACATTTTTTATCAACTCTAGTTTTTCCTTATTCACCCTGTTTATATTATCTATAACTCTTTTCATTTATCTTTCACTATGCGTTATCGAGGCGCCTATTTCCTCCTTGTGATCACTCAACATTTTTTCTAGTTCACCCTTCTGCTCTATTAAATTTACCTTATTAACTTCAGAGATCGGAACTACATGTCTTATACGCGTCTATGACGCCTCATCCCAGCCTTCAACCCAGCGGGTTAGGGGGTCAGAATATACCCGCGGTAGGCATGCCTGTCGTAAGAGGCGACTAAAATACCAGATTCAAGGGGCTGTGTAGCGCAACCCTTCAGTTTGCCAGCGCAATATACAGCTTCTCCAAACTAAATTGTCAACCTCACCTATCCGCGCGCGGCGAATCCCGTTTCACTAACAGACGAGGCTCTGGCGACCCCAAGCTCCTCATGGAACTTGAGGGTGGGGAGGGAGGGGATGGCCTGAAGGTTTAATGTGGCCATATAAATCGTTCCCGAGATGGTCGGGCTAGCACCTCAATGGTGCTGTGGTACCGGAGCGTACCGGATCTGTATCCGGCAAAGGACCATCACATCGATAACACTCCCCAAATCCTTCTTGGAGCAACCTTATCGCTACAACAACAACACGCCTCATCTGCATCCAGCCTAACAAAGCAAAGGCAGCCGTGGTGTAGTGGCGTGCTCGGCCTATTACGTCGCAGATTCTGGGTTCAAGTTCCGCGCAAAGCTACAACTAAATTTAGAAACAAGGTTTTTTAATTAGAAACAAGTAAGGAAGATTAAGTTCGGGTGTAACCGAACATTACATACTCAGTTGAGAGCTATGGTGGCAACATAAGGGAAAATAACCATGTAGGAAAATGAACCGAGGGTAACCCTGGAATGTGTTTGTATGACATGTGTATCAAATGAAAGGTATTAAAGATTATTTTAAGAGGGAGTGGGCCATAGTTCTGTAGGTGGACGCCATTTAGGGATATCGCCATAAAGGTGGATCAGGGTTGACGCTAGAATTTGTTTGTACGATATGGGTATCAAATGAAAGGTGTTAATGAGTATTTTAAAAAGGAGTGGGCCTTAGTTCTATATGTGGACGCCTTTTCGAGATATCGCCATAAACGTGGACCAGGGGTGACTCTAGAATGTGTTTGTACGATATGGGTATCAAATTAAAGGTATTAATGAGGGTTTTAAAAGGGGAAGTGCCCTTAGTTTTATATGTGAAGGCGTTTTCGAGATATCGACCAAAATGTGGACCAGGGTGATCCAGAACTTCATCTGTAGGGTACCGCTAATTTATTTATATATGTAATACCACGAACAGTATTCCTTCCAAGATCACAAGGCTTTTGATTTCGCCCTGCAAACATTTTTCATTTTCTTCTACTTAATATGGTAGGTGTCACACCCATTTTACCAAGTTTTTTTCTAAAGTTATATTTTGCGTAAATAGACCAATACAATTACCATGTTTCATCCCTTTTTTCGTATTTGGTATATAATTATGGCATTTTTTCATTTTTCGTAATTTTCGATATCGAAAAAGTGGGCGTGGTCATAGTCGGATTTCGGCCATTTTTTACACCAATACAAAGTGAGTTCAGATAAGTACGTGAACTGAGTTTAGAAAAGATATATCGATTTTTGCTCAAGTTATCGTGTTAAAAGCCGAGCGGAAGGACAGACGGTAAACTGTGTATAAAAACTGGGCTCGGCTTCAGCCGATTTCGCCCTTTTTCCCAGAAAACAGTTATCGTCCTAGAATCTAAGCCTCTACCAAATTTCACAAGGATTGGTAAATTTTTGTTCGACTTATGGCATTAAAAGTATCCTAGACAAATTAAATGAAAAAGGGCGGAGCCACGCCCATTTTGAAATTTTCTTTTATTTTTGTATTTTGTTGCACCATATCATTACTGGAGTTGAATGTTGGCATAATTTACTTATATACTGTGAAGATATTAACTTTTCTTTTAAAATTTGAATTTAAAAAAAAAATTTTTTAATCGTTCTCCGATTTTGCTAATTTTTAGTAAGCAGACATATAGTAATAAGAGTAACGTTCCTGCCAAATTTCATCATGATATCTTCAACGACTGCCAAATAACAGCTTGCAAAACTTCTAAATTACCTTCTTTTAAAAGTGGGCGGCGCCACGCCCATTGTCCAAAATTTTACCATTTTTCTATTCTGCGTCATAAGTTCAACTAACTTACCAAGTTTCATCGCTTAATCCGTATTTGGTAATGAATTATCGCACTTTTTCGATTTTTCGAAATTTTCGATATCGAAAAAGTGGGCGTGGTTATTGTCCGATATCGTTCATTTTAAATAGCGATCTGAGATGAGTGCCCAGGAACCTACATACCAAATTTGATCAAGATACCTCAAAATTTACTCAAGTTATCGTGTTAACGGACAGACGGACGGACGGACGGACATGGCTCAATCGAATTTTTTTTCGATACTGATGATTTTGATATATGGAAGTCTATATCTATCTCAATTCCTTTATACCTGTACAACCAACCGTTATCCAATCAAAGTTCATATACTCTGTGAGCTCTGCTCAACTGAGTATAAAAAGTTGGTAATTGTGCAGTTTAGGACCTAAATTTGGGCCAAAATTTATACCAGAGCTTTAAAAAAAGGAATTTTTTTTTTCAAAAGGTATACCAGAGCCAAGAAAATGAAAATATGTAATAAAAAATCGCGCTAAGGGAAAATTGCGAATAACAAATATCGCCTTTTTTCGATAAATAAAACACCTATAGTTTTATTTATTTTACTTTTTGCAGTCGTAAGAGCTATACAATATGCATGCAATACGTATCATAAAATATGAAAATTTGAAATCAAAAATTGAGCGATTTTGTGTGGTTTTAATTTTGCCCAATTATTTATTCCAAATTTGCGCCTTCGACGCTTTGGTTCGATAAAATAACGTATCTTCTCTTCTCCGGAAAAATATTGAACTACTAACAGTTCAGACAATTACTAAAACAAAATACATAGAGCGTGATTGTTTATCTCTATTTATCACCTTCCATTATTCTGACTTGAGAAAAACAACAGTAATTTCTTGTTCAGTTAATTTCTATTATTGCTCATCTGGCAGCACTGTTCACCATCAGGTGTTTTTCTTCAACAACGAATCAAGTGATTAATGTATTTTCTGTATTCTTTTTTACCATATTGCATATTAATTAGGAAAATTAGAAAAATTTTTTTCATTAATTCGTGAATATCAGATTGTATCAATCTATCGAAAAACAAAAGAGGATGTGATTTGTGCGCTTAAAAAATTGTAAATGTGCGGGAACAATATGTACAAGAACTTTTCAACGGGTGAAAAATCGTAACTTCCGCTTTTGAATTCTTCATCTAGACGCAAATACCCGTCTTTTGATACCTCACTCGAAAATATTGGCCCAACTTTAGGGTGGGGCCCCTAAACTGCACTACTACCAAAAAGTTTTCTTGGCGGGTTAGTAGTACCTTAATGTTGTTTTATTACTGGAACGTACCGGATTTGTATTCGGCAAAGGACCATGTTGTTGTTGTTGTAGCGATAAGGACACTCCCGAAGGACTTGGGGAGTGTTATCGATGTTCACGGTCGTTTGCCGGATGCAGATCCGGTACGTCCGGTACCAAGCCCGACCATCTCGGGAACGATTTGTTATGACTACATGCGACCTTCTTGACCATACCGCCCTCCCACCCTATAGATCCATGAGGAGTTCGGAGTCGCCAGAGCCTCGGCTGTTAATGAAACAGGATTCGCCACGAATAGGTTGTTGTTGTTGTTGTTGTTGTAGCAATGCTCGCCCCACCCAATAGGCGCGACCGATCACAAATTGTCATCAATATCCTCTAACGGGAGTCCAAGGAAACTTGCCGTTTCAACAGGGGTGGACCATAAGGAAAGGGGTGTTAGAGGCGTTGGTTCCACATTACAATTAAAGAGATGGTTGGTGTCATGTGGGGACACATTGCAAGCAGGGCATACATTTTGTATGTCGGGGTTGATTCTGGATAGGTAAGAGTTTAACCTGTTACAGTATCCAGAACGAAGTTGAGCAAGAGTGACACGCGTTTCCCTGGGGAGTATGCGTTCCTCTTCTGCGAGTTCTGGATATTTTTCTTCAAGTACTGGATCCGCCGGGCAATTCCCGACATAAAGGTCCGACGCCTGTCTATGGAGTTCACCAAGGACCTGCTTGTGTTTTTCCGCTTCATACGGCTGGGTTCTCAGGTGCCGTATTTCCTCAAAATGCTTACGGAGATGACTCCTTAGGCCCCTAGGCGGTGCTGGTTCGTCAATCAGATGTCTGTTGGGATGCCCAGGTTTCTGGGTATTCAACAGAAACTGTTTAGTCAGCATCTCATTTCTCTCCCTGATGGGGAGTATTCTCGCCTCATTATGCAGATGGTGTTCTGGGGACATAAGAAGACAGCCCGTGGCGATTCTGAGAGCAGTATTTTGGCAGGCCTGTAGTTTCTTCCAGTGGGTGGTTTTTAGGCTTGGCGACCATATGGGTGACGCGTAGCACGTAATCGGCTGGCTAATTGCTTTGTATGTGGTCAAGAGCGTTTCTTTATCTTTTCCCCAGGTACTGCCAGCAAGGGATTTGAGGATTTTATTACGGCTCTGAATTCTTGGAACAATTGCGGTTGCGTGCGCACCAAAATGTAGATCCTGATCAAACGTCACACCCAAGATTTTGGGGTGTAGGACAGTCGGTAGCGTAGTGCCATCGACGTGGATGTTCAATATGGTCGACATTTGGGGCGTCCATGTTGTAAATAAGGTCGCGGAAGATTTAGTCGGTGACAATGCCAGGTTTCGCGAGGCGAAAAAACTGGAGAGATCAGGGAGATAGCCGTTTATTTTATTGCATAGCTCATCGATCTTTGGGCCTGGGCCTGTGGCCATTGTTGTGCAGTCATCGGCGTAGGAAACGATTGTGACTCCTTCCGGTGGTGAAGGTAGCTTAGATATGTAGAAATTAAACAAAAGCGGGGATAGGACACCACCCTGTGGCACCCCTTGTTTAATTCTCCTTTGTTTTGATGTTTCGTTTCTGAATTGCACCGATGCCTGCCGACCACCCAGATAATTTGCGGTCCACCTTTTAAGACATGGGGGAAGGGTGGACCCTTCCAGGTCTTGCAGTAACGAGCCATGGTTGACCGTATCAAAAGCTTTTGATAGGTCTAACGCTACGAGTACTGTTCTATGGTGGGGATATTGATTCAAACCGCAATTTATCTGGGTGCTAATGACATTTAGCGCGGAGGTAGTGCTATGGAGTTTTCTGAAGCCATGCTGATAAGGGGCTAGCTGCAAATGTGCTTGGAAATAAGGGAGCAAAATGGCTTCAAGCGTCTTTGCCACTGGCGATAGGAGAGATATCGGACGATATGACTCACCTACGTTAGCTGGTTTCCCAGGCTTTAGTAGCGGGACCACCTTGGCCATTTTCCATTTCTCGGGTATGACAAAGGTGGAAAGAGACAGGTTGAAGACATGCGCTAAGTATTTGAAACCCTCTTTCCCTATGTTTTTAAGCATCGGCATGGCTATGCCGTCTGGGCCCACTGCTTTGGATGGTTTAGCGCGACCAATGGCGTCCTCAACCTCTCTAGCGGTGATGGTAATTGGTGACGCGCTGAGTTTGTGTTTATGTGCGTGTCTATTGGCTCTCCGTCTATCTTTGTCGACCGTAGGATGCATTATATATTGTCGGCAGAAAGCGCTCGCGCATTTTTTCGCATCCGACAGCACCTTATCGCCAAAGGCGATGGAAACTTTGTCTTTGTGCTTAGTCGGATTCGATAGGGACTTTACGGTGGACCAAAGTTTACCTACACCGGTAGAGAGGTTACAACCTCTTAGGTGCTCTTCCCATTTCGCCCGCTTGTGTTCGTCCACAAGCAATCTGATGCGTTGGTTTATATCCCTTATTTGGGGGTCGCCTGGATCAAGCTGTCTTATAAGGTCGCGTTCCCTCGCAAAGCTCGCGGCCTCCGCCGGGAAGTGGGGCCGGATTTCGGGAATTCTCCCGGCGGGAATGAAATGTGCCGAGGCGGATTCAATGACCTTACGGAAGGCACGCTCCCCTTGGCGGGCATCAGTCGGGATAGGGAGGGCAGCAAAGCTGCTGTCTGTTGCAGATTTATATTCTTCCCACTTTCCTTTTTTGAAGTTTATGAAAGTGCGTTTTTCGGTGACGATGAAGTCGGCAGTACGCTCGAACGAAATAAGTATGGGCAGGTGGTCGGATGCCAATGTTACCATCGGCTGCCAGTTGACGCAGTTTACGAGTTCTGCGCTCACGATTGAGATATCTGGCGAGCTATGACAGCTTCCTACCATACGTGTGGGGGCGTCTCCGTTTATTGTGCAGAACGTCGTTTCGTCTATTTGATCCGCCAACATCTCACCCCTACTGTCCGCCCGCAAGTTTGAATGCCATAGGTCGTGATGGGCATTGAAATCGCCTAAGATAATGCGATTGTTGCCAGTGAGTAAGGCCTCGATATTAGGGCGGTATCCACTGGGGCAACAGGTGACAGGAGGGATGTAGATGTTGATGATTTCTAGATTTGCATCGCCTGACCGGACAGATAGGCCTTGACGTTCTAAGACATTGTCACTGCGGTCGATGCCAGGATCAAATATATGATATTGCACAGAGTGGTGTATAATAAACGCGAGGCCGCCTCCATTTCCGCTCTCGCGGTCTTTCCTGTGGACATTATAACCAGAGCAGGTCTGCAATGCAGATCTTGCTGTGAGTTTAGTCTCTTGAAGCGCAGCAATGCGGATGTTGTGCCGCTTCATGAAATCGACTATCTCCGTAATCTTCCCAGTTAGTCCATTACAGTTGAACTGCAGAATTCTGAAGTGCATGAGGGGTGACGCCGCCACTCTAGGGGTAAGTGAGGGGTGACTACGCCTAGGTTGTGGAAGGCCAGGACGCAATTGCTGTTAAGGCCTTGGGACTGGGCGCCCTTGGGCAAGCATTGGGGTACCCAGATGATTTGGGTTTGCGACCTGGCAACATGGCGCGATGAAACCCGTCGGGGGGTTGCCGTCGCGGAGACCAGAACATCTAGGAAAGTGGCACCACCCAAGGCAGGAGCTGCATTGAGCGGATGTCGCAAACCTATATATTCTGTGCTGGCAGACGGTGCAAACGGAGGCAGGGACTAAGAGTCTGTTTCCCTGACCTGCACGATTGCTGCCAGAAAAGAGGGGGGGAGAAGAAGACGGGGGCAGGGGCTGATGCTCAGCATTGCTACCAGCTCTACTACGAAGGTAGTAGTCATGAGTGGTATCAGTTGTTTGAGTTGTTGGCGCCGTGGGGCGCGAGCAGCAGCGGGTACTTGTTGTGGCTTGCTGAGCAGCGAAGCTGCTGGAAGGTAGTGGGGATACGCTTAGGCGTAGACTACGGGACGCCCTTGGGCGTGAGCAGCAAGGAGCCACAAAAGATTTATAAAAGTTACGTGGACGTCGGGTTTTGGGATCAAGCCCAGAACAACCTGTCCGATGCAACCATCCCTTGCACGAGACACACTGAACAGAGTATGACCGTCCTAAAAAGATTCTTTTCTGGCAAATGCAGCAAAACCATTTCTCATGACCGGGGTCAGGAGACGGACCCGGATTGGGTTCGATACCTTCTCGGAGTAAGAGAATATGTAGCAGTCCTGCTGCAAGGAGCTGCTGGGAGGATGACAATTTGTGGGACGGACGAAACAAATTATATGGGGTCACACTGAAATGACAGTCCTTGGTCGGGAAAAATCCCAAGGCGCTCCGGTACATAGAACCGACTGCCTTGGGAAGCGCCACGGATAGGTGAGGTTGACAATTGGGTTTGGAGAAGCTATATATTGCGCTGGCAACCTGAAAGGGTTGCGCTACACAACCCCTTGAATATTGTATTTTAGTCGCCTCCAAAGCCTTCGGGGAGTGTCCTTATCATCTTGCACGCTTCTTTTTTCGCTGATTGACGACGTAATACAGCCTGGTTTTATACTTACATTCTACTTGTGTTTATTTTTTAGGTTGGACATCTAAGGAGACTGAATCCGCTTTAGCTAATACTGGAGCTCATTTAGATTTGTCTGCATTTTCCAGTTGGGAAGAGCTAGCTTCACTTGGCTTGGATCGTCTTAAATCTGCTCTGATGGCACTAGGTTTAAAATGTGGTGGCACTTTAGAAGAACGTGCACAAAGGCTTTTTTCTACAAAGGGAAAAAAGATATTGGATCCCACTTTATTAGCAAAAAAACCTACTAATAAAAATTCCAATGTAAACTTAAGAGATAACGAGCGCAACAAAGAAATCGCCCAACTCGAAGCTTTGCTATACAAATATGCCGAATTGTTATCGGAGCAAAGGGCGGCTACAAAGGAGAATGTGCAAAGAAAACAGGCTCGAACAGGAGGAGAGCGAGACGACAGTGATGCTGAAGATAGCGAAAGTGACAATGATGATTTAGATGACGCAGATGATGTACCATATAATCCAAAAAATTTACCACTTGGTTGGGATGGTAAGCCGATACCATATTGGTTGTATAAGCTGCACGGACTGAATATTAGTTATAATTGTGAAATTTGTGGTAATTTTACATATAAAGGCCCGAAAGCATTTCAACGCCATTTCGCTGAGTGGCGCCATGCTCATGGAATGCGCTGCCTTGGAATTCCTAATACCGCACATTTCGCCAATGTGACGCAGATTGAAGATGCTATTACGTTGTGGGAGAAACTTAAGTCACAAAAGCAAAGTGAACGCTGGATAGCTGATCAGGAAGAAGAGTTTGAAGATTCGCTAGGGAATGTAGTAAATCGTAAAACATATGAAGATTTAAAACGTCAAGGATTGCTGTAAACATTGAAGATTTAACTTTAATAATTTTGCTTTTGTGTAACCTATAATACGACTATTTAATTCACCGTTCTAAGGTTTTTAGTTAAATTGCTCTAAATTTAGTTTCAATCCTAAGGTATCCAAACAGGTAAGTGGTAGAAGTGTTACGTTCCTTTCTGCTTTCTCTTTGAACACATTGCATAGCCACGGGAAATCCTAGAATGAAGCGCATTAGACTTTGCCATAAATGCTAATATTCACTATTTCATACCTGATAATGTGAAATGTGGCTAAAGCGTACAAACGCCTCTTGTGTTGTATTTAGAATAATTCTAAACTGAGCCCCTTTTGGTAATTTATTTAACATTTTTAAACGTTCAGCCAATTTATACAGAGAGGCCCGTAGTTCCTCTTCAAAATCAATGAAGAACTTGTCATATAAAAGTGCGGGCTCCATATCCAATTGGTCTTTAACTTCAATAGCAGGCTGAAGTCGTTTGATTTCGAATGTATAATACTCGCTAATCCCTAATTCATCTTGGTAAAAATGCAAGAACACTGCTTGTAAATTATTACGCTGTTGTAGCTCTCGGGCTGCGCTGAGTGCACATTTAATATACGAATTAAGGGCTGGAAATTTACTGACGTACACCGGAGCATTGTAAAAGCGTCGTTTTATGAATATTCGCTGGGGATATAAATCACGTAAGTAAAGGATGTGATTTAGGAAGACTTCAATTGCCTCCACTATTAAGTCGGTAAGTTCTGCAGAAGAAAAGACAATCAACTGGATTAAATGGACCCAGGTATGTACTAATTTTTCTTATATATTGTTATTCTCTAAATCAGTTATTAAACGCGTGGTAAAAGCCTACAACAGCGGTCGATTGCCAATAGTACAAATATCGGGGGAGGTGTCAGCAGAGGTGTTTTCACCTTAGCATTTTTATAATACGAAGGCGGTATAAAACATTATTTGTTTATAAAAAAAAATTCCGATACATGTCGCCGAACCTCTCCAAAGCTGGGATGGTATCCATGCTTCTATTGCAATTTGCTTTGTGCCCCTTTTTTTTCATTTTTCCAACAAATTGGCGGGACGGGCCCTACATGTTTTATGCAGACTCCGTATGGCATTGTAGAAATCGTTCTCTCGCCGGGTACGACGTGTTTTTAAGCGCTCTCTTATTTTCTCAAATTCTATTTTTTTATTCGTTTTAAATTTCCAAAATGGATAAATTTTGCGGAAAGCTAACAAACAATTTTCCAGAACTGGTGACAATAGTCTAGTGCCGTGTAATGGGTTTTATAAGAGGATTTTCCACAGAGCCTGTAGTGAGGGCATCTCTGAGCATTCCTCAGGACCGGGGTCAGGAGACGGACCCGGATTGAGTTCGATACCTTCCCGGAGCAGGAGAGTATGGCGCAGTCCCGCTGCGAGGAGCTGCTAGGAGGATGGCAATTTGTGGGAGGGACACAAATTAAATGGGGTTACACTGAAATGACAGTCCTTGGTCGGGAAAAATCCCGAGCAGCTCCGATACATAGAACCGACTGCCTTGGGAAACGGTTTTGCCGGAAAATCATCTTTTTTGGAACGGTCATACTCTTGTCAGTGTTTCATGTGGAAGGGATGGTTGCATCGGACATGTTGTTCTGGGCTAGATCCCAAAACCAGACGTCCTCGTAATTTTTATAAATCTTTTGTGGCTCCTTGCTGTTCACGCCTAAGGGGGCCCCCTTGGTCTACGCCCCAACTACCTTCCAGCAGATCTGCTGCTTCGCAAGCCACACCAAGTACCTGCTGCTGCTCTCGCCCTACGGCGCCACTAGCTCATACGGCCGCTCCCAATCATAACTACACTTTCCATAGTACAGTGGGTCGCAATGCCGAACATCAGCCCCCGAAACGATTCGCCTTTGGATTATTGTTGGTGAAGTCAAAACGCGTCTTTTGATATCTCCTTTGAAATTTTAAATTTATTGAGCATTTTCTTATGATTTGGATACCACGCTTTATTTCAAAATATACATCAAATTAATACCTTCACTCATGTCAAAAACAGTATTCCATTGGGCGCTTTCACCGAATACAATTTTTGTTTGTTATGATGGAAAATTTTTCCTATTAACGGCGAGTTGAGCCAACTGCCAATTTTTTTTCAGTTTTGGTAATCGAATCTGGTAATATTTTGAATAAGGTGCCACGATTTTCCAACTTTTTTTTCGAGGGGTGTAGGGAGTCAAAAAAATCGCAAAATTATCATCCGCAACCTTAGGAAACTCTTAGTTTATGAAATATAAGCTTTTTAATTTCCAAATTTAATAAAATTTCAACTTAAGTCCTGCACTTAAAATTCGGATCGTTCATGTCAATAGCGGTATCAAAAGAGGCGTATTTGCGTTAAGATTCAGAATCAGAAAGCAGGAACTATATTTTTTTATCTCGTTTAAAAGTTATTCGCGGAAAACCCATCGGTACTATTGTCGCTTTTTTCGTTGGTGCAATTAAACAAACGAAACATATGAAGGTGGTGAATAGTGTTGCCAGCTCCGCAACAATATCTTTATCATGGTAGAACATTATAAGGTGGTGACACGTCGACATAAATGCAAACAAACATACACTATCAATGTATTTTGGGCTTAAGTGCAGAATACATACATTTGTCAAAAAAATAAATAAAAATAGAAAATCGGACTTTGTAGATATTTTTATGCTGATGCCAACGGTATATTTCTTTTTTGGTGCAAATGAAAGGTTTGGGGTAATTCCATGTCAAAAGGCGAAATTATGAATTTTTCAAATCAAAATATCTCCGAAACGACGGGTTTCCGCGAATAACTTTTAAACGAGATAAAAAATATAGTTTCTGCTTTCGTGGCTACCGCCACGGTTATACCACACACCCGGACTTGGCATGGCGTAGCTCAGGGTTATTTTTTATAAGCGCGGCCGAATACTGTATTCACACAGAAACTTAATGATCTCATTTCACCTTCTAATGAAATCGTAAATTTTTCGCTTTCACACAGAAGTAACTGCTCGATTAGTATGAAGGATGAAATGTCAGGCGAATAAAATGACAAAGCTATATGACAGACAATCATGGCGGAACGATACAAAGTGGCAGCATGATGACATACATACAAACATAAAAAAATTCCATGTACTTGTAAATTCGATGGACAAATGTCAAAATCGTACTGCGCCGTGACGTGATGTATCAAATCAAATAAAAAAGGTTATAATCAGCTGTTCGATGCGGTCACCTTGTATCGTTCCGCCATGTAGACAATGACATTTACTTTGACAAATGATTTTTTAACCACTGAACACACAAAAAACTAAGAAGCGGAACGCTGCCAACAGAGTTGCATTGTGCTTTTGACTTCATTAGGCATTCGATTAGCTACTAATGAAATAATTATAGATTCGAATTTTGTAGGGAAGATTGAGCTCAATAAGCGTCTTAATGTAGAAAACTGCCTTTATTATTCAATAAGCCGTCTGTGTGAAAACAGTAGAAGGCCGCCTATGCAGAAAGGTGTTCTACGCAGAATTAAGTCGGAGTCATTGGTGCCGTATGTCGTATCGCTGTATCCGTATCCCTAACGCAATCAGCTGTTTATCGTTACGACGGTAAACCAAAACCCAATTGGTTGGCTACGATACGGTTACGACCTTAGCGGCACCAATAATCGATTGCATTGACTCTCATAAGGTTGGCCGAATCAGCCCAACCAATTGGGTTTTAGTCTACCGTCGTAACGATAAACAGCTGATTACGTTAGGGAAACGGATACAGCGATACGACATACGGCACCAATGACCGGCTTATACCTGTACACTAACCTGCAAAAACGCTCCACGTCATTTGCCTAGTCATTTTACGGTCATTGTGACTTTCTGCAGCGGTTATATTCATAGTCACGTTTGCATGGGCGTGATGAACTTTTGTGACCAAATTTTCCGTTTCGTTCCTATTAATGTGATCGTGCATTCCGCTCCCACTTATAGGATGTGAGATTAGCACTGTTCTGCTCACACACGGCACAATGCTCGTCAAATGGCAGTCATTTCTTCAGTCATTTCACTCTACATTTTCGAGTCTGTTGACAATAAAGTTTACTGCTGTTTTACCATTTATATAACCGCCATATAACTTGAATTTTACCTGCCGATTTACTTTACCTGGAGCAGCCACGAGAATAAAATATGAACCAAAAAAATTAAATTTTCAATATTTATTTTTAATTATAATAACCAAACATTTATTTAAAACATATCATTAGATTTAGTAAATTTTTGCCAAATAAAGAATATATGAGGCGCCTAGATGTAAAACCAGATATTTAAAAATTTAAAAATAATATTTAAATTGCGACAATATTGCATCGCCTAGCAACATTCTAAAAACCCGTATTGAAAATTCATAACAATTTACAAAATTTCAGCTTTTTTGTGCTTTTATAAGTTTTACATATCATGGATTCATCTGGTTTTGCATCTTGGAGCCTCATATATTCATGAAATTGCAACTTAAATTAATACATTTAATATAAAAAGGAAGTAAGTACTTAATTAATAACAAAAAAATATATTAATTGCTTTGAGCTATATTGCTGCTGCAGCTAACTTTACATTTGGGCAATTCAGAAGTGTGTTATATTCATGTATAATTTGAGTTGTTTACATGGTTTCGAACACAAAATTTGATTATTTGAATCAATTTAAGTCTACAACTTAAAGCTGAGTAGAAATTCAGATTAGATTTACTCTTGTTTTCAAATCAAGAATATTATTCAAAGGTGTCGTGGAATCGGATTGCTGTCGTAACTGAATTTGAAAGTAATAAAGTAAAATATGAATTAAAAAATGTAGGACTAGTAATTGAGTCAGACTTATTATTGTTCTAAATCTAATCATTCAAGCAATAATTCTGAAACCCTAGCAGGAGTATTGATTGGTTTCAAATCTAATTCCAACAGCAATCGTATCACGACATACCTTATTATACATGTACATGAAATTGTAACTTAAATTAATACAGTTGATAAAAAAGAAAAGTAAGAATTTTAATAATAAATAAACTCGCCTTATTGGTTTTTATTTTCCAATTGAAATCTTTTCCAAGCGAACAGAAAATAATTTTAAGCTTCAGAAAAAACTCCAATTATTTAAATAATCTACAACTTAAAGCTTAGTAGAAATTCAGATTAGGTTTACTCTTTTTTCAGATCAAGAATATTCAAAGGTGTCGTGGAATCCGATTGCTGTCGTAATTGATGAACTTAAAAATGTACGAATTGTAATTGAGTCAGACTTATTATTGTTCTAAATCTAATCATTCAAGCAATAATTCTGCAACCCTTAGCAGGAGTATTGATTGGTTTCAAATCTAATTCCGATAGCAATCGTATCACATCCCTTATTATATATGTACGTGATATTGCAACTTAAATTAATACAATTGATATAAAGAAAAGTAAGTACTTTCATAATAACATCAACTCTCTTAATTGGTTTTTGTTTTCCAATTGAAATCTTTTCTAAGCGAGCAGAAAATAATTTTAAGCTTTAGAAAAAACTCCAATTATTTGAATAATCTATAACTTAAAGCTTAGTAAAAATTCAGATTAGGTTTACTCTTTTTTCAGATCAAGAATATTCAAAGGTGTCGTGGAATCCGATTTCTGTGGTAATTGATGAACTTAAAAATGTACGACTTGTAATTAAGTCAGACTTATTATTGTTCTAAATCTAATTATTCAAGCAATAATTCTGCAACCCTTAGCAGGAGTATTGATTGGTTTCAAATCTAATTCCGACAGCAATCGTATCACATCCCTTATTATATATGTACGTGATATTGCAACTTAAATTAATACTGTTGATATAAAGAAAAGTAAATACTTTAATAATAAATAAACTCTCTTAATTGGTTTTTGTTTTCCAATTGAAATCTTTTCCTGTGCAAGCACATCACTAACCTGTGTTAGCAAAAGATATGATTATACTGTCTTCGATAGATAGTCGGACGAGCCGCTACTCGGCGAAGTAGAGATGACCGTTGTGTCGGTGGCAGCTGTTACAACAGCAGTTTCTAACTTTACACCATCCGTACAGTGTGATGAATGCTTCACTGCCTTTTCCAATTGCTTGGCGCCATCAATTTTTGCTGTTTGTAAAGCTTTAGCTGTAATGCAAATATATAGATGGGTTAAAGTGGTTTTCGTATGTTATTCAACAACTCACCCTATACCATCATCACAGCCTCCTCATCGATTTTGAATATGTGTACTGTTTCAGTATTCAGACCCAGTTCGTTTGGTGCAATATTTTCGATTTTATGAATATGTATACTATCCGTTAGGCAGACAATTAGGTGCAATCGATTCATTCATATACTGTGGGTATTTGAGCCGTAGACGCAATGGCAGATATTTTGATTCTTTTTGAAGTGTAACATTTGTAAACAGTTGGGTTTCTCTGCTGTCACCATCACCACTAGAGAGCTATTGGAGAAACGCTCGACCAAGATAATATGTTGCAATTTACGCACATAGATTTCTTCCACCTTGTCACAGTTATTGATGGAGAAAATGCGAAAGCCATATTTACCATCCAATACCGAAATGACCACCAGGAGTCACTATTGCTTCTACGCCTATGCTATTGTTTCCTACACCGATGAGCTTTGTAATAAAAAAAAAACCACTATCTCCCCAATCTCTCCAGTTTTGTCGCCTCGCGAAACTTGATATTGTCACCAACCAAATCATCGGTGACCTTATTTAAAGCATGGCCGCGCCAAATGTCGACCATATGACATTACCCTACCGACTGTCTTACACCTTAAAATTTTGGGTGTGAATTTCGATCAGGATCTACAGCTTGGAGGGCATGCACTAGTAATTGTAACGAAAATCCAGAGCTGTAACAAATATTTAATATAATTCGATAAATCGGCTGTACTTGGGGTAAATATAAATAGACGTTTGCATTGTACGCGTCTCCGATATGGTCGCCAAGCCTGAAGGTTACTCACTGGAAGAAAATACAGGCCTGCCAAAATACTGCCCCCAAAACCGCTACGGGCTGCTTTCTTATGTCCTCGGAACACCACCTGCTCAATGAAGCGAGAAAACTCCCAATAAGGGAAAGAAATGAAATGCTAACCAAACCGTTTTTGTAGAATACTCAGAAACCTGGGCATCCCAACAGACATCTGA
The DNA here is from genome assembly GCF_040869045.1 of Eurosta solidaginis. Lineage (NCBI taxonomy): Eukaryota > Metazoa > Arthropoda > Insecta > Diptera > Tephritidae > Eurosta > Eurosta solidaginis. The sequence goes on along the minus strand of NC_090319.1, from coordinate 115,903,593 downwards.
TTGTTGATCCAACACCGCTTAGGGGCTTAAGGAGTCATCTCCGTATGCATTATGAGGAAATACGACACCTGATAACTCAGCCGTATGAAGCAAAAAAACACAAGCAGGCGTCGTACCTTTATGCTAGGAATTGCCCGGTGAATTCAGTACTCAAAGAACAGTACCGAAAACTTGTGATAGTTCTGGATACTGTCACAGGTTAAACTCTTACCTATCCAGAATCAACCCCGACATACAAAATGTATGCCCCGCTTGCAATGTGTCCCCACATGACACCAACCATCTCTTTAATTGTAATGTGGAACCAACGCCTCTAACACCCCTTTCATTATGCTCCACCCCTGTTGAAACAGCAAGTTTCCTTGGACTCCCGTTAGAGGATATCGATGACAATTTGTGATCGGTCGCACTTATTAGGTGGGGCGAAGCACTGACACAAATTTTATAGTTTTTTCTTCCGGAGTTGGACACATTCTTTTCATAATTTTACTTAACAATTTAAGATTAGAAATTTTTTTCAATTTGTATTTTGACTTACCAGCAACAACAGAATCATGTTTAATTGTACGCCGCACAATCATTATAGCATCATGTAACGAAGCTCAGTTTCTTTCAAAAATTGTTCGGCACCGCCACGTAAAATCAATGTATATGTTCTAGCATTAACGCAACCTTTAAATAATTATAAACTATAAAAATGAAGTTAATGTCAAACCCACTATCAAACCTTGGAAAATGTTGAAATGTTCACCACCAACTTGACGTTTTTCAAAGTAATCGCGTTGACCCAAAACACTTGAATTAATATCATTAGCTGTAGTCATAACAGCTCCACCACAAGCTTTCATTGTACGTTTCAAATCTTCTTCTGGTACACTAACAGAACATTTCACGATCTGCAAAATAATGTGTACCAACATCACCAATTGGTAGTTTAGAAAACACAACATTGGCGCCTTACTTACCTATTTTATTGTACAGGAGACGCCATTCAGCATTAACAATTTTCTGATACTCTTGGACATTGGAGGACATTGCTGTGGCAGAGCATTTTTCCAATAAAGCACTTTGTTGTTCCTTTGATTGGCGCTTCCACATGTACAGCCATGTCATATTTTGGTCATGCATAATTATAATGCTTTACGTATAGCTTTAATGATGATACGTGCATGCACGCCTTCCTCAACATATGGTTTAACTTGTTTTAAGATTTCACCTGCTTAAAGTACTACTGAAGTGGTGCCATCGCCGACCTGATAAGAGAAACATTTTTATTCTACACATTCTAATATAACAAAAAACTTACCTCAGCATTTTGAAATTTGGCGATGTCTACTAGAGTTTTACGGCTGTATTCACAATATCCAATAGTTTCATAATGGTTGCCCCATCATTTGAAATTGTGGCCTTACCACTGGAATCAACAATATGCTTGTCCATACTACGTGAACCCAATGTAGTGCATACAGTGCCACAATTGAATGCGAGGCATTGATGTGGATATGAGTTGAGGTTTACCATGAGAGCTATTGGTACCCAAGCATTTTTTACACAAATACTCATGTACCCAATACAAGTTCAGGACGTTCATATTTATCGACACGCTGTCCGGTATGGCCCAAATGTTGGAAATATGCAGTTGGCACTGTTGAGAAAAAATATGGATCAATGAACACAAGTAAAAGTGAAAGATTTTTTTTACTATCTCTTGTTACTTTACACATTAGACATTGGAAACGACGACCAGCATCTACAAGTTGCTATTGAGCCTTGCAACGATTAGATCTAATTGCACCCAATTCACCAAAATTTACAATGGGTTGCTCATATTCACCCTCAACCGTTCGTGCTATCGGTGAGACGGTAAGTGTAATGGACAAAGCTGTTGTTTTTAATAAATCAGCTGTTGCAGGTATGCAATACAAAGACGACCTGCAAAGAAGAAAGATCAATGTAATTGCCGAACAAAACATTAGTTTCGATTATCGATACCTAAAGTAACGTGGCGAGGAGTTACCCTGATCTTCTACCACATATTTTGTGGTCCCCAATGGTGGAAATAAACCCTGTTCATTAGTAATAAAAGCACCACCAGCGCTATTTTGATTTTCAATGATAACGCTTATCGGATTTGGCATCTGATCGGGATCTAAACGGCGTTGGGCTTGATCATACTGTTGCGGCTGTTGATATTTACCAGTAACAGGTGCAGGTGGTTGCTAAAGAAAATAACACAAAAATAATCATCAGCAAATTTGTAAATTATTAGTTGTATTAGCATACATTATAACCAGGACGTCCGGACGTGTCCGGGTATTGGGGGTTGACCCGGCTCGGGTGGTTGACTGAGCATTGGCGTCTGTCCAGGTTGTGTTGGTGGCATCATAAAAGCCATCAATAACAAGTGCCAAGAATATATCCGCGGCATACCTGCCAACCAAAATGATTCAAGGGGTTGTGATTGCCAACCTCACCTACCCGTGGCGAATCCTGTACCTAACAATTTGGTGTGAACAATTGGTGCCAGTTAACCCTCTGAAATAATCGGCGCAATTGTACGCCATTGTGTTGGCATTAATTAGGCAAAATGCAAAAACTTTTCATCCTCCTCGCGTGACCTTCTGTCTTCTTTAAGCTAGGATCAAGCCATTCGTACCTTACATTGCTTGGCAGATTTGCGGTGCAGCAGTGATGCAATACGTGACCACTGGTTTTTGCCATATTTCATTACAGCTGCTTTGAGGATTTCATCCTGAAAGTTATCAATTTAGTTAATAAACGGCCAAGAGTAACCAGTCGCGTCAAATGCTTACCTCAGTGTTTCTCCACACACCACCTTTTATCATAATTCGCGGCATGGTGCTATATAATTGCGAATTCTTTCGATGAGCACAAAAATCAAATCAAAAATTTTTGTCGAAATAAACAGCAAAAATCATTGTATATTAAAGACTGGGAAAATTTTAGAATAGCACCCCCCGAGTTCGGTGTAAAACTTGGTATCAAATGAAAGAGGGAGTTCTCCCGATCACAAATATATATTTTTTAAAGTGCGCAAACTTATAATTTAAAAGTTATTTGTTGTTAAAGTTTGCAAATTTAGCAAATTTCTATAGCACTTTAAATTACAATTTACACATCTTTCAAAACCTTAATCCACATACATATCTATATAAATTGGCTATATACGATAAACTTAAATTGCATTTTTGTATATTTTACATTTCATTTTTGCATTGTTTTTACTTATTATAAACATTTTTTTTTAAATCAATCGCGCTTTTGTAGCAACATGCACATATATATATATATATTTTATTGATGACATTACAAAGCTGTGCTGCCACCATGGTTCAATTATGTACAGGTTGGCTCATCTCATCAGCTGATTTCTTTTATGTCATTGCATGGTCGAAGGGATTGTCAAAAGGAGATGGCAAACTCAAAATGAAACCAACACATTGGCAACATTTTACTTACACATACAAAAACTGCTAAGTTTTATGTTTCCATTCCATACCATTCGCACCAACAGCAATACACAGATTTTGACAATTTGAACAGACATATTTTGTTGCTTTACAGATGAGCCAACCTGTATATAGTTGAACCATGGCTGCCACATATGTATACGTATACACATATAAAATTTGTATAGAAATTTGCAAACTTTAACACCAAATAACTTTTAAATTATAAGTTTGCGCACTTTAAAATATATATATTTGTGATCTGGAGAACTCCCTCTTAATTTTAAATCTTTCCGGAGATATTCCGCTTAAAACTCTCAAAATTGAAAAAATTTTCCACCACCAAATGTTTTGCTGTTTCTGCTGAATTAGAAATGGCGGATTTTTTTGCATGCAAAAATGACGTATTTTGCTATCCCTATAAAAATAATAGGTGCGAGAGAGCACGATACATTGTGGGAAAGCTAAATTTGTCAACATGCTATTTCATTTAGAGAATTTTTCATTCCAAATCGTCACCCCTGTCAAAAATTCGTGTGGCTGTGTGCGTTTTTGCTCACACGATTTTTGCAGGGTATGGTACACAAAACAAATTGGAACTGGATTTCAGGTCTTAATCGATCTTTATTTTAGGAATGTATAATCGATTTTTTTAATTCGTTCGATTCTTGAGGCATCGAAGTTTTCATCACTATCTAGTTTACGGACGCTTGAGGACATTAGGGGGACTCATTAAAGCATATAAATTTATAAAGTGTATAGTTATATCCATTTACACACGCTGTTATATGAACGCACCTAGTAATATTCTTGATAAACTTAATTGTCGATCAGCTGTATTATTGCCAAAAAAATGTTTAATTGTTATACAAATTAAAAAATGCCAAGATTAAGTGAAAAATGAAAACTAAAACAACTTTACTAAGAAATTCTTGTAAATGACTTGCTGATGTCGGAGATTTCTGATGTATAGGACGGCAATTATGTTTGCAAGGTTGCATTCCTTTGAGTTTAGCGCATTTACACCATCAAATGTGCGCGTAAATTTATACAAATTGTGTAAATGATTTTTCATACAAAATTTGACAGTTCGTTTTCGCACTAGATAAATTTATACGTTTAACACTTTATAAGGCATTTATAAGGTTAAATGATTCCCCCTATTGTGTACAAACTTATAAAAATAGTTTAACATCATGCAATCTATTATCAAAAGAATTTTCCAACAATTATATCGTAGCCAACATTCATAAAACTCTCAACAAATATAAAATTCAATGTGGGATAATTTGGGCTCCAGGTCGTGTAATAATTGAAAGTATTGAAATAGCAGATGACTTAGCGAAACGGCAGTTAAGCGGCAGTTACCCACCGACGTGTGCCGTACGTACGGACGTTTGTCGTACGAAACACGTTTGACCGAACCCTGAAGCCCGCAGGAATCAATATGTGCGTCTATGTACATGTACATAACATATTTGTGTGTGTATTGTTTGGAGCAAAGCACTGTTGCCATTGACCAGTTGCATGCATGCTTATGCAAACATCAACTTTTTGAATTACAATTTTTCATGGTGCAAATGGCAGAAACAAATTCTGAATAAGAATTTCTAGTTCATTTATTTGTAACCTCCAATTTTATATAATAATTTTAGGATATTTCAACAAAGTTTTAAACAATCTTAGGCCTTTTTGTATAATAACTGCAAACGGTCAAAAATTAGCGCACAAAAGTTGACTAGGCAACTCTGTCTAGTGAGAGAGCTATCAGCGAACACGTTCTTACGGAAAAAATCAAAATTGGTTTGATTTCTATGTTCCGGGCTCCGTACGTACGTGCGTTGAACGTCGGTGAGTTTTCGTTTACATTGCACACTCATAATTTAGGTCGTGTCAGCTGACACGTTTTTCCTACGTACGCTCATGCGTAACTGCCGCTTGATACATCAAACTGACAGTTCTACCTGTTATTTTTATCGGACAATTACGACCGGCATCGGGCGATCAAATACGGTGGCTGTGTAAGCGTACTCTAACATTTTCTTCGCTTTGAAGCGATGAAATAGTTTTGTAAAGCCTCCTTTGACAACTTTTTGAATTCCTTAACATTCAACACACTTTGCGTAGAAAGATATAGGAGTGGCCATAAATTTAATTCATCTGTCGGGCGAAGCATCGCAACAAAAGGCAGATTTATATAAACGCTTTGGTTGCGTGCTTACGCTTTGACAACGGCATTCGAAAAACAATGAAACCCCTTGCTAATAGGGGGACTCATGTAACCGTATAAATGCCTTATAAAGTGTGTAAACGTATAAATTTATCTAGTTTACGCACGAGCTGTCAAATTTTGTATGAAAAATCATTTACACAATTTGTATAAATTTACGCGCACATTTCATTGTGTAAACGCGGTAAACTCAAAGGAATGCAACCTTGCAGACATTACAGACGGCATTTTCATCAAAAATATCCAACATCAGCAAGTAAAGGCGTTTTAGTTTTGATTTTTCACTTAATCTTGGTATTTTTTAATTTGTAAACAATCAAAAAAATTTGTTTGGAAATAATACAGCTGAAAAACAATCAAGTTTATCAAGCGTATTACTAGGTGCGTTCATATAACCGTGTGTGTAAATGGATATAATTTTACACCTTATAAATTTATATGCTATCATGAGTCCCCCTATTATCTTTGCTTTGGAGCATTTGTGTAAACAGCCATACAAGTGAAATTATTCATGAGGAAAACTTGTTACACGTGTGGCGCTTCATATTTTAAGTTTTTTTTTTTTGAATTTTTGTGACTAATTCAAATAAATTTTAGTTTCCGTATGTTTTCGTATTTTTGGAGGCCACAAATCTATTATTTATATTTCCGTGGAAATATATGTAACCCTGCAAAAACGCTCCACGTCATTTTACTAGTCCTTTTACGGTCATTGTGACTTTCTGCAGCGGTTATATTCATAGTCACGTTTGCATGGGCGTGATGAACTTTTGTGACCAAATTTTCCGTTTCGTTCCTATTAATGTGATCGTGCATTCCGCTCCCACTTATAGGATGTGAGCATAGCACTGTGCTGCTCACACACGTCACAATGCTCGTCAAATGGCGGTCATTTTTCCGTCATTTCACTCTACATTTTCGAGTCATTTGACAATCAATTTTACTGCGGTTTTACCATTTATATAACCGCCATATAACGTGAATTTTACCTGCAGATTTACTTTACCTGGAACAGCCATATGAATAAAATATGAACCAAAAAAATTGAATTTTCAATATTTATTATTTTCAATATTATTATATATGTACATGAACTTGGAACTTATATTAATCCAGTTCATATAAAACAGAAGAACTTTAATAATAAATAAACTCGCTTAATTGGTTTTTGTTTTCCAATTGAAATCTCTTCTAAGCGAGCAAAAAATAATTTTAAGCTTCAGAAAAAACTCCAATTATTTGAATAATCTACAACTTAAAGCTTAGTAGAAATTCAGATCAAGAATATTCAAAGGTGTCGTGGATCCGATTGCTGTCATAATTGAAGAACTTAAAAATGTACGACTATTAATTGAGTCAGACTTATTATTGTTCTAAATCTAATCATTCAAGCAATAATTCTGCAACCCAAAGCAGGAGTATTGATTGGTTTCAAATCTAATTCCGACAGCAATCGTATCACATCCCTTATTATATATGTACGTGATATTGCAACTTAAATTAATACAATTGATATAAAGAAAAGTAAGTACTTTAATAATAACATAAACTCTCTTAATTGGTTTTTGTTTTCCAATTGAAATCTTTTCTAAGCGAGCAGAAAATAATTTTAAGCTGCAGAATAAACTTCAATTATTTGAATAATCTACAACTTAAAGCTTAGTAGAAATTCAGATTACGTTTACTCTTTTTTCAAATCAAGAATATTGAAAGGTGTCGTGGAATCCGATTGCTGTCGTAATTGATGAACTTAAAAATGTACGACTTGTAATAAAGTCAGACTTATTATTGTTCTAAATCTAATTATTCAAGCAATAATTCTACAACCCTTAGCAGGAGTATTGATTGGTTTCAAATCTAATTCCGACAGCAATTGTATCACATCCCTTATTATATATGTACGTGATATTGCAACTTAAATTAATACTGTTGATATAAAGAAAAGAAAATACTTTAACAATAAATAAACTCTCTTAATTGGTTTTTGTTTTCCAATTGAAATCTTTTCCTGTGCAAGCACATCGCTAACCTGTGGTGGCAAAAGATATGATTATACTGTCTTCGATAGATAGTCGGACGAGCCGCTACTCGGCGAAGTAGAGATGACCGTTGTGTCGGTGGCAGCTGTTACAACAGCAGTTTCTAACTTTACACCATCCGTACAGTGTTATGAATGCTTCACTGCCTTTTCCAATTGCTTGGCGCCAGCAATTTTGCTGTTTGTAAAGCTTTAGCTGTAATGCAAATATATAGATGGGTTAAAGTGGTTTTCGTATGTTATTCAACAACTCACCCTATACCATCATCACAGCCTCCTCATCGATTTTGAATATGTGTACTGTTTCAGTATTCAGACCCAGTTCGTGCAACCGATTCATTCATATACTGTGGGTATTTGAGCCGTAGATGCAATGGAAGATATTTTGATTCTTTTTGAAGTGTAACATTTGTAAACAGTTGGGTTTCTCTGCTGTCACCATCACCACTAGAGAGCTATTGAAGAAACGCTCGACCAAGATAATATGTGAGATTTACACGCATAGATTTCTTCCACCTTTTCACAGTTATTGATGGAAAAAATGCGAAAGCCATATTTACCATCCAATACCGAAATAGAACTGTAGAGGAAGAAACATTTTATAAAATTTAATAAAATCAAAAAATGATAGTTGTGCTAAAATGGGGTAACGTATTGTATGTTAAAGTATAGCGAAGTCTCAGCGGCTTTGTCCTTGTGAAAATTGAGTTTGAATAGGTTTTATTCTTCATTCTTAGAAACATGTACGAAGGTACCTGGTAAGATATTAAAAATCCTCAACGCTTTTTTTGCTATAACTTAAAAAAACTCATATTCAAACTTCTGCTTAACTTCTACATATCAATAGCTACCTTTACCACCAGGAGTCACTATTGCTTCTACGCCTATGCTATTGTTTCCTACATCGATGAACTTTGTAATAAAATAAACAGCTATCTCCCCAATCTCTCCAGTTTTGTCGCCTCGCGAAACCTGATATTTTCATCAACTAAATCATCGGTGACCTTATTTAAAACATGCCAAATGTCGACCGTGCTTGGGAGCAGTGGTGGACCCAACAGAAGAGGAGATCGAGCGCTTGGCATGGGCTCATGAGGCGGTAGAAGTAGGTCGAAGGCAGTTCAAAAGGTTTGCTGCGAGAAACCCTCGGTTCTGCAACCGGTATGAGGAGGAAGCGTCGAATGGCAGAAAGGGCCCAGTCCCAGAGCCGCGACGCAGGGCAGTCCCATAGACAAGACAAGTAGGCCCAAAGCTGTAAGACAGATGGGCCCCAATAGCGAGGTAGCAACTACCTCGAAGGCTGCGAGTCAGAGGGAAGTTCCAACTATGGAAGTAGGAGATAAGCCAAAGGGAGATAACGGTAAGACTCCGACTTTCTCGGAGGTGCCAGAGGGAGCTAAGACTCCGGCTTTCTCGGAGGTGCCAAAGGGAAATAACACTAAGACGCCGGCTTTTCCCGAGAAAATGAGTGATGTGGCAAAGCAGTCACTGACTGTGGCGCTGGTTGATCGTAGCAGTCCTTTCGAACAGATGACTAGTGAAAGGTGGAGATCTGTAGAAAAGGAGCTTAAGATGATGCGGGAATAACCAAGTAAGCTCCTTCCAACCTTTGATTCGGGGGATGGTATAATGGTATGAAGATGATAGCGTGCGACAACATCGCGAGCTTACGTGGCTGGAGGAAGTGTTTCCAAACCTCCAAAGGCAGGGCACGAACGCGCGTTTTGAGATGGTGGATAAAGCTCAAATCCCCAAGGTACCAAAAGTTAAGGTATGCGTGATGAAGTCGGAGGATACACTGCGACTTTTGCAGAATCAGAATCCGAACATACCGACACAGGATTGGAAGGTACTTACTGTATCTCGGCCTACGGAGGAAGGTCAGTTATACATCTTCCAAATAAACAAGCAGGCGGAGGATATATTGTAAGCGCAGCTTGGAAAAATGTCCTTAGGTACAGGCAAAATTTATATGCGACTCAGGAAAAGAAGTCGCGGGTATTAAAGTCCTAACACGCTGGACGTGGGCGAAGTCGAAAAGGACCTCAAAAGCCTAAGGGAAAAAAGACAGGTGGAGGTAGCCCACGTCACCCCGAATGTGTTAGAAGGGGACCAACAGCCAGATGGTGCTGTGAGTCGCACAGAGGAACACCCGGCACAACAGGTACAAGAGTCTGAAGGGGGCTTCGAACACTCTAAACCAAAAGGGCTAGGGGAGGACGACGACGTCCCGATGAAGGTGCTGGAGGGGGACAAGCAGCCCATTGGTGCTGCGAGTCCTACAGATAAACCTCCAACACAGTAAAGTGGCGTCGAGCGAACTCCTCCTCCTAACGCGCTGATCCAGGAGCCGTGGCTTCCATCGGGAGGAAAGGTTTCTGGAATTAGCGCGCGCGGATTTGGCGTTTACTATGCGCAAACGGAAGGACGGGTGCGAGCTGTAGTAATGGTAAGGAAACAGCTGCATTCATATATGCTGCCTAATTACACTACTGAGGACCTCGTAGTGGTGGTGAAATCGCCGGGCTCAGATGGTACATGTCCGGCCATGCTACAAGTTTCAAGTAGGGCGGTCGTGGGATGGCTTAAAATAATATTCGATGGGTGCATAAACTGAATCATGTACCGCACTCTTAGAGAACTGCTCGTGTAGCTTTCCACCCAAAGGCGGGGAAGATCGGTCACGTGTATCCCAAAGATTATAGACCCAATAGCTTACCATCATTTCTGCTCAAAACCTTTGAGAGGCTGCTAGATGTGTACATAAAGTCCAACGTGGATGAAAAGCTGCTCTCCACAACACAACAGGCGTACACCAAAGGCAAGTCAGTAGACACCGCATTGCATAGGGTGGTAATAGGCATAGAAAAAGCCCTGGAATATAAGGAATATGCTCTAGAAGTCTTCTTAAGCATTGCCGGGGCTAAATGAGCGATTATTGATGGTCTTAATTACGTTAAAGTACATCCAGCCTTACCCAGATGGATCGACTGCATGTTAAACTGCATTAAGATTACATCGCAATGGGGATTGTACGCGGCCACGAAATTAGGGGACAGGGGCATTCCGCAGGGAGGGGTGCTATCAGCTCTGCTGTGGACGCTGGTCATTAACCAGCTGCTTAGGGGATTCTACGAGGGACCAGAAAAACTTACGGTTTACGCAGATGACGTTGCATATGGTCTTGTTTACAAAGGGGTACAAGGTCCCTAATTGGACCAGGCCTAAGTTAGGAGGGGCGACCCTAAGGGAGAAACCTTGCACAAATTATCTAGGAATGATCCTAGACAGTAAGCTGTCATGGAAGCTCAACGTGGAGGAGAGGGTGAGGAAGGCTTCAACGGCACTTTATGCATGTAAAAGAATGCAAAAGAACCGGCATATACGATCAGAAGGAACTCGATGACGATGCCTCAAAACTAACAACCAAAAGTAATAATTATCATTTCACTGACACAAATTTTATAGTTTTTTTTCGGGATTTGGACACAATGTTGTTGTTGTTTTTGTAGCGATAAGGTTGCTCCCCGAAGGGTTTGGGGAGTGTTATCGATGTGATGGTCCTTTAGCCGGATACAGATCCGGTACGCTCCAGTAACACAGCACCATTAAAGTGCTAGCCCGACTATCTTGGGAACGATTTATGTGGCCACATTAAACCTTCAGGCCATCCCTCCCTATCCACCACCGCCTCCAAACGATATCGTCTAGCAATGGTATTCTCTATCATTTTCGTTCGGTCTTTACCTTTCTAACTAACAGGAAGGCAAAAGTAATTGTCAAGTGATAAGTTGCCATTGTTTAACATAGTGCAAATACACTAGCGATTCGTCTCTGATCCGCATCGAAAGTTCGTTTCGTAATAGAGAATGAGGCCCTAAGATTAGACATTTTTTTCAATTTGTATTTTGACTTACCAGCAACAACAGAATCATGTTTAATTGTACGCCGCACAAGCAATTTAGCATCATGTAACGAAGCTCAGTTTCTTCCAAAAATTGTTCAACCCTGCCACGTAAAATCAATGTACTTGTTCTAGCATTAACGCAACCTTTAAATAATTATAAACTATAAAAATGAAATTAATGTAAAACCTTGGAAAATGTTGAAACGTTCTTCAAAGTAATCACATTGACCCAAAACACTTGAATTAATATCATTAGCTGTAGTCATAACAGCACCACCACAAGCTTTCATTCTACGTTTCCAATCTTGTTCTGGTACATGAACAGCACAGAACATATCACGATCTGCAAAATACTGTGTATCAACATCACCAATTGGCAATTTAGAAAACACAACATTGGCGCCTTACTTAGCTAGTTTATTCTACAGTATACGCCATTCAGCATCAACAATTTTCTGATACTCTTGGACATTAGAGGACATTGCTGTGGCAGATCATTTTTCCAATAACACTTTGTTGCTCCTTTGATTGGCGCTTCGACATGTACAGCCATGTCATATTTTAGCATGCATAATTGTAATGCTTTACGTATAGCTTTAATGATGATACGTGCATGCACGCCTTCCGCAACATCTGGCTTAACTTGTTTTAAGATTTCACATGCTTAAAATACTACTGTAGTGGTGCCATCGCCGACCTGATAAGAGAAACATTTTTATTCTACACATTCTAATATACAAAAAACTTACCTCAGTATTTTGAGATTTGGCGATGTCTACTAGAGTTTTACGGCTGGATTCACAATATCCAATGGTTTCATAATGGTTTCCCCATCATTTGAAATTGTGGCCTTACCACTGGAATCAACAATATGCTTGTCAATACTACGTGAACCCAATGTAGTGCGTACAGTGCCACAATTGAATGCGAGGCATTGTTGGATATGAGTTGAGGTTTACCATGAGAACTATCGGTACCCAAGCATTTTTTACACAAATACTCATGTACCCAATACAAGTTCAAGACATTCATATTTATCGACACGCTGTCCGGTATGGCCCAAATGTTGGAAATATGCAGTTGGCACTGTTGAGAAAAAATATGGATCAATGAAGACAAGTAAAAGTGAAATATTTTTTTTACCATCTCTTGTTACTTTACACATTAGACATTGGAAACGACGACCAGCATCTACAAGTTGCTATTGAGCCTTGCAACGATTGCATCTAATTGCACCCAATTCACCAAAATTTACAATGGGTGGCTCATATTCACCCTCAACCGTGCGTGCCATTGGTGAGACGGTAAGTTTAATGGACAAAGCTGTTGTTTTTAATAGATCATCTGTTGCAGGTATGCAATACAAAGACGACCTGCAGAGAAGAAAGATCAATGTAATTGCCAAACAAAACATTAATTTCGATTATCGATACCTAACGTAAAGTGGCGAGGAGTTACCCTGCACTTCTACCACATATTTTGTGGTCACCAATGGTGGTAATAAACCCTGTTCATTAGTAATAAAAGCACCACCAGCGCTATTTTTATTTTCAATGATAACGCTTATCGGATTTGGCATCTGATCGGGATCTAAACGGCGTTGGGCTTGATCATACTGTTGCGGCTGTTGATAGTTACCTGTAACAGGTGCAGGTGGTTGCTAAAGAAAATAACACAAAAATAATCATCAGCAAATTTGTAAATTATTAGTTGTATTAACATACATTATAACCAAGACGTCCGGACGTGTCCGGGTATTGGAGGTTGACCCGGCTTGGGTGGTTGACTGAGCATTGGCGTCTGTCCAGGTTGCGTTGGTGGCATCTTATATGGCTTTTATATCAATAACAAGTGCCAAGAATATATCCGCGGCATACCTGCCGACCAAAATGATTCAGGGGGTTGTGATTGCCAACCTCACCTACCCGTGGCGAATCCTGTACCTAACAATTTGGTGTGAACAATTGGTGCCAGTTAACCCTCTGAAATAATCGGCGCAATTGTACGCCATTGTGTTGGCATTAATTTGGCAAAATGCAAAAGCTTTTCATCCTTCTCCCATGACCATTCTGTCTTCTTTATGCTAGGATCAAGCCATTCGTACCAGCGTGCCTTACATTGCTTGGCAGATTTGCGGTGCAGCAGTTATGCAATACGTGACCACTGGTTTTTACCATATTTCATTACAGCTGCTTTGAGGATTTCATCCTGAAAGTTATCAATTTAGTTAATAAACGGCCAAGAGTAACCAGTCGCGTCAAATGCTTACCTCAGTGTTTCTCCACACACCATCTTTTATCATAATTCGCGGCATGGTGCTATATAATTGTGAATTCTTTCGATGAGCACAAATATCAAATCAAAAATTTTTGTCGAAATAAACAGCAAAAATCATTGTATATTAAAGTCTTTGGGAAAATTTTAGAATAGCACCCCCGAGTTCGGGGTAAAACTTGGTATCAAATGAAAGAGGGAGTTCTCCCGATCACAAATATATATATTTTAAAGTGTGCAAACTTATAACTTAAAAGTTATTTGTTGTTAAAGTTTGCAAATTTAGCAAATTTCTATAGCACTTTAAATTACAATTTACACATCTTTCAAAACCTTAATCCACATACATATCTATATAAATTGGCAACGATAAACTTAAATTGCATTTTTGTATATTTCACATTTCATTTTTGCATTGTTTTCACTTATTATAAATGTTTTTATTAAATCAATCGCGCTTTTGTAGCAACATGCACATATATATATATATATATACATATATTTTATTGATGACATTACAAAGCTGTGCTGCCACATATATATTCGTATACACATATAAAATTTGTATAGAAATTTGCAAACTTTAACACCAAATAACTTTTAAATTATAAGTTTGCGCACTTTAAAATATATATATATGTGATCTGGAGAACTCCCTCTTAATTTTAAATCTTTCCGGAGATATTCCATTTAAAACTCTCAAAATTGAAAAAATTTTCGACCACCAAATGTTTTGCTGTCTCTGCTGAATTAGAAATGGCGGATTTTTTTGCACGCAAAAATGACGTATTTTGCTATCCTTATAAAAATAATAGGTGCGAGAGAGCACGATACATTGTGGGAAAGCTAAATTTGTCAACATGCTATTTCATTTGGAGAATTTTTCATTCCAAATCGTCACCCCTGTCAAAATTTCGTGTGTCTATGTGCGTTTTTGGTCACACGATTTTTGCAGGGAACCCTTTCATTTGTAAATACTACAAAAATTAATTAATTAAAATGTCAAATGCAACTCGGGTTAAAGTAGTCTTACGTACAAAAATGCAACTCTAGACCTGAGATTTTCATTAGGTGAGCGAGGCTGTTTGTAATTTTGACGTTTATCGCTTACCCTACAAGACACGTACCCGTTACCTAATCGATTACTTAATCGTTACCAATAACTTGGTCACCAATTATCGCCCTGCAAAAACGCTCCACGTCATTTTACTAGTCATTTTACGGTCATTGTGACTTTCTGCAGCGGTTATATTCATAGTCACGTTTGCATGGGCGTGATGAACTTTTGTGACGAAATTTTCCGTTTCGTTCCTATTAATGTGATCGTGCATTCCGCTCCCACTTATAGGATGTGAGCATAGCACTGTGCTGCTCACACACGTCACAATGCTCGTCAAATGGCGGTCATTTTTCCGTCATTTCACTCTACATTTTCGAGCCATTTGACAATTAATTTTACTGCGGTTTAACCATTTATATAACCGCCATATAACGTGAATTTTACCTGCAGATTTACTTTACCTGGAGCAGCCATATGAATAAAATATGAACCAAAAAAATTGAATTTTCAATATTTATTATTTTCAATATTATTTTATATGTACATACATGAAATTGGAACTTATATTAATCCAGTTCATATAAAACAGAAGAACTTTAATAATAAATAAATTCGCTTAATTGGTTTTTGTTTTCCAATCTCTTCTAAGCGAGCAAAAAAATAATATTAAGCTTTAGAAAAAACTCCAATTATTTGAATAATCTACAACTTAAAGCTTAGTAGAAATTCAGATCAAGAATATTCAAAGGTGTCGTGGATCCGATTGCTGTCGTAATTGAAGAACTTAAAAATGTACGACTATTAATTGAGTCAGACTTATTATTGTTCTAAATCTAATCATTCAAGCAATAATTCTGCAAACCTTAGCAGGAGTATTGATTGGTTTCAAATCTAATTCCAACAGCAATCGTATCACGACATCCCTTATTATATATGAACATGAAATTTTAACTTAAATTAATACAGTTCATATAAAGAAAAGTAAGTATTTTAATAATAAATAAACTCGCTTAATTGGTTTTCGTTTTCCAATTGAAATCTTTTCCAAGCGAACAGAAAATAATTTTAAGCTTTAGAAAAAACTCCAATTATTTGAATCAATTTAAATCTACAACTTAAAGCTAATTAGAAATTCAGATTAGATTTACTCTTTTTTTTTTCAGATAAAGAATATTCAAAGGTGTCGTGGAATCCGATTGCTGTCGTAATTGATGAACTTAAAAATGTACGACTAGTAATTGAGTCAGACTTATTATTGTTCTAAATCTAATCATTCAAGCAATAATTCTGCAACCCATAGCAGGAGTATTGATTGGTTTCAAATCTAATTCCGACAGCAATCGTATCACATCCCTTATTATATATGTACGTGATATTGCAACTTAAATTAATACAATTGATATAAAGAAAAGTAAGTACTTTAATAATAACATAAACTCTCTTAATTGGTTTTTGTTTTCCAATTGAAATCTTTTCTAAGCGAGCAGAAAATAAATTTAAGCTTTAGAAAAAACTCCAACTATTTGAATAATCTACAACTTAAAGCTTAGTAGAAATTCAGATTAGGTTTACTCTTTTTTCAGATCAAGAATATTCAAAGGTGTCGTAGAATCCGATTGCTGTCGTAATTGATGAATTTAAAAATGTACGACTTGTAATTAAGTCAGACTTATTATTGTTCTAAATCTAATTATTCAAGCAATAATTCTACAACCCTTAGCAGGAGTATTGATTGGTTTCAAATCTAATTCCGACAGCAATCGTATCACATCCCTTATTATATATGTACGTGATATTGCAACTTAAATTAATACTGTTGATATAAAGAAAAGTAAATACTTTAATAATAAATAAACTCTCTTAATTGGTTTTTGTTTTCCAATTGAAATCTTTTCCTGAGCAAGCACATCGCTAACCTGTGTTGGCAAAATATATGATTATACTGTCTTCGATATATAGTCGGACGAGGCGTTAAGCCTCCATTACTGATACTTAGCATAGACTTGACTTGGCTTGCGAACTGTCACTTACAGTTCTGTTAAATGAACATTGCATGTTACTGATTACTCAAAACTTAACTTGACTTAGAAGTATGTTGAATTTTGATTTTCTATGTAAGTTCTAAGTGACGTTTACATTTTGAGATGCCATTTGTTTGTTTCCATTTCATTTTGACATTTTGTCATACAAATTGACATTTATTTAAAAATAAATTTCAACGCTGATTATGATGCCAGATTTTATGCGCCAAGTGGAGTATAATCGTGGCTAAGTTGCCAAGTTTACGCCAAGTCAAGTCAAGTCTATGCTAAGTATCAGTAATGGGGGCTTTACTCGGCGAAGTAGAGATGACCGTTGTGTCGGTGGCAGCTGTTACAACAGCAGTTTCTAACTTTACACCATCCGTACAGTGTGATGAATGCTTCACTGCCTTTTCCAATTGCTTGGCGCCAGCAATTTTTGCTGTTTGTAAAGCTTTAGCTGTAATGCAAATATATAGATGGGTTAAAGTGGTTTTCGTATGTTATTCAACAACTCACCCTATACCATCATCACAGCCTCCTCATCGATTTTGAATATGTGTACTGTTTCAGTATTCAGACCCAGTTCGTTTGATGCAATATTTTCGATTTGATGAATATGTATACTATCCGTTAGGCAGACAATTAGGTGCGTTCGATTCATTCATATACTGTGGCTATTTGAGCCGTAGACGCAATTGATATATTGTAACATTTGTGAACAGTTGGGTTTCTCTGCTGTCACCATCACCACTAGAGAGCTATTGAAGAAACGCTCGACCAAGATATGTTGCGATTTACGCGCATAGATTTTTTCCACCTTGTCACATTTATTGATGGAGAAAAGGCGAAAGCCATATTTACCATCCAATACGGAAATGGAACTGTGGAGGAAGAAACATTTTATAAAATTTAATAAAATCAATAAATGATAGCTGTGTTAAAATGGGGTAAAGTATCGTATGTTAAAGTATAGCGAAGTTTGAATAGGTCTCATTCTTCATTCTTAGAAACATGTACGAAGGTACCTCGTAAGATATTAAAAATCCTCAACGCTTTTTTGCAATAACTTAAAAAAAACTTATATTCATCAAATTTCTGTTTAACTTCTACATATCAATAGCTACCTTTACCACCAGAATGAGTCACTATTGCTTCTACACCTATGCTATTGTTTCCTACACCGATGAGCTTTGTGATAAAATAAACAGCTATCTCCCCAATCTCTCCAGTTTTGTCGCCTCGCGAAACCTGATATTGTAACCAACCAAATCATCGGTGATCTTATTTAAGACATGGCCGCGCCAAATGTCGACCGTATGACATTACCCTACCGACTGTCTTACACCTTAAAATTTTGGGTGCGACTTTCATCAGGATCTAAATTTTGGTGAGCACGCAGCCGCAATTGTTCCGACAATTCAGAGCCGTACCAAAATCCTTAAATCCCTCGCTGGCAGTACCTGGGGAAAGGATAAAGAAACGCTCATGACTACACACAAAGCAATTAGCCAGCCGATTAAGGGCTATGCGTCACCCATAGGTCGCCAAGCCTAAAAATTACCTACTGGAAGAAGCTACAGGCCTGCCAAAATACTGCTCTCAGTTATATTTTGTTGATCCACAGCAGACAAGGCGCGGTAATCTTCCAGGGTTTTCGTCACGAAATATCTTTTCCAGATAAGCTTATACCACTTGAGCACGCTACGTTGTGTTATTATTTTATCCAATAGTTTATTAATGGTTGCCCCATCATTTGAAATTGTGGCCTTACCACTGGAATCAACAATATGCTTGTCCATATTACGTGAACCCAATGTACAGCGTCCACAATTGAATGCGAGGTATTGATGTTGGATATGGTGAATATTTTTTACATAAAAACTCATGTACCCAATACAAGTTCAGGCATACCGCCGATAACACACCTTTTAAACGACGTTGTGTGTCCAAATCACTTAGCGGTTTTTCTTCTACGATTTGTAGCAATTCTTCAACAAACGTTGGATCATGTATGGGATGCGACCAAAGTGGACCGCCCAACTATATTTGGGAATATAAGAAACAATTTGGTGTGAACAATTGGTGCCAGTTAACCCTCTGAAAAAGCGACTGACGCGCCTTTTTGAACGGACATAACCGTTTAAACGGTTAAGCACCAATTAAGTAAGAAGGAAATAATTTGATTTATTCGAGTTTAAATACTTAAGTGGGATAGTTGAAACTTACATGATGTTTATCACCGCAATGCGCACAATTTGTATTAACAGTTGGTATACCGAATTATACTTCCCCATTGCCTTTATCTGAGATCTTAATTTTACAATACCCATAGGCTGTAGCGTATAGGTATCACAACCAGTGAAATACCATTCATTGTTTGCTGTGTTCATAATATAAAGATATGGTAAGTAATTGGATTGTGGTAAAAGGCCAAAATGCTGTATACCAACCTCATGCTATATTTACACTTCGCTTGACTACTATGCATACGCACAAATACGCGTATATAAAAATTGGCAGAAATGCTCAAAAGTGGCTCAATATATTTTCCATAACGATTAGAGTGCGTTTCAATGCAATGCAATAGTATACGCAATCCCATATCATGGCAGCATTTCATACGCAAAGGCACAGAACTATTTTTGGCATTGCAGGCTTCAGGCGTATTGCCTGCCAGCACAGCCATACCATTCGCAGTTACAAGTAATGAACCCCCACTCGTCAGTGATTGTATAGCGCCATCCAGAAAGCGATTCGGACAACCATAAGGATTTAGGTCTATAACATCGAAACGCTTCTCATATGAAGATGAAAGGTACATGAGAGTCCTATTACGAATTTTATTATTGATAATTACAGTTAAATCACTAGCTATTGATTCGTATATCAAACCTACATTGCATCCCCTTCGCTTGGCACAATTAAATGTTCCACTCCATTGTGTCGCATATTTACGCTAATGGAATCTACTGCCACCTTAGATAGATCATTTGCAACAATTTCACGCACGCCTGCTACTTCTTTTGCATAACTTATGCTACGTAAACCTGTTGCAGCAAGCGCTTCCAATATTCGCAGTCCATCGTCGTATTTTACACCACCAGCCGTGTATGGTTTCTTGTCATTAGCATTGCTTGCTTTCCTTTGTATTTTGTGGATTTTTATGCGCCGCCGCTTCCCGCTCTCTTATCAACCGCTTTGAGTATACATTAAGTACTGAAATACTTAAATCACGATTAAATTCTTGTACTGGATTGTAGAATACGGCCCCGCCGGCAATAATTTCTGTAGTACTTTCTTTGATCACACGTTCGGGTGCTTTGTCGTTCGTAGCGATCTGTTAATTCATAAAATTTAGGGCGATTTTGTTAATAACGCGAAACATATATTTACCTTATTTTCAGATATTTCCTCAACTTCCATTTTAGCTTTAAACTGCTGTGCATCCAAGTTTTTGTTATCAGCTGTTCGGTGGTGGCATACGCTGGCTGCTGCTTTCGTTGAACAGTGAAACGTGGAAACTGTTTCAACAGAGGAAATATTTAAGCATTAAAGATGCACAACACTGTTTTTTTATAAATCAACGATGATAGCCAGCCTTGGGAGGTTGTTGCTGCTGCTATCGTGGCCTTGCATTACCCGGTTGCTCTTGTGGTATATACCTTGGTATAACTGGATGTGGCGTCATTGCCCCACCTGGTCCAGTTGATGCGGACCACGAACAACAAACACCACGACCTACACTGTTTGGGTTCACTTTGCTGCTGCAAACACACCTCCGTCACAATAATTAATGGAGACCATGGAGGGGTATCTCAACAAGAGAGGCTATTTTATTGCACACATAGCCGTTTTTTTACACCGAATTTTCTAATCTTTTTTTTCAATTTTGGATAATAAATCTTAATGGTAACAAGAATTTTTTTCTTGTATGTATGTGGAAATCAAAGTTTACTATTCTGCATTAGAATTGCTCACGATTATTTATACTATGCAATTACATATTTCACTTTCTTTCTCTATAAACATGCACACATTGATATGAGTTTTTTTGCTAAAACACACTTTGGTAGACCAAAAAATATTAAAGAATGCGTATATTAATTTCTGGAAAATGTAAATCACACAAATTGAAAAAATTTTCAACTTTTCTGCAGAATTAGAAATGGCGATTTTTTTTGCACGCAAAAATGACGTATTTTGCTATCCCTTTGAAAATAATAGGTGCGAGAGAGCACGATACATTGTGGGAAAGCAAAATTTGTCAGCATGCTATTTCATTTGCACAATTTTTCATTCCAAATCGTCACCCCTGTCAAAAATTCGTGTGGCTGTGTGCGTTTTTGGTCACACGATTTTTGCAGGGCGTCTTAATGACTTTTACATTGCTGTCGTGAAAAAGGTAACGCATGCGCTCTCTCAAAATAGTGTACGTGTGACTCGCTTTCTCGCTCTTACCTATTGTGTTTTCGACATTCCTTCTCGCTCAGTGTTATTTACATTTTTAAGTTACTTCATTAGGTATGTTTTCGTTATCGCTAACCAAAACATATGCAACAACAACAACACGGGTAACTGGCCTATCGGTTACCCGTACCGGTTACCTTCTGTCAATTCGCTTTTTATATGAATGAAACGCGTCCCTTTTGTTTAAATAATATTTAATTATGAATAAGTTATGTATACAATGGTTTTTACAAATAATTTCCTTAATTTTCTAGTAAACCTTACATATGTGCATATTTATATGTACAAACTACATATGTAAAGACATAAACTCATTCGTAGTCGTGCCCTTTCTGAAACCATTTTGAGTTTCGAAGCTCACACTGATGGTGCTAAATTTTTTCTGCGCGGGTGGTGTTGTTAGTATCAGTTTGCATAGATATGAGTGTTGTAGATATAATACCGGAATATATGCAGCCCCACTTCGTGCTATCAAAGTCGATTTGCAGGTGATGTTGAGCCTTTTAACTTGACCCTTTCCCATAATATGCGTGGTAGGGCCTTATATGTGATACTAAAAAAGCCGAGGGACAGTTGTCACAGTTTTCTTGTAGTTTGAGCAAATGTACGTTCTTCTTACAGCCACAGCTGGAATATTGCTATGCCCACATCGTCAAATCGAATTACCTAGAATGAAAAAGAAACGAATATCAGTAAGGATAGATAATAAGTTTTTAATATAACCGGAAGTGCTTAATAAATACAAGATACTCAAGGGGATTTCAGATAACCAGAATCAGGACCTGTAAAGTAAATTCAAGTGAACCTCCATCATGCCAAGGCATCTTCCGGTAGCGGGGGTACCCGAAGATTATAACAAGGGTTAATTGATAGATGTTGGGGTAATAGATAGTAAATTAGGCGTGCTACAAAAACAAAAACGAATAAATGCAGATGACTGTTTAATCCATTATGCGAAGTTCTTTGAATGGATGTGCAAATTGAAACCGGCAAAGTACTGCTAAAACTGCTTTCCCCGAGTAACCCGGGAACTAATTGATATGACTACGTCTATTCTTCTTTAGCAGCAGTGCCGAGCACCAATTCCCTTTTGGACAGGAAAGTAAACGTTTGGTTGTCTGCAAGTTTATCATATGCCAGTACAGAACATACTCGTTTGCTGGATCTGAGCAGTACATCTAATTTTCCCAGATTTTCTGGGCTCAGCGAGGGTATCCTCCTGAATGGTGCATGTGTACCCTGCTGCCTTGCCTGGCCGCTCACCCAACAACACCAGGCACGACGGAACTTGCCTTGCGACACCCAAAGTGCACTCACGCTCTCATGGCTCCAGCGGGTTAGTGGGCTTAAAGTATACCCGTGGTAGCTATGCCTGTCGTAAGAGGCGACCAAAATACCAAATTGATTCAAGGGGTTTTGTAGCGCAATCCTTTCAATGGGTTGCCAGCGCAATATATAGCCTCTCCAACCCAATTGTCAACGTCACCTACCCGTGGCGAATCCTGTTTCTTTAACAGCCGAGGCTCTGGCGACCTCATGTTCCTTATGGATCTACATTTGAAGGCGCTTAGTTAGCTGACATCGCTTACTTAACCGGTAGGTTCTAAAGTAAAAACCAAAACACAAAATATAGGTTAGGTTGAAGTGGCCGGTTCATGAGGATATCACAATAGCTGGAGCCTTAGCCTGGCAAGCGCAGGGCCCGGTATTTCTCGGGGGCCCGCGATTTAGAGGTACTAAGAAATTTTTTTTTAATTCAGGAGAGTCTTTAGTTGTTCCATGTGGAAATTTTAAGCCGAATTTCAAAAGCAACGAATATTGATAATGATTTTTAACCTGGTCCCTCGAACAGTGAGGAGACAATAAAAACATCAAACAAAAATATATGTTTACATGAATCCGAAATCGTAAAGTTTTCGTGGTAACACTGATGAAGGTTCATCTTCAAAAAGCCTTCCAACAATACCACCAACTCTGTATCAAAGTCTAAACGACTTCGATATCGGTACCCTGAATAATGAGTTTTTGCGATCTGAAGAAGTCAACGAAATAATTCGTCGAGGTCATCAAAAGTGCCGTTATTTTTCCACGTGATTGTTATGACGAGGCATTTCCTACCTCGTTGTTAAACAGAATCTTGCCAAATGGAGAGAAAGTGGGGCGTCACTGGTTGGTGTGGAGTGCCAGTAGCAATGCTTTTTATTGCCTACCATGTCGTCTGTTAAGCACCAATACTTTAAATCGACCTAAAATTTGTTGCCCTGGCGAATATTCGAAATTCCAGGTATGGAAGAAGCTATACGCTAAACTGCCATCACACGAAAATACTGAAGATCACATTAAATGTTATATTCAATGGCGATCTTTACAAAACCTAATTCGAAAGAAGGCTACAATTGATACACTTATCAATGAACAGCTAATTACTGAAACTCAAAAGTGAAAAGAAATTTTATATAGAATTTCGGACACTATTTTTTTTTTTCAAAAAGCGAAAGGATGGACATTTTTTGGGCATCTAAGATCTCATAAGCCATTATGATCCGATACTTAGAGATCATTTGGAGAAAGTTAGGATTTCACAATAGCAGCACAAACATTTACAAGTTCACTATCTTTCCCCAGACATTCAGAACGAGTTTATAGAAATTTGTGCAAAGCATGTGAGGGAAGCTATATTAGATCAACGCAAGAAAGCTAAGTATTTTGCTATTATCGTTGATGCTATGCTTGATGCTAGTCACGTTGACTACGTTCATTTTGCGCTCACTCGATTTCAATTCGAAAGCAACAAATTTACAATTCCAGAACAGATTTTGGCTTTCGTGAATTGTAACCAAAAAACTGCTCAGAAAATCGCTGATCTAATTTGCCATACATGATTGAAGATTGTCGGCACAAGGGTACGATAACGGCGCCAATATGAAAGGCGCTTACAACGGAGCACTACGTCACATTCTCGATAAAAACTCGAATGCTGATTACAGCGTTTTCTTTTCTGGATAAAGTGTTACGCAAGCGTTGTTGTTCTATTCTAAAAAACAGGCAACGCCTTTACGGGGTATTTCGTTCTTTTGTGAAAATTCTTGCCTGCTCGCAACGCAAAAGCGTTACACTTTTAGCCTGTATAAAATGGCGGTGTGGCAGTGCAACTTTGTGAAACTCTCAATTCGCTCTTAAGTTCCACATATACTATGTTAATATGAGTGAATTTGGTGAGTTGAAATGTTCTTTGTATGCAATATAAATGTTGACCATTTTCTGGGTTAGGAGTAACTCTATTGTTGTTGTTGTTGTAGCGATAAGGTTGCTCCCCGAAGGCTTTGAGGAGTATTATCGATGTGATGGCCCTTTGCCGGATACAGATCCGGTACGCTCCAGTACCACAGCACCATTAAGGTGCTAGCCCGACCATCTGGGGAACGATTTATGTGACCACATTAAACCTTCAGGCCCTCCCCTCCCTCCCCATCCCAAGTTCCATGAGGAGCTTGGGGTCACCAGAGCCTCGTCTGTTAGTGAAACAGGATTCGCCGCGGATAGGTGAGGTTGACAATTAGGTTTGGGGAAGCTATATATTGCGCTGGCAACCTGCAGGGTTGCGCTACACAGCCCCTGGAATCTGATATTTTAGTCCCCTCTTACGCATACGACAGGCATACCTACCGCGGGGATATTCTAACCCCCTAACCCGATGGGGTAGAGTATTACCATTTACTTAGGAAACAATTTATTTCAGAAAAGAAAACGCCATCAATTTATGTCGTGTTGATGCTGCAGAATGTTGTACAGCTGCAATTATTTTCTTCCGCAGCACTCCACAACGATGTGACATCCTAAAAAAATGTACCTAGCTCTCTTCATAGTCTTTCAGCCAAAAGCCAAATTTGACTGCGCAAGCATACGGCGATGTTACCGGCATTCTCAAGTACATCAACAAGTTCGAATGTATCTTGCTGTCCTCAATTTGGTTCATAACCCTACCATTAATGAAAGAAGCGTGGTCCTCCAAGCGAGATACGCCACCACAGATGTTGAGGTCCGACATCTAGATGCCTTATTAGCTGATTTGAAGTTGATCAGGAACCAATGGGAAACAATTTTAAACGAATGCAAAACAATTGCTATTCAATTGAACATCTCGTCAAAGTTTCCGGACATTCGAAAGAGAAAACCCAAAAGGCGTTCTGAAGATAATTTAAATGAGATGATTACGGATGATTCAGAGTCTGATTTCAAAAACAATACATTCTTGGTGATCGTTGATTCGGTAATCACTGGCATTACTGAACGATTTGCAGCTATGAGAAATTTGAACGAAGTTTTCCTTTTTGTGGCAATTTAAGACATGGATGAAACTACGGTTCGGGCGAGCGCAGCAAAATTTGTCGAAAAATACAAGTCGGATATTTCTCAAAGCTTAGAATGTGAAATAGTTCACTTGAAACACATTTACGACGCAAATTTTGATAAAGGTCTGTCACCATTGGAATTGCTAAATGCCGTCTATTTTCAAAATATGTATACAATTTTCCCCCAACTTTTGTATTGGTTTACGTACCTTTTGCACTTTACCTGTCACTGTATCTAGTGCAGAACGTTCCTTCAGCGTCCTTTCAAGAATGAAGGCCTTGAGCTCGATTCGAACCTTGAATGATTTATCAATAGGCCGATAAAAACAAAAACAATTGTTAATAAACCATGAGCACTTGGGAATGTCAAACAAAGTAATTGACAATAAACAAAAATCCAGCATTATCAGTGATTTGCACCAGATGGCGCAAAATAAATATAGTTGGTAAAAAGGAATAGAAGTAGCAAATTTGCCAGTCAAACAAACCACCGCTGTATAGCTAAATGGTTAGCGCAGCATGCCTAAAGCGTACTGATGATGAAGGCTTAGCACCCTTCGAAATGGATCTATCTGCGCAGCTATGGCAGGTTGTCTGAAAAATTTTCTACTTACTATTCCAAAAACAAAATACAATTTTTCAAATTTAGAAAAATTAAAAAATAACAATAATTATCATTAGAAAAAAATTATTGTTCTGTCCTTGAGCTCGATTCGAAGCTTGAATGATTTATCAATAGGCCGATAAAAACAAAAACAATTGTTAAGAATGAAAGACTTTCATAGATCGTGTTCATCTAAAGAGCGAGTTTTAGGACTTGCGACGCTTTATGTTGCATCCATTTTGGCAAGACAGTTAAATTTTGATGTTATTATAAAAAATTTTGCAGCGAAAAAAGCAAGTAACGCCACTGTTTGATATCCGAACATTCTATATTGAATAATTAAAATTTATAATCATCATTAAATTTATCAGAAATGTATGAAAATGTTACCAAATAACTAGAAAAGATTATTTGAAATAATATGTGGCTGTTAAAAGAGAATTTTATTTCTACGTTACAATAAAATAAAACAAATAGTAAATATTCTGTGTTAATTTTATTGTCAGCTCTTAGCCAAAAATCATTTAGTTGATGTGGCAAAAAAATTTTTTTGATGTAATCCATCAATAATGATTTATGAATGAACGTCATTAATTCACGTTAATCAAATGTATTAGTGGATGTTTTATAGGGGGCCCGTAAATTTTTTTAGTCCCGGGCCGGATTTTCTCTCTACGGCCCTGGTTCGAAGACGCCAGAGGGGATTGAAGCCAGAGTCTCCGGACCCAGAGCCAAAATATCAATACCTCTAAAAGCACATACGAGCAGCTTTCAAGCGGAAGTATTCGCCATATGTTGGTGCGCTAAGCTGAACCTTCAGCGCTGATACTCCAATGAAACAATTGCCATACTCAGTCAGACAGTCAGGACTAAAGGCAATTGTGGCGTTCGAAATAAAGTCAGCACTGGTCCTTGGGTGCACAACGTAGTACTGTTGCACTGGGTCCCAGGCCACAGGGGAGTACAGGGTAATGAGCAGGCGGACTCTAGTGTTTAGTTTGTTGCGTCCCTCCCACAAATTATCATCCTCCTAGCAGATCCATTCAGCGGGTCTGCGCCATACTCTCCGCCTCCGGGAAGGTATCGAACCCAATCCGTGTCCTTCTCCTGACACCGGTCATGAGAAATGGTTTTGCTGCGTTTGCCGGAAAAGAATCTTTTTAGGACGGTCATACTCTTGTCAGTGTGTCACGTGCAAGGGATGGTTGCATCGGACAGGTTGCTCTGGGCTTGATCCAAAAACCCGACGTCCTCGTAACTTTTACCAATCTTTTGTGGCTTCTTGTTGTTCACACCCTCATTACATTATGAGAAAATACGGCACCTGAGAACACAGCCGTATGAAGCTGGAAAACACAAGCAGGTCCTGAGTGAACTCCATAAACAGGCGTCGGACCTCTATGCCAGGAATTGCCCGGTGAATCCCGTACTCAAAGAAAAAAAAACTAGCAGAGTAGGAACGCACTCTCCCTAAGGAAACGGGAGTCACTCTAGCCCAACTTCGATCTGGATACTGTAACAGGTTAAACTCTTACCTATCCAGAATCAACCCCGACATACAATACATATGTCCTGCTTATAATGTGTCCCCACATGACACCAACCATCTCTTTAGCGGTATTGTGGAATCAACGCCTCAAACACTCCTCTCATTATGGTCCACCCCTGTTGAAACTTTCTGTTTCCTTGGACTCCCGTTAGAGGACATTGATGACAGTTTGTGATCTGTCGCACCTATTGGATGGGGGAAGCACTGCTACAACAAGAGCAGGCGGACAACCCGGAAAGAGAGGCAAGAACTGCATGACCCATCGATCCCGAGCCGTTCCTGCCATTTGGCTCACAGGGGCTTTTATTAGGAGAAGGGGGGGGGGGGGGGAAGAGAGAAGAACACTGGAGCAATACGCCAGGTTTGAGACAATCTAAGTTCCTGTTAGGAAGTTATAGCACAAGTCGCTACAGGGCAATAATAGACATATCGGAAGATAACCGAAGAATCCAAAGAGCTTTCTTACAGGACATTATAGACTGAGCAGCCGTATGCAGAAAGTGGGCATACTATCGAATAACACATGCCGATTTTGTGATCGATCAGCAGACGGCGGACCATATCCTCCAAAAATACGAAGCAATCTCAAAACGTAGGGCTAAGTTTCCCAAATTTAATCCCTCAAGCCAAGAACTCTGCTAGGGTTCATCCAAGAAGTCGGCTACGATGAGGTGCTGTGAAGGAGATGTGCAAGTCACTGTGCAATCCTCAATAAATTATCTATCTACGTTCCGGTAACAAGCACCATTGAGGTACTAACCCGACCATCTCCGGACCTATTGATATGACTACATTGAACCTTCTAGGGATTGAATATTAATAATGACCGCAATGCGAAAGTCTGCTAAAATTTACCATTCTCCATGGAATGCTACATATATAACTTCCCACGTTTTGAATCAGTAATGAAAAGAGCAAAATTTACTAAAATTTTAACTGGTTGTGGGTAAGGTGTTGATGTCCTCTCTTAACGCAATGTAATGGCAACGGCGACGCAGGGAAAATAATAAAAATCCTATAAATCTACTGATAATAATTAATTAATCCCTCCCTTTCTATGCAGTTGTATGCATACATACATATGGGTTTTGTTCTCCAAACGCTATTTAAAGAAATCGATTGGTATTTACATGAACTTCGAACTCTTTGGTATTTGCCTCATTCAGTTGATTATCAACAAAAGCATGACAAATTATCACTAACAAATTCATACATGTTGTTTATATATTTAATATGGTAGGCAATTTACGTACCCTTTCTGGTGCAATGATCCTGGACAATCGGGCCTGACTAGACGAGATTTATTTTGCTTTAACATAGCGTGCTTAACGCGAACCATATCATGTTAGGGCACAATTTCGATTATGCAACCAATCAAAGAAATGTCGTGCTTGTAATACTGCTATGATAGCAGCAGCAGCTCCCGGTGGCGGCACATAAACAACAGTTGCATGCGGATCAGTTGCATTTCTTGCTTCGTCTACCTATTCAATTTTAATTCACATTACATTATCTACTATTGCAATTTTTAATCAATACAAATCAATATAAATTACCGAAGCAAATACTGGCAAACCAAGATGCGTAGTTCCACCCTTTTTTGGGACAATACTTCCAATCAATTTTGTACGGTATTCCAAAGCATGTTGGTTGTGGAAAGTGCCTTGTTTACCGGTAAATCCTTGGCAAATGACACGTGAATCTGCATTTAATTGTAGGTTTCTTGTTGTTTTGGCATATCCTGAGCTGAATCGCACCCGGGCAGAGATGATATATATTAGAATAATATAACATTTTTTTTATTATTTAAAAATACACATACGTATGAATGAAAAGCAGAGAGTAAATAATGTTGCTTTGGTTGTAGCGATAAGGACACTCCCCGGAAGCGATTTAGCATGACCACCTGAAACCTTCTAGGCCATCCCGTTTGTTGGTTTGTTGGTTTTGGAAATCGAATCTTCCAATTCCAATTGGTGGCAAGAGGACTTGGCTGCCTCTAGTTAATGCGCCAGGTTAATTTAGAAGTGCCTAAACAGCTAACACACGTCACACCTAAAAGCCCATAGCACAAGCACTTTTTGGTTTTTTAGTTTAATTACCACAATTATAGTTTTTCGTTTTAAAATGTTTCCCGGAATAATTAATAAATTGTCGTATTAAGATGACGCTGTCATTTCGATGACAGCAAGAAACGTCGATGTGTTAGTGGAGAGCGAAAAAAGCTTTGAATGTGTGGGTGAACTACCCTGCAAAAATCGTGTGACCAAAAACGCACACAGCCACACGAATTTTTGACAGGGGTGACGATTTGGAATGAAAAATTGTGCAAATGAAATAGCATGCTGACAAATTTTGCTTTCTCACAATGTATCATGCTCTCTCGGACCTGTAATTTTTATAGGGATAGCAAAATACGTCATTTTTGCGTGCAAAAAATCCGCCATTTCTAATTCAGCAGAGACAGCAAAACATTTGGTGGTGGAAAATTTTTTCAATTTTGAGAGTTTTAAGTGGAATATCTCCGGAAAGATTTAAAATTAAGAGGGAGTTCTCCAGATCACAAATATATATATTTAAAGTGCGCAAACTTATAATTTAAAAGTTATTTGGTGTTAAAGTTTGCAAATTTCTATATTAATTTTATATGTGTATATGTATATATATGTGGCAGCACAGCTTTGTAATGTGATCAATAAAATATATATGATTTAATAAAAACATTTATAATAAGTAAAAACAATGCAAAAATGAAATGTGAATATACAATATGTATGTCGATTAAGGTTTTGAAAGATGTGTAAATTGTAATTTAAAGTGCTATAGAAATTTGCTAAATTTGCAAACTTTAACAACAAATAACTTTTAAATTATAAGTTTGCGTACTTTAAAATATATATATTTGTGATCGGGAGAACTCCACCTTTCATTTGATACCAAGTTTTACCCCGAACTCGGGGCGTGCTATTCTAAAATTTTCCCAAAGTCTAATATACAATGATTTTGCTGTTTATTTCGACAAAAACTTTTGATTTGATTTTTGTGCTCATCGAAAGAATTCACAATTATATAGCACCATGCCGCGAATTATGATAAAAGGTGGTGTGTGGAGAAACACTGAGGTAAGCATTTGACGCGACTGGTTACTCTTGGCCGTTTATTAACTAAATTGATAACTTTCAGGATGAAATCCTCAAAGCAGCTGTAATGAAATATGGCAAAAACCAGTGGTCACGTATTGCATCACTGCTGCACCGCAATTCTGCCAAGCAATGTAAGGCACGCTGGTACGAATGGCTTGATCCTAGCATAAAGAAGACAGAATGGTCACGGGAGGAGGATGAAAAGTTTTTGCATTTTGCCAAATTAATGCCAACACAATGGCGTACAATTGCGCTGATTATTTCAGAGGGTTAACTGGCATCAATTGTTCACACCAAATTGTTAGGTACAGGATTCGTCACGGGTAGGTGAGGTTGGCAATCACAACCCCTTGAATCATTTTGGTCAGCAGGTATGCCGCGGATATATTCTTGGCACTTGTTATTGATGGCTTTTATGATGCCACCAACACAACCTGGACAGACGCCAATGCTCAGTCAACCACCCAAGCCGGGTCAACCCCCAATACCCGGACACGTCCGGACGTCCTGGTTATAATGTATGCTAATACAACTAATAATTTACAAATTTGCTGATGATTATTTTTGTGTTATTTTCTTTAGCAACCACCTGCACCTGTTACTGGTAAATATCAACAGCCGCAACAGTATGATCAAGCACAACGCCGTTTAGATCTCGATCAGATGCCAAATCCGATAAGGGTTATCATTGAAACTCAAAATAGCGCTGGTGGTGCTTTTATTACTAATGAACAGGGTTTATTACCACCATTGGGGACCACAAAATATGTGGTAGAAGATCAGGGTAACTCCTCGCCACGTTACTTTAGGTATCGATAATCGAAATTAATGTTTTGTTCGGCAATTACATTGATCTTTCTTCTTTGCAGGTCGTCTTTGTATTGCATACCTGCAACAGCTGATTTATTAAAAACAACAGCTTGGTCCATTACACTTACCGTCTCACCAATGGCCCGCACGGTTGAGGGTGAATATGAACCACCCATTGTAAATTTTGGTGAATTGGGTGCAATTAGATGTAATCGTTGCAAGGCTCAATAACAACTTGTAGATGCTGGTCGTCGTTTCCAATGTCTAATGTATAAAGTAACAAGAGATGGTAAAAAAAATCTTTCACTTTTACTTGTGTTCATTGATCCATATTTTTTCTCAACAGTGCCAACTGCGTTTTCCAACATTTGGGCCATACCGGACAGCGTGTCGATAAATATGAACGTCCTGAACATGTATTGGGTACATGAGTATTTGTGTAAATAATGCTTGGGTACCGATAGCTCTCATGGTAAACCTCAACTCATATCCAACATCAATGCCTCGCATTCAATTGTGGCACTGTACGCACTACATTGGGTTCACGTAGTATGGACAAGCATGTTGTTGATTCCAGTGGTAAGCCCACAATTTCAAATGATGGGGCAACCATTATGAAACTATTGGATATTGTGAATCCTGCCGTAAAACTCTAGTACACATCGCCAAATTTCAAAATGCTGAGGTAAGTTTTTTGTTATATTAGAATGTGTAGAATAAAAATTTTTCTCTTATCAGGTCGGCGATGGCACCACTTCAGTAGTATTTTAAGCATGGGAAATCTTAAAACAAGTTAAGCCAGATGTTGAGGAAGGCGTGGATGCACGTATCATCATTAAAGCTATACGTAAAGCATTATGTTTAGGCCACCAGCCTAAATATTCGCTACCACCCTAATGCACATTTTTTGGCAATATTATTATTTACCGGTAACGGCCCACCCCTGCCGAGCGCTAACTTCAAAGTGGAAAAACTCGACGAAAGTCGAGCCAGCAGCTAGCCCCAGGTGAGTTTGCTAATTATTTCGAGTGTATACCTTAAACTTTAAATTGTGGTCTAAATTGTGAACTGCCAAGGGAATTTATTTTGTATAATTTAACTCCTTGCCATTGTCACGTAATTTTTAATTTTCAACTTGCGATTTGCAAGTAATCCCTTGCATAAATTTGAACGTGTTAAGTGCATTTGCAGTTCGATTAATTTCTTTGCAATAGCTACGTCCTTTATACATTTTCAATAAACTTATATTTTGTAAACAAACTTGTGGTTACGATTTACTAATTCGGTATTTATTTTCTTTTATTTGCAACGCACACGCCCGACTTCCCCGGGTCCACACTGCCCCGCAAAACATTTGGTCCTTACGCGCCGAGGAAAGTAATATACAGACGCTAACTTCAAAACCACAGAGAAAACAGCACCTATTTAAAATTTTGCCAATTTGCCATAGTTTGGATAAAGCAAAATTATTTATAAAATTATTAAAATCAACCAGCATTGGAAAAGTAATCAGCGAAACAAAACAAACGAGCACACATACAGTCCAACTGGTCATAACACACATACAGCCACAAAATCATCACATACAATCCGTCAATACATTATCACATCATCATCACAACATCAAACAGTCCACTAATCAACATCACATACAGTCCATTAGCATCGGGATCACATAATCACATAGTACATTATTATCGCATACCATCCAATAGCTTCATCACATCATCTCATTACTCATCAACATTATATACAATCCGTCAAGAGCATCAGCACATCATATCATCATCACAATTGGTTATCACTCTACAGTCCATCACATCTACACATCGCTGCACATCGATCAAATAAAAACTTAAGGTACGTACGTGGTTGCTTGGTTGCACAAAACACTTTTTTTTTTAGTTGCGTGATTTTACGCACGGAAAGTGCATTCCGTGTTAGATATAATAAAGGCAAAGCAAGTGAAATTGCTAAATTTCGTGTTTTAAACACACCAATCGCCTTTTGACGATCGGGTAATTCCCCCCACCAGTGGTAAGGGTTACTCGACACCGCTCAAGGCAGACAGTCAGTGAATTTTTGTTTGTTTTTTTTTTCACATTCATCACTGCACTGTGTTGTACCCCCTCATCGTCACATACGTTGACAAAACTTGCGGCATACCATATTTTCACTTGGATAGCCTTAGCTTATCTATCACGGAAGTCACTTTAGTAATCAATTTGCGAGCTGAAATAATACCAAAAGCCAAAAAATTAGCACTGCGTTGGGTGGCTAGTGGCTTGATCACACAAATAAACTATATCACTATATTATATAGCTTGTATTTTTCTCATTTTTTCTTAATAAATATTTTAAATTGTACGTATTCCACGTCAAGTTGAATATACAAAATTTATTTCCTTTGGTTGGGAAAGATACCCTGGTTGGCTACTCGAGGATATTCATTAGCGTTCACATCACACTTTTTGCATACACATTAAATCCTCGTTGGGATTTCTATCTGTGGTTCACATTTTACACTATATCCACATTGGGATTACCATCTGCGTTTTTAATTTTTTTAAACACGCCAAATTTTTTGGAAAATATTTCTATCTGTGTCCAACACACCTGTTAAGACACATTAAATATTTGCAGACGATTCCCTTCTCTGCATTGCACATCACTGTAGACACATTAAATCCTTTCAGGACTTATATCCGTGCTTAATATCACTTTGCACACACTAGAACCTTTCAGGATTTCTATCTGTGCTGCATATCACTACATTTATATCACTTAAACACACTAAATCCTCGTCAGGATTTATATCTGTGTTTATTTCCATATCACTGTATACACATTAAATCCTCGTCAGGATTTCTATCTGTGGCTTGCATAATCCTCGTGAGGATCTCTATAAGTGGTTCAGTACTGGCCACACATTCATTCACATCAAGATTTACATCTGATTCATTTTTTCGCTTATCACTAAATTCACATAAGATTGTTTTTTGTGTTAACACATACAATCAGTTCAGAGTTTCATTGTGTGTTTTTTAGATATTTTACTTATACATCACAGTCACAGCAGGATTGATAGCTGGGCTACGTTCAAAAAACGAAACACACTTCTAATTTCTGCTGCGGTTAGATACACACCAACGCCACTAAGTATTTTGCCTCCAAGCTCGAACCCTTTAAAGAATCAAGATATTCAAATTAATAAAATCAATGGAGACTTATATTAGATTGGCTGATTCCATAGCCGAGTTTGATCAAGATTTCAACTCCACCCAGGCCGAATCCCGGAACAAGCACACCCTTGCACTACTGCAAGAGGAGCTAAAGGCACTATGGAATAAGACCAAGTCCACATATGAAGGTCTTCTCAGCAATCCTGAGCTGTCCAAAGAGGAACTCAGCTCGCTAAGAAGAAAGAACAAAAGCTGCTTCGCATGCTACCTACAATGCATGTCTGCTGTGGCGGCTGAAGCCGAAGCTATCACCCCACAGCCGGCGAAAGATGAAGCAAAGGATGAAGACTCTTCGCGCCGTGGACATAAAATGCGGCTGCCGCCTTGTGACACCGATGTATTTAAAGGCGACTACCTTTCCTGGCCAGCCTTTAGAGATATGTTCACGATATACATCCACAATACCGATCTGAAAGATGTCTAGAAATTATATTATCTAAAACAAAAAACTCAAGGGGAGGCAAAAGAAATAGTGGGCAGGTGCTCATTAACAAACGAGGGTTTTGCAACCGCCGATATTCCGAAATGGGAGGATATGGACAAATTCCTGTCCATTCGCTTCCAGACATTAGAGACGGTTTCCGATCTTAGGGTTAATAAAACGACAAAAACACCCAAAAGTCAGAATTCGAATTCTAGGGAAAATTCTACGAAACTCGGGGTTTACCAAGCCAGCGTACCAAAGTCGGCATGTAAGATGTGCAACAGTATGGAGCACAAATTACGAAATTGCCAAAAATTCCGTAGGTTGTCCACGTCAGGAAAAATCGAATTTGTCAAAAACAATAGTTACTGTCTGAATAGTCTGTCGGGTGGACACACCGTGACATGATGCACTAGCCAATTTAATTGCAGCACGTGCCACGCAAGGCACAACACCTTGCTCCATCTTCCGACAGCACAACCAAAGACAACTCCTCAAAGGTGGACTCAAAACGCCACCGACAATACACCTTCAACCTCACAGCAGGCTAGGGCAAGGATGGAGTCTGAAAAAAGACAAGATAATGCTAAAAACGTCTCTTCGTGTCATGCTAACACCACTAAAGGGGTGTTATTAGGAACAGCACGTGTTAATATACACTATAATGGAGTGAAATTTTCCGCCAGAGCGCTGATAGATTCTGGGTCCGAATGCTCTTTCATAACAGAAAGACTAAAAAAGCGAATAAACCTTCCATCCAAACGTCTGCATGTGCAAGTGTCAGGAATAAATAATACACCATCTGCACAAGTAAAGGAATCATGTGCGATTACCTTAGGTTCGCTTACAGATCCCTTAGTAAGCATCAATACAGTGGCCCTAGTCCTGCCTCAATTAACAGGGGACCTTCCGACTTGCCAAGTGAGCGCAACGACTCGGCAAGCGTTCCCTGATCTGATTCTGGCGGATAAGAGGTTCTTCATTAATGAACCAATCGACCTCATACTTGGAGGCGACATTTACCCCCAGATAATACTGAACGGTATACGGAAGAACGTTCTAAATACGCTTCTCGCCCAAGAAACCGTCTTCGGTTGGATTTTAACCGGTCGTGCAGATGCACCTCACCCAACCAATACACGAGTATCCTTTTTCAATGAAATTAGCCTAGACAAGCAGCTAGCCGCTTTCTGGGAACTTGAAAACGTACCTACAAAAAAGGCCCTGACCGAATATAATGCCTATTGCGAGGCACTATATAAAAACACAACGGAAAGGAATTCAGATGGAAGATATACCGTCGCCGTTCCATTCAAACAAAGCTTCCCAAAAACCGTCTGTTTGGGCCCATCTCTCAAGAGCGTCTGCTCTCAGTTCTATCGGAACGAGACACGCCTAGCCAAGACACCGGCCCTACAGACGTACAGGGTACTGACAGAATACGTCACGTTAGGGCACATGTCTAAGGTGCACACCGTAGTACCACCACAATCAACTGATTGCTACTTCTTACCGCATCATGCGGTGATCAAAGAAGAAAGCACAACGACTAAAGTAAGGGTCGTATTCAGTGCGTCGTGCCCGACATCCAATGGCACAAGCCTGAACGATGTGCTACACACCGGCCCAGTACTTCAATCTGACTTAGCAATACTACTCCTCCGATGGAGATTCTACAAGTGCGTCTTCAACAGCGACATTGAGAAGATGTACAGGCAAATTTGGGTAAAGGAAAATCAAACCCAATACCAAAGAATAGTTTTTCGACTCAAAGCAGAGAACCCTGTCAGCGTGTTTGAGCTCAACACGGTAACCTTTGGGGTAAACTGTGCCCCCTATCTAGCGATCAGAACCCTACATCAACTTGCTGATGACGTCGAAGCATCTTTGCCAACCGCAGCGATCGATGACGTCCTTGCAGGGGGCATAGTATCGAGGCAGCAATCACGGCTCGCGATGAAATCACAGCTGCATTAAAGTCAGCAGGATTCCCTCTGCGAAAGTGGACCTCTAATTGCAGTAGGATACTATAGGGCATACCCAAACCTCACAGACTTACGGAAGACTTTCTGGAGTTCGAGGACGCGAGCATGGTAAAAACCCTAGGAATCCGTTGGAACGCGCATTCCGACTATTTTTTATTTCACAGCGAAACCAATCGAAAACCAGGATATCTTAACAAAGAGGGCGATCCTATCGGCCATCGCCAAACTCTTCGACCCGTTAGGCTGGCTTGCTCCAGTTATCATCGTAGCCAAGATATTAATGCAGAACATTTGGCTGGAGGGGACGGATTGGGATGAACCGGTATCCACAATCACTCTAGATCGGTGGCAAACCTTTATGCAGGAGTACCCCGCCATTAACCGGATTCGTATACCTCGGTGGGTGCACTTCACCCCAACCAACGATATAGAAATTCACGGCTTCTGTGACGCATTCGAAAAAGCCTACGCAGCTACGGTTTACGTGCTAGCTAAGATCAACGATAGGACACGTGGAGGCGACTAGCGACCTCAGCACCGCCGCGTTTCTCGCAGCATTTAGCCGGTTTGTCGCCAGACGAGGATGCCCGAAAAACCTCTATTCCGACAACGGAACGAACTTTGTCGGCGCGTCAAGGGCTCTCCGCTCAGAGGTCAAGGCATTCCTCGTTGATGCGCGCAACCAAACCCTCTCTAAATATGCCCACCAAACCCTGACATGGCATTTCATACCAGCAGCTGCTCCTCATATGGGCGGGCTGTGGGAAGCGGGGGTCAAGAGTTTCTAAACTCATTTCAAAAAGATCGCATCGGATCATAAATTTACTCTCGAGAAGTTTAGCACGCTCCTGTGTAGGATTGAATCCTGTCTCAACTCCCGACCCCTAAGCCCATCTTCAAATGACCCGTCCAACCTGGAGCCACTTACCCCCGGGCACTTCCTAGTCGGGGGCCACCTACTAGCGCCACCCGAGATCGACGTCAGCGAGAATCGCGCATCACTCGTCAATCGATGGGAAAAACTCAAGGCGCTGCATCAAACCTTCTGCAAACGGTGGAAAACGGAGTATCTCACCGAATTGCAGAAGCGCGTTAAGTGGAAGCATCCACAATCAAACCTCAAACAGGGAGACCTAGTCGTCATTAAGGAGGATAATCTGCCCCCCAACGAATGGAGACTAGGTCGGATAGCCACCCTTCATTATGGCCCCGATAACCGAGTTCGAGTCGTCGAACTGGATACGGCAAGGGGACAAACCACCAGACCAATCACGAAATTGGTCCTACTAACACCCTCCAGTGAGGGTGAGGGTGACTTGTAACTCCCACTCGTTATAACCAACCCCCCCAACCCAGCTCTCCTTCACCCCGAACGAGGCCAACAACTCGCTCAACCCAGCTCTCGTTCACCCCGAACGAGGCCAACACAATCCTAACGCAGATCCATTATCTGCCACAGAACACCAAATATCATTACCCAAAATGATTAAAAAACATTGAAATTTAAAAAGCACTTTGCGACTTTTTATGAAAGATTAAAATTTAACCACCAAAGGGCTTCCAAAATGATTCCAAATAGTGAGCGAAAACTGCTTCTCGTTTTTTTTACCACAAAGGTACATAAATTTGACTAGTTCGTTTGGTCACTTGTATGACAACTCATTATTTAGTCCTAAAGATTAATCTAACTGCATTCCTATGTAGGGAAATTCAAAGTTCAATTATCTAAATGCTGAGTCGTTTGGCATTCTGAAACATTATTTTCAGTTCTCGAACTAACAATGTTAACGGATGTACATACAAGTACTAAGTACATTGAGAGTGTGTTACAATTAAACGGGGGGTAGGATACTCTTTCTCCAGTCTCAGACCACATTGTTGACGCAAGGGCCAATGTTCATCGAGTCATTGGCCAACAAAACTAGCAACTCACAAAAACCCCTAATGCAAATAGGGATCTATACAATAGTCATCACGGGTGCAGACAATCCCAAATCTAAAAGGACTCAGCACCACCATGACCAACACACTCTCCCCTCTCATCCACTGTAGCTACCCCTAAATGGTGAGCTATCAGCATTGAAAAGACAATTAAATACAAATTAAATAATATACCGAACATGTTACCTGGTAAGATGTGGTGAGCGATATGATCACTATACATATCAAAAGGGCAGACACTCACCTTCTCTTTAGTGAGCAATCGTATCTAATCATATAACAAGGGCAACGCTGCGAGACGATGTGTGGCTATGTCGAGCTAAAGAATTTAATGACAAGTTTCAACCCGGTGTCGCATGCATATTAACCGGGATGAAAGTCATATCAAATTGAGTTAGCCGTTAGCCAACGTTCTCGCACCGTACCTATAAATTGCCTCTTTCAGCTTTGAAAAATTTTTGTGGGCCAAAATCAAAGAAAATCATTGCTCTGGATTACATGCATAAAGTTTCGTGGTTTGGGAGCCAGACATTTTTCATTTAATACTCACCCTGAGTCTCCCTGTCAGGCTATATGCTTGCTGTAGGGAGAAATCGGTTCTGTCCCCCCTGACAAGAGCCGCACAATCTACAACAGCGCCTTTTCCATTGACGTATTAATCCGCGTTCAACATCCCACCAACATTGTCAACGGTTATGAGCGTTTTTCCGATATATAAACGTGATTAAGTGCTCAAAGGTATCGCTGTCGCGCTTTACGTAGACAGAACCCGTATGCCGAAGCGTCAGCAAACTAGTAAGAAGAAAGGAAAATGTTGTATTCATTATGGTTTTAGCCCATGGATTTTCGCAAAACCTACCTTGTAGAGCGCCTAAATCCTTTTGCTGGTAGGCTGCATTGAAGCAAGCGCCATCACAAAAAAAAAAGCCATAGCCCGATGACAACACTTCAATGCTAAAATCAATTTCTTGTGGGATTCTTGCATTAGCCAAATGTTGTTTGAAGCTCAAATTTTAAATCTTGAGCGAGACCTATATCATGGAACATACGTTGCAGCTTGATTGTATTTTCATAACCACAAGCTTGTTTTAATTTTGAAATCATCATTGCTTCGGCATCATTTGATGTAGATGTATGATATACCAGACGCTTGCCAAGCATTTTGGAATAATTTCTGAAATACATCTTCATCTTCAATATATTTAAAAACTACCATAACTTGATTGAGATTATCTTCCAGTTCTCTATCCTCGGGATTCTTAGAAGATTTCTTCAGTAACAAGTCATCGTATTTTGCAAGCAACTCTGGCGATTTATTGGCACTATTTGCCTCTGTTATTTCGTTCAAATTAATGAATTTCTCACAAGCCTTATCCAATGCTGCCACAAAACCATTATCATTA
Source organism: Eurosta solidaginis (assembly GCF_040869045.1). Classification (NCBI taxonomy): domain Eukaryota; kingdom Metazoa; phylum Arthropoda; class Insecta; order Diptera; family Tephritidae; genus Eurosta; species Eurosta solidaginis. The sequence continues at coordinate 115,862,670 of NC_090319.1, read as the reverse complement.
TTAGAGGCCAGCACAACGAGACCAATCACATATGTTTTCAGGAACTCCTTGAGACGATCATATAATTTTTTTGCCCACAAGTTGTGCACCACCTGCCCTAACCACTGAACGCTGAACCGTATTTACACTTGTACAATAATTATAAACATATGTATATGAGTGCATATAACATATGTATATGGGTGCATATAATGTATGTATGTAAAGAGTACACATTAGGTTTATTCATAATACAGTAACATTTGAGAATTTTCACAAATATCGCAAATGCATACACAGTAACTATTGAGTCACACGGTTCAGCTCTGCGAGTGCTTCATTATTTTTCCAAGCTTTGCTGTTTCCATCTTTTTTTTATCATTTATCGTAAAAAAAAAATTGTGCGTTAAATTTTATACCTTACGTACTAATTTTTGATCTTTCTCATACTTTGCATATTGTATATAGTTGTAGTAAGATTGCATACATTTTAAAGTTTAGAATAATGTATGTTTCATATTGACATTGTGTGTGCAATATTGAGCTAAAGTGATCTAACCCATATACTGATATGAAGCACAAACCGGCTCTTGATGTCGCACATGTGGCGAAGATTGGCACGGCCAAACGTTGCAAATGACATGAACGACATAAGAGGCGCCCATCTAATGGATAACAACGTTTATCTGGTTCATCAGTAAGCTGCATGCCGCACTCTTCGCATATATAACAATCAACATGAAAATCTTTATCCATTGAGACTACACGCACCGTTTCATCAGTGCCCTCGACAGGTGTTATGCCTTTGCCACAGCTAGCGCATTTCGGAGCACATTCGATGATAATCGTTTACACAATAAATCTTGTGATCCACATCAACCGTAAAAGGAACACCATCTAAACATTCATTACAATTCCCATTGCTTGGAGAATCATTTCCATTATCAATTGCCCACAGATTGCACATTTTTCTGCTGTTTGTTGAAAACCGGAATACATATAATCTTCCTCGCAATAAACACGCCCATGTACATTATAGAACGCTTTGCCGCGCAGCGCACGTCCACAAGAACAACAAATAAAACAATTGGTATGATATAAATTTCCCATAGCTTGACCAGCACCTTTGCCCTTATCACCGCATGTGTGACATATACCAAAATATTCACCCTGTTCCTCGCTTTGCTCAACAATATGTTTAGTGTGTGCACAACTACTATCTAGATGAACTATCTACATAAGTGCGATCATTAAAAGATTACCCACATTGTCATTAATTCGTAGCTCTGTACCTGAAATGAAATAAAGGAATAAGAAATTAGAAAATTTATAATATTATAAAAATGGAACGATACTCGTATACTTACCCAGCACAAGTTTTCTTGATAGTGAAAATTCATTCAAAATGTCTATATACTCATTTCCATGAATGAACGAATTAAGGTTGCCACTCAATGACATTTGCGTTCGTCGTTTCTTACGCCGTAAACACATTGCGCGCGACCCCATGGGATCACAAGTCGGATCCGTAGGATCCAACCAACTCGAGTGTTAGTACCCGAACAAAAAAAAACTAACGAAATACGAAACACGAAAAATACAGCCTAGTCCATTGAAAACAAACGAGTCAGTTCGTATTTCGATAGGTTTCTTCTGACAAATAAAAATTTTGTTTTTAGTCTGAAATAAAAATTTTGTTTTTAGTCTGAAATTTTGGTACATTAGAACACTATCAAAGTCAACCTTCTTGTGAAGAGAGTGAACCACTCGAGACCAAAATAATTTTCACGTGTTCTTTGTATAGTAATAACTATATATTTTAATAAATCTTTGTTTATTACTTAATTTAAATGTCTTTACATTTTTAATTTTTAAAATAACTATCAATAAAATTTTCATTTTGAAATAATATACAAAATAAAATAATTCAAAAATAATTTACAAAAATAAAGTATATTTAACTCAAGTAGAAAACCCTACATTTACTCCCCCTCCAGTGAAACGAAAAATTTATTTTTTTATTGTTAATTTACAGTGTATATTGGTTACTGTAAGAATTTTTTGTTGTAGTTTGAAAAAAAAATTTGAATTTTGTGTTAATTGCGTTAAAAGTTTATGTTGGTATTGATGTAAGTACCCAATCTTTTGATGATTCGATGTACTTGATAGCTTATTTTTAGGTGTTGTTATTGTTTACTTATTGTATTAATATTTGATTGTGTTATTGCTATGTTGTTTGCCAAATAATGTTATTTATCACGATGTGATTGAAGAACCTAGAATGAGGTTGAATAATAGTAGATGGCAACTTTGTGTGCACAATTACTCAAAAATTAAAAACTTGTATTATGCAGAATATATGTTCAATATATAATTGTACTCTGCATAATGTAGGTCCAAGTTATTGATAAGGAATAAAAAGTTGATTCCTTTATTAGTTTGCGAGTGATGTGACATTGTTATTGATTCGTGTCATGTTAATGGTTATATTCTTGAGTTTTGTTGTTAAAATTTAACTTAAGAAATCTTTAGAGATTTTTTAAAATTGTGGAAATATGTTTGACCTCTAAAGTTTAAAGTTATTTCTTTGCTCTGAAGTGGTTTGGGGTTATTGTTTTATTTTAAATTTGTATGTCCTATTTTTTTTGAATTTCTTATATGTATAAACTACAGATATTAAAAACTGGAGAAGGCGTGTACAAAATTAAAATATACTTAATGCTATTATAATTGAGAACAATTTAATAAGTAAACTATTTTTATTTTTATACTTGTATGAAGATTTCACGAAAGATTTAGGAATTTTATAGGATTTATAGTATTTTTTTTGTTTTACAATTAAATTTATTTTTAATTTTTATCAAATAGATCTTGTTTTTGTAAAGAAATAAATTGTTTAACGCTTGTTAAGTTATAAATAGCAAGCAAATAAATTTTGTTGGCTGCAATCCAATAGCTTGTGTGATGGGATCTGAGACCTTGTTCAGCGCCGCTCCCAGAATGCCAATATTATGGCAAGCCTCGGTGCGTAGCAACATCTTTTCTAAAACAATTTTGTTATGATTTCACATAAATATTATTTGCAATAGAAAAATTCTCAATCTGGTTGAAGGCAACTGTTTTCGGATCTTAGTGGTTAATGATATAAAGTTGGAGGTTGAAGATTTGAGTTTGATATTTCAGATTTGGTAGAGGATCGTTGGTAGGATCGCCAATATATATAGTAATAACTATATATTTTAATAAATCTTTGTTTATTACTTAATTTAAATGTATTTACATTTTTAATTTTTAAAATAACTATCAATAAAATTTTCATTTTGAAATAATATACAAAATAAAATAATTCAAAAATAATTTACAAAAATAAAGTATATTTAACTCAAGTAGAAAACCCTACACTTTGCATCGTTTTTACTGATTCAAGATGTTAATGCAAAATAAAAGGTAAAACTTAAACAAAAACAGGTCTAACTCACGAACTTTGGGGGAATAGTGCCATCGCCTTCATGAGAGCAATTGTTTTGGGGTTTTAAAGTTTCGTCAGTCCTTTTAGCTTGGAATCCAAGCAAGAACAAAGTAGTGTTATACATGCTTTAGACACTACAAACAAGGGAGAAATTAAAAGTTTAGAGAATACTATAAAATTTATGTCGCGGCAGACCTCAGACGCGAGCTTTCCCTAAATACTTTCATGACATGACCATTATGTAGCATTACACTGCAATGGGCAGCACCGCACAACTGCCTCATTCCAGTGAGTGGAAGAGTTATCAGCTGACAGCTCTACAAGTTACCACACTCGATAGTGTAGGCTATCCTTGCCAGGGTTGTGTTGAAATCAACAAACACACCACAATTTGTGATTCTCACACAACATGGCCCAAATCAACACAAAGAGTGTTCCCAGACGGCGAATAAAGGCCTCTTTACATCTGTCATACATTTTGTCTGCACGACGGCATTTGACTAGTCATTTTACAGTCATTCATAGGTTATATTCATAGTCACATTTGCATGGGCGTGGGTAAGTTTTGTGACCAACTTTTGTAGGGCAATTACAAGTAGCCGTGACAACACACGAGTTTACCGTGATATACCGTATATTGTCGCGTGCCTGCCTTAGGCAAACACCAAAAAATATAGATTGCCGTGACAACACACGAGTTTACCGTGATATACCGTATATTGTCGCGTATGCCTGCCTTAGGCAAACACCAAAAAATATAGTTTGCCCTAAGTCTATATTTAATAATTCTTAATCTTACTATTGGTGGCTTTCAGTATCAGCAATTTCATTCTGATGAAACTATTTTCAAAACGAAAGGTCATTTTAGGCGTATGTCAATCAAAGTTTACTAAACCTAACAGTGGGTTCAACCACTACACGTCACTACCTCGGCAGAATAACCTAACCAGATTATTCATCCCAAATGAACCCTTATCCCGAGTACGCCAACCAATAGGTCAGCCAGAATCGACCCCGGGTCTCCGGCAATTAGCCACCCAACCAACCTATGCAGCGATATTACTAAACGCTACCATTTCGAGACATGCCTGGATTTGCATTCAAACGCTCCAAAACCGAGGCACGCCCAAATGCGTTCACCATCGCTTGCCGTCTGTGCACCAAACCGCACGGAGTGCGATTGTGCCCAATTTACCGTGGTATGTCGACTGAGGAGCGACTACGTGCAATACTCATCCACCGCTATTGTCCCAACTGCCTATCCCCGTTCCACCGCCTGGAAATCTGCCCCAGCCAAGACCGATGCCGACGTTGCAGTGAACCACATCACACGGCGATGCGAGCTCGGACGGGGTCCTCTCCATCCATGTCACGGAGCAAACTAAATCATGGGCCCAGCAAGTCGAGGAAGAAGAGAGGCTGGCCAATGCAGCAGAGGTAGCCCAATCGGGCAGCTTAGAAACGCCGCGACTCCGGCCCCCATTACGTCATGAGAGACCCGAGAACCGCTCGCCTATGCACGGCGCTTTCGCGCGTTTACAAATCGGGGATGGCGCGGAGACACGTCCTTTCTGCCCATCGCACCGCCTTACTGGTAACCACCGTGACGACGCGGAACCGCGTCCGTCCCGCTCGTCACGACAGTTCACTGGTAGGGCGGCCCCTAATAAGATGCGCAACAACCATCGAGCTCTCGTGAGGCAACAACAAACCCCCACTGGCTTCAGGAGTGGTAGACTCCGGGACAATTCAGCGGCACCGACTATAACTCGAGCATTGATCTCCATCGCGCCGACAGCCATAGTCCGAATTGAGGCAGGAGGCCGTTTACACCTGGTCCGTGCCCTGTTAGATGCCTGCGCTCTCACCAGCATTATCGATGCCAATCTGTGCAAGGATCTACACCTGGAGCGTAACAATACCGCACGTCTTTCGAGGTGCACCGTCGTTCTTCGAGGGAAGTATGGGGTAGCGGGAAAGGTCGGGAAGTGCGGACCTTTTTCGTTTTTAAATCTTTCTTTCTAATTTGGAACGTTCAAGAGCCAGCAGCTAGCCCCAGGTGAGTTTACTAATTATTTCGAGTGTATACCTTAAACTTTAAATTGTGAACTGCCAAGGGAATTTATTTTGTATAATTTAACTCCTTGCCATTGTCACGTAATTTTTAATTTTCAACTTGCGATTTGCAAGTAATCCCTTGCATAAATTTGAACGTGTTAAGTGCATTTGTAGTTCGATTAATTTCTTTGCAATTGCTACGTCCTTTATACATTTTCAATAAACTTATATTTTGTAAACAAACTTGTGGTTACGATTTACTAATTCGGTATTTATTTTCTTTCATTTGCAACGCACACGCCCGACTTCCCCGGGTTCACACTGCCCCGCAAAACACATTACAATTATGCATGCTAAAATATGACATGCCTGGACATGTCGAGGCACCAATCAAAGGAGCAACAAAGTGATATATTGGAAAAATGATCTGCCACAGCAATGTCCTCCAATATCCAAGAGTATCAGAAAATTGTTGATGCTGAATGGCGTATTCTGTAGAATAAACTAGCAAAGTAAGGCGCCAATGTTGTGTTTTCTAAATTACCAATTGGTGATGTTGCTACACAGTATTTTGCAGATCGTGATATGTTCTGTGCTGTTCATGTACCAGAAGAAGATTGGAAACGTAGAATGAAAGCTTGTGGTGGTGCTGTTATGACTACAGCTAATGATATTAATTCAAGTGTTTTGGGTCAATGTGATTACTTTGAAGAACGTCAGGTTGGTGGTGAACGTTTCAACATTTTCCAAGGTTTGACATTGATTTCATTTTTATAGTTTATAATTATTTAAAGGTTGCGTTAATGCTAGAACAAGTACATTGATTTTACGTGGCAGTGTTGAACAATTTTTGGAAGAAACTGAGCTTCGTTACATGATGCTATAATGCTTGTGCGGCGTACAATTAAACATGATTCTGTTGTTGCTGGTAAGTTAAAATACAAATTGAAAAAGAAATTCTAATCTTAGGGTCTCATTCTCTATTACGAAACGAACTTTCGATGCGGATCAGAGACGAATCGCTAGTGTATTTGCACTATGTTAAACAATGGCAACTTATCACTTGAAAATTACTTTTGCCTTCCTGTTAGTCAGAAAGGTAAAGACCGAACGAAAATGATAGAGAATACCACAGCTAGACGAAATCGTTTGGAGGCGAATCGTTCGTCTGAGCTATCGTTCGCAATACAGAATGAAGCCTTTAAATTGTTAAGTAATATAATGAAAAGATTGTGTCCAAGATTGTGCCTGAAGGTTTAATGTGGCCACATAAATCGTTCCCGAGATGGTCGGGCTGGCACTTTAATGGTGCTGTGTTACCGGAGCTTACCGGATCTGTATCCGGCTAAAGGACCATCACATCGATAACACTCCCCAAAGCCTTCGGGGGGCAACCTTATCGCTACAAAAACAACAACAACATTGTGTCCAAATCCTGAAAAAAAAACTATAAAATTTGTGTCAGTGAAATGATAATTATTGCTTTTGGTTGCTAGTTTTGAGGCATCGTCATTGAGTTCCTTCTGATAGTATATGCCGGTTCTTTTGCATTCTTTTACATGCATAAAGTGCCGTTGAAGCCTTCCTCACCCTCTCCTCCACGTTGAGCTTCCATGACAGCTTACTGTCTAGGATCATTCCTAGATATTTTGTGCAAGGTTTCTCCCGTAGGGTCGACCCTCCTAACTTAGGCCTGGTCCAATTAGGGACCTTGTAGCTCTTTGTAAACAAGACCACATGCAACGTCATCTGCGTAAACCGTAAGTTTTTCTGGTCCCTCGTAGAATCCCCTAAGCAGTTGGTTAATGACCAGCGTCCACAGCAGAGGTGATAGCACCCCTCCCTGCGGAGTGCCCCTGTCCACTAATTTCGTCGCCGCGTACAATCCCCATTGCGATGTAGTCGATCCATCTGGGTAAGGCTGGATGTACTTTAACATAATTAAGACCATCAATAATCGCCCATTTAGAAAGCCCCGGCAATGCTTAAGAAGACTTCTAGAGCATATTCCTTATATTCCAAGGCTTTTTCTATGCTAATTACCACCCTATGCAATGCGGTGTCTCTTGACTTGCCTTTGGTGTAAGCCTGTTGTGTTGTGGAGAGCAGCTTTTCATCCACGTTGGATTTTATGTACACATCTATCAGCCTCTCAAAGGGTTTGAGCAGAAATGATGTTAAGCTATTGGGTATATAATCTCTGGGATACACGTGACCTATCTTCCCCGCCTTTGGTAGGAAAGCTGCACGAGCAGTTCTCCAAGAGTGCGGTACATGATTCAGTTTATGCACCCATCGAATATTATTTTAAGCCATCCCACGACCGCCCTACTTGAAACTTGTCGCATGGCCGGACATGTACCATCTGAGCCCGGCGATTTCACCACCACTACGAGGTCCTCATTAGTGTAATTAGGCAGCATATATGAATGCAACTGTTTCCTTACCATTACTACAGCTCGCACCCGTCCTTCCGTTTGCGCATAGGAAACGCCAAATCCGCGCGCGCTAAGTCCAGAAACCTTTCCCCCCGATGGAAGCTCCGGCTCCTGGATCAGCGCGTTAGGAGGAGGAGTTCGCTCGACGCCACTTTACTATTTTGGAGGTTTATCTGTAGGACTCGCAGTACCAATGGGCTGCTTGTCCCCCTCCAGCACCTTCATCGTGACGTCGTCGTCTTCCCCTAGCCCTTTTGGTTTAGAGTGTTCGAAGCCCCCTTCAGCCTCTTGTACCTGTTGTGCCGGGTGTTCCTCTGTGCGACTCACAGCACCATCTGGCTGTTGGTGGCCTTCTAACACATTCGGGGTGACGTGGGCTACCTCCACCTGTATTTTTTCCCTTAGGCTTTTGAGGTCCTTTTCGACTTCGCCCACGTCCAGCGTGTTAGGACTTTAATACCAGCGACTTCTTTTCCTGAGTCGCATATGCATTTTGCCTGTACCTAAGGACATTTTTCCAAGCTGCGCGTACAATATATCCTCCGCCTGCTTGTTTATTTCGAAGATGTATAACTGACCTTCCTCCGTAGGCCGAGATACAGTAAGTACCTTCCAATCCTGTGTCGGTATGTTCGGATTCTGATTCTGCAAAAGTCGCAGTGTATCCTCCGACTTCGTCACGCATGGTATCCATACCTTAACTTTTGGTACCTTGGGGATTTGCGCTTTATCCACCATCTCAAAACGCGCGTTCGTGCTCTGCCTTTGGAGGTTTGGAACCACTTCCTCCAGCCACCGCAAGCTCGCGATGTTGTCGCACGCTATCATCTTCATACCATTATACCATCCCCCGAATCAAAGGTTGGAAGGAGCTTACTTGGTTATTCCCGCATCATCTTAAGCATTAAGCTAATAAGCTCCTTTCTACAGATCTCCAACTTTAACTAGTCATCTATTCGAAAGGACTGCTACGATCAACAAGCGCCACAGTCAGTGACTGCTTTGCCACATCCCTCATCTTCTCGGGAAAAGCCGGCGTCTTAGTGTTATTTCCTTTTGGCACCTCCGAGAAAGCCGGAGTCTTAGCTCCCTTTAGCACCTCCGAGAAAGTCGGAGTCTTAGCGTTATCTTCCTTTGGCTTATCTCCTACTTCCATAGTTGGAACTTCCCTCTGACTCGCAGCCTTCGAGGTAGTTGCTACCTCGCTATTGGGGCCCATCTGTCTTACAGCTTTGTGCCTACTTGTCTTGTCTATGGGACTGCCCTGTGTCGCGGCTCTGGGACTGGGCCCTTTCTGCCTCTTGAAAGCAGGCTTGTCGCCTTCCGCCGAACGTTGCCTTTTCATTCTGCCATTCGACGCTTCTTCCTCCTCATACCGGTTGCAGAACCGAGGGTTTCTCGCAGCAAACCTTTTGAACTGCCTTCGACCTACTTCTACCGCCTCATGAGCCCATGCCAAGCGCTCGATCTCCTCTTCTTTTGGGTCCACCACTGCTCCCAAGCGTTGTACAATAATACAATAAGGGATGTGATACGATTGCTGTCGGAATTAGATTTGAAACCAATCAATACTCCTGCTGAGGATTGCAGAATTATTGCTTGAATAATTAGATTTAGAACAATAATAAGTCTGACTTAATTACAAGTCGTACATTTTTAAGTTCATCAATTACGACAGCAATCGGATTCCATGACACCTTTGAATATTCTTGATCTGAAAAAAGAGTAAACCTAATCTGAATTTCTACTAAGCTTTAAGTTGTAGATTATTCAAATAATTGGAGTTTTTTCTAAGGCTTAAAATTATTTTCTGCTCGGTTAGAAATGATTTCAATTGGAAAATAAAAACCAATTAAGAGAGTTTATGTTATTATTAAAGTAATTACTTTTCTTTATATCAATTGTGTTAATTTAAGTTGCAATATCATGTACATATATAATAAGGGACGTGATACGATTGCTATCGGAATTAGATTTGAAACCAATCAATACTCCTGCTAAGGGTTGCAGAATTATTGCTTGAATAATTAGATTTAGAACAATAATAAGTCTGACTCAATTACAATTCGTACATTTTTAAGTTCATCAATTACGACAGCAATCGGATTCCACGACACCTTTGAATATTCTTGATCTGAAAAAAGAGTAAACCTTATCTGAATTTCTACTAAGCTTTAAGTTGTAGATTATTTAAATAATTGGAGTTTTTTCTGAAGCTTAAAATTATTTTCTGTTCGCTTGGAAAAGATTTCAATTGGAAAATAAAAACCAATAAGGCGAGTTTATTTATTATTAAAATTCTTACTTTTCTTTTTTATCAACTGTATTAATTTAAGTTACAATTTCATGTACATATCTAATAAGGTATGTCGTGATACGATTGCTGTTGGAATTAGATTTGAAACCAATCAATACTCCTGCTAGGGTTTCAGAATTATTGCCTGAATGATTAGATTTAGAACAATAATAAGTCTGACTCAATTACTAGTCCTACATTTTTTAATTCATATTTTACTTTATTACTTTCAAATTCAATTACGGCAGCAATCCGATTCCACGACACCTTTGAATATTATTCTTGATTTGAAAACAAGTGTAAATCTAATCTGAATTTCTACTTAGCTTTAAGTTGTAGACTTAAATTGATTCACATAATCAAATTTTGTATTCGAAACCATGTAAACAACTCAAATTATACATGAATATAACACACTTCTGAATTGTCCAAATGTAAAGTTAGCTGCAGCAGCAATATAGCTCAAAGCAATTAATATATTTTTATGTTATTATTAAAGTACTTACTTCCTTTTTATATTAAATGTATTAATTTAAGTTGCAATTTCATGAATATATGAGGCTCCAAGATGCAAAACCAGATGAATCCATGATATGTAAAACTTAGAAAAGCACAAAAAGCCGAAATTTTGTAAATTGTTATGAATTTTCAACACGGGTTTTTAGAATGTTGCTAGGCGATGCAATATTGTCGTTAAATATTATTTTAAAATTTTTAAATATCTGGTTTTGCATCTAGGCGCCTCATATATTCTTTATTTGGCAAAAATTGACAAATCTAATGATATGTTTTAAATAAATGTTTATATTATATGTTATGTTTGGTTATTATAATTAAAAATAAATATTGAAAATAAAATTTTTTTGGTTCATATTTTATTCTCGTGGCTGCTACAGGTAAAGTAAATCGGCAGGTAAAATTCAAGTTATATGGCGGTTATGTAGAGGAAAAACCGAAAGTTTGACCGCCTTTTGACGCGCATTGTGACGTGTGTGAGCAGAGCAGTGTTATGCTCACATCCTATAAGTGGGAGCGAAATGCACGATCACATTAATAGGAACGATACGGAAAATTTCGTCACAAAAGTTCATCACGCTCATGCAAACGTGACTATGAATATAACCGCTGCAGAAAGTCACAATGACCGTAAATTGACTAGTCAAATGACGTGGAGCGTTTTTGCAGGATAGTTACCTCCGCCTTGTAGGGTAGTTGACACATTTGGTATTGTACACAATGCTCTTTATTTCGAGAGAGCGCTGTCAAAATGCACATTTTTATAACATTTGTCATTGATTCCACTCCAAACAAAAATTAATAGATCTGAACATGGGAAATGATTGCCGAAAAATATTAATTTCTTTAAACCATGGTACAATTACCAGGTAAAAGCATCAGAGTTGCATTTACAAGTTTTTTCATTCGAAGTTGTTATAAAATGTCAAACTTTGTTTATGTTTACATTTTTTGTTTATTTACTTTTATTGTGAAAATTTATTACTACGTAGTTTTTTAAATGTTTTGCAAATTTTTGTAAAAAAAAGGAATATTCTTATGCTTTCTGTGTAATAAAAAATTGGAAAGTGTTATTTGTGCAACGTTAGAAGCGAGAAAGCGGGTGTGAAGCTTTTCACAGTCCCGCAAGAGGTAATTTTTTACTTTAGCTCACAACTTCTAAAATATCGGGAGAGGTGTCAAAACACGCGCTTTGGACCCAGGACCACGAACCGAAAACGGAAATTGAAAATTTTATTCCTTTCCAGTTATATTAAACAAACAAAATTGAATATTTTCATGTGGTTGTATAATTTTGAAGGTTTGCGTACCCACAAAAAAAAAACTGGGTTAACGTGTTTTGCGCGGATATAGATTTGGTCTCCCAGGTAATTTCTTATAAGCGCGACCGAAGGCCGTCAATGCAGAAAGGTGTTCTGGGCAAAAATACTATGTATTCGCGGTTTCGGCGCGCTCCGGGCCATTTTTCAGTTTTTCGGGAATATTTTTTGACAGAAATAAAATTTTTAAGTTTCGCTTTCGGATTCGTCGTCCTGAGTCCAAAACGCATCTTTTGACACCTCTCCCGATATTTCTGGACGAGTTTTTGCAGTTGTGAGCTAAAGTAACGAATTACCCCGCAAGATCAAGGAAGAGAAAAAAATTGGAAAAAACCTTGTGGCGTTCGGCTTCCCCAAAATGGCTTAATTTGCTCCATTTTGAGGCCTGCGCCCTTATAGTCTGGGTTAGTTTACAAAGAATACCATTAGTTTACAAAGCAAAAATATGCTATACAAATATACGAAAAACGGTCCTTATCAGGGCCACCACTAGTCAACAAAGAGAAAAAAATTGATAAACAATTACTTACTTATTTGGCGCTTAACCGTCTAAACGGTTATGGCCGTCCAACAAGGCGCGCCAGTCGCTCCTTCGCTCCGCCAACCGGCGCCAATTGGTCACACCAAGGGAGTTTATATCGTTTTCCACCTGGTCCTTCCAACGGAGTGGGGTCCGCCCTCTACCTCTGCTTCCATAGGCGGGTTCCGACTTTCTTGGCCTGAGCATCATCTTTCATTCGCATAACATGGCCTAGCCAGCGCAGCCGCTGCGTTTTAATTCGCTGGACTATGTTGATGTTGAAAATTTAACAATAAATTACTTTCAAATTAACTACACAATTCAGTACGGTAAGCTCGTATACCTTATTGATCTATGTGCCAAATCCTCATCAGTTCCAATCGCACATAGTACCTACAAAGGTTCCAATGATGCTGAAGTACATGCTGAGACACTAGACAATGCCACATCCTTTAAGGCCATCAGTAATGATAAATTTAATAAACCACTATACGTTTGCTCTGGATCATCATTACATGTACCATGTGATAATCTTGAAGTGATGTGATCATATAAACATTTCGAAAGAAAATTTATATATTTCTTATCATATTCCATTTCTTTGAGGGCAACATCACATGCAGCACCAAATCCAATAACAATAGTCGAAGGCGGAAAAGAAAAACTTTAGCTCGTTCAAAAGACATTCCCAAAAAAACGAAAAATGACCCCGGAGTGCTTCGAAACCGGGGTGTGATCCATATTATTTTTGCGCATAACACCTTTCTGAATTGGCGGCCTTCGGCCGCGCTTGTAAATACTTACCCTGGGTGGGTCCAACACCGATTTGGAGACCAAAACTATATCCCCGCAAAACACTTATGTTCACAATTTTTTTTTGTGGGTAACACATCATCAAATTTGCAATAACCACATGAAAATTTTCAATTGAAAATTTTTAATTTCTTTTGAAAGAATCTCTTGACAGACACAAAATATTTAACCACCGCCTTCGGATTATTGTTGCCGAGGTCAATACGCGTCTTTTAACACCTCTCTCGATATTTTTGGACGCGTATTATCAATGTGATGCTGTCGTATAGAATTAAAAGAGTTGATGTGCTGCAAACGTTGAAGAAATGATTCAGCTGCTATATGGAAATAAATAATACAGTAAATTAAATAAATATCATTTAGAAATTAGCCAATTACCTTTCTTTTCTGTTAAAAATGCGTTTTTCCTCCATCTTCATCAGCATACCAACTTTTTTCTTTTTTTTGTTTTGGCTTTGTTGACGAAAATTATATGTGACATTTTTCCTCTTCCATCACTTTTGACAGACAAATTGAAAGACCGATTGACAGTTTATGTTCCATCGGCAACAACAAAATACACAGGAGGGTTGCATTTTCACTTATGCTTCTACCTGGTAATTGTACCATGCTTTAAACGTATTTTAGAATAATACGACTAGTAAGAGTTAAATATAAACAAGTCAAGGTAAAATTTACATTTTAATTAAATTAGTTAGTCAAATATTTTAACGCATTAAACTGACTGAGTGAATACCAAAGCTTCTTTTGAAATTTGAGAAAATCGGACCTAGGACATAATAGTTAACATCATGCAGTGGATAGGGCTTATCTTACATGTCTGACGTTCCAGGTTTTGACTGTTTGATCGGGTCTTAATATTTACAAAAACTGGTTTTAGTGATAACTTTTGAATGTGAAATAATATTGTCACGGATATTAGCATCACTAAATTATCCCATCACTAAGGCGATGCTAAGGTCATGCCAAGCAGTATTTACGTTAATAATTAAATCAAGTATACACATATATAAGGCAGCCCAGAGAGATGTCACACACAGATACATTTACTTATATGCCTATGTGCGCAAACTACAAACATTCACACCAATAATTCAATCTTTATGTATCTACATAAACGAATAAATAATTGCGTCTACACATATGTACGTATACGAGCAGCGGAGCGGCAATGCACAAACACGTGCATATATCTTATCTGAGTTGTCACAAGAGAGAGCAATAATTTATGCACGTAGTTGTGGCTGGCGATTTTGTAGCCGAAACAACTAGTAAGTTCTGTAAATCGAAGAGCCTAGAAGTATGCAGCGTAAACTATAAAAGCGGGGCAAGCGAGTAAGAAGTAATTCAGTTTGATTTGAGTTGTCAAGCAGTTCGATTAGGACGATATCTAGCGAGCAATAGCAGTATTATTTTGAAAGTCAGTTTCATTTAAGATATCAGTTTGGTTATTAAGCCAGCTAATTGCAAAGTATAAGTGTTATTGTGAAGTACTTTAATAAAGGCCATTTTTCCATTATTCAATATTGGAGTTATTTATTCAACAGTTTAGTGATACGAACTTAGCAAAAAGGCAAATAAGAGGATTTGCAAGTAAATTCGTTACAATATTTACTTTCCGCTTTCACCGCCGTCGAACTAAATATATTTACATTTGTATTGATTTATACAATTGTTTTTGTTATTAATATTAGAGAAAAATTGCAAAGTTTACAAACGGCAATGTTTACTAGGACATGTTTCTGAATTTCACTTCTTCATCGGCTAGTTTCTCGGGAGCTTAGTATTGAACTCGAAATCTCCAACACTAATACTTTATACTAGTGAAAAGTGTCTTCAATCTGTCTCTTTCCACCTTTGTCATACCTGAGAAATGGAAAATGGCCAAGGTGGTCCTGCTACTAAAGCCTGGGAAACCAGCTAACATAGGTGAGTCGTATCGCCCGATATCTCTCCTATCGCCAGTGGCAAAGACGCTTGAAGCCATTTTGCTCCCTTATTTCCAAGCAAATTTGCAGCCAGCCCCTCATCAGCATGGCTTCAGAAAACTCCATAGCACTACCACCGCGCTAAATGCCATTAGCACCCAGATAAATTGCGGTTTAAATCAATACCCCCACCATAGAACAGTACTCGTAGCGCTAGACCTATCAAAAGCTTTCGATACGGTCAACCATGGCTCGTTACTGCAGGACCTGGAAGGGTCTACCCTTCCCACATGTCTTAAAAGGTGGACCGCAAATTATCTGGGTGGTCGGCAGGCATCGGTGCAATTTAGAAACGAAGCATCAAAACCAAGGAGAATTAAACAAGGGGTGCCACAGGGTGGTGTCCTATCCCCACTTTTGTTTAATTTCTACATATCTAAGCTACCTTCACCACCGGAAGGAGTCACAATCGTTTCCTACGCCGATGACTGCACAATAATGGCCACAGGCCCAGGCCCAAAGATCGATGCGCTATGCAATAAAATAAACGGCTACCTCCCTGATCTCTCCAGTTTTTTCGCCTCGCTAAACCTGGCATTATCACCGACTAAATCTTCCGCGACCTTATTTACAACATGGACGCCCCAAATGTCGACCATTTTGAACATCCACGTCGATGGCACTACGCTACCGACTGTCCTACACCCCAAAATCTTGGGTGTGACGTTTGATCAGGGTCTACATTTTGGTGAGCACGCAGCCGCAATTGTTCCGAGAATTCAGAGCCGTAACAAAATCCTCAAATCCCTCGCTGGCAGTACTTGGGGAAAAGATAAAGAAACGCTCATGACTACATACAAAGCAATTAGCCAGCCGATTACGCGTCACCCATATGGTCGCCAAGCCTAAAAATCACCCACTGGAAGAAACTACAGGCCTGCCAAAATACTGCTCTCAGAATCGCCACGGGCTGTCTTCTTATGTCCCCAGAACACCATCTGCATAATGAGGCGAGAATACTCCCCATCAGGGAGAGAAATGAGATGCTGACCAAACAGTTCCTGTTGAATACCCAGAAACCTGGGCATCCCAACAGGCATCTGATTGATGAACCAGTACCGCCTAGGGGCTTAAGGAGTCATCACCGTAAGCATTTTGAGGAAATACGGCACCTGAGAACCCAGCCGTATGAAGTGAAAAAACACAAGCAGGTCCTTGGTGAACTCCGTAAACAGGCGTCGGACCTTTATGCCGGGAATTGCCCGGTGAATCCAGTGCTTAACGAAAATTATCCAAAACTTGCGGAAGAGGAACGCATACTCCCCAGGGAAATGTGTGTCACCCTTGCTCAACTTCGTTCTGGATACTGTAACAAGTTAAACTCTTACCTATCCAGAATCAACCCCGACATACAAAATGTATGCCCCGCTTGCAACGTGTCCCCACATGACACCAACCATCTCTTCAATTGTAATGTGGAACTAACGCCTCTAAGACCCCTTTCCTTATGGTCTACCCCTGTTGAAACGGCAAGTTTCCTGCCTTTGACGGATTGGGGTCAACATTCTGATTTTTTGGAAATTCTGCATTCATAATTCCGGAAGTCGAAACACCGGAAATCAATATTATGGAAGTCAATATTCTGGAAAAAGCCGATCCAACACCGGCTGCGCCATGCACAGTAATTCTGCGTAGAACACCTTTCTGCATAGGCGGCCTTCGGCCGCGCTTATAAAAAATAACCCTGGGCTACGCCATGCCAAGTCCGGGTGTGTGGTATAACCGTGGCTACCGGCACGGTGATGTCCTTCTGCGTAGTACACCCTTCTGCGTAAGCGGCCTTCGGCCGCACTTAAAAAAAATAACCCTTAGCCGATCCAACACCGGCTACGCCATGCCATGATTCCGGAATTTTGACTTCCAGAATTTTGTCGACCCAGAATTTTGATTCCGGAATTTTGACTTCAGAATTTTGATTTTAGAATTCGCTTTGCAAAAAGGCAATACTTAGAGACCAATTGCAAAGCGAACAGCGAGACATTCATATGGCTGAGTGGTTAAGTATTGTGGCGAATATTAGCATCACTATGCTGTTAGTGAATAATCACAACAACAAAAACAGTAAGCAGGAAAACTTACACAGAAGGCGAAGAAGAATATCTCACATACACATATGTAGTCATCAGCTAAGAGCAGAAGTTGATACACATACACATGCATATGGCTAGTATCATAAACTACAAATAAACATGTATATAGCTGGTAACCAAGCATGAGATACAACTGTTCGCGAAATGACTAGATCTTAAGAGAAATAGGTGAACGAGAAAACCGAGATTATAAAAGCAGCGCAAGCTGAGGAATCAGTAATCAGTTTGATTTAAACACGCGATTAGTTGTGAAGTACTCCCAAAGTAATCTAAATAAAACCAGTTTGCAATACTGAATATTGGAGTTATTTATTCGACAGCTTAGCGATTCGAACATTATCAGAAGGTTTCAAATAAGGGAAATTCGTTACAATTGCTGCCAGAAGAGGAATTGTTGAATAAATTCTAGAGGACAACAAGGACATGGCAAAGTTAAGTGAATTAAAGATCCGGCAACTGAAAAAGGAGTTGGAGAACCATCGGTTGACTACAACCGGTAATAAAATAGAACTTCAAGCACGACTAAGAGATGTGGACGAATATGTATTTCATCCTGATGGGGATGAGATATTAACAAAATTGGAAGAGAAGAACGGAAGTCCGAGTCCAGAGGCGGATGAGCTGGTATGGGGTTGAGCGGCTCTTGATGTCTCAGGAGCTAAGGAGGTCCTTGCACCCCTGGGACTCATCAAGGGTTGAGTGAGGACAATAATAGGTGGAATCGGCTGCGGACCTGTAGGGTTTCCAAGAGCATGTGGCCATTATATAACGAAAAACGATCTGTAACTCTCCTTAAAATGAAGAGAAGGGATATATCCAGAGTAGTTGCGGTGCTCACGGGGCATTGGACAATTGGGGTACATGCGGCACGGATGGGACTGGAACACAGTACTTCCTGTCGCAGCTGCAAGCTTCCGGAGGCGTAGAAAACGGTTGAGAATCTGCTGTGCGAATGCCCAGCACACTGTTGAAGCAGAATAAAGTTTCTTGGAAAGCCCTTTTTCGAAAGCCTCCCGGGAGAGCTTCTCTAATTTATAAACTCCAAGGGATGGATATAGGGAGACGGGTTTTCCCTGGGGCGCGTGAAAATGTTTATTAGTCTACTTACAACACCCTTTCATTGGTTAACTCACGAGTTTGTGGTATCAAAACGGCGCATGAGCGCTAATTGGAGTCAATTGGGACTCGCCACTCCAACCAACCAACCAACTAGTCGCAAGCGGCGAGAATAATGCGATATTGGCTTTGTTATCACATGCATCGACAAAAATGGAAACCCAGGAAACGCGTATAACTAGAATCACAGAGGACTCGTATTACATCAAAGATGGAAACACAACGGAAAGAACAAGAGACACGCATAACAATACAACTCGAAGCACAAGAGGCGCGTATATCATCAAAACTCAAAGCGCGCATGGACGGAAAAATAATACAGTTTGAGGAAAAAATCGAGGCCGAGGTGGAAGCTTTGCGAGGTCGTATACAGGAGTTGCAACTAAATCGCCCAGCTATTCCAACGAGCAATCAGAAGGTAAAAACTCCATCTTTTGACGGCTCTGTTCCTTTCCAGATATTTAAGCTTTAATTTGAGAAGACGGCAGCAATGAGCAACTGGAATGCTGAAGGTAAAGTTGCTGCATCGTTCGTGGCATTGAAAGGGCCTGTAGCTGAAATCTCACAGACAATTCCAGAGTACGAACGGAACAGTTATGAAGCATTGATGATCGCTGTCGAGAGCCGTTACGGAAGCGAGCATAGGAAACAGATATATCAAATAGAATTACAAAACCGTTACCAAAAAGCTAATGACACTTTGCAAGAGTTTGCTTCGGATATTGAAAGGTTGGCTCATTTGACAAATGCGGACACACTTGTGGAATACACCGAGAGGATAAAAATCCAGAGTTTTATAAATGGCATACGGGACGTGGAAACGAAGCGAGCTACATACGCAAACCCAAAGCTAACATTTGCTGAAACGGTGCACTGACCCAGGAAACAGCGTCACTTTTGAGGAAGCCCGCATACAAAGCTCATTGCATGGAAATGGAAAGGCCAGACTGGGTAGGCACAATTTTGGAAGCATTCAAAGGAACGCAGCGGAAAAACGATGGTTCCGTCAAATGCTTTAAGTGTGGAAAGCCAGGGCACATTGCGCGTTATTGCAACACACCCTAATAGTTCCAACAATGTGGGTGGCGTTAACGCAGAGCTGAAGGAGATGAGCAAATCTCCAAATCTACTCAATCGTTAATTAAACTAAAGCGACTCAGCCGCAAGGGGCGACAGCTGGCTTCCGCAACTGAATGCCCCATAATCTCTATCTCGCAAATTGGAAGGTTAAGCAATCTTACTGTCGGAGGACATGTGGATGGAATGGAACGTTTACTGACTGTTGATACGGGTGCATCTCTTTCCATCATTCGATCAGATTTAGTCAACAAGAAGATAAGACCATTGCTTGGAGCAAGATTACGTACAGCCACAGGTGAGAACAACCAAGTAATTGGAGAAATAGCCTGTGAAGTAGCAATTGGGAACGTCACGGTACTAAACAATTTTATAGTGGCAGAGATTGTTGATGAAATCATAATTGGAGTGGACTTCTTAATCGACCAAGGCATTAAGATCGATATGCAAAGCAAGACGATGCGATATAAGAACATGGATGTGCCACTTAATTTCGGGTACGAGAGAGGCTACAGCAGTAAACGAGTGCTGGTGGAAGAGAGTCAGCAAATACCACCAAAATCAGGAGCAGTCATCTGGGCAACGTGATGGAGATTGTGGGGGGCAAACAAATTGTGGGTTATCGAGGCAGCAAACAAATTAACACCAAACGTATTTGTAGGAAAAACCCTGGCTATGACAAAACAAGATGGACGCATCCCGGTAAGAGTACTCAACGAGTTCAATTCACCACTCAAATTGACCAGAGGAACTATATTGGGAAGATGCCAAGAGGCTAAAGTAGTAATTAATTGTGAACGGCTCTAGGAAAACGTTTCAACTAGCAAGGCTAATCTTTCAAATGACATCACGGCATGGACGGAGGGGCTAGAGGTAGACTATCAGAGTAAGGCAAAATAACTGCTCCTAAAGTACGCGAACATATTTGATGGTTCCAAACCAGGCCGCACCAAAGTTGTGAAACATCAAATTGACACTGGAGATGCGAGGACGATCCGTCAAGCTACTCGTAGTGTTCCACTGGTGAAGCGGGAAGTGGTGAGTCAAATCATACAAGAAATGCGCGACAGCCGCGTAATCGAACCAGCAGCTAGTCCATGGAGCTCACCGGTGGTACTTGTGAAGTAGAAGGATGGAAAAATGAGGTTTTGCGTGGACTACCGGAAGTTGAATGACGTTACCTATTGCCAAGAACTGACGACACTCTGAACTCGCTATCTGATACAAAATGGTTTTCCACACTGGACTTAAAAAGTGGATACTGGTAAGTGGAGAAGGAGGAGGAAAACAAGGAGAAAACAGCCTTCAGTGTCGGAGATGGTCTTTGGCAGTTTACAGTAATGCCCTTTGCCCTCTGTAATGCACCAGCTACTTTTGAAATACTCATGGATGAGGTACTAAAGGACTACATTAGAAAACATGCTTAGTGTACTTAGACGACATCATCGTCTTGGGAAAGAACTTCGAAGAACATCTGAAGAACTTGGAGGAGGTTTTCCAAAGAATAGCTGATGCTGGTATGAAACTTAGTCTCAAAAAGTGATCTCTGTTCAAGCAGCAAGTTAGTTACTTGGTGCATTCCAACAACGTAAAAAACATGCTTTTTCAAGAGTCACTGACCGGAATCGTATGCATTCCGGCAGTATAATCTTATGGGTCAGGCATCGAGCTGATTGGAATCCGGTGCATTCCAACAACACAGGTCATGTTACTTTTTTATGCCTTGTGATGGCGTATCCTCATTACACTACTCTTAGCACTGCCGGATTCCCATGACATGCTGATTGGAATCTTGTTGCATTCCAACAGGGAGATTGGAATCCACTGCATTCCGAAGTCATGCTGAGCGGAATCTGATGCATTCCGCCAGTATAAGATTTCGGCATAAGATCTTATTTCTGCTCATATTTCTTATTATTATTATATTCTGAAATTAAATAGTAATGTTCATTAAAATTTCTTTGTTTGTAATATAACATTGTTGAAAGCTCGATATATCTTAAATTTTATCTTTTGAGTTGTATATTTATATATCTTTTATATTATGCAGTCGACCATAGTTTGTCGTCGACTTTAAATAATAAATAAATAAATAAAATAAATAAATAAATAAATAAAGTAACGACGGAGGGCATCTGCACCGCGAATGAAAAGATAGAAACAGTAAAGGATTGGCCAAGACATATTACCGCCGAGTTGCACCAAATTTTGCCAGCGTAGACCACAGCCTCCACGAGCTTACAAGAAAAAATAAAGCTTTTGAATGAAAGAAGGAGCAGGAAGTGGCTTTCCAAACATTGAAAGAGCGCTTGTGCACTGCCCCAATGTTGGCATATCCGATTCCAGGAGCAATGTTTATTATAGATACAGATGCGAGTGGATATGCTATAGGAGGCGTTTTATCACAACTGGTCGATGGACAGGAGAAGGTAGTTGCATATTACAGCCATTCGATTTGAAAACCAGAGAGGAACTATTGCATTACACGGAGAGAGCTGTTGGCATTGGTAGAGTACATTAAACATTTTCACAAATACCTCTCCGGCCAGCGATTCCGTGCCAGGACAGATCATGCAGCGTTAAAATGGCTTCTGCAGTTCCGTAATCCGGAAGGACAATTGGCACGGTGGATCGAGCGACTACAAAGCTATGACTTTTCTAATGACTATAACGTGTACTATTCGTGTATATGAATGGGACAAGGAACAATTAAGGAAGTGTCAGCTAGAAGATACAAATCTGTCACATGTTATGCAAGGGCTCGAACGAAACGAAAGACCAAATAAAGAGGAGATATCAGCAGAGAGTCCTATTGCGAAGTCATATTGTGCCCAGTGGAACAGTTTACATTTGATATCCGGTTGTCTGCAGTCGGTCAATGATTGGATTGCCAATGCAATATAACTCAGGTGCACTATTTGAAAGGATCGCTATGGATGTCGCAGGTCCATTTCCTACTAGCATCGCGGAAACAAATATGTACTGGTGGTTATGGATTATTTCAGCAAATGGCCAGAGGTATACTCAATCCAAAATCAAGAAACGGAAACAGTAGCAGAAGCTGTGTTCCAAGAAATGTTTAAGACATTGGGCATTCGAAAAACATGGACAACTGCATTGCATCCTCAGTCGGATGGTATGGTGGAACGATTCAATAGAACCTTGGAGGAGCACTTAAGGAAAGTAATCGACAAGTTCCATCATTATTCTGGATGGTTTACCGATCGGCAGTGCATGAGACAATGGACCAAACCCACGCAAAGGTAATTTTTGGCAATGACCTTCGACTGCCAGCTGATTTGAAGTTTGGGATAAATGCCGATGCGGAGAGAAATGCCCAGAAATGCACTGGCGTCTTGGAGGAAGATATTTGGGAAATACACGACCTTGTAAGACAATGAACCAAGATTATGGTTTACAAGATGAAACCGGATACGATAAAGCACTTTATTCGGATGGTTTTCGGGAAGGAGAGTTGGTGCTGTTATACAACAGACAACGAAAGAAAGGTTATATATTCAAGCAAACACTCACCCCTTTCGTTTGTATCACTGCTGCCCCACTCCGTGTTGTGGGAGTTAGTCTCTCCTGAGAGAGATCCCAAATTACTCTGTTATTTCTCACATCAAGGCCCCTAACCTGTCTCTTGTATACCCAAGGTTCCTGTATGAGGGCAATGCCCAGATCATCCGAGGCAAACTTCCTCGCCAGTACAGCCGAGGCTGCAATGGCGTGATGGAGATTGATCTGGGCTATCTGGATACTTATGCCGGTCATTTTGGCCCGGCCGGCCTCATCGGATCGTCGTAATCCGACAACTCGCTCTCGCTGTCGTCCTGTTTGTTCAGTGTCAGCTCCTGGAGGTTCAAGCCCTCGATGAGCTCCTGTGTGGTAGGAATTTCCTCATCCCTTAGCTGTGCGATTGCATCGCTTCCGCTTGCTGCGGTGGGAGGGTTTGTAGACTCACAAGCTCGGATGGTGTCGGTGTTTGCGTCCGACATGTCCTCGTCCGACATCTCGTGTTTGTCGACGCCCTCTGCCTCCGCCCTTTCTTCCGGCCGCTCTATGTTCCCTGGTTGCCTCCAGGGTCTCACATTGATCAAGCCGTATCTGTAATGCAGCTTGAAACCATTCATACGCGTGAGCAGGTATGATTCCTCGTCAACGCCCACGTCGAGACGTAGGTCCGTTTCTTCCGCGCTGCAGTTTATAACGCGCCACCTTTGCGTCTTGAGGCCCTCGTTTTGGTTCGCGAGGAGCCGGATTGCAAATTCTTTGGGTCGTTCCGCACTTCTGGGGAGGAACATTGTCACATTATGTGTGGGCGGTATATCATCCCCGCGCCTCGTACATAATGGTGGCCCTGTCCACCCCTCGAGTGTTGGTACTACCTCTTCGAACCACTTTGCGGTTCTCTCGTCCTCGCAGTCTACGAGGAGGAGCCCTGCTCGGAAGTACACCCCGCAAAATATTAGGGCATGCTCACACCCCCTGAACACTCCCTCCATGATCTGTTCCTGGATAATCGTCAGGTCCTCTTGACTAAGGGCATCCGCTGGGTAGTTCCTGGGCAGCACAGCCACTCGGATACCCCTGAGGGCGTCCGAGTAGCTCTGCTGCCTTGTTGCTGACTCAGCGGGTATCCCGGTCGCCCTGGCCAAATTCTCACGGCGCATGGTTGCCGTGTTCTGCGGAGCATAGACCCGTTGCCTCTTCGAACTGGGAGTTTCCTCCCGCGTGATCTGCCCGATCCTACGCTTTTCAGCGGGAGCGGGTGTATGCTGGCCAGCTGCCGCTGGCTGTTCTCTATTTCCGCCTCTGTTCCTCCGTTCGGCGATCGCTGTTCTCTTCTCGTGGGCTTGTTTATGCATGTGCTCGTCTGCCCTGGCTCTTGCTTCCCTGGGCGACAGGCCTTCCTCAAGGTATCGGAGATACAATTTTACACCACACCCACTTAGTTCCAGCGCCATTTATCTGTAAGCGATCCTGGTCTGCCCGGTGGTGATAGTGCAGGTTGCCTGCCTCTGTTGTGCCTTCTGTTGGGCCGCTTCTACTCTTCCCGGTGTCGCTCAGTGGCGTTCCCTTTATTGGACCTATCGCACTTGCCTTGTGAGCTGCTTCCAGAATCATGCTCCGACGGTGAGCGCCCATGTTTAGTCGGCTCTCTAGAGGGCCTGTTAGGAAGGTTGTTGTTACCTTCGCTCATTAGTGTAAAGGTACCGTCGGAACTACGCTTAGTTGCTGTACCTCTTTCTGCTTCTTTTCGATGCACTATGGTGGTACTGGGACCTCCATGGCTCGCGCGTTTATTGCTCGACGCCTTCCCCTCCCCTTCCCCTTCCTTGACTTGCCCGTGCTGCTCACCAGTGGCCGAGATGCCGCTGGGGATCGAGGGTTTCGTCGCCTTTTGCTTATTATGCTCTTCTGGCCCGCGCTGCTTTCCTTGGGTATTTGTGTTGCCCTTGGGTTTGCGGGTTTAAGAGCCGGTTCTCTGCGCACTCCAGCGCTGGTGGAGGGAGATTCATTGTCCCTAATATGCTCTAAAAAGAGCATTGCCTCCTCTCTCGTGAGGATCTCCAGGAATTGCCTGGAGTTCTTGCGTGGCTTGAGACTGCTTTGCCCGCTGCTCTTCTTGGAGCCCGTTTTCCTTGTTGCGTTGCTGTTGTTGTTTAGTTTTTTGTTGTGTTGGTTATTGCTTTTGCTCATTTTTGTTATACGACAACATGCTTGACGTGGCAAGCGTAGTTGTCAATTATTTATATGGACTGGGTTGGTCCGCCGCGGCAGAGCCTCTTGACGCGGTAAGGCCATGATTACTCCCCACGGTGGCCCGGTGTTGGGGAGGCGCCGTTATATTACAGCCGGTGTTGTGGACCTCCTGGCTGCAAACCAGTCCAATGGGCACGGTGACGCATGACACCCTGGATTAGGAGATGACAGTTCCTGGTTATCGATAGCATTCGACCACATCTGTCAGGTGAGCGCGGTTGCACCGCTCCCATCTGACCAATTAGTATCAAATGCAATCGGCATAAGCCCCTGCACCGCTACAAGGTGACTGTCTTCGCAGAGGTACGTTGGAACGTAGGTGTAAAATAAGCACAGTTTCCCTAAATTCGTTACACAGTGGAAAACGGCAAAGAAATATGTGAGAGGCTGATATATGTGTACATAAGGTCCAACGTGGATGAAAAACTGCTCTCCACAATATAACATACGTACACCAAGGCAAGTCGGTAGACACCGCATTGCATAGGGTGGTAATAAGCATAGAGAAAGCCCCGGAATATAAGGAATAAGCTCTAGGAGTCTTCTTAGACATTGCCGGGGCTTTCTATATGTTTCTAAATGGGCGATTTCGGATGGTCTTAGGTTAGGTTAGGTTGAACTGGCCGGTCCATGAGGACCTCACATAGACTGATTGAGTCCGTAGTGTTACCAGAAGTTTGTTTTAACGACCAAACTGAAAAACCCTATCAAAAACCAGGAGCTATGTTATAAAATAACTCCGTCCTCTTGGCCAATACTGGAAGCTTCCTAGGACTTAAGCCACTTGCAGCTTCTAGATCTGACAGCTGTATTACTCCTAATAGCTGGAGTCTTAGCCTGGCAAGTGCAGGGCATGAGCACAGAACGTGCTCTATCGTTTCCTCCTCTACCTCTTACTTCCCACATCTGCTATGACTGACCAAGCCTAATTTAAAGGCATGTGACGCCAGAAGGCAGTATCCAGTCAGAATACCCGTCATTAGCCTACAGTCCTCTTTAATGATAGAAGCAACTTTGTTAGTCTAAGGTTGTAAGACCTACACATAATCTTCGACACTTTACAGCCCCGCGCTTGAACCCACGCCTTTCGCGCTTGGTCCATCATGTGCACTTCTCGCCTTCGCTTAATTTCGCCCAGTCTAATTGGGACGTCTATTGAGCAAGCTTCAAGGGATGCGCCCTTTTTAGCTAGTTCGTTCGCTTTTTCATTCTCATCTATTCCCATATGCCCTGGGGATTTCTCAATGCTTATTACCACCCTATGCAATACGGTGTCTACCGACTTGCCTTTGGTGTACGCATGCTGTGTTATGGAGAGCAGCTTTTCATCCACGTTGGACTTTATGTACACATCTATCAGCCTCTCAAAGGTTTTAAGCAGAAATGATGTTAAGCTAATGGGTCTATAGTCTTTGGGATACACGCGACCGATCTTCCCCGCCTTTGATAGAAAAGCTACACGAGCAGTTCTCCAAGAGTGCGGTACATGATTCAGTCTTATGCACCCATCGAATATTGTTTTAAGCCATTCCACGACCGCCCTACTTGAGACTTGTAGCATGGCTGGGAATATACCATCTGGGCCCGGCGATTTAAACTTAGAAAACGTCTTCACTGCCCACTCGATCTTAGTATCGGTCACCAAGCCCGGCACTACTAGCTCCGTGATCGGAGTGTGAGTGATGTCTGCTGGCTCTTCTAAACCGTCTCCCGATGGGAAATGTGTATCGAGAAGCACCTCAAGGGATTCCTCACTATTACGTGACCATTCCCCGTTCTCTTTCTTTATTAGTCCCTGGACTATGTTTCCCTTTGCTAGGACTTTTTTCAATCGTCCTGTTTCGCTGGAGCACTCTATGTTCGTACAGAAACTTTTCCGTGAGTTTCTCTTCGCCCTGGTAATTTCAAGCTTGTAGATCCTCAGTAGATCCCTGTACTCGTCCCGACACGCTTCACTTTCCGCGGTCTTTGCGAGCTTAAACATTTCTTTTACCTGTCTTCTTAGAAGTCTCAGCTCATTGCTCCGCCATGGCGGCTTTGCTTTTCCTCTGAATCTTCTTAGAGGGCAAGCTTTGTTATACGCAGTCATAAGCGTCCTTGTTAGGAATTCATTGGACTCCTCCAGTTCCTCTACATTAGCAACCTCTTTGGGTTGTCCCAGTTTTGTTTCTACATGTTTCTGGAATTTAGTCCAGTTCGTTGACATAGGGTTTCTAAAGGTTCCTCCCTTCTCTACCCTCCTTAGGGGGATGCTGAAGCTGATATGCGCATGGTCGGAGAAGGATGGTCTATTATGAACCATCCAATCATACCTTGATGTATCACGCTCGGAGCTCAATGTAATATCCAGAACACTGCTGGATGTTGGACCAATGTATGTAGGGACATTTCCCCTGTTGGCTATCTGCAAATTGGTTTGCAGGATGTAACAAAATAGAGATTCGCCTCTCTCGTTCGTATCTGCTCTCCCCACGCATTGTGGTGCGCATTTGCATCTGCGCCATGACCAACCGCCCTTTGCGCCCTTCCTCCTGTACTAGCCTTTTGCACTCCATCGGTGGAACTTCCGCAGCATGGGCCATGTAGCAGGACGCCAAGATAAATGCCTGCTTATTTTTTGCTCAACGGCCACCGCTACGAGGTCCTCAGTGGTGTAATTAGGCAGCATATATGAATGCAGCTGTTTCCTTACCATTACTACAGCTCGCACCCGTCCTTCCGTTTGCGCGTAGTAAACGCCAAACCCGCGCGCGCTAAATCCAGAAGCCTTTCCTCCCGATGAGAGCCACGGCTCCTGGATCAGCTCCACGTCAAACGAACCCTCCTCAAGGGTTAGGAGGAGTTCGTTCGACGCCACTTTACTGTGTTGGAGGTTTATCTGTAGGACTCGCAGCACCATTGGGCTGTTAGTCCCCCTCCAGCACCTTCATCGTGACGTTGTCGTCCTCCCATTCCCCTTTTGGTTTAGAGTATTCGAGGCCCCCTTCAGCCTCTCGTGACTGTTGTGCCGGGTGTTCCTCTGTGCGAGTCATAGCACCATTTGGCGGTTGGTCCTCTTCTAACACCTTCGTGGTGACGTCGGGGACCTCCACCTGTCTTTTTTCCCTTAGGCTTTTGAGGTCCTTTTCGACTTCGCCCACCTCTAGGGTTTTTATCCTCGTCACCTTCGAGAAAGCCGGAGTCTTAGCGTTAACTCCCTTTAGCATCTCCGAGAAAGCCGGAGTCGTAGCGTTATCTCCCTTTGGCTTATCTCCTACTTCCTTTCGAGGTACTTGCTACCTCGCTATTGAAGCCCATCTGTCTTACAGCTTTCGGCCTACTTGTCTTGTCTATGCGACTGCCCTGCCTCGCGGCTCTAGGACTGGGCCCTTTCTGCCTCTTGAAAGCTGGCTTGTCGTCTTCTGGCGAACGTTGCCTCTATATTCTGCCATTCGACGCTTCTTCCTCCTCGTACCGGTTGCAGAACCGAGGGTTTCTCGCAGCAAACCTTTTGAACTGCCTTCGACCTACTTCTACCGCCTCATGGGCCCATTCCAAGCGCTCAATCTCCACTTCTGTTGGATCGACCACTGCTCCCAAGCGTTGTACAATTCTTAGTGCTGCACGGTATTGCGAGAGAGCTCCTTTACTTCCTCTGCTCCGTACCCTTCTCCACTCTTCAACTCCGTTGTCATTTGTGTGCTTCTCCAACACGGAGTTCATTGAATCAGCACTACTCTCGCTCCCAGAGTCCGACGCATCGCTTAATTCGTACTTGTCGTCCTTGGATTGCGACTCAGTCCTCCTGTTTACATCGTCCTTATTACAATCAGGTAATGAGTCGTTCATCTTGTTCGTACGACCACCTGCCCGACAAGCCGGGCTCAGCGGTTCAGTATTATATACGGGGAAAGAACCGTCCGCCACAGCAGCGCCCCTTACTGTGGTAAGGCCAT
The DNA here is from genome assembly GCF_040869045.1 of Eurosta solidaginis. Taxonomy (NCBI): domain Eukaryota; kingdom Metazoa; phylum Arthropoda; class Insecta; order Diptera; family Tephritidae; genus Eurosta; species Eurosta solidaginis. The sequence continues at coordinate 115,833,287 of NC_090319.1, read as the reverse complement.
AAATACTTCCCGATGTGGCCCGGTATCGGGAAAGCTCCGTTCGAATACAGCCGAATTTATCCCCTGGCTGCAAATCGACCAATAGGCACGGTCCGCATAACACCCTGGATTAGGGGGTTGACAGTTCTTGGTCACCGACATCCGCCTCATAGTCGGGTGCTATGGAGTTCGGCTAAGCCCTCACACCAACGACAAAGTGCCTACCCTAGTGAGGGTATGGATGGTCTTAATTACATTAAAGTACATCCAGCGTTAACGAGATGGATCGGTCGCATATTAAATTGCAGGAAGATTAAAACACAATGGGGATTGTATGAGGCCACGAAATCAGTGGACAGGGGCACGCCGCAGGGAAGGGTGCTATCACCTCTACTGTGAACGCTGGTCATCAACCAACTGCTCAGGCGATTCGATGAGGGACCCGTCATGAGTGGAAAGTGCGTTCCAACGATTAGCTCTTTGGTGGATCGGGTGCTTCGGGTATTCATACCTGGGCATCAAATGTCGGGTTGAAAATCAACGCGTATAAGACGGATAAGGTCTTGTTTATAAAGAGGTACAAGGCCCCAAATTGGATCAGGCCTAAGTTAGGGGGGGTGACCCTACAGGATAAACCTTGCACAAAATATCTAGGAATCATCCTAGACAGTAAGCTGTCATGGAAGCTCAACGTGAGGAGAGGGTGAAGAAGGCTCCAACGGCACCTTATGCATGTAAAAGAATGCTGGGAAGTACGTGGGGCTTATCGACCTCTCTGTCTCATTGGGTTTTACAGCGATTGTAAGCCCTATTCTATACTATGGAGTTCTTGTTTGGTGGAAAGCCACACAAAAAACAACACACCTCAAAAAATTAGAGGGAGTATGCAGACTATCAATACTTAGCATTAGGGGAGCCCTGAAAATAACCCCGACGGCTGCACTTTATGGCATTCTGCACATTTCACCTGTAGACCTGGTAGCAAAGAAAATAGCGCTAACAAATGCAACCAGGCTCGGTGCCTCGAGGCAGCTTGAGCGCCGACCATGCGGCCATAGTAGTATAGCGTCATCAGTCACAAGACGAACAGACTACCTGATTCCCTATCTGCGCTTCGGGGGAGATCTTAAGGCCACAATAGAGGTGGACATTTGGCGCAAGGGTGCTCAAATGCGGACGAGGCGATACATGTGTACGCAGATGGTTCCAAAGTAGTGGAAGGAGTAGGGTCTGCGGTATACTGTGCTGATCCGGAAATAAGCAGATCCTACAGGTTGCCGGGGTACTGTAGCGTTTTCCAAGCAGAAATAGTAGCCGTAACAAAGCAGTAGAAACCCTGGAAGAGAATAGCATAAGCTGCAATCGTGTTAACTTTTATATTGACAGTCAAGCAGCAATTAAGGCAATAATCTCGCATAGCACATAATCTAAATGCGTGTTAGAGCGTAAGCAGTCCCTGGATAGAATCGGGACAGGGAGAAGTATACATCTATATTGCGTCCCAGGGCATATGGGAATAGATGGGAATGAAAAAGCAGATGAACTAGCTAAAAAGGGCGCATCCCTTGATGCTTGCTCCGTAGACATCCCAATTAGACTGGGCGAGATTAAGCGACGGCGAGAGATGCACATGATCGACCAAGCAGGAAAGGCGTGGGTTCAAGCACGGGGCTGTAAAGTGTCGAAGATTATGTGTAGATCTTACAACCTTAGACTAACAAAGTTGCCTTTATCATTAAAAAGAGAGGACTGTACACTCATGACGGGTATTCTGACTGGACACTGCCTTCTGGCGTCACATGCCTTTAAATTAGGCTTGGTCAGTGATAGCAGATGTAGGAAGTGCGGGCTGGAGGAGGAAACGATCGTGCACGTTCTGTGCTCGTGCCCTGCGCTTGACAGGCTAAGACTCAAGCTATTAGGAGTAATACAGCTGTCAGATCTAGAAGCAGCAAGTGGCTTAAGTCCTAGGAAGCTTCTAGTATTTGCCAAGATGACGGAGTTATATTAACATAGGTCCTGGTTTTTGATAGGGTTTTTCAGTTTGGTCGTTAAAACAAACTTCTGGTAAGGCTACGGACTTATTCAGTCTATGTGAGGTCCTCATGGACAGGCCAGTTCAACCTAACATAACCTAACACTTTATAAGGCATTTATAAGGTTAAATGCGCCCCCCTGTTCTTCAATGTCAAAAACTCGACTAGTAAATCGATGTACGTATGTTCGGAACATACGTCTCCATTTAAGAGTTTGTGGAATCGTTTTATATTTGGAGTATTAGGACCTTGTTGAGGTAGTATCTGTGGTTACAAATTTATTAAGATTTTTAAATTTATTTTTGTTTAACACATTTCAAAGAATGAAAATTTTTGATATATCAGAAATCAATATTGAAAAATAACATTTGGATACATATTGAAAATTACAAAAATTCAAAGTAATAAATTTACAAAGTTAAATTAAATTAAGTTATTAAAATTAATTCATTACTAATACCCTACAGTATCGAAAGAACGTGTTCCGAATATTTTAAATTAACGGTTTACAGAAACACTTCCATGAATACTTAAACGGAAAAGAACTTTCCGAAATTTCAGAATAAAAAGGTAAATACTCACAGTGTAGCAGGACCGCACAAAAGCCTTAACTCTTCTGTCAAAGTCAAGGCGGAATATAAAGTTCTAAGAAAATAAGCCATTTTTTTTTGTTTTTTGTTTGGTCAGATCATTGCGGCTGCTAAGTAGATAGAGAGTTTTTGTATTCTTCAAACAAATTCTGGAAGAATAACCACACCAACATAACTATTTATCAATTTACGAAATATTTAGTAGAAAATGAATTATTTCCCCCAAAACCTGTTGGCATTTACAAATTTATTATCACTACTGATATACTCTACAGCTATTTTTTACAACAATTTTCGCTGAACGGGATTGAATTTTGCCCCGTTTTCCTTACTTAGTAAAAGCAATCCGTCCAGATTTTTACATTTGGGGGTGTCAAAGCTCTATCATCATTGGAGAACAAATCTCTAGTAATTGAATAATGGAAAGCGTGCATATAAGAAAAGTTGGAACGTGATAAAAGTGATTCTAAGTATTGCAATGACTTAAAATTTTTTCAAATCAAAATTGATGAAATGGAAATAAATATATAATTAGTTTTGTTGAACTCATTGAAATCATTTAATATTCAGTTTATCAATGAGGGGTTTTTCTGAACCCTGTCTCATAGTATTGTATAGGATATAAAAAAACCGTGCACTTTTAATACAAAGCGATCCTCCTATTTTGTTAATATGAAAATTAATATATGAACATTCTTTGATAGCAAATATTTGGAGCCTGTCTTATGCAGAATATTAGCTGTCGACAGAAATAATAATAGGGGGACTCATGATAGCATATAAACTTATAAGGTGTAACATTATATCCATTTACACACGCGGTTATATGAACGCACCTAGTAATACTCCTGATAAACTTGATTGTTTATCAGCTGTATTATTTCCAAAAAAATTTTTTTGATGGTTATACAAATTAAAAAATACCAAGATTAAGTGAAAAATCAAAACTAAAACTTCTTTACTTGCTGATGTTGGATATTTTTGATGAAAATGCCGTCTGTAATGTCTGCAAGGTTGCATTCCTTTGAGTTTACCGCGTTTACACATGAAATGTGCGCGTAAATTTATACAAATTGTGTAAATGATTTTTCATACAAAATTTGACAGCTCGTGCGTAAACTAGATAAATTTATACGTTTACACACTTTATAAGGCATTTATACGGTTACATGAGTCCCCCTAATGTTTTTTATCTTAATTCTTAACTTCCTTTTTGGACTTTTGGCCCAACTCGTACAACGTAGGCGACACGATGTATTTTAAGCAATTGTATGTATACTTTCACCAAAGATATTTATAAACGCAATTGCTTCATAAAATACGTTTTTTTTTATCACATATAGAATGCAGAAAGCGAAAAAATTTCCAAAATGTAAACAGAAAAAAAAAAACATACATACATACATAAGTGCTAAATATAAACATCGCCTCATGAGAGGAAAAACCATAATGTTTTTGAGAGAAATAACACACGACTAGCAACTGAAAAATATTTATAAGTTCATTTATATCTATTGTGTACTCGATCATACATCTACGAGGCGGCTGGCACTCCCAAAGTTCGGTGTTTTGATACCACAGCATCTGATCTACTCATGTAAACATTTTTTCTTAGAATTAGAATTAAAATTTGAGGTGTTGGTTTTTTTTCGTCCGAGCAAATAAAACTTTAGAGCATATGTACATTTTACTCATTAAGTGCTAATCTAACACTAGAAGGGAGAAAAAAATTGTGCTTCGACATAGGTATAAATTGCATTTCGAGATTGCCCAAATGCATTTTTTTATTAAATAACTATATTTTGGTGGTATCGTGCTCACCATCTACACCGTAGGGGTCCTCCTCGCCCTTCGGGAGGGGTTTGGCAGACACTCTGAGTGTAAGCTTTTACTTGTACATAGGGGTATTATATCTTTGACTGGATAACGGTAGTACATAATGGCATAAAGAATCGAAAAAGATTTTAATCCCACCATGACCGTCACTCACTCCGTTAACCCGATAAATTTAGTATAACTTTAGATATCTCTAAGAAATTTGTTATACTGGTTTATCTGGACCCACAACAGCCTGACATTGAAATGGGCGAATTTTGGCATGGAATCTGTTCTTGTTCTTATATATACACATTTTGAAAATTCACGGATTCGGTTGGTAACCACATCCACTTTAAAAATGTCGATGCCGGATTTTCGAAAAATGGAAAAAATGGGATTATTCATAACCAATTTTGATTTCTGTATTTTGGTTTTCTGAAAAAAGGGTTCTGACTAATGTTTTCTGAAAAAAGGTGTTCCTGAATTTTTGTTTTCTGAATTTGTTGAGGGGGGGGGGGGGGGCAACAGGCAGAAATACATTCGGAGTGCATGCTAAATCCCTGCCGAGGGGCTATCCCGCCTAGAAAAACCTTTTTCTAATTGAAAAAAAAAAAACTATAATTTTTCGATGTTGCTTTGCCCGAGGCTTGAACCCAGGACCTTCGGTGTGGTAGAGCGGAACATGCTACCACCACATCAAGGTGTCCGCGTGGGCATTACCTCGCAGCACTACACTAATTTCTATTGTTGCTTGTATACCATTTTTTTACAATTGCGGTTTTTAAACCGATAGGTGGCGCATGTATTAAAATGTTTCAAAATATCGTACTTGTGGTCCGATTTGGTTCATATTTGGAACACATATTACATACAGAAATAAAAATCGCTTTATCGCGCTATGTGCCGCAAGGATCGAGATATTAAAAATACTCGTCTTTGTGGTCCGATTTGGCTCATATTTGGAATAAATATTACATACAGTCCCATAGAAGTGCTTACTTACTTACTTAATTGGCGCTTAATCGTCTAAACGGTTATGGCCGTCCAACAAGGCGCGCCAGTCGCTGCTTCGCTCCGCCAACCGGCGCCAATTGGTCACACCAATGGAGTTTAATTCGTTTTCCACCTGGTCCTTCCAACGGAGTGGGGGCCGCCCTCTCCATAGAAGTGACATTAACATAATTTGGAGTTCGAGGAGCGACAAGCATACGTGGCGCTGAGTGGAATAAAGTCTTTGGAAGGATTATGTATTGAGGACTTAGATTGTAACAAATTGTCAGGAAAGAGTCCTTGTAATAATGAGTAACTAAATAGAATGAGAAATAATAGGCAACGACCCGGACCCGTGCGCATCTTGCGCAACCAATATAAAAGTCTCTTATCAAATAACAACAAAAATCAGCTGTTCTATCAATCAATTAAAACTTACAGCTTGCGCTGCCATCTAGCGTATGCTAGCAACTGCCTGTAATAAAGTGCAAATTTTCACAATAGTGCCATAGTGCAAATAGATTTCTTTGTGTGCTCACAATCGTTTATTTTTAACAAATTATTTTAATAAAATATAGCTAAACAAAGGCACTACGACCAAAATTGCCCAAAGCTGGCTAACAGCCCGATTTTATTACCAGTGTCGGATCAACGGGAGGGAAACTGGAAGAGAGTCACAATGACAAAGTCTATAGTACGAGCATTTCGTTAATTTTCGCCGATTTTCGAATTGCTCTTCTTATTAATTTTCAATGCAAATATATTTTAAATATATTACACATCAAGAAAGAGGAATTTAAAATTAGTATCATCTTGAGAAAAAATAGTAAAAAAAAATAAAAATTGGTATAAAAAAAGAAAAAAAGAATTTAAAAATGAAATAGTTATCAAAAATTCCTTGGCAACCATTCTTTTATTCCTTCATATCGATAAGGTGAAAAAACTCAGAATATTAATTTCTGAAAATATACTTAGTCTATAGCTGGAATAAGTATGTGAATATAAGTAAACTGGAGTTAATTTCCATATATAGACATCGCCTTAAATAACCACGTCATAAATGTTTCTATACAAAATTTGAGGCGTGATATACTTCCGACGAGAATTTAGGCCGACCCTCTCCTCCAATTTGCGTCGTGTTGCTTTTAATTTTTTTCAACAAATTGTAGGGATTGGTTCACATGTTTTTACCGACTCCGAACGATATTTGCTAACGTATGTGAATTTTCACTGGTGTCCGGTACAAACGGATGCTTTTTTACGATTTCTCACATACATATTCAAATATTTCAATATTAGGATTCTATTTTTAAAAGACATGTACCACACAGTAGTAATGCACTTAATACTTTGTCTAAAAAAGTTATCGTTTTTATTTAGTTAAGGTCTAAAATGACAAAAATGTGTTCGATTTGTCCCGTGGAATGCTCCATTAGCAATTATTGTGAAGAGCGGGTGAAACATTATTACCATCACTGCCTCCGTTTAAGATGACATTAAGGACTTGCCTTTGGAATCTAAGCTCTCTTTGAACATTGGTTAACAGGTCATCCTTTTAACTCTGACAGAAACTTTACCCCGGCTTGATACATTCCGTCTTTCTCCGAATTAGTATAACAGTTTAGAAAGTATTAGAAGGTAAAACCATACTCTCCTCCCGGCGGCCATAATTGCTTTTAGATTTTTAAAAAAAATTTTCAAATCTCTGCAAAGCTCTCTGGAATGCCAAACCAAAGGAAAGTAACAGAAGTTTTAACATGTTTGACATTTTTTAGCATATTTGACATTTGATTTAAGCTGCTCCTGGACTTTCTCTTAATCTTCGGAAAAGATGACAAGTGATGCACTCTTTTTTCTATAGCAGGTATCCTTTGGTTCGTCGTTTAACGTTATTTCTCTACGGATTGAGGAGGTTTTGGCGGCTTAAACACTGTAACCGGTGGAACAGAAGTTATAGTTTCCTTGGCTTGAGACAAGGAACTAACAGATTATTTTGGAGTACAGTAGGATTCTCTTATGATGCCAATCTTTGCATCCGGAAGCACATTAACTTAACGGACAAAGCTACGTTCTTCATAAGTAGTACAAATATTCGAAGAAAACTTACTCAAGCAAAATTGGATCTTGGATTTCAGTTACTTTATACGGAAGGCATGACTTACCGCGGGAATATTTTACGCATCTTAAACCGAAGAGGCATGAAGCTACCTATCTTGCTGCCCTTCCACAACGTAGCTTAAGTTTCCCTCAATGCAGGACGAGGATGAAAGTTTGAAGACAGATTATGGCCAATATTTTCCGGTTGATTCCCACCAAAAACAGATATGCTATGGTTTATGTTTGTTTTTTTGTAATGAAAATAAAACCAAAATAAAATTTGAGAGCAGAGGGAATTTTAAAATTTTTTTAAACGTCATTTGCCTATACGCGGGTTTACCTGGTAATATTTTTACCATGGTTTAAAAAATTTCTAAACACCGTGAAGAATATTCATAAATTCTGACCGCAATGGTCAGAGCGTCGTCTGTGGAAACCATGTGGTAAGCTAAGGTTAATTGTAGGGCCTCCCTTCGTTGCACCGAGGAGATAGCTGTTCATCCAGAATATTATTGAATCCGTTCCGGAATATCTACTCTTATATGAAGAAATCTGAGTGGATGAAGTAAAAGTGCTGAAGTACCGAACAGCCATCACCTCAGTCCTTTCTTTTACATGGCGGACCACCTTACTTATCGTTTTTCTTTCTTTGAACTTTTGAATTTAACCATAAATATACCAATATAAAATATGTTTACTATAATTAATGTACATGTATATCATGTCCAGTTGGAAACCCGTCGAGAGTACTATAATAAGGTGAGCTTCACCGCAATGTATTTTTTGCATCCGCATGTCTCTAATTGTTTCCCCAATCATTATACTAACGGTGATGGGAATTCATGAGTATTACCCCCTCATTTTTCGCTGTCGCCACTTGTGCTCAAAAATCACGACCCATTTTTATACTCAGTTGAGCAGAGCTCACAGGGTATATTAAGTTTGATTGGATAACGGTTGGTTGTACATATATAAAGGAATCGAGATAGATATAGACTTCCATATATCAAAATAATCAGGATCGAAAAAAAATTTGATTGAGCCATGTCCGTCCGTCCGTCCGTCCGTCCGTCCGTTAACACGATAACTTGAGTAAATTTTGAGGTATCTTGATGAAATTTGGTATGTAGGTTCCTGAGCACTCATCTCAGATCGCTATTTAAAATGAACGATATCGGACTATAACCACGCCCACTTTTTCGATATCGAAAATTTCGAAAAACCGAAAAAGTGCGATAACTCATTACAAAAGACAGATAAAGCGACGAAACATGGTAGATGGGTTGACGTTATGACGCAAAATAGAAAATTAGTAAGATTTTGGACAATGGGCGTGGCACCGCCCACTTTTACAAGAAGGTAATTTAAAAGTTTTGCAAGCTGTAATTTGGCAGTCGTTGAAGATATCATGATGAAATTTGGCAGGAACGTTACTACTATTACTCTATATGTGCTAAATAAAAATTTGCAAAATTGGATGAAGAACACGCCCACTTTTTAAAAAAAAAATTTTTTAAATTCAAATTTTAACATAAAATTTAATATCTTTACTGTATATAAGTAAATTAAGTCAAAATTCAACTCCAGTAATAATATGATGCAACAAAATACAAAAATAAAAGAAAATTTCAAAATGGGCGTGGCTCCGCCCATTTTCATTTAGTTTGTCTAGAATACTTTTATTGCCATAAGTCGAACAAAAATTTACCAATCCTTCTCAAATTTGGTAGGAGCATAGATTCTATGACGGTAACTGTTCCCTGTGAAAATGGGCGAAATCGGTGGAAGCCACGCCCAGTTTTTATACGCAGTCCACCGTCTGTCCTTCCGCTCGGCCATTAACACAATAACTTGAGCAAAATCCGATATATCTTTACTAAACTTAGTCCACGTACTTACCTGAGCTCACTTTTTCTTGGTATAAAAAATGGGCGAAATCTGACCATAACCACGCCCACTTTATCGATATCGAAAATTACGAAAAATGAAAAAAATGCCATAATTCTATACCAAATACGAAAAAAGTGATGAAACATGGTAACTGGATTGGTTTATTGACGCAAAATATAACTTTGGAAAAAACTTTGTAAAATGGGTGTGACACCTACCATATTAAGTAGAAGAAAATGAAAAAGTTCTACAAGGCGAAATCAACAGCCCTTGGAATCTTGGCAGGAATACTGTTAGTGGTATTGCATATATAAATAAATTAGCAGTACCCGACAGATGATTTTCTGGATCACCTGGTCCACATTTTGGTCGATATCGCGAGAACGCCTTCACATATACATCTAAGGGCCACTCGCTTTTTGTTGGCAACCCTATACAATTGCAGAAGTGACAAGACAAAGTGAGATATTGGGGCATTCGGTCGACATCAGCTAACTGCATAAAACCATAGTTATTGTCATTCCACGTATTAATCTTATTTGTGAAGTAGTTTTGTATATATATATAGTTATCCTATTTGAATTGAATAAATATCGTAATTGAAAGTACGTCTTAATAATCAAGAACGTAATAGTGGCGACGAGGAAAATTTTAGACTCAAAAAGTCAGTCCTAACCTCTACAATGGATGAAACCGTAAAAAAAAAATACTCACGCAGATGAAAGAGCAACATGATCGTGATACACAGACTATGCAAGAGTTAATAAAGCAACTCATTCCACAACGAACAATCCAATCAGAGGAAAAAGGCCAGGAATTCACTATAGAAGCCCTTGCCTCCAACATCACAGAATTCTGCTTTGATCCCGAGTCTAACCAAACTTTCGACATGTGGTATGCGAGATACGAGGACTTATTCACAATCGACGCTGTAAAATTAGATGACGCAGCTAAAGTCAGGCTACTTTTGCGAAAACTCAATACAGTCGTACACAATAAGTATATAAATTATATATTGCCTAAACACCCTCGTGACTTATCATTTAAAGAAACAGTGGAAAAGCTTAAGCAGCTTTTTGGCCTTCAAACGTCACTGTTTAATATTAGGTTCAATTGTTTGCAGTTAGCGAAGCAGAATACAACCGATTTTGTTACATATGCAGGTATCGTAAACAGGCACTGCGAAAACTTTAAACTCACGGAGCTTACATTGGACCAATTTAAATGTTTAGTATTTGTAATGGGTCTAAAGTCAGAAAGTGACTTTGACATAAGAACCAAAATGCTAAGCAAATTGGATACTGATACGACCCTCACGCTCGATGGGCTATCAAGGGAGTGCCAACGCTTTATTAATTTAAAGACAGACACAAAACTAATTGAAACCCCGAAAAATGAAGCGCAAGTAAAACGTTTGCATTCTGGCAGCGCAAAAGCAAAGCAGGTACCAAAAACACCTTGCTGGTTTTGCGGCAGCATGCATTACGCGCGTGACTGCTCGTACAGTAAACATAAATGTCAACAGTGCAATGAAATTGGTCACAAGGAAGGCTACTGCCATTCAAAGAAGAGTGTGCAAAGAAAAAAACAAAAGCTCAACAATAAATCCAAAAGCTCCCGTCCGCAATCAAAGAGTATTTGTGTTGTCAACCGAATCAATACATCGCAGCGAAAATTTGTGAACGTCAGCGTAAACAACATACAGCTGACCCTACAACTCGATACCGCATCTGATATCACAATTATATCAGAACAAAATTTTAGAAAGCTAAACGCAAAAAACGCAGTCGAAGCTAAAGACACAGCCCGTAGCGCAACAGGAAAGCTACCACTAACAAAGCAATTTAGATGTAATGTTAAATTCAAACAGCAAGAATTAGAACTCACATGTTTTGTTACACCTGTCCGGGATTTGAATGTGTTAGGGCTCGACTGGATCACAGCTCTAAATCTCGAAGACATGTCCATAAATGCAATCTGCAATCAATTAACAGCAGAACCACGGGGAAGTGAAGTTACAAATATAAATAACAACATTTTACTTCTAAAACAATCTTTTCCAGAGGTCTTTGAGGAAAAGCTTGGTCTGTGCAAGTACGCAAAAGCGCAGTTGGTAGTTAAGCCAGGGCATTCTCCAATTTTCCGGCCAAAACGACCAGTGGCCTACGCTATTCAGCATCTAGTGGAGGAGGAGCTACAAAGACTACAAAATATTAATGTAATATCACCAGTTTCAAATTCTGAGTGGGCTGCGCCAATAGTCGTGACAAAAAAGTCAAATGGCAGCATACATATTTGTGCCGAATTTTCGACAGGCTTAAACGCCGCTCTCGAAGAATACCAATACCCCCTCCCGCTGCCAGAGGATATATTTGCGAAACTCGCCAATGCAACATTTTTTAGCCATATTGACCTGTCGGATGCTTTCCTTCAGATCGAAGTTGATGACAAATCAAAGGAGTTACTCACGATCAATACGCATTTGGGTTTATTTCGTTACAATCGAATGACATTCGGAATAAAGACATTCCCAGCCATCTTCCAACAGGTAATGGATAAAATGCTATCTGGCCTGAACTGTGCAGCAGCATATATAGATGATATTTTTGTGTCGGGAAAGGACCAAATTGACCATGATCGGAACTTACGGGAAGTTTTGAAAAGAATTCAAGACTATGGATTTAAAGTTAAATTTGCAAAGTGCAAATTTGCGGCGACCGAAGTTAAATACTTAGGTTATATTATATCCCAGGACGGACTCCGACCTGACCCGGAGCGTATATCAGCGATTAAGGAGATGCCAGAACCAACCAACGTAACCGAACTGCGATCTTTTCTGGGCGCTATCAATTTTTACGGGAAATTCATCAACAAAATGCGTCAGTTTAGAGGCCGTTGGACGAACTTCTAAAGGCAAACGTAACATGGAATTGGACGTCCACCCAAACCAAGTGTTTTAACAGCCTCAAGGATATCCTTACTTCAAATTTGCTATTGACACACTATGACCCAAATGAAAAGATCATCGTTGCCGCCGACGCATCTAATTACGGCCTTGGTGCATGTATTCTCCACGAATATGCTGATGGCTCGATAAGAGCAGTCTGTCACGCCTCACGTTCCCTTACACCAGCGGAAAAAGCCTACAGCCAGATCGAGAAAGAGGGGCTCGCCCTCGTTTTTGCAGTCACCAAGTTTCATAAGATGATATTCGGCAGAAAGTTCAAGCTACATACGGACCATAAGCCGTTACTCGCCATTTTTGGTAAGAAAACAGGCATTTCGGCACACCAGGCTAACCGACTACAGAGATGGGCGTTGCAGTTACTAGCATATGATTTTGAGATTAGCTTTATATCAACAAATAGCTTCGGTTATGCTGACGTTCTGTCGCGCCTCATAAATAAAAACAAAAAATCCTCAGAAGACTACATCATCGCTTCGGTAAAGTTCGAAGGCGAAATCAAAAAAATTCTGTCTGATGCAATTGACAAGCTACCAGTAACGCACAGAATGGTGAAGCACGAAACAGAAAGAGATACAACACTCAAGCGACTATCAAGTTATATCGATAACGGCTGGCCAAAGTCTACAGAAATTGGAGCGGAATTAAAACCATTCGTGGTGAGAAGCAACGAGCTTAGTATCATTGATGGTTGCATTATGTTAGGCCGTCGTGTGGTATTACCAACCGTTTTACGTAAACGGATCCTCAAACAAATTCATAAGGGGCATCCAGGAATGGAGCGAACCAAAGCAATCGCCAGAAGTTTTGTATATTGGCCGCGTATTGATTCCGATATAGAAGAGCTAATACGGAACTGCAATAGCTGTGCTTCTGCAGCCAAGATGCCAAATAAAACGTCACTACATCCATGGCCGAAACCATCACACGCTTGGGAACGCCTACATATTGACTACGCGGGACCGATAAAAAACGAATATTTTCTGGTAATTGTCGACGCGTATTCCAAATGGCCAGAGATAGTTCCAACCATTTCTATAACAACACAACAAACAATTGATATCTTGAATGAGATATTTGCACGTTTTGGAAACCCAAAGACTATAGTCTCCGATAACGGAACGCAATTTACAAGCGCGTTATTTCAACAGTTTTTAGAAGAGAATGGCATTGTCCACCTACGTTCAAGCCCTTACTACCCAATGTCGAACGGTCAAGCAGAGAGATTCGTTGACACCTTCAAACGTGCTCTAATAAAATTAAACGGAGAGGGAACTACTCATAAAATTTTACAAACGTTTTTGCAGTGTTACCGCTCATCGCCCAACAAGAACAACGAAAACAACAAAACACCTGCTGAAGTCTTACTAGGAAAAAACATACACACCACATTAGATTTGATAAAACCTAAACCGGTTTACATTAATCGCGAACTTGATCAGCAAAAAAGGCGTATGAAAAGACAATTTGACAGATCACATGGAGCGAAGGAAAGGGTGTTCCAAACTGAAGAAAAAGTATATGCTCGCGTTTACAAAAACAAAAACAAATTTGAATGGATACCAGGAAAAATAATTGAGCGGGTAGGGAATGTTATTTACAATGTTCTGCTCAACAACAAAAAGGTTATAAGAGCACACGCAAACCAGTTACGAAAGCGCCCTCATACTTCAGACTCGACGACAGCTGGGGAAGAAAATGAAAACAACACATTTATTGATGCGTTCGATCTATATGAAGATACACAAACTCAAAGGAATTTAGTATCAAACGAGACAGACTCGAATACGGCATCATCGCAAAAAAGACCATCACCCACACTGAAAGAACGACTTCAGCGTTTACGTCGCCCAGTGGAACGATTCGTTCCTGGGTAAAGTATCCAACCAAAAAGGGGAGGTGTTGGCAACCCTATACAATTGCAGAAGTGACAAGACAAAGTGAGATATTGGGGCATTCGGTCGACATCAGCTAACTGCATAAAACCATAGTTATTGTCATTCCACGTATTAATCTTATTTGTGAAGTAGTTTTGTATATATATGTAGTTATCCTATTTGAATTGAATAAATATCGTAATTGAAAGTACGTCTTAATAATCAAGAACGTAATACTTTTAAAACCCTCATTAATACCTTTAATTTGATATCCATATCGTACAAAAACATACCAGAGTCACCCCTGTCCCACCCTAATGGCGATATCTCGAAAAGGCGTCCACCTATAGACCTAATGCCCCCTCCCTCTTAAAATGCTCAGTAACACCTTTCGTTTGATACCCATATCGTACAAACATTCTAGAGTCACCCCTGGCCCACCCTAATGGCGATATCTCGAAAAGGCGTCCACCTATAGACCTAGTGTCCACTCCCTCTTAAAATGCTCAGTAACACCCTTCGTTTGATACCCATATCGTACAAACATTCTAGAGTCACCCCTGGCCCACCCTAATGGCGATATCTCGAAAAGGCGTCCACCTATAGACCTAATGTCCACTCCCTCTTAAAATGCTCAGTAACACCTTTCGTTTGATACCCATATCGTACAAACATTCTAGAGTCACCCCTGTCCCACCCTAATGGCGATATCTCGAAAAGGCGTCCACCTATAGACCTAATGCCCACCCCTCTTAAAATGCTCAGTAACACCTTTCGTTTGATACCCATATCGTACAAACATTCTAGAGTCACACCTGGCCCACCCTAATGGCGATATCTCGAAAAGGCGTCCACCTATAGAACTAAGGATTACTCCCTTTTAAAATACTCATTACCACCTTTCATTTGATACCCATATCGTACAAACACATTCTAGAGTCACCCTGGCCCACCCTAATGGCGATATCTCGAAAAGGCGTCCACCTATAGACCTAATGCCCACTCCCTCTTAAAATGCTCAGTAACACCTTTCGTTTGATACCCATACCGTACAAACATTCTAGAGTCACCCTTGGTCCAGCTTTATGGCGATATCTCGAAAAGGCGTCCACCTATAGAACTAAGGATTACTCCCTTTTAAAATACTCATTACCACCTTTCATTTGATACCCATATCGTACAAACACATTCTAGAGTCACCCTGGCCCACCCTAATGGCGATATCTCGAAAAGGCGTCCACCTATAGACCTAATGCCCACTCCCTCTTAAAATGCTCAGTAACACCTTTCGTTTGATACCCATATCGTACAAAGATTCTAGAGTCACCCTTGGTCCAGCTTTATGGCGATATCTCGAAAAGGCGTCCACCTATAGAACTAAGGATTACTCCCTTTTAAAATACTCCTTACCACCTTTCATTTGATACCCATATCGTACAAACACATTCTAGAGTCACCCCTGGCCCACCCTAATGGCGATATCTCGAAAAGGCGTCCACCTATAGACCTAATGCGCACTCCCTCTTAAAATGCTCAGTAACACCTTTCGTTTGATACCCATATCGTACAAACATTCTAGAGTCACCCCTGGCCCACCCTAATGGCGATATCTCGAAAGGGCGTCCACCTATAGACCTAATGCCCACTCCCTCTTAAAATGCTCAGTAACACCTTTCGTTTGATGCACATATCGTACAAACACATTCTAGAGTCACCCCTGGCCCACCCTAATGACGATATCTCGAAAAGGCGTTCACCTATAGACCTCATGCCCACTCCCTCTTAAAATGCTCAGTAACACCTTTCGTTTGATACCCATACCGTACAAACATTCTAGAGTCACCCCAGGCCCACCCTAATGGCGATATCTCGAAAAGGCGTCCACCTATAGACCTAATGCCCACTCCCTCTTAAAATGCTCAGTAACACCTTTCATTTGATTCCCATATCGTACAAACACATTCTAGAGACACCCCTGGTCCACCTTTATGGCGATATCTCGAAACGGCGTCCACCTGTGGAACTAAGGATCACTCCTTTTCAAAATACTCATTAACAGCTTTCATTTGATACCCATATCGTACAAACATATTATAGAATCACCCCTGGTCCACCTTAATGGGGACATCTCGAAAAGGCGTCCACCGATAGACCTAAGGCCCACTCCCTCTTAAAATGCTCAGTAACACCTTTCATTTGATACCCATATCGTACAAACAAATTCTAGAGTCAGCCCTGGTCTACCTTTATGGCGATATCCCTAAATGGCGTTCATCCATAGAACTATGGCCTACTCTCTCTTAAAATACTCTTTAATACCTTTCATTTGATACACATGTTATACAACCACATTCCAGGGTTACCCCAGATTGATTTTCCTTATTTTGTTTCCATAGCTCTCAACTGAGTATGTTATGTTCGGTTACACCCGAACTTAGCTTTCCTTACTTGTTTTACAAAGAAATTTCCTAAAATCAAGTTTGTTTTATTCCCACGCCAAGAGCCCTTTTAGGTCTTTTTTACGTTTATTTATTAAAACCGGGCTGAAAGAAGTCGGACCAATCACCCTAATATTTATGTAGCAGCAGCGAGAAGTCAAAAATGTTTGCTCATAGCCACAGAGACAACAAGACGGCCAAAACAAAGTGGAACCAATGGAGGTGGAGGATGACGTTGATTGTTGAGGCGAAAATTCTTCGGCTGATTTTAAACAGGCAGATTACAAGCACTGATTTGCACCAGAGTATTTCGACATCATCAGTTTGTGAGAGTGCGTCGTCCCGAATAGTATAACGAAAAATAAAATTATTCAAAAGTGACGAAGTTGCGGCAAACTGTAAGAAAGTGAAAACAGGCACTATAAATATATCCATGTAGATATATGTAAGAACATACATACTTATATAGATTACAACATACTCACACTTTAAAATAAAATTATATTAACATATCGGCTGTCCCATATATATGGAATAAGCTGTAAAATCACCTACGACTAAATTGTGTAATTGATTAAGTGGAAAGTTCAAAAAGCTCCAAAAGGAAAATGGCTGAAGTACCGGAAGCTATTAAAAAGTGTGCTGCCATGTTGAAGGGCACTAAAAGCGAGACTGAAAAGTTCGCTGCCCTTTTCATGGTGACAAAACTGGTAAAAGGAAAAGATTGCACACCAGCAGCTAAAAAACTACTTTTTGAAGCCATTGGTTTTAATTTTCTTAAAAAGCTATTAAGTGGTAAAAATTTACCCGATGATTGCCCCCCTTTGGTGTACAAGAGTGTTGCACTCTCAATACTTACATGCTTTTGTCAAGAAGAAGAATTGGCTACACACAAGGATATGATCGAATCAATACCCACGCTACTTGATATCGTCGAAACTGCTGATGATGATGATTACGATGATAATTTAATTGTGGTTAGCGAATCGTACAGTTGCCTAAAAAGCATCGCCACTTATGAGCCTGGTCAGCAAGCACTTCTTTCTATTGGTGCTATACCCAAAATGTCTCAAATATATTCAGCACAAAGTTTCCAAACCGATGAAGCACTGCATTTGATCGTATTGTTGGTGAGTAAGTTTGGCAGCGCTTCATGGACCGATGATCCAAAACCTTTCCATGCACTAGTTCAACGTATAGCACTTGATATGGAAACCGAAAACAGTGACCGCAAATACGAACTGTGCAGCATACTTTCGTCCATACTGATCACTTGCCGGCGTGAAATAATTATAAACTCACTAGAAGGTGAAATTTGGCCGGAAAGTATTTTTAAAGCAGTTGGCGACATACTTAAAGCTAAAACCGGGCCAAAACAGCGAGAACCAACATTACATCTCATTTCGACTACTTTACAGGTTCTGGGAATTCAATGGGCTTTTATGGATGATCAAAAGACTGTTTTTCTCTCGGTTCTTCAATTGGCTGCAGTTGAGGTGCGAATGCAAATGGACGAGAAAAAGCTAGAAACTACATTTAAGCGCGCTGACCTCATTACTTGTTGCTTTTCTATACTTGAGGTATGCATTGAATACATGGCCAAGGATCAGATAGACTTGGAGCCTAAAGAAAAGCAGACCACCTATTCTGCGCTTAAGGGTGCGTTTAATCAGATACTTGCAGTGTTGACACGCATTTCACAGGACAAGATCAAGGACAATGGAAGTGCACGCGACAAATCCTTTATCTGTGCTATGGTGCGCATTCTATCAGCATGGTTAGCACAAGAAACAACTGCCATGCGTCCAGGCATATACAAAATCCTCCCATTCATGTTCAAAGTTGCCAACGAGTCATTCCATGATCTGAAATCATGGCGCAACGGATCACGAGAAGGTGAACAACCAGTTGATGTACTGCGTGTCATGTTACCCGCCCTTTGTCATTTAGCTGTAGAAGATGATGCACGCAAGATACTCTTTTCCACCAAGCAAGATGAAGTTTTGCTGGAACAAATGGAGTTCTACTTTAGTATTGCGCACTACAAACGCCCACCAATACCCCGTGCCGAACGTCTAAAGCGTATGAATGAACCAGATCCAATACCAACACCCAAACAATTGGAGGAGATGAAAGATGCACGTGCAGCCATTGTTTCGCTCTGTAATATTTTAATGAACTTAACTGTGCTAGAACCGAAGTTAGCCGAAGACGGGCCTCTCTTTGCAAGCGTGCTTAAGTTTGTAGTAGACAATCTGCCAGAACTGAAAGATATACCCGATAATCTTGTCATGCATGGAAACCTTGCTGTACTTGGCCTTCTATTACTCAAGCAGCAATCGAAACGCGTCAAGCAAAACGACTTCTCCTTCTGCCGTTATATTCAAGCCACTATTCGCTTCCTCTGGGATGCCTACAACATCGATGAATCAAATGATCCCACGGCATTAGTTGTGTCTATAGCTTATAAGGAACATTGGATGGAAATTTCAGAATTGTGGTTCCTCGGCATGCAGACAATTAGCGGGGTATTGGCTCTAGTACCTTGGCTTTCCGAGTTCGCTATTGAATCTGGTTGGGCTGAGGGTATTATTCAAACTTTGAAAAAGGTCAAAATCGGAACACTACCTCCCAATGTAAAGTCTGCATATGAAGATTTTCTTTCACAATTAGTTGAAGTGAACTCATCGGTTGTGTCTGTTTTGAAGAAGGCCGACGCTCTACGTGTTTGCCGTAATCACCGAATGATGGACTTGGGTAAGAAACTTTTCGGAGATTAAATACAATGAATGACAGAACGAGCGTATACGATACAAAGAAGCATATTAGTGTACAAGCAAAAGGAAAAATTCAGATACCAAAACTTGTTAAGTGTGTTTAAGGAAAAAAAGAATGTTTTCTTTTGATGGTGATTCATTCACCTAATATAATAAAAACCTATTTTGTATTGTTAAATTTTGTATTGCATAAATTGAATTTGTATTCAATGATTTTATATACATATGTATATGAGTAATAACTTAAGCAAAAAACATGGCGGAACGATACAAGGTGGCAGCATGGGACAGCTGATTATAACCTTTTTTTATTTGATTTGATACATAAACTTCCGGCGCAGTACGATTTTGACATTTGTCCATCGAATTTACAAAAACAAAATACATGGAATTTTTATTTATGTTTGTAGGTATGTCACGATGCTGCCACCTTGTATCGTTCCGTCATGGCAAAAAATATGACTTCGTAAGGAAAATAAGAGAGACAAGAGAAGAGAAAACAAGTAAACAAATGTTTGATGAAAATTTATTGCCAGACAGCTGTTTCTCAAGTTTATATGTATGAATATTTTCTTTAAATAAAAAGTGCTAATATTTAGCTTTACGGTTATACCGATATGCGTACATCATTTGTTTTTGAAAAAGAGCGCAGATAATATTGGATGCGAAATAAAT
Organism: Eurosta solidaginis; assembly: GCF_040869045.1. Classification (NCBI taxonomy): domain Eukaryota; kingdom Metazoa; phylum Arthropoda; class Insecta; order Diptera; family Tephritidae; genus Eurosta; species Eurosta solidaginis. The sequence continues at coordinate 115,813,155 of NC_090319.1, read as the reverse complement.
GTGGGAGTGGATTTGTACCCACATACATATTATGAACATGAATATTAGAAATGCTAATTTTTGCGATCACGATATTTAAGTAAACAAATTTTATATCTACTTTCACTACATTTGTATATGCAGATATGGCCTTTTAAAAGTGGTATAACTCCGTTGTTATTGGCTATAACAATTTCAAATTTTTACTGAAGGTGTATTTTAAAATGCTATAGCAAAATCTACGAAAAACGGGGTTTCAAAAATCTGATAGTTAGGGTCATTGTGAATTATGCTAACGTTATATAGCTTGCAAAATTATACAAATTTTTTCTAAAAATTTATGGACAAACAAAATATTTGGTTGCTTAAAAAAAATTTAAAGAACATTTTTTATTCAATATAACAAATCTCAATCATTTCGGTAGTTACATGAGAAGGAAGTTTACAATTTAAGAGAAAATTGTGACATCCTTTTGGATAAGTCACTGGGATAGATAGTCCATAAATTATATGATTTAAAATATGCAGTTTACCTTGACATGGAGAATTTGCATTGGTTGTGATCGAGGGCAATAGGGCCACTTGGGAATGATACTGTCCAAGAAATAAACAATCAGATTTTATATAAAATTACTGTCCATATAAAAAACTACAAATCTATCGACACCGTACCTAATGTCGAAGAAGCAGTCCATTAATTGCGGTTACGCTTGTATGCTGTGCGTGAAGAAAACTGCAGGCCTCCCAGAACTGCAGAATTGGGTGTATCCTTATGGCTCTAGAACACCATCTAGGCAGTGAGATGAGAATACTCCCCATAAATGAGAGAAATGAAATCCTGAGAAAACAAAGTCTGTTGGATACCCAGAAATATGGGTATCGCAACAGACATCTGATTGATTCCAAGGAACTAAGGAAGTCATCTTTGAAGCACTATGAAGAAATCCGGCTTTTGAGAAGAAATGAAGAAAAGGAGCATAAAAAGGCCCTCACAGACGTCCACAAAAAGTCGTTGGCCTACTATGTCAACAATTTCCCGGCGAGCCCGTTCTCAAAGAAAAATACCCTGGGCTCGTAGTTGAGGAAGGCAACCTCTCAAGACAGACACGCTTCACTCTAGCTTAACTTCGATCTGGATATTTTAATGGGTGATTCTTTTATTATCCAAAATTAACCCCGACAAACCCAATGTATGTCCTGCCAGTGAACTATTTCGATTAATAAAATAGAAGCGCTGAGGTGTAGCGTTAGAATGATATTCATTTTTATTGAAGAAATTCTTCCCTATTTATACAAAAGTTCTCAACCTACACATACGTACTTACATTAATGCTTACATACTACAATGTACATAGTTTCATAATAAATAATGTTTAGTCCGCATAATGTGTAGTGACCTACATATCGTTAATGTGATTCATACATAAAATGGTTTATCGATATATTGAATGGTTTGGTAAATGAAAATGAACCCAAGTTGTTATATGAGTCAGTAAAAATGCATTGGCGTAGAAGGGAATACTGCATCATGCTACAATATCCGCCTCAGAAAAAGGGTCGTATATAATTGAAAGCAATTTTATATGACTATTGAAGAGACCACCGTGGTGTGATGGTAGCGTGCTTCGCCTACCACACCGGATGCCCTGGGTTCAAACCCCGAGCAAAGCAAAATCAAAAATTTTAGAAATAAGGTTTTTCAATTAGAAGAAAATTTTTCTAAGCGGGTCGCCCCTCGGCAGTGTTTGGCAAGCGCTCCGGGTGTATTTCTGCCATGAAAAGCTCTCAGTGAAAACTCATCTACCTTGCAGATGCCGTTCGGAGTCGGCATAAAATCATGTAGGTCCCGTCCGGCCTATTTGTAGGGAAAATAAAGAGGAGCACGAGGCAAATTGGAAGAGAAGCTCGGCCTTAGATCCCGTCGGAGGTTATCGCGCCTTACATTTATTTTTTTTTCTTATTTTTTTTTTATTGAAGAGAACACTTGTGGTTTGTTTGAGTTTATAAGATTTTAATTGTTTTTTTTTTCTATTGTAATTTATTGCATTGAAGAGTTTGTTTACCTAGTCTTATATCTGTTTGCCTTTGCTTTACATGTGTGATTTTGTGCTGACATTTTTCAATATAACATGTTGTTGTATTTTTTTTTCTTTTGCTCATGTGCACACTTTGTATATGCTTTTAAGTGAGGAACGTATATAATTTGAGCCTTTAACTACATACGGTCATCTTATTGTCATAAAAGTGTGCCATGCTGTTTCATTTTACTTTTAATGATTCAGTCAACTTGCTTGGTGTTACCAAATTTTACATTCTGTTTTCTTTTTTTCACATTCAATTGTAATTTATGTCATAGTGGTAACTTGATGCTATAAGTAATGAATTGGTTGCTTATGTGTTCTTTGCTTTGCGAAGTACAAATTATGCTGATGCTCGTTTTTTTTTGTATGTTTACATATTGAGTTAACATTTCTTTATTGTTTTTTTTATGTTTGTTGCTTATTGTGAGTAACGTGGAATGCTTATTGTTTTTATATTTAGAAGATTTTTGATTAACGTATTTTGGTTATTATGGAAGGTTTAAATTATTTCCTTATCTTTATTAGAACCAATAGTTCATTTAGTAAATTATGCAAAGCTATCGAAATATTTCTATGTATATAAGTTAAGATAAAAAATTTCTTTGAAATAGTATTTCTAACAAAGAATATAGGTAAAAAATGGTTTATATTTCTTTTCCTTTTCATTATTATTCTTACTTAACAATTTTTTAATAGTTTTTTCTTGTTTTTCAACGTGCTTAATATGAAATTTGTAACTAACTGCATAGACAATTGGAGAGCTGTAATTGATGGAAGAGCCGTGTGGTTAAGTATTAGAAGTTGCAGTTCAGCTAGTGAGCAGAAGGGAGGTACAGTGGATGCAAAAAATTGTCATATCGTTATATTTTTTGTTTTCTTCGTATTTTCCAGCAATATATTTTTGGCCTTTTTCGTCATGCGATTTCTGCGGCGGCCACCAAGACAGAATCGTCATGACTTTTACGAAGAATTTATTTTTATTTTTAAGGGGATTGTCACATGCACAACCTCTTTGGTTAGTGCAATTATTTGACCTTAGAGAATTTGGGTACCTATTTTTATTTTAAATTTGCCAACTACAGTAAGCATTCTATTATTTATCACCAATTTGTCCTTCAGGACAACTGTGTTTTTCCTTATAAATTTCAATTCCTGGATTGCCGGCATTTCTTGTATGCCTGGTCGAATATTGTCCTAAGTCAATAACTTCCTCAACAATCTGGAAATTTTTCTACGCTACCATTTTTCTATCATAAAAAGAAAATGACCGCGACTAGTCTTTTGTTGCAAATTTATATAGCGCTTTAATATATACATATATATAGATTCTCGTTGTGACTTTTTCTTCATTTTTGCTGTTGTTGGTAATATTATTATTTTATTTTTTAATTTTGCATATTTCCACCAACACGGAGTATCTTTTCAAATATAATTTGAAAGAATTGTTATTTTTGGTATACATTTTCTATCGTGATAGTCTTTGTGGTTGGTATTTCCATGTGAACTACTGTGTATTTTTGCTATTGCTTCCTGATTATCTTTATCTTTAAAGATATCAGAAGCATTCAAAGAAATTATGCAAATTCTCTATTTGCTATTGAATTTAGGCAGGGCTCTCGAAGCTGCAAATGTCTGTGGTTTTTGTGTCCACTTGGGCTTGTGGCTCATATTTTATTAATTTGTTGTCAACTTTTTCCTCTCCAGAGGTGTCTTTGCCGAATTCATAGCCGGCTATCGCTATCGGGGGAAAAATTTTATAATTTAAGCTTTAATTTTAATCTTTATTCAAACATTCCATTTTACTCTTGACCTTTATTAGTTTTTAATAAATTTACCTTATTTATTTAATAGGTATTTTAACAATTTATTTCTAAAATTGTAATTTTTGTTTTACTTTAGTATTTTTTCATTTCTAATTTAGATATTTAACATTTTTCCTTAAAAAAAATTCTAATTTTATTTTTTTCAAATTAATAGTTAAGTACACTTTTATTTTCTTTTGTTTAATTAATTTTACGAAATAATTAAAATTTAATTCCTATGCTATTTCCCTTTTTCTATGCCATTTTGGGCTTAAAAAAATGTTCTGTTTTGGGAAAGCATCAGTTAACGTATCAAAAAAAATTTTTCAAATTTGAATGTGGACTACCTACACATTCCAATTTACTAACTTAAATTTTGAATTTTAATTCTTTACATTTTAGAAATGTAGTTTTTTTTCAATTAACCTAGTCCTAGTTTTTTGAAAAAAAAAAAATGCCTAAGCAAGAACTTTCGTTTTTGCTAATGGTTTAGCGTCCATAAAGGCCGCTCAATTGATTCTATACTTAAATATATACTTATGTAATGCCGCTTTCCGCCAATCATGATGCCAGTCTAAATCGTAGTGCAAAGTTGTATACCGTCAGTCGAGTTGAAATATTATTCCACTTCTTCTATGCGCATCCAACTGCATCCAAATTGGTATGTCGCCAGTTTGGTTGAAATGTTATTCCATTTCTTCTATGCGCATTCAGCTGCGTCCAGTTGATATGTTTTAAAAAACGTAATATCCGTTTATGCTCCTCGTCCAAGTAAAATATTCGCCAGTGTTCCTCATCCAGTATTCGCCAGTGCTCTTGAGTTGTGTTAAAAAATATTTTGCTAGGACTTTTTTTGTTAGTCCTCTTTGACACTAATGTATGTCCATTAACTTTTGACTAATATATTTAATTTAATATTTTAACATTTGACTAAAAACTTGGCAGGATCTCTGTTCAGCAAGATCTAGCGAATTTTGCTTATGAGCAAATTTTCAGCTAACTGAAGATCAGGCTGGCAGGATCTTCCTCCAGCTAGATCTTTAGCAGTTTTGCCAATTTTGATCTAGACTGGCATGATCGCCATGAACTATTTCGATTATTAAAATAGAAGCGCTGAGGTTTAGCGTCAGAATGATATTCATTTTTATTGAAGAAATTCTTTCCTATTTATACAAAAGTTCTTAACCTACACATATGTACGTACTTACATTAATGTTTACATACTACAATGTACATAGTTTCATAATAAATAATGGTTAGTCAACATAATGTGTAGTAACCTACATATCGTTAATGTGATTCATACATAAGTTGGTTGATCGATATATTGAATGGTTTGGTAAATGCAAATGAACTCAAGTGGTTATATGAGTCAGTAAAAAAGCATTGACGTAGAAGGGCATACTGCATCATGCTACTCTAGTAACGTGTCCCCACAGCCATCTTTTCAATTATCGTATCTCTTTGTTGAAACAGCAAGCTTTCTTTGACTCCTATTAGATGATTTTGTTGCCAGTTTATGAGTGGAAGCACCTACTTGATGGGGCGAAGCTACAACATAACAACAACAACGCAGCCCATTATCCACAGGAATTTTTAGACTCACTGAATTTTTCTGGACACAAATTGATATTCAAATCGGAATGCGACAAGTCTGCTTATTAATGAACTAAAAACAATTTAATTGTAGCGACCGTTATTAACGGTCCAGCAGCTGGCCAACTAGCTCATGTTACGATGATATAAAGAACATCAACTGAGCCGCCAATCCCGTTTAAACGGCTTCAATTTCCGGAGAAAATATATTTTGCGTTGACTATTAAAAATTCCCAAAGCAAAATCTTCGAAATAGTAGGGATCGACGTAAGAAAGAAATGTTTCACTCATGTCCAACTGTATATGGGCAATTTGGATCTGCTGATAATCAATTTATTTTGGTTCCACAAAATATAGCAACATCTAATATCGTGTACAAACAAGCTCTAACCCAATAAATTTAATGATATATCATTTGTAGATAAGTATTTAGTATGTATGGGCTTCTCTTACGAAGCAAGGAAAAAGGGGAATACTTCAATCCCTTCAGTAGAAATTGTAGTAGAAAAGTACTTTGAGTAGTATATTAGTAGTGATAGTAAGTTTTGGAAATAGCAGTAGGTATTCGGGAAATTATTGATTATTAACTAAATATTTCGAGAAATGATTTTTTTTATATAATTGCTTCAAATAAACGTTTTCATACATTTAAGAAAGCAACAAGGGCAACCCCGCTTAATTCGTACAAATAATATTGGTAAATTCTTTGTAGTTCTATAAATAGAACAAAAGCAAAAACAATACCAGTTTGTTTGAAACCGTCTTACCAACAAGCATAACTTTAACGCATGATTATATACAAAGTATGTACTGTGCAAAAAGAATAAAATATGCAAGGAAGGCAATTGGGATAAAGTTTACAACAACTAAGGCATGACGTGGCTGAATGCGTTTGTAACACTTCAACCATCGTAGGAGTTCGGGTTCAAATCCCACTCCCGGGAGAAAAGGCTTTGAAGAGATTTACAAGGTATCATCGGAACAGCTGTCGCCTTGTCCGTCCTAATCTCACGTTGTTTATATTTTTCCCAAATGATTAAATATGATATATTTTTAGTTATGTTGCGCTGCGGATTTTCGTCTAACCTTAGACTTTGAACTTGACAGCAGGGTCCAATGTACAGCTTAGTCGCCGTCCTTCTACACAGAGTTTGTTGACTGTAAGCTCCGAGCTAATCGTTTCTTAATACTTGACATACTAAGCTATCTTAATATTCTTCCAGTTCATTGTCGTGAAAAATAAACAAACTTGGGAAATGTTTAGATTTAGTTACCAAAGCATGCCATACCATGTTGCTAAGTTGAATGCAACGAACACTGCCCGATTATTCCAAATATATACGCAAATACCAGAAATACTTAAATGGAATATTGGAACATACGGATTGAATAAGTTAATACGTTCAATGAGTACAACATTTCGTTATAACATCTTCTGATAAAGGTTTTGACTTTTAACAATCGATTCCCTTATAATTTTGGTTTAATGGTGAGAAATAGATTCGTGTAAAATATGCCTAAAAGGGCAGAACTACATACATTATTCAAAAAGTTCTTCTGTAAGCGTAAACCGGTGTTAAGTTTTACGGTCGTCTTAGGTTAACTGAAACCGATATCAATATTGTCGCGGCCCTATTCCATATGAATGTACCCTTCATAAAATCTCGTTTGTGCAGCCATATTTAACACGGTATCGACATCGTAAGAAACCGCTCAAGAAAATTGTATTATATTTCTCTTGTAAGTCAAAAGTAAAGTAGTTTTACTTGAAAATATGTATTTTCCTAATAATTTTTCACATTTCTTGTACCCTTGATACTTCAAGGCCTAAATTTATGGTGGCAACACTCATCTCGGAAGCAGTTTTATAAAGGAAATGAATAATAAAATAGGAAATCCATATTTTGGAAATAATAATTTTCAAGTTTGGCTAACCGCGTTTTTTGTGATCTGGATATCGCACTTTATCATGAAGTCAAAAAAATATAACTTCGGAATTATGCACTGCACTACTTTACGGGAAATTACAATTTTTCGATCCCATTTCTCATATTACAATTGTCAAATATTTTGTATACCGAGCAAATCTCTTGTGATTGAATCATGTCTGAATAGCCGTATATCGCAAACTCTACAAAAAAGTAAAAAAAAAAAAACACTCGCACCCACTTAAGTTTCTCCAACCACAATTTGTTACACTTCCAAATGAACAATATCTGAATTTCACTTATATCAGCAAAAAGGAATGTAGTTATATACATAGGCAATATATGTACCTATAACCATAGCATCAACGGCATAAATATTTTTCAAATAAATATGATATTTTTGTTGTTTTAGTAAATTTCAGCATATGTACTACTTAATATTATTCATTTATTTATTTCTCCAAATATAAGTTTGGCTGAAATTTCATCAGACTCGTTGTGCTAACACATGCGTATTTTGGATTTTTCACAAATACGAATTTTGGAATTTGGATTTTTTATATGTAAGAATATTGAAAACCTAGCTTTAATTTTTGTTTGGGCATTTACGGTACAATACAACCTGCACACAAAGACAACCTACCCCAAAAAATTTGAGGGGGTATGCAGACTATCAATGCTTAGCATTACGGGAGCCCTGAAAACAAGCCTACAGCTGCATTGTATGCCATTCTGAACATTCCACCTGTAGACCTGGTAGCAAAGAACATAGCGTTAACAACTGCAACCAGTCTCGGTGCCTCGGGACAGCTTGAGCGCCGACCATACGGCCATAGTAGTATAGCGTCATCAATCACAAGACGAACAGACTACCTGATTTCCTATCTGCGCTTCGAGGGCGATCTTAAGGCCACAATAGAGGTGGACGGTTGGCGCACGGGTGCTCAAATGGCGCACGAGGCGATACATGTGTACACAGATGGTTCCAAAGTAGTGGAAGTAGTAGGGTCTGCGGTATACTGTGCTGATCCATGGCGTTTTCCAAGCGGAAATAGTAGTCAAGCAGCAATTAAGGCAACAATCTCGCATACCACAGCATCTAAATGCGTGTTATAGTGTAAGCAGTCCCAGGAGAGAATCGGGAGAGGGAGAAGCATACATCTATATTGGGTCCCAGGGCATATGTGAATGAAAAAGCGGATGAATTAACTAAAAAGGGCGCATCCCTTGAAGCTTGCTCCGTAGACGTCCCAATTAGACTGGGCGAAATTAAGCGAAGGCGAGAGGTGCACATGATCGACCAAGCAGGAAAGGCGTGGGTTCAAGCGCGGGGCTGTAAAGCGTCGAAGATTATGTGCAGGTCTTACAACCTTAGAATAACAAAGTTGCTTCTATCATTAAAAAGAGGGGACTGTAGACTCATAACGGGTATTCTGACTGGACACTGCCTTCTGGCATCATATGCCTTTAAATTATTCTTGGTCAGTGATAGCACATTTAGGAAGTGCGGGCTGGAGGAGGAAACGATCGGAGCACGTTCTGTGCTCTTGCCCTGCGCTTGCCAGGCTAAAAATCCAGCTATTAGGAGTGATACAGCTGTCAGATCTAGAAGCAGCAAGTGGCTTAAATCCTAGGAAGCTTCTAGTATTTGCCAAGAGGACGGAGTTATTTTATAACATAGGTCCTGGTTTTTGATAGGGTTTTTCAGTTTGGTCGTTAAAACAAATTTCTGGTAACACTACGGACTCAATCAGTCTATGTGAGGTCCTCATGGACCGGCCAGTTCGACCTAACCTAACCTAACCTACGGCAAAATGCCAATGCACTAAATATTTTGTAAGTGCCTAGAATAGTAGCTGGATAATAATTATCTTAAATTGTATTAAATCCAAACCTCCTAATATACTCTTTTTTAATTAACGTCCATGACGTTAAAAAGGTCGTATTGATCTAAATAAATGAAAAATAAATACAAATTAACACCCAATTGAGCAAAAAGAGTAAACAAGTCACTGAGATAAGGAAAATAAGCCTAAGTATATACAGGGTAGTAACGAATAACTGTTACACCTTTTTAAAGCGCCATCTTGCCAATAGTAGCAAGCGTAAAGCGCGGTATCCAGATCACAAGAAAACATTTAAGAAATTTTTAATTTTTCTCTTGTAAGCCGAACTTGACAATTTTTTATTTGAAAATGTGTGTTTTCCCATTTTATTATTGGTATTCTTCTTAAAATTGCTTGCGAGCAGAGTGATGCAAGCCTAAATTAAAGCCTGGGGGTATTTCCTGAGCATTTCGTGGACCCCTGAAGAAATCCTTGTACGTTTCAATTGATGCACACAGACCGCATCTTAAATGAAATTTTGTAAACAATGTCAATAATTAAGCAATTCTCTCTTATTGTCCTATGAAGTATTTTTTAAATACGGCGCTTGTGAACAATACATTGAGTTATGTGTTATATTGAAATATATCCATAATAGCCCTCAGTGAAAAGCAATAAAAAATTTGTTAATTTATGCAACCGCTAATCTTTTTGTTGCTACTAATAATTTTTTCTTTTTTTGCATTGGGTTACTAAAATTATTTGAAATTTTTAAAATTAATAATTTGTTTGACAATAAATTGGTATACATAGGCTGCTGAACTGTATTTTTTTTTTATAAAAATGTTATATTAAAAACAACAACAAAGCACACATGACAGGTTTAAAATCAATACACGTACATTGCATACGACAGCTTGTGAATTGCCTAAATAATAATAAGGGAAAACACACATTTTAAAATAAAACAGCTTTAACTTTGGCTTACAAGGGGAAAATAAATATAGTTTAAAAAAACTAAAAAACACTTTTAAATAATATCGAACTAATAAGTTAAAACAAGTTTTCAAAATAAGTTTAAAACAACAATGAACGAAAAATACTATGTGGCACGGTTGCCACTTTGGTCCATTTGGACCAAACATGTCCCTTTCCGACCCCCTTTGGTCCGTTGGTCTATTTTTTTCAATTTTGGTCCTTTTTAGGCTGTAACCAATATTTCGGTACTTTTGATTGTTTTTCACTGAGGTAAAAATGTACAATACTGCCCACAAGATTTTCCACAACTTCACTTACCCTTATATAATTTACAATTTACCCCATGGATAGCTTACCAAAAAAATTAGTAAACAAGTAAAGGAGTCTAAGTTCGGGTGTAACCGAACATTACATACTCAGCTGAGAGCTATGGAGACAAAACAAGGGAAAATCACCATATAGGAAAACGAACCTAGGGTAACCCTGGAATGTGTTTGTATGACATGTGTATCACATGGAAGGTATTAAAGAGTATTTTAAGAGGGAGTAGGCCATAGTTCTATAGGTGGACGCCATTTAGGGATATCGCCATAAGGGCGGACCAGGGGTGACTCTAGGATTTGTTTGTACGATATGGGTATCAAATGAAAGGTGTTAATGAGTATTTTAAAAGGGAGTGGGCCTTAGTTCTATAGGTGGAGGCCTTTTCGAGTTATCGTTATAAAGGTGGACCAGGGATGACTCTAGGATGCGTTTGTGCAATATGAGTATGAAATTAAAGGTATTAATGGGGGTTTTAAAAGGGAGTGGTGGAAGTTGTATATGTGAAGACCTTTTCGAGATATCGACCAAAATGAGGACCAGGGTGACCCAGAACATCATCTGTCGTGTACCGCTAATTTATTTATATATCTAATACCACGAAAAGTATTCCTGCCAAGATTCTAAGGGCTTTTGATTTCGCCCTGCAGAACTTTTTCATTTTCTTCTACTTAATATGGTTGGTGTCACACCCATTTTACAAAGTTTTTTTCTAAAGTTATATTTTGCGTGAATAAACCAATCCAATTACCATGTTTCATCCCTTTTTTCGTATTTGGTATAGAATTATGGCATTTTATTCATTTTTCGTAATTTCCGATATCGAAAAAGTGGGCGTGGTCATAGTCGGATTTCGGCCATTTTTTATACCAATACAAAGTGAGTTCAGATAAGTACGTGAACTGAGTTTAGTAAAGATATATCGATTTTTGCCAAGTTATCGTGTTAACGGCCGAGCGGAAGGACAGACGGTCGACTGTGTATAAAAACTGGGCATGGCTTCAACCGATTTCGCCCTTTTTCACAGAAAACAGTTATCGTCCTAGAATCTAAGCCTCTACAAAATTTCACAAGGATTGGTAAATTTTTGTTCGACTTATGGCATTAAAGGTATCCTAGACAAATTAAGTGAGAAAGGGCGGAGCCACGCCCATTTTGAAATTTTGTTTTATTTTTGTTTTTTGTTGCACCATATCATTACTGGAGTTGAATGTTGACATAATTAACTTATATACTGTAAAGATATTAACTTGTTTGTTAAAATTTGACATTAAAAAAATGTGTTTTTTTTTTTAAGTCGGCGTGGCCGTTCTCCGATTTTGCAAATTTTTATTAGGCATACATATATTAATAGGAGTAACGTTCCTGCCAAATTTCATCATGATATCTTCTACGCTTGCGCAATAACAGCTTGCAAAGCTTTTAAATTACCTTCCTTTCAAAGTGGGCGTTACCACGCTTTATCCGTCTTTGGTAATGGATTATCGCACTTTTTCGATTTTTCGAAATTTTCGATATCGAACAAGTGGGCGTGGTTATAGTCCCTTTTAGTTCATTTTAAATAGCGATCTGAGATGAGTGCCCAGGAACCTATATACCAAATTTCATCAAGATACCTCAAAATTTACTCAAGTTATCGTGTTATCGTGTTAACGGAGGGACGGACGGACGGACGGACATGGCTCAATCAAATTTTTTTTGATACTGATGATTTTGATACATGAAGTCTATATCTATATCGATTACTTTATACCTGTACAACCAACCGTTATCCAATCAAATTTAATATACTCTGTGAGCTCTGCTCAACTGAGTATAAAAATATTCGCAAGGTAAACGAGCTACATTACTGAAACCTGCCAATGTTGTGACATTTTGACAATAAATTCCTCATTAAAAAAAGCTAGTATGACTCGCAAGATTTTCCGTAAAATTTTAAGGTTACGCCAGCAAACTTTAAAGAAAAATGCTACAATAGACGGTACATAACTTAAAACTACAAAAATACAAGTGCCACGGTTGTGACACGATATTTTGATACGTGCCGTTTTTCCAGTTCTTCTGTGTTAAAAAATGAATATTAGTTATTTTAAGACAGCAAACATTAACATGGAAATATGGGGGCACTTGCTGATCAAAATTCGCACTCACATGTCACAGACCAGTGTGCAATAAAGCAGTACCAACCTAACGATTTGAATAACATATTTTACTCAAAACCTCCTCATGGACACTTTTCCAAATCAAATTACAAAGCGAAATGTTATCATTAAAACAACATTTAATATTGCAGATTAAGTCAAGTATTTAATATAATAACAGTTTATTACTCGTGTAATTAAAGATTAAAAAAGTTACCACCTAAAATGTTATGAAAAATGTGGTTGTGGACATGCCACGGTTGTGACATTTGTAGGGTATTATGAACTATAACTTCATAACACTGATGACCAGTGAATAAAATTCAACATGAAACTTTAAAATAAACATAATTTTAACTCAATTACATAATTTAGTTCTCAGAAAATGTTTTAATATAGGGGGACTCATGAAAGCATATAAACTTATAAGGTGTAAAATTATATCCATTTACACACGCTGTTATATGAACGCACCTAGAAATACTCTTGATAAACTTGATTGTTTATCAGCCGTATTATTGCCAAACAAAAATTTTTTGATTGTTATACAAATTAAAAAATGCCAAGATTAAGTGAAAAATCAAAACTAAAACGTCTTTACTAAGATATTCTTGTAAATGACTTGCTGATGTTGGAGATTTCTGATGAAAATGCCTGCTGTAATGTCTGCAAGGTTGCATTCCTTTGATTTTACCGCGTTTACACAATGAAATGTGCCCTTAAATTTATACAAATTGTGTAAATGATTGTTCATACAAAATTTGACAGTTCATTTACGCACTAGATAAATTTATACGTTTACACACTTTATAAGGCATTTATACGGTTACATGAGTCCCCCTTATATTTCAAATTTCGAAAAGACACAAAACTGTGAGCTCACGGAGAATCACCCACTTACTGAATCTTAAAAAAAATTGGAACACCGAGCTATTGGAAAACATTTTTTTTTTAGTTTTTAGGATTGATTTTATGATAAAATTGATACATACAGTCTAGCTCTGGAGAAATCTTGTTTATAAATAAGATTTTTATGTAAATAAAACTGAACTAGTTTGGTTTGCCGCACGTGTTTTCCTCTAAGGTTTTTGTTTAAACATATATGTATTTATATAAGGCTTTTTGTTAAAACGAAATTATGTGTAACATTGTATTTTACCAAAGTAGACTAATCCGAGAAATGTAGAAGCGTAATACCTAAAAATACACTTTATTTTATATACCATATACATTTATTAACCAATATCGCGCCATCGATTTTTCGATAGGATTTGGGCTCAGGAAAAAAAGTTCCATTACGCATACCCAAAAAAATTATTTTCGAGCCTGTGAAAAAAAAATGGCGAAAGGGTAAATTTTTCGACCAAAACACTCCCCAAAACCCAAAAAATATTTTTTTTTCAAAAAACTGCTGTAAAAACGTGGGCTATAACAGTTTTTTGAAAAAAAAAAATATATTTTTTGGGTTTTGGGGAGTGTTTTGGTCGAAAAATTGACCCTTTAGCCATTTTTTTTGCAGGCTAGAAAATTATATTTTTGGGTATACGTAGTGGAACTTTTTTTCCTGAGCCCAAATCCTATCGAAAAATCGATGGCGCGATATCGGTTAATAAATCAACCCAGTGTAACATATATATTTACATATTTAGGCAATTCACAAAGTCTTTCATTTGTTTAATCAATATTTTTTGTAGATAACCGTTTAAACAACATGAAATTTAAGATTTAACAACTAATTCGACATATTTGTGAATTGCCGCATTCTTTGTAAACCAATTAAAGAATACAAAAGTTTTGTCCATTTTCTTTAGATTTGGTCCTTTTTTCGATGAATTTTGGTCCCAAATGAAAACATGGTGTGGCAACCGTGCTATGTAGTATTATTGTGAAAAACACGTCGGGCGCTCGATATACAAGAAAATGGCACAAAGCGCCCACGCTTTTTTCACAATAATACTAGTATTTTTTCGTTCATTATTGTTTTAAACTTATTGTGAAAATTATTTTTAACTTTTTAGTTTTTTGTGTTTTGTACGCGCCTTAATTACATCTATAAGTTTTGTATAGACTGGTAGGTTTAAACTTTATGTACACCTCTGAAATTGTTGCGCAGAAAATTAGTACTGCTTAATTTCAGTATGCAATATATTCAGTTGCAACTGAGATGTGTCTCTCTATTTTATCTCTACACTATTCTCCACTAAAGGGCCAATTACTGATACTTAGCATAGACTTGACTTGTCGTAAATTTGAAAACTTAGCCACGATTATACTCCACTTAGCGCATACAATCTGGCATCATAATCAGCTTTGAAATTTTTTTTTAAATAAATGTCAATTTGTATGACAAAATGTCAAAATGAAATGGAAACAAACAAATGGCATCTCAAAATGTAAACGTCACTTAGAACTTACATAGAAAATCAAAATTCAACAGACTTCTAAGTCAAGTTAAGTGTTGCTAAGTTTTGAGTAATCAGTAACATGCAATGTTCATTTAACAGAACTGTAAGTGACAGTTCTCAAGTCAAGTCAAGTCTATGCTAAGTATCAGTAATGGGCCATTAACTGTGTGTGTCCACGATTCATCGCAACCGATCAATCAGCCATACGTTATACACTATGGCCAACAGAGGTTCGCGTGTCCGCTATTAAGCACAACTCGTTTTGTAGCGATTTGTTTAATTTAACCACTGCCGCGGTTCTTCAATAAATTCCGGTGGATGGGTCTCTTTGCGCGTCTAGCCTAGAGAGTTACCAACATACAAGTGAAGCTAATATAAGCGTGTTAATAAGAAAAGTGTTTTCCTATGATGTGTGATTTTCGTCTCCTTACGGTTAATTCCGGCAAAAACAAAAAGTAATTCATTCAGTGTCGAAGGTCTGAAGGCTTTTTGAATGAATGGCTGTCTATCTCCTTGGATCCAAATCCAGTGAATAAATGCACATGGGGCTAATGGTGGATATGACGAGGACCATAAAACAACTTGCGGTGCAACTATCTAAGCAATGCTTACATAGCATATGGAACGAAATTCTGGGGCCGGATTAGGTATTCCGTGAACTGAATACTCGTCTCTTAAAAGGTCCCTTTTGGTACAATGTGATAAATGCACGGATCTAGAGAGGCATTTGGGGGAGGAGGAAGAATTTCAAGAAAAAGTTCTAATTTTTTCTGTAACCTCTATCGACTTTATCGGTGGTAATGCCTAGCGATTTTTTGAGACATCCTACTTAAATCAACCAAAAAAATCGGTAGTCTCAACCAAAAAAATTCAATTTAGCATTGCTCATCCATTCATCGGTCTATCCGTCATCATTTAGAGAAATGTATGGTTATAAATTTTAGCACACTACTAATACTACCGTAAAAAAAATTATTTCAAAATGAAATATAATTGTATGAAAATTAATACTTAACGGGATATTTCCGTCATTTATAAAGCTACAATGCTAAAATTTTATATGAGCAACTTCTTAAGGTTGACTTAAAAACTGCATTAGTTATCAGGAAAAAAGCGCGTGGCCTACTAAGGCCGCTCGAAACTTTCGAAAATCTTTGCATCGACTTCAAACCCGGTTGGAGATGTTGTGAATTTATTAATAACAATCTTTCCGTTTCAAAATCGGTTGATTACCGCGCCCACTTTCTATATAAAAATGAAAAATACAAATTCGAGATATGTAGTTTCTACCAGTTTTCCCGTGTATTTGGCGATGAAAAAGAGGACATATATATTCAAGCCAAGGGTAAAATTTCTGTCAGAACGAAAAGGGGGCCTGGTAAGCAACAGTCAGAGAGAGCTTGGATTCTAGAGGGAAGTCTTTAACGTTATCTTATACGCGAGGCAGCTTAAAAGCACCCAACGAAGTTGATAATTGCCGTCATCCAGTGGCAAAATCCTGAGCCAGATAAATAATTTTGCATGTAAATGCAACAACAACGATTTGAGCCATTTAAATCCAGATAGAAGTCTGGTTCAATTTGTGAGCCAGATAATTTGTTAATTACTTCTTTTTAGGTTGGCAACGCGGCCTTTAATAAACCTACTTTTTCAAAAATAGATGTCGCGGCGACATCTGCCTATCACATTTCACGTGTGCGAAAATTTCACGACATCTGCTTTTCAAGTCTCTCAATGATCCAGAGCATTCCCGTGAGAAGTGAGCGTGAGCCGGAGCTGTAAAACTCACTGAAAGACGGCAAATATTCAAACCGCTCTTCACAATAATTGCTACTGGAACATTCCACGGTTTATTTTTAGATCTTAAATAAAAAAAAAACGATAACCTTTTCAGACAAAGTATTAAGTGCATTAGTACTGTGTGGTACATATCTTAATAAAAGTAGAAACCTAATCTTGAAAAATTTGAATATGTGTGTGAAAAATCGCAAAAACGCATCGGTTTGTATGGGACACTAGTCAGGCGAAACTATTAATACTTAAAAAAAGTTTTGTTAAAATAATAAACAAATTTAAATACATTTATTAGAAAACAAAATTTTGTTAAAAAAAAATTGTTTTTACATGACACGTGTTAAACTCAGTTGTCAAATTTCGATTTTCCCGTATGCTATATACTAGCGTGCTCCGCCGAAAATCCTGGCTTCATGTCCCGGGCAAAGCAATATCAAAAATTTAGAAACAATTAGAAAACTTTTTCTAAGCGGGTTCGGACCTTAGCAGTGATTTCGAGTGTATCTCTGCCATAGAAAGATTCTCAGTGAAAATTCATGTGCGTTAGCAAATGTCGTTCCGAGTCGGCGAAAAACATTTGAACCATTCCTCCCATTTGTAGGAAAAATTAAAAGAAGCACGACGCAAATTGTAAGAGAAGGTCGACCTGAATTCTCTTCGGAGGTATATAGGGCTTCATAATTTATATAGAAATATTTATGCCGTGGTTATTTAAGGCAATGTGTATACATGGAAATTAACTCCAGTTTACTTATATTCACATACATATGTATTCCAGGTACAGGCTTACAGCTGAATTCAGTAAGCCGTCTCTAGTCACTATTAGATACTATTTGGGGTGAAAGTCACTTTTGAGCCAATTTGCCATGCTGTAAGCTGTGTCGCGTCTCCAGCCTCACAAAAGCAATCACTAATTTGTGAGCTGGGCCGGGGCAGATCACAAACATGAAACTTTCAGAAAAAGTATGAACATTATTTGCGGAAAACGCTTTAAATATGTTGTTTTATTCCTCAAATTAAAATAAGCATAGAAAAAATTAAAAAACAGAAAATACTTAAAAAAAAAACATCGAACTCTATGTGGCGCCGCTGAGATTCGAACCTACACACTTTGGGATTTTCTATACAAAATTGTAAACGTCGCACAGTGGCGCCTTTTGAGTTTTTTCTTTGCAAAAATCATAACTTTTGAACCAATGAAGATATTTAAAAAATTTAAAATGCAAATGAAAGCTAATTATTTGAAGTTTTATTGTTTGAAAGCTCAGAATGTCACAGATACAGGGTGCTTAAAAAAATTCAAACTCGAAAGTTTTTAGAAAAATGCAAAAACAAAATGTTTTTAGTAAAAAATAAAAAAAAAAATAAAATGAGATTTGTCTTATAATGTCGTATTTAAGCATTAAATAAGATAAACTAATGATTTTGATAAGATAGCGTGGCACTTCCCACTTATGATAAAAAGTTGTATCTAAGTAGTCACGTAATCAATAGCTACCAAAGTCGATAGACGTATTGTTTCTTTTAAATGGCAATACTCTTATAAAACTCAAATTTCCGTGTTTGGTGCCACAATAACAAGGTGCTTCAAAATTCTTCGTAAAATTTTACATGTTTTTTTTTAATTTACAAGCTAAATATGTATTTTATTAATAACTAAAAGTTATTGAAAGTGGTTCAATGAAATTTTATTTGAGCTCAAGATTAAACAGCCAAGGAATTTTGGAAAAGGGGAGTGGCACTGCCCACTTATGCTAAAAAGTTTGATCTTAGTAACCGCTTTACCAATTTGTACCAAACTCGATAGACGTATTGATTTCTATAAAAAATTTAATACTCGTTTGAAGGCGAAATGCCTAATCTTTAAAATAAATTTGGTAAACTTTAGAGAAATACAATAACAAAAAGTATATATTTATAAATTACTAAATTAATTAATTCTTTTATTTGAAATAAAAAATTAACTTGTACATAGATATCTTATTTTTCAATAAAGTAACAAAATTGATTAGTAAATCTGTTTTTCATTGTTGTGATAAGAAATGAGAACTTATTTTATCTTAACATAGTCATCGTCACTGGAACATATATCTAACAAAGCAACCATTTCTGAGCTATACGCATCTGTAAGATCTTTTTGTGTTCTTACATACCTCATAGATGATATGACTGGATCAGAAGAGATAGCTAACATGTTGAAAAGGTCTTCGTTTTGTATAACTCGTGATACTTTGCAGGTGTTCATACATCTATATCTTTTGTAGTCCTTGTTCTTAGGTTCTTGAGCTTCTTCAGACAATTCTCCTAATGGTAAGTACTGGTACTCTTTTAAATCTTTTCCATGTGCTAAAATTTTATGTACCGTTGGTGTAGCTTTTGATGCAGCATCTCTGTAGTTTTAGATGCATATTCTCCAAATTTGGGTCCATTAACTGGTTCATGGCAGTTTAAAATATTTAAAATTACTTCCAATCTTTTCACAATATCTCTATCAACTCCTGTTATGCGAGCAGTCACTTCATCGTTTTCAAAAAATCTTCTTGAGGAGTTACCATCATTTATATTTCCGTATCCATACTTTGGACAGTCAACTCTAAGGCCAATCTCTATATAGAATGCATCCTGAATTATTTTTTTTCTCCTGTTTTGTTCCTCCTTACATGTTGTATTGTCGTCGAAAACTTCTCCTTGTTGTGGTAGTGTATAAGCCAGCTTCAAAACAAATTCCATACGTCTTATCCTAGCATGCAAAGGAGATATTCCATACTCATAATTTAGTTCGTCAGTTATTGAATCATCAAGATTTTCAAAGTCCTTTTGGCTCTTCTTACAAATTGGACATTTCATTGTAGATGTCGTATTTGTTATTAAGTTCAAAACTTTTCTATCGACCATTGTTAGAAGAAAATCATGCTTTATTGTAATAACATTCCCCTCTTCAATTTCAATTATTGTTGGTTCTAATTTGGCAATTTGATTTTTTATATCACTCACTGTAGCTTTTATGAGTTCCGAAGACTCTTTCTCGTATTTAAATAATATCGGGCGGCACAATATAGTGGATGACAGACGTGGATTTTTCCAATAATCTGAAGCTTCATCTCTTAGTCGTAATGGAACAATAGAAGCCATATTACTATCTGTAACTGGGTCATTGTCTACATTTATTCTTTGTTTATTTGCGCTTTTTCCTGATGATCCATCACAGCCCCACTTAGTTATCAAGGCTAGCTCCTTTGGCAGTGATTTCAAATTTTCTTCAGTAAAACTTTGAAGGAGTCATGTAGACGTATGATCCATTAGGTTTTGTAGCTCAATTTCAGCTGATACTTCGGTTTTTTTGGGACTTAGAGGAACTGCTTCTTTCTTGGCTTGAGTGATTTTTTTGTATCCAGGTAAAAGATCGGCATTACGTTGCAGTAATGACTTACGCAATATAATATATTTTTTCTTCGTTAAACCGAGATCTATAAACAGCGCCAAAGCTTCTTCGAAGTGTATTTCCTAGGTAGCGCATTTGGTGGTGTGGGAATGCTGTTTTTGATCCTCATCAGTCGCACTGGACTTGCTACCGCAACTGCTTCTCTTATATGAGACTTCACGTTTTCTTCGTCTTTTTTATATTTAATAGCCAGTGCTTCTGAAAGATAGGTCGTGGCCATAGCTTTTGTGGTATTAGACAGCTTCCTTTTTCTTGCGTAGGTAGAACACTGTTCTATGGGTTTTGTTGGTCTCCCTCTAGTTGGATTGGTTGACGTGCTATGTGTTTCTTCGTCCAAAAAAGTTTTGTCAGCTAGCCACTTTTCATGCTTACTTAGAAATTTTGAATTGTTACGATAGACGTCCTTCCATTTTCTTTCTATCCTAATGTATTGTAAACCAATTTTTTCTTCCAGGCCTTCCTTTTCTTTAATGCTTGTTTCACTCGCTAATTCTCTCATAATAGCCTCAACGAAGTCCCGTCTTGAATTGGCTTCGAGTGTATCTGACTAAATATTAAACTGTGAACTATATTTAAAAATACTATTCACTTTATTTAAGTAAACAGAATACTTAGTTCCTTAATCTCCAAAAGGTGAATGATAATGTGCATTGTATGATGGATAGCTTTATATACCTACTCAAATTATTAAAATTAATTTCAGGTATACAATTCGTAACTAAAAAACGTATGTTGTTAACAAGTTCTAATAACAAAAACGACCTTACGGCCGTACTGAATTATATATACCTGCTCAGGCGCGTATTTATGCCCAAGGTTGTTTAACTTTATTTGATGTAAAAAGTGAAGTTGCAGCTGGACGCAGGTAGACTTTATGAATTTAGGTAACTGAATATTTCACAAATAACTACTGTTAATTTGACGGAGCACATATTTTAACATATTTTTATTTATTTCATAAAAATTTTAAAGAGGGCCTAAAAATAGGCATTTCGAAAATCCGCCAACTTTTACGAAAAAAGAAAACAATTTTTTTTTGTTTTAATCCTAAATTAAATTATCTTTAATAGCTATACAAGAAAACGACAACCGGCCGCCCTCTTTACTCACAAAAGCATTTTAAATACAACGAAAAAGAAGAAAAATTTAAAATTTTTCCCAATGTTGAAAATTGGTCAACTTTGAGCGGCTCTACCTGGTAAACTATAATTTTCTGTGAAAAAAAATTGTATATTCTTGATCCCAGGAAAATTCTCTATTAGAAACAAGTATTAGATTTAGCAAACGCTTTCATGATTTTTTTTGATTTTTGCCATGTTTTAACGGCAGAGGCGCCACTGTGCGTCGTCTTCGCAAGCTCAGCCACAATACCACCCAACGTCATGTTGACAAAATGCAATGTTATATTATTTGTTCAATGTATGAGTAAATTGTATTTTTGGTAAATTTCGTTGGTATGGTGAATTGTTTTTGTGACTTTCGTTTCCTGAAAACCGAAATCATCTCAAGTCATAAAAATTGTCTCTAAAGGGAAATCTCAAATTTAGAGACTTGAGATGAGACTGAATTACAGAATTCAGCTGTTAGTCTATTTTCAGAAATTAACATTCTGAGTTTTTTCAGCTTATTAATATCATGATACAAATAAGGTGGTTCCACTCAAAATTTTTTGACTTATTTAGGGGATTTTTGAAGTTTCATAATGTTTGTTGTTTTGCCAGAAGCGTTGCCATACATTTACTGTTTAAGGCGAAATTGTGGTTTTTCGAGATGGAATTTTCCTTTAGGATGAAAACGCAACGGTCATCTGAGACAATAATAATATGCTTTATACTAGGTACAAACACACACTAAATTGGCAATTTATACCATTTGGGCAATTTATTACGCAATTTATCATACAAAAATTGTAATAATAAATTGCCAATTTAAACAAAATTGCGTAATAAATTGTTTCAAACTGTAAATGCAACCTTGTGAAGTGTGCTTATTGAGTAGATTTAAACGTCAGTTTTACGCATGGCTCAGCCATATGGTTGGCCCATTCCATCAGCTGATTTTATTTTTTTCATTTCACTGGAGTAGGAATTGTCAAAAGAAGATGGCAAACTCAAAATGAAACCAAAACATTGAACACAGTTTCTTACAACACATAAAAATTTCAAAGTTTTATGTTTTCATTCCATTCCATTCGCCTAATACCTCAACCATATGGTTGGCTCATTCCATCAGCTGATTTTATTTTTTTCATTTCAACGCACCTAGAAATACTCTTGATAAACTTGATTGTTTATCAGCCGTATTATTGCCAAACAAAAATTTTTTGATTGTTATACAAATTAAAAAATGCCAAGATTAAGTGAAAACTAAAACGTCTTTACTAAGATATTCTTGTAAATGACTTGCTGATGTTGGAGATTTCTGATGAAAATGCCTGCTGTAATGTCTGCAAGGTTGCATTCCTTTGAGTTTACCGCGTTTACACAATGAAATATGCTCTTAAATTTATACAAATTGTGTAAATGATTGTTCATACAAAATTTGACAGTTCATTTACGCACTAGATAAATTTATACGTTTACACACTTTATAAGGCATTTATACGGTTACATGAGTCCCCCTTATATTTCAAATTTCGAAAAGACACAAAACTGTGAGCTCGCGGAGAATCACCCACTTACTGAATCTTAAAAAAAATTGGAACACCGAGCTATTGGAAAACATTTTTTTTTTAATTTTTAGGATTGATTTTATGATAAAATTGATACATACAGTCTAGCTCTGGAGAAATCTAGTTTATAAATAAGATTTTTATGTAAATAAAACTGAACTAGTTTGGTTTGCCGCACGTGTTTTCCTCTAAGGTTTTTGTTTAAACATATATGTATTTATATAAGGCTTTTTGGTAAAACGAAATTATGTGTAACATTGTATTTTACCAAAGTAGACTAATCCTAGAAATGTAGAAGCGTAATACCTAAAAATACACTTTATTTTATATACCATATACATTTATTAACCAATATCGCGCCATCGATTTTGCGATAGGATTTGGGCTCAGGAAAAAAAGTTCCATTACGCATAGCCAAAAAAATTATTTTCGAGCCTGTGAAAAAAAAATGGCGAAAGGGTCAATTTTTCGACCAAAACACTCCCCAAAACCCAAAAAATATTTTTTTTTCAAAAAATTGCTGTGAAACCGTGGGCTATAACAGTTTTTTGAAAAAAAAAATATTTTTTGGGTTTTGGGGAGTGTTTTGGTCGAAAAATTGACCCTTTCGCCATTTTTTTTCGCAGGCTAGAAAATTATATTTTTGGATATACGTAGTGGAACTTTTTTTCCTGAGCCCAAATCCTATCGAAAAATCGATGGCGCGATATCGGTTAATAAATCAACCCAGTGTAACATATAAATTTACATATTTAGGCAATTCACAAAGTCTTTTATTTGTTTAATCAATATTTTTTGTAGATAACCGTTTAAACAACATGAAATTTAAGATTTAACAACTAATTCGACATATTTGTGAATTGCCGCATTCTTTGTAAACCAATTAAAGAATACAAAAGTTTTGTCCATTTTCTTTAGATTTGGTCCTTTTTTCGATGAATTTTGGTCCTAAATGAAAACATGGTGTGGCAACCGCGCTATGTAGTATTATTGTGAAAAAAACGTCGGGCGCTCGATATACAAGAAAATGGCACAAAGCACCCACGCTTTTTTCACAATAATACTAGTATTTTTTCGTTCATTATTGTTTTAAACTTATTGTGAAAATTATTTTTAACTTTTTAGTTTTTTGTGTTTTCTACGCGCCTTAATTACATCTATAAGTTTTGTATAGACTGGTAGGTTGAAACTTTATGTACACCTCTGAAATTGTTGCGCAGAAAATTAGTACTGCTTAATTTCAGTATGCAATATATTCAGTTGCAACTGAGATGTGTCTCTCTATTTTATCTCTACACTATTCTCCACTAAAGGGCCAATTACTGATACTTAGCATAGACTTGACTTGCCGTAAACTTGAAAACTTAGCAACGATTATACTCCACTTAGCGCATACAATCTGGCATCATAATCAGCTTTGAAATTTTTTTTTAAATAAATGTCAATTTGTATGACAAAATGTCAAAATGAAATGGAAACAAACAAATGGCATCTCAAAATGTAAACGTCACTTAGAACTTACATAGAAAATCAAAATTCAACAGACTTCTAAGTCAAGTTAAGTGTTGCTAAGTTTTGAGTAATCAGTAACATGCAATGTTCATTTAACAGAACTGTAAGTGACAGTTCTCAAGTCAAGTCAAGTCTATGCTAAGTATCAGTAATGGGCCCTTAACTGTGTGTCCACGATTCATCGCAACCGATCAATCAGCCATACGTTATACACTATGGCCAACAGAGGTTCGCGTGTCCGCTATTAAGCACAACTCGTTTTGTAGCGATTTGTAGCCTAGAGAGTTACCAACATACAAGTGAAGCTAATATAAGCGTGTTAATAAGAAAAATTTCTTGAGTGTTTTCCTATGATGTGTGATTTTCGTCTCCTTACGGTTAATTCCGGCAAAAACAAAAAGTAATTCATTCAGTGTCGAAGGTCTGAAGGCTTTTTGAATGAATGTCTGTCTATCTCCTTGGATCCAAATCCAGTGAATAAATGCACATGGGGCTAATGGTGGATATGACGAGGACCATAAAACAACTTGCGGTGCAACTATCTTAGCAATGCTTGCATAGCATATGGAACGAAATTCTGGGGCCGGATTAGGTATTCCGTGAACTGAATACTCGTCTCTTAAAAGGTCCCTTTTGGTACAATGTGATACGTGCACGGGCGGATCTAGAGAGGCATTTGGGGGAGACGGGAAGAATTTCAAGAAAAAGTTCTAATTTTTTCTGTAAACTCTATCGACTTTATCGGTGGTAATGCCTAGCGATTTTTTGAGACATCCTACTTAAATCAACCAAAAAAATCGGTAGTCTCAACCAAAAAATTCAATTTAGCATTGCTCATCCATTCATCGGTCTATTCGTCATCATTTAGAGAAATGTATTGTAATGAATTTTAACACACTACTAATACTACCGTAAAAAAAATTATTTCAAAATGAAATATAATTGTATGAAAATTAATACTTAACGGGATATTTCCGTCATTTATAAAGCTACAATGCTAAAATTTTATATGAGCAACTTCTTAAGGTTGACTTAAAAACTGTATTAGTTATCAGGAAAAAAAGCGCGTGGCCTATTAAGGCCGCTCGAAACTTTCGAAAGTCTTTGCATCGACTTCAAATACGGTTGAAGAGGGAAGTCGTTAACGTTATCTTATACGCGAGGCAGCTTAAAAGCACCCAACGAAGTTGATAATTGCCGCCATCCAGTGGCAAAATCCTGAGCCAGATAAATAATTTTGCATGTAAATGCAACAACAACGATTTGAGCCAGTTAAATCCAGATAGAAGTCTGGTTCAATTTGTGAGCCAGTAATTTGTTAACTACTTTTTTTAGGTAGGCAACGCGGCCTTTAATAAACCTACTTTTTCAAAAATAGATGTCGCTGCTTAGCCTTTCGCCGTATGAGTTAAATGAAAAACAGCGGCGACATCTGCCTATCACATTTCACGTGTGCGAAAATTTCACGACATCTGCTGTTCAAGTCTCTCAATGATCCAGAGCATTCCCGTGAGAAGTGAGCGTGAGCCGGAGCTGTAAAACTCACTGAAAGACGGCAAATATTCAAACCGCTCTTCACAATAATTGCTACTGGAGCATTCCACGGTTTATTTTTAGATCTTAAATAAAAAAAACGATAACCTTTTCAGACAAAGTATTAAGTGCATTAGTACTGTGTGGTACATATCTTAATAAAAGTAGAAACCTAATCTTGAAAAATTTGAATATGTGTGTGAAAAATCACAAAAAACATCGGTTTGTATGGGACACTAGTCAGGCGAAACTTCAGCGAAACTATTAATACTTAAAAAAAGTTTTGTTAAAATAATAAACAAATTTAAATACATTTATTAGAAAACAAAAATTTGTTAAAAAAAAATTGTTTTTACATGACACGTGTTAAACTCAGTTGTCAAATTTCGATTTTCCCGTATGCTATATACTAGCGTGCTCCGCCGAAAATCCTGGCTTCATGTCCCGGGCAAAGCAATATCAAAAATTTAGAAACAATTAGAAAACTTTTTCTAAGCGGGTTCGGACCTGAGCAGTGATTTCGAGGGTATATGATAAAAAGTTGTATCTAAGTAGTCACGTAATCAATAGCTACCAAAGTCGATAGACGTATTGTTTCTTTTAAATGGCAATACTCTTATAAAACTCAAATTTCTGTGTTTGGTGCCACAATAACAAGGTGCTTCAAAATTCATCGTAAAATTTTACATGTTTTTTTTTTTTCATTTACAAGCCAAATATGTATTTTATTAATAACTAAAAGTTATTGAAAGTGGTTCAATGAAATTTTATTTGAGTTCAAGATTAAACAGCCAAGGAATTTTGGAAAAGGGGAGTGGCACTGCCCACTTATGCTAAAAAGTTTGATCTTAGTAACCGCTTTACCAATTTGTGCCAAACTCGATAGACGTATTGATTTCTTTAAAAACTTAATACTCGTTTGAAGGCGAAATGCCTAAGCTTTAAAATAAATTTGGTAAACTTTAGAGAAATACAATAACGAAAAGTATATATTTATAAATTACTAAATTAATTCTTTTATTTGAAATAAAAAATTAACTTGTACATAGATATCTTATTTTTCAATAAAGTAACAAAATTGATTAGTAAATCTGTTTTTCATTGTTGTGAGAAGAAATGAGAACTTATTTTATCTTAACATAGTCATCGTCATTGGAACATATATCTAACAAAGCAACCATTTCTGAGCTATACGCATCTGTAAGATCTTTTTGTGTTCTTACATACATCATAGATGATATGACTGGATCAGAAGAGATAGCTAACATGTTGAAAAGGTCTTCGTTTTGTCTAACTCGTGATACTTTGCAGGTGTTCATACATCTATATCTTTTGTAGTCCTTGTTCTTAGATTCTTGAGCTTCTTCAGACAATTCTCCTAATGGTAAGTACTGGTACTCTTTTAAATCTTTTCCATGTGCTAAAATTTTATGTACCGTTGGTGTAGCTTTTGATGCAGCATCTCTGTAGTTTTAGATGCATATTCTCCAAATTTGGGTCCATTAACTGGTTCATGGCAGTTTAAAATATTTAAAATTACTTCCAATCTTTTCACAATATCTCTATCAACTCCTGTTATGCGAGCAGTCACTTCATCGTTTTCAAAAAATCTTCTTGAGGAATTACCATCATTTGTATTTCCGTATCCATACTTTGGACAGTCAACTCTAAGGCCAATCTCTTTATAGAATGCATCCTGAATTATTTTTTTTCTGTTCTTTTTGTCGTCGAAAACTTCTCCTTGTTGTGGTAGTGTATAAGCCAGCTTCAAAACAAATTCCATACGTCTTATCCCAGCATGCAAAGGAGATATTCCATACTCATAATTTAATTCGTCAGTTATTGAATCATCAAGATTTTCAAAGTCCTTTTGGCTCTTCTTACAATGTGGACATTTCATTATAGATGTCGTATTTGTTATTAAGCTCAAAACTTTTCTATCGACCATTGTTAGAAGGAAATCATGCTTTATTGTAATAATATTCCCCTCTTCAATTTTAATTATTGTTGGTTCTAATTTGGCAATTTGATTTTTTATATCACTCACTGTAGCTTTTATGAGTTCCGAAGACTCCTTCTCGTATTTAAATCATATCGGGCGGCACAATATAGTTGATGACAGATGTGGATTTTTCCAATAATCTGAAGCTTCATCTCTTAGTCGTAATGGAACAATAGAAGCCATAAACATATTACTATCTGTAATTGGGTCATCGTCTACATTTATTCTTTGTTTATTTGCGCTTTTTCCTGATGATCCATCACAGCCCCACTTAGTTATCAAGGCTAGCTCCTTTGGCAGTGATTTCAACTTTTCTTCAGTAAAACTTTGAAGGAGTCATGTAGACGTATGATCCATTAGGTTTTGTAGCTCAATTTCAGCTGATACTTCGGTAATTTTGGGACTTAGAGGAACTGCTTCTTTCTTGGCTTAAGTGATTTTTTTGTATCCAGGTAAAATATCGGCATTACGTTGCAGTAATGACTTACGCAATATAATATATTTTTTCTTCGTTAAACCGAGATCTATAAACAGCGCCAAAGCTTCTTCGAAGTGTATTTCCTAGGTAGCGCATTTGGTGGTGTGGGAATGCTGTTTTTGATCCTCATCAGTCGCACTGGACTTGCTACCGCAACTGCTTCTCTTATATGAGACTTCACGTTTTCTTCGTCTTTTTTATATTTAATAGCCAGTGCTTCTGAAAGATAGGTCGTGGCCATAGCTTTTGTGGCATCAGACAGCTTCCTTTTTCTTGCGTAGGTAAAACACTCTTCTATGGGTTTTGTTGGTCTCCCTCTAGTTGGATTGGTTGACGTGCTATGTGTTTCTTCGTCCAAAAAAGTTTTGTCAGCTAGCCACTTTTCATGCTTACTTAGAAATTTTGAATTGTTACGATAGACGTCCTTCCATTTTCTTTCTATCATAATGTATTGTAAACCAATTTTTTCTTCCAGGCCTTCCTTTTCTTTAATGCTTGTTTCACTCGCTAATTCTCTCATAATAGCCTCAACGAAGTCCCGTCTTGAATTGGCTTCGAGTGTATCTGACTAAATATTAAACTGTGAACTATATTTAAAAATACTATTCACTTTATTTAAGTAAACAGAATACTTAGTTCCTTAATCTCCAAAAGGCGAATGATAATGTGCATTGTATGATGGATAGCTTTATATACCTACTCAAATTATTAAAATTAATTTCAGGTATACAATTCGTAACTAAAAAAACGTATGTTGTTAACAAGTTCCAATAACAAAAACGACCTTACGGCCGTACTGAATTATATATACCTGCTCAGGCGCGTATTTATGCCCAAGGTTGTTTAACTTTATTTGATGTAAAAAGTGAAGTTGCAGCTGGACGCAGGTAGACTTTATGAATTTAGGTAACTGAATATTTCACAAATAACTACTGTTAATTTGACGGAGCACATATTTTAACATTTTTTTATTTTTCCATCAAAATTTTAAAGAGGGCCTAAAAATAGGCATTTCGAAAATCCGCCAACTTTTACGAAAAAAGAAAACAATTTTTTTTTGTTTCAATCCTAAATTAAATTATCTTTAATAGCTATACAAGAAAACGACAACCGGCCGCCCTCTTTACTCACAAAACCATTTTAAATACAACGAAAAAGAAGAAAAATTTAATAAGTTTCCCAATGTTGAAAATTGGTCCACTTTGAGCGGCTCTACCTGGTAAACTATAATTTTCTGTGAAAAAAAATTGTATATTCTTGATCCCAGGAAAATTCTCTATTAGAAACATGTATTAGATTTAGCAAACGCTTTCATGATTCTTTTGATTTTTGCCATGTTTTAACGGCAGAGGCGCCACTGTGCGTCGTCTTCGCAAGCTCAGCCACAATACCACCCAACGTCATGTTGACAAAATGCAATGCTATATTATTTGTTCAATGTATGAGTAAATTGTATTTTTGGTAAATTTCGTTGGTATGGTGAATTGTTTTTGTGACTTTCGTTTCCTGAAAACCGAAATCATCTCAAGTCATAAAAATTGTCTCTAAAAGGAAATCTCAAATTTAGAGACTTGAGATGAGACTGAATTACAGAATTCAGCTGTTAGTCTATTTTCAGAAATTAACATTCTGAGTTTTTTCAGCTTATTAATATCATGATACAAATAAGGTAGTTCCACTCAAAATTTTTTGACGTATTTAGGGGATTTTTGAAGTTTCATAATGTTTGTTGTTTTGCCAGAAGCGTTGCCATACATTTACTGTTTAAGGCGAAATTGTGGTTTTTCGAGATGGAATTTTCCTTTAGGATGAAAACGCAACGGTCATCTGAGACAATAATAATATGCTTTATACTAGGTACAAACACACACTAAATTGGCAATTTACACCATTTGGGTAATTTATTACGCAATTTATCATACAAAAATTGTAATAATAAATTGCCAATTTAAACAAAATTGCGTAATAAATTGTTTCAAACTGCAAATGCAACCTTGTGAAGTGTGCTTATTGAGTAGATTTAAACGTCAGTTTTACGCATGGCTCAACCATATGGTTGGTCCATTCCATCAGCTGATTTTATTTTTTTCATTTCACTGGAGCAGGAATTGTCAAAAGAAGATGGCAAGCTTAAAATGAAACCAAAACATTGAACACATTTTCTTACAACACAAAAAAATTTCAAAGTTTTATGTTTTCATTCCATTCCATTCGCCTAATACCTCAACCATATGGTTGGCTTATTCCATCAGCTGATTTTATTTTTTTCATTTCACTGAAGGTGGAATTGTCAAGAGAAGATGGCAAACTCAAAATGAAACCAAAACATTGAACACATTTTCTTACAACACAAAAAAATTTCAAAGTTTTATGTTTTCATTCCATTCCATTCGCCTAATACCAACACGCACATTTTGGCAGTCTGAACAAAGGTATATTGTTGCTGTAGAGATGAGCCAACCAGCTATCAAAATACTATTGTGTAAGATAAATTGAGTTGTATGAACACCACTTAATCGAAATTGCCCCAATTTATTTTTCTGTTTGAACATAGTATTAGCACGATTTATGTGCATTCATATCGATTGAGAATGCAGCAAAACATGTAATTTTATTGAAAAATGGTGGATAATGACTCATACATTGGTTAATGACTCATATCTTTATGGCAGCTTGATCCCTAGACAGAAAAAAATACACGAAAAATCCTGTTGTTCTAGCATGGCCCTATTATCATGCCCCTACAGTGGATATTTCTCAAGGCATGTTGAGAAAAAGTGTACCTCCAAAATCTACACATCTACGTCAATGCTAAAAGGGCACAGAATGTGTATAGGCGGGGCTGCCCCAAGATGACCCCTGGTACAACGGGAAAAAACACTCTCATAACTAGTGACTAACCTGCAGAGCTACAGGGCAATGTTCTGCCTAAAAAATGGCTTAACAATTCCCTCCTTAAAGGCAACGCTTGAATTATACAATAAACAAAAAAATAAAAAATGAGGACTTGTAGCCAATTTATCAAGAAATTGCGGTAACGGTTTATAAGGACCTCCTTTGAGCAAGCAATTGACATACATGAATGTTTTGTCAAAATGTTCTGAGCAAACGTAAGGACACTTAGGTAGGCTATATTCCCTTGCTTTGCATACTTCGATCCATATTTCTTCCACCAAAACAATTTTCGGGAGCTCGAAAAACTTATTAAAAACCGTCATTTCTAGGCTGATATTTCGTATTAAAATATTTTTTTCTTTTTTACTTAAAATAACTATGGAAGTAATTTAGTCGTATTCCCTAATATGAAATCCATCAAAATTAGAAAAATTCGTAACATTTTTAAATCTGGTAGCTTATTTTTGGTGAAATTGTCATTGTCCCCGCAAAAGTCAAGTGGCTAACGTAACACTAAATGGAACTACCTCCATTTATTGTATCATGATTAATATGAAGGAATAAAAAATGGTTGCTAAGGAATTTTTGAGAATTATTTGATTTCTAAATTGTTTTTTTTTTTTTAATATCAATTTTAATTTCTTTTCTCAAGCTGCTTTTTATTCGCCACAAGTAAAATAAGCAAAATACGTTTAAGCACTAGCGCCCGAGTTACGTACCCTTCAAGCCGTATCTGTAATCATTATCAGTCGTAGCACAGAAACAGTCATATGTAAACATCTATGTATAATAATAGACTCTCAAAACTGGTTCGTCTTGGTACATATGTACATTAGAAAATGCTCGTTACATATACCTTTTATAAATGACCTAACGGTGCCTAGACAAAAATCATACCTTTAGCAAGTAAGAAATTGAATTGTAAAACCATTATCAAACTGGTCATTGACAAATAAAGTAATAAATTCAATCTTAAAAGGTGTGTTTTTTCAATGATCTAACTGGCGCAGTCTACATCGAACCAAGCACGGCTTACTGTAAACTGAAGTTTAACTGCAGAAGTACTAAAGTACAGTAATTATAGACATTTTCTGAAGAAAGTGAATAATTTATAGTGATAAATTTTATAAAAATTTCTGTGCTATATGACAAATACAACACATCGATTTGACAAAAACCGAGAACATCATATAACAAAAATTCTAATGGAAGATTTGCAACAAAGGATCGCCGAGTTGGAGCAGGTTATTGAAGCTCAAAATCAGCAAATATTACAAAATGGTGCAGTGGTGCAGAATTTGCAACAACAGGCTGCACAGCGACAGGAACAAATCCCAGTTCAACAAAACCAAAACGACAGAATAGACATGAGCATAAGTAAAATATTGGATCAGTTTCGACATCTGCGATCATTTTCGGACAATGAGTCGTTCAGTCTTATATCTTTCATTAAGGCAGTTGAATGTACAATGGCGCTTTGCAATGGAAATCAAGCAGCACTAAACTTTGGACTGCAAATCATAGTGAATGAGAAGATAACAGGTAAAGCTGCTAGAAGTATTAGAGCTATCGAAGACAATCCAACATGGATCCGAATTAAAGGCACACTTATGGAACACTTCCGTCCAATTACAACATATGGTGAGGTATTTAATAAAGCTAGAATGATTAAAGTTAGCTGTTTAAAAGAACTTTTCACTAAATTTATTGATTTCAAACACGAAATAAATGAAATATATCTCTTTGATGATAACAAACCTAATATGTACCGCCCAGAAAATGTTGACAGGGACCTTGTAGAAATAATTTTAGAAAAAATAAATGGTCAAGTGAGAATACATATGGAAGAAAACAAAACCTTAGAGTCATTGTATAGGAAATATGGTAGGCTTAAGCTCCTTTATGATCAAAAGTGCATGGAGTTTAATCACAAAAGAAACAAAAATGCAACTGATATTGTAAGAAAATGTAA
Source organism: Eurosta solidaginis (assembly GCF_040869045.1). Taxonomy (NCBI): domain Eukaryota; kingdom Metazoa; phylum Arthropoda; class Insecta; order Diptera; family Tephritidae; genus Eurosta; species Eurosta solidaginis. Next base: position 115,779,799 of record NC_090319.1, on the reverse strand, counting down.
TTCAGATGAGCAAATACAAATGAGTGATAAAAATGTTGTAGACTCAAATACTAACATAAATAGTTTTCGAAACAATAACCGATTCTCTAATTCGAGGAATAGCAGTAACAACGTGACTACTTCACGCCAAAATATTTCAAAAACAAATCAATCAGGGCAGACTAGGATGTCTAGAATGAGTGTAGATACTCAACAAGTTAGCAATCATCCAATGGATATTGAAAATATAGAAGAAAAAGAGGAAAGTGAAGACGAGGAAATACATTTTTTAATGCTGCCTCGTACTGTAAATTACCAATAATAATAATTACTATCGGATGCCAGAACATCAGGTGCCTCGTAGATACTGGGTCCGAAATTAGCATAATTAAATCGAGCGTTCTTTTAGAAGATTATCAAAAGCAAATAATTGGAAAACCTTTATGGTATCGAACTATCTTAGTTACTGACCGCATTAGATATAAAATCACAACACCAATCCCTAAGCAATTTTTAGCAAAAGGAACTCTGACTTGGAAGGTAGTTGAGTTTAAAAACAAGAACTACGACGCAATCATAGGCCAAAATTTCCTCATAGCCCTTAAGGCAAAAATTAATAATGAAGAACGGTCTATAAATATTTTTGGAAATAATATATTCTTCGAACGCCAGGCCTGTCCATATATCTTTGACGACATTACTAATATAGAATGTAGTACAAAACAGACTATTATTGACAACATTGACCTCTCTCATTTAAATGAGGAGGAAAGAATTAAAATAACCAACGTTTTACGCGAGTTTAAGGATCTTTTTTACAAAGAAGGAGACGAGCTCTCGGTCACAACAAATGTTTGTCATGAAATCGTGACAACAACAGACAAACCCTTGTACTCGAAAACATACAGATATCCCTTAATTCACGAAGAAGAAATTCGAACCCAAATAACCCAAATGCTTTCCCAGGGTATAATTAGAGAAAGTAACTCACCATTCAACAGTCCACTTTGGATTGTACCAAAGAAACTCGACAACTCTGGTGAAAAAAATTGCGCTTAGTCGTGGACTACAGAAAGCTCAACGAATACACTGTTGACGACAAATTTCCACTACCCAATCTATCGGGAATTCTCGACAAACTAGGGCATGCCCATTATTTTACTACGATAGACTTGGCTAAAGGATTTCACCAAATCCTACTTAAAGAAGAGGATAAGAAAAAAACAGCCTTTTCGACTCCACAGGGCCATTACGAGTTCAATCGTATGCCTTTTGGGCTAAAGAATGCCCCATCCACTTTTCAAAGGCTGATGAACTCTGTCCTTCGCGACTTTATAAATAAAATATGCGTGGTCTACATGGACGACATACTCGTGTTTAGTACATCCCTGGTAGAGCATATTAATAGCTTAGTTTCTATATTTAAAACCTTGCGAAAGGCCAAGTTAAAAATCCAGATAAATAAATGCAATTTTATGCAAAAAGAAACGCAGTTCTTGGGGCACGTACTCACAACGAGCGGAGTTAAGCCAAACCCTTCAAAGGTTGCGATTATCCAAAATCTCAAACTACCAAATACTCAGACAAAAATTAAAGCTTTTTTAGGTATGACGGGATTTTACCGAAAATTTATAAAAGATTATGCAAAAATTGCACACCCCCTGACTAAATATTTAAAAAAAGACCAGGTCGTAAATCCAAACGACCCTAGTTTCATATTGGCTTTCCAGCAACTTAAAAACATAGTCACAAATCCACCGATATTAAGATATCCTAATTTCCAAAAAAAGTTTAAAATAACAACAGACGCTAGTAATATTGCTATTGGCGCCGTCTTATCACAAGACGACCACCCAATCGCATTTGCATCTCGAACACTAAATAAACACGAAATTAACTATGCAACAATTGAAAAAGAATTGTTGGCAATAGTTTGGGGCGTTAAATATTTTAGGCCATACATATTTGGTAGGGAATTCGAGCTAGAAAGTGATCATCAACCACTTAAATGGCTGATGGTAAAGTACACCGGTAAGGACATTAGCCCCCGTCTCCAAAGGTGGTTAATTGAACTAGGTGAATACAATTTTAAAATACAGTATATAAAAGGAAAATGCAATCACATAGCAGATTTTCTCAGCAGAATAAATGCAGAGACTAGCCAAATAAATGCTGCCGAATCGGTTGATTTAGAAAATGATCAGACGCCGAACGATGATATCGATTCTTTAGGAGCACAGACTTGCCATTCTCAGGAAGAAGATCAAAATGATCACTTCGGAATCCTGGAGACGGTGGTTAATCGCTTTAAAACCCAAATAGTCCGTGTACACGATAAAAGTCTTGAAAACCAGTCTGCATTTGGAAACAAAAGGATATTTATAGACCAAAATGATATAAACCAGGGACTCGTAGCAGACATTGTTCGCAAACACATCAAAACAGGAAAAGTCGGTATTTATTCAGAAATATCCGATCAAGAATACAACAAATTGCAACAGCTCCTGACAGGTTTATTCGAATCAAGTTCAACTGTAAAGTTCGTAAAGTGTTCCTATTTTGCTCGCGACATCGAAGACGAAGACGAGCTGAAAACCCAGATTTCACACTTTCATAAATTCGAAACGGGACACACTGGTATTTCAGCAACATACGAGGGACTGAAATATAAAATTTACAACCCAAAAATAAAAATATTCATTCACAAAATCATTAATAATTGCCATATCTGCTCGTCAGCAAAATATGATAGAAATCCTATCAAAGCTAAATTCAATAATACCGAAACACCGTCAAATATTAACGAAATCGTACATGTCGATACATATACCAATAGCAAAAATTATTTCATTATTTTTATTGACATGTTGTCTAAGCACGCCATATGTTTTCATTTACCTGATAAAAATAGCCAGACAATCAAACTCAAAATTCAAGAATTCATTTCTATTAAGGGAAAAGCAAAAAAATTCGTTTTCGATAATGAGTTCAAATCAAGTAATATTATAAATTTTTTGAGCCAGGAAGGAATCGAGTTTCATACTACAAAGCCAAATAGTCATACAGGTAACTCTGACATTGAAAGGTTAAACAATACATTAACTGAAAAAATTAGAGTTCTGAACTTGGACGAAAAAGCACCTATTACTGAGCAGATGGTAAAAGCAATAACATTTTATAATAATAGTTTCCATACTACTATAAAGTGCACACCTTTTGAAGCCCAATATGGCAAAGTAGATCTTCACCAAATTAAGCAGAGAATTGAAAAACTAAAACAAAGAGTTTTGCTAAAACGAAACAAAAATAGGGAGGAATACAATGAAAGCCAAGCTATAGGATACATAAAAAATTACAAAAGCCTTCGGCACAAGGAACAGCCAAAGTTTAGGAAAGAAAAGCTGAAAAATGTCCATCCCGCTAATATAAAAAGACCATCAAAATATTTACTAACAGAACCAACCGAAAATGCTCAAGTTTCAACATTTATTACATAGTTTTTCGCAAAAATACATATACACATATTTACACAATTATAAAAAAAAAAAAAAAAGAAAATGATTTGTAAAATTTTTTGAATTATTGTATTATTAATTTTTTTTTGTATAAAGTAAAATAATAATAACAAAGAAGACGTCAGGAGAGTTCTTCATCTAGGGCGGAGGGTTACGTACCCTTCAAGCCGTACCTGTAATCATTATCAGTCGTAGCACAGAAACAGTCATATGTAAACATCTATGTATAATAAGAGACTCTCAAAACTGGTTCGTCTTGGTACATATGTACATTAGAAAATGCTCGTTACATATACCTTTTATAAATGACCTAACGGTGCCTAGACAAAAATCATACCTTTAGCAAGTAAGAAATTGAATTGTAAAACCATTATCAAACTGGTCATTGACAAATAAAGTAATAAATTCACTCTTAAAAGGTGTGTTATCGTTGTTGTTGAATTTACATTCAAAATTATTTATCTGGCTCAGGATTTTGCCACCGGATGATAGCTACTCTGTGCAACCCGCCCTTCGGGACTAGCATTTGAATGTGATTAAGTGATATTGCCCATTTTGGTATTATAAAACAAAAGTTTTATGTAAATAATTGGGTCTCCATAGAGAAAATTTAAACCTAAGTTATATTTTTGAAATTGGTAGATATTACCGTTTTTAGGAGTGACATTTTAATTTAGAAGGACCTTCTCTAATGTACACATATGAACGTATGTAACATGTTTTTACACATTTAATTTATGGATTATCACTGAATAAAAGCGAAACATATAGTATGCATAAGAGCACTTTTTATTTATTTCTGAACCGTTGAACCCAACCAAAAATCCGCTTCAAAGGGCCAAAAAATGCTTTGATAAACCAATACAAAAGTGCAAAATTTGTTAGAACCGCTAAACCGAACCGAACATATTTTTCTCCGGTAGACGTCCCTGCAGATAATTTTTGGCGCGCACCTCTATAACATGAACGCATATTCAATGTGCTAGTTAGTGTTGCCGCATAAAAATTTGTTTTCTAACCGTTTGAAATGAGTTTTATTTTATTTAATTTTCATGTTTATTAAAAAGGAGGTTTAAAAACATTGTATAATGAAATAATAAAAACAATTTTGCTTAATCACATTAAGATCGTGATTAAAACTAACGTTATATTAAGGACATTAATAAGTTTCCTAAAGTTAGTAACTAATTTGTGTAAATAAAAACCGTTTTGCAAAGCGCATTAAATTTTGAATACTTTTAGATGAAATTTCTCGATAATGCTTCGCTTACTTGCTATGAGCATTTTACGAAAAATGAAATAAACTTTTGCATTCCTTGACATTTTTATACTCAGTTGAGCAGAGCTCACAGAGTATATTAAGTTTGATTGGATAACGGTTGGTTGTACATATATAAAGGAATCGAGATAGATATAGACTTCCATATATCAAAATAATCAGGATCGAAAAAAAATTCGATTAAGCCATGTCCGTCCGTCCGTCCGTTAACACGATAACTTAAGTAAATTTTGAGGTATCTTGATGAAATTTGGTATGTAGGTTCCTGAGCACTCATCTCAGATCGCTATTTAAAATGAACGATATCGGACTATAACCACGCCCACTTTTTCGATATCGAAAATTTCGATAAACCGAAAAAGTGCGATAATTCATTACCAAAGACAGATAAGGCGACGAAACTTGGTAGATGAGTTGAACTTATGACGCAGAATAGAAAATTAGTAAAATTTTGGACAATGGGCGTGGCACCGCCCACTTTTAAAAGAAGGTAATTTAAAACTTTTGCAAGCTGTAATTTGGCAGTCGTTAAAGATATCATGATGAAATTTGGCAGGGACGTTACTCCTATTAATATATATATGCCAAATAAAAATTAGCAAAATCGGAGAAGGACCACGCCCACTTTAAAAAAAACAAATTTTTTTAAAGTAAAATTTTAACAAAAAAATTAATATCTTTACAGTATATAAGTAAATTATGTCAACATTCAACTCCAGTAATGATATGGTGCAACAAAATACAAAAATAAAAGAAAATTTCAAAATGGGCGTGGCTCCGCCCTTTTTCATTTAATTTGTCTAGGATACTTTTAACGCCATAAGTCGAACAAAAATTAACCAATCCTTTCGAAATTTGGTAGGGGCATAGATTTTATGATGTTAACTGTTTTCTGTGAAAACGGGCGAAATAGGTTGATGCCACGCCCAGCTTTTATACACAGTCGTTCGTCTGTCCTTCCGCATGGCCGTTAACACGATAACTTGAGCAAAAATCGACATATCTTTAATGAACTTAGTTCACGTACTTACTTGAACTCACTTTATCTTGGTATGAAAAATGAACGAAATCCGACAATGACCACGCCCACTTTTTCGATATCGAAAATTACGAAAAATGAAAAAAAATGCCATAATTCTATACCAAATACGAAAAAAGGGATGAAACATGGTGAGGTAATTGGATTGGTTTATTGACGCGAAATATAACTTTAGAAAAAACCTTATAAAATGGTTGTGACACCTACCATATTAAGTAGAAGAAAATGAAAAATTATGCAGGGCGAAATAAAAAACCCTTAAAATCTTGGCAGGTATTACATATATAAATAAATTAACGGTATCCAACAGATGATGTTCTGGGTCACCCTGGTCCACATTTTGGTCGATATCTGGAAAACGCCTTCACATATATAACTACCACCACTCCCTTTTAAAACTCTCATTAATACCTTTAATTTGATACCCATATCGTACAAACACATTCTAGAGTCACCCCTGGTCCACCTTTATGGCGATATTTCGAAACGGCGTCCACCTATAGAACTAAGGCCCACTCCCTTTTAAAACCCTCATTAATACCTTTAATTTGATACCCATATGGTACAAACGCATTCTAGAGTCACCCCTGATCCACCTTTATGGCGATATCTCGAAAAGGCGACCACCTATACAACTACCACCACTCCCTTTTAAAACCCTCCTTAATACCATTAATTTGATACCCATATCGTACAAACAAATTCTAGGGTCACACCTGGTCCACCTTTATGGCGATATCTCGAAACGGCGTCCACCTGTGGAACTAAGCATCACTCCCTTTTAAAATACTCATTAACACCTTTCTTTTGATACCCATATTGTACAAACAAATTCTAGGGTCACCCCTGGTCCACCTTTATGGCGATATTTCGAAACGGCGTCCACCTATGGAACTAAGGATTACTTCCTTTTAAAATACTCATTAACACCTTTTATTTGATACCCATATCGTACAAACGCATTCTAGAGTCAACCCTGATCCACCTTTATGGCTATATCCTTAAATGGCGTCCACCTATAGAACTATGGCCCACTCCTTCATAAAATACTCTTTAATGCCTTTCATTTGATACACATCTCATACAAACACATTCCAGAGTTTCCCTCGGTTCATTTTCCTACATGGTTATTTTCCCTTATGTTGTCACCATAGCTCTCAACTGAGTATGTAATGTTCGGTTACACCCGAACTTAACCTTCCTTACTTGTTAAAATAAATTTTTGGATGTCAAAACGTACTCAATGAAACAATCATAATTTCTTAATTTGCTCTAGGTCATGTTAAAGGTGATCCGTTCACGAAACCTGATTAGTTTTAAGTTTTTTCTAGATGAATAAAATATTTATACTATTGTATGACAAAAAAGACAAATTATTTGAAGAATTTACTTAAGGTTCTGGCAACATTGGCCATGAGAGGATTTGACTCTGGCTAAGCGATGGTGCATTCGGAATTTTAATATTTAATTCACCTGCTCCCCGATTACCTCATTCGGTGTATGGTACTGGATCATCTTCTTAAATGCTGCAAGGCGCTAGAACGAAATGACCTAGAAAGCAGAAAAATGAGAAAAAATATGGATTTAAAATATACTACGCGTGGTCAACGTGGTTCGCGTGGGGTTACGTTCCCTATGTGTGTGCGAGTTATTATTCAAACTCACTGGCGGCCACCGTGGTGTGATGGTAGCGTGCTCCGCCTATCACACCGTATGCCCTGGGTTCGCACCCCGGGCAAAGCAACATCAAAATTTTAGAAATAAGGTTTTTCAATTAGAAGACAATTTTTCTAAGCAGGGTCCCCCTCGGCAGTGTTCGGCAAGCGCTCCGGGTGTATCTCTGCCATGAAAAGCTCTAGTGAAAACTCATCTGCCTTGCAGATGCTGTTTGGAGTCGGCATAAAACATGTAGGTCCCGTCCGGCCAATTTGTAGGGAAAATCAAGAGGAGCACGACGCAAATTGGAAGAGAAGCTCGGCCTTAGATCTCTTCGGAGGTCATCGCGCCTAACATTTATTTTTTATTTTCACTGGCAAAATATTTGTATAAGCTAGATCCTTAGATTTGAAAATACTTATTTTCCATTCTTCGCAAAAAAATTTGAGTTTTGCGAAACTCCCCAAATTCAATCTAGCCTTTAAATTTAGCAAATCGAAAAAAAAACCACCAATCTCGGCAGAGAGGGTCAATATTTGCCAGCGCTAGTGTAAGTGTTTTTATATGTGGTAGGCTAGGTGTAGGCAATCAAGTTCTATCAACGTGCAAAAGCATGCCGCAATATATTTACATCTTAATAAAATAAGTAATGTGCTTTTATATGTTTTATATTGTTACGAATATTAGCAAAACTAAGGAGTGCTGCCAGCTCTAAGCCGATCTAAGCAGTGACGTGAATGCACATCAATAATTCAATCATTATGTATCTACATAAATGAATCAATAATTGCGTCTACACATATGTACACATTCCGGCGAGCAACATTTACATACAAGGCAGCGAGAGATGAGATGTCACACACCGATGAATTTACTTATACGCTTATGTGTGTGCGGGAGACTGTAAACTACAAACACATGCATATACCTTATCTGAGTTGTCACAAGAGAGAGCAATAATTTGTGCACGTAGTTGTGGCTGGCGATTTTGTAGCCGAAACAACTAGTAACTTCTGGAAATCGAAGAGCCTAGAAGTATGCAGCTTAAACTATAAAAGCGGCGCCAGCGAGTAAGAAGTAATTCAGTTTGATTTGAATTGTCAAGCAGTTACGAGTAAGACGATATCTAGCGAGCAATAGCACTATTATTTTGAAAGTCAGTTTCCTTTAAGCTATCAGTTTGGTTATTAAGCTATTCGTTGCACAATTTGAGTGTTATTGTGAAGTATTTTAATAAAGGCCATTTTTCCATTATTCAATATTGGAGTTATTTATTCGACAGTTTAGCGATACGATCCTAGCAAAAGGGCAAATAAGAGGATTTGCAGGAAATTCGTTACAATTGGTGTCAGAAGAGGAATTGTTGAATAAATTCCAAAGGACAACAAGGACATGGCAAAGTTCGGTGAATTGAAGATCCAGCAACTAAAGAAGGAGTTGGAAACCCGTGGATTGAATACAAGCGGCGTTAAACTTGAACTTCAGGCACGGCTACGAGAGGCAATGGAAGCAGAAGGAATTGATGTGGAAGAGTATGTCTTTCACCTTGATGGGGAGGAGACAACAAAAATTGAAGAGAAAAACGAAACATCGCAGACGGTTACCAGCACAGATTTGAACATGATTTTGGCTGCAATATCTGCTCAAACATCAACAGTGGCTTCTCAACTGGAATCGCAAAAGACAGATATAACATCTCAACTGGCATCTCAACTAGAAGAACAGAAAAAGTATATGTCATCTCAACTAGAAGAACAGAAGACGTATATGGTATCCCAACTGGAATCGCAGGAAACCCGTATAACATCACAATTGGAAGAACAGAAGACACATTTGGCATCTCAACTGGAAGCGCAAGAGGCACGTATATCTGAAATGTCGGCACAAATTTCGGAACAGGTATCATCACAGCTCTTTGTGAAACTGGAAGAACAGGATGCAAAAATTTTACAACTCGAGGACAAAATTGATGCCGAAATAGAAGCGTTAAAAGGTCGTATGGATCAGTTACAACTAAACCGCCCAGCTGTTTCAGCGAGTAATCCAAAGGTAAAGACACCATCCTTTGACGGTTCTGTTCCTTTTCAGGTCTTTAAGCTACAGTTTGAGAAGACCACAGCAGTGAACCAATGGAATGCTGAAGATAAAGTTGCAGCTCTGTTTGTGGCACTGAAAGGGCCTGCCGCGGAAATCTTACAGACCATCCCAGAGTACGAGCGGAACCACTACGAAACATTGATGAGCGCTTTAGAGAGACGTTACGGAAGCGAGCATAGGAAACAGATATTCCAAATTGAGTTGCAAAACCGCTACCAAAAAGCAAATGAGACATTGCAGGAGTTTGCTTCAGATATTGAAAGATTGGCTCATCTTGCAAATGCAGACGCACCCGTGGAATACACTGAAAGGGTAAAAATCCAGAGCTTCATAAATGGCATACGAGATGTGGAAACGAAGCGGGCTACATATGCGAATCCAAAACTAACGTTTGCTGAAACGGTATCGCATGCACTGACTCAGGAAACAGCCTCACTTTTGAGTAAGCCAGCGTACAAAGCTCATCGCGTGGAAGTGGAAAAGCCAGACTGGGTAGACGCAATTTTGGAAGCATTGAAGGGTACGCAGCAGAAGAATAATGATGCAGTCAAATGCTTTAAGTGTGGAAAGCCAGGGCATATTGCGCGTTATTGCAACACCAACCCTAACAGTTCCAACAATGTGGGTGGTCGTAAACGCAGAGCAGAAGGAGATGAGCAAATCTCCAAGACAAATCAATCGTTAAACTAAAGCGAGTCAGCAGCAAGGGGCGACAGCTGGCTCCCGCAATTGAATGCCCCATAATCTCTATCTCGCAGATTGGAAGAAGATCGAGCAATCTTACTGTTGGAGGACATGTGGACGGAAAGGAACGGTTACTGACTGTAGATACGGGTGCATCTCATTCCATCATTCGAGCGGACTTAGTCAACAAAAAGATAAGACCACTGCTTGGAGCAAGATTACGTACAGCCACGGGAGAGGACACCCAGGTAATTGGAGAAGTAGAATGTGAAGTCGCAATTGGGAACGTCACGGTAGTACACAATTTTATAGTGGCAGAAATTGTTGATGAAATCATAATTGGAGTGGACTTCTTAATCGACCAGGGCATCAAGATCGACATGCAAAGCAAGACGATGCGATATAAAAACATGGATGTACCACTTAATTTCGGCTACGAGAGAGGCTACAGCAGTAAACGAGTGCTGGTGGAAGAGAGTCAGCAAATACCACCAAAATCCGAAGCAGTCATCTGGGCAAAGGTTGATGGAGATTGTGGGACAAACAAATTGTGGGTTGTCGAAGCAGCAAACAAATCAGCACTAAACATACTTGTAGGAAAAACCCTGGCTATGACAAAACAAGATGGACGTATTCCGGTAAGAGTACTCAATGAGTTCAAGTCACCACTCAAACTGACTAAAGGAGCTATTTTGGGAAGATGCCAAGAGGCTGAAGTAGTTATTAACTGTGAACAACTCCAGGAACACGTTTCGGCTAGTAATACTTATCTTTCAAATGACATCACGGCATGGATGCAGGGGCTAGAGGAAGCATATCAGAGTCAGGCAAAACAACTGCTCCTAAAGTACGCGAACATATTTGACCAGGATGATTCTAAACCAGGCCGCACCAACGTTGTGAAACATCAAATTGACACTGGAGATGCGAGGCCGATCCGTCAAGCTCCACGTAGTGTTCCACTGGCGAAGCGGGAAGTTGTGAGTCAAATCATTCAAGAAATGAGCGACAGCGGCGTCATCGAACCATCAGCTAGTCCATGGAGCTCACCGGTAGTACTTGTAAAAAAGAAGGATGGAAAAATGAGGTTTTGCGTGGACTACCGGAAGTTGAATGACGTAACGAAAAAGGATAGCTACCCATTGCCAAGAATTGACGACACTCTGGACTCGCTATCTGGTACGAAATGGTTTTCCACGCTGGACTTGAAAAGCGGCTACTGGCAAGTGGAGGTGAAGGAGGAAGATAAAGAGAAAACAGCCTTCAGTGTCGGTGATGGTCTTTGGCAATTTACAGTGATGCCTTTTGGACTTTGTAATGCACCAGCTACTTTTGAGAGACTCATGGACCAGGTACTGAAAGGACTACATTGGAAAACATGCTTGGTGTACCTGGACGACATCATCGTATTGGGCAAGAACTTTGATGAACATCTTAAGAACTTGGAGGAAGTTTTCCAGAGAATAGCTGGCGCTGGTCTGAAGTTAAGTCCCAAAAAGTGTGCGCTGTTTAAAAAGGAAGTCAATTATTTGGGTCACAAGGTAACGACAGAGGGCATCTGCACTGCGAACGAAAAAATAGAGGCTGTAAAGGATTGGCCAAGACCACAGAACCTACATGAATTGAGAAGTTTTCTTGGGCTGTGCACATATTACCGCCGATTTGTACCAAATTTTTCCAGCGTAGCCCATAGCCTCCATGAGCTTACAAGAAAAAACAAAGCTTTTGAATGGAAGAAGGAGCAAGAAGTGGCTTTCCAAACATTGAAGGAGCGTTTGTGCACTGCCCCAATGTTAGCATATCCGATTCCAGGAGCAATATTTATTCTGGATACAGATGCGAGTGGATATGCTATAGGAGGCGTTTTATCACAATTGGTCAATGGACAGGAGAAGGTAGTTGCATATTACAGCCGTTCGATTGGAAAACCAGAGAGGAACTACTGTGTTACGCGGAGAGAGCTGTTGGCATTGGTAGACTGCATTAAACATTTTCACAAATACCTCTACGGCCAGCGATTCCGTGTCAGGACAGATCACGCAGCGTTGAAATGGCTTCTGCAGTTCCGTAATCCGGAAGGACAATTGGCACGGTGGATCGAGCGACTACAAAGCTACGACTTTTCCATTGAGCATCGAAAAGGTAGTACCCATGGAAATGCTGATGCAATGTCACGAAGACCATGTAGTTTGGAATGCAAGCACTGTTCAAAAGCCGAGGCTAAAGAAGACATTATAGATGTCCGGCTAATGAATATAACATGTACAGATGAATGGGACAAGGAACAGCTAAGGAAGTGCCAGCTAGAAGATGCAGATCTGTCACGTGTTATGCAAGGGCTCGAACGAAATGAAAGACCAAACAGAGAAGAGATGTCAGCAGAGAGTCCTATTGCGAAGTCATATTGGGCACAGTGGAACAGTTTAGAATTGATATCCGGTTGCCTTCATCGAGTATGGGAGAGTGAGGATGGTAAATACAAGAATAAACTGATAGTTGTTCCCAGAAAGAGGATTCCTGACGTGCTCAGCGAGCTGCATAATGGTCCAAGCGGAGGTCATCTTGGAATCACGAAGACGCTCGAGAAGATTAAACAGAGATTCTATTGGGTTGGTTGCCGTCAGTCGGTCACTGAGTGGATTGCGAACTGCGAGGTTTGCAGCAGAGCGAAAGGGCCCAGAACACGAAGTCATGGCCAGATGAAGCAATATAACTCAGGTGCGCCATTTGAAAGGATCGCCATGGATGTCGCAGGTCCATTTCCTACTAGCAACCGCGGCAACAAATACGTACTGGTGGTTATGGATTATTTCAGTAAATGGCCAGAGGTATACCCAATCCCAAACCAAGAAGCAGAAACAGTAGCAGAAGTGGTTAAAAACGAATGGGTTGCAAGGTATGGTGTACCAATGGAGTTACATTCTGACCAAGGCAGGAATTTTGAATCAGCTGTGTTCCAAGAAATGTGCAAGAAGCTGGGCATTCGGAAAACACGGACAACTGCATTGCATCCTCAGTCCGATGGTATGGTGGAACGTTTCAATAGAACATTGGAGGAGCATTTAAGGAAAGTAGTCGACAAGTACCATAAGGACTGGGATACACACATATCATTATTCTTGATGGCCTACCGATCGGCAGTACATGACACAACGGGCCAAACTCCCGCAAAGGTAATTTTTGGCAATGACCTTCGACTGCCAGCTGATTTGAAGTATGGGATAGATGCCGATGCGGAGAGGAATGTCAAGAAATCCACTGATGTCTTAGAAGAAGAGCTGAGAGAGATACACGATCTGGTAAGGCAACGAGCAAAGATTATGAGTGACAAGATGAAAGCGAGGTACGATAAAGCAATTAATTCGGAAGGGTTTCAGGAAGGAGATTTGGTGCTGCTATACAACCCACAACGAAAAAAAGGTTTGTCCCCGAAATTACAGTGTAACTGGGAAGGCCCATACAAAGTTGTAAAACGGATCAACGATGTAGTGTACCGCATACAAACCACTACCAAACCACGAACCAAAATGAAAGTGGTTCATTTGGAGAGATTAGCAGCGTTTAGATCGAGAGATTTGTCTGATCGGTACGATCAGACTTAGGTGGAGGGCAGTGTTACGAATATTAGCAAAACTAAGGAGTGCTGCCAGCTCTAAGCCGATCTAAGCAGTGACGTGAATGCACATCAATAATTCAATCATTATGTATCTACATAAATGAATCAATAATTGCGTCTACACATATGTACACATTCCGGCGAGCAACATTTACATACAAGGCAGCGAGAGATGAGATGTCACACACCGATGAATTTACTTATACGCTTATGTGTGTGCGGGAGACTGTAAACTACAAACACATGCATATACCTTATCTGAGTTGTCACAAGAGAGAGCAATAATTTGTGCACGTAGTTGTGGCTGGCGATTTTGTAGCCGAAACAACTAGTAACTTCTGGAAATCGAAGAGCCTAGAAGTATGCAGCTTAAACTATAAAAGCGGCGCCAGCGAGTAAGAAGTAATTCAGTTTGATTTGAATTGTCAAGCAGTTACGAGTAAGACGATATCTAGCGAGCAATAGCACTATTATTTTGAAAGTCAGTTTCCTTTAAGCTATCAGTTTGGTTATTAAGCTATTCGTTGCACAATTTGAGTGTTATTGTGAAGTATTTTAATAAAGGCCATTTTTCCATTATTCAATATTGGAGTTATTTATTCGACAGTTTAGCGATACGATCCTAGCAAAAGGGCAAATAAGAGGATTTGCAGGAAATTCGTTACAATATGTAAGGGCACCATATGTTATAACCGCATGCAAAAGAAAGAGAAAAGTAAAATGTTGGGATTGACTTGTTCACTCGTACCAAAACAAAAAGGCGCTGACAGCCCGTGCCCATTAAGATGTCAGTGGTATATTTGGTATTAAAGCGCCTTTTCTATGGATTCTGCCATTGCGGTTTTAATCTTTATTACGTCCCCAAGCTCACTAAACATACCTCATCAAATTAAATAAGGCTATTAACTTCTTAAAATGTTAATTTATAATTTAAAATCCTATTCTTCAACAACACGTTGATAGTATTTTCAACTTTAAAGGTAAATTTTTAATATGGGTTTATTATTAGTAGACTCCCACAGAAGTCGGGTTTTTTCCAGAGGTCGATGACGATAAATCAGCTAAAATGTGCAACGTGGACGCCGTGGTGTAGAGTTTGGTCTTAGTAACCGAAGGCATCCGACTCAAGTGACAGAGAAACTAACATCAAAATACTTAAGCAAAAAATAAACACTTGGCTCGATTTGCCTCCGAGGAGATTTCAACAGTGAATGATGACAAAACGTGGTCAACGCGGACAGAACGAAGTACCTGCTGTCATCAAGCAAAGAGCCAGCGCATTTACGCCTTGGCAATCACACCACTGTTGGCAGCTATAAGTACGAAATAGTAAAAGACTTCATTTATTTGGGAACCAGCATTAATACCAACAACAACACGAGCTTTGAAAACCAGCGAAAAATCATTCTCGCTAATAAATGCAACTTTGGACAAGGTAAGAGTAAAGTCCTCTCTCGGCAAACGAAAATAATGCTCTACAAGTCACTTATGGTACCCGTCCCGCTATATGGTACAGAAGCATGGACCATGACAACAATATACAAGGCGGCTCTGGGAGTGTTCGAGAGAAAAGTTTTTCGAAAGATTTACTGACCTCTACGCGTTGACGACTGCGAGTATGGAAAAAGATTTAGAGATTAGCTGGGGCCCTATTCGCTAACTGTGAGTTTTAAAGTGTTCACAAGAAATTGTGTAAACTTTGGAATTCTGATTCTGTAAAGCAAAACTGTGAACAACAAAACTCACTGATAAAAACTTCGTGAGTTTTCTTGGCAGCCAGTGTACACTATTCTGACATTCAAAACTCATACGCACTGTTGCAGAATGACTTTGTTGTTTTCACGGCGTTTGATGAATATTTTCTCACTGAAATAAGACTTTTACATTCAGCGCTCATTCAGAAAAATAATGTACACAATAATTTACAGAATCGCATGAACATTTAAAGTGTAAATTGTATGTGCAAATGAGTTTTCAATGAGTGTACATTTTTCAGTTTTTCACAGTTAGGGAATTGGCCCCCTGTACGAGCTTAATGCAGGTATCAGACATAGTCCAGCGATTTAAAGCACAGCAGCTACGAAGGCTAGGTCATTCTATGCGAATGAAAGATGACGCTCCGGCTAAGAAAGTATCGGAAGAGGGAGAGGGCGACACCCACTCCGCTGGAAGCCCATGTGGAAAAATATTTAAATTACCTTGGTACGACCAATTGGCGCCAATAAAACCCACGAAGAAGCGGCTGGCACGCCTTGTTAGACGCACGTAGCCTCGTAAACGGTCGAGCGGCAATTATATCGATGGCTTATATTCAATACCCTCCATCAGCAATTTTAATGAATATGAGTTTAAGATGGTGTAATTATGTCTAGCTCACCTTTCATATATGACATTAATGCCAGCTGTAAAAATTAGCCCAAATGGTATTATTATTAAATGGAAAAACCCTCAATGAGGAAAAAAAAATTTTTTTCAAGGGCAAAACCCTCTATCAGCATACATTTTCATACCCCGCTTTACTGAAGCAAAGAAAGTTATAGCTTTAATCGCCTAACGTTGGCGTGCAATGTAGGGCTCTTAAAAATATTCGAATAATTCGATTAATTGAGTACTTGGTTATTCGATTTTAGATTATTACGATTATTAATTGAATTTCACTATTAGAATGTTTGATTTTTTTCGATTATTCGAATAACTGCCACTTTACGATTATTCGATTTTAACAATCGAAGTTCGATTTTGTAGGAAGTGTTCAAACAAAAAAATTACGTATCCGCCATGTACCTTCTTTCATCTTTGTTGTATCGTTATTAATTTGATCGATATTGAACTCTAACAGTGTTTTATCTCAAATACGGTGTCCCGAAGTAAAATTTTCCGAACTTTCCGATTCTGGTGAGCAAAACGTAAGTAAGCATACAAAACTTTCGGGAAAATCAATCTTTTGTTAAAAATTTCAAAACATGGTGAGATATATATGTTTTTACGATATTTAGGAACCTACTTGAATTCATCGCAAATAAGTTTAAAAAAAATAAAGAGGACGTCCGCACTTTTTCAACGTGTCTTCCTGATCTTTATACGATCAAAAGTACGCTAGAAAACGACCGACTTGTCAGGAGGACAATGGGCTGGCATGAGAGTTTTGAACACCGATTTCTCGAAATAATTGCCTGATACTCAAAAAGATATATCCCATATTTTTGTTCATCTTGGCTCCAGGAACACGTAAGTAAAATATTTAAATGCATATTTGGACCACTTTGTATGTATAACAAAGGTTTAAATTTAAATACGCCTAATTGCAAAAATGCAGACAGACGGTTTTTACAAGTGACAAGAGTCTTAATATTGGGGGGGGGGGGGAGCAGTTTTTAGAGCCAGTAACATACATATGCCAACGCTAGTTTCATTTTCCAAGTGTTTCCAAATAATTTAGATATTACGGAACATTTTTGGGATTTTTCGGTATAACGTATTAGACCCGACCTCCCATTAAATAGCAAAAAAAAAATAGTTACAAGATAAGTCGGGCACGTCAGTGCATCAGTTATTTATACAGCATTAGGGCAACAGTATTTTGTAGGAGACAACACAATTGCAACTTCATATATCGTTTGATCAAAGAAGCCTCAAATGATGCAAGTGGGATCAAATTAGTAATTTAGCTATTTTGTACTTTTTATTTTTCTATTGATCCGAGTCTGAAGACGAAAGAGATAAAGCAAAGTCATAGCTTAAAATGTGACAGGAATGCTCTGGCTCTACTATGCGCTATATTGTGATCTATTTCGCAGTCCTCGGTTCAAATCTAGATCGTTTGTGGGTCACTTCGGTGTAATTTCGTGCTGATTTTGGAAGTAGTTGATAATTTCACGGTCCCAAAAAGTCGCCACAGTCATCGTAAAATTACAACGGGAGGAACCCGAAATAAACCAAAAGATCATTCCGAGAAGTATCAAAAACAGACCCCGAAGTGATCGCAGATTACACTCGAATGATCTCGAAATGACCTGAAAATTCCCTGAAATTTGGGAACTATATCATCACGAAATGCCGAAAATTGGTCCCGAAATTACCCATGTAGGCCCCAAAACAGCCTGCAAAAGCATCTTGATATTTCCCCGAAGTGAGCCCTAAATGACATCAGGAGAGTCTTGAAACAGGTCCCAAGATCATCAGGAAATTACCTCGAAATGACCCTCGAGAGCCACAAAGTAGTCTCCACAAGATACGCAAATAGCCCAAAATTGTGATATTAAAACTACCTCTTAATATCCCACAAAACCATCCTGAAATTACCCCAAAGTGATTTTATATGAGCCAGGACGAAGCTCGAAATAGTGCCAAATGATCCCAAAACAGCTAAATAATTCTCCCAAAATAACACAGAGATAGTAACTAAAACCTTCAGGGAATAACCACCTACCCTGTAGCTCTGTTCCGAAAAGCATATCGTTCGTAGTTACTAAACTCAAAGAAAAAATCGTTCTAAAATGAACGGAACAAGTTCAAAATTAAGAACATTCTTTGACAAAAGTATGTTAAGTATGTTTTTTCTTAACTCGTGACCGATGGGCTTGTTTCAGGAACCGTTTTTCCAAGCACACCGTTCGTATTTTATGACCAGTTTGGTATTGATGTGTGAACCTTCTGAGCTCATTTCAAGCACTACTTGGGCTTCATTTAAGATTTTTCGCTCTCACGATTCGAGAACGATTTGTGGTTGATTTAACATATTTCGGTCCCAATTCAAGAACGGTTTGTGCTTGATTTTAGGGGGGAGCGGGAAGGTGCTTTTGTCAATTAGTACCCATTTATTTATTTTTTTTTATTAATAATAATTTTTTTGTCTTTAATAAAAAATATTAATAACAAAAAAACTATTATTAAAATCCAAAAATAAATTCAAGAATGAAAAAAACGCATAACATGAATATTTTCATAAATTTCTCTTATTGAGAAATTCTTCTTATTTGATGATGCAATATGAATAATATTTAAAACATTTCATAACAAGTTTGAGAATTACCTGTACATATGTGAATGGAACTGAACGAAAAATGAGAGTTAAAAAAAATAGAACATAAAAAAATTGTTTTAAAAACCTTCAGAGTGTGACGGTGATCGAACTCGCGCCACACGATCGCAATCGCAACATCATAGCCGCTGGGCCACCACAACGGTTTGGTAGCTTTTGTCAAATGTCGTATTTAACATTGTAGTGCACACGAATTGTACCGTTTCTTTTCTCTTGAACTTATTTAAGACCATTGTTCTTAATTTAAGAACATATTTCTCATTAATAGAACATTTGTTCATATTTTAAGACCAACCGTTCTCTTTTCAAGAAAACGGTGTCAGTTCAAGAACAAGGTTGTTGTTTTAAGAACAGGTCGTTCGTTTTTCAAGAACAAAAAGGTAAGAACATGAAAATCTTGAATTGAGTCCGGTAGTGCTGGATTTTAGAACGGCGTTTTTCTCTGAGTGTAGTTTTCTATTTTCTGCCTTCTGAAACACGACGTAGATCATCGCACCGCCAGAGAGTTCCTATCAGTTTTTATGCAATGGTTATACTACACTACACTACACTATATTCATATTCAGAGCAGAAACAGCAGCAGAGCATATTTTTTGCTGCTACTGATTGATCTGAAGTAGAAAACACAAACATTGGTTTAAAATGAAAATCATTGAGTTTTTATGCTCAAGGGATACCCATGTATATTTTAATATTCGAATAATCGACAAAGACATCGACATTTGAATAATCGACGATGTTCGATTTTCGATTTTACCTAATCGAATTCTGAAAATTTGATTAATCGAATATCACGAGCTCTAGTGCAATGGTGTGATAAGATCGAGATAGACATAAACATCCATATATCAATTTCATCAGTGTCGAAAAATATTTTGAATGCACCAGGTTCTTTTATACGTCCGTGTGCGGCTAACGTTTTTGATAATAGTTACCTACCTTGAGAACCAATATCATGGTCTCCGATATGGAGCTCTAGCACATTACCCACAATTACAAGGCGTCATTCTTAAAACATAATTCAATATAGACTCTACATCCAAAAAAATATTATTTTCATGCTTTGCCATAACCACTTTTAACCATATTTTTTATAAGAATAGTTTCTATTCGAATAGCAAAAACCTCTATCTGACTTAAAAAAAAAACTGAGCTGAGTTAAAAATAAAAAACTGGTTTGAACACACAACGGGATTTTTCTTTTTTATCAATTGGGGTACTTTTAATTATAAATTATATATATATAGTTCCTTGTCACCCAAATATGTATTCGTTAAAACCGTCCGCATTCTTACGATTAATCTAGTTGCATTTAATTGCATTAAAATACTTTGCTCACATATTCCTAGAGCCAAGGAAAGCAAAAATATGTGAACCATTTTTTTTTAAATTTCATACAACTTGTTCTAGAAATCGGTGTTCAAAGTTCGCATGTCATGTAATTTTTCATCTACTCCCCCTTTATTGCTGAAGCTTAAGATATTTTGCAATGGCCAAAAATGTTAAAAATGTCGATGTTAAGCATTTATTACAATCTTACCAAAATATTGATTTTGCGGAATGTTTTGTATTCTTATTTATATTGTAAAGAATTTAGTGAAATTCCGCCTATTTGCAACCTTCCGCTTACGTTCGTATCGCTAAACTGTTGAATAAAACACTCCAATATTCTGTATTACAAAATGGTATTTATTGGACTACTTTGAAAGTACTTCGCAATTAAACTTCACTTCGCAAGGGATAGCGCGCTTAAATCAAACTGATCACTGACTACTCAGCTTATGCTCTTTCATACTCTCTGCTGCTTCATTCGGATATATCTACTACAGCCTAGGCGTTTCGCCTGCTAGAACTGCTGTACATATCTCCTACTGAGCTATATTTATGTTTATTTGTAGTTAATGCATTCCTCATAATCATATGCGTGTGTATGTGTAGCAACTTTCGGCTACAAGTGTGTCGCGTAATATCTGTTCGTGCCTTATATATATGGGTGTAAATGATGATTGATGTGTTTATGTACACAGTGTGGCTCGCTTCAATGTTTTTGTGTTGGGATTTTATTACTAGTGATGGTAATATTCGTCACACTACCCTCCACCTAAGTCTGATCGTCCCGATCAGACAAATCTCCCGATCCAACCGCTGCTAGCCTTTCCAACTGAACCACCCTTCTATTTCGTGGTTCCCCAATTGTTTGTATGCGGTAGATGGTATCACTGATCCCCTTCACAACTTTGTACGGGCCTTCCCAACTGCACCAAAGTTTGGATGGAACACCTTTCCGCCAGTGAGGGTTGTATAACAGTACCAAATCTCCCTCCAAGAAACCTTCCGAACTGTTGTTCTTGTCAAACCTGTGTTTCATCTTACTACTCATTATCCTGGACCGTTCCCTTACACTCTGTTGTTTGGCCAATGAACTACTCCCTAGAGTATCGTTCCGACGTTTCACAACAGTAGTGCACCCTGGCTTGAAACTACCCTCGCATTCTTTCTGGGAAGTTCTTTCCTTCGTTTTAGTGCGTCCATATGGGTTTCTCTCGCAAGTATCTTTGATTTTGCTTTGTTTGGCTCATTCGTTCCATCAACCTTTGCCCGATCTACTGCCCTTGACTTTGGTGGTCTTTGTCGAATCGCCTCCACCAGCACTTGCTTACTGCTGAACCTTTTCTCCAAATTGAAGTTGAGTGGTACATCCTGGTGCTTATACTGCATAATTCTTCTCTGCATATCAGTCCGGATGTCATAGTCAACTAAGAAATCCACTCCCAATATGACTTCATCAACGATCTCCGCCACAACGAATTTGTGTAGAACCGTGGCCTTTCCAATCAAGACTTCACATATCACTTCTCCCTGGACTCGGTTATACTCGCCAGTGACCGTACGCAATCTTGCTCCAGGTAATGGCTTTACTCTCCTGTTGACCAAATCAGATCGGTTTAAGGAATGAGATGCGCCTGTATCTACAGTCAGTACACGCTCCTTGCCATCCACATTTCCTTTGACGGTAAGACTGGATTTTCTTCCAATTTACGAGACAGATATCACAGGATATTCAATAGCTGTAGCAAGTTCTCCATCTTTGCATCTGACTCGCTCTGGCTTATCTCCTCCAGGTTTGCGTTTACGACCAGCCAAGTTGGAACTACCAGGACGGGTACTACAATGACGTGCAATGTGCATTGGCTTTCCACACTTAAAGTATTTGATTGCATCATTATTATTCTGTTGCGTTCCCTTTAAAGCTTCAAAAATTGCGTCTACCCACTCTGGCCTGTCTACTTCCACACGGCGTGCTTTGATAACCGGCTTACACAGAAGCGATGCTGTTTCCTGAGTCATCACATGGGATACTGTTACAGCAAATGTCAGCTTTGGGTTTGCGTATGTCGCTCCCTTCGTTTCACCGTCCCGTATGCCATTTATAAAACTCAGGATTTTTACCCTCTCGGTGTATACCACGGGTGCGTCCGCCTTTGCGAGATGAGCCAATCTTTCAACATCCGACGCAAACTCCTGCAAAGTCTCGTTAGCTTTTTGGTAGCGGTTTTGCAATTCTATTTGGTAGATCTCTTTCCTGTGTTCGCTTCCATACCGTCATTCATCAGCCATCAATGCTTCATAACTGTTACGTTCGTACTCTGGGATGGTCTGTAAGATCTCAGCTGCAGGTCCTTTTAAAGCCACGAACAATGCAGGAACTTTATCTTCGGCATTCCAGTTGTTCGCTGCTGACGTCTTCTCAAATTGGAGCTTAAATACCTGGAAAGGAACAGAACCACCAGAAGTTGGGGATTAAACCTTCAGAGTAGACGTTGAAGTGATTGGACGGTTCAATTGCAACTCCTGAATCCGATATTTCAAAGCATCCATCTCGGTCTCCATTTTATTTTGTCGTTCACTAAAAGCCTCCAGCTGCGATGAGAATTTTGTTTCCTGTACCTCCAGCTTTGTTGAGATACGCTCTTCTTGTGCTTCGAGCTGTAATGTTATGCGTGCCTCTTGTTCTTTTAATTGTTGTGCAATTTGTGACGCCGTTTGTGTTTTCTGTTCTTCCAATTGTGCTTCAATCTTTGCTGTTATACGGTTCTCCTGTGATTCCAGTTGAGACGACATTTCTGAAATGCGTGCCTCCTGTGTTTCCATCTTGCATGTTATACGGTTCTCCTGGGATTCCAATTGTGATGCCATATATGTCCTCTGTTCTGCCAGTTGAGATGACACTGTCGATGTTTGAGCAGATATTGCAGCCAAAATCGTGTTCAAGTCTGTGCTCGTAACTGTCTGCGATGTTTCGTTTTTCTCTTAAATTTTTGTTGTTGTTTCGTCCCCATCAGGACGAAAGACATCATCGTTCACATTAATTCGTAACGAATTTAGTGAAATTCCACCTATATGCAACCTTCTGCTTACGTTCGTATCGCTTAACTGTTGAATAAAACACTCCAATATTCTGTATTACAAAATGGTCTTTATTAGACTACTTTGAAAGTACTTCGCAATTAAACTTCACTTCGCAACGGATAGCGTGCTTAAATCAAACTGATTACTGACTACTCAGCTAATGCTCTTGTATACTCTCTGCTGCTTCATTCGGATATTTCTACTACAGCCTAGACGTTTCGCCTGCTAGAACTGCTGTACATATCTCCTACTGAGCTATATACATGTTTATTTGTAGTTTATGCGTTTATCATAATCATATGCGTGTGTATGTGTAGCTACTTTCGGCTACAAGTGTGTGCGCGTAATATCTCTTCGTGCCTTATATATATGGGTGTAAATGATGATTGATGTGTTTATGGACACAGTGTGGCTCGCTTCAATGTTTTTGTGTTGGGAGTTTATTACTAGTGATGGTAATATTCGTCACACTACCCTCCACCTAAGTCTGATCGTCCCGATTAGACAAATCTCCCGATCCAACCGCTGCTAGCCTTTCCAACTGAACCACCCTTCTATTTCGTGGTTCCCCAATTGTTTGTATGCGGTAGATGGTATCACTGATCATCTTCACAACTTTGTACGGGCCTTCCCAACTGCACCAAAATTTGGATGGAACACCTTTCCGCCAGTGAGGGTTGTATAACAGTACCAAATCTCCCTCCAAGAAACCTTCCGAACTGTTGTTCTTGTCAAACCTGTGTTTCATCTTACTACTCATTATCTTGAACCGTTCCCTCACACTCTGTTGTTTGGCCAATGAACTACACCCTAGAGCTTGCGCTTGACGAATTGGCTTCGCATAATCAGTATCGTTCCGACGTTTAACAACAGTAATGCACCCTGGCTTGAAACTACCCTCGCATTCTTTCTGCGGAATTCTTTCCTTCGTTTTAGTGCTTCCATATGGGTTTCTCTCGCAGGTATCTTTGATTTTGCTTTGTTTGCCCCATTCATTCCATCAACCTTTGCCCGATCTACTGCCCTTGACTTTGGTGGTCTTTGTCGAATAGCCTCCACCAGCACTCGTTTACTGCTGAACCCTTTCTCCAAAATGAAGTTCAGTGGTAGATCCTGGTTCTTATACTGAATGATGTCATAGTCAACTAAGAAATCCACTCCCAATATGACTTCATCAACGATCTCCGCCGCAACGAATTTGTGTAGAACCGTGACTTTTCCAATCAAGACTTCACATATCACTTCTCCCTGGACTCGGTTATACTCGCCAGTAATCGTACGCGATCTTGCTCCAGGTAATGGCTTTACTCTTCTGTTGACCAAATCAGATCGGATTAAGGAATGGGATGAGCTTGTATCTACAGTCAGTACACCCTCCTTGCCATCCACATTTCCTTTGACGGTAAGACTGCTCGATTTTCTTCAAATTTGCGAGACAGATATCACAGGACATTCAATAGCTGCGGCAAGTTCTCGATCTTTGCATCTGACTCGCTCTTGCGTATCACCTCCAGGTTTGCGTTTACGACCAGCCAAGTTGGAACTACCAGGACCGGTGCTGCAATGACGTGCAATGTGCATTGGCTTTCCACACTTAAAGTATTTGATTGTATCATTATTCTTCTGCGGCGTTCCCTTTAAAGCTTCCAAAATTGCGTCTACCCACTCTGGCCTTTCTACTTCCGCACGGCGTGCTTTGAAAACTGGCTTACACAGAAGCGATGCTGTTTCCTGAGTCAGCGCATGGGATACTGTTTCAGCAAATGTCAGCTTTGGGTTTGCGTATGTCGCTCGCTTCGTTTCCATGTCCCGTATGCCATTTATAAAACTCTGTATACCACGGGTGCGTCCGCCTTTGCGAGATGAGCCAATCTTTTAACATCCGACGCAAACTCCTGCAAAGTCTCGTTAGCTTTTTGGTAGCGGTTTTGCAATTCTATTTGGTAGATCTGTTTCCTTTGTTCTCTTCCATACCGTCATTCATCAGTCATCAATGCGTCTTAACTGTTACGTTCGTACTCTGGGATGGTCTGTAAGATCTCAGCAGCTGGCCCTTTTAAAGCCACGAACAATGCAGCAACTTTATCTTCGGCATTCCAGTTGTTCGCTGCTGACGTCTTCTCAAATTGGAGCTTAAATACCTGGAAAGGAACAGAACCATCAAACATTGGGGATTTTACCTTCAGAGTAGACGTTGAAGTGATTGGACGGTTCAATTGCAACTCCTGAATCCGATCTTTCAAAGCATCCATCTCGGCCTACATTTTATCTTGTCGTTCACTAAAAGCCTCCAGCTGCGATGAGAATTTTGTTTCCTGTGCCTCCAGCTTTGTTGAGATACGCTCTTCTTGTGCTTCGAGCTGTAATGTTATGCGTGCCTCTTGTTCTTTTAATTGTTCTGCCATTTGTGACGCCATTTGTGTTTTCTGTTATTCCAATTGTGTTTCAATCTTTGCTGTTATACGGTTCTCCTGTGATTCCAGTTGAGATGACATTTGCGACGACATTTCTGAAATGCGTGCCTCCTGTGTTACCATCTTGCATGTTATACGGTTCTCCTGTGATTCCAATTGTGATGCCATATATGTCCTCTGTTCTGCCAGTTGAGATGACACTGTCGATGTTTGAGCAGTTATTGCAGCCAAAATCGTGTTGAAGTCTGTGCTCGTAACTGTCTGCGATGTTTCGTTTTTCTCTTAAATTTTTGTTGCTGTCTCGTCCCCATCAGGATGAAAGACATCATCGTTCATATTAATTCGTAACGAATTTAGTGAAATTCCGCCTATTTGCAACATTCTGCTTACGTTAGTATCGCTAAACTGTTGAATAAAACACTCCAATATTCTGTATTACAAAATGGTATTTATTAGACTACTTTGAAAGTACTTCGCAATTAAACTTCACTACTCAGCTTATGCTCTTTTATACTCTCTGCTGCTTCATTCGGATATTTCTACTACAGTCTAGACGTTCGCCTGCTAGAACTTCTGTACATATCTTTATGCGTTTCTCATAATCATATGCGTGTGTATGTGTAGCAACTTTAGGCTACAAGTGTGTGCGCGTAATATCTCTTCGTGCCTTATATATACGGCTGTAAATGATGATTGATGTGTTTATGTACACAGCGTGGCTCGCTTCAATGTTTTTGGGTTGGGAGTTTATTACTAGTGATAGTAATATTCGTCACAATATTTTTTTCACCGGAATCCAAAAAATTAAACATTTATCTAAGGGTACTATTATTGAGACACATCATTCTTGGATTTTAATATCCATTAATAGATCAAATTAACAAAGGTTCAAGAAGGACATGTGTAGGTATGTGGTAGGGTAGAGGGGGGAGGACTTCGACAGGTTAATAGAAAATGATTTTTTTGGAGAAACTAGAATGAGAAATAGATAACTCCTTTCATAATTACTGATGCCATGTATGTTTATGACAGTTCGGATTTGTGGTTAATATTCTACATGCTTTTTTTTTTAAGTTATAATCAAATAACCAAAAAAAAAAAATATGACGAAACCTCCCTTTTTCAGGGAGGCTTCGTCAGTCATCTGGGTGGCTTCGACATTGGGTGGGAGGTTTCGACATTTATCAAATATAGCGATTTAACCAGCAAAATAAAAAAGCATGTTGGAAAAAATTCTAAATACGATTTTTAATTCATATTTGATGTTATTTATTTCAATACAGTAACAAATTTTTCGAACAAAAACATAAAAAATGTAAGCATAAAATAAAGTATAACTGTACTTTTAACGAACATCTGTTTCTTTTTTTGTTTTATCTCCTCGATGGCTTTTTTTCATTTTGTCTTCGTTGACGATCTTTTCAGGGAACTTTCTTTTGTAGATGTTTGGCATCTTGATGGCTGTAAAATATTACTTGCTAAGTAAAAAATCTAGAAGAAGAAAGAAAACATATTGTCGAACCCTCCCCCGTGCACTTATTTCAGATTTTTCGCTCCAAAAAATACATCTTAGTGTTATTGAAAAAGTCTTTAAAAGCAATAAATCTTAATTTTATTGCAATATTAATGGGCAGAAAACTCATGTTATATATTCTATATTGTACACTTTACACGCGAATACTTACCAGCAATTTTTACATCAACACTTTTCAAAAATAAAAAATTTCGTCTGCATATTATCGCCATTGAACAAGCACTGAATAGCTTTCATGACAGCGTCACATTCAATTTGGTTACTGTTTATTCGTAGAATAAGAACAATGGCAGTAATAACGGCAGCCAAATTTGAAAAAGTCGAAGCCTCCCTCATGTCGAAGCCTCCCCCTTCTACCCTACATGCATCGCGTATATGTAATTTTTTTAGGAGCCCTTCATACAAAATGGAACTTCGGGTTTGAAATGCGAAATCGTTGAGTTGCGATTATTCGTCTAATAAGTAAAAATCAAAAATCGAGCAATCGAATGAATAAATGTTTTTACACATTGACAGCAATAATAACACTAAAACTTGCATTTCCTAATAATTTGGGCTTCTTTAAATAGCACAAAGCAAAACCTGTTCATAAAACAACAAACGTCTGAAAACAACAAGCGCAGCTTTGGTACAATCAAACATACACAGTACGCACTGTCAAAAAAAAAATTATGCGAAGAAGGGAATGGGAGAAATTGCACAATACGCATGGTTTTGGCTGAATGTGCTTTTAAAAGGCTAATCGGTGCAAGTGTGCGGACCTGAATGCCACTCCCAGCAGAAAAGTCTTTGAAGAGACTTACAAGGTATAATTGTAAAAGCTGTCGCCTTATCCGTCCTGTTGTTGTTGTGGCTATAAGGACACTCCCCGAAGGCCCTGGGGCATGTTATCGATGTCGATTGTCCTTTGCCGAATGCGGATCCGGTAACAAGCACCATTAAGATACTAGCCCGCCCATATCGGGAACGATTATGGTATGACCACATGAAACCTTCTAGGCCATACCGCCTTCCCTCCCGCTAGATCCATGAGGAACTTGGGGTCCTCAAAGGCTCGGCTGTTAAAGAAACAGGATTCGCCATGGGTAAGTGAACTTGACAATTGGGTTGGAGAAGCCTAGAATCAATTTGGTGTTTTAATCGCCTCTTACGACGCGGGTATATTCTAAGCTTATACGTCCCGTTGTCGCGTTGTTAAAACTTTCACAAGTGATTGATTTGCTCTGGTTTAATTTAGAGCAGACTAGAGCAACTCGGAGTAAGAAAGTTTGCCATTAAACACAACAACATATTGCAACTAATTTTAGTGCAATTCCGCTTATTGGCAACCTTCTGCTAACGTTCGAATCACTAGACTGTTGAATAAATAACTCCAATATTCGATAATGCAAAATGGTCTTTATTAGACTACTTTCAAAATAACACTTCTATTGCTCGACAGATATCGTCTTAAATCAAACAGATTGTCGTGCCTCTACTGTTGCTGCCTTTTATACTCTGTGATTTCTCGTTCGCATACTTCTAGGCGCTTCCAGAATTTACTTAGTTACTGCTATAAAATTATAACTACAGATGCACGTGTAAAGTGTCTCAAATACGCGTGTATATGTAAGTGACACCTCCACAGATATTTTCCTACTTATGGGAGCATCTCAGATAAGATATATGCATGTGTTTGTGCGTCTCTTCTCCGCTGTTCGTATGGACATTTGGGTAGACATAATTATTGATTTGTTGATGTGCATACGATTCACTGCTTAGTATTGGTTTAGAGATGATAGTATCCCTTAGTGTTGCTAATATTCGTCACACTGCCCTCCACCTAAGTCTGATCGTCCCGATCAGACAAATCTCTCGATCTAAACGCTGCCAGTCTTTCCAAATGAACCACTTTCATTTTGGTTCGTGGTTTGCCACTGGTTTGTATGCGGTATATACATCGTTGACTGATTACACTGCAATTTCGGGGACAAACCTTTTTTCATTGTGGGTTGTATAACAGCACCAAATCGCCTTCCTGAAAACCTTTCGAATTAATTGCTTTGTCGTATCTGGCTTTCATCTTGTCACCCATAATCTTTGTTCGTTGCCTTACAAGACCGTGTATTTCTCTCAGCTCTTCTTTCAAATCACCAGTGGATCTCTTGACATTTCTCTCCGCATCGGCATCTATCCTAAACTTCAAATCAGCTGGCAGTCTAAGGTCATTGCCAAAAATTACTTTGCAGGGGTTTGACCCGTTGTCTCATGCACTGCTGATCGATAAGCCATCAAGAATAATGATATGCGGGTATCCCACTCTTTATGGAATTGGTCCACTACTTTCCTTAAGTGATCCTCCAATGTTCTATTGAATCGTTCCACCATACCATCGGACTGAGGATGCAATGCAGTTGTCCGTGTTTTCCGAATGCCCAATGATTTACACATTTCCTGGAACACAGCTGATTCGAAATTCCTGCCTTGGTCAGAATGTAACTCCATTGGTACACCACACCTTGCAACCCAATTGTTTATAAACACTTCTGCTACAGTTTCCGCTTCTTGATTTGGGATTGGGTATACCTCTGGCCATTTGCTGAAATAATCCATAACCACCAGTACATATTTGCTTCCGCAGTTGCTAGTAGGAAATGGACCTGCGACATCCATAGCGATCCTTTCAAATGGCACACCTGAGTTATATTGCTTCATCTGGCCATGACTTCGGGTTTTGGGCCCTTTCGCTTCTCGAGCGTCTTCGTGATTCCAAGATGACCTCCGCTTGGACCATTATGCAGCTCGCTGAGCACGTCAGGAATTTTCTTTCTGGGAACAACTATCAGTTTCTTCTTGCATTGACCATCCTCACTCTCCCATACTCGATGCAAGCAACCGGATATCAATTCCAAACTGTTCAACTGTGCCCAATATGACTTCGCAATGGGACTCTCTGCTGATATCTCCTCTCTATTTGATCTTTCGTTTCGTTCGAGCCGTTACATAACATGTGACACTACCTTTCCGATGCTCAATGGAAAAGTCATAGCTTTGTAGCCGCTCGATCCACCGTGCCAATTGTCCTTCTGGATTACGGAATTGCAGAAGCCATTTCAACGCTGCGTGATCTGTCCTGACGCGGAATCGCTGGCTGGAGAGGTATTTGTGAAAATGTTTAATGTACTCTACCAATGCCAACAGCTCTCTTCGTGTAATGCAATAGTTCCTCTCTGGTTTTCCAATCGAATGGCTGTAATATGCAACTACCTTCTCCTGTCCATCGACCAGTTGTGATAAAACGCATCCTATAGCATATCCACTCGCATCTGTATCTAGAATAAATGTTGCTCCTGGAATCGGATATGCCAACATTGGGGCAGTGCAGAAACGCTCCTTCAATGTTTGGAAAGCCACTTCTTGCTCCTTTTTCCATTCAAAAGCTTTATTTTTTCTTGTAAGCCATGGATGCTATGGGCTACGCTGGAAAAGTTTGGTACAAATCGCCGGTAATATGTGCACAGCCCAAAGAAACTTCTTAATTCATGCAAGTTCTGTGGCCTTGGCCAATCCTTTACTGCCTCTATCTTTTCATTCGCTGTCGTTACCTTGTGAACCAAATAATTTACTTCCTTTTTAAACAGCGAACAATTGTTGGGGCTTAGTTTCAGACCAGCGCCAGCTATTCTCTGGAAAACTTCCTCCAAGTTTTTAAGATGTTCATCAAAGTTCTTGCCTAGTACGATGATGTCGTCCAGGTATACCAATCATGTTTTCCAATGTAGTCCTTTCAATACCTGATCCATGAGCGTCTCGAAAGTAGCTGGTGCATTACATAGCCCAAAGGGCATTATTGTAAATTGCCAAAGACCATCTCCGACGCTGAAGGCTGTTTTCTATTTGTCTTCCTCCTTCAGCTCCACTTGCCAGTAGCCACTTTTCATGTCCAGTGTGGGAAATCATTCGTACCAGAGAGCGAGTCCAGAGTGTCGTCAATTCTTGGCAATGGGTAGCTATCCTTTTTCGTAACGTCATTCAACTTCCGGTAGTCCACGCAAAACCTCACTTTTCCATCCTTGTTCTTCACAAGTACCACCGGTGAGCTCGATGGACTAGCTGCTGGTTCGATTACGCCGCTGTCGCTCATTTCTTGTATGATTTGACTCACCACTTCCCGCTTCGCAAGTGGGACACTACGAGGAGCTTGACGGATCGGCCTCGCATCTTCAGTATCAATTTGATGTTTCACAACTTTGGTGCGGCCTGGTTTAGAACCATCAAATATGTTCGCGTACTTTAAAGCCAGTTGTTTTGCCTTACTCTGATAGTGTTCCTCTAGCCGCTCCGTCCATGCCGTGATGTCATTTGAAAGATTAGCCTTGCTAGTTGAAACGTTTTCCTAGAGCTGTTCACAATTAATTACTACTTCAGCCTCTTGGCATCTTCCCAATATAGTTCCAATGGTCAATTTGAGTGGTGACTTGAACTTGTTGAGTGCTCTTACCGGGATGCGTCCATCTTGTTTTGTCATAGCTAGGGTTTTCCTACAAGCATGTTCGGTGTTGATTTGTTTGCTGCTTCGATAACCCACAATTTGTTTGTCCCACAATCTCAATCAACCTTTGCCCAGATGACTGCTTCTGATTATGGTTGTATTTGCTGACTCCCTTCCACCAGAACTCGTTTACTGCTGTAGCCTCTCTCGTAGCCGAAATTAAGTGGCACATCCATGTTCTTATATCTCATCGTCTTGCTTTGCATATCGATCTTGATGCCTTGGTCGATTAAGAAGTCCACTCCAATTATGATTTCATCAACAATATCTGCCACTGTAAAATTGTGTAGTACCGTGACGTTCCCAATTGCTACTTCACATGCTACTCCTCCAATTACTTGGGTGTCCTCTCCCGTGGTTGACGTAATCTTGCTCCAAGCAATGGTTTTATTTTCTTGTTGACTAAATCCGCTCGAATGATGGAATGAGATGCACCCGTATCTACAGTCAGTAAACGTTCCTTTCCATCCACATGTCCTCCGACAGTAAGATTGTTCGACCTTATTCCAATGTGCGAGATAGAGATTATGGGGCATTCAATTGCGTGAGCCAGCTGTCGCCCCTTGCGGCTGACTCTGTTTAGTTTAACGATTGAGTGGACTTGGAGATTTGCTCATCTTCGTCACTGATCCCTTCAGTGCTACCAAAATTGTGTCTACCCATTCTGGCCTTTCTACTTCCACATGATGAGCCTTGTATGCTGGTTTACTCAATAATGGCGCCGTTTCCTGAGTCAATGCATGGGATACCGGTTCAGCAAATGTTTACTTTGGGTTCGCGTATGTTAGAAGAACAGAAGACATATATGGCTGAGCAGTTGAAAGCACAAGAAACTCGCATATCCTCGCAACTGTCAGAACAGGAAGCAAGGGTATCATCAAAACTGGAAGCGCAGCATGCAAAAATCGCCCAATTTCAGACAGAAGTCGATGATTTGAAGGGTCGTATGGAGCAGTTACAACTAAACCGCCCAGCTGTTTCTGCGAGTAATCCAAAGGTAAAAACACCATCCTTTGACGGTTGTGTTCCTTTCCAGGTGTTTAAGCTTCAGTTTGAGAAGACCGCAACAGTTAACAACTGGAATGCTTAAGATAAAGTTGCAGCTCTATTCGTAGCATTGAAGGGGCCAGCAGCCGAAATCCTACAGACGATACCCGAAGGAGAGCGGAACAACTATGAAGCATTGATGGCCGCTGTAGAACGACGTTACGGAAGCGAAAACAGGAAACAAATCTACCAAATAGAAATGCAAAACCGATGCCAAAAATCTAACGAGACTTTGCAGGAGTTTGCTTCGGACATTGAAAGATTGGCTCATCTTGCAAATGCGGACGCGCCCGTGGAATACACTGAAAGGTTAAAGATTCAGAGCTTTATAAACCGTATACGTAAGGTCGAAACTTAGCGAGCCACATACGCGAACCCAAAACAAACATTTGCTGAGACGGTATCCCATGCATTGACTCAGGAAACGGCGTCACTATTGAGTAAACCAGCATACAAAGCTCATCGTGTGGAAGCACTGAAGGGGTCACAACAGAAAAATGCGGGAGTTACGAAATTTTTCAAGTGCGGCAACCCAAGTCACATTGCACGTCATTGCAACACCGGTCCTAATACTTCCAACAATGTGTAACGCAGAGCTGACGGAGATGAGAAAATCTCCAAGTTCACTCAATCGTTAAACTAAATAGAGTCAGCTGCAAGGGGCGACAGCTGGCTCCCTCAATTGAATGCCCCATAATCTCTGTCTCGGAAATTGGAAGAAGGTCGAAAAATCTTACTGTCGGAGGACATGTGGATGGAAAGGAACGTTTACTGACTGTAGATACGGGTGCATCTCATTCCATTATTCGAGCGGATTTAGTCAACAAGAAGATAAGACTATTGCTTATAGCTAGATTACGTACAGCCACCGGAGAGGACACCCAGGTAATTGGAGAAGTAGCATGTGAAGTAGCAATTGGGAACGGCACGGTACTACACAATTTTATAGTGGCAGAGATTGTTGATGAAATCATAATTGGGGTAGACTTCTTAATCGACCAAGGCATCAAGATCGATATGTAAAGAAGGACGATGAGATATAAGAACATGGATGTGCCACTTAATTTCGGCTACGAGACCTCTCTTTTAAATTTAAGAAGGAGTAAGAAGTGGCTTTCCAAACATTGATGGAGCGTTTGTGCTCTGCCTCAATGTTGGCATATCCGATTCCAGGAGCAACATTTATTCTAGATACAGATGCGAGTGGATATGCTATAGGAGGCGTTTTATCACAACTGGTCGATGGACAGGATAAGGTAGTTGCATATTACAGCCGTTCGATTGGAAAACCAGAGAGGAACTATTGCGTTACACGGAGAGAGCTGTTGGCATTGGTAGAGTGGATTAAACATTTTCGCAAATACCTCTACGACCAGCGATACCGCGTCAGGACAGATCACGCAGCGTTGAAATGACTTCTGCAGTTCCGTAATACGGAAGGACAATTGGCACGGTGGATCGAGCGATTAAAAATCTATGACTTTCCATTGAGCATCGAAAAGGTAGTACCCATGCAAATGCTGATGCAATGTCACGAAAACCATGTACTTTGGAATGCAAGCACTGTTCAAAGGCCGAGGCTAAAGAAGACATTATAGATGTCCCGCTAATGACTATAACGTGTACGGATGAAGGGGACAAGGAACAACTAAGAAAGTGTCAGCTAGAAGATACAGATCTGTGACCTGTTATGCAAGGGATCGAACGAAACGAAAGACCAAACAGAGAAGAGATGTCAGCAGAGAGTCCCATTGCGAAGTCATATTGGGCACAGTGGAATAGTTTAGAATTGATAACCGTTTGCCTTCATCGAGTATGGGAGAGTGAGGATTCTCAATGCAAAAAGAAACTGATAGTTGTTCCCAGAAAGAGGATTCCTGACGTGCTCAGCGTGCTGCATAATGGTCCAAGTGGAGGTCACCTTGGAATCACGAAGACGCCCGAGAAAATTAAGCAGAGATTCTATTGGGTTGGTTGCCTACAGTCGGTCACCGAGTAGATTGCCAACTGCGAGGTTTGCAACAGAGCGAAAGGGCCCAAAACACGAAGTCATGGCAAGATGAAACAGCATATTTCAGGTGCACCATTTGAAAGGATCGCCATGGATGTCGCAGGTCCATTTCCTACTAGCAACCGTGGAAACAAGGAGAAAGGCAGGATTTTTGTATCAGATGTGTTCCAAGAAATGTGCAAGAAGTTGGGCATTCGAAAAACACGGACAACTGCATTGCATCCTCAGTCCGATGGTATGGTGGAACGTTTCAATAGAACATTGGAGGAGCATTTAAGGAAAGTAGTAGACAAGTACCATAAGGAGTGGGATACACACATATCATTATTCTTGATGGCTTACCGATCGGAAGTACGTGAGACAACGGGCCAAACTCCCGCAAAGGTAATTTTCGGCGATGACCTTCGACTGCCAGCTGATTTGAAGTATGGGATAGATGCCGATGCGGAGAGAAATGTCAAAAAATTCACTGGTGTCTTGGAAGAAGAGCTGAGAGAGATACACGATCTGGCAAGGCAACGAGCAAAGATTATGAGTGGCAAGATGAAAGCCAGATACGATAAAGCAATTAATTCGGAAGGGTTTCAGGAAGGAGATTTGGTGCTCTTATACAACCCACAACGAAAAAAAGGTTTGTCCCCGAAAATGCAGTGTAATTGGGAAAGCCCATACAAAGTTGTCAAACGGATCAACGATGTAGGGTATCGCATACAAACCATTGGCAAACCACGAACCAAAATGAAAGTGGTTCATTTGGAAAGACTGGCAGCGTTTAGATCGAGAGATTTGTCTGATCGGGACGATCAGACTTAGGTGGAGGGCAATGCGACGGATATTAGCACGGATATAACACTAAGGAATACTATCATCTCTAAGCCGATGATAAGCAGTGACTTGTATGCACATCATTAAATCAATCATTATGTCTACCCATATGCCCATACGAGCAGCGGAGAAGAGACGCACAAACACATGCATATATCTTATCTGAGATGCTCACAAAAGAAGGCAATAATTTGTGCAAGTATTACGCACGTATACAGGCGCATATGAGAAGCTACAAACGTAGTTGTGGCTGCTGATTTTGTAGCTGATAACTAACTAGAAATTCTAGAATAGAAAAGCTTAGAAGTATGCAACGAGGAAATCAGACAATATAAAAGGCAGCAACAGTAGAGGCACGACAATCAGTTTTGATTAAGCACGCTATCTGTCGAGCAATATGTGTTATTTTGAAAGTATTCTAATAAAGACCAATTTGCATTATCGAATATTGGAGTTATTTATTCAACAATTTAGTGATCCGAACGTTGGCAGAAGGTTGCAAATAAAAGGAATTTCAGTAAATTTGTTACAATATTCTAACAGTGGAGAAAGCTTGGAAAAAAAACCGTCACAATAGTAGCTGCTATCGATGACTTAAACCCTATGCCTCGATATTTTTATTCAAACATTTTTCTAAGTACATGTATGTTACATTATTTATATATTTTAATATGTTTGATTAACTGAGCGCTTATTTTTTCACTATTTTCTAGTTTTTCTAAATGAATATTAATATGTAGTCTGATTCTCTACAGACTCAGTGAAAAGAAAAGTTTGTTGGGGATACAAAGGACGAGGAGGACCAGCGGTTGTGTTTGTCACGCTAATGGTCATACTTGACAAATGCGCGAGTAAATAGATATGCTTACCAGCTCCACATTTGGATCCAACCCTGCTCAAAAAACTACTGGTACATTCCACATTTTTTATTTGCTATTGTACTTAAATAAATTCACATGTACATAAAAAACATAAAGTAATTCTATCCCGACGTCAATTATGTTTAACTGAAGAACTACCGGTTAATTGTCTGATAATTACCGAATAGATAAAAGAAGTATGTTTGCAGGGAAGTGAATTCTCTAATGACTCATAAATCATGGCTCCAAAAAAGACTCAACATTTCATTTCTTTAGTCTTTAGTCATTAGCTGCATTCGAAGTTTGAAGTCATTGACTGCGACTTCAACTGAATTTCATTCGCATATAGTGCATTTTTTCAACCCTGTCAACGATCAAATCCTCGGCGACCTAACTTTCAACATGGACAAGACAAACGTGGACATCCACGTCGATGGCATTACACTAATGACTGTCTTAAATCCAAAAATACTGGGTTTGACATTCGATCAGGTTCTACATTTTGGCGAGCATGCATCCACAATTGTTTCCAATATGGCCGCCGGGCCTAAGGGATACACACTGGAAGATACTACAGGTCTGTAAAAACACCGCTCTCAGAACTGCTACGGGTTTGCTTTCTTATATCCCCAGAGCCCCATCTACACAGTCAGGCGAGAGTACTCCCCATAAGGGATAGAAATGAAATGCTGAACAAACAGTTTCTGTTGAAAACCCTGAAGCAGGAGCGTTCCCAAAAACATCTGAAGGCCCTTCCTCCTAGGGACTTAAGAAGTCATCTCCGCTACCATTATTAGGAACCTAAGAACTCAGCTATATCTAGAAGAAAAGCACAAAGAGGCCCTCAGTCCACAAAAATGCGTGGAACCTCAATGCTAGGAATTGCAAGCCGAACCCCGTTCTTTAAGTCAAATACCCTGAGCTCGCAGTAGAGGAAAGCAATCGCCTTAAGGAGACACGCGTCACTTTAGCTCCACTTCCATTTGATATTGTTAAAGGGTAAACTCTTAACTAGCCAGACTCAACCCCAACCTACATAATGTATGTCCTGCTTGTAACGTGTCCGCACTGACACTAACACCATTTTCTCTCTGGTCCATCCCGGTTGAAATTGCATGATTCCTGTCAGATGATATTGATGACAGCTTTTGAGTGGTGGCACCTATTGGATAGAGCGAAGCGCTACTACAACAACAATGTCATAACAATATATTTATCTCAATATGCAGATTATAGTTATTTATCTCAATTTACTTTACTTCACTGTGACGTGCGTTGAACTCCCAAGATGATCCTCGGCCGTTTAATATTTGTCATATATTTATGGTAAAGTGTAGCTTTCCTCCTTACACTTAAATTTTATATTTCATCAATATTAAAAGTATAAATCCCAACCTTTTCCAGCTAATACTTCCACAAATGCTTCGAAAGCTTAGTGACTCAATGTATATGCTTAACTTCATTGTGTTTTAGTCGCTATCTCGCCTTTGTGTGCTTAGCGAAACAATTTCCGTCACTTTTCAAAGGAAGCTCGCACGTAATTGCAATTAAGAATACTTGTTTGCTACACTTTTCGAATTCCTTCTTTTATCGTCGTTGCACTTTGCAACATACTACATATATACGCGTGCACTAGGCCGGGTCGATTTGTGGGGAGGCAAATATCGCCCATTGCTCTGTGAAAATCATATTCTAGGGATCAAAATAAGAAACTTTGCCGAAGGAACCATACCTCTAAAACGAATTCTGATGTCCCTAGAGGTATGGTTCCTTCGGCAAAGTTTCTTATTTTGATCCATAGAATACGATTTTCAAAGAGCAATGAGCGATTTTTAAATCGACCCTCCCTATCGTGCACACTTTACTGGGAAGGTTGTCGTCGTTTTCGTGATGCGTTTCACTAAAGCAACTCGAGTATTATCTATTTCTCGTGCTAATATATATCATCCATGTATCGTTGCATTCACTATCGAACAGTCTGAACAGTGAAAAACAAAAATAATGTATACCAATCGACTAGAGAGAAGAGAAGCAGAACTTTTTGTGCGTAGAAGCGCTGCGTAAATGCCGGTCGCTATTGGGCTCTCCCTTATTTATTTGAACTCGGGAATGATTGTGCTTCATGGCCCCTCGCAGCGCTTTTCATCCTTATTCTAGCAGTTACCTGTAAAACAATTGTCGGTAAATTTCGGCACCTAAATTTTTAACCACTTCTCAGAATCGGGTTCCTGCTGTAACTTGTAAACGAGATCTGCGTAATAGAGAATAAAATTAATTTTCGAGTTCGGTTTTGTTCTTAAACATGGGTTTGATTTAGTTGCGACTTTGTAATACAGAGTGAAACAAGTAAGAGCAGTCTAGGTTCGGGTGTAGCCAAGCAGTGAATGTACTTATACCTGCCTAGTTAGTCCAGTCTTATTAGAATTTAACCTTGATAAGAAGCTGGAAACCTTAATTATGTCATTGTAAAGTTGGCGACCGCCGTGGTGTGATGGCAACTTGTTCCGCTTACCAAACCCGATGTTTAAATTAGAAAAAAGGTTTTCTAAGCGTGGTCGCCCCTCGGCAGTGCTTTGGCAAACACTGTTTCCCTGGCATGAAAAGCTTCTCAATAAAAGTTCATCTGCCATGCAGATGCCGTTCGGAGGCGGCAAAAACATGTTGGGCCCGCTCTACCAATTTGGTGGGAAAGTTAAAAAGGAGCACGAAACAAAATGGAAGAGAAGACGGGCATAAATATCTACGCAGGTAAATCCCGCCAAGTATGTAGGTATTTTTTGTTTTAAAGTTGGAATTAATAGCCACAATAAATCTCACGTAAAAGTCTTAAGTTATTCGAGGTGAGAGTAAATAAGAACAAGTAAAGGTGTCTAAGTTCGGATGTAACCGAAATTATATACTCAGCGTGAACTTTAATTGTACATTTCATTTCAGATAAATTACTTTTCTACATAACACGTGGCACCGCCCGTTAAAAAAATGTCTCTCCATTTCCTCTTACACTAAAACTTGATAAGTGAAATATCATTGATTCAAAACTATTTTTTTCTAAGTTATAGCTTATTATTCTAGTCTACGACCCTTTTAAACTTGCTATACTCGGCTGTACTTGTACACAGGGTATTATAACTTTGATTGGATAACGGTTGGTTGTACAGGTATAAGGGAATCGAGATAGATATAGACTTCCATATATCAAAATCATCAGTATCGAAAAAAAATTGATTGAGCCATGTCCTTCCGTCCGTCCGTTAACACGATAACTTGAGGAAATATTGAGATATCTTCACAAAATTTGGTACACGAGCTTATCTGGATCCAGAATAGATTTGTATTGAAAATGAGCAAAATCTGATGATAAGCACGCCCACTTTTTATATATATTAAATTTTGGAAAACACAAAAAACCTGATTATATAGTAAATAATACACCAAGAATGTTGAAATTTGACATGTGGACTGATATTGAGACTCTTGATAAAAATTTGAAAAATTGTGTTTAAATGGGCGTGGCATCGCGCACTTGTGAAAAAATCAATTTTACAAATATTATTAATCATAAATCAAAAATCGTTAAACCTATCGTAACAAAATTCGGCAGAGAGTTTACCTTTACTATACGGAATGCTTTGAAGAAAAATTAACGAAATCGGTTAAGGACAACGCCCACTTTTATATAAAAGATTTTTAAAAGGGTCGTGGACGAATAAAATACGCCATATATTTGCAAAAAAGAGCTTTATATCAATGGTGTTTGATTTCCCAAGTGGATTTATAACAATAAATAGGAAAAAGGACGTGTGGCACTCGGGGACTGCGTAAAGCTATTGCATATTATCAACTTATGCAATTACAATATTTATGCAACATTTTGTTTTCTTTGATATTAATTCAAGTTAACCTTTTTAAGCGTGGTGACCGATTATGAAACAAATTTTTTACTTTTATTGAATAAATGAGAAGTTAATATTTAACTTTCACTTTAACTTTAACTTTATTTTTAACTTTAACTTTAACTTTAACATTCACTTTATCTTTAACTTTAACTTTAACTTTAACTTTAACCTTAACTTTAACTTTAACTTTACCTTTAACTTTAACTTTTACCTTAAAATTAACTTTAACTTTAACTGTAACTTTAAATTTAACTTTAACCTTAACTTTAACCTTAACTTAACCCGTAACTTTAACTTTGACTTTAACTTTAACTTTAATTTTAACCTTAACTTTAACTTTGACTTTAACTTTAACTTTCATTTTAACTTTAACTTTAACCTTAGTTTTAACTTTGACTTTAACTTTCCCTTTAACTTTAACATTCATTTTAACTTTAACTTTTACTTTAACTTTAACTTTAACTTTAACTTTAGCTTTAATTTCAACTTTTACTTTAACCTTTACTTTAACCTTAACTTTAACCTTAACTTTAACTTTACCTTTGACTGTAACTTTAACTTTAACTTTAACCTTAACTTTAACTTTAACTTTAACTGTAACTTTAACTTTAACCTTTAACTTTAACTTTAGCTTTAACGTTAACTTTAACTTTCACTTTAACTTTAACTTAACTTTATTTTTAACTTTAACTTTAACTTTCGCTTTAACTTTAACATTCACTTTAACTTTAACTTTAATTTTAACTTTAACTTTAACTTTAACCTTAACTTTAACTTTAACTTTAACTTTGACTTTAACTTTAACTTTCATTTTAACTTTAACTTTATTTTTAACTTTAACTTTAACTTTCGCTTTAACTTAACATTCACTTTAACTTTAACTTTAACTTTTACTGTAACTTTAACTTTATTTTTAACTTTAACTTTGACTTTAACTTTAACTTTAAATTTAACTTTAACCTTAACTTTAACTTTAACTTTAACTTTAACTTTAACCTTAACTTTAACTTTAACTTTAACTTTAACTTTAACTTTAACTTTAACTTTAACCTTAACTTTAACTTTAACTTTAACTTTAACTTTATTTTTAACTTTAACTTTCGCTTTAACTTTAACATTCACTTTAACTTTAACTTTAACTTTATGATCCGGGGTGGGCGTGAGCTTAGCACCTGCTAACAAGCCAACCTAATATAAATGCACGCAAGTCATTTTCTGTCAAAAATGTCTCATGCACATACAACTTGTATGAGAGCAACTCAAATTGAATTTGCTGCGTGAAAACCTAACTCGATTTCCAATTTTTGTTCTGCGTGACATTTAGATTTGAAGTTTGCACACATGCTTTACATTGTCGCAAAGCATGCTTATTTGGGTTAGGGCAAAAAACGCCGGTTGTTTTTGTGCGCTAAAAAAACGCAGTGCGGTTTTATTAGGTTGGCTTGTAAGCGACCATATGTGTATACGATAAGCGATAGCACAATGGCTACTTCGTGAAAATCAACGACAGCTCTTTTAGTTTGATTTCGATGCAATTAAGAATACTTGTT
Organism: Eurosta solidaginis; assembly: GCF_040869045.1. Classification (NCBI taxonomy): domain Eukaryota; kingdom Metazoa; phylum Arthropoda; class Insecta; order Diptera; family Tephritidae; genus Eurosta; species Eurosta solidaginis. The sequence continues at coordinate 115,737,815 of NC_090319.1, read as the reverse complement.
TGCTACATTTTTCGAATTCCTTCTTTTATCGTCGTTGCACTTTGCAACATACTACATATATACGCGTGCACTAGGCCGGGTCGATTTGTGGGGAGGCAAAAAAATCGCCCATTGCTCTGTGAAAATCATATTCTAGGGATCAAAATAAGAAACTTTGCCGAAGGAACCATACCTCTAAAACGAATTCTGATGTCCCCCGCCCCCCCTTTGGGTCGTAGGGGCAAATTTTGAAAAATCCCACTTTGAAATGCCTATGTTTTTTCTTTTTGGAGTTTATTTTTCTCTTTAGAAATTTATTTAGTCAGAACATATGTAAATGAAAAAATGAATTTAACTTAGTAATAGAAAAGAAATTAAACAAGTAAGGAAGGCTAAGTTCGGGTGTAACCGAACATTACATACTCAGTTGAGAGCTATGGAGACAAAATAAGGAAAATCACCATGTAGGAAAATGAACCTAGGGTAACCCTGGAATGTGGTTGTATGACATGTGTATCAAATGGAAGGTATTAAAGAGTATTTTAAGAGAGAGTAGACCATAGTTCTATGGATGGACGCCATTTAGGGATATCGCCATAAAGGTGGACCAGGGCTGACTCTAGAATTTGTTTGTACGATATGGGTATCAAATGAAAGGTGTTACTGAGCATTTTAAGAGGGAGTGGGCCTTAGGTCTATCGGTGGACGCCTTTTCGAGATATCGCCATTAAGGTGGACCTGGGGTGACTCTAGAATGTGTTTGTACGATATGGGTATCAAATGAAAGGTGGTAATGAGTATTTTAAAAGGGAATGGGCTTTAGTTCTATAGGTGAACGCCTTTTCGAGAAATCGCCATAAAGGTGGACCAGGGGTGACTCTAGAATATGTTTGTACGATATGGGTATCAAATGAAAGCTGTTAATGAGTATTTTGAAAAGGAGTGATCCTTAGTTCCATAGGTGGACGCCGTTTGGAGATATCGCCATAAAGGTGCACCAGGGGTGTCTCTAGAATGTGTTTGTACATATGGGAATCAAATGAAAGGTGTTACTGAGCATTTTAAGAGGGAGTGGGCATTAGGTCTATAGGTGGACGCCTTTTCGAGATATCGCCATTAGGGTGGGCCAGGGGTGACTCTAGAATGTTTGTACGATATGGGTATCAAACGAAAAGTGTTACTGTGCATTTTAAGAGGGAGTGGGCATTAGGTCTATAGGTGGACGCCTTTTCGAAATGTCGCCATTAGGGTGGGCCAGGGGTGACTCTAGAATGTCTTTGTATGATATGGGTATCAAATGAAAGATGGTAATGAGTATTTTAAAAGGGAGTAATCCTTAGTTCTATAGGTGGAGATATCGCTATAAAGGTGGACCAAGGGTGGCTCTAGAATGTTTGTACGATATGGGTATCAAACGAAAGGTGTTACTGAGCATTTTAAGAGGGAGTGGGCATGAGGCCTATAGGTGGACTCCTTTTCGAGATATCGTCATTATGGTGGGCCAGGGGTCACTCTCGAATGTGTTTGAACGATATGGGTATCAAACGAAAGGTGTTACTGAGCATTTTAAGAGGGAGTGGGCATTAGGTCTATAGGTGGACGCCTTTTCGAGATATCGCCATTAGGGTGGGCCAGGGGTGACTCTAGAATGTTTGTACGATATGGGTATCAAACGAAAGGTGTTACTGAGCATTTTAAGAGGGAGTGGGCATTAGGTCTATAGGTGGACGCCTTTTCGAGATATCGCCATTAGGGTGGGCCAGGGGTGACTCTAGAATGTGTTTGTGCGATATGGGTATCAAATGAAAGGTGGTAATGAGTATTTTAAAAGGGAGTAATCTTTAGTTCTATAGGTGGACGCCTTTTCGGGATATCGCCATAAAGGTGGACCAAGAGTGACTCTAGAATGTTTGTACGATATGGGTATCAAACGAAAGGTGTTACTGAGCATTTTAAGAGGGAGTGGGCACTAGGTCTATAGGTGGACGCCTTTTCGAGATGTCGCCATTAGGGTGGGCCAGGGGTGACTCTAGAATGTGTTTGTACGATATGGGTATCAAATGAAAGGTGGTAATGAGTATTTTAAAAGGGAGTAATCTTTAGTTCTATAGGTGGACGCCTTTTCGAGATATCGCCATAAAGGTGGACCAAGAGTGACTCTAGAATGTTTGTACAATATGGGTATCAAACGAAAGGTGTTACTGAGCATTTAAGAGGGAGTGGGCATTAGGTCTATAGGTGGACGCCTTTTCGAGATATCGCCATCAGGGTTGGCCAGGAGTGACTCTAGAATGTTTGTACGATATGAGTATCAAATGAAAGGTGTTACTGAGCATTTTAAGAGGGAGTGGGCATTAGGTCTATAGTTGGACGCCTTTTCGAGATATCGCCATTAGGGTGGGCCAGGGGTGACTCTAGAATGTGTTTGTACGATATGGATATCAAATTAAAGGTATTAATGAGGGTTTTAAAAGCGAGTGGCCCTTAGATGTATATGTGAAGGCGTTCTCGCGATATCGACCAAAATGTGCACCAGGTTATCCAGAAAATCGGGTACTGCTAATTTATTTATATATGTAATACCACTAACAGTATTCCTGCCAAGATTCCAAGGGCTGTTGATTTCGCCTTGTAGAACTTTTTCATTTTCTTCTACTTAATATGGTAGGTGTCACACCCATTTTACAAAGTTTTTTCCAAAGTTATATTTTGCGTCAATAAACCAATCCCGTTACCATGTTTCATCCCTTTTTTCGTATTTGGTATAGAATTATGGCATTTTTTTCATTTTTCGTAGTTTTCGATATCGATAAAGTGGGCGTTGTTATGGTCGGATTTCGGTCATTTTTTATACCAAGATAAAGTGAGTTCAGATAAGTACGTGGGCTAAGTTTAGTAAAGATATATCGGTTTTTGCTTAAGTTATTGTGCTAAAGGCCGAGCGGAAGGACAGACGGTGGACTGTGTATAAAAACTGGGCGTGGCTTCCACCGATTTCGCCCATTTTCACAGAGAACAGTTACCGTCATAGAATCTATGCCCCTACCAAATTTGAGAAGGATTGGTAAATTTTTGTTCGACTAATGGCATTAAAAGTATTCTAGACAAACTAAATGAAAATGGGCGGAGCCACGCCCATTTTGAAATTTTATTTTATTTTTGTACTTTGTTGCATCATATCATTACTGGAGTTGAATTTTGACTTAATTTACTTATATACAGTAAAGATATTAAATTTTTTGTTAAAATTTGAATTTAAAAAAAATTTTTTTTAAAAAGTGGGCGTGTTCTTCATCCAATTTTGCTAATTTTTATTTAGCGCATATATAGTAATAGTAGTAACGCTCCTGCCAAATTTTATCATGATATCTTCAACGACTGCCAAATTACAGCTTGCAAAACTTTTAAATTACCTTCTTGTAAAAGTGGGCGGTGCCACGCCCATTATCCAAAATCTTACTAATTTTCTATTCTTTAACCCATCAACCAAGTTTCATCGCTTTAACCGCCTTTGGCAATGAATTATCGCATTTTTTCGGTTTTTCGAAATTTTCGATATCGAAAAAGTGGGCGTGGTTATAGTCCGATATCGTTCATTTTAAATAGCGATCTGAGATGAGTGCCCAGAAATCTACATACCAAATTTCATCAAGATACCTCAAAATTTACTCAAGTTATCGTGTTAACGGGCAGACGGACGGACGGACATTGCTCAATCAAATTTTTTTTCGATACTGATGATTTTGATATATGGAAGTCTATATCTATCTCGATTCCTTTATACCTGTACAACCAACCGTTATCCAATCAAAGTTAATATACTCTGTGAGCTCTGCTCAACTGAGTATAAAAAATTATTAGAAATTAGCGTTTTTACAACCCCCTTTTAAAACCAAGGTATCACTGTGATGCATTTGCATGTCGTAAACATAGTTGAGTGGGTTTTTTATTCAACCGTTTTAAAAAATGAAGGTATCACTGTGACACAATTGCAGATCGTAAAATTGCTTGTGTTGTTTTTTTTTAAGCCACCACAAGACACAGCAGGTAGAATTGAAATTGCCCCTACCCAAAAGTTCGACCCAAAGGGGGGGGGGGGGACATCAGAATTCGTTTTAGAGGTATGGTTCCTTCGGCAAAGTTTCTTATTTTGATCCCTAGAATACGATTTTCACAGAGCAGTGAGCGATTTTTAAATCGACCCTCCCTATCGTGCACACTTTACTGGGAAGGTTGGTCGTCGTTTTCGTGATGCGTTTCACTAAAGCAACTCGAGTATTATATATTTCTCGTGCTAATATGTATCATCCATGTATCGTTGCATTCACTATCGAACAGTCTGAACAGTGAAAACAAAAATAATGTATACCAATCGACTAGAGAGAAGAGAAGCAGAACTTTTTGTGCGTAGAAGCGCTGCGTAAATGCCGGTCGCTATTGGGCTCTCCCTTATTTCTTTGAACTCGGGAATGATTGTGCTTCATGGCCCCTCGCAGCGCTTTTCATCCTTATTCTAGCAGTTACCTGTAAAACAATTGTCGGTAAATTTCGGCACCTAAATTTTTAACCACTTCTCAGAATCGGGTTCCTGCTGTAACTTGTAAACGAGATCTGCGTAATAGAGAATAAAATTAATTTTCGAGTTCGGTTTTGTTCTTAAACATGGGTTTGATTTAGTTGCGACTTTGTAATACAGAGTGAAACAAGTAAGAGCAGTCTAGGTTCGGGTGTAGCCAAGCAGTGAATGTACTTATACCTGCATAGTTAGTCCAGTCTTATTAGAATTTAACCTTGATAAGAAGCTGGAAACCTTAATTATGTCATTGTAAAGTTGGCGACCGCCGTGGTGTGATGGCAACTTGTTCCGCTTACCAAACCCGATGTTTAAATTAGAAAAAAGGTCTTCTAAGCGTGGTCGCCCCTCGGCAGTGCTTTGGCAAACACTGTTTCCCTGGCATGAAAAGCTTCTCAATGAAAGTTCATCTGCCATGCAGATGCCGTTCGGAGGCGGCAAAAACGTTTTGGGCCCGCTCTACCAATTTGGTGGGAAAGTTAAAAAGGAGCACGAAGCAAAATGGAAGAGAAGACGGGCATAAATATCTACACAGGTAAATCCCGCCAAGTATGTAGGTATTTTTTGTTTTAAAGTTGGAATTAATAGCCACAATAAATCTCACGTAAAAGTCTTAAGTTATTCGAGATGAGAGTAAATAAGAACAAGTAAAGGTGTCTAAGTTCGGATGTAACCGAAATTATATACTCAGCGTGAACTTTAATTGTACATTTCATTTCAGATAAATTACTTTTCTACATAACACGTGGCACCGCCCGTTAAAAAAATGTCTCTCCATTTCCTCTTACACTAAAACTTGATAAGTGAAATATCATTGTTTCTCAACTATTTTTTTCTAAGTTATAGCTTATTATTCTAGTCTACGACCCTTTTAAACTTGTTATACTCGGCTGTACTTGTACACAGGGTATTATAACTTTAATTGTATAACGGTTGGTTGTACAGGTATAAAGGAATCGAGATAGATATAGACTTCCATATATGAAAATCATCAGTATCGAAAAAAAATTGATTGAGCCATGTCCTTCCGTCCGTCCGTTAACACGATAACTTGAGGAAATATTGAGATATCTTCACAAAATTTGGTACACGAGCTTATCTGGATCCAGAATAGATTTGTATTGAAAATGAGCAAAATCTGATGATAACCACGCCCACTTTTTATATATATTAAATTTTGGAAAACACAAAAAACCTGATTATATAGTAAATAATACACCAAGAATGTTGAAATTTGACATGTGGACTCTTGATAAAAATTTGAAAAATTTTGTTTAAATGGGCGTGGCGTCGCGCACTTGTGAAAAAATCAATTTTACAAATATTATTAATCATAAATCAAAAATCGTTAAATCTATCGTAACAAAATTCGGCAGAGAGTTTACCTTTACTATACGGAATGCTTTGAAGAAAAATTAACGAAATCGGTTAAGGACAACGCCCACTTTTATATAAAAGATTTTTAAAAGTGTCGTGGACGAATAAAATACGCCATATATTTGCAAAAAAGAGCTTTATATCAATGGTGTTTGATTTCCCAAGTGGATTTATAACAATAAATAGGATAAAGGACGTGTGGCACTCGGGGACTGCGTAAAGCTATTGCATATTATTTTTATTTTTAACTTTAACTTTAACATTCACTTTATCTTTAACTTTAACTTTAACCTTAACTTTAACTGTAACTTTAAATTTAACTTTAATTTTAACCTTAACTTTAACCTTAACTTTAACTTTGCTTTGACTTTAACTTTAACTTTAACTTTAATTTTAACCTTAACTTTAACTTTAACTTTGACTTTAACTTTAACTTTCATTTTAACTTTAACTTTATTTTTAACTTTAACTTTAACTTTCGCTTTAACTTTAACATTCACTTTAACTTTAACTTTTACTTTTACTTTAACTTTAACTTTAGCTTTAATTTCAACTTTTACTTTAACCTTTACTTTAACTTTAACTTTAACCTTAACTTTAACTTTAACTTTACCTTTGACTTTAACTTTAACTTTAACTTTAACCTTAACTTTAACTTTAACTTTAACTTTAACTTTAACTGTAACTTTAACTTTAACTTTAGCTTTAACTTCAACTTTAACTTTCACTTTAACTTTTTTTTTTTTTTTTTCACTTTAACTTTAACTTAACTTTATTTTTAACTTTAACTTTAACTTTCGCTTTAACTTTAACATTCACTCTAACTTTAACTTTAATTTTAACTTTTACTTTAACTTTAATTTTAACCTTAACTTTAACTTTAACTTTGACTTTAACTTTAACTTTCATTTAAACTTTAACTTTAACTTTATTTTTAACTTTAACTTTAACTTTCGCTTTAACTTTAACATTCACTTTAACTTTAACTTTAACTTTAACTTTTACTTTAACTTTGACTTTAACTTTAAATTTAACTTTAACCCTAACTTTAACTTTAACTTTAACCTTAACTTTAACTTTAACTTTAACTTTAACTTTAACTTTAACTTTAACCTTAACCTTAACTTTACCTTTAACTTTAGCTTTAACTTTCACTTTAACTTTAACTTTAACTTTATTTTTAACTTTAACTTTCGCTTTAACTTTAACATTCACTTTAACTTTAACTTTATGATCCGGGGTGGGCGTGAGCTTAGCACCTGCTAACAAGCCAACCTAATATAAACACACGCAAGTCATTTTTTGTCAAAAATGTCTCATGCATATACAACTTGTATGAGAGCAACTCAAATTGAATTTGCTGCGTGAAAACCTAACTCGATTTCCAATTTTTGTTCTGCGTGACATTTAGATTTGAAGTTTGCACACATGCTTTACATTGTCGCAAAGCATGCTTATTTGGGTTAGGGCAAAAAAACGCCGGTTGTTTTCGTGCGCTAAAAAAACGCAGTGCGGTTTTATTAGGTTGGCTTGTAAGCGACCATATATGTATACGATAAGCGATTGCACAATGGCTACTTCGTGAAAATCAACGACAGCTCTTTTAGTTTGATTTCGATGGTCGTACGCTGAGGAAGTGTCGCACGCGCGCTTAAAACAGAGTACCAAAGAGTTCGCGTGACACTTGTTCACCGTTCAAGCATTGAAATCAAACTAAATAAATATTGATTTTGCTTTCGTGCTCGCTACGCGTTCGTGTTTACTAACCCATTCTCAATTTGGTAACCGTGTAAATAAAACAGATATCCAATTTTATGTATTTGGCCTGTTGCTAACACCGAACCTTTACGAACCTTTTCGAGCCTTTTCGGATCTTTTTTGACAAATATCCGTTACGGTTTTTTTTAGATTTAGTCGCCAAGCCCGCGATAAAATCTATGCAATAGCTTAAAACTCCAAATTTAAAAAAATGGGCTTGGCACCGCCCCTTTTATGACTATGCAATTTTTTATATTTCGGGAGCCATTACTCGAAGAAAAATTACCGGATCGTAATAAAATTGGGTACGCAGATTTTCCATATAGCAGGAAATATTTCTAAAAAAATGGACGAGATGGGGTAAAGACCACGCCCACTTTTATATAAAAGATTTTTAAAAGGGTCGTAGGCGAAAATAATAAGCTATATCTTAGCGAAAAAGAGCTTTGTATCAAAAGACTTTTACTTTTTAAATTGAATTATAACATTAAATTTGAAAACACTAAAATTTTTGTCGTAATGAAATTGTGTACACATATTTTCCTTGTAGCAGAAAATATTTCTAGGAAAAATGGACGGGTCCGTTAAAGACCGCGGCAACTTACGTATAAAACAAGTTTAAAACGGTTGCTAAGCTATAACTTAGCAAAAAATAGTTTTGAGTCAATAAATTTCACTTTTCAAGTTTTATTGTAAGAGGAAATGGGGAGAAATTTTTTTAAACGGGCGGTGCACGTGTTATGTAGAAAAGTAATTTATCTGAAATGAAATGTGCAATTGAAGCTCACGCTGAGTATATAATATTCGGTTACACCCGAACTTAGATACCTTTACTTGTTAGTATTGCCATTTGTATGTATCCATGAAAAAGACAATTTTATCTTTAAAGTTCTCAGCTGAGTATGTAATGTTCGGTTACACCCGAACTTAGCCTTCCTTACTTGTTATTCTTATGTTTGTTTCTTTTATTTCCACGGTTAGAATCCTTGATAGAAACACCGTTTCAATTTTCTGTGCTTCTTTCTTAGTTTTTCCAATATGAATCCCTGTATTAATTTATTTGTTTTACCTTTTAAGTGAGTCGGCGTAATTCCATAGTTCTTGTAGTTTAGGAGGAATTTGAGTCTTTGCCGTTGTTTTGCGAGTCCTTTGGTATTTTTGTTGTGTTGCTTTATTATAAAGCACGTTTCTTCATCGTATTTGTATCGTATATGTTGGAAAAATGCTTCATTTTGAACAATAGGGGGACTCATGTAACCGTATAAATGCCTTATAAAGTGTGTAAACGTATAAATTTATCTTGTGCGTAAACGAGCTGTCAAATTTTGTATGAAAAATCATTTACACAATTTGTATAAATTTACGCGCACATTTCATTGTGTAAACGCGGTAAACTCAAAGGAATGCAACTTTGCAGACATTACAGCAGGCATTTTCATCAGAAATCTCCAACATCAGCAAGTAAAGGCGTTTTAGTTTTTATTTTTCACTTAATCTTGTCATTTTTTAATTTGTATAACAATCAAAAAAATTTTGTTTGGCAATAATACAGCTGTAAACAATCAAGTTTATCAAGAGTATTACTAGGTGCGTTCATATAACCGCGTGTGTAAATGGATATAATTTTACACCTTATAAGTTTATATGCTTTCATGGGTCCCCCTAATATATTGTGGTTTCTTGTGATCTGTTTCGGTTTCGCTCTGCGATTAAAGTTTTGTAAAATATTTGGTTACTGACAAGGTAATTTCTTTGTTCAGTACTTATTCAGAGCTGTATTGGCCGTTGAGTTTAAAGCAAAAAAATAAATTTTTCTTTTCTAACTCCGACGCGTTTCGACACGATATTGTGTCCTCTTCAGGGAGTAATTATCCTTATTTATAACAAGAAAACACAAGTATTTAATATTTAAAACAACTACAATTTTTCACGTAAATAGCTTTACGTCAATACTTTTTTGTCTGTACATTTCGTTTACGAGTGCATTATTCTTCCTTAACAATTATTAGTATTAGTAATAATGCAACAACAAACATACAAACCAAGATATTTACTGGCATAGCATACCTACCAGGTTTAATAGATAACAAACAGTAAGCACATTCATACCCAACAACAAAATAAACTTTGCCTCTCGACCACATCACACACTCAAATCAGTATTTACAAAAATCAAAGACAAAGTAAAGAAAGACCAACAACACAACATAATATATCAAATAAACTGCAATGGTAAAGACGACGAACATTGCAATAAAGTATACATAGGCACAACGAAGAGACCTTTGGGGATCAGAATTAACGAGCACAAATGTTGTGGCTCCCACAAAAAAAATTGGGAACATAAGTGTTTTGCGCGGATATAGTTTTGGTCTCCAAACCGGTGTTGGATCCACCCAAGGTAATTTTTTATAAGCGCTGTTGAAGGCCGCCAACGCAGAAAAGTGTACTGTGGATACCACCCCCGGTTTCGGAGAGGCCCGCGGGTCATTTTTCGGTTTTTTGTTAATACCTTTTGAACGAGTTAAAAGTGTTTTGCGCGGATGTAGTTTTGGTCTCCAAACCGGTGTTGGACCCACCCAGGGTAATTTTTTGTAAGCTCTGTTGAAGGCCGCCAACGCAGAAAAGTGTTCTGCGCAAAAATACTGTGGATACCACCCCCGGTTTCGGAGAGGCCCGCGGGTAATTTTTCGGTTTTTTGTTAATACCTTTTGAACGAGTTAAAATTTTTATTTTCCGCCTTCGGCTTATTAATACTGATGTCAAGGCGCGTCGATATTTTTGGTAGCGTATTAGCAGTCGACCCCTGAACTAGACTTTTACCTTAAACGTTAAGTGTTTAAATGTTTGTATAAATGTAAATAAAACACCCATTAAAAAATTGTGTAACTATAAATTAAGGTATGTAAGTGAAAAATTGTAATTGTTTTAAATATTAAATAATTGTGTGTTCTTGTTTGAAATAAAGATAATTACTTCCTGAAGAGGACATAATATCATGTCGAAAAGCGTCGGAGTTAGAAAAGAAAAATTAATTGTTTGCTTTAAACTCAACGGCCAATACAGCTCTGAATAAGTACTAAACAAAGAATTTACCTTGGCCTAGACCAAACATTTTTTGTCTCCAATCCAAAAATCTGCTTTAATAAGATTTTTACATATTTGGGTATTTAAAAAATAGTTTTAAATTAAACGATCCCTTATTTTGTAGCAAAAAAAACCAAAAAACTTTAATTACTGCCTTTTCATACTTACTTACTTACTTAATTGGCGCTTAACCGTCTAAACGGTTATGGCCGTCCAACAAGGCGCGCCAGTCGCTCCCTGAGTAATTTTTCCCAAGGTAATTTTTTATAAGCGCTGTTGAAGGCCGCCAACGCAGAAAAGTGAACTGTGGATACCACCCCCGGTTTCGGAGAGGCCCGCGGGTCATTTTTCGGTTTTTTGTTAATACCTTTTGAACGAGTTAAAAGTGTATTGCGCGGATGTAGTTTTGGTCTCCAAACCGGTGTTGGACCCACCCAGGGTAATTTTTTATAAGCGCTGTTGAAGGCCGCCAACGCAGAAAAGTGTTCTGCGCAAAAATACTGTGGATACCACCCCCGGTTTCGGAGAGGCCCGCGGGTCATTTTTCGGTTTTTTGTTAATACCTTTTGAACGAGTTAAAATTTTTATTTTCCGCCTTCGGCTTATTAATACTGATGTCAAAGCGCGTCGATATTTTTGGTAGCGTATTAGCAGTCGACCCCTGAACTAGACTTTTTCTTTAAACGTTAAGTGTTTAAATGTTTGTATAAATGTAAATAAAAGCACCCATTAAAAAATTGTGTAACTATAAATTAAGGTATGTAAGTGAAAAATTGTAATTGTTTTAAATATTAAATAATTGTGTGTTCTTGTTTGAAATAAAGATAATTACTCATGTCGAAAAGCGTCGGAGTTAGAAAAGAAAAATTAATTGTTTGCTTTAAACTCAACAGCCAATACAGCTCTGAATAAGTCCTAAACAAAGAATTTACCTTGGCCTAGACCAAACATTTTTTTTCTCCAATCCAAAAATCTGCTTTAATAAGATTTGTACATATTTGGGTATTTAAAAAATAGTTTTAAATGAATTTTGTAGCAAAAAAAAGAACCAAAAAACTTTAATTACTGCCTTTTCATACTTACTTACTTACTTAATTGGCGCTTAACCGTCTAAACGGTTATGGCCGTCCAACAAGCCGCGCCAGTCGCTCCCTCGCTCCGCCAAGCGGCGCCAATGGGTCACACCAAAGGAGTTTAAATCGTTTTCCAGCTGGTCCTTCCAACGGAGTGGGGACCGCCCTCTACCTCTGCTTCAATAGGCGGGTTCCGGTAGAAACACTTTCATGGCCGGAGCATCATCATTCGTTCGCATAACATGGCCTAGCCAGCGCAGCCGCTGCGTTATAATTCGCTGGACTATGTTGATGTCTGCGAATAGCTCATACAGCTCATCATTAAATCTTCTTCGGTACACGCCATCGCCAACGCGTAGAGGTCCATAAATCTTTCGAAGAACTTTTCTCTCGAACACTCCCAAAGCCGCTTCATCTGCTGTTGTCATGGTTCATGCTTCTGCCCCATATAGCAGGACGGGTACGTTCGCCGAGAGAGGACTTTACTTTTCAATTGCCTACCTGGTCCAAAGTAGCATTTATTGGCAAGATTGATTCTTCGCTGGATTTCAGTGCTGATGTTGTTGCTAGTGTTGATGCTGGTTCCCAAATAAACGAAGTCTTTTACTATTTTGAAATTATGGCTGCCAACAGTAGCGTGGTTGCCAAGGCGGGTATGCGCTGACTCTTTGCTCGATGACAGCAGCTACTTCGTTTTGTCCTCATTCACCATAAAACCCACCTTTACCGCTTCTTTTTTCAGTTTGGAGTAAGCAGAACTAACAGCGCGGGTGTTTAGGCCGATGATATCAATGTCTTCAGCATATGCCAGTAATTGCACGCTTTTATAGTATATTGTTCCAGTGCGGTTAAGTTCTGCAGCTAGTATAATTTTCTCCAGCATCAAATTAAAGAAATCTCACAATAGGGGGTCACCCTGTCTGAAACCTCGTTTAGTTTCGAACGGCTCGGGGAGGTCCTTCCCAATTCTGACTGAGCTGATGGTGTTGCTCAACGTCATTTTGCACAGCCGTATAAGTTTTGCGGGGAAACCAAATTCAGACATAGCGGCATATAGACAGCTCCTTTTCGTGCTGTCGAAGGCGGCTTTAAAGTCGACGAAGAGGTGATGTGTGTCGATTCTCTTTTCACGGGGTTTTTCCAAGATTTGGCGCATTGTGAAAATCTGGTCGATGGTAGATTTACCAGGTCTGAAGCCGCACTGATAAGGCCCAATCAGCCGGTTTACGGTGGGCTTCAATCTTTCGCACAATACACTTAAAAGGACCTTATATGCGATATTAGGAAGGCTGATTCCACGATAGTTGGTGCATTTTGCAGTATCCCCCTTCTTGTGGACTGGGCAAAGAACACTTAGATTCCAACCGTCAGGCATGCACTCGTCCGCCCATATTTTGCTAAGAAGTTGCTGCATGCGCCTTACCAACTCCTCGCCGCCGTACTTGAATAGCTTCGCAGGCAATCCATCAGCGCCCACGGCCTTATTGTTTTTCAATCTGGTTACTGCTATTCTAACTTCGTCTGCCATTTCATACACTCAGGGCATAACGCCGATCTAAAATCCAGCACCACCGGACTCAATTCAAGCCTTCATGTTCTTACTTTTTTGTTCTTAAAACAACAACCTTGTTCTTGAACTGACACCATCTTCTTGAAAAGAGAACGGCTGGTCTTAAAATATGAACAAATGTTCTATTAATAAGAACGATGTTCTTAAATGAAGTTCAAGAAAAAAGAAACGGTACAATTCATGTGCACAACAATGTTAAATACAACATTTGGCACAAACTACCAAGCAATTGTAGTGGCTTAGCTGCTATGATCTTGCGGTTGCGATCGTGTGGCGCGAGTTCGATCACCGTCAAACTCTGAAGTTTTTTAAAACAATTTTTTTATGTTCTATTTTTTTAACTCTTATTTTTCGTTCAGTTCCATTGAAATATGCACAGGTATTTCTCAAACTTGTTTCGATATGTTTTAAGTTTATATATTCAGATTGCATCAATAAAAAGAAGAATTTATCAGTAAGAGAAATACATGAAAATTTAATAGTTTTTTTTGTTATTAATATTTTTTATTAATGGCCAAAAAATTGTTATTAATAAAAAAAATAAATTGAAATTGAAAAAATTACTTTCCCATTCCCCACAAAGATCAAGCACAAACCGTTATTGATTCGAGACAGAAAAATGTTGAATTGACCACAAATCGTTCTCAAAGCAGGGATGATAAATGGATTTTTTCATTTTGTACCAAAAAGAGGATATAAATGGCCCAAATCATCCCAAAATATACCAAAAGTCTTCGAATGTGAGTTTGAACCAAACTAGAGCTATATTCTGCTTCTTTATCCAAAAACTTTTTTTAGTCAGGAAACTTTCTAACACAAATTAGAGGTAGTATAACAGGGAAATATGATTTATGAAGAAAGAAGAAATACTTTTCCAGTAAAAATAATAAAAGGAGTTTATCGATTGAAGCGTACAATTATGTACATATATAAAAACATTTCATTATTGTGTACCAGTAAGAACATAAAATTAATATTTAAAAAAACAAAAACAGCTGCATTCAATGCAAAAATATTTCATAAAAACATTTTAGGTAAAAAAGATTTAGATTCAGGTATAAAAGTTGACAAATTCTCGCCCACATCTATACTAATAACTCATGTTTCAATCACTACATTAACAGTTCTTCTTGTTTGAGTTCTTTAAATACCTCAGTTGACAAAAAGCTTTTTTTCGTATTTATATTATGACAACTATTCTTAGTTGATTTCATCAAGTCTTTAGTTTTTATTAAATTCGAAACTGTGTTTGTTTGAAGTATATTTCTACATTTAGTTTTAATTAAATTTTGTATAGAAAATATCCTGTCTACGTTTGTGGGTGAATGTTGAATCGACAATATGCCTTGAACTATTTTATAAATATTGGAAAACATTTGCGCACTTAATTTATTTTTAACTGATCTTAAATCTTCCAAAAAACTGCATATATTCAAATTCTTGAATTTATTAAGGCTCTCATGCTCTGCTAAACATTAATGTAATACTCCTATATTGTTAATAGAAAAAGCTCGCAATGTGTTTTGAATTCGAAATCGAAACAAGGCAGCCTATAAAATTTGTGTGATTTTAGTAGCATAAGTGTGACAAGAAAACATTTAAATTTAAGTAAATTCGATTATTGAATACAAAAACAAAAACGTTTAAACAGCAATATATCGGCACTCTGATGTCTGGGAATGTACCTAGCTGAAGTTGTCTGAATCAATACTTAACATCCAAATAGGACCGGAGTCTAAATAATTTTTCTTATAAAATTATTAATTTGGTAATAAGTAAATGTATGCGAATATCTTCAGACTTTATTTATTTCATTTAAAATATAAGAAAGAAATGTAAAATATTCTTTGTAAATAAAATAAAATTTTCTGGTATAAGATTAATATTTTGATTACTGCTATTATTTTCAAATACGTAAAGATTAAAATTATACTGAGGGCATCCAATTGCTCAGGAATTCTATCTATGACTGCTTGTCTAGAAAGCCACCTTGTGGGGGCGTACTTTAGTATAACATGCATTTCTGTACCGAAATGTTCTTGAAAACTCTGAAAGTCTGCCCTCCTAAGGGGGCTGTTACAAAAATGATAGTTTAAGTTTTTTAAAAATATATCAATTTTGTTGGGAAATACATCACAAGCGGCCAAGGAAGCTAAATTTAAAATGTGACAAACACATCCATTAACATGCGGATTTGGAACAATTGGCTTCAGCCTTGCTTGCACTCCGCTTTTTGCTCCTCTTAATCGAGGAATTGAATGGTCTTTCAAAGATTTAATAATGGCGTTAAAAATACCCTCCGTGCTACTATCGGTCAAAGGTATCAAATCTAAAAATCTATCAATGCACTTTTTATCAAAAATTCGAATCGAAACTGCCAAATTTTTTGATATACATATATCAGTCGTTTCATCTATTATTAGAGAGTAATAATTCTTCTGACAAAATTCAATTATGGATTCATAATTTTCTGGCACTGTTATTTGACTTATGGTTTTCTGTGCTTTAATTCTATTTATCCAAAATTTGTTCACAATTTTAGAATCAGTTATTTTATTTTTCATAAGCATATTTAAATGATCCTTAATTGCAAATGGCAAATTGTGCTCGGCAACAAAACCACTTAACTATATATTTTCTTCGAAAAATTGAAAATTTTTTTGTACATTCATGCTTTGCAAATGAAGGTGGTGACACAATGCCATTTTTCATACAGATGCATTTAGCACAAGCTTATGCATTTCAATAACATCGCCAAGATGTTGCGTTTGCAAATATGAAGGAACTTCAGACTTGGCAATTGAAGTTTATTACGCCTTGCCCATTCACATACAAAATTTCGCGAAGCACCGTTGTAAACATTCTCCCTATACAACAAAAATACTTGCTAACATATTTTGTGTCGTATTCGATTGTTATATTGCAGTTTTTAATTGTGAAAAATGTTAGAAAATTTACCAACCAGTAGGAAAAATAATTTCACTTGCAAAGTGTGCCAACACCCTTAGCCAAAGCAAATGACAAATTCTTCTTCTTATGATTTGCTTGGAACAAAATTGGGGAGTTGGCTACTTTTCAATATCAGATGACGCTAGTGTCGCTCATTCTACCATTCTCCATAAAAATACATGCAATCTACTCATGATGCTTGTGTTAAACTCATCTATATGAAAAACTGCTTATGTGTCGGACCTATAACTTGAAGTGTAGTGCTGTATTTTACAAAAATGTACCAAATGTGTCAATGTAGTACCAACGTACTTTCGGGAAGCGAAATGTACCAAAAAAAGTACAAATGTACCATGATTATCATCACTGTCTCAAAGCGTGAGAGCGAAAAATCTTAAATCAAGTCCAAATAGTGTTTGAAATGAGCACAGGAGGTTCACACATCAATACGAACCTGGTCATAAAATACGAACGGTGTTCTTGAAAAAACTGTTCTTAAAACAAGCCCATCGGTCACGAGTTAAGAAAAACGTACGTTCTTAAAAATGAATGTTCTTAATTTTTAACTTGATTCGTTCGTTTTAGAACGATTTTTTCTCTGAGAGTAGGTGTTTGCGTGATTAGCTTTACATATGTATACAATCGGCAACTGCATTATTTAAATAATTTTTTTTTTGAATATGTCAAATTTCTGGAAATGAAGTTTTCCAAATACATACCTAAGCAAAAAGCTACCTTTGTACCATACTTAATGCAAATCGCTCAATTGATACCTTTTTATACTCAGCGTGTTTTGCACACAGAGTATACTAACTTTGTACAGGTATAAAGGAACCGAGATAGATATAGACTTCCATATATCAAAATCATCAGTATCGAAAAAAAAATTGATTGATGTCCGTCCGTCCGTCCGTTAACACGATAACTTGAGTAAATATTGAGATATCTTCACCAAATTTGGTACGCGAGCTTATCTGCACCCAGAATAGATTGGTACTGAAAATGAGCGTAATCGGATGATAACCACGCCCACTTTTTATATATATAATATTTTGGAAAACACAAAAAACCTGATTATATAGTAAATAATACACCTAGAATGTGAAAATTTGACACATGGACTGATATTGAGACTCTTTATAAAAATTTGAAAAAATTTTTTAAAATGGGCGTGGCATCGCCCACTTTTGATAAAATCAATGTTACAAATATTATTAATCATAAATCAAAATTCGTTAAACCTATCGTAACAAAATTCGGCAGAAAGGTTGCCTTTACTATAAGAAATGCTTTGAAGAAAAATTAACGAAATGGGTTAAGAACCACGCCCACTTTTATATACAAGATTTTAAAAAGGGCCGTGGACGAATAAAATAAGCTATATCTTTGCAAAAAAGAGCTTTATAGCAATGTTATTTATTTATCAAGTGGATTTATAACAATAAATAGGAAAAACTTAAAATTTAAAAAAAATGGGCGTGGCACCGCCCCTTTTATGACTAAGCAATTTTTTATGTTTCGGGAACCATAACTCGAAGAAAAATTAAAATATCGTAATGAAAATGTGTACACATATTTTCCTTATAACAGAAAATATTTCTAGTAAAAATAGACGGAATCGGTTAAAGACCACTGCAACTTAGATATAAAACAAGTTTAAAAGGGTCGTAGACTAGAATAATAAGCTATAGCTTAGCAAAAAATAGTTTTGAATCAATGATATTTCACTTATCAAGTTTTACTGCAAGAGGAAATTGGGAGACATTTTTTTTTAAACGGGCGGCGCCACGTGTTATGTAGAAAAGTAATTTATCTGAACTAAAATATACAATTGAAGTTCACGCTGAGTACATAATGCTCGGTTACACTCGAAATTAGACACCTTTAATTGTTTTTGGATAGGTCGGTTAACTTCGCGGGAAAAAATGTCCTTGTTATTAAAGAAGCCAGACCGCTACCAGCCTTCCCAATTACAGGTTGGCACAATGGGATGACCTGCACCAATAACGTAACTTTAGAATGGCTGTAGAGAGTTGTTCCAGGCCTCCAAAAAAAAGAAGGCGCAAAGGTGAAGGTGGTGGATGGAGCACTTATCCCCACAATACCAAAGGCCAAGGTTTGGATGGATATCCCGAGTGGTGAAGCGGGAAGACACGCTTAACATGCTGCAGCGGCATAACCCGAATATACCAACATGGGATTGAAAAGTAGTCCACGTATCCCGACCCGTAGAAGGGGGCCAGTACTACATTGTCCAAATTAATAAGCAGTCGGAGGATCGGTTTCACTCACAGCTTGGGAAAATATTCTAGGGCGCGGGTAGTATATTTATGCGTCTTAAAAAGAGGAGGCCTCAGGACAATAACCCCGATACACTAAGAGCAGAGGAGGTGGAAAAGGGCGTCGAGAACGTGAAAGTAGCTGCAAATGACGGAGGCAAAGCCGCAGTGGCAAAGGTGCACGAGCAAATCAATGGTGCTGAGAACCACGAGGGCCTGGAAGTAGCAGGAAAAGTGGAAGTTGACAAACAGCTCAATGATGCTGCGAGTCTAACCAAAACGCTTCGAACAAAGGAGGGAGAACGGACCTCCAGACTCGGAAAACAGCGCCAAAAATCCATTGCGTGAGGGAACCAACAGCACAATGGCGCTGCGAGTACAGATAAACCTCAAAGACAGTTAAGTGGGAACTCCTCCTGACTCTTGATGAGGGTTCGTTGGCGTTGGATGTGACGCTGATACAGGAGCCATGGCTTTCATCTGGTGGAAAGGTTTCTGGACTAAGCGCTCGCGGTTTCAGAGTTTATTATGCAAAGACGGAAAGCAGGGTTGGATCTGCAGTCATGGTAAGGAAACACCTATACTCATGCACGCTATCTAACTTTAGCACCGAAGACCTAGGGAAAGAAGGAACCATCCCTTATCGTGGCATCCTGCTACATGGCCCGTGACGTCCACGACCACCAGAGGAGTTCAAAAGGCTGGTGGATCAAGAAGGGTGCAGAGGATGGCTTGTCATAGGCGCTGATGCGAATGCTCATCACAGCATATGGGCAGGGACGATATTAATGTTACATACTACAGAGTAGTCTACAGGTGGCCAATAGGGGTGGCGTGCCTACATATGCTGGTCCGACGTCAAGCAATGTACTTGATATAACATTGAGCTCTGAGCAGGATATATCGGGGTATGAATGGAGAGTTCTTGACAGGTCGTCATTCTCACACCACGCATATATCAGCTTCAGAATCCGCCTAAAGTGGGTAGATAAGCGGAAAGCCTTTAGAAACCCCAGGTCAACGGACTGGTACAAATTTCAGAAATGTGTATCAGGAAGACTGGGGCAGCCTAAAGAGGTTGCCACCGTAGAGGAGTTGGAGGAATGCAACAACTTCATATCAAAGACGCTGACAACTGCCTACAACAGAGCTTGTCCTCTGAGAAGATTAAGGGGGAAAACAAAGCCACCATGGTGGAGTAAGGAGCTGAGTCTGCTTAGAAGGCAGGTAAAAAAGATTTTTAAGCTGGCAAAAGTTTCGAAAAGCGAGGAGTGCTGGGACGAATACAGAGATCTGTTGAGGATCTATAAACGTGAAATCAACAGGTCAAAGGGGGTTTCATGGAAGAATTTCTGTGCCGAATGCTCCAGAATGCTTCAGCAACACGGCGAGTGTGAGGAAAGTCCTATCTAAAGGAGACGCAGTCCAGGGACTGATAAAAAAGGACGACGGAGAATGGTTACACAGTAGTGAAGAGTCCCTCGAGGCACTACTTAACACACACTTCCCATGAGGAGATGCTGCGAAAGAGTTATCTAACTACGTCGACAGTCCTAATACGAAGTGAGAGGTACTAGGATTGGTGACAAACACCAAAATTGAATGGGCAATATAAACGTTTGCTATGTTCAAATCGCCGGGCCCAGATGGGATATTCCCTGCTATGCTGCAGACGGTGGAACGATTATAGATAGGCTACGAATAATTTTTGAGGGTTGCATAAAACTGAACCACGTCCCGCAATCTTGGAGAACGGCTCGAGTAGTCTTCATACCGAAAGCGGGAAAAACCAGTCATCTGCATCAGAAAAACTACAGGCCTATTAGTTTGACATCTTTTCTACTCAAAACCCTATAGAGATTGTTTATAAAATCAAAAATGAACGAGGAATTATTATCTTCAGCACAACATGCTTACAGCAAAGGGAAGTCAGTCGATACTGCACTGCATAGGGTGGTTATGAATATAGAGTAGGCCCTGGAAATTGCCGGAGCTTTCAACAATGTCTCGAAAAGAGCAATCATGGGTAGTCTCAACACGTTTGAAGTTCATTTAGCTTTAGCAAATGGGATCGGCTCCATGTAAAGCTGCAGAATAATCACATCACAATGGAGTCTATGCGAGGCATCGAAGGCTTCGTGAACGCTGTTATAAACCAATTGCTTGGGCGGTTCGACGGAGGACCAGTTATACTTACGGTATATGCAGATCACGTTTCTGTCATCATATTATTTACTAGGAAGTATAAGGTCCCTAATTGGACTAAGCCTAAGTTTGGAGGGATAACCCTACAAGATAAATATAGCACAAAGTATCCAGGAGTTATACTATATAGAAAATTGTCGTGGAAACTCCATGTGGAAGAGAGAGCGAAGAAAGCGTCCGCGGCACTCTATGCATGCAAGAGGATGCCAGGATGCACGTGGGGCCTATCACCACTCTCTCCTTGGGTATTTACGGCATTATCAAACCCATAATTTTTACTATGGGTTTTTGTTTGGTGGACAGACACTCCAAAAAGTACGTATACCAAAAACCTTGATGGGGTGTGCAGAATATCAATGATTAGTATCACGGAAGCTCTAAAAACTACCCTAACAGCAGCACTGCATGCCATTCTACACAACCCGCCTGCAGACTAGATGGACAAAAACATCGCTTTAGCAACTGCAACAAGGCTTAAGGCCTCGGGGCAGCTTGAGTGCAGGCCTTACGGCCATAGCAGTACAGCATCATCCAAGATCGGGCAAACGGAGTATATGTTCCCGTGCCTGAGCTTCGAAAGAGATCTTGGGCCACAATTGAGTCGGAGGGTTGGTGCTAGGGTGCAAAAATGGCAGAACTTAGTATACACGTGTATACGGATGGTTCCAAATTAATGGAAGGGGTCAGGTCTATTGTTTACTGTGTCGATCCAGAAATAAGTAAATTCTACGGCTTCCAGATTACTGCAGCGTCTTTTAGGCGGATATTATAACCGTGTAGAAAGTAGCAGAAGTTCTGGAGGAAGCGTGCTTTAGCTTCAGTCTCGTCAATATATATATTGATAGTTAGGCGACGATTAAGGCAATAATCTCACACAGTACTTCATCAAGAAGTGTTCTGTGATTAAAAGAGGCATTGGAAAAACTTCAGGCCGGACCATATGATGGGTTCCCGGTCATAAAGGGATAGAAGGTAACGAAAAGGCCGATGAGTTAACAACACTCGCCTATAATATTAAACTCACAAAGTGGCTTATATTTCTGAAGATAAAAGGCTTAAGGCTTGCGCTAAGCATAAAAGCTGGGCATTGCCGTCTGGCGTCACATACTTATAAGTTAGGCTTTGTTAGTAACAGCAGGTGTAGAAAGTGCGAGCTTCTGGAAGAAATGGTTGAGCACGTTCTGTGATCGTGTCATGTGCTCGCCAGGTCAAGGCTGCAGATATTAGAGGCGGCAGAGTTGCCAGATATCGAGGCAGCAATTAAGCTAGGTCCTAGAAAAGTCCTATTGGCAAAGAGGACCAAGGTATTCAATAACATAAGTTCTGGTACCTGATTGGGGTTCTTCTTTCTGGGGGCGTCAAACAAATTCTGGTAACTCTATGGACACATTCAGTCTATGTGAGGTCTTTATTGACCGGCCAGTTCAACCTAACCTAAACTAACCTTCTCTTCCAATTTGCATCGTGCTCCTTTAAAATTTCCTACAACTTGGCTGGACGGACCTATATGTTTTAAGCCGACTTTGATAGGAATGTGAAAGGCAGATGAGTTCTCACTGAGAAGCTTTTCATGGCAGAAATACACTCGGAGTGCTTGCCAAATCAGTGCCAAGAAGCGACCGCTCTTAGAATTTTTTTTTTTTTGAAAAACCTTGTTCCTAAACTGTTGATGATGCTTTGCCCGGGGGTTCAGCCCCTGATCTTCGGTGTGGTTCGCGGAAAACGCTACCACCACAATACGGTGGCCGCCTGTCACGTTCAGAACTTAATGTAATATCAAGAATACTGCTGGATGTTGGATCAACAATCGTCGATGCATTCACAAAATCATGTATTGACAAATTTGCAAAACCTTCCCAAATACCACCATGTGGTAAACTTGAGTTTTTTTCTAGCCCAGTGCATCCATCCCCATCAAAAAAAATCATAACTTTTATATTTGAATATCAATTTTGTTAAATAACGGCTAAATTGAATTTGGACTCCAAAATTGCATATAAGCTCTTTCACTTATATCAATCTCCTAGCGGGGGAAAAACAGAAGCATTTTTGAGTATTTACAAACTTAATGTTCTATCATATTTAGAAATAGAGATTATTTTATCATGGAAAAAATTCTACGAGTAAAAGGAAAAAAATGTGTAAAATACGTTTTTCTGCTCTCCTGTTAAATTCGAACGCCGTCAGATAGGCGGTTTTGCAGTTGGCCGATAGATGGTTTGGCAAAGGCATCGACGATATGTAGGGACACTACCTCCTACCTTGTATCACCTCATCCCCACGCATTGTGGTGTGCTTTTGATTCCGCACCTATGACCAAAATCCCTTCCCGCCATGCTCTTCGACTACCCTCATGCACTACCCTGGTGGTGCCTCCGCATTATGGGCCATACTCGTATAGCAGGATGCGACACACCTTAATTTTTTCCAATCGGAACCAAAATGTATGTGTGATCTTTTTGTCCTCGTTATTATCGTTTAAAGGGTTGTGACTCGAAAGAATCGGTAATTTGATTTATAAGAACCACTGCAAAGTACATACATATCGCTCATTTGCTGAAACGTCGTTATAATTCAAAAAACACAATTTTTCAGGAGAGCCATTCAAAGATTTTAACTGCCATATGTTGCGCATATAAAGGAATATTTTAATTTTTATAACACGTGCTAAATTTTTAACTGATCACGAAGATTTTTTTATACAACCCAGATCATGGTATTGGGTAGGTTTATATGTTATTAACTCAAAAGTCGTGTTTTTTTAGTTATGACGACGTTGCAGCAAATAAGCGATATGTTAATGTATATGAATGTAAATATATGTAAACATATGTATGTATGTACATATGTAAGAAGCAGAAACTTGTATATTTGTTTGTTCAAGATATTAGGGGGACTCATGTTACCGTATAAATGCCTTATAAATTGTGTAAACGTATAAATTTATCTAGTGCGTAAACGAGCTGTCAAATTTTGTATGAAAAGTCATTTACACAATTTGTATAAATTTACGCGCACATTTCATTGTGTAATCCGGTAAACTCAAAGGAATGCAACCTTGCAGACATTACAGCAGGCATTTTCATCAGAAATCTCCAACATCAGCAAGTAAAGGCATTTTAGTTTTGATTTTTCACTTAATCTTGGCATTTTTTAATTTGTATAACAATCAAAAAACTTTTGTTTGGCAATAATACAGCTGATAAACAATCAAGTTTATCAAGAGTATTACTAGGTGCGTTCATATAACCGCGTGTGTAAATGGATATAATTTTACACCTTATAAGTTTATATGCTTTCATGAGTCCCCCTATTGAATTTTTTATAATAAATACGAAAAAGGGAAGCTAAAAAAAAAAATAGCAACTAAAAGTAAAAATCATCTGGGGAGTCGAATATAAAATTACTTTCGAACACGACATGGACACCTGTTGGAAAATTTGATTTGCAACATTGCAATCCCATTTGCAATCCAATTGTTGTCCTCCTCCTGTCTCCCTTTGTATAAATATACATTTGCATATATTTATTTGCCTTCCTCTAGTTGTAACTACAAGTCAGTTGGGGTAAACAGAAACCAATAAATCAAAACTATTTTTAAGTGTAGAGCAAAATGATTCGAAGTGCTGGCAATTTGCTGAGTTTTCCCCTCGTTTAACCGTCAACAAGTGTTCAGGACACCAATACAACTTATTTTGTAGTGGTTGTTGATTTTTTTGTAAATTCGTATTGCTGGCTCTAGTTATATAAGTTTTTATTGCTATTATTGTTGCTGTATGCAAGTGGATATAAATGTTTTAGGAGGGAACGGTGGTATTAAAATGAAATGAAAATTTTTTATGTTTGTATATAGGTTCGTAAAAATTGATAGAGTTTTTCTTGCAAGCAGCGCAAAGCGAAGTTCGTTTTAAATTGAATTAAATTGATAATTGATGAGGAAGTGGAGAGCATGCTCTTAAAACACGCATAAGTTGCCCAGCTACAAGCAACATAATAGCCATATTCTCATACATATGGAGGGTTCAGAAGTCAATCAGTGTAATTCAGGATTCTCTTAGACGTCAGAGATTCAATGACTGGGGCTTTAGAAATGAAAAAATTAAGTCACCATTTAGATTTCCCAGCCAGCGTTTTTTGAAAATTTAGAAAAAAAAATTTAAATATCATACGGCCAGATGATTAAATACGTTCAAATTTAAAAGTATGTTTTATTCGAAAATTAATGTATCGTTGGGAGAAAAGGGTACTCTAAAAGTGATTATTCTTGAATAGTCATTTATGATTCATATTTTTAAAGACTAATTAGTATTTTCTTCATATTTGATATTACTAGAAGAATGTGCTTTATTTGTTTTAGGATAACATTTAATTACTTTTCACAGACATTTTCCGATCATATTTAAGAACATTTTTCATTCTTGGTGTTTCGGAATCATTTTTATTTCGATTACGATCCATTTTCCCTAATATTTTTTACATAATTTGATACTATATAGAAATCATATTTCATCAGGGAGTGAAAGCATCCGGAAGTCCGGAAGTGAGCTATTTGAACTGGAGGTGATTGGCAAAACTAACTTGACCGATATACACACACGATTACAACAGCCAACATCATCACAATTTTACTCTATCTCATATCGTTCTTTAAATATAACTTGAAGTTTTTGACAATCGTAACTCACGGCGGCCGCCGCACAGTGGCATTTTTGCTTGGTTTAGACGCGAAAAAGTAAAAATTTTCAAGTCATTTTTTTTTTTGAAATTCGAATGCAGTTTGTTTTTAAAATGTCCACAGTATATAACGGTAATTATCATTTCTTATAATTATTGTTCTTCATTGAATAATCTGCTGTCAAACTGTGAGTTGTTGATGACGCGCTAAGTAGTACAATTTACAGAAGTGAAATAACGCGTGGTTTAAAATTAAATAAAACTTTGTGGTGAAACAAAAGCTAAAATACTTTTTGATTGTTTAAGATCTACACATAATTATAATATTTTGCAAGTGTTCAAAAGTTTTTGGTTGTGAATTTTTTACGAAATTATGAGTTTTTTAATGTGTGTTATTTTTGTGCTGAAAATATATAAGACCGTGAAAAGAAAAGCCTGCCAAAAGTTTGAACCACGCTGTACCACAATAATTTTTGAATTTCTACAATAATTCAATATTATTGCATATTACTCAAATGAATCTTCATCCCCCTATGTCCCCCTTTTTGATATAATGACGATCACAACTCCCTGTATGAGGAGTGAGGTGCAGAATGTGACCAAAAGCAAAAGGATAAAGCCGTTTTAGTCCACGTGTGTGCTGTTTTAGGGAGGGAGTGAATAGAGACGAGGGATTGTATGATGAATGCTGCAGTAAAGTTCGAATTTTTTATCGAACTTTGTATGAGATGGATTCAAGTTAATTACACCAAAGTTAATATTCTTGGAAAGTTTGCTTCATGGGTTGAAGAAGATAAGAAATTTAAATATAGATGTTCAATTATGAACAAAAGAACAAGATAAGGCTATAAGAAAGTTTTGTTTGGGGTAAATCTAACATTTTTGGAAGAGGGTCCAGTCTAGTCTTTAACATGTATTGTATATGGGGTATTCCATCCTATTTTGACCAATTTTGAACCCGCCCCTTTTTGAATTGGCTCAAAATTTTTCTTCTTTTTCTAGCTTACGAAAGACGTTTTTCAGAATTTTTTCATCCAACTCAAAAAAGTTATGAATTTAAAAAAAACACCGTTTTTGTTTTCAAAATGCTATAACTTTTTCAAAAATTGATCGTTCGGGATCTTTTTTTTTAAATTTGTTTATAAATGCACTTTTCGGAAAAAATACAAAAAAATTTAAAATTTTTTTTTTTGTTAATTTTTCAGTTTTTCGAGATTTTTCGAATTTCGCCATTTTTTTTTTCATAAAAAACTTCAATCAATTCCGAAATCACCCCTACTAATCCCGGAGTGGGCCGACTTTTTTTTACATTTTTTTTTATTTAATTGAAAAAAAATTTTCAAAAATAAAAAATTTTTTTTTATCAATTTTATTTATATAACAAAAAAATGTAAGAAAATGATTTTTAAGTATTCACCTAATGTTAACAAAATTGATTCAAAAAGGATTCCAACATATGTTTCAAAAGTTGTTTGCAGGTTTCGATCATCAAAAGTAAACCAATTCTATTATTCTCTTTGTTCGTTTTTATAAAATCTTAAAATTTAATCATGAAAGTTATTCAAAACATGTAAGGGTGTAACCGCACATTATATACTCAGCGTGAGTTGCAATTGTACCTTTGTGTTGCTTGTTACCGGAAATTAGCGGATTGATTAGCTTTAAAACGAAAAATAAAAATTTTGCAAAATGAGCGTGGTACCACTCACATTTAGAACAACAAAACTTAAAAGATTTGCAAGTCGTAAATCAGAAGCCATTGGTATTACTTTGCAATTTTCCCGAATTCTGGTTTTTGGAAATATATATATATGCATATATTCACAATAATGCCATAGTACAAATAGATTTCTTTGCGTGCTCACAATCGTTTATTTTTAACAAATTATTTTAATAAAATATAGCTAAACAAAAGCACTTCGACCAAAATCGCCCAAAGCTCGCTAATAGCCCTAATATCCATGTTTACAACCAAAACTTTATTTATAGGTTTGGATTTCAAATAAGAGCCAAAAAGGGACCCTTACATAAAAACAGCAATTAGAAATAATATATATAATTATATATAGGTCGGAAAACTCGTTAATGGCCACGCCGACTTTTTGAATGGGAAAATTGCTTTAAGTTTTAACTATCACACAGTTTGCAATATATTTATCATGTTACCATTATAGATATGTCATCGCAAGGTACGATAATTAATAAAAACTCCCTTTAATTAAGCCCTTCACAAAACTCTTAATTTCAAAGTCGACAAAAAATCGACCAAATTTTCTGCGAATTATTAGGACCATTGTTTCTTTGACAGATATTGTAGGTAGCGTGTTCCAGCCTTCATATCTTTTTATGGTTTTGATAATTCTCTTTATATTAAATGTATCTTTAATATATGTATATATGAGAGAACACGCTGGGTATATAATGCTCTGTTTCGCCCAGTTCATTACATGTTTTGTCTTAGTTACAGGAAGAATTTTCTTAACAATAGAGAAAACTTGACTTAATAAAGTAAAAAAAAAAACGCTATATTGTAACTGCCACAGCAATGGTTTTCTAGTCGAAAATCTGAGCATCGGAGTAGAGTGCTCTTACCGACTAGGCTAATTCGCGCATATAACTTTTGTGGGAAATATTTAAACAAATATCCTTAAATTGTCTTGATTGTCGATATTTTCTTAAATTGAAAAAAACCACACAAACATTTGCAAAAAATTCTCACTATTTATGTATGTGTATTAAGATGTAATTTCCCTGGCGAAGGGCAAACATTCTTGCCGCGATGGGAGGACTCATTTTTCAAATCACAAATCGCTGACCACGGGGCTGGGCCACACGGTAGGATGCAAGCTCGAGACTCTAGTGACCCCAAGTTTGTCATGGACCTGGGAAGAGGGATTGCGGGTTTCATGTGGTCACACCAAATCGTTCCCGAAACTAGTATCATAATGGTGCTTGTTACCGGAACGCTCCGGATCTGCATCCGGAAAAGGGCCACCAACATCGATAAAATTCTCCAAGGCCTCTGGGGAGTGTCCTTATCGCTACAACAACAACAACAGTGATTTACGGCCTCGGCGAGTTCGTAATTCACGTATAACATGGCGAGGCACAGCGTGCATCTCCTTTCGGTTGCTTCTACGTATATGGAGGATACCCTGCTGAATAGCTACGGGGATGATCACGACGTTACGGTGATGTTGACAGGGTAGTCTGAGCAAGCTCAGGCTGAGGTAGCAACATTCTCATTGGCAATTTGAGAGTGCGCTAGAACTGGCTTTTCTAATGCCAAAACCACGTGATGAACACCTCACTGGTGATCCCATGATTTGAATTCACTTCGTAAATCCTGTAGAGAACATTTTAACAAATCCAAATGCCTCGATAAGGCGTCACAATGGCTAGAATACAAGGGAAAACAAAGGACGTACAAAAAAGTCTTGAGACAAACGAAGAGAATTTCATGGAGAAAATTTTACTCTGGAGTCGAAAGGGTCGACGACACATCAAGTGCGTGCTTTTGAAGACGCAAACAGCTATTAGCTTTCTGTTGATACCAAATGGTACCTAGACCAGCACGGAAGGGCAAACGCTGGAGTTGCTCCTGGAAACTCATTTTCCTGGAAACATTCCCAACGCACCTGAAGCTCCTGCAACAAATCAGGCTGTAAGTAAAACCATCACCGAAGAAAGGGTTTGATGGGCAGTTAGAAGTGTTAACAATTTTAAGGCTGCTGGACCAGACGGGATTGTCCCCGCTCAACTTTTCTACTCTTTGGAGATATCAGCTAACTGTCTGCGGCACATATATTGGTTCTAAATTATATTCCTTGTGCATGGAGGAGTGCGACTGTCATATTCATTCCTAAGGCAGGGAAAGCCTCTCATTACGAGCCGTAGGACTACAGACCTATCAGTATTTCGCACTCAAGACCTAGAGAGGACAATTAGCAATTTCTTCACTTCTTTTTATTGATAGGAACCTCAAATCCGGCTATCACCACGTGTACACCAAAGGGAAATCTGCGGAGACTTCGCTACATAGCCTAGTCTCTACTATCGAAACATCCTTGCTCGAAAAATATTATTGTCTCGTGGCCTTCCAAGACATTGAAAGAGCATTCAGCAATATAAGTACAGACGCCATTAACAATGCTCTAACGAATCCTGATTTAAATAGGTCCCTAGTGGGACTGATTGATCAACTACTCAAGGGAAGGAAATTCTTTTCTTCACTGTGGAAGGTTGATATGGCACGCTATGTCGCAAGAGGCACACTCCATGGTGGTGTCCTTTCCTCTCTTCTATGAAAACAAGGGGGGGGGGCAGAAATGTTGTGTTTTATGATGCGATGGGATTTAAATAGTTCACTCAAAACCTCGCCGGTTTTAGTTTTTTATGTATAGCATATTCGTTTATTTTTTGCTATGACCAACGTCTCAACTTTTCGTTTACAAATTTCAGCAGCTCTAATTTCGAACGCCGGAGGTTTATTTTTATTACTTTCGAGAATCACATTGTTTTACAAAAAATATATTTTGGGAAATATTTTTAGTACAGGCCATCTCGTATACATCGAAAGAAATTAACCTAGTAAAATTATAAAATGATGTTTGTTGGCCTTCAACTAACAGACATTCAGTAAAATTGTCAATTGCCAATTTCAAAGAGAAACTCACGCTCACGTCGTTCCCTACTTCGTTCGTGCCACAGAAAGGTCTGTTATATCCACAGCCACTGCTATTCTAATGTTGACAAAAATATGTTAATTTAATAGTTTTCATTGTTTTTTTTTAGGGTGATATTAATAATTGTTAGTTAGTAAATAATTGCCCGCATTGCGTCTTACGATCCGTGATCCAAACTCATTTTTCAAATCACAACGGTGTTGAAATTTTGGATCCGATTAATGACATTTAGATTCATAATTAATTATAGTTTTTAGAAATAGATAGTTACAAGGTTATCGTTCCCGTGAAAATGGTTTTCAGTCACTGATAGTAAAACTTAATACGGACCCAGAGCTAGAGGAACAACGTGGGGTGATGGTAGTGTACTGCAATTACCACACCGGAAATCCTGGGTTCAAGGTCTAGAGAAAGCAACATAAGAATGTCTGATTGGCGCCCCGCAACTATTGTATTCTTTTGTTCAACAGAGCTATGGCTCACATTTGACGACCTTTTTTTTTTGTTGATTTGACTGTTGAAATTTTCACCTCAGTACCAACAATTTGTGCGAAGTTAACTCGGTTGATTTTACCCGTAATTAGGCTGATCTTTTTTCTTTTAGTGTAAGTATAACAGTTTTAGGCAAGGCGCCCTAATATGTATATGTACATCTTGAGATTTGCTTTATTCGTAATGTTTTTCCGCTTAAGTATAGTCTTTATGTACTTTAAGTGCCTATGAATGCCAACATCATTGTTGTCGCCAGTCGCTGCATCATCGTTATTCTAGCTGCTGGTGTCTTGTTCATCCTTACCATATTGGCATTTGCCTTTCAAATGTTCATAGAAAATGTATGTAATCTAGAGGCAGTTAGGTGAAGGGGTAATTTAATATAGTATCTACATGGCCCGCTTTCATTATGAACTATGAGAGCATATATTTGTAGCGGAAAATTGGCGTTCAATAACTTTGAAATATCTACGTATTCAAGGGAAAGATATTATAGATTGCACAATTGCTACTTACGTAAACAGCTATTAAAGGCGTCTTATAGTCATTTATGTATTAAAAACGTAGTCAGAAATTGTATTGAGCAATATTTAAATAATAAACCAAAAATTTACGCTGGGAAAAATTGGGTGGTGTAAGCTCTTAGCTTTTGAATCTATAAATCGAACATTTCATTTCCTATGGTGATAGATGCATCCCTAATTGAATGCCGCATCTGGGGCCTTCATGTATTAGTGATTCGGAGTTGAATTGCTGACAGTGCACTATATGCCAGGTTAATTGATGTGGTAGCCAAAGATTAACTTTAGACATTTGTGGATTCTAACAAGTAAACATAAAATAAAATTTTGCGCAGCTACCTCTATGTTTTGTTGTGTTATATCCTAAATTATAGACCGTGTAGCGCTAAGTATAGTAAAGTATTAAGTATAGCTGCTAGCACCCATACTCAATAAAATATAACGAGTATGCTCGGTAATAGTACCAAAGTGAATAAACTTTGTATTTTTAATGCCTTCATTTTATTAGAAGTTAGTAAATTAGGACGACTCCGAACGGCATCGCAACGCAGGTGAATTTTCGCTAAGAGTGGTTGCCAACTGCCGATGTGCAAACTCGATTAAAACGATTTTGTTGTAATTGAAAGAATTTTTTTTTAAGACTTTGATGTTCGTTTTCTCTGGAATTGATCCCAGGACCTTCGGTGTCCAGAACGTATAAAAACGGTCAAGGAACTGTTTTTATTTTCCTTTTTTTTGTGAAAATATGCATTTGCCCTTTTATAAGCTTTTATTTAGTTTCACTTGGCTGTTGTCTGTAATGAAATCTTGCAAGTTAAATTTGATACACTTCCCGGTGTTCGATTGAGCTGAAATTTTACACGCATGTATAACTCCGATGACAATGCAATATTACTTTGCGAGAATTCGATAAATTAATCGATAACAGAGTTTATTTGTGCTCACAAGCAATAAAAGCATAAGTCGCAGATATCTTTGCTTTGTTTGTGTATAGAACGAACGTAGAAGTTAGGCTGTTATCGCTAAATGTTGCATACTTTTCAGCGCACTTGAATTTGTTTTACAGATTTTTAGCGATAGAATTTTAGCTAAGCGAAAGTTGGAATTTTATTTTAAAACAGATTTAACCCACAGAGCAGAGATCTGCAATGAGTAGTTGTAAACTGAACGCGACATAGGCAAATTCACAATAAAATATGATTTTAAGTTAGTTAAAACTGTTTGACACAATTTTATATGTGCTCTCTGTCAAAAATGCTTCAACTAACTTAGTCACATTTTATTTCGATTATGAATATGCCCCAATATATTCGGATCATGATATAAAAAATCGTGTACTCATACTCAGTCAGGGTTATTTAAACGTAGCGATTCGTATCAGTAGTTTGGTTGAGAGTCTTTTTCATCCTGACACCGCGTTAGTGTTGAACGCGAAAGATCTGATAACCGAAGATGCTGATATTCGAAGTGAAGCCACTTTTGGCAAACACATAGGATATGTTTTCTCGAAAATCTGTATATTCATATGTATTGTAACGAATTTAGGGAAACTCCGCTTATTTTACACCTTCTATTAACGTTCGTATCGCTAAACTGTTGAATAAATAACTCTAATATTCAATAATCCAAATAGCTTTTATTAAAATACTTCACAATAACACTGATATTTCACAACCTATAGCTTGCTTAAATTAAACTGATTGGTCGTGCCTCAGCTGGTGTTGCTTTTATACTCTTAGGTTTCCTCGTTGCCATATTTCTAGGCGTTTCTATTTCTAGAATTTACTACTTATTTACCAGCTATATCTACAGATGCTCATTTATAGCTTCTCATATGCGCTTGTATATGTGAGTGATACTTGCACAAATTATTGCCCACTTTTGTGAGCATCTCAGATAATATATATGCTGTGTTTGTGCGCTTCTCTCCGCTGCTTGTATGGACATATGGGTAGACATATTGTGACTGCTTAGTATCGGCTTAGAGATGTTAGGATCCCTTAGTGTTGCTAAATATTCGTCACAGTAGGCATGTATTTAACGTTTTGTTGTTGCAAGAACATGTAAACATGTGTATGCACATATATACAAATTCATTTGAATGAGTTGAACAAAGCATGGGGCGCATTCCAAAGCAAAACTGCTGGCAAAGTCGATTAGTGATAACTTCTTGGAATGCACAGTTACAACTTTACGATAAATTAGTGAGCATAAAAATTGTCAGCTCCATTCACTCCACGTGTTTATCGATTGGTTGTTGAAAGTTGGCTCAACGTATCGTTTCAAAAGCCTAGTTTCTTTCACTCAGCTGATAACTGATTAGCTGAGCTAGCAGTTGCGCTTTAAAATTCACCCATCTAAGCAAACTTTTGCCTTGTATTTCAATTAAAATGTCATACGAAAGCAGATAGAGCTGGATTCGATTCGATTTTTTTAAGAATCGATTAAATCGAAACAAAGTTTATTTAAATTTTGCTTATTCTTTGTAACAGTTATCTCGCTTACGTACTTAACCATTTACACTATTTTTCCCGACAAATAAAGTACTCTCATTTCGTTGCCTGCCAACGAAATTGGAAGCATCAAGGAATGCCACGCGGGTCTTCACTTGATTCTTTCATCGGAGTGAGATAATTAGTATTGTCTTTACCGAAATGTCATACTTTTTCCGCTTTTTTGAATCTTTTATTTCAAAATGTAGGGAAACCAACATTGGGCAAAGACTCTCTAAATATAAGATGGTACATTGTAGAGTTCTAAAGCTTTGTGAAAATTGTGGGACGGCTGTACGAGGAATTCACCATACCTTTTGCTATGCTGTCCGCCTCAACATAGCTGACTTTTTAAGGCTGTATAACTCTGTAATTTATTTTGCCTTTGGAAAAATTACCTATTTGAAAATAAGCTGGCTGAAAAATATTGGCATAACAGCTTAAGTTAAATCAACAAATGAAAATCTCAGCCAAGCGATTTGTAAAAAAAAGCTAAGTTGTCTATTTGTTACTTTCTCGATAAAGGGTGTGTTCGAGCAAATGTGGCAATTTCGCGCGTTCGTTGAACGAAATATTGAAAATCTATTGATCATCTCTAGGAAATTAGCGATATTCCATCAACTAAGCAGCACTTTAGCAATACTACTGTTATTATTTGGCTGCTCAAACACATCCATATTAATTGTGCATTAAATCTAAAATATAAAACTCAAAAATGACTCTGCTTGTTATGTCCGCAACATTTATTTAGTTCAAAGTCACAGCCAATAATAGCCAAAGCCATAATAATTTACACGGGTCATCAATTCTTTCTCTGATTCAAAAGCTGAACTACCAGCGCTATCGTCATCAGCTCAGTGTCATCATTGCCAGTAGCCCCAATAACACCAAACTCGTGCCTGACACACAAAAGTCGTTTCACTCAATAGCGCAAGTGAAATGTACTACGCACTCACTACTTAAGTAGCGTCAAAAATTCGCTTGGAGTCATTGCGTCAATGAGTTACCATTGAGTTGACACCGCATTGGCGCTGGCGCAATGCAATTTACATCACTAAAATTGCGTGAATTCCCAAGCATCCGTCCCACTTTGTGGAGAATGAACGACTCTACAATGCTCCCTCTTATTAATCTACTCTCTTTGGTTTTAGTTAAAAACTTTATGGAAGTATTCTTTTAGCATATTGAAAATAAAAAGGAATAAGGAATTTAATTGACGAAATTTCATAAAAATTGCTTCTGTTTTCGTGTTTGCTGCTGTCTATGTCATAAAAAGTATTGATTTTTTATATATTTGTTAAAAGTGTGTTTCTCAATGTTACTCGTTAAGGCAAAACGTACCGAAGATCCAAGCATTGTGTAAAAGATCTGAATCTGTTATCTTCGACAATCCTAAAGGTTTGCATATCTGTGGCAATCATTCTAATCAAAGCAAAATCCAGTTGTTTTTTTTCGCTCATCTACAGACTGAGAATTCCTTATGTTGTTGTTATTACGTTCAAAAAAAGATTCTATAAGAGCTGTTGATGAAGGCATTTCCATCAACGTTGGATGTGACCGCGCGTGATTTAACAAATAGGTTGTACTACCGTATGTAATTTTGATGGTATAATTAAGAACATTTAGGACCTCCTTTTCTTGCTATCACAATGTAAAACGCTTTTATTAGAACAATTAGGTTTGTGATGTAAACTGTAAGATTTAATAATTTAGGTGTAACGTTTTAATGTTAAAAATATATAATTATGTACAATATGGAATTTTTTTGTCGCAGACGAAGGAGCCTAATTATCGTTAAAGGTTACAATGAACTTATAAAGTGTTATATTTCTTTACAGTCAATTTTTTTTTATTTTGTAGTTAATTTTATTAACCAGTAATAAAAGCTTTTTTTTGTTAATTTTATTTATTATTCATTTTCTTTCCACAACTCTTTTCGAATTGGTGCTAGCAGCACGTATTTTAAACCTACAGTATCCTGCATAGTTACAGATGCGCACTAGAGATCTGGTGCACATTGTCTCACCTATATGTAGTAAAACCTAACCAGTTAAGAACGCGTTCAAAACACTTGCAAAGCAGAGCAATTCGGTAGAACATTACAATGTTATAATTTTCAATTGAAATCATTGCCTTAATCTTATTAATATTTTTACTTAACTAAAACTAATAAATAAAAAATAAATACAAGTCGCGATAAACGTACGACGAGATGTAGGCCGAGCTCCTCTCCCAATTTACGTGGTGCTTCTTTTTAATTATGCCATATTTATGCCGACTCCGAACGAATGAATTTTCGCTGAGAAGTTTTGTCAAACAACTGCAAGGGGCAATTCCGCTTAAAAAATTAGTTCTGAATTAAAAAAAGAATGTCAATTTACCTTGCCAGGACCTTCGGTGTGGTAGGCGTAGCACGCTACCACCATACAACAGCGATTTATAAAAAAGAACGAAATGCAACGCGTATCCAGACCGAAAAGTTTGGAAACTTTCTTCTCTTTTCTTTTCTTTTCTTTTCTTTTCCTTTCTTTTCTTTTCTTTTCTTTTCTTTTCTTTCCTTTTCTTTTCATTTCTCTCCTTTTCTTTCCTTTCCTTTCATTTCGTCTCCTTTCCTTTCCTTTCCTTTCCTTTTATTTTCTTAACTTTCCTTTTTAACACGTTTATATTAGCATTACTTCAATTTATGTTTGTAACTCTCTGAGCTAGGCGCCCAAAGGAGAGTTAGATAATGTTTAGGAGACCCATCTACCGGCTATTACTGAAGACTCGATAACATAAAATTTTGCTGCTCATCTCAGCTTAAGCGGCCGAAGTGGCAGGGTTAAACTCTAGTCATTTCGCACTGAAAAACCCGGCCTTAGCAGTCCATACAAAACTTAACAGCTAATATAGAACTAAAAAGTTAAAAATAATTTTCAAAATAAGTTTAAAGCAATAATGAACGAAAAATACTAGTATTAGTGTGAAAAGGAGATTTGTGCCATAATTTTCGTATATCGAGCGCCCGACGCTTTTTATACTCAGTTGAGCAGAGCTCACAGAGTGTATTAACTTTGATTGGATAACGGTTGGTTGTACAGGTATAAAGGAATCGAGATAGATATAGACTTCCATATATCAAAATCATCAGTATCGAAACAAAATTTGATTGAGCCATGTCCCTCCGTCCGTCCTTTAACACGATAACTTGAGTAAATTTTGCGGTATCTTGATGAAATTTGGTATTTAGGTTCCTGGGCACTCATCTCAGATCGCTATTTAAAATGAACAATATCGGACTATAGTCACGCCCACTTTTTCGATATCGAAAATTTCGAAAAATCGAAAAAGTGCGATAATTCATTACCAAAGACGGATAAAGCGATGAAACTTGGTAGGTGAGTTGAACTTATGACGCAGAATAGAAAATTAGTAAAACTTTGGACAATGGGGGTGGCACCGCCCACTTTTAAAAGAAGGTAATTTAGAAGTTTTGCAAGCTGTAATTTTGCTCAGTCGTTGAAGATATCATGATGAAATTTGGCAGGAACGTTACTCCTATTACTATATGTATGCCTAATAAAAATTATCAAAATCTCAGAATGACCACGCCCACTTAAAAAAAAAATTTTGTTAAAGTCAAATTAAAAAAAAAAAGTAAATATCTTTACAGTATATAAATAAATTATGTCAACATTCAACTCCAGTAATATGGTGCAACAAAACACAAAAATAAAAGAAAATTTCAAAATGGTCGTGGCTCCGCTTTTTTTCATTTAATTTGTCTAGGATACTTTTAATGCCATAAGTCGAACAAAAATTTACCAATCCTTGTGAAATTTGGTAGGGGCTTAGATTCTAGGACGATAACTGTTTTCTGTGAAAAAGGGCGAAATCGGTTGAAGCCACGCGCAGTTTTTATACACAGTCGACCGTTTCTCCTTCCGCTCGGCCGTTAACGCAATTACTTGAGCAAAAATTGATATATCTTTACTAAACTCAGTTCACGTAATTATCTGAACTCACTTTGTATTGGTATTTACCCTGGTCCACATTTTGGTTGATATCTCGAAGACACCTTCACATATAGAACTACCACCATCCCTTTTAAAATACTCATTAACACCTTTCATTTGATGCCCATATCGTACAAACAAATTGTAGAGTCAGCCTTGGTCCACTTTTATGGCGGTATCCCTAAATGGCGTCCACCTATAGAACTATGGCCCACTCCCTCTTAAAATACTCTTTAACACCTTCCATTTTATACACATATCATACAAACGCATTCCAGGGTTACCCTAGGTTGTTTTTCCTACATGGTGATTTTCCCTTATTTTGTCTCCATAGCTCTCAATGTCGGTTACACCCGAACTTAGCCTTTATTAATTGTTTCACAATAATACTAGTTTGGCCCTTCTACGCAGAGTACATAATACATATGTTTTGAAAAGATTAAGTAGAAAATGCTATAAATTTTCCAATTAGCAAGAATTTACGATGAATGAAGAAAATTGAATTATGGCTTTCAAAAATTACAATGTTAGCGTAATTTGTACATTTAAAACAAAAACGAAAACATATGTATGAATGTATAACAGAAAATGCTTAAAAAT
The DNA here is from genome assembly GCF_040869045.1 of Eurosta solidaginis. Classification (NCBI taxonomy): domain Eukaryota; kingdom Metazoa; phylum Arthropoda; class Insecta; order Diptera; family Tephritidae; genus Eurosta; species Eurosta solidaginis. The sequence continues at coordinate 115,699,506 of NC_090319.1, read as the reverse complement.
TCCCCAAATCGAGAGCAAACCTCCCATGAATTATGTTGCCTTTTGAACAAGTAATACAACGAAATTGATTGTTCGAAAGAAAATCAAAATAAACAAGTAAGGAAGGTTAAGTTCGGGTGTAACCGAACATTACATACTCAGTTGAGAGCTATGGTGACAACATAAGGAAAAATAACCATGTAGGAAAATGAACCGAGGGAAACCCTGGAATGTGTTTGTATGACATGTGTATCAAACGAAAGGCATTAAAGAGTATTTTATGAGGGAGTGGGCCATAGTTCTATAGGTGGACGCCATTTAGGGATATAGCCATAAAGGTGGATCAGGGTTGACTCTAGAATGCGTTTGTACGATATGGGTATCAAATTAAAGGTATTAATGAGGGTTTTAAAAGGGAGTGGTGGTTGTTGTATAGGTGGTCGCATTTTCGAAATATCGCCATAAAGGTGGTCCAGGTGTGACTCTAGAATTTGTTTGTACAATATGGATATCAAAAGAAAGGTGTTAATGAGTATTTTAAATGGGAGTAATCCTTAGTTCCATAGGTGGACGCCGTTTCGAGATATCGCCATAAAGGTGGGCCAGGGGTGACTCTAGAATTCGTTTGTGCAATATGGGTATCAAACGAAAGGAGTTAATGAGTATTTTAAAAGGGAGTGGGCCTTAGTTCTATAGGTGGACGCCTTTTCGAGGTATCGCAATAAAGGTGTGACCAGGGGTGACTCTAAACTTTGTTAGTACGATATGGGTATCAAATGAAAGGTGTTAATGAGTATTTTTAAAAGGGAGTGGGCCTTCGTTCTATAGGTGTTCGCCTTTTCGAGATATCGCCATAAAGGTGGACCAGGGGTGACTTTAGAATATGTTTGTACGATATGGGTATCAAATGAAAGGTCTTAATGAGTATTTTAAAAGGGAGTAATCCTTAGTTCCATAGGTGGACGCCGTTTCGAGATATCGCCATAAAGGTGGGCCAGGGGTGACTCTAGAATTCGTTTGTGCAATATGGGTATCAAACGAAATGAGTTAATGAGTATTTTAAAAGGGAATGGTGGTTGTTGTATAGGTGATCGCATTTTCGAAATATCGCCATAAAGGTGGACCAGGAGTGACTCTAGAATTTGTTTGTGCAATATGGGTATCAAAAGAAAGGTGTTAATGAGTATTTTAAAAGGGAGTAATCCTTAGTTCCATAGGTGGACGCCGTTTCGAGATATCGCCATAAAGGTGGGCCAGGGGTGACTCTAGAATTCGTTTGTGCAATGTGGGTATCAAACGAAAGGAGTTAATGAGTATTTTAAAAGGGAGTGGGCCTTAGTTCTATAGGTGGACGCCTTTTCGAGGTATCGCAATAAAGGTGGACCAGGGGTGACTCTAGACTTGGTTAGTGCGATATGGGTATCAAATGAAAGGTGTTAATTAGTATTTTTAAAAGGGAGTGGGCCTTCGTTCTATAGGTGTTCGCCTTTTCGAGATATCGCCATAAAGGTGGACCAGGGGTGACTTTAGAATATGTTTGTACGATATGGGTATCAAACGAAAGGAGTTAATGAGTATTTTAAAAGGGAGTGGGCATTAGTTCTATAGGTGGACGCCTTTTCGAGATATCCCCATAAAGGTGTACCAGGGGTGACTATAGAATGAGTTTGTACGATATGGGTATCAAATTAAAGGTATTAATGAGAGTTTTAAAAGGGAGTGGTGGTAGTTGTATATGTGAAGGCGTTTTCCAGATATCGACCAAAATGTGGACCAGGGTGACCCAGAACATCATCTGTTGGATACCGCTAATTTATTTATATATGTAATACCACGAACAGTATTCCTTCCAAGATTCCAAGGGCTTTTGATTTCGCCAAAATTTTTCATTTTCTTCTACTTAATATGGTAGGTGTCACACCCATTTTACCAAGTTTTTTTCTAAAGTTATATTTTGCGTCAATAGACCAATACAATTACCATGTTTCATCCCTTTTTTTGTATTTGGTATATAATTACGGCATTTTTTTCATTTTTCGTAATTTCCGATATCGAAATAGTGGGCGTGGTCATAGTCGGATTTCGGCCATTTTTTACACCAATACAAAGTGAGTTCAGATAAGTACGTCAACTGAGTTTAGTAAAGATATATCGATTTTTGCTCAAGTTATTGTGTTAACGGCCATGCGGAAGGACAGACGGACGACTGTGTATAAAAACTGGGCGTGGCATCAACCGATTTCGCCCATTTTCACAGAAAAGAGTTAACGTCATAAAATCTATGCCCCTACCAAATTTCAAAAGGATTGGTTAATTTTTGTTCGACTTATGGCGTTAAAAGTATCCTAGACAAATTAAATGAAAAAGGGCGGAGCCACGCCCATTTTGAAATTTTCTTTTATTTTTGTATTTTGTTGCACTATATCATTACTGGAGTTGAATGTTGACATAATTTACTTATATACTGTAGAGATATTAAATTTTTTGTTAAAATTTTACTTTAAAATATTTTTTTTTAAAAGTCGGTGTGGTCCTTCTCCGATTATGCTAATTTTTATTAAGCGTACATATAGTAATAGGAGTAACGTTCCTGCCAAATTTCATCATGATATCTTCAACAACTGCCAAATTACAGCTAGCAAAAGTTTTAAATTACCTTCTTTTAAAAGTGGGCGGTGCCACGCCCATTGTCCAAAATTTTACTAATTTTCTATTCTGCGTCATAAGTTCAACTCTTCTACCAAGTTTCATCGCTTTATCTCTCTTTTGTAATGGATTATCGCAATTTTTCTGTTTTTCGAAATTTTCGATATCGAAAAAGTGGGCGTGGTTATAGTCCGATATCGTTCATTTTAAATAGCGATCTGAGATGGGTGCTCAGGAACCTACATACCAAATTTCATCAAGATACCTCAAAATTTACTCAAGTTATCGTGTTAACGGACGGACGGACGGACGGACATGGCTCAATCAAATTTTTTTTCGATCCTGATTATTTTGGTATATGGAAGTCTATATCTATCTCGATTCCTTTATATATGTACAACTAACCGTTATCCAATCAAACTTAATATACTCTGTGAGCTCTGCTCAACTGAGTATAAAAATGGATTTGAAGAATTATAAGTGTTAACGAAATTTCGTACTACAGATTAAATATGTATATATTTAAATATTTTTAACTACCCGTGGTTTAGTACGGAAAAAAGCTTTGAACGAAACAAAAGATACATTTTTAAATTTAATTCGATTATTTGAAAGTAAACAAAATAATGTGGATTTCAACAATGAAAACGTTATCGTAAATTGTACACCTAAAAGGCTGAGTTAGTTAAATCTTTCAAAAAATTGAAAAACTAGAATTAAGGTGCTTAACTTGCATATCAAATCAAATAAATATAGTTTAAAAAAACTAAAAGCACGCTTATAAATAATATCGAACTAAGAAGTTAAAAATAATTTTCAAAATAAGTTTAAAACAAAAATGAAATAGAAATACTGGTATTATACTATGTTCAAACAGAAAAATAAATTGAGGCAATTTCGATTTAAATTGAGTGGTGTTCATACAACTCAATTTAGCTTACACAATAATAATTTGATAGCTGGTTGGCTCATCTCTACAGCAACAACATACCTTTGTTTAAACTGTCAAAATGTGCGTGTTGGTATTAGGCGAATGGTATGGAATGAAAACATAAAACTTTGAAATTTTTGCGTGTTGTAAGAAAATGTGTTCAATGTTTTGGTTTCATTTTGAGTTTGCCATCTTCTTCTGACAATTCCTACTCCAGTGAAATGAAAGAAATAAAATCAGCTGATGAGATGAGCCAACCATATAGTTGAGCCATGCGTAACTGACGTTTAAATCTACTCAATAAACACACTTTACAATGTCGCATTTGCAATTTAAAAATATTTATTTAGCATTTTTTTTTTAAATTGGAAATTTAATATTACAATTTATTGTATGAGAAATTGCGTAATAAATTGCCCAAATGGTGTAAATTGCCAATTTGGTGTGTGTTTGTACATAGTATTACTGTGAAATAAGCGTTGGGTACTCAATATACGAAAGAAATGACACAAAGCGCCCACGGGTTTTTCTCAATAATACTGGTATTTTTCGGGATTGTTTCTTGGCAAGCACTTCGAGTGTATACCTTCCATGAAAAATTTCTCAGTGAAAACTCATCTGCATGGCAGATGCCATTCAGAGTCGGCGTAAAACGCGTAGGTCCCGTCCCGCAAATTTGTAGGAAAAATAAAAAGGAGCACAAGGCAGGTGATAAGAGAAGTTCGGTCTAAATTTCTTCGGAGGTATATCGTGCCTTGTATTTATTTTATTTTATTTTATTTTACTTTACTTGATGCTGTTTTGTTATATTTTATTTTATTTTATTTTATTTGATGTTACGTTTACTCATTTTCATTTGACGCTTTCCTGTCATATCGAAGTCACGCTTTCGCATTTACTGTTCTCGTTTACATATGTCACTTAGCCCCGAAGGCCTTGGGGAGTGTTATCGATGTTGATGGTCCTTTGCCGGATACAGATCCGGCACGTTCCGGTACCAAGCCCTACCATCTCGGGAAGGATTGGTTATGATCACATGCGACCTTCTTGGCGATCACTTATCGCGGTCACTTATCGTACCCGTCCTGCTATATGGTACAGTAGATTTGACCATGACAACATCAGATGAAGCGGCGCTGGGAGTGTTCGAGAGAAAAGCTCTTCGAAAGATTTACGGACCTCTACGCGTTTACGAAGGCGAGTACCGAAGAAGATTTAATGATTAGCTGTACAAGCTTTACGCAGACGTCAACATAGTCCAACGAATTAAAACGAATGGTTTGCGAATGACTGCACTGAAAACTTCCAGTGGATGTCTTCTTATGACCCTTGAACTGTATTTACATGGTGAGGCAGAAGAGCTCAACATAAAACATCATTTCGAAATGATGAACACACATTATTTGATAAATTACCACAAACCGCAAAGCCCCGCTTCCAAGAGGCATAAGGAAACATCGCCGTAAGCACTATGATGATATCCGGCACCTAGCTATCCAGCCGTTTGATCCAGACAAGCAAAAGGAGGCCTTAAGCCTAATCCACACTGTATTGGTAAACACTTATGTACGCAATCCAAACCTTGCAGAAGAATAAAGTATACTACCAAAGGAGACACGAGCCACTCTAGACCAACTTCGTTCTGGATACTGTAACATATTAAACTCTTACTTGACCAGTATCAACCCAGACATACGTACCTAATGTACTTCCTGCATGCAATGTTTTGACGCTGATTTCAATTTTAATGAGGAATTTACATCTCTAACAGCAACATCCTTATGGCTCAACCCTGTTGAAACTGCTGGTTTCCTTGGACTCCCGTTAGAGGACTTAGCGTAGCAACAACAACAGCACACGTAGCATCCGTAGTATGAGTGTAAGCATTCTCATAGTTTAAATGTGAATTTGGCATTGGTAGTGGTTTAATTTTTTAATATTTTGGCGCTATATTTAACTTTTCTGAAATTTTTTAATAGCCCGCACTGCTCCTTGAGAAGATCTATGGTTACACTAATAACACTACTCGACAAAAAAATCTCCAAAAATAAAATAGGCCTTTCCTAAAGTAAAATTTTCTCCTGATTCCGACTATGACTTCCATTTTCCTGTGGCAGATCTAGTTTCCGAGATATCGGCGAAAATATGAAAATTCCCATTTTTGCAGAACACTACTTCATATAGGTAGGGCAAAAATTTGTAGTTTTCTTTTTTTCGTTTTAAACTGTTGAATTATATATTATAATAATTCCCATAAATATTTCTTGCCTTCACCTCCTTTCAGTATATTCAGTAGTTTTGCCACTATGCCAAAAACGTTAAAAAATTTTGAGAAAAAAAAGAAATTTTTATAAAATTTCAGATTTATCCACTTTAAAATCGGAAAAATTCTATGGACGAAAAAAAGTTAGCCCTCCTATGTTGTATGTAATTTAACTACGAAGATTTTAAGCATATCAGTACAACAATCGGACGTGCCGTTGAGACTATATATAGCCCCGTTAACTTGCAAGCGTCTATCCTAAAATTTTAGTATTACTTTGATAAAATTGGCGAGACCTTTCATTTGGTCACTCTATCTTAGGGTCTAATAAATTTAAAAAGACATCAAGTATTTAATTGTCACCACTGTTTGTTGTAATTGTTTTTTTGCAAATTGTAGTGCAAATTTCTACATACTGTCACGGAAATTAGCATCGCTAAGTTATACCATCACTAAGGCGATGCTAAGGCCACGATAAGCAGTATTTACGTCAATAATCAAATCATGTATACACATATATAAGGCAGCCGAAAGATGTCACACGCAGATGCATTTACTTATATGCCTATGTATGCGCGAGAGACTGTAAGCTACAAACATTCACATCAATAATTCAATCATTATGTATCTACATAAACGAATAAATAATTGCGTATACACATATGTACGTATACGAGCAGCGAAGCGGCAATGCACAAACACATGCATATATCTTATCTGAGTTGTCACAAGAGAGAGCAATAATTTGTGCACCTGGTTGTGGCTGGCGATTTTGTAGCCGAAACTAACTAGTAAGTTCTGGAAATCGAAGAGCCTAGAAGTATGCAGCGTAAACTATAAAAGCGGGGCAGGCGAGTAAGAAGTAATTCAGTTTGAGTTGAGCAATCAATCAGCTATTGATTAAGCACGCGCGGCCAATAGCAGAGTTTAATTTGAGTTATCAATCAGTTTGGTTATTAAGCCAGCGAGTAGCAAAGTATAAGTGTTATTGTGAAGTACTTTAATAAAGCCCATTTTTTCATTATTCAATATTGGAGTTATTTATTCAACAGTTTAGTGATTCGAACTTAGCAGAGGATTGCAAATAAGAGGATTTGCAGAAAATTCGTTACAATTGGTGTCAGAAGAGGAATTGTTGAATAAATTCCAGAGGACAACAAGGACATGGCAAAGTTCAGTGAATTGAAGATCCAGCAACTGAAGAAGGAGTTGGAGAGCCGTGGATTGAATACAAGCGGCGTTAAACTCGAACTTCAGGCACGGCTACGAGAGGCAATGGAAGCAGAAGGAATTGATGTGGACGAGTATGTCTTTTATCCTGATGAGGATGAGACAACAGCAAAAATTTAAGAGAAAAATGAAACACCGCAGACAATGGCGAACACAGACCTGAACATGATATTGGCTGCAATATCGGCACAAATGTCCGAAATGTCATCACAAATATCTACCAACATGTCATCAAAATTAGAATCGCAGGAGACACGTATAACATCACAATTGGAAGAACAGAAGACATATTTGGCATCCCAACTGGAAGCGCAAGAGACACGTATATCCGAAATGAGATATCATCTCAGATCTCTACACAACTTGAAGAGCAGGAAGTCCGTATATCATCAAAGCTGGAAGCACAGGATACAAAAATCGCGCAATTTCAGGCAGAAGTCGATGATTTGAAAGGTCTTATGGAGCAGTTACAACTAAATCGCCCAGCTGTTTCAGTGAGTAATCCAAAGGTAGAAACACCATCCTTTGACGGGTCTGTTCCTTTCCAGGTCTTTAAGCTACAGGTTGAGAAGACCGCAACAGTGAACAACTGGAATGCGGAAGATAAAGTTGCTGCACTGTTCGTGGCATTGAAGGGGCCAGCAGCGGAAATCCTACAGACGATTCCCGAAGGAGAGCGGAACAATTATGAAGCATTGATGGCTGCTGTAGAACGACGTTATGGAAGCGAGCATAGAAAACAGATATTCCAAATTGAGTTGCAAAACCGCTACCAAAAAGCAAATGAGACATTGGAGGAGTTTGCATCAGATGTTGAAAGGTTGGCTCATCTTGCAAATGCGGACGCACCCGTGGAATACACCGAGAGGGTAAAAATCCAGAGTTTTATAAATGGCATAAGAGACGTGGAAACGAAGCGAGCTACATACGCAAACCCAAAACTGACATTTGCTGAAACGGTATCACATGCATTGACTCAGGAAACGGCCTCACTATTGAGTAAACCAACATACAAAGCTCATCGTGTGGAAGTGGAAAGACCAGATTGGGTAGACACAATTTTGGAAGCACTGAAGGGATCACAACAGAAAAATGCCGGAGTGATTAAATGTTTCAAGTGCGGCAACCCAGGTCATATTGGACGACATTGCAGCACCGGTTCCAATAGCTCCAACAATGTGGATGGCCGTAAACGCAGAGCTGAAGGAGATGAGAAAATCTCCAAGTCCACTCAATCGTTAAACTAAAGCGAGTCAGCCGCAAGGGGCGACAGCTGGCTCCCTCAATTGAATGCCCCATAATCTCTATCTCACAAATTGGAAGAAGGTCAAACAATCTTACTGTCGGAGGACATGTGGATGGAAAGTAACGTTTACTGACTGTAGATACGGGTGCATCTCATTCCATCATTCGAGCGGATTTAGTCAACAAGAAGATAAGACCATTGCATGGAGCAAGATTGCGTACAGCCACTGGAGAAGACAGCACGGTTCTAGAAGTATCATGTGAAGTCGCAATTGGGAACGTCACGGTAGTATACAATTTTATAGTGGCAGAGATTGTTGATGAAATCATAATTGGAGTGGACTTCTTAATCGACCAGGGCATCACGATTGACATGCAAAGCAAGACGATGCGATATAAGAACATGGATGTACCACTTAATTTTGGCTTCGAGAGAGGCTACAGCAGTAAACGAGTGCTGGTGGAAGAGACTCAGCGAATACCACTAAAATCCGAAGCAGTCATCTGGGCAAAGGTTGATGGAGATTGTGGGAAAAACAAATTGTGGGTTGTCGAAGCAGCAAACAAATCAGCACTGAACATACTTGTAGGAAAAACCCTGGCTATGACAAAACAAGATAGACGTATTCCGGTAAAAGTACTCAATGAGTTCAAGTCACCACTCAAACTGACTAAAGGAGCTATTTTGGAAAGATGCCAAGAGGCTGAAGTAGTTATTAACTCTGAACAGCTCCAGGAACACGTTTCAACTAGTAATACTGATCTTTCAAATGACATCACGGCATGGACACAGGGGCTAGAGGAAGCATATCAGAGTAAGGCAAAACAACTGCTCCTAAAGTACGCGAACATATTTGACCAGGATGGTTCCAAACCAGGCCGCACCAATGGTGTGAAACATCAAATTGGCACTGGAGATGCGAGGCCGATCCGTCAAGCTCCACGTAGTGTTCCACTGGCGAAGCGGGAAGTTGTGAGTCAAATCATACAAGAAATGAGCGACAGCGGCGTCATCGAACCATCAGCTAGGCCATGGAGCTCACCGGTAGTACTTGTAAAGAAGAAGGATGGAAAAATGAGGTTTTGCGTGGACTATCGGAAGTTGAATGACGTAACGAAAAAGGATAGCTACCCATTGCCAAGAATTGACGACACTCTGGACTCGCTATCTGGTACGAAATGGTTTTCCACGCTGGATTTGAAAAGCGGCTACTGGCAAGTTGAAGTGAAGGAGGAAGACAAAGAGAAAACCGCCTTCAGTGTGGGTGATGGTCTTTGGCAATTTACAGTGATGCCTTTTGGACTTTGTAATGCACCAGCTACTTTTGAGAGACTCATGGACCAGGTATTGAAAGGACTACATTGGAAAACATGCTTGGTGTACCTGGACGACATCATCGTATTGGGCAAGAACTTTGATGAACATCTTAAAAACTTAGATGAAGTTTTCCAGAGAATAACTGGCGCTGGTCTGAAATTAAGTCCCAAAAAGTGTGCGCTGTTTAAAAAGGAAGTAAATTATTTGGGTCACAAGGTAACGACAGAAGGTATCCGTACAGCGAATGAAAAGATAGAGGCAGTAAAGGATTGGCCAAGACCACAGAATCTGCATGAATTGAGAAGTTTCCTTGGGCTGTGCACATATTACCGCCGATTTGTACCAAATTTTGCTAGCGTAGCCCATAGTCTCCACGAGCTAACAAGAAAAAATAAAGCTTTTGAATGGAAGAAGGAGCAAGAAGTAGCTTTCCAAACATTGAAAGAGCGTTTGTGCACTGCTCCAATGTTGGCATATCCGATTCCAGGAGCAACATTTATTCTAGATACAGATGCGAGCGGATATGCTATAGGAGGCGTTTTATCACAACTGGTCGATGGACAGGAGAAGGTAGTTGCATATTACAGCCGTTCGATTGGAAAACCAGAGAGGAACTACTGCGTTACGCGGAGAGAGCTGTTGGCATTGGTAGAGTGCATTAAACATTTTCACAAATACCTCTACGGCCAGCGAATCCGTGTCAGGACAGATCACGCAGCTTTAAAATGGCTTCTGCAGTTCCGTAATCCGGAAGGACAATTGGCACGGTGGATCAAGCGACTCCAAAGCTATGACTTTTCCATTGAGCATCGAAAAGGTAGTACCCATGGAAATGTTGATGCAATGTCACGAAGACCATGTACTTTGGAATGCAAGCACTATTCAAAAGCCGAGGCTAAAGAACACATTATAGTTGCTGTCAGTCGGTCACTGAGTGGATTGCGAACTGCGAGGTTTGCAGCAGAGCGAAAGGGCCCAGAACACGAAGTCATGGCCAGATGAAGCAATATAACTCAGGTGCGCCATTTGAAAGGATTGCTATGGATGTCGCCGGTCCATTTCCTACTAGCAACGGCGGAAACAAATATGTACTGGTAGTTATGGATTATTTCAGCAAATGGCCAGAGGTATACCCAATCCCAAATCAAGAAGCGGAAACGGTAGCAGAAGTGTTTATAAACAATTGGGTTGCAAGGTATGGTGTACCAATGGAGTTACATTCTGACCAAGGCAGGAATTTCGAATCAGCTGTGTTCCAGGAAATGTGTAAGTCATTGGACATTCAAAAAACACGGACAACTGCATTGCATCCTCAACCCGATGGTATGGTAGAACGATTCAATAGAACATTGGAGGAGTACTTAAGGAAAGTAGTAGACAAGTACCATAAAGAATGGGATACCCGCATACCGTTATTCTTGATGGCTTACCGAGCATGAGACAACAGGCCAAACCCCTGCAAAAGTAATTTTTGGCAATGACCTTAGACTGCCAGCTCATTTGAAGTTTGGGATAGATGCCAATGCGGAGAGAAATGTCAGGAAATCCACTAGTGATTTGGAGAGCTAAGAGAAATACATGATCTGATAAGGCAACGAACAAAGATTATGAGTGACAAGATGAAAGCCAGATATGATGAAGCAATTAATTCAGAAGGTTTTCAGGAAGGAGATTTGGTGCTGTTATACAACCCGCAACGTAAAAAAGGTTTGTCCCCAAAATTGCAGTGTAATTGGGAAGGCCCATACAAAGTTGTAAAACGGATCAACGATGTAGGTTACCGCATACAAACTATCGGTAAAATACGAACCAAAATGAAAGTGGTCCATTTGGAAAGGCTGGCAACAATTAGATCGAGAGATTTGTCTGACCGGGACGATCAGACTTAGGCGGAGGGCAGTGTCACGGAAATTAGCATCGCTAAATTATACCATCACTAAGGCGATGCTAAGGCCACGATAAGCAGTATTTATGTCAATAATCAAATCATGTATACACATATATAAGACAGCCGAAAGATGTCACACACAGATGCATTTACTTATACGCCTATGTATGCGCGAGAGACTGTAAGCTACAAACATTCACATCAATAATTCAATCATTATGTATCTACATAAATGAATAAATAATTGTGTCTACACATATGTACGTATACGAGCAGCGAAGCGGCAATGCACAAACACATGCATATATCTTATCTGAGTTGTCACAAGAGAGAGCAATAATTTGTCCACGTAGTTGTGGCTGGCGATTTTGTAGCCGAAACTAACTAGTAAGTTCTGGAAATCGAAGAGCCTAGAAGTATGTAGCGTAAACTATAAAAGCGGGGCAGGCGAGTAAGAAGTAATTCAGTTTGAGTTGAGCAATCAATCAGTTATTGATTAAGCACGCGATCTGGCAGCCAATAGTAGAGTTTAATTTGAGTTATCAATCAGTTTGGTTATTAAGCCAGCGAGTAGCAAAGTATAAGTGTTATTGTGAAGTACTTTAATAAAGGCCATTTTTCCATTATTCAATATTGGAGTTATTTATTCAACAGTTTAGTGATTCGAACTTAGCATAGGATTGCAAATAAGAGGATTTGCAGCAAATTCGTTGCAATACTATATCGGTAGATGTGTTTACGAAATGGCTTGTTGCAAAAGAGATTTTAAATGTAAAAATAATCCGGATGATTTTTGCTTTATTTGCGGACATTATATTTTGGGAAACTCAGCTCGGAAAATAACTAATTCCGTCAAATATGCATACTTTCATTACTTCGGTTTCGGTGTAAAAAATCTCGATAAATCTTGGACACCTCATTTTATTTTCGCCTCCTGTAGATTAACTTTAATGAGATGGGTATCGGGTAAAGGTCGTACCATGAAGTTTGGTGTTCCAATGATGTGGACTGGACCCTTTAACCACGACCAGTGCTATTTTTGCGTGATAGACCTTATAGGTAAAACGAGAAAAAAAGGAAATTAATAAGTTATCCAAATGTGGCATCAGCTAAAAAGCCAAAACTACACGACCATACCTTACCCATACCTAGGCCGCCTATAAGTTTTGAAGCCTCAAGCGAAAGTGACTCCGAAGCAGATAATTCAGATAGTGAACAAGAAGGAGAGGTCCCACATCGAGTCTCACAAGCCGAACTTAATGACTTGGTCAGAGATTTGAAATTATCGAAATTTGATAGCGAAGTTCTAGGATCTCGTTTGCAGCAATACGGCAGCCTGGGCCCTTCGACAAGTACTTCCAAATTTCGAAATATACACAAGACTTTCTTTTCTTTTTTACTAAAAGTGAAAATATTTGCTACTGCAATGATGTTCAAGGTTTATTTGAAGCACTAAAATTAGAAAATAAAATGGATGGTTGGCGCTTTTTTTAGACAGTTCAAAGCATAGTTTAAAAGCAGCATTACTCCATAAAGCAAATTCGTTACCGTCAATATCAGTGGCACATTCTGAGAATACTAAAGAAAATTATTTAAACATATCCAATTTAGTTGAGCTCATTCAATATAAACAATTTAATTGGAAAATTTGTGCGGACTTAAAGGTAAGCAGTTTCGGTGGTACAATTTAAAATAAATATTGCTGTTTTCTCTGTCTTTGGGACAGCCGTGCTAAAGAAACTCATTATATACAGGGAAACTGGCCACCAAGAGCTGAGTACGAACCAGGTGCCTTCAATATCGCAAACCCGCCTTTACTAAATCCCGAACGAATTATTTGCCAGCACTTCACTCAAATTAGGATTAATGAAAAATTTTGTAAAGGCATTAAATAAGGACGCCCGACAAGACGGACCTGCCTCTCTTCACGAGGAAGTACAAGCCACCTGCCTTCAGACTACCATTCTTAAACGGCCAGCAATTAACCCTGTCATGGAGTACCAAGTATCTGGGACTAATAATTGACTGCAAGTTGAATTGGAAAGTATGCATCGAAGAGCGGGTACGGAAGGCCTGCATCGCCTTCTCTGCCTGCAAATCAATGTTTGGTAAGAAATGGGGACTCAAGCCAAGCATGGTACTTTGGATGTACGAGGCGGTGGTGCGACCGCTGCTTACCTATGGTTCCATAGTCTGGTGGGAAGCTCTAAGTAAGAGCTAGAATCTTACCAGCCTGCAAAAAGTCCAGCGCACTGCGTGTGTTGGTGCCATAGGGGCCGGACGCACTTGCCCCACAGCTGCTTTAGACCCCATTTTGCACCTGCTTCCGATCGACTTGCATATACTTTGTACATCGTCACAAACCGCACTGAGACTCAGGGAGTCTGGGTGTTGGGAGGATACTCAGCAAGGGCATAGTAGTATCCTAAATAAACTTCCGGATGGTACATGTAGTACCGAGTCAGATTACTATCCTTTCAAACTGAAGTTTGAGTACGGTTGTAATACCGCCATTCCAAGCAGGAACGAGTGGAAGAGAAACCCGGGCATAAGGAACGACATCCAAATCTACACTGACGGCTCCAAGATGGAATCGGAAGTGGGGGCCGGAGTCTTCTCTGAGTCCCTAGATTTGTCTGCATTATTCAGACTCCCAACGCACTGCAGCGTGTTTCAAGCAGAAATCCTCGCGATTTGGCAAGCCTGCAAATCACTGGAGGGCTTGAATGTAGCTGGTAAAGTTTGCATTCTGTCGGATAGCCAAGCAGCGATAAAAGCGCTTTCCTCGCCACACATTAACTCAAAATTAGTGTGGGCTTGTAAGCGATTCATATCCCAGTTATCCACCAATCTAGAACTACGCGTTATCTGGGTCCCGGGTCATAGGAGGATTGCGGGTAATGAGAAGGCCGACGAGCTACCACGCAGGGGCTCATCAGAGATGAACGAGGAAATAACCAGTGTCGAAATAGGCATACCCTTAGCAGTAGCCAAGGGGAATATCCAAAGCTTCTACTTGAAGAAAGCACAAACAAAGTGGAATAACATCACGACCTGTGCAATATCAAAATCTATTTGGCCAAACTATGATGGAGAGAAGACGAGAAGTCTTCTGAAAAAATCAAGAGCTAACACACGCAAACTGATAGCAGTCTGCACCGGTCATTGGGCAGTATGTAAGCATGCGGAAAAGATGGGCATTCCGTATAACGAATACTGCATAAGCAAAGATCCAAATGCCAGGGAGACAGTAGAACAATTTTTGTGTAAATGCCCGGCTCTAGCTAGAGCACGGCTCAGGTTCCTTGGAACCCCGTTTCTAGAAGAACTCAGAGGGTTATCTCTGATAGCAATCCCGAAACTCTGGCTGGTTGTAATAAATTGACCATAATATTCCGTAGGTTTTTAGACGACTTACATGGCATCAAAACGGCTTTAAATAGCTACTTGGGCGGCCAGGGTCGCAGCCATTTCACCTACCTACCCTAAATAAGGACGCGCCATCATTCCAGTACCTAACGAAATTTTTCCCTAAAATAACTCAAGCCAAATTAAAAGAAGGTATATTTGTAGGTCCGAAAATTAGAAAGTTGCTGAAAGACGAAAATTTTGCGAATCATTTATCATCAGTAGAAGCAGCGGCTTGGGACAGCTTTAAACAAGTCGTTGGTGGATTTCTTGGCAACAACAAAGATCCCAACTATAGAGAGATGGTCAAAGCCTTGTTGAAAAACTACAGTGCTATGGAACATGTCCATCAAAATGCATTTTTTGCATTCACATTTGGATAATTTTCCCATAAACCTAGGTGCTGAAAGTGATGAACAAGGTGAAAGGTTTCACCAAGACCTCATGACTTTTGAAAAGCGTTACCAAGGTTTTTGGAATGAAGCAATGATGGGAGATTATTGCTGGACAATAATACGGGAGACAACCCCAGAAAATTATAAACGGGTAGTTAAAAGAACCCACGTCGCTCACTATTGACCACCACGGTAAAATCGCTCAATTTGACTTTTTTTAGATGTAGATATGTATGTATTTAATGTGGTTGTCGTTATTGTTTTTTACTGAATTGCTGATTTATACTCATATTACTCAATTGAATACAGTTTAACGTGCAAACATATGTCTATAATAAAACGTTATAAAAAAACAAGTAAGGAAGGCTTAGCTCGGGTGTAACCGAACATTACATCAGCTGAGAGCTGTGGAGACAAAATAAGGGAAAATCGCCATGTAGGAAAATGAACCTAGGGTAACCCTGGAATGTGTTTGTATGACATGTGTATCAAATTGAAGGTATTAAAGAGTATTTTAAGAGGGAGTGGGCCATAGTTCTATAGGCGGACGCCATTTAGGGATATCGCCGTAAAGGTGGACCAGGGCTGACTCTGGAATTTGTTTGTACGATATGTGTATCAAATGAAAGGTGTTAATGAGTATTTTGAAAGGGCGTGGGCTTAGTTCTATAGGTGGACGCCTTTTCGAGATATCGCCATAAAGGTGGAGCAGGGGTGACTCTAGAATTTGTTTGTGCGATATGGGTATCAAATGAAAGGTGTTAATGAGTATTTTAAAAGGGAGTGGGCCTTAGTTATATAGGTGGACGCCTTTTCGAGATATCGCCATAAAGGTGGACCAGGGGTGACTCTAGAATTTGTTTGTACGACATGGGTATCAAATGAAAGGTGTTAATAAGTATTTTAAAAGGGCGTGGGCCTTAGTTCTATAGGGGGGCGCCTTTTCGTGATATCGCCATAAAGGTAGACCAGGGGTGACTCTAGAATGCGTATGTACAATATGGGTATCAAACGAAAGGTGTTAATGAGTATTTTAAAAGGGAGTGGGTCTTAGTGCTATGGGTGGACGCCTTTTCGAGATATCGCCATAAAGGTGGATCAGGGGTGACTCTAGAATTTGTTTGTACGATATGGGCATCAAATGAAAGGTGTTAATGAGTATTTTAAAAGGGAGTGGGCCTTAGTCCTATAGGTGGACGCCTTTTCGAGATATCGCCATAAAGGTGGATCAGGGGTGACTCTAGAATTTGTTTGTACGATATGGGCATCAAATGAAAGGTGTTAATGAGTATTTTAAAAGGGAGTGTGCCTTAGTTCTATAGGTGGACAAGGGGTGACTCTAGAATATGTTTGTACGATATGGGTATCAAATTAAAGGTATTAATGAGGGTTTTAAAAGGGAGTGGACCTTAGTTGTATATGTGAAAGCGTTTTCGAGATATCGACCAAATGTGACCCAGAACATCATCTGTCGGGTACCGCTAATTTATTTATATATGTAATACCAGGAACAGTATTCCTGCCAAGATTCCAAGGGCGTTTGATTTTGCCCTGCGGAACTTTTGTCATTTTCTTCTACTTAATAGGGTAGGTGTCACACCCATTTTACAAAGTTTTTTCTAAAGTTATATTTTGCGTCAATAAACCAATCCAATTACCATGTTTCATCTCTTTTTTCATATTTGGTATAGAATTGTGGCATTTTTTCATTTTTCGTAATTTTCGATATCGAAAAAGTGGGCGTGGTTGTAGTCTGATATCGTTTATTTTAAATAGCGATCTGAGATGGGTGCCCAGGAACCTACATGCCAAATTTTATCAAGATACCTCAAAATTTACTCAAGTTATCGTGTTTACGGACGGACAGACGGACGGACGGACGGACATGGCTAAATGAATTTCTTTTTTCGCCCAAATAATTTTGATATATAGAAGTCTATATTTATCTCGATTAGTTTATGCCGTTACGGATTACAGTTATGCGAACAAAGTTAATATACTCTGTGAGCTCTGCTCAGCTGAGTATAATAAAGCACACAACTTTTGAGTTTCATTCAAACGTTTTCGAGAAATCTTTGTTCAAAGCTCTTATACCAGCTAATTGCCACTCATTACATCTCGGTTACTGGGAGCGTATTTTTCGTCAAAACAGGATCAAGTAAGACAAGTTATAAAAGTATGGACTTTTCTTTATTTCTGTAGCTGTGGTTATTCGCAAAGACCTCAAATTCGCTGCCAAAAATTGGGGAAGATGTTGGGTTTTGACCATTTTTAGACATTCTTATCAAAACATTGATATTACTCGAAATTTGTATTTACTTGCTTTTTCTCACCAGAATCGCATAGTTCAGAAAATTTCAATAGGCTACACCAATTTTGAGACATGCCATCAAAGATGTCAATATGTGATTTTTTTTTATTTATTTTATTTATTTACAGTCTTGTAGACTTAATTTCTTAAATTTCTAAAATTACATCTATGAGATCTCTTTATGTTATTGCAATTGATTTTTGTGTTTACATCATTAAATTATCTAAAGGGCATTGTTTTGCAGTAGTTGAACAATAATTTCTTAAATTGATTGCTATTTCGACATTGTTTTATATCATTTGGTAGCTCGTTGTATTCTCTTAATCCATCGTAATATATATTTTTTTGTCGAATTCCGATCTTACAGCTGGCAAATGAAAATTGTTTCTATTTCTCGTTTGATAAGCATGGACCTCATTATTATATAACACGAGGTCGTTCAAATATGTCGGCAGCTTACCTAGTTTGATATTATGTATGATAAGCGATTAAATTTACAACGATTCAATAAAGGATACAATCATGTGTGGTTCATATATGGCGTATATGTATCAAATAAATATAAGCCGTTCAGTTGCGAAATTTCGAACAATCCTAACAAATCAACTATTCTAATCGTAAAATTCAATTAATAAACGTAGGTGTCACACCCATTTTACAAAGTTTTTTTCTAAAGTTATATTTTGCGTCAATAAACCAATCCAATTACCATGTTTCATCTCTTTTTTCATATTTGGTAGAGAATTATGGCATTTTTTTCATTTTTGTGAATTTTCGATTTCGAAATAGTGGGCGTGGTCATAGTCGGATTTCGGCCATTCTTTATACCAATACAAAGTGAGTTCAAATAATTACGTGAACTGAGTTTAGTAAAGATATATCGATTTTTGCTCAAGTTATTGTGTTAACGGCCGAGCGGAAGGACAGACGGTCAACTCTGTATAAAAACTGGGCGTGGCTTCAACCGATTTCGCCCTTTTTCACAGAAAACAGTTACCGTCCTAGATTCTAAGCCCCTACCATATTTCACAAGGATTGCTACATTTTTGTTCGACTTATGGCATTAAAAGTATCCTATACAAATTAAATGAAAAAGGGCGAAGCCACGCCCGTTTTGAAATTTGCTTTTATTTTTGTATTTTGTTGCACCATATCATTACTGGAGTTGAATGTTGACATAATTTACTTATATACTGTAAAGATATTAACTTTTTTTTTAAATTTGTCTTAAAATTTTTTTTTTTTTAAAGTGGGCGTGGTCGTTCTCCGATTTTGCAAATTTTTATTAAACATACATATAGTAACAGGAGTAACGTTCCTGTCAAACTTCATCATGATATCTTCAACGACTGCCAAATTACAGCTTGCAAAACTTCTAAATTACCTTCTTTTAAAAGTGTGCGGAGCCACGCCCATTGTCCAAAATTTTACTAATTTTCTATTCTGCGTCATAAGTTCAATTCACCTACAAAGTTTCATCGCTTTATCCGTCATTGGTAATGAATTATCGCACTTTTTCGATTTTTCGAAATTTTCGATATTGAAAAAGTGGGCTTGGTTATAGTCCGATATCGTTCATTTTAAATAGCGATCTGAGATGAGTGCCCAGAAAGCTAGATACCAAATTTCATCAAGATACCTCAAAATTTACTCAAGTTATCGTGTTAATGTACGGACGGACGGACGGACGGACGGATGGACATGGCTCAATCAAATTTTTTTTCGATACTGATGATTTTGATATATGGAAGTCTATATCTATCTCGATTCCTTTATACATGTACAACCAACCGTTATCTAATCAAAGTTAATATACTCTGTGAGCTCTGCTCAACTGAGTATAAAAAGGGGATTTACCGGAGTATTTGAGTAATAATATTGCACACCAAAAAGATATTCACAATATTAATACTAGAAATTGAATCGTTTTAGACTTCCGCTATTTTCCACGGAAAGCGGACATCTCAATTTATTTTACAAAGGATTAAAAAGATTTAATGAACTTCTTATAGATATAAGAAACTGTGAAGAGCAGCTGAATGTATTTAAAAAGAAATTACTATCATATTGTCGTACAACTGCAATAAGATAGATAGAAGAGATGTCACGTAATATGTAATATGTGATATGGATTTATTAATGTAGGCTTATAAGCTGTAATAAATAAATAAATAAATAAATAAATAGAATCGAGTAGCAAACACACCGAACGAAAACGATATTAGGTTGAGGTTGCCTTAATAAAGTTACTACGCCTCGATGTCTGCCTACCATAATGCCAATATTGTTTCCTCCTTTTGCCCCTAAAATTTTTTAAATCTAGCCCAAATTCATTCAATGTTCTTAAAATTTAATCTACATATGCACATAAAATCTAGATTTACTAAAATTTTAAAAAAGCCAAAAAGAGCTAACAAATTTCTAAAAAAAAAAACTGAAAAATAGCTTAAAGCTAAATCGCAACTTTATAAGCTAAGCGGAGAAAAAATGTTTAATCTAGCTTGAAAAAAGCTAAAATGTCAACACTGATCACTATGCCGCTAGTAAATAAATGCATAACCAACATTAAAGAAAGCGCATGGGGCAAGATTGCGCACGGTCACGGGCGAGTATAACCCAGTCCAGGGAGAAGAGGTATGTGAAGTCTTAATTGGGACGGTCACGCTTCTACACAAATTTGTTATCGCAGAGATAGTGGATGAAGTCATATTCGGAGTGGACTTCTTAGTTGACCATGGCATCAGGATCGATATTCAGAAGTATACTTTTTTATACCCAAATAATGGGGACGGTTACAGGAAATTAATTTTAGCGATGATAAATAAGTAGAAACAAATTTCGGGTTCCACGTAAACTTGTTTGGATATTTATAAAACTAAACCTCAATGTCAAAAGAACTGAACCTTGTGAAACAACAAATATTTTCGCTCTTATCTGCTGACTACATACATATGCGTATGTGAAATAATCTCTTCACTTCAAACTGCTTGTTGTGTGTGTGAAATAAATTACTTTCGTTGACTTCTATGTATGTGTGTAAATGGCTTACTGTCGTTGTGTTTATTTACTAACAGCATAGTGATGTTAGAAATGCTAATATTCGTCACACTGCCCTTAACCTAAGTCTGATCGTCCCTTGTTCTTATAGCGCATAGTCCGTATTTGCATGGCAATCCTGATGCCATGGTCTGACTATATCTGCCAGTGACGTACGCAATCTTGCTCCATGTAATAGCTTTACTCTCCTGTTGACCAAATCATGTCGGATTTAGGAATGAGATGCGCCCGTATCTACAGTCAGTGAACGCCCCTTGCCATCCACATATCCTCTTACGGTAAAGCGGCAATTACCCACCGACGTGTGTCGTACGTACGGACGTTTGTCGTACGAAACACGTTTGACCGAACACTCAAGCCCGTAGGAATCAATGTGTGCGTCTGTGTACATGTACATAACATATTTGTGTGTGTATTGTTTACAGATAAGCACTGTTGCCGTTGACCAGTTTGCATGCATGCTTATGGAAACATCAACATTCTCCAATTTAATTTTTGATGTTGTAAAAGGCTGGAATTAATATTAAATAAATACAAATATATTACATATTTATAATATGCACTTTTACATAATTATTTCGAATTATTTTCACAATTTTTCAAACTTTAATTAGGTGTTTTTGCATAAAACTGCAAACGGTCAAAAATTAGCCCACAAAAGTTTACTAGGCAACTCTGTCTAGTGAAAGAGCGATCAGCTGACACGTTCTTACGGAAAAAATCAAAATTGTTTTGATTTCTACGTTCCGTACATACGTACGGGCGTTGCACGTCGGTGAGTTTTCGTTTACATTGCACACTCATAAGACAGGTCGTGTCAGCTGACACGTTTTTGGTACGTACGTTCGTGAGTAACTGCCGCATAAGACAGCTCGATTTTATTCCGATTTGTGATACGGAGATAACGGGACATTCAACAGCTGGAGCTAGCTTTCTCTTCGTTTCGACGTCTCGTATCCATTTATAGAGCTCTGAATCTTTACCCTCTCGATGTATTCCATGGGTGCGTCCGCATTTGCTAGATGGGCCAATCTTTCAATCTTCGACGGGAACTCCTGCAATGTCTCATTAGTTTTTTTGTAACGGTTTTGCAATTATAATTGGTGTATCTGCTTCCTGTGTTCGCTACCGTAACGTCTCTTGACAGCGGCCATCAATGCTTCATAACGTTCCGGAATAGTCAGCTGCAGCCCTTTCAATGCCACGAACAGTGAAGCAACTCATTTTCAGTATTCCAATTATTTAGATATTACTAACGTCTTCTCAAATTGAAGCTTAAATACTTGGAAAGGAACAGAGCCAGCAAAATATGGAGTTTTTACCTTCGGATTGCTTGCTGAAACAGCTGGGCGATTTAGTTGCAGCTCCTGTATACGACCTTTTAAAGCATATACATTGGTCTCGATTTTTTCCTCAAATTGCGTTATTTTTTCGTCCATACGGGCTTCCAGTTGTGCAGAGGTCTGCGATGATACCTGTGCTGAATTTTGTGCCGACATTTCGGATATATGTGCTTCTTGTTGTGTCTCCTGTGTTTCGAAATAATTAGATAAGAATTTGGAATTTTGAGATCGGTTTTAAGTACTTCTCATTGAGCTCAACGTAAAACTTCACATATAGATTAAGACACCGAGACAACGCAACAAACGGGAAAAAATTCATAAGGTAGAGCACGGATCGATATAAATGGATAAGAATTTGGAAATTGGGAAATTTGAGATCGATTTTTGATGAATTTTTATTAATCAGCTGATACACGGGGTAGTCATGTATGTTCTTTGCATGCACTATAAATGTTGAAAATTTTCTGGGGTAGGAGTAACTCTATTAAGGCTTTAACATTTACTTAGGCAACAATATATTTCAGAAAAGAAAACGCCATAAGTTACTTCTCATTGAGCTACAATCATGAAACTTCACATATACATAGGTTAAGACACCGTGACAGAAGAACAAAAAAATCCGTTAAGTGACGTACGGATCGAAATAATTAAATGAGAATTTGGAAATTTGAAATCGACTTTTAAGTAACTTCTCAGCGAAGAATGTGTTCTTATATAAAGACATATTCTTGCTGAAATTTGATTTTAAAATTTTGACATAGAAATTGTAAAAATATTTATATATATGTCAGCTGTGATGACATATACTTTTCTGTTCCTCTAGCTGCGATGACATGTTGGTTGATATTTGTGACGACATTTTTCAGCACTGCTAGAATCGCGTTAATGTATACACTTGCCAATGGATTCGGAGTCTCTATCTCTCTATCCATTTTAGTCGCTGACTGTTCCACATCACGTTGAAAAGTGTGTTTATCAACGTCGATTCCTTCCGATTCCATAACTTCCCCTAGTCGTGATTGTAGCTCGGATTTGTTGCCAGTAGTATTCAACCCGCGGGGTTCCAACTCCTTTTTTAGTTGCTGGACCTTGAATTCACTTACCTTTCCATGTTCTAGTTGTCTTCGAAATCTTCGAAATTTATTCAATAATTCCTCTTCTGACACCAATTGTAACGTTTTTTTGGAAATTCCTCATTATTATGCACCTTTTGCTAACGTTCGATTCTCTGAACTGTTGAATAAATAACTCAAATATTTAGTATGGCAAGATGTTCTTTACGAGTATTTACACTACTTTACAATACTCGCGTTATTCATGTATAGCGTGTTAAAATCAAACTGATTCCTTATCGCTTGCACTGCGCTGCTTTTATACTCTAAGTTAGCCTCGTTCATCTAGTTCTCCTAAGGTCTAGACTTTTCACGAACATGCCTTCTGGAACAGTTGTATCTCATACTTCGTTATTTAGCTATATACATGTATATCTGTAGTTTATGTTTTTCTTCTAGCTATATGCGTGTGCATGTGTGAGTAACAGCTTCTGCTCTTAGCTGATGATAACGTGATGTGTGATTGTGTCTCTTTCTTTTCGCTCTTATTGCTAACTACATATGTGTATGTGAAATAATCTCTTGTTGTTGTTGTTGTAGCGATAAGGTTGCTCCCCGAAGGATATGGGGATTGTTATCGATGTGATGGTCCTTTGCCGGATATAGATCCGGTATGCTCCGGTACCACAGCACCATTAAGGTGCTAGCCCGACCAACTCGGAAACGATTTATGTGGCCACATTAAACCTTCAGGCCATTCCCTCCCAACCAACCCCCAAGTTCCATTAGGAGCTTGAGGTCGCCAGAGCCTCGTCTGTTAGTGAAACAGGATTCGCCGCGGATAGGTGAGGTTGACAATTGGGTTTGGAGAAGCTATATATTGCGCTGGCAACCTGAAGGGTTGCGCTACCCAGCCCCTTGAATCTGGTATTTTAGTCGCCTCTTATGACAGGCATATCTATCGCGGGTATATTCTGATCCCCTAACCCGCTGGGGTCAAATAATCTCCTCGCTTCAAACTGCTTGTTATGTGTGTGAAATCCTTCTGTATATGTGTGTAAATGGCTTACTGTCATTGTGTTTATTTACTAACATCATAGTGATGTTAGAAATGCTAATATTCGCCACAATACCATCGGATTTTGCATCACCGATTACACCAAGTTACTAAAACAACACACTAAAAGAAAAGTTATGTAATAAATTTAAATGCTCAATTTGCATAATTTTTCAGAAAATTAATAAAAAACAATGAATTCAATTAAAATGGCCAAATTCGAGTATGTTTTCAATTTATTCCCATTGAAAAAGCAAGTTATTCAAAAAATGCGTCGAATTCTGAAAAAATTATATATCCCGAGTGGCTGAAAGAATAAGTGGAGTAAGTGATGTAAAACCCTTTGGTAGGTTCAGTTCACATGGAAAGATCTATATATAAGATACGAAATACGCATTTGGAAGCGTTTTGCTTTTGTATAGTACAAAAAATTGTGTTACGCTTTCTTAAAAAGGGCTACCACAAATTAATCTCTTTTCGGACACAATTGCTGTACCGCTACTCCAAACCCTTAGCTTTTCGCCCAAGGACACAATGGCATTTAAATACCCCATTGAAATGATTCTCACCTCATACTTGTGTATAAGATATACGTATGAGAAGGCTTTGAAAAATCACTTGAATATCGTCTGAAATGTTAAACTCGATTTTCTCACTTGATTATTACCGAATACGTAGGCACATATATTTAGCAGGTGAAGCTCTGAGCTCCCAAGAAGACTCAAAGTGGTACAGCCAAAGCTTTTCCAAGACAGTCGAACAAATAACTGGGTGTGCTACTTCCCTAACGCAGTGGACAGTCGAACTAACCTGAAAACTGAAGTTACGCGGTCAACCATAATGAACTCTAATTTCATAAGACCGGGAAAATATTTCATTCTGAACATATAACCATTAACATCTTTAAACTTAAAAATTGATCGACTTTCACTTTAAAATCGCTTTGGCTTCATGAACGCTAATAAAATTAATGCTTCGAGTCGCCGAGGATTACACGATTTTCACCCATGAGTTACGCAATATCCACTTCGACCGCTTATGATTTCGAGGGCAGCATCCTTGGCCGAATAGTTACTGCTTAACGATTCAAGATGTTTCTCCAGTGGACTCTTGTGGGCTATGTAGGTCGGCAGCATGGAGCGACAAAAACATTCGCCAGAAAGTTTTCGTTGCTTCACCTAGATTTCTAGGAAACTGACGTGATCAAGGGTATGAACTCGATGTGGCAGATTATAGGTTATGTGTTGGTATACGGTGTGAGTGCCAGGAAGCGCAGTAGCGAGTTTTAGTCGGAATTGCTACTGCTCGAACTTCTGAAATTGCAGCTTTTAGAAACAGCCGAAAAAACTGGTGCAATCAACAATAGGTCTGCACTACTACTAAGAGTTAAAACTGGCGTGGACGGAACGGAGCCACAAATGATTGAAAGAAATTGCGTCGACGACGAGTATTAGGAGTTAGCCTAGAACAACTCTTTCGGTGAAACTACGCACGAGACATACAAACAAAAGTGTGAACCATTTAGGTATTTGTATTTTTGTAGACTCAGCAGTACCAGTCCACAGGATCGGGGTTAGGTTCGAAGCCTCCCTGGAGTAAGTGAATAAAGGAAAGTCCTTCCGCAAGGAGCTACTACTTGGATGAAATTTTTTGAACGACCTGTCATCATATCAGTCATTGGTCCTGGAAAAAACCCCGGATCACTTCAGTATATAGGCTGTTTGCCGTGGGAGGTCCGAAATGGCCAAAAACGTCGGTTTCCCTTAATACATACAAACAAAACCTTTCATAAACATTACTTTTTTGATTAAGAAAATCAAGATATTTATAGTAAGTACGCCGACGGTAATACCTAATCCATTTGTTAACCACTAATCCACACCCATGTGATCCAAACAAAAATATTGAATTCGTATTCGCACACATCAGCTATTAAGTAATACCGGCCTTTTTTACATTTTAGTATGATACTTTGGAGAAAATATGTTGCCTTATATTAGGTTAAGTATTATACTTTTTGCGCTTCCTTCACCTAAGTTGACGCTAACTCTATATCTCACTACTGCCCTGTTTTTTTTTTTGAGTTTTAGGATTTTCAGAAAATATTGGGACACTTGATTACATTAGAACAGGGCTCTGCATTCCATAGCACAATTGTGCTCTCATCGCGTATGCGAAAGGACGATCACTTTAATTTTTTGGAGACTCATACTTAGAGTATGGGATTGCAGAAAAATTTCTCACGGGAAAGTTAAAATCTTTGTGTTGATGAGATAATGTAGTATAAATTACAATGCATTTCAAACAAACGTTTTTTGAAGGCATTAGCTAACTAAAGGGTCTCTCAAATCATCTCTAACTCAATTGTTCGAAACGAATACATGACGCTTTACTTACCAGCTACTTTGAATTCGATCGAGGGAGTCACGTAAATCTATCCCTTCTATATAATAGCAATACTGATAATAAATAAAAGTAAAGAAATAACAGTTCAAGTATTTTGTAACAATCAGATTTTAAAGCTTCATTGGTTATTTAATCACTTCAAGCTCGTCATCCATTAATGCTGCATTTAACTACCCCTTAAAGTATATGTATAATTGGCCTTTGGAAATTCTGGTTAATGTGTACTTCATTATGCCAGTATATATATATATATGCACATATATATATATATATATATCGAATTCAGTGTGTATACAAATAAGACCTTTAAACATACAAGTAACTGTGAGTATACTAACATTACATTCTTTAATAAAAAGCTTAACACCCACTTACAAATCAGCCCGATCGGCAAATTACCAACCCAAAAAAAAAGTACCCAACGCCAATGACACCAGCTGGTTTTTTTATCTGGGTTCCGGCAACATGCAACAGCACAAATTTTCAGAATGCAATGCATAAAAGCATTAAACGCTGAGTCGTTGTCTCAATAAAGAACAAAACATTAACATAGTAAATATGTAAGAGCATCTGTGTTAAAGTATTCTACGCCACACTTAACCATATACACATCTACATACAACGTTTTACAACTAGCAGATATTTTTACTCGTCTCCAACAGCTTTTGATGGCCTTGCTTGTTAGCCAACTTATTTAATTCAAGAAATTACTGTTGCCAGTAAAATGTTGCCAGCCGCCCGGCTAAAACGTTGTCTGTCAGTTTCTCGGCCTGCAGAAGCTGTTGTTACTTCTGTAACGGATGATTGCAACTTTAGTGCGCTTTGGTGGTTCTGGTGGTCGACTATACAATTTGCTGCAGTACTAGATCAGCTGCGGCCAGCCAGTGAACGACGCCGCCGATTACGTTTGCATCGTTGCCAGCGTCAACAACAACACCAAGAACAATGCCGACATCGGTCATCAATTAAGCCTTCCATATGCAGTAAGTTTTACACAGAATTGGCACATTGTAGAGCCTTTGTATAATTGAAGTAGGCATTGTAGTTGTTGCCGTCGGTTTTGCTCCGACGCCACTTCAATATTGGCAAACGCATCTAATCAGAGTGTATACATAAATATATATGTATGTACATATTTATATGTAAATATCTTTACATTGCAATTTACAGTAGACATTAGGAGGTCTATTTTATGCCTTCATTGCTGTTACTTTTTCGTTGACTTTTCCAGTTGACTTTCTGTTTTAATTTTTCAGTTTCGGCTCTGGTTTCGGTTTCGATGAATCGCTTGAGAATTTCACGCGTGAATGGTTTGTTTGGATAGCTGGCATGTAACGGTATTTCGTTAGCGCAATATTGTGGTCGTCTGTATAACAACCAATTTCCTTTTCCGGTTCGGGACAAACGTTCATCGATTTTAGATATTCGCACATATGTAGGGAAAACGCACACACATTTCTGAGCTTTGTTTTTATATAGCCAAATTTTTAGTTTGCCAGAAAAAATATTACTATCATTTTTACAAATTATTAAAAAGAATCAATAACAACGTAGCACAGTGTGATCGTTAACTTTCTGTATGCCTCGAATAGCTCCGAATGCTCCATATCGACATGTTTCTATTTGCATTCCAAAAACCGAGAAATTTTGCAAAACTTAAAATCAAAAATGTAGTCGCAGTTAGAATCGCAATCTTTGTTGCTCTCGCTTTGTTATTTGTGTGTTATTAATTTTTGAAGTGATTGTCTCTCACTCATCGTTGGATGCCATTCAGTACCTACGAAGTTTTTTCCGCACTTAGAACTTGTAATACTTTAGTACCTAAAAAACGAATACACTTAAATTTATTTGCTAATAGATTTCTAAATAACTGCTTCTTAAAAGTTGTTAGAATGGGTGTTGATCCGCATATTAGTAAGAAGTATTTTTCTGGAGATACATATGTTATGTACTAACAAATATCAGTAAGCTTTAATGTATTCAAAAAAAGAAATACTTGGTGCGATTTATATCCGAAGAGATTTAGGCCGAGCTTTTCTTTCAATTTGCATCGTGCTCACCTTATTTTTTTCCTACAAA
The DNA here is from genome assembly GCF_040869045.1 of Eurosta solidaginis. Lineage (NCBI taxonomy): Eukaryota > Metazoa > Arthropoda > Insecta > Diptera > Tephritidae > Eurosta > Eurosta solidaginis. Next base: position 115,670,898 of record NC_090319.1, on the reverse strand, counting down.
TTGGCGGGACGTTACCTACATGTTTTATACCGCATCCAAAGGGCATCTGCAAGGCAGACATTTTCACTGAGATGCTTTTCATGGCAGAAATACACTCGGAGGACTTCGAAAAACTTTTTCTCAACTAACTGAAACCTTTTTTTCTCTAAATTATCAATGTTGCTTTGCTCAGGACTTGCACCCAGGACCTTAGGTGTAGTAGGCAGAGTATACCACCACCACACCACGCCGGCCGCCTTCGATTGGGACAAAACCACGCTCTATTCTGCATTCCTAAGAAAGAGTGTGGGTAACAGCACTTTTTTTTCGAAAATTATTTGTTTACAAAGGTCAGTTTCATGTATATGGAACTAAAATTTGTTTTTATTTTTTTTAATAAATAGCAAGTCTGAAATACTAATTTATTTATATATAATATACGTTGTATATAAAAGAATGTGACGTTAGTTGTACGCTTGTAACTCAAGAATGTCTGGACCCATGATTCGCGCCAATTTCGAAGGTCCACCGGCCAGAAAGGGAGATCTCTAAGAATCGCCGAAAACTCCCAAAAATAAAAGTTATGATGAAAAACCAACTATCCATACTTTTTGTATGGAGCGATTTTACAGCGCCAAAAACAGCATGCGCTTATATGTATCTACATCTATATGTGTAATCAAATTCTAACAGATCGATGTCTAAACAATGAAGATATTTAAAACGAAACTGATAGGATAGTTTTTAGAATTTTTGTCTATCCATCTGTATGCTTGCACTCGCATTACTCAGAAACCCCTTCATAGAATTAAATGCAACTTTCACTCTCTAGCTTATCATTAGAGATAATGCAAAGCATGGACCAAGGTATCTTTCAAATGGGTTACGCCCCACTTTTGCGTTATTAAAGTCTAAGTCAAGAAGACAGGCAAGTGAATTTAATTAGTTTTTCACGTGGTCCTTCCAACGGAGTTAGCCGCCCTCATTTTCTGGTTCTGAAGACGGGCTCCGATGAGAATACCTTCTCTTATCACAACATGGCCTGGTCGGCATAGTCACTGTGTTTTAATTCGCTGGGCTATGTGGATGTCCGCGTAAAGCCCGTACAGTGCATCAATAAATCTACTCCGGTATTTGCCGTCCCCAACACTTGTAAATCTTTCGAAGAACTTTTCTCTCGAACATTCCGAGAGCCGCCTCATCAGATGTTGTCAGTTTCCATACTTCTGCACCAATATTAGGACTGGTACCATGAATGAGTTGATTTCCGTTTGCCGAGAAGGGACTTTACTTTTCAATTGTCTAATTATCCCAGAGTAGTACTTATTATCAAGAAAATATTCGCTGAATTTCAAGGCTGACGCTGATGTTTTTTTAATGTTGGTTCCCAAAAAAATGAAGTATTTTACTATTTCTAAAATATGGTTGCCAATAGTGGCGTGTTTGGCAAGACCCAAGTACGTTGACTACTATTTACTTGATAAAAGCATGCACTTCACTTTGTCCTCAACCACCATCAAACCTATCTTTTCCGCTTCTTTTTCCAGTTTAAAATAAGGGAGCATACGATATAAAGATATAAAAAAAAAAAAATTTAAATGTAAGGCGCGATAACCTCCGAAGAGATCTAAGGCCGAGCTTCTCTTCCAATTTGCGTCGTGCTCCTCTTAATTTTCCATATAAATTGGCCGGACGGGACCTACATGTTTTATGCCGACTCCGAACGGCGTCTGCAAGGCAGATGAGTTTTCACTGAGAGCTTTTCATGGCAGAAATACACCCGGAGCGCGTGCCAAACATTGCAGAGGGGCGACCTCGCTTAGAAAAATGTTCCTCTAATTGGGACCCCTTTTTTCTAAAATTTTGATGTTGCTTTGCCCGGGGTGCGAACCCAGGGCATACGGTGTGGTAGGCGGAGCACGCTACCATCACACCACGGTGGTCTGGGGGAAAGTTAGAAATTCACTATGGAACCTCAAAAAATTAAAGTTCTTATTTGTGTGTGATACCAAAAGCGAGGAGGGAGATGGTCAATGCGTATCACAAAAGAATCAAAGTTCAGATTACCCTAGAACACTCAAGGAATTACAACAATTTATTTTTTCTAATACTTAAAATGTTTAGCTATATTGACGACGGTATCACACTGGGGTGTTGAGATTGGGTTGTCTCAGTTTTGGCCTGTTTAACCTTTATCTACTAAATACATAAATATTTGAATTCTTTTTAGAATTCAATAAGTTCCCTCAACGGTCGTTATTGAAAGATTTCGATTTCGAGAAATATAGTATGCTGGATTGAGAATACTATTAATACATAGTACAATTTAGGCCGAGCTTATGTTCTACGTCGAGCTGTTTTCGATGTTTTTACTACAAATTTGCACGACGCGAACCCCGAGCGGCATCTCAAAGCACATGAGTTTTCTCAGAGAAGTTTTCCAAGCCGCAGGGTGGGCTTAGACAAATTTTGTTCCAATTGAAAGCACGGTTTTCATTTCATATATAAAGTACTTCTTTTTCATATGGAATGGCTGATATGTGAACCATCCAAAACGTCTGTTTTTGTGCAAAGATTGAAGCTGTTATTTTCAAAGAAAAAGAGCTCAGATCTATGCACATTAGGTGGGGTAAATTTTGGCCCCAATTGCAGACGGTCAAAAGGGTGCCGCACAGGTGTCAATACTAAGCTTTCTCTATGGAGGCTCATGGATTTTCAATATCGAAAATCGGTTATGCTATACATATAAATAAAGACTCATTATATTAAAATCTGCACTTCAATCACCATGCCACAACCTTGAACCGTTTCCCATAGAGACCTACATTCATATCGTCGCTTCGCTCACAAAAACAGTTATGTGTTTTTCAGTAACTTTTCAGGAGATCAATAAAACTAATTAACTAATAAGTATGTTAATGATGTGTGAAGGAAAAAATCAAGTTTTTTAACCCATAACGACGTGATAAATATTTGCTCTGTTTTATAGCACATACCTGATTTCAAACATGATTCAAATTTTATTTTGGCGGTAGGGAAATGTACGCAATTTTTGCCGTATTTCCTCATAATGCTTACGGAGATACCCCCTTAAGCTCTTGAGAGGTGTAGCTTCATCAATCAGATGTATGTTGGATTTTCAGGTTTCTGGGTATTCAATAGAAACTGTTTAGCATTTCATTTCTCTCCCTAATGTGGAGTACTCCCGGCTCATTATGTAGGTGGTGTTCTGGTGACATAAGAAGACAGCCCGCAGCGGTTCTGAGGGCAGTATTTAGCAGGCCTGTATTTTCTTCCAGTGAGTAACCTTTAGGCTTGGACACCATATCAAGGACGCCCAATTGCTTTGTAAGAAGTAATGAGCGTTTCCTTGTCTTTAGCCCAAGTGCTGCCGGCAAGAGACCTGACTTTCGGTACAATTGCGGTTGCATGCTCTCCAAAATGTAGATCCTTATCGAACGTCACACCCAAGATTTTAGGGTGTAAGTCAGTCGGTAGCGTGATGACGATGTCGGGATTAAATAGATTATATTGCACTGAATGGTGGGTGATAAACGCGAGGTCGCCTCCATTTCCGCTCTCGCGATCTTTTCTGTGGACGTTATGTGTTTGGTCTCTTGGATCGCTGCAATGCGGATATTATGCCGCTGTATGAAATCAACTATCTCCGTGATCTTCCCACTTAACCCATTACGGGTTAACCCATACTGGTCGTCACTCTGGGGGTAGGGGATGGGTGACTATGTCTGAGTTGAGGGAGGTCAGGACGCAGTTGCTGTTGTGGCCCTGGGACTGGACGTTTCTGGGTAAGCATTTGGGTACCGGTGTAGTTGGGTTTGCGGCCTGGTAGCATGGCGCGATGAAACCCGTCGGGGTGTTACCGTCGCTGAGACAAGAAGATCTAGGAAAGTGGCACCGTCCAAGGCAGTAGCTGCATTGGGCGGATGTCGCAAACATATATATTCTGTGGTGGCAAACGGTGGTAGGGACTAAGAGTCTATTTCTATTCGAAGGCTAGTGTCGGAGAGAGGGGGAGATGAATACGGGGGCGGGGCTGATGCTTGGCATTGCTACCGACTGTACTACGGAGATTGTAGTTATGAGTAGGAGCGGCCGTATGAGCTGGTGGCGCTAGAAGCAGCGGGTACTTGTTGTGGCTTGCTGAGCAGTGGGGTTACTAGGAGCTAGTGGGGAGGGGGGCTAAGGCGCAGAATACGGGTCGCCCTTTGGCGTAAACAGCAGGGAGCCACAAAATATTTATATAAGTTGCCAGGACGTCGGGTTTTGGGGTCTAGCCCAGAACATCCTGTCCGATGCAACCATCCCTTGCACGTGACACACTGACAAGAGTATAACCGTCCTAAAAAGATTATTTTCCGGCAAACCCCGAGTCGTTCCGGTACATAGAACCGGCTGCCTTGGGACGCGTCAATTTCTTCGTATTCGTCCTCGTCCTCTATTTTTTCAAACATGCCAGTTTCTTCATTAAGAATGCCATATTATTCCTTATTTAGATTAAAAACAGAAATATCTTTGGAGACGGCTAAACAATAAATAACTTTGCAATGGTCGACTTCCAATTGCATCCGAGCAAATAAAAATGTAGAACCTACATAGTATAAACAGTATGTGTTTGTGTATATATGTATGTAGATGGTTTGTAATTATTTTTTACATTATAAGCAAGTAAGTATATAACACTTTTTCAGAGTACTTCTAGTACTGCGAGCACATAGCTGTTTTCGATCACTTCTAAACCAAAAGAGATATAAAAAAACGGCATAAGCAGAAATGTGTGCTCTATATAGTGATAATAAAATATGCAATAAAAAAATTTTGGAAAAAACACATAACTGTTTTCGTTGGCGCAGCGACGATATGATATTATCGATTTTGGTTATTAGAAATTAGAAAACTCAACTTTAATGTGTTGAGTCTTCATGGAGATATCTTAACTTTGACCCCTGTGCCTCACCCATCAGCCAACTCCAATCGGGATCAATATTTATATGTGAAATTTTTGACCTAGGTACTACCACCTGGACCGGTGAGACTAGGAAAGATCGTTTATTTGATTTATAAGTACCACCCTAATGTGCATAGATACGTGCTTATTTCTCTTCGAAAATAATTGCTTCCATCTTTGCACAAAAACACACGTTTTGGGTGGTCCACCATGTCAGCCATTCCATAATTGAAATTTCGTCGAAATAATGGCATTCGCCGTAGATTGCTCGCCTACTACCAAAAAAAAAAAATCACTTCATTTCTAAGTACTACCCTCCTCATGTACATACATTTATCGCTCAACTGACTTACAAATCAACAGACAGAGCAGGAGCATATGGCAATCCATCAAGTGAGTTTTGCGTATATCAAAAATATTAATACATTTTTAAATAGATGTGTGCCTTAAATGCACAGTGGCGGATAGGCCAAAAGGCAATGAAGTAAAGTCATGAAACAACTGCTACATTTCAATAACTGGAAATAACATATTGTAACGAATTTAGAGAAATTGCACTTATTCCAAATCTTCTGCTAACGTTCGAATCGCTAAACTGTTGAATAAATAACTCCAATATTCAATAATGCAAAATGGTCTTTATTAGACTACTTTGAAAATAGTTCACATAACACTTATACTTCACAACCAATAGCGTGCTTAAATCAAGACTGGTTACTGACTACTCAGCTTTCGCTGCTTTTATACTCTCTGTTGCCTCGTTCACCCATTTCTGCAAAGGTTTAGTAACTTCGCGAAATTCATACCAGGTTACTAACCACATATGTACATGTATATTTGTAGCTTATACTCTCTCACATAGCCATATTCGTGTGTATATGTGAGCACTACTTCGGCCGATGACTACATCTGTGTGTGAGTTATCTCTTCATTGCCCTGTATGTGTGTGGGTAAATGATGATTAATGTGTTTATGTAACTTGCTTTAATGTTTTTGTTGTTGTGCATTTATTTAGTGATGTGAATAATTAGTGATGCTAATATTCGTCACAATATGTATATTTATTGTTTACCTCTAGCTTACATATGGTAGTTCATATAGGTAGTTCTGCTCAATTATTTCTTTTTACATTAAAAGATTAATCTAAATAAATAATTTGTTAAATAAATAACAATATTAAACCTATAATAACAAAAACATTGTTAGCTAGTAACAAGAAGTTGGTAGAAACTGAAAATTGGTTGATAGTTTTATTTGCAAGAATTATTCCAGTAGGCTCTTAACTTACAGCCATTGTACACATTGTACAAAAGTTGAGGCCCTCATGACCGTATATATCGTTGGGGAAATGGGAGGAATAGCGTTCGTTGGCATTTGTTTTTAACTAAACATTATTAGATACATATGTATGTATGCCTATATTTATGTTGGGGTGCCCCATTAACACATATAAATACATATGTATGAATGTATGAGGTGTGGGAGTTGCGTCAATATATAGGTGATGTAGGGATATCATACTAACCCCGCTACGTCTAATTTACCGACACCGCTGTCAATACAAATCGATACGAATTAACAAATTCGTTCGCAATTTTCAATTTTCCATACAAAATACTCACAGCACAATAAACACACATGCATACACATACGACAGTTAGGGAGAATGAACAAAACTAGTGTGATAAAGAGGCATAAAAGACGGTGGGGCGAAGTCTGGCTGAGAAGCAGCGAGTACACTACGCACCACCTCAAGACGCAAAACGCCATTCAACACCACAACAGGGAGAAGTGCACGCGTCAACGAGTGTATTATTATTTACGAAGCCATTATATATAAAATCTACTTACATATATATGAACTATATGTATAGTCTATGAAAATATTCGTACCAGTGATATCAGATAAATCGATGGCGACAGCAATGTCGTTTAAAGTATTAATGTTGAATTTGATGACGACGTCACCAAAGTGTTGACGGTTAAAACAATAACAATAACACTAACAGCATCGATGGCGGTTACAGTAACGCTGATGATGACGACGACCGCGATAGCGACACAACGTTGGGGATTTCAGCTTAAAAGACGGGTTGCTCTAAATACGTTTGTGACACGCGATGCAAAACTGAAAAAAGTGCATTGATTAATTGAAAAAATTGTGTATAAATTTTTTTAGTAAAGAGGCAAAGAATAGTACAATGAGTTGGATATTCCAAAAAAGCTCTAGCAACGGAAGAAGTATTTACAATTAATTGAAGAAATGCATGCTTCTTGTTTGAAGCATTTAATAAATTGTTTCTTTGTGAGTGCGTTCAGCCAAGCTGAATAAAAATAACTTAAGCCTGCATTAAAATTGCTGAGAATTCGGTTGTGTTAATAAATTTGTGAAATGGTACTGCTTTATTATTTAATTAGGAAATCGGTGAAGAGTTAATATATATAACCAACATCCACATCCCATGAAATACGTAGCATGTTTGTGTGCTGTAAATAAATAACAAAATATGAAAATATGAACTCATATAATTAGATCAATTCACAAAGGCCCTAGCCAACAAATGGAAGCTGCGTTATTAACAGATTTTGTTATGATATACTGCGATGGATTACGGGGGGGTAAATTTTAAAGTGTTGGGACCAATAAAAACGGAGTTATGGCACTTTTAAAAAGCTATATCACCATGTAGTGAAAACGTGAAAATAATAACGTAATAAAATATACATAAAAATCTATGGAGATGGGAAAAACTCTGGAAAAATTCGTTTGAAATGGGCTGAATATGAAAGCAAATGAAGAGCCTTAAATAAATGGAAGGATCTAAAATAAATATGTACATAGAAAAGTTAATCTTTCCAAAACTTTTTTATCATATCAATACTTCAAGTAAATTTACGGATTCGTTCAACTCCAAAAATACCAATTTAGATTTCTAAAACTTTTCTTACATTATTCAGTCTTAAAGCTTCTACTGATTGTTATATTTGCTTAGATTTGGTCTTTAAGGAAGTTTTTGCTTTAGCACTACAGTTTTGCCTAGTATAATTTTATACATAGATGCAATCGAAAGCCGCATATGTTGTCCTCTATGACACAAAATATTAGTCCAATTATTTGGCTAATATTAAAGATATAAAAGGTTAATCAAATATACTCAGTTACAGGAATTTAGACAAGTTTAAAGAAATCGTCTACAATAGTGAAAATGTCTGTATATTTATTCAACTTACACTATGTTCCGTCAAATCATTAATAAACACCCCAATAAAATGTCCATTTCGAAGCTTGATATTTTTTCAAAATACGTAATTTTTTGTAAGCATTCGCATGCACTTTTCAATTTAAATATAGAGAAGACAGAAATTTTTTAAGAGTTTCTTTGTGTACACGCGGCTGAAAATGTGTGTCCTTGTTGATGAACTTTGATTTTAAAATTTTAATAAATTAGCGCTTAACTGCCGAGCGATTTTGGTCATTCGTAAATCGCACATCGTAAAAAGTGACGCGAGCTATCGCAACAGCTGACACCTGTTGGGAGCACCAAGGCAGAAAAAGTCTTCCTTCACCTGCCTCCCCCACTCAAAGAAGGTCTCCCCCTTCCTCGGAGCGTCTTCGTCCATTCGCATAACATGACTTACCCAGCGAAACCATTGGGATTTTATTTGCTTCATTATCTTCATGTCTGCGTAAAGCCCATATACTGATAGGACCACACATCATCCGAAGAATTTTTCTCTGGAGCGCTCCAAGAGCCATCCCATATTCTCTTGACACCGTTCATGATTCCGAGCCATACATCAAAATTGCTATGATGAGCGACTTGTTGAGCGTGGTCTTTGAGAGCATTCGGAAATACAAAACTGTCCGAAGTGACTTCTTTAAACTAAATTTTTATGATGCCCCTTTGTTGAGAATTTATTAAAGTATGGCATATAAAGAAATTGGAAACCTACTTTAATTAAGTTCAAAATATTAAATATATAACGACCACTCACGTTAAATCCCTTACCACCAAACTATAAGTTTTTAAGTCGATACTGATGTTATTATTTATTAACAAGTAGGGAAGGCTAAGTTCGGGTGCAACCGAACATTACATACTCAGTTGAGAGCTATGGAGACAAAATAAGGAAAATCACCATGTAGGAAAATGAACCTAGGGAACCCTGGAATGTGGTTGTATGACATGTGTATCAAATGGAAGGTATTAAAGAGTATTCTAAGAGAGAGTAGGCGATAGTTCTATGGATGGACGCCATTTAGGGATATCGCCATAAAGGTGGACCAGGGCTGACTCTAGAATTTGTTTGTACGATATGGGTATCAAACGAAAAGTGTTACTGAGCATTTTAAGAGGGAGTGGGCAATAGGTCTATAGGTGGACGCCTTTTCGAAATGTCGCCATTAGGGTGGGCCAGGGGTGACTCTAGAATGTGTTGGTATGATATGGGTATCAAATGAAAGATGGTAATGAGTATTTTAAAAGGGAGTAATCCTTAGTTCTATAGGTGGACGCCTTTTCGAGATATCGCCATAAAGGTGGACCAAGGGTGACTCTAGAATGTTTGTACGATAGGGGTATCAAACGAAAGGTATTACTGAGCATTTTAAGAGGGAGTGGGCATTAGGTCTATAAGTGGACGCCTTTTCGAGATATCGTCATTAGGGTGGGCCAGGGGTGACTCTAGAATGTGTTTGTACGATATGGGTATCAAACGAAAGGTGTTACTGAGCATTTTAAGAGGGAGTGGGCATTAGGTCTATTGGTGGACGTCTTTTCGAGATATCGCCATTAGTGTGGGCCAGGGGTGACTCTATAATGTTTGTACGATATGGGTATCAAACGAAAGGTGTTACTGAGCATTTTAAGAGTGAGTGGGCATTAGGTCTATAGGTGGATGCCTTTTCGAGATATCGCCATTAGGGTGGGCCAGGGGTGACTCTAGAATGTGTTTGTACGATATGGGTATCAAATGAAAGGTGGTAATGAGTATTTTAAAAGGGAGTAATCCTTAGTTCTATATGTGGACGCCTTTTCGAGATATCGCCATAAAGGTGGACCAAGGGTGACTCTAGAATGTTTGTACGATATGGGTATCAAACGAAAGGTGTTACTGAGCATTTTAAGAGGGAGTGGGCATTAGGTCTATAGGTGGACGCCTTTTAGAGATATCGCCATTAGGGTGGGCCAGGGTGACTCTAGAATGTGTTTGTACGATATGGGAATTAAATGAAAGGTGGTAATGAGTATTTTAAAAGGGAGTAATCCTTAGTTCTATAGGTGGACGCCTTTTCGAGATATCGCCATAAAGGTGGACCAAGGGTGACTCTAGAATGTTTGTACGATATGGGTATCAAACGAAATGTGTTACTGAGCATTTTAAGAGGGAGTGGGCATTAGGTCTATAGGTGGAGGCCTTTTCGAGACATCGCCATTAGGGTGGGCCAGGGGTGACTCTAGAATATTTGTACGATATGGGTATCAAACGAAATGTGTTACTGAGCATTTTAAGAGGGAGTGGGCATTAGGTCTATAGGTGGAGGCCTTTTCGAGACATCGCCAATAGGGTGGGCCAGGGGTGACTCTAGAATGTTTGTACGATATGGGTATCAAACGAAAGGTGTTACTGAGCATTTTAAAAGGGAGTGGGCATTAGGTATAGGTGGACGCCTTTTCGAGATATCGCCATTAGGGTGGGCCAGGGGTGACTCTGGAATGTGTTTGTACGATATGGATATCAAATTAAAGGTATTAATGAGGGTTTTAAAAGCGAGTGGCCCTTAGATGTATATGTGAAGGTGTTCTCGCGATATCGACCAAAATGTGGACCAGGTGATCCAGAAAATCATCTGTCGGGTACTGCTAATTTATTTATATATGCAATACCACTACCAGTATTCCTGCCAAGATTCCAAGGGCTGTTGATTTCGCCTTGTAGAACTTTTTCATTTTCTTCTACTTAATATGGTAGGTGTCACACCCATTTTACAAAGTTTTTTCCAAAGTTATATTTTGCGTCAATAAACCAATCCAGTTACCATTTTTCATCCCTTTTTTCGTATTTGGTATAGAATTATGGCATTTTTTTCATTTTTCGTAATTTTCGATATCGATAAAGTGGGCGTGGTTATGGTCGGATTTCGGCCATTTTTTATACCAAGATAAAGTGAGTTCAGGTAAGTAGGTGGGCTAAGTTTAGTAAAAATATATCGTTGTTTGCTCAAGTTATTGTGTTAACGGCCGAGCGGAAGGACAGACGGTGGACTGTGTATAAAAACTGGGCGTGGCTTCCACCGATTTCGCCCATTTTCACAGAGAACAGTTAATGTCATAAAATCTATGTCCCTACCAAATTTGAGAAGGATTGGTAAATTTTTGTTCGACTTATGGCATTAAAAGTATTCTAGACAAACTAAATGAAACTGGGCGGAGCCACGCCCATTTTGAAATTTTCTTTTATTTTTGTATTTTGTTGCATCATATCATTACAGGAGTTGAATTTTGACTTAATTTACTCATATACAGTAAAGATATTAGATTTTTTGTTAAAATTTGAATTAAAAAAAATTTTTTTTTAAAAAGTGGGCGTGTTCTTCATCCAATTTTGCTAATTTTTATTTAGCACATATATAGTAATAGTAGTAGCGTTCCTGCTAAAATTCATCAAGATATCTTCAACGACTGCCAAATTACAGCTTGCAAAACTTTTAAATTACCTTCTTGTAAAAGTGGGCGGTGCCACGCCCATTGTCCAAAATCTTACTAATTTTCTATTCTGTGTCATAACGTCAACCCATCTGCCAAGTTTCATCGCTTTAACCGCCTTTGGCAATGAATTATCGCATTTTTTCGGTTTTTCGAAATTTTCGATATCGAAAAAGTGGGCGTGGTTATAGTCCGATATCGTTCATTTTAAATAGCGATCTGAGATGAGTGCCCAGGAATCTACATACCAAATTTCATCAAGATACCTCAAAATTTACTCAAGTTATCGTGTTAACGGACGGACGGACGGAAGGACGGACGGACGGACGGACGGACGGACATGGCTCAATCAAATTTTTTTTCGATCCTGATTATTTTGATATATGGAAGTCTATATCTATCTCGATTCCTTTATATATGTACAACCAACCGTTATCCAATCAAACTTAATATACTCTGTGAGCTCTGCTCAACTGAGTATAAAAAATATCATAAAACAAGTAATTAAATGTCTAAATTCGGGTGAAACATAACCTAACCTTATACTCCCAGCCGTTTGATACCCATATCGTACAAACACATTCTAGAGTCACCCCTGGCCCACCCTAATGACGATATCTCGAAAAGGCGTCCACCTATAGCCCTCATGCCCACTCCCTCTTAAAATGCTCAGTAACACATTTCGTTTGATACCCATATCGTACAAACATTCTAGAGTCACCCTTGGTCCACCTTTATGGCGATATCTCGAAAAGGCGTCCACCTATAGAACTAAGGTTTACTCCCTTTTAAAATACTCATTACCATCTTTCATTTGATACCCATATCATACAAACACATTCTAGAGTCACCCCTGGCCCACCCTAATGGCGACATTTCGAAAAGGCGTCCACCTATAGACCTAATGCCCACTCCCTCTTAAAATGCTCAGTAACACTTTTCATTTGATACCCATTTCGTACAAACATTCTAGAGTCACCCCTGGCCCACCCTAATGGCGATATCTCGAAAAGGCGTCCACCTATAGACCTAATGCCCACTCCCTCTTAAAATGCTCAGTAACACCTTTTATTTGATTCCCATATCGTACAAACACATTCTAGAGACACCCCTGGTCCACCTTTATGGCGATATCTCGAAACGGCGTCCACCTATGGAACTAAGGATCACTCCTTTTCAAAATACTCATTAACAGCTTTCATTTGATACCCATATCGTACAAACATATTCTTGAGTCACCCTTGGTCCACCATTATGGCGATATCTCGAAAAGGCGTCCACCTATAGAACTAAGGATTACTCCCTATTAAAATACTCATTACCACCTTTCATTTGATACCCATATCGTACAAACACATTCTAGAGTCACCCCTGGCCCACCCTAATGGCGATATCTCGAAAAGGCGTCCACCTATAGACCTAATGCCCACTCCCTCTTAAAATGCTCAGTAACACCTCTCGTTTGATACCCATATCGTACAAACATTCTAGAGTCACCCTTGGTCCACCATTATGGCGATATCTCGAAAAGGCGTCCACCTATAGAACTAAGGATTACTCCCTATTAAAATACTCATTACCACCTTTCATTTGATACCCATATCGTACAAACACATTCTAGAGTCACCCCTGGCCCACCCTAATGGCGATATCTCGAAAAGGCGTCCACCTATAGACCTAATGCCCACTCCCTCTTAAAATGCTCAGTAACACCTTTCGTTTGACACCCATATCGTACGAACACATTCTAGAGTCACCCCTGGTCCACCTCAATGGATATCTCGAAAAGGCGTCCACCGATAGACCTAAGGCCCACTCCCTCTTAAAATGCTCAGTAACACCTTTCATTTGATACCCATATCGTACAAACAAATTCTAGAGTCAGCCCTGGTCCACCTTTATGGCGATATCCCTAAATGGCGTCCATCCATAGAACTATGGCCTACTCTCTCTTAAAATACTCTTTAATACCTTCCATTTGATACACATGTCATACAACCACATTCCAGGTTTACCCTAGGTTCATTTTCCTACATGGTGATTTTCCTTATTTTGTCCCCATAGCTCTCAACTGAGTATGTAATGTTCGGTTACACCCGAACTTAGCCTTCCTTACTTGTTTTTCTTTATTTTTTTTATTTTTTCTGCAAATGAGCCGCTCAGTGCACACATCGATTAACACCCTAAAACGAAAAGTTGAGAAACGTGATGATGTAATGTATATTGTTTTTAAAAATTCCTCTGCTAATATGAATTCACATATATAATGTAGAATGCATAATTGCAGATATAGCTTTCATCTAACGGTATATAAAACAAGTAAAGGGGTCTAAGTTCGGGTGTAACCGAACATTATATACTCAGCGTGAGCTTCAATTGTACATTTCAGATAAATTGCTTTTCTACATTACAAGTGGCACCGCCCGTTTAAAAGAAAAATGCCTCCCCATTTCATCTTACAGTAAAACTTGATAAGTGAAATATCATTGATTCAAAACTATTTTTTGCTAAGCTATAGCTTATTATTCTAGTCTACGACCCTTTTAAACTTGTTTTATATCTAAGTTGCGGTGGTCTTTAATCGATCCCGTCCATTTTTACTAGAAATATTTCTGCTATAAGGAAAATATGTGTACACAATTTCATTACGATATGTTAATTTTTCTTCGATTTATGGCTCCCGAAACATAGAAAAATGCTTAGTCATAAAAGGGGCGGTGCCACCCCATTTTCAAAAATTTTAGTGTTTTCCAATTTAATGTTATAATTCAATCTAGAAAGTAAAATTCTATTGATACAAAGCTCTTTTTTGCTAAGATATAGCTTATTATTTTCGTCTACGACCCTTTTAAAAATCTTTTATATAAGAGTGGGCGTGGTCTTTAACCGATCTCGTCCATTTTTTTAGGAAATATTTTCTGCTATAAGGCAAATATGTGTACCCAATTTTGTTACGATATGTAAATTTTTCTTCGAGTTATAGCTCCCGAAAACATAGAAAATTGCTTAGTTATAGGAGCGGTGCCGCTCCCATTTGTTAAATTTCAAGTTTTTCCTATTTACTGTTATAAATTCACTTGGGAAATGAAATACAATTGATATAAAGCCCTTTTTTTGCAAAGATATAGCTTATTTTATTCGTCCACTACCCTTTTAAAAATCTTTTACATAAAAGTGGACGTGGTCCTTAACCGATTTCGTTAATTTTTCTTCAAAGCATTCGATATCGTAAAGGCAACCTCTCTGCCTAATTTTGTTATGATAGGTTTAACGATTTTTGATTTATGATTAATAATATTTGTAAAATTTATTTTATCACAAGTGGGCGTAGCCACGCCCATTTAAGATTTTTAAAAAGAGTCTCAATATCAGTCCACATGCCAAATTTCAACATTCTAGGCGTTTTATTTACTTAATAATCAGGTTTTTTGCGTTTTCCAAAATGTTATATATATAAAAAGTGGGCGCGGTATCATCCGATTTCGCTCATTTTCAATACCAATCTATTCTGGGTCCAGATAAGCTCGTGTACCAAATTTGGTGAAGATATCTCAATATTTACAGAAGTTATCGTGTTAACGGACATGGGTCAATCAAATTTTTTTTCGACACTGATGATTTTGATATATGGAACTCTATATCTATCTCGATTCCTTTATATCTGTGCAACCAACCGTTATCCAATGAAAGTTAATATAATCTGTGTGCAAAGCACGCTGAGTATGAAAATATACAGCCCAATTCTAAACGAAAATTCCGTGCGAGTTTTTTCCCCATTCCTATAGAACTAAGGCCCACCCCCTTTTAAAATACTCATTATAACCTTTCGTTTGATACCCATAATGTACAAACGCATTCTAGAGTCAACCCTGGTCCATCTTTATAAGGATATCCCGAAAAGGCGTCCACCTATAGAATTAAGGCCCACTCCCTTTTAAAATACTCGTTAACACCTTTCATTTGATACCCATATCGTAAACAAATTCTAAAGTTACCCCTGGTCCACCTTTATGGCGATATCTCGAAAAGGCGTCCACCTATAGAACTAGGGCCCACTCCCTTTTAAAATACTCATTAACACCTTTCATTTGATACCCATATTGTACAAACAAATTCTATAGTCATCCCTGGTCCACCTTTATGGCGATATCTCGAAAGGCTTCCACCCATAGAACTAAGGCCCACTCACTTTTAAAATACTCTTTAACACCTTTCATTTGATACCCATATCGTCCAAATTAATTCTAGATTCACCCCTGGTCCACCTTTATGGCAATATCTCGAAAAGGCGTCCACCCATAGAACTAAGGCCCACTCCCTTTTAAAATACTCATTAACACCATTTATTTGGTAACCATATCGTACAAACTAATTCTAGAGTCACCCCTGGTCCACCTTTATAACGATATCCCGAAAAGGCGTCCACCTATAGAACTAAGGCCCACTTTCTTTTAAAATACTCATTAACACCTTTCATTTGATACCCATATCGTACAAATAAATTCCAGATTCACCCCTGGTCCACCTTTATGGCGATATCTCGAAAAGGCGTCCACCTATAGAACTAAGCCCGACACCGTTTTAAAATACTCATTACCACCTTTCATTTGATACCCATATCGTACAAACAAATTCTAGAGTCAGCCCTGGTCCACCTTTATGGCGATATCTCGAAAAGGTGTCCACCTATAGAACTATGGCCCACTCCCTCTTAAAATACTCTTTAATACCTGCCATTTGATACGCATGTCATACAAACACATTACAGGGTTACCCGAGGTTCACTTTCCTACATGGTAATTTTCCCTTATTTTGTCTCCATAGCTCTCAACTGAGTATGTAATGTTCGGTTACACCCTTCCTTACTTGTTTTATTGACAATTTATAAAAATTTATAAACATATTTTTCATTTTTGTTTGTTTTTTGATGATAACTTAAATTTCCTGTTCCAGAATTCAATTTGCGTTGGTGTGTTTCAGTCAGCTTTGGAGTTTTTCTAAATTTACCAGCACAAGCAAAAGCTAGATAATTTTGTTTAAAGTGGTATTCTCGAATTCCATGCAAAGCAAAAACCCAAAATTGACAATAAGCTTAAATGTCTAAATTTCACCACTTAGTAAATTAAGCAGGCCAAATTAGAAAGGACTGCGAGCACCCCAACTATTTTTAAACCGGAAAATTGTTTCCATTTCTATTTCAGTTTTACTGAAATAAGTGGTAATAACTAATTTCTTTTATAATTTTTTAATAAATTTTTTTTTCGAGATTATGACCAACGTTTGGGCCTGGATGACCTTGAAGCATTTTACGCCAATGTGGGTGTCACAGGGAAGGAGCTCTTAAGGCTATTAACATAGAATGTATTTTATTTATTTATAGAGACCGCTTGTGGAGATATCGACCCAATTATACTAATAATACTAACCATGTCGTGATCGTTACATATTCAAATGCTAAGTAATGAATCAAAAGGGTTTAATTCATTATTATTAAGACAAATGTTAAATTTAGATATACTAAGACGGCTTTAATGCGCTTAGAGGGAAATGATAAAAAAATGTGTGCCAAACAATTTATCAATTTTAAAACGTAGCGACAGCTTTCTTTGATCTTCTTGGGCATTATTAATAAATTTGTTAAAGTGTCTGACTATATTTTCTTACCTCCTGGGAACTCCCAAATATGTAATATAAATCAAAACCAGGAGAAAAATTGTTTAGGATTTTATACATATCTCTATGCTGCGGAATTATACATACATACAAATCGTGGTCTACATTCACAAAGGTCGTAATCAACAATTTAAAAAAAAGTGTGTTATTCGCATGTTTTGAATTATATCTTAAAATAACCCATAATAAAATGTATAAAAGGCTCCATCTACATGCAGTGAGTTTGAAAAAATAAGATCTTGCTTGTCCTGTGAAATAGTAAATTTGTTGCATTTGTGTTCGATGTGTTCATGAATCAAAGGAGTGATATTGTCTTAAGTGATTACAAAATACTAAATTGGTCATATTTTTTGTTTATGTGTTATGTTTTGAATGCAGAATTTACAGATATTAAAGTGAAATTCATCAAAAACGATTGTTTATCATGCGGAAGTTGAAAAGGCCAGAAAAATCAATCAAATATGTGCATACTCCAATACATGTGTGTAAATACTTCCGAGAATTATAACTATAGTGAAGACACATTTACGTGACCAACAAACGACTCAACATTACATTTAGACAAAGGTGAATACGTGTCATGTATTGGCTCGATGGCAGTATTTCGCTAGATGAAAATTTAATTAGTGGACGTATCAGCGGCGGCAGTAACGGTGAAAATAGTGACGGCAATCAAAGTAAAACATCGTTGAAACAAAGTAGGTTGCAATAAAAGCACAAGTGTAATATTAAGGGGGTGGTGTAGAGAGCATGAAAGTGTTTTCACCCAAAATAGGTTGCGAATTTAAATTTCAATATTGTACACGTAGTACACATTAGTGTATGTAGCTTCAAATATGTATATGCACATGCCTACTTAGCTTTTATATTTGTATATATACCACCCACAATGGCAAAGTTTTGATTTTTTGCGCTCCACCGCCATTTTCTAAGAGACAGGGTATAAACAATAACGCCTGTAAAAAAACGTCTATGCGGAATGGACCTAAAGGCTAAATATGCACCAGAAAATTAAATATATCCTTTATGGCTAATATCTCCAAAACAAGTGATTAATATCTATGTAGTATATAGCGACTTTTTGTAGAAAACAGTCAGGAATAAATCCTTAACATAAGCTGTTCATCTGCAAGTGTACTTTGAAGGACTTTTAATAAGACGAAGTAAATTAAAAAAATTTTTTTTCTTTTAACTGCCACTAAAAGAAATTGCAAAATATAACTTAAAGTACATTAGCTTTCGTTTCTTTCGTGGGGCATTGAACACTGTTTCATTTTAAATTTATATACATTTTTGCATAGGTGGGATGATATCAAACTTAAAACAAAAACTGTTTTTAATATGTTTCTCTGTATGCCACGGTGGTCCGATCTTGTACCTCCGATTTTCTTTTTGAACATGATTAGGAAATATTTTCCACACTCTTTAAATGCATTTTCCCCAAAGTGCAAATCCTCGTCACTCGATGCACCCGAAAAAAAACTTTTATACAAAAGGTTTTTTACTTTTATCAGTATATACGATGATAGTTTTTTCAAAAAATTTGCAAAGCTGTAACTAAATTTATTAATTTAATCATATTTTACCCTGAGTACGAATGCCTGGCCAAAAACGTTTAATGATAGACCTTTTTCGATAAAATGGGGTCTAACCCCCAAAATTGGTATAATTTGACCATACCACCTGAGGCTTGGTTTCCAGTTCTCTTCAAAGACAAGGTATAGGCAATATTTTATGATATAAAATTTTATTCCAAGATGTCTTAAATAATTTATAGAATTTTTCAAAAATGACAATAAATCGAGAGTTTCGGATTTCGGCCATTTTTGAAAAATTATATAAATTACTAATGACATCTTACAATAAAATTTTATATCAGAAAATATTCCCTGCACCTTGTTCTTTAAGAGAGCTAAAACCAGGTTATAAGGATGCACCCTAACATCAAGTGGTATGGGGTATCAATGAACTTTTCTGACCAGGTATTCGTGCTCAGGGTAAAAAAGTACCTAGTGAAGCATTTGGTTTAGAATTAAAAAAAAATTATGATTAAATAATTTAATTTAGTTTAAGCTTTGTAAGGTTTTGAAAAAACTATCTTTCTCCAATACCAATAAAAGCAAAAAACATTTTGTTGAAAAGTTTTTTTTTTTTTGTGTATCAAGTGACGAGAATTTGGAACATGCATTTAAAAAAAAAAGTGCCTTTTTCCATTTTATGGGTTATCGGAATATGTTTGGTAAGTATTCCCTAACCATGTTCAAAAATAAATCGGAGGTGCAGGCTCGGCCTACCGTGATACGGAGAAAAAAAAGATAAAAATTGTTTTTGTTTTCAGTTTAACATCATTTAAACTTTGCAAAAAAATTATATAAAGGATTCATTCCTGATTTTATTCCACATAAAAGTCTATGTAACGATACTTGTTCCTAAATTACTTGTTTAGAAGATATTAGCCATAAAGGATATATTCCATTTTTGGTTCATTTACAGTTTTTGGGCCAATTCCGCATGGAATTTTTTCACTACAGATGTCCAGACTTTTTTACGGATATTATTTTTATACCCAATCTGTCAGAAACAACTGGTGGAGGGATACAATTTGTAACTTTTGCAGATCCCATATGTGACCCGGCCTATGAAAAGGTGGCGTATGACTAAAAAATAATAATGCAAAAGAAAAACTACTATGAAACTGAAGAAATGCATTGTTTATCTTTAACAGCTGTTTCTTTTTGAGTCATAGGCCGGGTCACATATATTCTGTGGGCGGTCTAATGTACATATGTATATATATATTTTATGCTCTACTATTCAGATACTTAAACATTTTAACCAGAGCTGGGCGATAAGGATTACGAATACAAAGCGATTACGATTACAGTAATCGTAACCTATGCTTTTTTAAAATTACGATTACAGTAATCATAATCGTACGAATCGCGGTTACGATTACAGTAATCGTAATTAAAAAAAATTTGAAATTACGATTACTGAAATGGTTATCGCAGTTTAAACGATTAACGATTACGTAATCGTAACTTTAAGTTTACTGTAATTGTTGCTTAGGATTAATTTTATTGAATTTAGATAAAATTTACCATAACTAAAATAAGTTCATTTGAATAGTAGCTAGAAAATTCAAATGTTACGAATTTGTCCTTATTCAAATTAGCATTCTGCAAACAAATAGAAGCAAATATTAACAAGGTTAAAATTTTTTCACATCCATATTCTGCATTGGCCTTAAGGAAAGCTAATGCTTTCAAAAGAAAAACCAGAAACAACGTGACGAGGGTGTTTCTTAATTATGCCAGAAAACGATTATTGAAATCGTAATAGTAGTTGAAATCCATTACACATTTAATCCTTGTCGCCCAGCCCTGATTTTAATACAACATTTTCTTCTTGTTTTGGGTAAAAAAAAATATATGTATATATATCGAGCAGCGGATGCACGATATTTGGACGAATATATTTAATGTCACTTGCTTGCATAATTGGTCGTAATGGATTATATCAGGCATGCTTAACCAACGAAACGATATCATTTCGTTACGATAATCAACGTTAATAAACGAAACGAAGTCATTTCGTTTCGTTTATTAACGTTAAGATCGTCAAATTAACGAAATGATTTCGTTTCGTTTTCTGCCATATCAAAACGAAAGCAAATCGTTTATGTTGATTATTAATTTCAAACTATGCTGGCAAAGCTGATTGATGGCGGAGTCATTAAAGGTGAAAGCATTAGCCAAGCTGATTGCAACTTTTCTCATGAATTTTGACAGTACAAACATTTCTCAGAGTATTTTTGACATTACCACCAACGAATTACACAAACAAATTACATAGAGTTTGTGTGTGTATGTGCGCTCGTTGTTGCCACCTTACGGCTTCACCATGGCTATAGCATTGCCAGCACAATTCAAACATAAAGTATCACGTTTTTGTTAACGTTTTTAACGTTAACGAAAGCTTTTCGTTTCGGTTAAAAACGAGATACAAATTATCTTGATAATTTCTTTATCGATAATATTTCGAAGTGTTTCAACGGAAACGGTGGAAATTTTTTGATAAACGATTAGCTTAACGTTAAGGTGCATCCCTGGATTATATAATATAGAAGTTTAACCTCCTATTTTGAACTCTTTTTTGTAACAGTTGCTCACTTGTATAATCTATGCGTGTTTGGCTAAATCAACGCGTTCAATACGAATAGATACAAATTGTTAATAAACTGCTAGCTAAATTACATATAGAGAGCAACGCTTTATGTTAGACCGGTACATCATTTTAAGAACAATCTGTTAAACTACACGGGACCATACCAGTCATAACACAAATCATGCGATCAAGTTTATTTGAGATATGAAACTTGAAAGTTGCATATACATTTACTCTGGCATTGCAAATTGGCCGAAATCGAGTTACACTAGAAGTTTTCTAGGCCTCTGCTGTTTCTTGATCGGAAAGCTGTGCAACTCCTAATATATGGAGTTTTAGACTTGCGCGTGCAGGACATGAGTATAAAACGTGCTAGATCGTTTTCTCCTCCAACAAGCATTTCCTACATCTGATATCATTGGCAAGGCCTAATTGAAAAGCATGTGTCGCCAATAACCAGTGTCCAGTCAGCATACCCGTCATAAGTATACACTACCCTCTTTTTGTACTCAATTGAGCAGAGCTCACAGAGTATATTAACTTTGATTGGATAACGGTTGGTTGTACAGGTATAAAGGAATCGAGATATATATAGACTTCCATATATCCAAATCATCAGTATCGAAAAAAAATTTGATTGAGCCATGTCCGTCCGTCCCTCCGTCCGCCCGTCTGTCCGTTAATACGATAACTTGAGTAAATTTTGAGGTATCTTGATGAAATTTGGTATGTAGCTTCCTGGGCACTCATCCCAGATCGCTAAAAAGAACGATATCGGACTATAACCACGCCCACTTTTTCGATATCGAAAATTTCGAAAAAGCGATAAAGTGCGATAATTCATTACCAAAGATGGATAAAGCGATGAAACTTGGTAGGTGAGTTGAACTTCTGACGCAGAATAGAAAATAAGTAAAATTTTGGACAATGGGCGTGGCACCGCCCACTTTTAAAAGAAGGTAATTTAAAAGTTTTGCAAGCTGTAATTTGGCAGTCGTTGACGATATCATGATGAAATTTGGCAGGAACGTTACTCCTATTACTATATGTATGCTGAAAAAAAAGAGCAAAATTGGATGACGAGCACGCCCACTTAAGAAAAAATATTTGTTAAAAGTCAAATTTTAACAAAAAATTTAACATCTTTACAGTATATAAGTAAATTATGTCAAAATTCGAATCCAGTAATGATATGATGCAATAAAATACAAAAATAAAAGAAAATTTCAAAATGGGCGTGGCTCCGCCCTTTTTCATTTAATTTGTCTAGGATACTTTTAATGCCATAAGTCGAACAAAAACTTATCAATCCTTGTGAAATTTGGTAGGGGCTTAGATTCTAGGACGGTAACTGTTTTCTGTGAAAAAGGGCGAAATCGGTTGAAGCCACGCCCAGTTTTTATACAGAGTCGACCGTCTGTCCTTCCGCTCGGCCGTTAACACGATAACTTGAGTAAAAATCGATATATCTTTACTAAACCCAGTTCACGTACTTATCTGAACTCACTTTGTATTGGTGTAAAAAATGGCAGAATTCCGACTATGACCACGCCCACTTTTTCGATATCTAAGGTTACGAAAAATTAACAAAATGCCATAATTCTATACCAAATACGGAAAAAGGGATGAACCATGGTAATTGGATTGGTTTATTGACGCAAAATATAACTTTAGAAAAAAACTTTGCAAAATGGGTGTGACACCTACCATATTAAGTAGAAGAAAATGAAAAAGTTCTGCAGGGCGAAATCAAAAGCCCTTGGAATCTTGGCAGGAGTACTGTTCGTGGTATTACATATATAAATAAATTACCGGTACCCGACAAATGATGTTCTGGGTCACCCTCGTCCACATTTTGATCAATATCTCGAAAACGCCTTCACATATACAACTAAGAGCCACTCCCTTTTAAAACCCTCGTTGATAACTTTAATTTGATACCCATATCGTACAAACACATTCTGGAGTCACCCCTGGTCGACCTTTATGGCGATATCTCGAAAAGGCGTCCACCTATAGAACTAAGGCCCACTCCCTTTTAAAATACTCATTATCACCTTTCATTTGATACCCACACGTTAAGAAAAAATTCTAGAGTCTCCCTGGTCCACCTTTATGGCGATATCTCTAAAAGGCGTCCACCTATAGAACTAAGGCCCACGCCCTTTTAAAATACTCATTAACACCTTTCATTTGATACCCATATCGTACAAACGCATTCTAGATTCAACCCTGGTCCACCTTTATAACGATATCCCGAAAAGGCGACCACCTAAAGAACTAAGGCCACTCCCTTTTAAAATACTCATTAACACCTTTCATTTGATACCCACACGTTAAGAAAAAATTCTAGAGTATCCCCTGGTCCACCTTTATGGCGATATCTCGAAAAGGCGTCCACCTATAGAACTAAGGCCCACGCCCTTTTAAAATACTCATTAACACCTTTCATTTGATACCCATATCTTACAAACAAGTTCCAGAGTCACCTCTGGTCCACCTTTATAGCGATACCTCGAAAAGGCGTCCACCTATAGAACTAAGGCCCACTCTCTTTTAAAATACTCATTAACACCTTTCATTTGATACCCATATCGTACAAACAAATTCTAGAGTCGCCCCTGGTCCACCTTTATGGCGATATCTCGAAGAGGCTTCCGCCTATAGAACTAAGGCCCACTCACTTTTAAAATACTCAATGCCACTTTTCATTTGATACCCATATCGTAGAAACAAATTCTAGAGTCACCCCTGGTCCACCTTTATGGCGATATCTCGAAAAGGCGTCCACCTATAGAACTAAGGCCCACTCCCTTTTAAAATACTCATTAACACTTTTCATTTGATACCCATATCGTAGAAACCAATTCTAGAGTCACCCCTGGTCCACCTTTATGGCGATATCTCGAAAAGGCGTCCACCTATAGAACTACGGCCCACTCCCTTTTAAAATACTCATTAACACTTTTCATTTGATACCCATATCGTAGAAACAAATTCTAGAGTCACCCCTGGTCCACCTTTATGGCGATATCTCGAAGAGGCTTCCACCTATAGAACTATGACCCCCTCCCTTTTAAAATACTCATTAACACTTTTCATTTGATACCCATATCGTAGAAACAAATTCTAGAGTCACCCCTGGTCCACCTTTATGGCGATATCTCGAAAAGTCGTCCACCTATAGAACTAAGGCCCACTCCCTTTTAAAATACTCATTAACACTTTTCATTTGATACCCATATCGTAGAAACAATTTCTAGAGTCACCTCTGGTCCACCTTTATGGCGATATCTCGAAAAGGCGTCCACCTATAGAACTAAGGCCCACTCCCTTTTAAAATACTCATTAACACTTTTCATTTGATACCCATATCGTAGAAACAAATTCTAGAGTCACCCCTGGTCCACCTTTATGGCGATATCTCGAAAAGGCGTCCACCTATAGAACTAAGGCCCACTCCCTTTTACAATACTCATTAACACTTTTCATTTGATACCCATATCGTAGAAACAAATTCTAGAGTCACCCCTGGTCCACCTTTATGGCGATATCTCGAAGAGGCTTCTACCTATAGAACTAAGGCACACTCCCTTTTAATTCTCATTAACACCTTTTATTTGATACGCATATCGTAGAAACAAATTCTAGAGTCACCCCTGGTCCGCCTTTATGGCGATATCCCAAAAAGGCGTCCACCTATAAAACTAAGGCCCACTCCCTTTTAAAATACTCATTAACACTTTTCATTTGATACCCATATCGTAGAAACAAATTCTAGAGTCACCCCTGGTCCACCTTTATGGCGATATCTCGAAAAGGCGTCCACCTATAGAACTAAGGTCCACACCCTTTTAAAATACTCATTAACACTTTTCATTTGATACCCATATCGTAGAAACAAATTCTATAGTCACCCCTGGTCCAGCTTTATGGCGATATCTTGAAAAGGCGTCCACCTATAGAACTAAGCCCACACTCTTTTAAAATACTCATTAACACCTTTCATTTGATACCCATATCTTGCAAACAAGTTCCAGAGTCACCCCTGGTCCACCTTTATAGCGATACCTCGAAAAGACGTCCACCTATAGAACTAAGGCCCACTCTCTTTTAAAATACTCATTAACACCTTTCATTTGATACCCATATCGTACACACAAATTCTAGAGTCGCCCCTGGTCCACCTTTATGGCGATGTCTCGAAGAGGCTTCCGCCTATAGAACTAAGGCCCACTCCCTTTTAAAATACTCATTAACACTTTTCATTTGATACACATATCGTAGAAACAAATTCTAGAGTCACCCCTGGTCCACCTTTATGGCGATATCTCGAAAAGGCGTCCACCTATAGAACTACGGCCCACTCCCTTTCAAAATACTCATTAACACTTTTCATTTGATACCCATATCGTAGAAACAAATTCTAGAGTCACCCCTGGTCCACCTTTATGGCGATATCTCGAAAAGGCGTCCACCTATAGAACTACGGCCCACTCCCTTTTAAAATACTCATTAACACTTTTCATTTGATACCCATATCGTAGAAAAAAATTCTAGAGTCACCCCTGGTCCACCTTTATGGCGATATCTCGAAAAGGCGTCCACCTATAGAACTACGGCCCACTCCCTTTTAAAATACTCATTAACACTTTTCATTTGATACCCATATCGTAGAAACAAATTCTAGAGTCACCCCTGGTCCACCTTTATGGCGATATCTCGAAGAGGCTTCCACCTATAAAACTATGACCCCCTCCCTTTTAAAATACTCATTAGCACTTTTCATTTGATACCCATATCGTAGAAACAAATTCTAGAGTCACCCCTGGTCCACCTTTATGGCGATATCTCGAAAAGGCGTCCACCTATAGAACTAAGGCCCACTCCCTTTTAAAATACTCATTAACACTTTTCATTTGATACCCATATCGTAGAAACAAATTCTAGAGTCACCCCTGGTCCACCTTTATGGCGATATCTCGAAAAGGCGTCCACCTATAGAACTAAGGCCCACACCCTTTTAAAGTACTCATTAACACTTTTCATTTGATACCCATATCGTAGAAACAATTTCTAGAGTCACCCCTGGTCCACCTTTATGGCGATATCTAGAAAAGGCGTCCACCTATAGAACTAAGGCCCACTCCCTTTTAAAATACTCATTAACACTTTTCATTTGATACCCATATCGTAGAAACAAATTCTAGAGTCACCCCTGGTCCACCTTTATGGCGATATCTCGAAAGGGCATCCACCTATAGAACTACGGCCCACTCCCTTTTAAAATACTCATTAACACTTTTCATTTGATACCCATATCGTAGAAACAAATTCTAGAGTCACCCCTGGTCCACCTTTATGGCGATATCTCCAAAAGGCGTCCACCTATAGAACTAAGGCCCACACCCTTTTAAAATACTCATTAACACTTTTCATTTGATACCCATATCGTACAAACAAATTCTAGAGTAACCCCTGGTCCACCTTTATGGCGATATCTCGAAAAGGTGTCCACCTATAGAATTAAGCCCACGCCCTTCCACCGTCCACCTATAGAACTACGGCCCACTCCCTTTTAAATTACTCATTAACACTTTTCATTTAATACACATATCGTACAAACAAATTCTAGAGTCACCCCTGGTCCACCTTTATGGCGATATCTCGAAAAGGCGTCCACCTATAGAACTAAGCCCACGCCCTTTTAAAATACTCATTAATACCCTTCATTTCATACAAATATCGTACAAACAAATTCTCCCACCTTTATGGCGATATCCCCAAATTGCGTCCACCCATAGAACTATGGCCTACTCCCTCTTAAAATACTCTTTAGTACCTTCCTTTTGATCCACATGTCATACAAACACATTCCAGGGTTACCCTAGGTTCATTTTCCTACATGGTGATTTTCCCTTATTTTGTCTCCATAGCTCTCAGCTGAGTATGTAATGTTCGGTTACAACCGAACTTAGCCTTCCTTACTTGTTAATGATAAGAGCGACTTTGTTAATCCAAGATTGTAAAACCTGTACACATCTTCGACACTTTGAAGACTCGAACTTGGTTCCACACCTTTCCTGCTTGGTTCAACGCCTTTCCTTACAGCTCTTGTCTTCTTTCAATCTCGCCAAACCTGATTGGACCGTGTACGATACAAGCTTCAAGCGGTGCGACCTGTTTAGAGAGCTTATCCACTTTTTCATGCCCAGAGACCCAATATGTATGTATATTTCTCCCTATCCCGATTCCTTCCAGGGATTGCTTGCATCCTAAAATACTTTTAGATGTTGTGGTATGAAAGATTTACGCGGCTGTAGTTTAAGCTATTTGTCTCCTGTGTTTCTACTGCTTTAGGCATTGAGTCTCCTTGCAGTTGTTAACGCTATGGTTTTCGCCACCAGGTCTACTGCGGGAATGTGCAGAATGACATAGAGTGCAGACCTTGGGGTTTTTTAATAGCTCTAGTTATACTTAGCGTTGATAGCCTACATACCCCTAAAATTTTTTGAGTGGCCGTCCACCAAATAAGAACTTCATTGGCTTTACAACCGCTGTAAATACCCAATGAAAAAGAGAGTGCGATGGACCCTACATACACCACTGTATTCGTTTACATGTATAAAGTACCGTCGTGGCCTTCTTAGCCATCATATCTTTTTAGAATGATCCTTAGATATCTGTTACAGGGTTTCTCCTGCAGGGTTGCACCTCCTAGCTTAGGCCAAAAAATCCGGGACCTTATATGTACCTCCTAGTAAACAAGACCATATCCGTCTTCTCCGCGTTAATGCTCAACCCGAAATTAGATTTCCAGGCATGTTCATATGTATATCCCGAAGCGCCCGATCCATAAATTCAACAATTTTTGGAGGGCTCTTTCCGCTTATGAAAGTTGTAATGTCATGTTGTTTTTGTTGTTGTTGTTGTTGTAGCATTGCAGGTCCGGTACGTTCTGGTAACAAGCACCATACAGGTACTAGCCCGACCATCTCAGGAAGAATTTGGTATGACCACATGAAACCTTCTAGGCCATAAAGCCCTCTTACCCCCTAGATCCATCAGGAGTTCGGGGTGGCCAGAGCCTCGGCTGTTAATGAAACAGGATTCGCCACGGATAGGAGAGGTTGACAATTGGGTTGGAGAGGCTTGAGAGGGTTGCGCTACACAACCCCTTGAATCAATTTGGTATTTTAGTCGCCTCTTACGCCAGACATACCTACCGCGGGTATATTTTAAGCCCCCTAAACCGCTGGGGATTCTGAAATGTCATCTACGCGCGCAGTATGTTTGACAGGTCCCGCATCGAACCGTCAAAGCAGTTGGTTGATGACCAGCGTGCACAGCAGAGGTGAAAATTCACGCTCTGCAGCATGCCCCTGTGCACCGATTTTGTGGTTTTCTTTTACCTTATGTCTAAGAAAACTCAGTTCCTTGTTCCAACATGGCGGCTTGTTTCTCCTCTAAATCTTCTTTGGGGACAAGCTCTGTTGTACGCAGTCATAAGCGTCTTCGGTAGGATGTTATTGGATTTCTCCAGTTCTTCTATAGTGGCAATTTCTTTGGGCTGTCCCAGTTTTATTTCGAAATATTCCTGTAATTTGCTCCAGTCTAGGATTTCTAAAGGTTCTTCGCTTCTCTACCCTATTTAGGGTGATGCTGAAGCTGATATACGTATGGTCAGAGAAG
This sequence comes from Eurosta solidaginis, assembly GCF_040869045.1. Taxonomy (NCBI): domain Eukaryota; kingdom Metazoa; phylum Arthropoda; class Insecta; order Diptera; family Tephritidae; genus Eurosta; species Eurosta solidaginis. Next base: position 115,641,714 of record NC_090319.1, on the reverse strand, counting down.
GATGGCCTATCAAGGAATATCCAATCATATCTTAATATATCACGTTCAGAGCTCAATGTAATATCAAGATTGATGTTGTACCAGCATATGTAGGCTTTGCAGGATATAACAAAGCAGAAACTAACCTCTGCCATTGGTATCACCTCTTTCCCACGCATTTTCACGTGAAGATGACCACCTTTTGCGCCCATCCTCTTCGTCCAGAAGTCTCTTGCACTCTCCATGTGGTACCTCCGCAGCTTGGGCCACATAGAAGGATTCCAGAATAATTGTCTGCATATTCTTCTGCTCACGTGAAGTTGATCACCTTTTTCGCCCTTCCTCTTCATCTAGAAGTCTCTTGCACTCCCGCGATGGTACCTTCGCAGCTTGGGTCACATATAAGGATTCCAGGGTAATTGTCTGCATATTCTTCTGCCCGACGGCCACCACTGCGAGTGACTTCAGGGTAGAATATTGGCAAACATATATGAGTGCAACTGTTTCCTTACCGTGACTGTAGCTCGCACTCTTCCTTTCGATTGCTTGTAATAAATGCCAAATCTGCGCGCGCTGAAACCTTTCTTTTTGATGAGAACCATGGCTCCTGGATCAGCGTCACGTCAAAAAAATCCTCCTGATAGGAGGTGTTTGCTCCACGCCACTTTACTTTGTGTTGGAGGTTTAACTGTTAGACAGGCGTCACCATTGGACTGTTTGTCCCCACCAACACCTTCATCACGACGTCCTTTTCAACCTCTCCCGCATCTTTCATTTTACGGGATTAACCCTATATTATTTTAATTTATTATTTTGGAATATTCGGAAGGCGTTCTTTTCATGCTACCTCACTACGTAGCTGCTTCAATGTTCTCGCAAGTAAACTTCAATATTTCACGGCATTTTAATCTATTTTTTTAAATATTTCAAACATCCAATTGCCGAAAAGTTTATTTCGCAAGTTTCTTCTGTGTTTACTTACCATTCTCTTTCAGCCAAAGTATCAGTTATTGAACTATTTCCGCAAATGTTTACATAGTGTTACGAGCAGGTGATTCGATCTAACGGGAAACCGCTATCAATTATTTCTTTCATAAAATAACTTTGCCCTATTCGCAAATACTATCCGTTTTTAGGGCCAATTCCAGTTACTTTTTAAAAAACGATTTTCCCATTCGTATATTTTTAATTAGATTTACACAAGATAATATTTTTTAAAGTGTTTTAATTAGAAGTTTGTTGCAATTGACCTTTGATATTACTGAGAACTGCTATTGGCAAATAAGTATGCCGTCCGACAGTTCAGTCACGTCGAAACAATTCATTATGAAAAAGTTGCTGTCAGTCATCTAAATAACGGTTTTTCTAGTTTGACTATGCACTCATAGTAAGATAAAGTGAACAACTGTTGCAAATTAATAGGCCAATTAATGGTGACTTATAACCATAAAGCCATAACCAGATAAAACAGCTGATCGAACCTACCTTATGGAAATCAATGTAATCGATTAATGGTGCTATACCATAACGCTAACGCCATAACCAACCAGTTGGTTTTTGGTTTCTCGCCATATCCATAACCTAAACATATTTGAGTTGGTGAATTTAATAACTTTTTGTAGATTTTATTCATTGTTTTGGATACGTTATGACTAATAGACTTATTTTTTGTGGAATATGTTTGTAATTTTTTGTGTTTTGTTCATTTTTATAAAATTTTCACGATTTTTAGGTTAAGGCACCATTAATCGATCACATTGGAGATGGTTATGGATATGGGTATGGTTACGACTATGGCGTTAGGGTTAAGGAAGTTTAATTTGGCCTTAAGTTATTCAAAAATAGAATTAAAGATGTGTGTCTTTTCTGAGTATATTATTCTGTTCATTCATAAAACATTACAGTTTTGACTTTGATTTGCGTTCGGGTATGAAAGCCAATTGTTTGGTTCCTTAAAAACATTTGAAGTGTGTGCTTAATTGAACATTACAAATACGTAAGCATATTTGCATATACATATCGTCGCTTGGCGCGCAATACCGCGTATTTGCTAAAAGCAATACCGCGTATTTGATAGAAGCCAAATTGCGTAGGAGGAAGAAAGAACTGATTTTTAGCCAAACCGTTGCTCCAATCTTGAACTGATCTAACATTTTATTTCATTTCGGATTGCCTCACCATGTACATATAATAATATACAAAAAAAAAAAAAACACTCAAACTGCGAAAAAATAACTTTTTGAAAAATACGCGGTATTGCATTGCTTTATATCAAAGAAAATAGGTTCCATAAAAGTTATTTTATTTATTATTAGCAAAGTAAATATACATTCTTTTTTTAAATAAAGTTAAATTAGTGTTAAAATAACTAAGCAACTAAGCGATTATGGCTTATTTATCGTCAAAAGGTAAGTTATCGTAGAAGTTGTGGCAATCAGGTGGTATGACTTTCTTAAGTTGTTGTAAATGTTCAAATTTAGTTTTGGTTATTTTCAAACGTGATTGTAGAGTTCAGAGGATATATATTTTCCTAAATTCTTTTTAGATCGCCTGTTTAGTATCTTGTAATCATCGTTAAAATTTAGTTTGAATTGGATTGTTCCGTTAGGCAAGTATTTTAATATACGCAAATTATTAACGACATGTTATCCTCTTGCTATACCAGGTTGTTGTTGTTGTTGTTGTAGCGATTAGGTTACTCCCCGAAGGCTTTGGGGAGTGTTATCGATGTGATGGTCCTTTGTCGGATACAGATCCGATACGCTCCGGTAACACAGCACCATTAAGGTGCTGGCCCGACCATCTCGGGAACGATTTATATGGCCACATTAAACCTTCAGGCCATCACTCCCTCCCCACCCCCAAGTTCCATGAGGAGCTTGGGGTCGCCAGAGCATCGTCTGTTAGTGAAACGGGATACGCCGCTCGAAGGTGAGGTTGACAATTAGGTTGGAGAAGCTATATATTGCGCTACACAACCTCTTGAATCCCTGCTATACCAGGTCGTATAGAGCTGTATGTATGGAATTGTTTGTTGCTATAATCTTTAAAAAAGGTATGGTCTACCAATCTTGTTTCATATGGGAATGGTTTTACTCGCGATTCCTCTGTTGCAAGAGCATATTGGCTTGGAAGGTATACTTTCTTATTTTTCTATTTTCTCAATCACCGAGTGAACAGAATGTACTTCCATCTGAGTATGACCTTTCTCTAAATATTTATGACAAAATTCAACTTTGTCCTCTGTAGACAAGTTTAGAAGAGCGTTAGCAAGGGCAACATTTCTATTCTGATAGGTACATCCTTCTGTATATACAACAACTGTTTTTGGATCATCCCGAAGCAATGAAGATATGTAATCAACATAAAATGGTGTAAAAGTGGATGATTTCAGATTGGCCGAAACAATAACATAAAACTTGTTTTGTAGATAAATTGTAAATGGTAGAGTTATGTACAGCGAGCTTAGTCTAAAAGTATGAGGAACTGTCATTTACTTTAGGGCATAACTTAAGAGCTTGGCCATCAGCTGTAATTAAATGTATTTCACCATTTATTTTTAAAAATTTAATTTTAAAATTTAAAAGTAATTTTTTTTTCAATTATTGTTCAAGAAGACAATGTTTAATATTTTCCTAAAAAAGCATGCTTTAATTTATAGAGTATAAAAATCAAAGTGTATATTTACAAAGTTACTAAAATAAGGCCTACATCTTTGTGTAATAGTCAGAACTAAAATATAGGCGGTATTGTGCCCAAATTTTTAATTTTATACGCGGTATTGCTTTTGATTTTTATTTGGGGTTTTGTTGATAAAAACGGCGTAATTTTAACGTAAATACATTAACGGCGATGAGTCCTATTCGGGGTAACGAAAAAATCGATTTTGGAAATTTTGGTATATACGCGGTATTGCGTTTTGCGAATACGCGGTATTGCGCACCAAGCGACGATGTGTATATGTATATGTATGTATATAATTTTCAAAGAAATTTAGGGTAATAAAACGTTTCAAATAATCGATTAGAAAAAAAAGACTACAAGAAAGGAAAACATTTTCGAATGGAATGCGCCCGTGAAAAAATAAATTGTTTGTATGAATTTGTATGTATATATACTCAAATTCATATACCTTTAGGTCATTCCATGATAAACTCACCACCCAAAAGATTTTGTCCCCGGGAAGGCGAGATGTGCATATGATCGACCAAGCGGGAAAGGCGTGGACTCAAACGGGTGGCTGAAAAGTATTGAATATCATGTGTAGGTTTTACAACCTTAGACTAACAAAGCTACTTCTGTCATTAACAAGAGAAGACTGTAGACTCATGACGGGAATTCTGACTGAATACTGCTTTCAGAAGCCACATGTCTTTATTTTAGGTTTGGTCAGTGACAGCAGATTTAGGAAGTCTGGGTTGTAGGAGGAAACGATCCATCACGTTTTGTGCTCATGGCCTGCGGTAGCCAGTATAAGACTTCAGCTATTAGGAGAGATACGGCTGTCAGATCTAGAAATAACAGGTGGTATATGCCATAGACAACTTCCAGTAATTGGCAAGAGAACGGATTTAATTTATAATATTGATCCTTGGCGACTACTGCTATGAGCCCATACAGTCTATATGAGGTCCTCATGGACCACCCAGTTCAACCAACCTAACCTTGCCCACCATTTAGGATTATCAAATTGTTAACCATTTGGCACCACGGTTACCGCTTTGGTCCCTTTGGACCAAAAATTAATTACAAGAGTTTCGGCACGGCATTACCAAGAAAAATGTTTCTTAACTCTTGATGACACAACCGACTTCACAGAAAAAGTATTGTTTTGCTGGCTAGGTATTTCGTTCTGTTACCAATTGAAGAATGACAGTATTTTTTTATATTAAGTGCACTTACATTCACTAATTAATGTTCAAGATACATATGCCTGCAGGCATGCCGATAGATATTGAGAGTTTGTGGGAGTTTGATAAAATGCTGAAAATGTTATAATTTGTTTGGATTTTTTTTTTTTCACATAACCCAAAGCAGATCCATAAGTTCAAGAAATTCCTGGATTATTGGTGTTAAGCTATGCAGGAAAGAGTCACCATGCGTACTCCACCCACTGTGATAATAGTAATAATAATAGTAAACCGAAAGGATTAATACCCTCTAAATCCCGCCCAACCGACACGAGGGGCGGATCCGAATGACGCACGGATTTTGTTTTTGCAGAGTTGTTGATAGGTGGAGGTTTTTTAAGCGTCGAGGTCTAAAACTGATCACCTACAGAATAACAATCATCAGCTGAGTATTATGCATAACAGTTGTGAATTATACAAATATATACTAAATTGTTAAATAAGTGAACACATTTAGTATATGAAGATTTTCTATTTTTATTTTTTATTTCGTTTCGAGTTAAGATAGGGCAGGATAGTTTTATTTATAGTAAAAAGTGAATCCGTTATATCAATTGAATTCGAATGACAAACACCGAAAAGGTTCATTTAATTCCAAATTATTTCTGCGCTGCCTAAAAAGAAGAGGTTTGTAATGTCTTGACGCTCGTGATGGGACATTGAAGTTTACTTCGTTCAAAAGAAAGGGGCTAGAAATCAGTCCATACAGTAGTTTAGCCATAAATAATACACCTAGCATTTCGCTACGACTTGCGAGAGTTGGAAGATTGATAAGCTTTAACCGACTAGTATAAAATGGAAGATTACACGCAGAGTCCCAATGAAAATTCTTAAAGAGAAAAGTAAAGATTCCTTCTGTATTGACTCTAGTCTATCTGCATGAACTTGGTATCGCAGATTCCAGACGATTGGTCCGTATTCTAGTATCAGTAGTTTGTATTAGAGGCTTACGCTGATCACTTTATCGGCGGCAGCGGTGTAGGCTCTATTATATACCGGCGGCGGCGGCGTGACATTTCAAACGAGTGTTTATGCCCCTAGAACCTAAAGGATTTTGCATCACTGATTTCGCTTATTCTTTCAGCCAATCGCAATATAAAATTGTTTAAAAAATCGGCAAATTTTTTGTTTAATTTTTTCTTTTTTTTTAACAACTTGAAGACAATTTGAAAACATGTTCGACTTCGGTCATTTTATTCGAATTCATTGTTCATTATTAATTTTGTGAAGAGAATATGCAAAGTGAGCATATAAATTTATTATATAACTTTTCTTTTAGTGTTTTGTTTTAATAACTTGGTGAATTGGGTGATGCAAAGTCCGTGATAAGCTGACATCGAAAGCGTCTTTTTTAAATAACTGCTGAACAGTTAGAAAGAGTTAAATTTCGTTTCTTATAACTGGCAGTAAAGGGGTAGCAAATATAGTAACGCGCCCAACGCCACCACCGCCGCGCCGAAATTTTTGACATTCGGCGGCGGCGTGCTAAAAACGACAAAAATCGGCGGCGGCGGCGTGTATCTCCAGTTTGTATGTCCATAAAATAAAACAAAATTTGATCGTTTTGTTTGAGATATAATCCCATTTTTTGCTGAATTTTTGTCCCAAAATAAAATATGGTGTGGCAACCATGTTTTTCGTCAAAATTCGGTACCGATGAGGACTGATGATATTTTAAGATAAATTGGGAAGAATGAGACCAAGTACAAAAATAGATCATTAATCTATAAATATAATGAAATTCTGAGAGGCTGATAACTATTCATTGAAGACATGTCAGAAAAATTGATAAAAGATGTCCCCATTGAACCCCATGAGCCCAAATCAGCACTTTTTAAAACATTTGTCTCTCTGTTTGTATGTTTGTGCTCGCATCACTAAAAACCACTGCATAAAATGGAGTGTAACTTTCTAGGGTCTTTAAACCCAAAGCATGAACCCGAAACAGTGTACGAAAGTGTACGCAATGTCTTAAATGGACATAGCTTCGAAATATTGTCATAGAATAAGTTTTTATAAGTTGTGGTTTTATAGCAGACATAAATATACTTCCAAGCAAAGATTCTATTTAAAATACATGTGAAAAGTTTTCCGTGATCGTATGCACTTGCCCACCGGTAGCTAGATTCGAATTTTTTTTATAGTTTGCAGTGTTGAATATATAAGTAGTTTTAGGCAGCTCAAAAATGAAAGTAAGGATTCTTTATTTCAAAGTTCTACGCATACAAAGTAGCGGGTGATAAGCTAGTAGATAAAATAAAAAATGTTTTATTATACAAAGCGGCTTCCGAATAATATCGCCATAGGTCCAACATTTTTTAAGGCGGGCCACCTAAAACAACTTTTTCTTGGATAACTTAAATAGTTACCTCGTTTGATATTGGGTCAAGTATAAAAATTGCGAATGTAATTCTCATATCTTGTATTTATATACTTTTATTTTAGCAGAAAGTAGTTTTTTCTGCAAATTTTCTGTAATGATTTTATAGGTATAATATAAAATATAATTGTCAAGAGTTTGAAATGTTCGAATGAATGCATTGAATGAACTTGTTAATAGTAACTAAAGAATTCCAAAGGTTAAAAATATGGCTCACGTCATGGAATAATTGCATGGGCTAAATAAATCTTAGTTACGGTTCCTGCAGCAGTATTAAAATTTTTAGAGCCGTATATTGTTTAAATCTATTGTAATGAATAAATTCCTCATAATGTTTATCCTAATTTTATTATTTTCAATTGTTTACGGTTTCGCTAATAAAAATATGTTGATTGATTCATTGTTTATATTATGTGTAGTGATGCAAATACTTGTGTACTTTTACGCTCATGGAGCTAATGAGGAAGTCTTCGGATTCCGGCACTGGTAATGGAAACTCTTCTTACCACCGTCCTACTCTTGGTCTAACACATTTTCAATTAAATTTTAAATTTTAGGGTTTTCCCACGTGAACTTGAAAATTTATCTGCCCTATAAACACAATTTTTTTACATTCAAATGCTTTTATGGGACAGATAAACCATAAAGGTTGCTTAAGAAATCGGCATCTAAAATTTGATTGATTCGCGTAGAACAGTTGGCATGCTTAATTTTTAGATAAAGAAAGATTTTTTTTTAGATTAAGAAAGTTTTCATAATAAAAATATTAAAAAAATGTAAGTAGGTACTTGGCGCAATTTACCTCCAAGGAGATTTAGGCCGAGCATCTCTTCTAATTTGCATCGTGCTTCTTTTATCTATTTTCGAGAGAACCGCCTTTAAAGTTTTTGAAGTGTTTGTGAAAAGTGGCAAATTTTAAATGATTTTCCTTAATAATGAAATTGTATGCTGGGAAAAATGAGTTCTTTGGTTGAGAAATGTCCATATTATGAACTGAGTGTTAGATAATACAGTGTAAATTGATATTTTCTGGAATGATTAACATTTTAAAACATCAAATCGAATTATATAATTGCTATTCCAGTTTCTCACAAAGACATATCACCCCAAAATTTGCTACATCACAAACGTTTTCTTTAAAAAAAGATATAAATGCCAAATTTCTGATACTGAATATTCAAAAAATTATTAGAGCTTTAACTCTTACCATTTACTAAATCTCCTATTTGAACATACAATGTCTTCACCGATGTTTTATTTTATTATATTGAAAAAATTATAAAGTACTAGTGAACCCGGCAGACTTTGTCCTGCCTTCTTCTCTCTCTTTACAGTTCTAGTCTCTTTTATGCTCCATTTTCCTTTATGATCTTTTCCATCCCTTATTCCATTTATTTCCATTTCGCTACCAATCTAACACTCACTACCACTTCCACTCCCTCTCCTACTGCAACTCCCTCTCCTACTGCAACTCCCGCTCTCACTCCACCTCGCACTACCACTCTTACTCCCACTCTAACTCTCACTCATATATAAATTTTGGAAACCTTCTTCAAATAATTGCGAGATGAGGACCTCAAATATACTGAATGAGTCCATAGTGTTACCAGAAATTTGTTTAGCGACCAAACTGAAAACCCCTATCAAAAACCAGGACCTAAGTTATAAAATACCTCCGTCCTCTTGTAAAATAATAGAAGCTTTCTAGGACCAATGCCACTTGTTGCTTCTAGATACGACGCCTGTATCACCCCAAATAGCTGGAGTTTTAGCCTGGCAAGTGCAGGGCACGAACACAAAACGTTCCTTCCGCCAACCAGCATTTCTTACTTCTGCTACCACTGCCCAAACTTAACTTAAAGGTATGTATGTGACGCCAGGAGGCAGTGTCCAGTCAGAATACCCATCTTGAGTCTATGAGTATCAAATTAAAGGTATTAATGAAGGTTTTAAAAGGGAGGGGCCCTTAGTTGTATATGTGAAGGGGTTTTCGAGATATCGACCAAAATGTGAACCAGGGTGACGCAGAACATCATCTGTCGGGTACCGATGATCTTAATATATAAAAATCACGTGTCACTATGTTTGTTCATGATGGACTCCTAAAGTACTGAACCGATTTTGAATTTGTTTTGCACCCCATGTGTAGTTCGGTCTAACTTGAAATATAGGATAGGGTATATCTTAGTTTATAGTCGCAATATTATATTATTGCAAATTTTTTTATTTGTTTATCCGTAATAATAAAATGTTACGTATACGCACCGGCACTCGCATTTTCAGGTGGTGCGGATATACTTCCGTGTAATTGGTTGCTGTTTAATTAAACAACGTTCTTATAATAAAAAATATTATAGCGAATGATATCAAGTATAGCACATCACCAGGCCCGCCGAGAAGGTGGGGGGGGGGGGGGGTTAGCCCCAGGCCTGAGGTTTCTGAGGGGCCCGCGATCCCGTCCTGCCAATTTGTAGGGAAAATCAAGAGGAGCACGACGCAAATTGGAAGAGAAGCTCGGCCTTCGATTTCTTCGGAGGTTATCGTGCCTTACATTTTTTATTTTATGACATTTTTTTTAATTCAGGAGAGTCTTTAGTTGTTCCATGTGAAATTTTTAAGTCGAATTTCAAAAGCAACGAAAATCTGCATTTAGTTTTAATATTATAGTGAAGTGTGAAAAATAAAAATCTATATATATATATAAAAAGAAAGGCTAAAATGTGTGTTAATTGGTCGCCGGTGTTTGAAGAGATGCGTCGGTCGATTTTGTTCAAACTTTCACACAAGTTGCGTAAACCTCACGTGGTGGGTAATACATAGGGTTGGTTGCGATCGACGTACAGGGTCTCGAGATATAGGCCGAAACGTGGACCCGAGTACCCCTAGAATGTGTTTATAGTATATGGATAACAAATGGAAGCTGTTGATGAGTGCTTTAGTAGAGGGAATTTCCATACCCCTGGATGACTAGGGTCTCGAGATATAGGCCAAAACATGGGCCCGTGAATGCGTAGACAGTGTTTATACAATATGGATATCAAATGAAAGCTGTTGATGAGGATTTCGTACAGAGTAATATATTAAAATACATACCACCCTCTGGGACAGGCAATAAGGGATGCAGAAGAATGAGAAGAAATTGAGAGAAGAGAAAAGAAAGAAGGGAGATTGAGAAAGGGATAGAATGAGACCAAGATGGGGACAGATGAAGTGAAAAAGACGGAGGGAGGAGTGAATTAAGGATTAAGAAAAAGTGAAGAGGGGGGAGGGCAAAGTCAGACGGAGAAAGCTTATTAAAATGTATGCAGATAGGCCAAATTTAGGGCAGAACAACGTGTGCCGGGTTTCTAGTTTATTTATATATGTAATACCACGAAGAGTATTCCTGCCATGATTCCAAGGGATTTTGATTTCGCCCCGCAGAACTTTTTCATTTTCTTCTACTGGTAGGTGTCACACCCATTTTACAAAGTTTTTTTCTAAAAATATATTTTGCGTCAAAAAACCAATCCAATCACCATGTCTCATCCCTTTCTTCGTACTTGGTGTAGAATTATGGCATTTTTTTCATTTTTCGAAATTTTGGATATCGAAAAGTGGTTGTGGTCATAGTCGGATTTCATTTTTAATACTAAGATAAAGTGAGTTCAGATAAATACGTGAACTAAGTTTAGTAAAGATATATTGATTTTTGATCAAGGTATCGTGTTAACGGCCGAGCGGAAGGACAGACGGTCGACGGTCATTTTGAAATTTTCTTTTATTTTTGTATATTTCTACACCATATCAATACTGGTGTTGAATGTTGACATAACTTACTTATATACTGTAATTTTTATTAAGAACACATATAGTAATAGGAGTAACGTTCCTGCCAAGTTTCATCATGATGTCTTTAACGACTGCCAAATTACAGCTTGCAAAACTTTTAAATTACCTTCTTTTAGAAGTGGGGGGGGGGGGGGGGGGGTGCCATGCCAATTTTCCAAAATTTTACTAATTTTCTATTCTGCGTCATAAGATCAACCCACCTATCAAGTTTCATCGCTTTATCCGTCTTTGGTAATGAATTATCGCACTTTTTCGGTTTTTCGAAATTTTCGATATCGAAAAGGTGGGCGTGGTTATAGTCCGATTTCGTTCATTTTAAATAGCGATATGAGATGAGTGCCCATGAGCTTACATACCAAATTTCATTAAGATACGTCAAAATTTACTCAAGTTATCGTATTTACGGACAGACGGACGGACATGGCTAAATGAATTTCTTTTTTCGCCCAAATCATTTTGATATATAGAAGCCTACATCTATCCCACTTAGTTTATGCCAGATGAGTTTCTACTGAGAGCTTGTCATGGCAGAAATACACTTGTAGTGCTTGCCAAACACTGCCGAGGAGCGACCCCTCTTAGAAAAATTTTCTTCTAATTGAAAAACCTAGTTCTGAAATTTTGATGCTGCTTTGCCCGGGGCGTCAACCAAGGATCTTCGGTGTGGTAGGCGGAGCACGCTATAATAATTTGCTTTATTTAACAATCTCTATCAGATACTCACTTTTAAATATAGTTAAATATAATTAGCTGCAAAAAATTTAATATTATTGGCTGATTGGTATCTATTTGAGATTGATTACTAAAGTAAATTTTCAACTTAATCAACTTTGATATTTTGTGATAGATGGAGTTAGGCTTCTTTAAAAAAATGCCAGTTAAGAGTTTTCCAGCCGCAAAAAAGTTCCATCTTAGATTAAACACATGACATGATATATTAAGGAAATACATATCCGAATATTTAATTTTGACCAAGTTTCGATTTTAATCCACAACAATGTAGACTTGGAAAACTTCAAAAAATATTTGTCAAAATAATATTTTAACCGGGCGCAAGAAAACCTCACTACGCCAATGCTTGAATGCCCAGCTTTTTTCAGAAAGAAGCGAATGTATTTCGGTCTGACTCACTTGGATCTCCGGAGGAATTATACAAGATTGAGATCCTTTCACTAAGTAGCTATAGATACGTATTTCTTTCACTCGATCATATCTGTTACACTCTTATTAGAATGTTTCTTATAAATCAAATAAAATTTTCCAATTGGGTCCATCATTTATAAATAATCAGGCGTGTTCTGAATTCCGACTCGGAATGAAAAGTAAAACGACATTGATTTCGACTCGTTTTCTATTTGGTGTTCTCAATTCCGATTGTAAAAAACTGATTCGAAGTCGATTTCGAATCGTTTTCATTCCGACTCGATAACCAGTTTAATCAGCTGTTTTTGTTTATGTGTTTTGGTTTAAATATCATAAAATTTTATTTTAATTAAAAAATGCCTGCAGCTATGGTTTTTGGATGCGCAGACGCAAGAAGACGTGCTATTGTGCGTGCGAATCGTAAAAATCGGGAGCTAAGATCCCGTGTGAATATCTTTAGGCACCTGGACTGCAAGTATGTATACTTAAATAAAATTGCTGGATGGAGGTAGTATCTACACCCTACAGAGGAATATTGGATAGCTATATTTGTGGTCTTATCGTTAACGTTAAAGGATTACATAAAAGCAGAGTCATAAGATAACACCCAGTAGTGAGTGCAGTTTTTTGGCAGACCTGCAGCTTCCTTGCAGTTTCTGCCCACTAAGTGCGGCGACAAAATTGAAGGCGTCTCGCCGCCTAGCCATTTTGGTTAATTTTATTGCGCAACATAAATTGGGTAGATTAGCAAAGACGTTATCCGTAAATTCGGTGAAGCCACTGCAGTCACTTTTCTTAAAGTTGATAGAGGTATGGCGTTCCGAAATTATAATTTAAGGGCTAGTATCAGACTGAATTTTAATCTACTTTTCTAATATAATTATACCGGGAATTGAATTTGATATCCCCATGCCGATCACTAGTATAATTCTGTAACGTTTTCGTCGACTCGAGAATAACTCTAGTTATCCAATGTACCATTCAAAATTTCTCAAGATAGTGTATAAGCTCAAGTACTAATTGGGAATTTTTAGATTTGTGGAGTCATACCGCGTGAACAAGGATATTTTTAAAATACTCCTCGGCAAATAGGCAACAAGTTGGCAGAAAGACATCCTCTTATTTCACCAACTACGCAACTAGCGGCTACACTCCGATTTTTAGCTACTGGATCATACCAACTGGATGTAGCTAAGGATCAGGACATAAACGTTGGCAGAAGTAGTTTTTCGAAGATATTACACTATACAATCCAGGAATTGGAGAACTGTATTTGTGAAGAGAATATTCAATTGAATATGTCTGCTGTGGAGATGGATCGATCCAAGCAATATTTCTACAGGCAATTTAATTTTCCGGGTGTCATTGGTTGTTTAGATGGCACTCACGTGAAAATAATAAAGATAGAAAGGGATATTTCAGCGTTAATGTTATGATAGTATGTTATAAAATATTACAATATTTGGCTAGAAATCATGAAATGTCTTACAGGTTTGCAATTACAATATGGAAATAATAGCAGTAGATGCAAGTCACCCTGGTTCGTGCCATGATTCTTTCATTTGGAATCAAAGTGACGTGAGACAATTCTACATCAATAATCGTACCGAAAATTCTTGGATTTTGGCGGACTCTGGCTATGCCCTGGAAAGTTTTATGTTGACACCATACAGGAACCCACAACACGGATCCATGGAACATGTATACAATAAAAAGCATGCTACAGCCCGTAATATGGTTGAGCGTACTATAGGGTTATTGAAAAGTCGGTTTCGTTGCTTGCAAGGAACTCTGCACTATGATCCACAGTTTGTTGCGCAGATTATCAATGTTTGTTCTGCGCTACACAACATTTGCCGCAAGCGTAACGTTCCAAGCAACGAAGATGATAGAAATCACGAAATTCCAGAGAGAAATGCTGAAACCGAAGAGGAGCATGAACCAATTGAGCAGGTCATTATAGATGGAGCAGAGGTGGAGGAATGAGGTCGCTCGCACTTTCCTTGCGGAAACCTCATTCTCAGAGTCTTGAGTTTTGTCTTCCTATTTTCTCCACCTTCCTCCTCTCACTTTTCATCACACACTCCTTAGTCTTCTGCTTCTGACATTCCTAACTCCTCTTCCTTTTCCTCTGATATTCCCACCCCCCCCCCCCCCCCTCATAATTTTCCACCACTCTGTAAAAAAATTCTCATATTTATTAGTTTTGGTAAAATAAATTGATTATATTGATAATGGTGATTTATAACTTTTATTCCAATAACTACGTATTATTATTAATGGCTCCTCTTGAAACAAGAACGTCCCTGAAATATATACATGTGTTTTTACAGGTACACTGCTGGTCAAATTAAAGTGTTAAATTGACAATCGTTTTATTCGTGTCTTTAATAATTTGTTCAAATAAAAGAAAAATTTTGCTTGTGATTTGATTCTCCGTTCAATTCAAAGATGCTTCTGATTCGTGATTCGAATCTCTATCCAAACCAAAGTCTGCGTATAGGCAACTTCCTGCAATTTTCTTCAGCTTTGGCTTCAGTAAAATTATGTTTCCTAATTTTCTATTCAAATATATGCAAATATATACCCAATTTCATGATTATAAGGTCACTCATATTAAAATGTTCTTATTTTGTTTATCATTTCGTTTAAATTTTAATTTTTGTATAAATTAATTCCAAGTTAGGAGCCTTGCAAATATACGCCTTAAATAAAAAATTTTAAATAAGTTGAAAAAAGTTTTGAAAAACGTTGACATTTTTTTGAAATACTTCAAATCAAAAAACCGAAACTCCATCAAATTCTAGATTCTAGGGATATAACTCCTAAGTCTGCGAAAATCTATTTTAATTTTTAGAAATTTTTTTCTTTAAAAGAATATTTAAAAAGTTTAGGACGCAGATTTGAACGGCTCCTAACTGGCAATTAATTTAATTGGAACATGTATACGTGAGTGACCTTATGATTATGAAATGGGGTATATGTATATTACACAAACAGTAAATTAAAAGTTAAAACTTTATGCAAAATTTGCAAAAACTTTACAAAATTTTTTTTTATAGACTCAAGATTAGTACTACAAACGTAAAAGTTGTTCCAAAAATTATTTCCATTTTTGTGTAATTTGTAAACTAATATTTACAAATTTTTTAACACTCGCTAACATATACATTTATAAAAAAATTATTAAAATAATTTTACTGAAGCCAAAGTAGGCGAAAATTGCTAAAAAAAAAAAATACCTGTAATCCATTGACTTCTACAAAATTAATAGTAATAATAAGAATTAATAAATTTTCTGGTTCTTAAATTATTTATGAGGCCTTAACCAAAATTTTGCGGGTGCTGCTTATAAACAACTTGGGAAATAAGGGACACCCTAATGTACATATAGAGATCGATATTCACAGCATTGGTTTAGCATTGCAATTACAAAAATTTTCGTAAAGTTTCCAACTTCAGCATCTCTATTTCCTCCAATATTTCGTTATGTCTTTTTCTCTCCTTTTCCTCCTGCTCTTTAATCTCCAATTCTTTTTTCTTGAATGTTAGCAGTTCATCGAATGCACGGGCAATCCGATCAAATGCAGCATTTTGCTCCATGCACATTTTCTCAAAAGTGTCAATAGATCGCCGACGTGCACGCGATGTATTTCGTGGCTCAATTGTAGCAGCTTTATTTGTGGTTGACTCTGCAATGCTGTCGCTGCTTTCATCAGCAGACTTTCCAGCGCCGTCACCTGGGACTTCCCGGTTGCTGCTTGTAGTTGGAGCTTGTGAGGGTCCATAGCGTCTGACGCCATCCATACCATTCACGGATTTATATAGGCTACAGAGCACCGCAATCGCTTCTTCAGTCGGTGAAATAGGCTGCTGGGAATATGGTCCACCACCAGTTGAATTCACTTCGCGCCGGTTATCTGACAACTTTTTCTTTATAGTGGACTTCCAATCGACCCAAGACTGTAAAAAGAGTTGAAATAAAACCAAAAGAAAACAAAGAGTAACTGTGAAGGTCCACACCAGAAAAGCACAATTCACTTATTTATAATTCTAAATAAATTGAAAAAAGTTTTTTTGAATGAACTGAGCATAGTAGTAGCAGCGGGCGCCAGGGAAAGGGATGTGCATTTAAAAGTCAATTTTAAACATTTTTGGAATCGTGTATTTTTGGTGTGGACCTCCACAATTCTTTACTACAATAAGCGAATTGCAATCGAGATTTGGATTATTCTCTGCGACAGTACGCAACTGCTAAAACACGTTCAAAAATGCCGGAGGATTTATACAAAAAATACGCGGTTTGACCTTATCAATAATCCGAAGGCGATTTTTTATTTCTGTCGAGATATTTGTAATCAAAGTTCAACACTCCGTAATTTTTATTGGTTGTTGTAGTCACACATTTAGAGTGTTCCGAAAAGTGCAGAAAGCTGGGTAATAGTGCAGTTTACGGTACCCACCGAAATTTTGGCCAAAAGTGCCAAGTGAGGTATCAGAAGACGCGTATTCACGTCTACATCAAGAATCCGAAAGCGGAAGTTAACTTTCAAAAGATATTAACGAAAAACCGAAAAAAGACCCCAGGTCCCTCCGAAACCGGGGGTGGGATCCATAGTATTTTTGCGCAGAAGACCTTTCTGCGTTGGCGGCCTTCGGCCGCGCTTATAAAAAATAACCCTGGGCTACGCCATGCCAAGTCCGGGTGTGTGGTATAACCGTGGCTACCGCCACGGTGATGCACAATTTTTTTTTGTGGGTATAACCACAACAATAACCACATTAAAATCGCCAACTTCAACTGCAAATATCTCCCTACAGAGATAAAATTTTTCTTTTCCGCCTTCGGATTATTGTTCTCGAGATTAATACGCGTCTTTTGACACCTCACTTGATATTTTGGCCCAACTTTAGGGTGGGTACTGTAAACTGCACTACTACCGAAAGCTGTTCTGCAAAGTAATACTGAATATCGCGTAGCCGGTGATGGATCGGTTAAGGGTTATTTTTTTTTAAATCGTGGCCGAATGCAGCCAACTCAGAAAGGTGCCAATAAATGTTCACAGAAACAAAAAAATGTACTTCCAATTATTGATACGGTCAAAACGCGTCTTTCCATCCCTTTTCCCAAATTTTTTGCTGAGTCTTAGCCGTTGGGAGCTAAAGTAAAGAATAACCAAACAAACTTCCTTACCTTTTTCCAACCAGCCAAATCTTTGCACGGAGGACCAACAGCATTCAGGGACTTTGTTAGTTCACCCCATTTTGCTTCTACATCCACTCTGTCCCCTTTAGTGAAACCTTTAGCAATGGCTTCGTTGCCTTGCATAAAGGATAAGAGGATTTCTTCCTGCTTTGGGTTTCGCTTCTTTCCCCTGAAATATATGAACATACATATACATATCCATATTTGGAACAAATTAAAGCAAAGTAAAACTGCCAAATGAATACTTACATTACAAAATCTCTTGTTTTTCCCAATTATTTGTAAGATATTTATTTTTATCACACTTCGTATGATACACAATGCAATAGATATCAGCTGATCGAAGTGAATGAGGGTTGCCATTAGTCGTACTTTTTATAGTGACAAATTCATTGGACGAAAATATTTTCGAAAATTGTATTACTTTGATGTATTTTAGCAATTACTTTATAATAATTATAAATAATAACAATTATTATTATAATTCCTCATATAATGCCAATAGAATAACAAACATAGGACCAAAAATAAAAGTGCTTAGATTTTATGTTCTTCGAATATGGCACTCGAATATTTTTCCTCTACACATGGCAATAATGAGTTTTTCGAATAATACTGCGCATGCGCTGGATCGGAATTCAGAACAGGTCGAGTTCATTTCGATCAGCATCGATTTCTTTGCCTAATAGATTTCTTGATAGAAGTTTTTAAAGAAAGATTTATTATGCATATTTAACTCAAATTTAAACAAAAAACTACACATAACTCTTCCAAATAAAACGAAGAATTAAAAAAAAATTATTTGAAAGACAAATATCGCAACATTTGTGTTTAATCTGCCAATTAATTTTCATTCCGACTGCTCAGAGGCAATACTTTTCAAAACGATAATTTTTGGTCGGAATCGAAATTGAGAACACCAATCCATTTCGATTCCGAATAAATTGATCGGAATCGGAATCCAGAACAGGCCTGATTATCTCCAAATCGAGTATTGCCGATTTTGGATATTAGAAAACAATAACTTAGAGTTAAATTTTTTGAGTCTACATACAGAAAAGTAATTTTAGTAGTTTCACCTCAGAATTCGGGACATCCAGCTTAGTACTTGTATAAACTTTTATTTTGATATCCTCAAACTTGTATCAAAACCTATACATTGTAAGGTGTCCTCTTCTGTGAAAAATTTTGTTCAACGGTAAAAATTCTTTTCTTTTCAATATTACAGAAGACAAAAATACTCTAGAACTTTTGTCTGAAATTTTTTTTATACGTTGAATCGTTATTGAAATATAGGACAGTGAGTGCGTGATGTTTCACTATGGGGATTAGATTTTTAAAGCTGAACACGCAAAACAATTTTTACTTGGATAACTAAAATATTTACCTTGTTTCATAGAGAGCCTTATACTATGTTTTTTAAGTAGTCGTACCTCGCAAACATTTAGAATATAAAGATTGGAATTATAATTTCTTTCATTGGTCATTACTTATGAACGGGCAAAGATATTTTAACAATTTCTGTTTAAAATAAAGCGTACAACTCCATTTATCAAGCACACGCTTTTTGGTAGAGCTAATATTTCTAGTACTTAGCCGTTTTTTCTGCGAATTTACCAAAAAAAAAAAATATTTATGACTTCAACCTCTCCCAAAAATTAAATATTGCTCTTTTATGCAAAAATCTTTTTAACATTGGCTTAAAAAATTATAAATTAGTAACCTCTTATGCTATAGAAATAACAAGAGATTTTCCAACGCCACCTAGAACAATTTCACATATTGTCAGCTAGATCTACTATATATATAAAAATAAGTGTACATTTTGATTGTCACTCCATAACTCGAGAACGGCTCGACAGATTGCCATGGAATTTTTAGAAAAGATACAGGAAGGAGAGATGATGGTTAGTTCTGGGAGGCTAGGGTCTCGAGATATAGCCCAAAACGTGGACCCGGGTACCCCTAGAATGTGTTTATACAATATGGATATCAAATGAAAACTGTTGAACAGTGCTATAGTACAGGATAATTTTCATGCAACTGGGAGGCTAGGGTCTCGAGATATAGCCCAAAATGTGGACCCGGGTACCCCCTAGAATGTGTTTATACAATATGGATATCAAATGAATGCTGTTGATAAGTGCTATAGTACAGGATAATTTTCATACCCCTGGGTGACTAGGGTCTCGAGATATAGGCCAAAACGTGGATCAGGGTAACGGATGTGTTTTTACATTATGGATATCAAATTGAAGCTGTTGATATGTGCTTTAGTGTAGAGTAAGTTTTACACCGCTGAGTGACTAGGGTCTCGATATATAGGCCAAAACATGGACCCGGATGCCCCTAGAATGTGTATGTATTATGGATATCAAATGAAAGTTATTGCTGAGAGCTCTAAAGTTCATTGTGATATTCGATTTAGTCGAATCAACCTGGAAAAACTGATAAATATGCATGCGAAGCCGAAACAAAGAAAAGAATTAATAATACCCACATACCTATTTACATACGTCCTATTCGATTTGCCTGAAATTTCGTATATAAATTTGCCTATATTAGTATTTACGATGCTTTTTTCCGGGAAGTATACCAGAGACGGACTGGGACTGGGATTAGGACTAGGACTGAGACTGAGACTCGGAGTGGGACTGGGACTGAGACACGGAATGGGACTGGTGAAATATTCGTAATTGAAAGACGTTGCACGTTTGATTGTGCGACCTTAAGTCTTTTTTATTGAATAAATTATTGTCTTTTATACTAATTTACTTAACCTATACATTCATAAATATCTTAATACTAATAACTAAAAATAAGTACATAGGAAATGGGTTATGCATACATGTACGTTTGGCTACAGTCTTTGTATACATGTAGTTTTGTATGCATAACTCCATACATGTAGTTTTGTACAATTTGCAGCGTCAGCAGATCAGTTTGAATATTTTGGTATTTTCCCACAATTAGTTGAATGTTTGTATGTATATTACAATGGGTTGTGTGTTTATATGTATAATTTATTAACTGAGATATGTGTCTCATATTCGGCATTCCGTGCCGTCTGGGTTAGTTCAATAATTGTAATATGATTATTACTAAAATATATTTGAATTTGTTATGCGTAATGCGACAGTAATGCGGCAGTTACTCACCAACGTACGTACCAAAAACGTGTCAGCTGACACGACCTATTTTATGAGTGTGCAATGTAAACGAAAACTCAACGACGTGCAACGCCCGTACGTACGTAGCCCGGAACGTAGAAATCAAAACAATTTTGATTTTTTCCGTAAGAACGTGTCAGCTGATCGCTCTCTCACTAGACAGAGTTGCCTAGTAAACTTTTGTGCCCTAATTTTTGACCGTTTGCAGGTTTATGCAAAAACACCTAATTAAAGTTTGAAAAATTGTGAAAATAATTCGAAATAATTATGTAAAAGTGCTGATTATAAATATTTAATCTATTTATACTTATTTAATATGTATTCCGGCCTTTTACAATATCAAAAATTAAATTGGAAAAAGTTGATGTTTCCATAAGCATACATACAAAATGGTCAATGGCAACAGTGCTTATCTGTAAACAATACACACACAAATATGTTATGTACATGTACACAGACGCACACATTGATTCCTACGGGCTTGAGAGTTCGGTCAAACGTGCTTCGTACGACAACCGTCCTTACGTACGGCACACGTCGGTGGGTAACTGCCGCATTACTCACGAACGTACGTACCAAAAACGTGTCAGCTGACACGACCTATCTTATGAGTGTGCAATGTAAACGAAAACTCACCGACGTGCAACGCCCGTACGTACGTAGCCCGGAACGTAGAAATCAAAACAATTTTGATTTTTTCCGTAAGAACGTGTCAGCTGATCGCTCTCTCACTAGACAGAGTTGCCTAGTAAACTTTTGTGCGCTAATTTTTGACCGTTTGCAATTTTATGCAAAAACACCTAATTAAAGTTTGAAATATTGTGAAAATAATTCGAAATAATTATGTAAAAGTGCAGATTATAAATATGTAATCTATTGATATTTATGTAATATTAATTCCAGACTTTTACAACATCAAAAATTAAATTGGAAAAAGTTGATGTTTCCATAAGCATGCATACAAACTGGTCAATGGCAACAGTGCTTATCTGTAAACAATACAAACACAAATATGTTATGTACATGTACACAGACGCACACATTGATTCCTACGGGCTTGAGGGTTCGGTCAAACGTGTTTCGTACGACAAATGTCCGTACGTACGGCACACGTCGGTGGGTAACTGCCGCATAAAGCCGCAAGTATGTTACAGTAGGTGTGGCATATAATGATACAATACAGTGTGTGACGTATAATGCTACACTGGAACAAAATACATACCACCCTCTGGGACTGGCAATAAGAGATGAAGAAGAATGAGAAAAAATTGAGAGAAGAAAAAAGAGAGAAGTAGACTGAGAAAGAGATAGAATGGGATGAAGTTGGAGATAGATGAAGCGAAAAAGACGGAGGGAGGAATGAATAAAAAGATTAGGAAAAGGTGTAGAGGGGTAGGGCAGAGTTAGATGGAAAAAGCTCATTAAAATGTATGCAGATAGATCAAATTTAGGGCAGAACAACGTCTGCCAGGTCGGCTAGTTCATTACAGAACCAAACAAATAAAAAATTTTATTTTCACATTCACTACACTACAACTCTACATTTTAAGCCCAAGCTTTTTGGTAGAACTACCAAGTCTAGTACTAAGCAGTTATTTCTGCGAATATGCGAAACAATATTTATGACGTCCACCTTTCCCAAAAATTAAAAGTTGCTCATTTTATGCAGAAATATTTTTAAATGCGAGCTGCAGGAAGAAACGGTAGAGCACGTTCTGTGTTCGTGTCTTGCGCTCGCCAGGCCAGGGCTCCAGCTACTAGGGGCGGCGCAGAGTTACCAGATCTTTTACTTTCACATACATTTCTACTCACTCCACCTTTTATATTGGATCCATGCTTCAAATAATACGAAGATATAGCGAATTTAAATATTTTCTAATAGGCGGCTGACACCGTTCACTTCTTAAAAATTCGTAGGTCTCACGCATCCACACATTTATAATACCTTTCATGAAAATGAAATGGTATATTACGTTTGTCAAAAATCTAAAAATTGTAAGTCCTTAAACGAGAAGACCAATAAGTATACCAAATTGATCATGTTAAAAATGTGGTTTAACCTAAGGCCACACTGAGCTGCACTACACTGCGCTTCACTTTTTTAACACGCTTTTATATTAGCTTGGCCTGTATCTATCTATGTATGTAACGGAATCTTTGAGCTTAATTTTCACCAGTTTCTAGAAGTCTGATTAATTTGAAACTTTGCACACGTATCAAGGACCGATGACAATGCATTGATGTGATGGTGTGGTGACATAAGGTCAACGGCCATAAGGTAAATTGGCCTTATTACCATTTTGAATGGCCATAAGTTTGATTGAAACTTTGCACACGTATCAAGGCTCGATGACAATGCATTAGTATGGTGGACATAAGGTCAACGGCCATAAGGTCGATTGGCCTTATTACCACTTTGCATGGTCATAAGTTTGATTGAAACTTTGCACACGTATCAAGGCTCGATGACAATGCATTAATGTGATGGTTTGGTGACATAAGGTCAACGGCCATAAGATCACTTGGCCTTATTACCACCTTGAATAGCCATAAGTTTGATTGACACTTTACAAAGGTATCAAGGCTCGATGACAATGCATTAATGTGATGGTGTGGTGACATAAGGTCAATTGGCCTTATTACCACTCTGAATGGCCATAAGTGTGATTGAAACTTTGTAGCTTGGCCTGTATCTATCTATGTATCTATGTATCCATGTATTTATGTAACGGAATATGGAGTGGAGCCGAGAGCCCCGGTAATGCAGAGCTCCGAACTCCGTTGCACCTTTTGAAGCATTTTAAGATAGGTAGTTTTAGCTAGTGCAGGCCACCAGACCAAGGCACCATAAAGAAGAATCGGGCGCACAATGCCTGTGTAAATCCAGTAGGTCACCTTAGGGGAGAATCCCCAGGAGGTGCCGATTGCTTTCTTGCAGGTGAACAGCTCTGCTGCTGCCTTCTTGGATCGCTCCACTATATGGTCACTCCATAATAGCTTCCTATCCAGAATTTCTCCCAAATACTTGACCTGATCGCTAAACGCTAAGAACGTACCCCCAATTCTTGGCGGTGTAAGATTTGGTAATTTGTACCTCCTCGTGAAGAGGACAAGCTCGGTTTTATCCGGGTTGACTTCCAACCTGTGGCGAGTTGTACTCCGGGAGCAGCTCCAGAATGTCAGCTGGGTCCGTTGGCGTCCCTGGAACCCAGTTTCTAGCCGTTGGTCGTGAGGGGATATCACGCGCATCCACTGCCTTGAGGCGCGCGCCCGGATATACCACGCCTATCAGCGTCACGGCGGCCCTATAGAGGTTTACCGACCTGGCGTCGTCACAGGCAATAAGCTTGACATTGCCCTGGAAGCACCCTGCATCGGTGTAAGATGGATGTGGACCAGGGTTGTCTTTCTTAACCTTAACGGCCACCGTAGCGAGCGCGGCCTCGATCCACTTCCACTCTTGTTTCGGGATCCTGCCTTCTTCGCTGCTCTCGTCTATAATGCCAATGAACTGCCGACCCTTGCAATTTCGGCGAAAGACCGCGTCCAGCCTCCCTTCGTCTTGGCCCTTTTCGGTGCCGTGGGGTTGGATTGATCCATGGACCGCTGGCGTTTCGAGGTTTCATCACTCACGACTAAAACTTTTAAAATTACTTGAACTAAAAAATTAAAAATAAATAATAGTTTAAAAAAACTAAAAAACCACGCTTTTATAGCTAACCGAACTAAAAAAGAGAAAATAATTTTCCATTAAAAAGAGTTTATATAACAGTAGTAGAAGGTCAGACAATCATTTATAGTTAATCACCTCAAACTAAAATTATAATAAATTTTAAGTTATTAACATATTAATTTAATTCACAGTAAAAAGCGTGGGGTGCTTGATATTGAATTTTACAATCATTCTATTGGCAACTATCTGAGAGGAAAGATATGAAATGTAGTCAAATGCACCCCACGCTTTTTAATCTGAATTAAATTATTCTGTTAATAACTTAAATTTTATTACAATTTTAGTTTGAGGTGATTAACTATAAATGATTGTCTGGCCTTCTACTACTGTTATATAAACTCTTTTTAATGGTAAATTATTTTCTCTTTTTTAGTTCGGTTAGCTATAAAAGCGTGTTTTTTTAGTTTTTTTAAACTATTATTTATTGCCTATTTGATCAACATGGCCGCGCCGCGCACTGCTGCAGCCGTTAGGTGAGAATTGCTTCATGAGAATACATGCGAAGAATATTTTGCAGCGCATTGTAGTGCAGCTCAGTGTGGCCTTAGCTTTAATTTAGTTGTTGTTTTTGTTGTAGCAGTGCTTCGCCCCACCTAATAGATGCGACCGATCACAAATTGTAATCAATGTTCTCTAACGTGAGTCCAAGGAAACTTGCTGTTTCAACAGGGGTGGACCATAATGAAAGGGGCGTTACAGGCGTTGGTTCCACATTACAATTAAAGAGATGGTTGGTGTCATGTGGGGTCACATTGCAAGCGGGGCATACATTTTGTATGTCGGGGTTGATTCTGGATAGGTAAGAGTTTAGCCTGTTACAGTATCCAGAACGAAGTTGAGCTAGAGCGACTCGCGTTTCCCTGGGGAGTATGCGTTTCTCTTCCGCAAATTTGGGTACTGTCCTTTGAGTACTGGATTCACTGGGCAATTCATGGCATAAAACTCTGTTTGTGGAGTTCACTGAGGACCTGCTTGTGTTTTTTGCTTCATACGGCTGAGTTCTCAGGTGCCGTATTTCCTCAAAATGCCCCTAGGAGGTATTGGCTCATCAATCAGATGTCTATTGGGGTGCCCAGATTTCTAGGAATTCAACAGGAACTGTTTGGTTAGCATCTCATTTCTCTCCCTGATGGTGAGTGTTCTCACCTCATTATGTAGATGGTGTTCTGGGGACATAAGAAGACAGCCTTGGCGGTTCTAAGAGCAGTATTTTGGCAGGCCTGTTGCTTCTTCCAGTGAGTAATTTTTAGGCTTGGGGACCATATAGGGGACGCGTAGCATGCAATTGGCTGGCCAATTGCTTTGTAATGGGCGTTACTTTGTATTTTCCCCAAGTACTGCCTGCAAGGGATTTCAGGATTTTATTACGGCTCTGGATTTTCGGAACAATTGCGGCTGCGTGCTCACCAAAATGTAGATCCTGATCAAACGCCACACCCAAGATTTTGGGGTGTAGGACAGTCGGTAGCGTAATGCCATCGACGTGGATGTTCAAAATGGTCGACATTTGGGACGTCCATGTTGTAAATAAGGTCGCGGAGGATTTAGTCGGTGATAATGCCAGGTTTCGCGAGGCGAAAAACTGGAGGCATCAGTGAGGTAGCTGTTTATTCTGTTGCAAAGCTCATCGATCTGTGGGCCTGGCCCTGTGGCCATTATTGTGCAGTCATCGGGGTAGGAAACGATAGTAACTCCTTCTGGTGGCGAAGGTAGCTTAGATATGTAGAAATTAAACAAAAGTGGGATAGGACACCACCCTGTGGCACCCCTTGTTTAATTCTTCTTGGTTTTGATGTTTCGTTTCTAAATTGCACCGATGCCTGCCGACCACCCAGATAATTTGCGGTCCACCTTTTAAGACATGGGGGAAGGGTATGCCCTTCCAGGTCTTGCAGTAACGTGCCATGGTTGACCGTATCAAAAGCTTTTAATTTAGTCATGCACGTCTGTCTGGTTAAACGAAAGCTAGTTTCTCAATTTTTGAGATATCTTGATAAAATTAGGTGAGCAGGTATATCTAGATGTCTACCTGGACGTTTGTCGAAACCGGCCAGATCGGACCACTATATATCTATCCACCATACATCCGATTATTCAAAAACTGGGGTTTTTGTCATATCTTCCTCAATTTATGAGATATTAACTTCATACTGCACCGGATGCTTTCGTATATGGCATGTATTGTTGGCTAAAAAATCTTAGGGATCGGTTGTATATAAGTATATATTCCATACAACCGGTTGTTGGGATCAGGAGCTCTTCGTAATTTCCGCCCGTTTTTAACACCTAGAACCTTCAAATGTCACCAAACGTTTGCATGTGCTGAATGTTTTGTTGTATATCATAAAATCATAGAGATCTGTAGCATACATAGTACATATATATATCCTACAACCGATTGTTAAGATAAGAAACTCTTGGCAATTTCTGTCTCATTTCAAGAGCTATAGAATTCGTATTTCACAAAATGACTACTACATATTACATACATTGACTGTTGTCTGAAAAATCGTAGTGATCGGTCGTATATATGGCATACATCATACAACCGATAGTTCTGCCACATTTTAGCAGCTATAAGCTTCAAATGTCACCAAATGATTACATATATATGTCATGTATTGTTGAATGAAAAAATCCTATAGATATGTCATTTAACTAGTACACATCCCATGCAACCTATAGTTTAGATAAGAGATTCGTGGTCACGGCTTTCTCACTCAGGCAACAAGAAACGTGAAACTTTGTGTGAGGATTACGGATTTTTATTTATTTCATATATACCGAAAATGTCGCTTATGTATGTACATATATCTGTTCTTTATATATTACACATTTTATATAGCCGATTATTGGGATATTACGAATGGGATAAGATTATTGCTCAGCTCCATTCATGAATGGTATAAAGTCTTCAGTACATCCGAAGACAGTCCCGTCCTTACTTGTTATTTTTAAGATTATTATTAAGAAAAGCTCTCAGTGAAAACTCATCTGCCTTGCAGATGCCGTTCGGAGTCGGCATAAAACATGTAGGTCCCCTCCGGCCAATTTGTAGGGAAAATCAAGAGGAGCACGACGCAAATTGGAAGAGAAGCTCGGCCTTAGATCTCTTCGGAGGTTATCGCGCCTTACATTTATTTTTTTTTATATTTTTATTAAGAAATGCTACCTACTAACAGACACATATATATACAACTTCTCCGATTAACCCAGCATGCTATATACAAAACAGTGAAATCGTAATAGCTTTTTCGAAATGCCCATTCATCTCTTATCAGGAAAAATATGGAAAACTAGGTTTGAAAAATCTTACCTCTCTACTTTTTTGCGAAGTTACACTGTGCGTCAGAGAAGCAATTTGTTGGCATTGTTTCCACTTATTGCGCAGCTTCTATTCTGTCGTTCCGGTGTTATGGAGTGCGCGTGGTGTACAAGAGACTGACCGTCTGCGGGTGATGTTGCCAGGCGTGAGCTTATTTTGTTCATATATCCTACGTTCGCATTGACGCATAAGACTCTCGGAAGTGTTTTTGCACCGACACTTGCCACATTGGCGTGCCACCTAGCAAATTAATATGCTCACACGAAGTCTTTTAATTGCTACTCATAGTATGATCGAACGCGTTCACCTGTTAGCTTCAGTTCCGCAGCGGTTTTCATTTGGTTTTCACCTGTGTATATATGTACATATTTTTACTAATTCTTAATCTTGAAATGAGGAATTAAATTTTTTAAATATGAGATATTTTTTAGACCGATATTAAATTTTGAGATCGTGTATATAAACTAAACAAAAAAATTGATTTAAAATTTTATTTTTCAATCAACATAAGCCACATGTATTCCGCTCATGTACAATTAAATGCCTCCCGGCAGGCCAACATGCTGCAGTCAGCGCACGCCCACCGAGAGGTGTACATATGTATATACTGACGCATCGCATTTATAGTTCGATTGTTGTATGTGTCTGTTTATCGAGATCAAAGACATATGGAATGCTCAACATACCTTTGTAAAACGTATAAATATTTATTAAGAATACAAATATATTTAAAGTATGTTCACCTAAACGCATACATGCATGCATTCGTATTATTAAATTGTTAAGTACAAAATGTGAACTCCGTTAAGTGAAAGTGACAATGTTCTGTGTGTGCATACAGGAAAGTATGAGGAGTACATACATATGTATGTAGATAACTAAATGTACGTTGAAGCATAAAGACGCCCGGCCGCGTCAACAAAGCCATACATACATAAATTAGTGCAATTGCAAATATACTAGAAGTGTTTAAAAAAAGCGTCTCTTTATGAGCTATTTTTACGATACGGAGTAAGTTGTTCCTAAAAATGTACATATGTATGTATAGTTTTATAAATATTAATACATACATATATAAGATATGTATGCATTACATAGCGTGGTTAGATTGTTTTTAAACTCTGGGGAGGTGAGTTTCCTACATAGATTTGAAACTGAAAGTACCACTCAATTTCCTGTAGTGCTAATGGATATCCGATACGTTCTCACCTATCCGTTTAGCCGGCTGCATATGGGCAAGTATTCCAGAAAATGAATTAAAATTAGGCATTTAGTTTTAAATATTTAATGATTTAGCAGCTTTGTAGAATATTCTTATGGAACGTAATGCGTTTTGCATTAGAAAGGGGCTTTTTTGCATTATCGGGCTGCACACAATTTCATTCCAAGATGACCATGGTATTCGTGGGACATTGATATGTTCGGGCCAGTGCACATTGTCCGAAATCTGGTTCTTTTTTGGGCTTCAATTCATAATTTTTATAACAAAAAATTCTTGATATCTTAAAATATTTAAGAGTACGTTTATATTAAGAGGAGTTGAAAATTACAGATATGTAGCAGTAACAGTATTTGCGCAGTAGGCTTTGAAAGTCGTGTTAATGGCATATATGTAATACTTCTATATCAATACTACTGAACTGTGCAGCCTGTCAAACATTACAGTACAGATATACAACGAGGGAAGGAGACAAAATCTCAAGGCTGTCGTTAAATTTTTGTAAAAAAGGGGCTTAAATAAATGTATATTTCAACAAGCCGCCTTGCTTCTATCAATATTAATTTACAATATTTCGTTCTCCAAATGAAAAAGTAAGCTTTTGTTTTCCATTAGTATTATAAAATTTTTTGTATTAAGAACTCCGCATAATAGCATTACCGATTTGTGCTGAGTGCGCAGATATACGTATGTAAATGAGCCCAAAGCGACAAAAAAAGCAAATAATGCCAACTGTCAACTACGAATGTATGTATAAGTATATTTTTATACATATATTTTTGAATTTTTTTCATTTCAAAAATATGAATTCTTCGCCTTGTTTTTTTTTACTATTTATGTAAATAATGTACTTTAATGGCTGCAGCCCGTATTTAAATAATAAATATATTAAGCCTTGTATTATATTTGTTGGCCTTTTCATTGTTTAATCGACTAAACTGAGATTTTATAACAATTAGTATGCAGAAGTTGGGTAAAGGGGATAATGACCCGTTTACCCCTTTAATACTTTTTTTGCATACGCTACTACAATTCACTAACACTAACAAAGCCCGCGCATGCGCAGAACATACATTTGCACAGTTTCAGCAAATAATGATTGACAGAAAATTTGCACATTAGGAAGATGGGAAGGTATTGATATAGAAGTATTATATATATGGTTAATGGTCATGTTTCGTTTGGCAGAAATAAGTGGAAAATTAGTAGCTTAAAAAATTGTGTTTACGTATCGTATCGCTCGTTTTATTAATTTTCGTTTTTCGAGATATATTTTAATAACGGATTAAAGACATTAGCTATGTATATACAACGCAATGAAAAAAATTTCCCAGAAGTAGTTGTCTTAGCATCTTTGTTTTACAAATTCTGCACGCTTACTTGTCAGTCAGTAGGTAGTAAAGTGATTGAATTCAGCGTTACAGCAGCTTTTCTCATAGAAAATGTTTTGATTTTTGAATTTTAAGTGAAACAACACGAAACAAATATATGTATATTCCACTAACGGAAAAGTATATTTTTGTTTAGTATTTGGCTGAATGATTTTTCCATAGTAAAGTGAATTATCTCGAATCAAAAATTTTAAGCAAAAATAAAGCCCATTCCTTCAAATATATAAATTTATTTTGCAACAATTTGTTAGACCAAAAATTGAGGTTTATCCTCCTTCCTATCAAATTTATAAAACTCTTTCAGTGCTTTAGAAATTAGCCCAAGAATTGAACTATTTAAAATAACAAAACTTTATTTGTGTTTTGATTTGAAAAATAAAGTTCGAAATGTGTTTAATAAGAATTTATTGATACATAACTGTGTTTCCGATTACATGGTGTTACACCAAATTTTTTTTGTTAAACAGCGGCATCCAGGTCATAAGAAAACGCTCAAGAATTTTTTTAATTTTCCCCTGGTAGGCCAAAGTGAGGTTATTTTATTTGAAAATATATATTTTTCAATTTCATTATTCATATTCTCTCAACATCCGCTTTCGAAATGCCCCCTGCGTGCATTAATTGAAGCAAGCAAAGATTTCTTGGGCATTTCTTGAATACTACAAGTACAAATTTATGGTTGCAGCACAGATATCTGAAAAATTGTATAAAGAAAATGAATAATAACAACTAAGAAAGTCTAAGTTCGGATGAAACCGAAGCTGTGCACTTGAAACGCTGTTGTTGTTTGCTTTGTGCGGTTAATAGTGTTATAAGGCTGCGCAATAATACATATATATATATATATATATATATATATATATATATATATATATATGGTTCTATTCTTACCTGTACAACCAACCGTTATCCAATCAAAGTTATAAAACCCTGCGTACAAGTACGGCTGGATATAAAAAGGGGAAATACAAATTTCCAAATAAAAACACTTGAAGTGTGGTTTACAAGGGGATAATACAAAACATTTCCCTCAACTCAGGCGTAGTCACCCGTCACTAACCCCTAGAGTGACGACGTCTTCCCCGTTGCACTTCAGAATTATGCAGTTAAACTGCCATGGGTTAATTGGGAAGATCACGGAGATAGTTGATTATATGAATCGGCATAACATCCGAATTGCTTTGATTCAAAAGACCAAACTCACAGCAAGATCTGCTCTGCAGACCTGCTCTGGGTATAACGTCCACAGAAAAGATCGCGAGAGCGGAAATGGAGGCGGTCCCGCGTTTATCATCCAATATTCAGTGCAGTGTAATCTATTCGATCCCAACATCGGCAGCAGGGATAGTGTCCGGGAACGTCAAGGCATATATGTCCCATCAGGCGATATAAACTTAGAAATCATCTACATCTACATCCCTCCTGTCCCCTGTTGATCGCACTACTCACTGGCGATAATCGCGATTGGGCGATTTCAATGCCCATCACGATCTATAGCATTCTAACCTACAGGTGGACAGCGGACAAAATAGAGGAAACGACAATAAACGAAGACGCCCCAATCGTATGGTAGGCAGCTGTCACAGATCGCCAGATATATCCATCGTAAGCGCAGGACTAGTAAACTGCGTCAACTGGCAGCCGATGGTAACATTTCCTTTCGCATGAGCGGTCTGCCGACTTCATGATTACTGAGAACTGCACTTTCATCAACGTTAAGAAAGGAAAGTGGGATGATTACAAATCCTTTACAGACCCTCGCTTTCCCTATCCCGAATGATGCCCGCCAAGGGGAAAGTGCTTTCTGCAAGGTCATCGAATCCGCCTCGTCCCCTTTTATTCCCGCCGGAAGAATGCCGGAAATCCGGCCACCCCCTAATAAGGGATATAAACCAACGCATCAGATTGCTTGTGAATGACCACAAGCGGCCAAAATCGGACGAACATTTAAAGAATTGTTACCTCTCTGACGGTGTGGGTAAGCTTCGATCCACCGTAAAGTCACTATCGAATCCGTCTAAGCAAATGACAAAATCTCCATCGCCTCTGGCGATAAAGTGCTGTCGGACGCGAAAAAATGCGCGATCGCTTTTTGCCGACAATATGTAATGCATTCTACGGTTGCCAAAGTTAGGCGGGCCAACAGACGCGCACAAATACAGCGCGTTCCCAATTACCATCACCGCCAAAGAGGTTGAGGATACCTTAGGTCATGTTAAACCATCTGAAGCAGTGGGTCCATACGGCTTAGCCATGCCGATGCTTAAGACCTAGGTAAAGAGGGTTTCAAATATTTAGCACATGTCTTCAACTTGTCCCTACCAACTTTCGCCATCCCCGAAAAATTGAGAACGGTAAAGGTGGTTCCGATATTAAAGCCTGGGAAACCAGCTAACATAGGAGATTCTTATCGTCCGATATCTCTCTTATCGGCAGTAGCCAAGACACTTGAAGCCATTTTGCTTCCATATTTTAATGCAAATTTTCAACTTGCCAATCATCAGCATGGCTTCCTTGCAAAGCACACGATATTAGACTAACGAAGAGGCTCAAATCTCTGAAGAGAGAATACTTAAAGCTCACGATGGCATACTAACTGTAAATTGCCTTTTGGCGTCATGTAATTATAAGTTAGGCCTCATTAGTAACAGCAGATGTAGGAAGAGCGAGCTGCAGAAGAAAACTGTTGAGCACGTTATGTGTTCATGTCCTGCGCCCGCCAGGTCAAGGCTCCAGCTATTAGTGGCGGCAGAGTTACCAGATCTCGAGGCAGCAATTAAGTTAGGCCCAGGAATACTTCTCGTATTTGCTAAGAAGACAGAGTTACTCTACAACATAAGTCCTTACACCTGACTGGGGCACTTCCGTTTGGTCGTCAAACAAATTCTGGTTATACTAGGCACACAGTCTATGTGAGGTCTTTATTGACCGGCCAGTTCAACCCAACCTAACGCTATTGGGTTCCCCAAACTAAAAGTATTTAAACAAAACAAGCTGGTTACATTTATTCGAAGAGTTGTTATAACATATAACTTTACTAATGGACAGTGTTTTTTTTTTGTTCCACGCGTGACATTTATACAATTTATTATAATTTGCATAACATATCTTAAGATGAAACATTGTGTAAAATTGTCCCACCCGTGACAATGGATCATCCCTATTATAAATTAAAATCTATTTTAGAATAGGATTTTCAGCACTTATTAGGGATGAAATTTACATTATTTTGGTTTTTATATTGAACTTCATCACAAAGTGCGGTTTTTACCATTGTTAGACGAAATCGCTTAGAGATGAGTCGTTTGTCTGAGCTATCGTTCGCTATCAGAATTATGCCCTAAAAAGCTTCATTGTTCTATTTTTTGTCCTGGACGCAAGATCTTTATAATAACCGGCTTCCATATGGCAATCTCTAAGATTAACGGTATCTAAACTGAGTCTAAATAAAATGTTCTACGCTTTCTTCTAGGATGATGGAATTTTCCTATTTAATTTTTTATTTCCTGTTTTTTTTTTAATTTTTTTGTGAATACAATTAATGCTTAAATCGAAGTTGTTTTTTTTTTCTACCAAAACGAAACAGTTGACCCTGTTTCAAGAGAATTATGAAAAATATGAGCTCGATTTCAATATCCAACAGTGAAACAAATCATACTAGTCTAAATAATACATACATGTATGAAAAAATATTTAAAACGAATGAACAACTCATTATGCCAAACTTTATACATATGCACATCCTGTTGACATTGCTATCACATGTTAACGAAGTCAGTTGAAATTAATAGCAAAATACAAGAATTAATTTAAACTTTTATTCAAAACTTGAACGCACATGGCAAAACTGAATGTCTCAATGAATATGTAATTTTTTGTAAACTCATCGTAAACTCATCTAAACAAAGCAAGAAAAATGAAACAAACACATAGCCATGAGACTAAATAAAAAAACAATTTAAGCATTTATAAACAGTCCACAATATGTACATATAAATGTGTAAAAAAAAAATTTAAACAAATTTTTCTTACATACAATTTTAAATTTTCTTCTTTCTCTCTACCTTTTTACAACGCTGCTTTATTGTTCGTACTGATCCTAATAAATATTTACTTTGGATTTGCCATTGTTATTTATTCCTGTCCCATTAATTTCAAATACCCAATCGTCCACTATTCGTCCAAATATGTAACGTTTGTTTGATCGTTTGGTTATTTGTTTTCGTTTGCACACTTTCCCTGTTTTGTTTTTATTTCTTTTTAATTTTTATATTCTTCTTTTTGGTTGCTATTGGTTTCTCTCCGTTTTGTTTTTATTCGCACATTTTGTGGGGAACCTAACGCAACAATATGCTACGAGAACGAAGACGCCTCGCTCATTACAAGCTCAGCAGCAGGTAATTTATTAATATACTATATATAATGATATGTACATATATACGTATTTATAATGATTATTTTTTCCAAGTTCTTAACAACGATGGGTTGTGCTAAAATAATGAGAAAACTAATAGTTTTCGTGAAATATCGTATCACCTTCACACTACTTAAAAAAATATTTTTGCCTTGGCCGCCACAATACTTTGTGATAGGAAATCGGGGGCAAATTGACCTATCGAAAGCATTCGACTCCGTAAACCTGTACATAATGATCCGGAAACTAGCTGAATTAGGTATAGATCAAATTGGAATTAAAATATTTGAAAGTTTTTTAGTAGGTAGGGAACAATATGTCGAGGTAAATAACGTAAAAAGTGTGAAAAAAATCAAAACAGGAGTTCCACAAGGCTGTAAATTGGCAGCTACTTGTTTGCTTATATACATAAACAACGTAATAAAACTTTTTAATCTTCACGGTACGCCGCAGTTCTACGCAGATGACGGTAGCATTATGTATGCAGAAAACTCGTTTGAACAACTAGTCACAAGTATAGAAAAACTTAGAAAAAATTAGACGGTGGTTCGACACAAATATGCTTAAAATAAATCTCTCAAAAACTAATTTTATAATTTTTAAAAATTTCAAACCAGTGCCGGATATTAATGAATTTTCCGGGATCATGTTTAACAATGTCAGGATTTGTAGGGTAGAAAGGCTTAAATACTTAGGCATTTGGTTCGACTCCAACTTAAACTGGAGCGAGCAAATAAATAACTTAAAACTGAAACTAATTCCCTTTAACTTTGCATCATACAAAAATATAAACACAACATACAACGCGTATTTCATGTCGCAGATCAGCTATTTAAATCCAATTTAGAATCGGTGTGCAGAATATAAAATAAACGAACTTCAGCGTTTACAAAACAAAGTAATAAAGAATATACTGTCCTTACCAATAAGAACTTCCACTACAAGCCTTTATGAGAACAGGCTAGACATTAAAAAATATGTATCTTACAAACACTTTTAGTAGTTTTCAAAATTAAAAATAACTTGATAAAGCACAACACATAACTCAATATAATAGATCGATCGGTATATAGTCTGCGATGTGCTACATTTCTTCCGAACCGGGAAAAGTGCAAACTCTATTCGCAATTATGGTGTCAGACTCTTCAATAAATTGCCGGAACAAGTCAGAGCATGTCTAAATATTAATGCCTTTAAGAAAAATGTGATAATGCTCTTACTTCAAAGCTATGATTTCGGCATCGACCAATTTTAATAAAGTGCTTAGATTATGGAGGGAACACTTCTCTGCTCTCCTAAATGGAGGCAGCTTTTCACCGCGCAGAGATGAAGAACCCGATCCCGCAATCGATGATGATGGAATATATGTCCCCCCGCCCGATTATGACGAAGTTAGAATAGCAACAACCAGATTGAAAAACAACAAGGCCGTGGGCGCTGATGGATTGCATGCGGAGTTATTCAAGTACGGCGGCGAGGAGTTGGTAAGGCGAATGCAGCAGCTTCTTAGCAAAATATGGGCGGACGAGTGCATGCCCGACGGTTGGAATCTAAGTGCTCTTTGCCCAGTTCACAAGAAGGGGGATACTGCAAAATGTACCAGCTATCGTGGAATCAGCCTTTTTAATATCGCATATAAGGTCCTTTCAAGTGTATTGTGCGAAAGATTGAAGCCCACAGTGAACCGGCTGATTGGACCTTATCAGTGCGGCTTCAGACCTGGTAAATCTACCACTGACCAGATTTTCACAATGCGCCAAATATTGAAAAAAAAAAAACCCGTGAAAAGAGAATCGACACACATCACCTCTCCGTCGACTTTAAAGCCGCCTTCGAAAGCACGAAAAGGAGCTGCCTATATGCCGCTATGTCGGAATTTGGTTTCCCCGCAAAACTTATACGGCTGTGCAAAATGACGTTGAGCAACAGCATGAGCTCAGTCAGAATTGAGAAGGAACTCTCCGAGCCGTTCGAAACTAAACGGGGTTTCAGACAGGGTGACCCCCTATCGTGCGATTTCTTTAATTTGATGCTGGAGAAAATTATACTAGCTGCAGAACTTAACCGCTCTTGAACAATATTCTATAAAAGCGTGCAATTACTGGCGTATGTTGACGATATTGATATCATCGGCCTGAACACCCGCGCTGTTAGTTCTACTTACTCCAAACTGGAAAAAGAGGCGGTAAAGATGGGTTTGATGGTGAATGAGGACAAAACGAAGTACCTGCTGTCATCGAGCAGAGAGTCAGCGCATACGCGCCTTGGCAACCACGCTACTGTTGGCAGCCATAATTTCGAAATAGTAAAAGGCTTCGTTTATTTGGGAACCAGCATCAACACTAGCAACAAAATCAGCACTGAAATCCAGCGAAGGACCAATCTTGCCAATATATGCTACTTTGGACTAGGTAGGCAACTGAAAAGTAAAGTCCTCTCTCGGCGAACGAAAATCATACTCTACAAGTCACTTATCGTACCCGTCCTGCTATATGGGGCAGAAGCATGGACCATGACATCAGCAGATGAAGTGGCTTTGGGAGTTTTCGAGGGAAAAGTTCTTCGAAAGATTTATGGACCTCTACGCGTTGGCGATGGCGAGTACCGAAGAAGGTTTGATGATGAGCTGTACGAGCTATACGCAGACATCAACATAGTCCAGCGAATTTAAACGCAGCGGCTGCGCTGGCTAGGCCATGTTATGCGAATGAAAGATGATGCTCCGGCCAAGAAAGTGTTTCTATTGGAACCCGCCTATGGAAGCAGAGGTAGACGGCGGCCCCCACTCCGTTGGAAGGACCAGCTGGAAAACGATTTAAACTCCCTTGGCGTGACCAATTGGCGCCGGTTGGCGGAGCGAAGGAGCGACTGGCGCGCCTTGTTGGACGGCCATAACCGTTCAGACGGTTAAGCGCCAATTAAGTAAGTAAGTAATTTTAATAAATTAAAAAAAAAAAACAAAAAAACAAAAGCTCGAATAAATTTTAAGAAATCCCAATTTTAATAGAATTCAATTATAATAAATTCCTTTCAACGGACTGGAAATAATACTTAAAAGAAAATTGTGTTATACATTTCGCGCCATATATAAGACCCTTTCTTTTCCTTTAATTCAAGAACTTATTTTTATTTATTATAATTAATGTATTATTCTTTTACTATCTTTGATAAGCTTATCAGCACAACTGTATACGCGGAAACTGTAAATTAGATGAAGTAAATTCTCGCACAAAAATGTACTTTTTTTTTGAGAATGGATATGTATTATATTATACGTATACACAATTAATAAAGAAAAAAAGTATAAATCGTTCCTAATAAGCCTGATTACATTGCTGACGGCGGATACAAAGCTACATCTGCTTTGCTCGAGGAGTATATTAACTTTGGTAACATAACGGTGGATCGTAACGGCATAAACGAATCGAGATAAATATAGATTTCCATATATCAAAATGCTCAGGATTTAAAAAGGGATTGATTAGCTATGTCCGCCCGTCAGTTTGTCCGTCCGTCTGTCCGCACAGTAAATAATGAGATATTTTATTGAAGTTTGGTATGTGGGTTCCATGACACTCAGCTTCCATCGCTATTTAAAATGAGCGAAATCGGATGATACATATAGCATTTTGGAAAACACAAAAAGCCTGATTATTTAGTAAATAATACATCTAGACTGTTGGAATTTGATGTGTGGGCTGGTACTGAGACTCTTGATAAAAATTTGAAAAAAAAATTGAAAATTGTGACAAAATTGATTAGCTATGTCCGCCCGTCAGTTTGTCCGTCCGTCTGTCCGCGCAGTAAATAATGAGATATTTTATTGAAGTTTGGTATGTGGGTTCCATGACACTCAGCTTCCATCGCTATTTAAAATGAGCGAAATCGGATGATACATATAGCATTTTGGAAAACACAAAAAGCCTGATTATTTAGTAAATAATACATCTAGACTGTTGGAATTTGATGTGTGGGCTGGTACTGAGACTCTTGATAAAAATTTGAAAAAAAAAAATTGAAAATTGTGACAAAATCAATTTTACAAAGCCCGTTAAACCTATCAACAAAATTCGCCCGAAATGTTGCCTTTACTATAAGCGATGCTTCAAAAATTAACGAAATCGGTTAAGGACCACACCAACTTTTATATAAAAGAGTTTTAAAAGGGTTGTGGACGAATAAAACAAGCTACATATATATTTGCATAAAAGAGTTCTATATCAATAGCATTTCTTTTCCCAAGTGGATTTATAACAAAAAAAAGGAAAAAATTCAAAAGTGCGTGAAGCTGCCCCTTTTATGACTATGTTTTGGGAGCCAAAACTCGAAGAAAAATTAACATATCGTAATAAAGCTGGGAATACATAATCTCTATATAGCCGGAAATATTTCTAGTAAAAATGGTTAAGGACCACGCCCCTGGGCTAGATTTAAAAAATATGAGGGGCTAAGGACATTATCTGTGCCATTATATGTGGCATTATGCTAGCAGAAATCGAGGCGTAGTAACTTCATTAAGGCAACATCAACCTAATATCATTTTCGTGCCGTGTGTTTGCCACTCGATTCTATGACTGTTTCATCTGCTTCGAAACCACTTCCGAACGAAATTGAATTTTTTATTTCAGATACATTTAACTGGGTTTCTAAGTCCACATGTAGACAAAAGAGCTATGCTATGCGTAAAACGACCGACTCGACCCGTTGCAAATCCCATCCACACGAATGGGATAACTCCTTGTTTTTCTGAACTTATGTCAACAGGCATATTTGTAATTTATTTGAAAGATACCGTTGTTTGTAAGGCTTATAGCTCATATAAAATAAAACTTACGTAAGGAGTTATTATACGCCATGGGGTAGAATATAAGAACTTTTTTATAACGCTTAGAACCAACAAAAATATGGCTTACTTACATACGGCCTTTTAAAAAAACTACTTTTATATAAGGCTTATATATTAGCCCACCCAAAATCAGGCTTACATAAGCTGTTATAGTAACGACGTTGAATAAGGATTGGTGTACCATAGTATAACCTTATTATAAGTTTTATTGCATATATAAAATTGGTTGGACTTATAATAATATAAAGTACGCTTGGTTATCATCCGATTTCGCTGGTGGGCAGAATAGAAATTTAGTACAATTTTGGATAATGGGCGTGGCACCGCCCACTTTTAAAAGAAGGTAATTAAAAAGTTTTGCAAAACTGTAATTTGGCAGTCGTTGAAGATATTATGATGAAATTTGGCAGGAACGTTACTCCTATTGCTATATGTATGCTAAATAGAAATTAGCAAAATCGGATGACGAATACGCCCACTTATAAAAAAAGTTTTTAAATAAATTTTTAACAAAAAATTGAATATCTTTACAATATATAAGTAATTTATGCCAACATTCAACTCCAGTAATGATATGGTGCAACAAAATACAAAAATAAAAGAAAATTTCAAAATGGACGTGGCTCCGCCCTTTTTCATTTAATTTGTCTAGAATACTTTTAATGCCATAAGTCGAACAAAAATTTACCAATCCCTGTGAATTTTGGTAGGGGCATAGATTCTATGACGATAACTGTTTTCTGTGAGAAGGGGCGAAATCGGTTGAAGCTATGCCCAGTTTTTATACACAGTCGACCGTCTGTCCTTCCGCTCGGCCGTTAACACGATAACTTGAGCAAAAATCGATATATCTTTACTAAACTTAGTTCCCTTACTTACTTGAACTCGTTTTATTTTGGTATAAAAAATGGCCGAAATCCGACTTTGACCACGCCCACTTTTTCGATATCGAAAATTACGAAAAATGAAAAAACGCCAAAATTTTATACCAAATATGAAAAAGGGATGAAACATGGTAATTGGATTGGTTTATTGATGCACAATATAACTTTATAAAAAACGTGGTAAAATGGGTGTGACACCTACCATATTAAGTAGAAGAAAATGAAAAAGTTCTGCAGGGCGAAATCAAAAGCCCTTGGAATCTTGGCAGGAATACTGTTCGTGGCATTACATATATAAATAAATTAGCGGTACCCGACAGATAATGTTCTGGGTGACCCTGGTCCACATTTTGGTCCATATCTCGAAAACTCCTTCACGCATACAACTAAGGGTCACTCCCTTTTAAAACCCTCATTAATACCTTTAATTTGATACCCATATCGTACAAACGCTTTCTAGAGTCGCCACTGGTCCACCTTTATGGCGATATCTCGAAAAGGCGTCCACCTATAGAACTAAAACCAACTCCCTTTTAAAATACTCATTAACACC
The DNA here is from genome assembly GCF_040869045.1 of Eurosta solidaginis. Lineage (NCBI taxonomy): Eukaryota > Metazoa > Arthropoda > Insecta > Diptera > Tephritidae > Eurosta > Eurosta solidaginis. Next base: position 115,600,730 of record NC_090319.1, on the reverse strand, counting down.
TTTCATTTGATTCCCATATCGTACAAACACATCCTAGAGTCACCACTGGCCCACCTTTATGGCGATATTTCGAAAAGGCGTCCACCTATAGAACTAAGACCCACTCCCTTTTAAAATACTCATTAACACCTTTCATTTGATTCCCATATCGTACAAACACATCCTAGGGTCACCACTGGTCCACCTTTATGGCGATATCTCGAAAAGGCGTCCACCTATAGAACTAAGGCCCACTCCCTTTTAAATAATCATTAACACTGTTCATTTGATACCCATATCATACAAACGCATTCTAGAGTCACCACTGGTCCACCTTTATGGCGATATCTCGAAAAGGCGTCCACCTATAGAGCTAAGGCCCACTCCCTTTTAAATAATCATTAGCATCTTTCATTTGATATCCATATCGTACAATCGCAATATAGAGTCACCCCTGGTCCACCTTTATGGCGATATCCCGAAAATGCGTCCACCTATAGAACTATGGCCCAATCCCTTTTAAAATACTCTTTAATACCTTCCATTTGATACCCATGTCATGCAAACACATTCCAGGATTACCCTAGGTTCGTTTTCCTACATGGTGTTTTCTCTTATTTTGTCTCCAAAGCTCTCAACTGAGTATGTAATGTTCGGTTAAGCCCGAACTTAGCTTTGCTTACTAGTTAAGGTTGCTTTTATTAAGACTACTTCGAATAGGTACTGGAATAGAGTTCCATTTAAATAGCATTAGCAAAGAAGAGCCGGGCAGAAGTTAAATAGTTATAAGTTGGCACTATTAAGTCGTTGATTCGAGCAGATCTGGTGAAAACTAACTTATGATATAAGTAGCTTGGCTCTTTATAACTAATAAATCGATAGAGAAAAATGCAATTTGTGGCTTTCTAGTAATTAGAAATTTCGCAGCCCAACAAATGCGATCTCCAACAGAAACATAATCAAACTTACTTAGTCCGAACACATAATAGGTTTTCAAATGAGGAAATGATGAGCGGCTTTATTCTATAAAAATATGTCTGCCTTGCACATTATTTAATATCTAACAGATGATAAAGTTTTTTCTTTACTTTTCATAATATTCAGCAGCAACCGCCACTGTTCCAGGTCGTCAACGCTACTGTGGTCTTCTAATCATAGCGTATTCTGGGTCTAAGACTTAAACGTGATATAAAAAAAAAATACATGGACTTCAATTATTAATAACTTTTACATATTGTGACGAATTTTAGCATCACTAAGCTGTTTGTAAATAAGGGCACAACAACAATAAAGCAAGCTGCCACTCTTGTGTACATTAAACAAATCAATCATTATTTACACACAGGCCCGACGAGAGGGGGGGGGGGGGGTGTGGGGATTCCCCCTGGCCCGGGGTTTCCCAGGGGGCCCGCGATTTAGAGGTACTAAGACATTTTTTTTTTTAATTCAGGAGAGTCTTTAGTTGTTCCATGTGCAATTTTAAGCCGAATTTCAAAAGCAACGAATATTGATAATGATTTTTTGCCTGGGCCTGAGGAGACAATAAAGACATCAGACAAAAATGTGTTTCTCAGGGGCCCGCTCTTTAGAGGTACTAAGACATTTTTTGTTTTTTTAATTCAGGAGAGTATTTAGTTGTTCCATGTGCAATTTTAAGCCGAATTTCAAAAGCAACGAATATTGATAATGATTTTTTGCCTGGGCCTGAGGAGACAATAAAAACATCAAACAAAAATTTTTTTCTCAGGGGCCCGCGATTTAGAGGTACTAAGACATTTTTTTTTTTTAATTCAGGAGAGTCTTTAGTTGTTTCATGTGCAAATGTATGTTTACATGAATCCAAAATCGTGAAGTTTTCGTTGTGACACTGATGAAGGTTCATCTTCAAAAAGTCTTCCAACAATACCACCAACTCTGTATCAAAGTCCAGATTATTTAAACGACTTCGATATCGGCACCGTGAATAATGAGTTTTTGCGATCTGAAGAAGTCAACGAAATAATTCGTCGAGGTCATCAAAGGTGTCCTGTTATTTTTCCACACGTTTGTCATGACGAGGCATTTCCTACCTCGTTGTTAAACATAATCTTGCCAAATGAAGAGAAAGTGCAGCGTGACTGCTGCAAAGATATTTTATATAGAATTTTGGACACTACTTTATTTTTGGGTGAAAGAGGCCTAGCTTTCAAAGGCGAAATGATATATCTTGGTGAACGAAACGATGGACACTTTTTGGGCATCTAAGATCTCATAAGCCAATATGATCCGAACTTAGAGATAATTTAGAGAAAGTTAGGATTTTACAAAAGCAGTACAAACGTTTACAAGTTCACTATCTTTCCCCAGACATTCAGAACGAGTTTATAGAAATTTGTGCAAAGCACGTGAGGAAAACTATATTAGATCAAGGCAAGAAAGCCAAGTATTTTAGTATTATCGTTGATGCTATGCCTGATGCTAGTCACGTTGACTGCGTTCATTTTGCGCTAACTCCATTTCAATTCGAAAGCAACAAATTCAAGAACGGTTTTTGGATTTCGTGAATTGTAGACAAAAAACTGGTCAGAAAAGCGCTGATCTAATTTGCCATACTTGATTGAAGATTGTCGTGCACAAGGGTACGATAACGGCGCCAATATGAAAGGAGCTTACAACGGAGCACTACGTCACATTCTCAACAAAAACTCGAATGCTGGTTACTCGCCCTGTGCAACCCACAGTCTCAATTTATGTGGTGTCAAGTTGTACGGTTGCAATTACTTTCTTCGGAATTGTACAAAATTGTTTTACTATTTTCAGCAGCACTCCACAACGATGGGACATCCTCAAAAAAAAAAAAAAAATGTACCGAGCTCTTTTCATAGTCTTTCATCCAAAAGACAAATTTGACTACGCAAGCATATGGCGATGTTACTGGCATTCTCAAGTACATCAACAAGTTCGAATATATCTTGCTGTCCTCAATTTGGTTCAAAATACTGACTACCATTAATGAAAGAAACGTGGTCCTCCAAGCTAGAGACGCCACCATAGATGTTGAGGTTCGACATCTAGATGCCTTATTAGCTGATTTGAAGTTGATTAGGAACTAATGGGAAACAATTTTAAACGAATGCAAAACAGTTGCTATTCAAATGAACATCTCGCCAAAGTTTCCGGACATTCGAAAGAGAAACCCCTAAAGACGTTCTGAAGATAATTTAAATGAGATGATTACGGATAACTCATAGTCTGATTTTAAAACCAATACATTCCTGGTGATCGTTGATTCGGTAATCACTGGCATTAATGAACGATTTGCAGCTATGAGAAATTTTAGTAAGACGTTTTCCGTTTTGTGGCAATTTGGAGACATGGATGAAACTACGGTTCGGGCGAGCGTAGGAAAATTTGTCGAAAAATACAAGTCGGACATTTCTCAAAGCTTAGAATGCGAAATAATTCATTTGAAACACATTTACGAAGCAAATTTTGATAAAGGTCTGTCAGCATTGGAATTGCTAAATACCATCTACATATGTTCAAAATCTGTATAAGATTTTCCCCAAAATTTCTGTTGCTTTACGTATAGTTTCCACTATACCTGTCACTGTAGCTAGTGCAGAACATTGCTTCAGCGTCCTTTCAAGAATCAAAAACTTTCATAGATCGTGTTCATCTCAACAGCGAGTTTCAGGACTTGCTACGCTTTGTGTTGAATCCGTTTTGCCAAGACAGTTAAATTTTGATATTATTATAAAAATTTTTCAGCGAAAAAAGCAATAAAGCCACTCTTTGATATCCGAACTTTCTATATTGAAAAATTTAAATTTATAATCATCATTCAATTTATCAGAAATGTATTAAAATGTTACCAAATAACAAGAAATGATTACACAGGTCAACAAAATAAGAGTTTTGGTTTGGTGCAGCTCTACTTGTAACCAAATTTGGTAGTACTCGGTACCCTGATAAAAACTGTATACTTACTTTTTTAATGCTACGTACAGTTTTCAAGATAGGGTCAAGAACCCCTTTTTAAGAGGTTATGGCATGTATGGCCCCATAACTTTGTTTCTATCAGCACAGTTTTGATGTCGTTGAAAAGAGTACATTTCGCCGCTTCTCTCAGTGTACAAGTTGTTAATATGTCTTCACAAACGTCAGAGAAGTTGCCAAAATATTGTGAAAAATTAAATTTTTTGTTAAATTTTTTCATTTTTAATCACGGTTTTCTCGAATAACTTGTCAACCAGTGCATACGTAAATTATTTTAAAACAATCTCCTATTAATTCTCTTCCCAAAGACATTTAACTTTTTTATATCCGCATAGATCTTCCTGGGATTTTCCACTTTAGTACATTTCTACTGTGAAAAAAAATTTTCATTTAATAACAATTTTTTACTTCACCCTTATTATTTAAATTTTTGTTTGTTCTCTCCATTGCATAGGCACCCCGAATCTCATATGGCTTCTTTTACCATTGACCCACTGTGTTCACAGCACATTTTGCAAACTATTCGAGGTATCTACGGCTTGTTTTTGTCTGCAACTTGCAATTTAAAGTACAAAAAATAAGCAATTTTTATAAAATCTGTTATACTTTTCCTGAATTTTTGGACTGTGTGTTCCCCACAAATGTAGCATAACACATTTGGGTCATTGAAACAAATATCTCGTGATGAAGACATGATATTGAATTTTTTTATTTATTTATGGGAAGGCACTAACACTTGAAACCGCGCTCCCGAAAGTACTAATTACAGAACATTTAAAAAATAAAGGGGAAGGAAAAAATTTTTATAAAATAAATTTTTTTTCGCAGTAGAAATGTACTAAAGTAGAAAATCGCAGGAAGGTCTACGCCGATATAAAACAGTGGTTGACAAATTATTCGAGAAAACCGTGATTAAAAATGAAAAAATTTTACAAAAAATTGAATTTTTCACATTATTTTGGCAATTTCTCTGACGTTTGTGAAGACATATTAACAACTTGTACACTGAGAGAAGCGGCGAAATGTACTCTTTTCAACGACATCAAAATTGTGCTGATAGAAACAAAGTTATGGGGTCATACATGCCATAACCTCTTAAAAAGGGGTTCTTGACCCTATCTTGAAAACTGTACGTAGCATTAAAAAAGTAAGTATACAGTTTTTATCAGGGTACCGAGTACTACCAAATTTGGTTACAAGTAGAGCTGCACCAAAACCACTGTTGATCAGTGTTATTTGAAACAATATATGGCTATTAAAAGAGAATTTTATTTCTACGTTACAATAAAATAGTATAAATAGTAAATATTCTGTGTTAATTTTATTGTCAGCTCTTAGTCCAAAAATCATTTAGTTGATGTGGCAAAAATTTTTTTTGATGTAATCCATCAATAATGATTCCTGAATGAGACGCCATTAATTCAAGTTAATCATACATATGTATTAGTGGCTTTTTTATAGGGGGCCCGTAAATTGCTTAGTCCCGGGCCCGGATTTTCTCTCTACTGCCCTGTTTACACACATACATACAAGGCAACGAATAGATACTCACAAACACATGCACACCCGGATATGGCTATAAGATAAACATAAACTACAAATATACATGTATATAGAAATTACGAAGTAGGAGATACAACTATTCTAGGAGGCGAAACGTCTAGACCTTATGCATAAGTCGGGCTCATATTCTCATTAAAAATGTTTAGGGCGATTTCAAAGCTAAAGCAAGGGAACCTTTTATTAGCGCTCTTATACAAACAGATGGGTCGTCTTACAACATATTTCAGATAGACACTACTTTTTTGTTTGGTTACAGAGTGTAATTTTTTCCATACGACCAGCGTTGATACAAATTATACATATCTACTAGGGCTGGCACTATCCGCCTATTCGAATATCCGGATATCCGTTGACACGGATAAAATCCGGACGGCATGGATATCCGGTTAATATTCGTTTGTGAAGCTATCCGGATATCCGGATTTATGAAGATCCGGATAATAACCGCATTTTTGGATATCCAGTGAAAGCAACAAATTGATGTACCATACACTCAGATATAAGTGCCGTTCTAAAATCCAACACCACTGGACTCAATTCAAGCTTTTCATGTTCTTACTTTTTTGTTCTTGAAATACGAACGACCTTTTCTTAAAACAACAACCTTGTTCTTGACCTGACACCATTTTCTTGAAAAGAAAACGGTTGGTCTTAAAATATGAACAAATGTTCCATTAATGAGAACGATGTTTTAAATGAAGTTCAAGAAAAAAGAAACGGTACAATTCATGTGGACAACAATGTTAAATACAACATTTGGCATAGGCTATCAAGCAGTTGTAGTGGCCCAGCGGCTATGATCTTGTGGTTGCGATCGTGTGGCGCGAGTTCGATCGCCGTCAAAATCTGAAGTTTTTTAAAACAATTTTTTTATTTTCTACTAGCTTTACCAGGCGCAAGTTGTAACGCCCGAGATCGAATGGATGTTGCGTTATTTTTTCTGTTTGGTTTGCTGATAATTTAATTTATTGTTCTATAAATTGAATTGAATTGTGTACGCATATTTGGTGAAATTTTCTGTTAAAACATTTATTATTGTATCTTATTGTATCTTATTTTATATTATTGTATTGCTTTTACCGCTGATGATTGTTGATTTGATTACATTCCGAAGAAGCATGACTGGTGAGCCAATTTTCAAAGTTGATATATGCGCAGGCATTCCTTTTGGTACTAAGGAGTATATAAATTCATTTGGATAATTCACAATTTTATCTTCATCTGTAACTGTGTCGATCGATTTATATTTCGTCACTTCACCAGGAAATTGATTTTGAAAGCGATCATTGATTTTGTTAACATGATCATTTTTGGGAGCTAAGATAGTTCTTTCGCATAGCCAAAAAACAAAAGATTTAAATTTAAAATTCTTATTTCTGAAATATGAAAAACTTTCGTCTTGATCGAAAGAACCTCGAGCCAAAATTTGGTAATGATCGAAGTATAGCAAACACGTTTTCATAGGGAACACACACACAGAATTTGATTTTTATAGAAGAAGTAGATAGACTGAAGCTAAACAATTTTTTTAACAGCGGCAGATTACTAAACGTCCAAAAAGCATAACAGCTAAACTCAACAATGCAGTCAAACTTTAGGTGTTAAAATAACTTAAGTTTGTACGGCAGCCATAATTTTTCCCCATTCCACATTTTACTGAAGGTTTTAGGATTTAACGTCACATAGCTCCTTACCAATTTTAATTATCCTACCATTACGACATCCAGATATATGCAGTATAGTATATTCCATTTGTATGGGAGGTGCCACGTCCCCTTTTTCCCAATTCCATATTTTCTTGGAGGTGTTAAGGATTGACCTCAAATAACTCCTTACTGAATTTCAATGTTCTGGCATGTATACCTTCAAAGTTATGCAGTACCAAAGATTCCATTTGAATGGGAGGTTCCACGCCCCTTTTTTCCCAATTCCGCCTTTTCTTGGTGGTGTTAGGGATTGACCTCGTATAACTCCTTACTGAATTTCAATGTTCTGGCATGTATACCTTCAAAGTTATGTATTACTAAAGATTCAATTTGTATGGGAGGTGCCACGCCCCTTTGTCCAAATTCCGCATTTTCTTGGTGGTGTTAGGGATTGACCTCATATAACTCCTCATTGAATTTCAATGTTCTGGCATGTATACCTCCAAAGTTACGCAGTACCAAAGATTCCATTTGTATGGGAGGTGCCACGCCCCTTTTATATATCGAAATTATTTTTAGCCTAAAACCTTCCCTTTGATCGAAGGATTCCATAACCAAAATTTGGTGATGATTGATGTGTGGGAAATACGTTTCCATAGCGAACACACACACACACAGAATTTGATTTATATATATATATGGCTAAACCGATTTGGGATTTCAAAATCAACTAACCATCATCTCTCCTTCCTGTATCTTTCCTAAAAATGTCATGGCAATCTGTCGAGCCGTTCTCGAGTTATGGAGTGACAATCAAAATGTACACTTCTTTTTATATATATAGATTTATTTTAACTCATATTTTTCCTTCAGTTCCATCCAAATATGCATAGGTATTTCTCAAGCTTGTTACGAAATGTTTTAAGTATATATATTCAGATTGCATCAATAAAAAGAAGAATTTTTCAATAAGAGAAATACATGAAAACATGCATATTATGCGTTTTTCATTTTTGATTTTTAATAATAGTTTTTTTGTTATTAATATTTTCATTAAATGTCAAAAATTATTATTAATAAAAAAATAAATAAATGGGTTCTAATTGAAACAATTACCTTCCCACTCCACCTAAAGATCAAGCACAAACCGTTCTTAATTCGAGACCGAAAAATGTTAAATCGACCACAAATCGTTCTCAAAGCGTGAGAGCGAAAAATCTTAAATCAAGCCCAAGTAGTTCTTGAAAAGAGCACAGAAGGTTCACACATCAATACCAACCTGGTCATAAAATATGAACTGTGTTCTTGGAAAAACTCTTCTTAAAACAAGCCCATCGGTCACGAGTTAAGAAAAAACGTACTTAACAGAATTTTGTCAACGAATGTTCTTAATTTTGAACTTGTTTCTTTCGTTTTAGAACGATTTTTTTTCTGAGTGTACAAACATATTTTGTGAATTTTTCGATGTTTGCTTCATTCAATTCTGATATGCAGATATTCAACTTATATATCCCAGTATCCGGACATACGGATTTTCCGTTTACGTATCTGGATAGCGGAACAGTGGATATCCGGATTTCCCATTTATGAATCCGGATATCCGGGTAGCCGGATTTTTTGCTTAGCTATCCGGTTATTCGAATATCCAGTTTATCCGGATAGTTGAAAAATCCGGATGCAGTTCACATCCCTAATATCTACACATATTTGTACTAGAGTGATTCAAATAAATTTTTTTCAAAATTTATATAGGACACATAAAAATCGGTCAAATCATCGAGAGAAAACATACAACTGAACATATTAGCGAAATCCGGATGGTGGTCTTACATTTTCAGAAAATACTTCAACAAGAACATCGTCGTTAAAAATATCAAATATTTTCCACAAATGTAGAGGTCCACGCGAAACGAAACGTTTGTATATGCTTTTCACAAGTATTGATATAAATTTTAGAAATTTCACTTATGGAATTGCCGAATGTTGTTAAACCGACAAGTGCAAAATTTAGTTAAAAGCGAAATTTAGTTAATTAATATGTTCTGAACAGAGACACTTTTTGATCTAAAATTTAGGGAGAACCTTTAGCATATCTTCCGCCGCTAATATACAATCACAAAAATATCATCCGTCATCATTTCTTTGACTTAAAGACTTCTTTATATGTAAGGACCAGGTGGGGTAAATTCTGTTCCACACGTTTGAATATATTTCAACCCATCTCCTAAAATTATAGACAACTTTATTTAATTCTATTTTAATAAACGTCAGACTAGTTAATGGTCAGTAAAGACCTCACATATACTGAATGTGTCCATAGAGTTACCAAAATTTGTCTGACGATTAAACGAAAAACTCCAATTAAGTACCATGAATTTCGTTGTACAGTAACTCCATCCCATTTGCAAACACCAAAAGTTTTCTAAAACCTACCTTAATAGCTGCCTCAAGATCTAGCAACTCCGACGCCCCTTGTATCTGGAGCCTCACCTGGCGAGTGCTGTATGCGAACACGGAACGTGCTCAACAGTTTCTTCCTTCAGCTTGAGCTTCCTACATCTGCTGTTACTGACGAGGCCTAACTTATTAGCATGTGAAACCAAAAAACAGTGTCCAGTTAGTATGTCCATCATGAACTCTTTAGAGATATGAGCAACTATGGGTCCTAACGTGCACATGATCTTAAAAATTGTGCAAACCAGCGCTTCTGTGCACGCTCTTCCTGATTGATGGATCTAATGCAGCTCATGTCTCCTCTTGATTTCTCCCATATGGCTTGGGGCATCTACTGTCGATTCAAAGAGTGCTGCACCAGCCTTTGCAAAACTCATCTTTTAGCTATCTTCTATCGTTTTATGACCGGGAACCCAGTATAGATATATGGTTCGGCTTGAGCTAAGTCTCTCCAATGCTTCTTTGCATTCCAGGACGCGTCTTGATAAAGTACTATGGGAGATTATTGCCTTGTTCATCGTCTCACTCTCAATATACACATATATTGACGGGACTGCAGCTTAGGCGGAGATTTCCTCCTTTTTTCTTCAAAGCCACATTTTCTGTCTGCAAGACACTGCATTGATATTTCAGCCTAAATGTTCTACTTATTTCTGTATGGACACAGTAAACAGCAAACCCAACCTCTTCCGTTAATTTAGAACCATAGGTATGATATGGTATGGTATGTTCTGCCATTTCCGCACTCTTGCCTCAGCCTCTGTTGTGACCCAAGATGTCTTCCGAAACTTTTTTAATAAACATGTTTTATATAGATTTTGAATGCTGTATAACATATGAAATGAAAACAAAGTAATACACTGATGTGAAAACATAAATTATTTTTGACAATAATAAAATTTACTACTGTATCTTAATGACAGTAAACTTTTCGATGCTCGCTTACTTTCAAAAACAACGCTTGTTGGTACTTTTCCCGTTTAGCTTAAATAATGTTGTACCCTTTCTGCGACGTCATTGCCTATTTATAAATTGGTGATAAGTCTCTTTTATCCTTAAAAACTCTTGATGTTTTCACATTTCATTACCTTTTGATTTAGGAAAAAAAATATTTTTGAACCCAAGTATGAGGAAAAATCGATAGCTATTTGCACTTCAGTCTATGATTTTTCACATTGATTTTTGTCTCACGTCTCTACTTTCGCTTTCAAAGTCCCACCATAAATAAAGAGGATAAATATAATAAGAGACGCCACTCGTTACTTGTAGCCATTTGTGCCATGGTGGCTCTATTATATTTATCCTCTTTGCCATAAATATGTTTGTTTGTTTAATGGTGTGTTCAACTTATACTTAATATTTAAGAATTCATGAGCTTAACACCGGCTTATAAGAAGTAAATATTCAATTATTATATATTATATTATATTTGTTTAAGAGAAACTGAAAAGAAAGAAACATTTACTGGCATATTGCGATGGTACCATTTCGAAAATCACCACGTAATCATTATCAGGCAATTTCGTAATGTTATCAAAGGTTTCACCTAGATTCGAACCGCAAATTACACGGTGAAACTGCAGTAGCCTTAACCAATAGGCTATCCTGATTGTATTTGTTTTCATGCTTATTTCAGTTTATCTTATTAAGTTATAAGCCGGTGTTAAGCTCATGAATTCTTAAATATTAGGTACCATAAATGTTTACCAAACCTTTTTAATGACCACGGTTGCTACAGCTGTATTTGCTTTATCGAGGATAGACTGCATCCTGAAATAAATATTCTCTCTTTTCCATACGATATTTTAAGCAAAAAATGTATCATACTTTTTTTTAATCTTAAAGTTATTGTATTAAAATATATCCAAAATATGTTGAGTTCAATAAGAACTTTATTTCATCACAGTAATGAAAATTGGATTAAAATAATATGTAAACTGAAGTCATTTACAGATAAGCGCTGTAGCTTAAATGGGAGACAGTCACGAAGAGCACCAGTTTCACACTACAGGCTTAATGACTACATCCTAACTGGTGCTAATGGGATACAGAGCGGTACAGGGGGGCTACCACACTTCTACCAACAGCGCTTAAGTCTGAGCAATATGAATTTAAATTCCCTACATTTCCGAACTAGCGGAAAACTATCTCATTAAGATACGGTACATTGTGATGTCGTACAAAATAGCAGTTGTCCCCATTTGCAAACCTTTTGAAAGCGTTCTTAACTGGTTCAGTCGTAGGTGATTCAGAAATAGTCTCTTAATGGAAGGTTCGGCGCTAGTTTGGAACTAATGTGGTTCGTAGGTGCCTACTTTGAGCTATTCTTTTCTTTATATTTAAGAAATTATGGTGACATTGTTTTGTTGTTGTATATTAGATTCTGAAGGTGCGTTTAATATTCTTCTTAAATTTTGGTTCAAAAAGTTATTCGCTTCAATATTTAGCAACTAACTAAATTTCGATAATAAACAGTTACTTAATTTAATTTTGAACTGGTCGGTTAAGCAACGTTTAGCAATTCCATGTCAAATTTCAGAAATATTGAGGAAAATAGGTGGTATTTTTATCCTCAGTTGAGCAGAGCTCACAGAGTATATTTACTTTGATTGGATAACGGTTGGTTGTACAGGTATAAAGGAATCGAGATAGATATAGACTTCCATATATCAAAATCATCAGTATCGAAAAAAAATTTGATTGAGCCATGTCCGTCCGTCCGTCTGTCCGTTAACACGATAACTTGAGTAAATTTTGAGGTATCTCGATGAAATTTGGTATGTAGATTCCTGGTCACTCATCTCAGATCGCTATTTAAAATGAACGATATCGGACTGTAACAACGCCCATTTTTTCGATATCGAAAATTTCGAAAAACCGAAAAAATGCGATAATTCATTGCCAAAGGCGGATAAAGCGATGAAACTTAGTAGATTGGTTGACGTTATGACGCAGAATAGAAAATTAGTAAGATTTTGGACAGTGGGCGTGGCAGCGCCCACTTTTACAAGAAGGTAATTTAAAAGTTTTGCAAGCTGTAATTTGGCAGTCGTTGAATATATCATGATGAAATTTGGCAGGAACGTTACTACTATTACTATATATGTGCTAAATAAAAATTAGCAAAATTGGATGAAGAACACGCCCACTTTTTCAAAAAAAATTTTTTAAAATTCAAATTTTAACAAAAAATTTAATATCTTTACTGTATATAAGTAAATTAAGTCAAAATTCAACTCCAGTAATGATATGATGCAACAAAATACAAAAATCATAGAAAATTTCAAAATGAGCGTGGCTCCGCCCATTTTCATTTAGTTTGTCTAGAATACCTTTAATGCCATAAGTCGAACAAATTTGGTAGGGGCATAGATTCTATGACGGTAACTGTTTTCTGTGAAAATGGGCGAAATCGGTGGAAGCTACGCCCAGTTTTTATACACAGTCCACGGTCTGGCCTTCCGCTTGGCCGTTAACACGATAACTTGAGCAAAAACCCATATATATTTACTAAACTTAGTCCACGTACTTATCTGAACTCACTTAAAAAAAAAAAAATAAATGTAAGGCGCGATAACCTCCGAAGAGATCTAAGGCCGAGCTTCTCTTCCAATTTGCGTCGTGCTCCTCTTAATTTTCCCTACAAATTGGCCGGACGGGACCTACATGTTTTATGCCGACTCCGAACGGCATCTGCAAAGCAGATGAGTTTTCACTGAGAGCTTTTCATGGCAGAAATACACCCGGAGTGCTTGCCAAACACTGCCGAGGGGCGACCCCGCTTAGAAAAATTTTCTTCTAATTGAAAAATCTTATTTCTAAAATTTTGATGTTGCTTTGCCCGGGAGTTGAACCCAGGGCATACGGTGTAATAGGCGGAGCACGCTACCATCACACCACGGTGGCCGCCACTCACATTATCTTGGTATAAAAAATGGCCGAAATCCGACAATAACCACGCCCACTTTATCGATATCGAAAATTACGAAAAATGAAAAAAAATGCCATAATTCTATACCAAATACGAAAAAAGGGATGAAACATGGTAATTGGATTGGTTTATTGACGCAAAATATAACTTTGGAAAAAACTTTGTAAAATGGGTGTGACACCTACCATATTAAGTAGAAGACAATGAAAAAGTTCTACAAGGCGAAATCAACAGCCCTTGGAATCTTGGCAGGAATACTGTTAGTGGTATTGCATATATAAATAAATTAGTAGTACCCGACAGATGATTTTCTGGATCACATGGTCCACATTTTGGTCGATATCGCGAAAACGCCTTCACATATATATCTAAAGGCCACTCGCTTTTAAAACCCTCATTAATACCTTTAATTTGATATCCATATCGTACAAACACATTCTGGAGTCACCCCTGGCCCACCCTAATGGCGATATCTCGAAAAGGCGTCCACCTATAGACCTAACGCCCTCTCCCTCTTAAAATGCTAAGTAACACCTTTCGTTTGATACCCATATCGTACAAACATTCTAGAGTCACCCCTGGCCCACCCTAATGGCGATATCTCAAAAAGGCGTGCACCTATAGACCTAATGCCCACTCCCTCTTAAAATGCTCAGTAACACTTTTCGTTTGATACCCATATCGTACAAACATTCTAGAGTCACCCCTGGCCCACCCTAATGTCGATGTCTCGAAAAGGCGTCCACCTATAGACCTAATGCCCACTCCCTCCTAATATGCTCAGTAACACCTTTCGTTTGATACCCATATCGTACAAACATTCTAGATTCACCCCTGGCCCACCCTAATGGCGGTATCTCGAAAAGGCGTCCACCTATAGACCTAATGCCCACTCCCTCTTAAAATGCTCAGTAACACCTTTCGTTTAATACCCATATCGTACAAACATTCTAGAGTCACCCCTGGCCCACCCTAATGGCGATATCTCGAAAAGGCGTCCACCTATAGAACTAAGGATTACTCCCTTTTAAAATACTCATTACCACCTTTCATTTGATACCCATATCGTACAAACACATTCTAGAGTCACCCTGACCCACCCTAATGGCGATATCCCGAAAAGGCGTCCACCTATAGACCTAATGCCCACTCCCTCTTAAAATGCTCAGTAACACCTTTCGTTTGATACCCTTAGTCCACCTTTATGGCGATATCTCGAAAAGGCGTCCACCTATAGAACTAAGGATTACTCCCTTTTAAAATACTCATTACCACCTTTCATTTGATACCCATATCGTACAAACACATTCTAGAGCCACCCCTGCCCAACCTAATGGCGATATCTCGAGAAGGCATCCACCTATAGACCTAATACCCACTCCCTCTTAAAATGCTCAGTAACACCTTGCGTTTGATACCCATAGCGTACAAACATTCTAGAGTCACCCCTGGCCCACCCTAATGGCGATATCTCGAAAAGGCGTCCACCTATAGACCTAATGCCCACTCCCTCTTAAAATGCTCAGTAACACCTTTCGTTTGATACACATATCGTACAAACACATTCTAGAGTCACCACTGGCCCACCCTAATGGCGATATCACGAAAAGGCGTCCACCTATAGAGCTAATGCCCACTCCCTCCTAAATTCCTCAGTAACACCTTTCGTTTGATACCCATATCGTACAAACATTCTAGATTCACCCCTGGCCCACCCTAATGGCGATATCTCGAAAAGGCGTCCACCTATAGACCTAATGCCCACTCCCTTTTAAAATGCTCAGTAACACCTTTCATTTGAATCCCATATCGTACAAACAAATTCTAGAGTCAGCCCTGGTCCACCTTTATGGCGATATCCCTAAATGGCGTCCATCCATAGAACTATGGCCTACTCTCTCTTAAAATACTCTTTAATACCTTCCATTTGATACATATGTCATACAACCACATTCCAGGGTTACCCTAGGTTCATTTTCCTACATGGTGATTTTCCTTATTTTGTCTCCATAGCTCTCAACTGAGTATGTAATGTTCGGTTACACCCGAAAATAGCCTTCCTTACTTGTTATATTTATATTTATATTATACGATGTTGTTTTCTTGCTGAATGGTTTGATGAAAATCGAAAACCGCATTGAGTACCATCTAAATAATCCCCCAATTAGCTAAAATTTTCAGTATTATGTTTCCTTAATGATTTATCAGCTTTCGCTGTGTCCCATATGTTTTTCGAAAAAGTTAATTTTGAATCACTCTAATGTGGATGTATTTATAAACATCATTTGTAAATTTTTGATTTACTAAAATTTTGCCATTATTCAGTCGTAGTATACACAAATCGCGACTGTAGAAGAGAGAGCGGCGAAATCCAAATAGATTCGCTTGCTTATTTTGTGATTAGGGTTGCCTTGTCCCCATCAATGTTAGGGCGAATGCGGTAACTGCGGTGGTGGTTGTGATATTTTAAAGTGTTCCGCACATATGTCAGTTTTTCAATTTGTCAGTTGGCGTTGATACCTACTATATTTTCGAATAGTCTTGTATGTTATTGGGCCTTTTCTTTAATTTCAGTTATTAGTGCGAGAGCAATGGAAAATTAATATTTGCAACGAGAAAATTATTTTATTTCGAAAAGTGTGGTTTTGCTAGCGTGAGCGAAATGCAAAAATTTGTATCAAACTTTTTTAAACTGATAGCTATGCACCTATTGTATTTTATTTTGGAAACCCCATGGTGGAAGCGCAATGCATATGCGTAATGTGATAAGTGTTGGAAATTGGTGAATTTCTTCTATGTAAAAAAAAAGGAAAAAAAAACAAAAACACGTTTATTTATTTAGTTACAAACCTACAAATCTTTGTATGCGTGAATTTAATCATGAACTTCTTGCCGGGGCCTATACACTTTTTTCGGGAGTCACATATTTATGTACGAGAATTTGTCAAATCAATTAAATTCAGTTCAGTGCAAATATAATATAAAAAGTGTGAAATTGAAGAGATGGTTTTTCATCCCGCAAAAAATTTGATGAAAAGCTCGAAAAATCTACGTCAACAATATGGAAACTCAGATCGCAATGGTGGCAGCATCAAGCGTGAAAAATCATCAAAGTATGAACACTGTTTGTATAGTGCATGAATGTATATACATACATATGTATGGATTTATGTATGTAGGGCAACGGAAAAGCTATTTATGATATGTTGCCTTTATAAGAGAAGTAACAAAAGACAAAATACACACTATCATCTCAGGAGAGTGTTCGAATAACTCACAGCCAGGCTTTAGCTTACTACTCTCCTCCCAAGAAAATTCCACAGATGTTTAGAAACTCAAGGAAAATATTAATATTTTAACATTTGAACTAAGTATCTGTTCAAGAAAATTAGAACGAAAAATTTTCTTGAACATTTCTTGAGCGTTTTTATATGAAATTTTCTATTCATTAGTAGCCAGTAAGTAGCCAGAGTCCGGATTACGTTTTACAAGCAGTGACTGAAAACCATTTTCACTCAAACTATAACTATGCAACTGCCAATTTATTTCTAAAAATTAAAATAAGTTATGGATATAACGAGTACTATTTGCTGCTATTTCACATGTGTCATTTACCAATCCACCATTTCAGATATAAAAAATGAGTTTTGATCATGGATCATAAAACGTAATACTCCAACGGGCCCAGCTTTAATCTGTATGTCGTGTATTTTGTTAAATTAATATCATTACTTTTAACTTGTTTAAACGAGCTCTGATAAAGTGATAACATTGAAGATAAAATGCTTCTAATAGGCCTCTTAATAAAATATCACATGTATGTAAATAACAGCAATTTTTATATTCAACCATAAATTTATCTGAAAATGAGCCTCAAAAGACATTTACTCTAACACTTGAACTTAATTTAGAGCTACATAATTTGTAATATTAAAATAATATTACTTATTTTGCTATGGAATTTATTGAAACGTAAAACTAAATGTTGACCTCCTAACCTAGTTATGCCAGAAGTACACCTAACCAACAGCAAGGAAAATTCGCACTGCAAAGCTCGGAAACTACTCAAGCGATTTTGATCAAATTCGGTAGGCGCCAGCAATTTGGGCCAACTAACATTACTGAATAATTTATTACTTTTAATTTTTTTTGTTCTATCACCATTGTGATAGCCAAATGATGAGTTTGGGGCTTAGTAGCACTCGAAATATACAACCATCTGTACAACCAACTTTGCCAGTTGACTAACAATTTTTCTTCTTCCATTAAACAATTGCTTTAATTACAAAAATTTACATCATAACAATAGTGACTAATAATCTAATAATCTAATATAAACGGAAACTTTTCTTATATGCAGTTCTAAAGATCATATAATTTTATATAAACAATTCAAATTTTAATATGGAAACGATTACCGCTGTTTTTTTGAAATTTTTTTCCGATGAAAATACGACTCCCCTTGCGAATAAGTATGCATATTTAAAGCTGATTTCATTGCAGAATAAATAGTGCAACAGTGCATTTTCATCTTTATGAAATTTTCTAAAATGGACGCAAACCCAAAGAAGTAAGAACAGGACTGTCTTAGGCTGCGCCTTTCTAAATGAAGCTGAACAATAATTTGATAAAAATTTAAAAAAATCATATAACCTGAACTATCACTTGTATGGGATATATATTGTATATTTGACCTATCTTGACAAGGTTTTCAGACAAAAATGTATAGTATATATTAACTTGGGTCGATTTGTATGGACGAAAGTCAACCAATATCGCGCCATCGATTTTTCGGTAGGATTTGGGCTCAAGAAAAAAATCTCCACTATGCGTACCCAAAAAAATAATTTTCGAACCTGCGAAAAAAGTAATGGCGAAAGGGTAAATTTTTTCGACCAAAACACTCCCCAAAACCCAAAAAATACTTTTTTTTTTCAAAAAACTGTTGTAAAAACGTTGGCGATAACAGTTTTTTGACAAAAAAATATTTTTTGGGTTTTGGGGAGTGTTTTGGTCGAAAAATTGACCGTTTCGTCATTTTTTTTTCACAGGCTCGAAAATTATTTTTTTGGGTATGCGCAGTGGAACTTTTTTCCTGAGCCCAAATCCTATCGAAAAATCGATGGCGCGATATCGGTTAATAAATCGACCCAGTCTAGTGTATATACATATTTATTTATCTGGTCAAATTCCAAGCGTTTACCAGTTAAAATTAGGGAGAAATAGCGAAGACCCTCTTAACTGAACAGTCAGTTCCTTGGGATGTATCATATCGGGACGTAACCACACAAAGGGCTTAATCAACATAAACAAAATCGTGAGTAGACGCTTTTCTTGTATTAATATTGCGATTAATTTAAATAGTAACGTAAAAGTTGGTTTGTATATAAGACTATATAATTGTATTTCTTTAATAATGAGCGACAAATGCGCCGCTTACGCCCTTTTTGGTTTTCAAGAAAAAAAAAAGACTTCATTACTTGAAAGTGTCGGTTAAGCCAAAATAAAAAAATACATATTTGAAAATATTACAGTGTTTGTTGATGCATATTTTTATTCAGATGTCATGACGAAATTCATATCTATTCAGATTTAAAAATGCAGGCTGATTGACAAATATTTAAAATTTATAACTAAACTAAGTAATTTAAAACAAAAAAAAAAAGTAAGGAAGGATAATTTCGGGTGTAACCGAACATTACATACTCAGCTGAGAGCTTTGGAGACAAAATAAGGGAAAGCACCATGTAGGAAAATGAACCTAGGGTAACCCTGGAATGTATTTGTATGACATGGGTATCAAATGGAAGGTACTAAAGAGTATTTTAAAAGAAGTGGGCCATAGTTCTAAAGGTGGACCAGGGGTGACTCTAGAATGTGTTTGTACGATATGGGTATCAAATGATAGGTGATAATGAGAATTTTAAAAGGGAGTGGGCCTTAGTTCTATAGGTGGACGTCTTTTCGAGAATCGCCATAAAGGTGGACCAGGGGTGAATCTAGAATGTGTTTGCACGATATGGGTATCAAATGAAAGGTGTTAGTGAGCATTTTAAAAGGGAGTGGGCCTTAGGTCTATAGGTGGACGCCTTTTCGAGATATCGCCATAAGGGTGGGCCAGGGGTGACTCTAGAATGTGTTCGTACGATATGGGTATCAAATGAAAGGTGTTAATGAGTATTTTAAAAGAGAGTGGGCCTTAGTTCTATGGGTGGACGCCTTTTCGAGATATCGCCATAATGTTGGACCAGGGGTGACTCTAGAATGTGTTTGTACGATACGGGTATCAGATGAAAGGTGTTAATGAGTATTTTAAAAGGGAGTGATTCTTAGTTCCACAGGTGTACGCCGTTTCGAGACATCGCCATAAAGGTGGACCAGGGGTGACTCTAGAATGTGTTTATACGATATGCGTATGAAATGAATGATGTTAAATAGTATTTTAAAAGGGAGTAGGTCTTAGTTCTATATGTGGACGCTTTTTCCAGATATCGCCATATAGGTGGACCAGGGGTGACTCTAGAATGCGTGTGTACGATATAGGTATCAAAGGTGTTAAAAGGGAGAATGCCTTAGTTCTATAGGTGGACGTCTTTTCGAGATAACGCCATAAAGGTGGGCCAGGGTGAATTCTATAATATGTTTGTACGATATGGGTATCAAATAAAAGGTATTAATGAGGGTTTTAAAAGGGAGTGGCCCTTAGTTGTATATGTGAAGGCGTTTTCGAGATATCGAACAAAGTGTGGACCAGGGTGACCCAGAACATGATCTGTCGGGTACCGCTTATTTATTTATATATGTAATACCAGGAACAGTATTCCTGCCAAGATTCCAAGGCTTTTGATTTTGCCCTGCAGAACTTTTTCATTTTCTTCTACTTAATATGGTAGGTGTCACACCGATTTTACAAAGTTTTTCTAAAGATATTTTTTGCGTCAATAAGCCAACCAAATTACCATGTTTCATCCTTTTTCGTATTTGGTATAGAATTATGGCATTTTTTTCATTTTTGTGAATTTTCGATTTGTGGGCGGTTATAGTCGGATTTCAGCCATTTTTTGTACCAAGATAAAGTGAGTTCAGATAAGTTCGTGGACTAAGTTTGGTAAAGATATATTGGTTTTTTGCTCAAGTTATCGTGTTAGCGGCCGAGCGAAAGGACAGACGGTCGACTCTGTATAAAAACTGGGCGTGGCTTCAACCCATTTCGCCCATTTTCACAGAAAACAGTTACCGTCATAGAATCTGTGCCCCTACTAAATTTCAGAAGGATTGGTAAATGTTTGTTCGACTAATGGCATTAAAAGTATTATAGACAAAATGAAAAAGGGCGGAGCCACGCCCATTTTGAAATTTTCTTTTATTTTTGTATTTTGTTGCACCATATCATTACTGGAGTTGAATGTTGACATAATTTATATACAGTAAAGATATTAAATTTTTTTGTTAAAATTTGACTTAAAAAAAATATTTTTTTAAAGTGGGCGTGTTCTTCATCCGCTTTTTCTACTTTTCATTTAGCACATATATAGTAATAGTAGTAACGTTTCTGCCAAATTTCATCATGATATCATCAATGACTGCCAAATTACAGCTTGCAAAACTTTAAATTACCTTCTTTTAAAATTGGGCGGTGCCACGCCCATTGTCCAAAATTTTACTAATTTCCTATTCTGCGTCATAAGTTCAACTCACCTACCAAGTTTCACCGCTTTATCCGTCTTTGGAAATGAATTATCGCATTTTTTCGGGTTTTCGAAATTTTCGATATCGAAAAAGTGGGCGTGGTTATAGTCCGATATCGTTCATTTTAAATAGCGATCTGAGATGGGCGTCCAGGAACCTACACACAAAATTTCATCAATATAACTAAAAATTTACTCAAGTTATCGTGTTAATGGACAGACGGACGGACGGACATGGCTCAATCAAATTTTTTTCGATACTGATGACTTTGATATATGGAAGTCTATATCTATCTCGATTCCTTTATACCTGTACAACCAACGTTATCCAATCAAAGTTAATACACTCAACTGAGTATAACTATATAATTAAGGTACAAGCTAAGCACGTGGTCGTCTTCTACATCAGTATCTGGTAATGTATCTTTGTAAAAGAGTTGCCTTTTAAGTTGAGGTACTCTCTGCGGAAAATTTCGGGAATTATATTTTTATCACAAAGTGATTTTAAATCTGAATACTTTAACGACAAAATGAGATTGCAACGTATTGTTACGAATATTAGCAAAACTAAGGGGTGTTGCTATCTCTAAGCCGATGCTAAGCAGTGACGTGAATTCACATCAATAATTCAATCATTATGTATCTACATAAACGAAACAATAATTGCGTCTACACATATGTACCATGTACGTATACAAGCAGCGGAGAGTCAATGCACAAACACATGCATATATCTGAGATACTCCTGAAAGTATGCAATGAGAAGCTATAATATCGTGCAATTGTAGTTACACTGAGAAGTTTGAGAGCTGATGGACTAGAAGATTCTGGAAATGAAGCGCCCAGAAGATGCAACGTTGAAATCAGAGAGTATAAAAGGCAGCAAATGTAGAGGCGCTGGAATTCAGTTTGATTTGAGCTATCAATCAGTTTGGTTATTAAGCAAGCTATTCGTTGCACAGGTTTGGGTGTTATTGTGAAGTACTTTAATAAAGGCCATTTTGCATTATTACATATTGGAGTTATTTATTCAACAGTTTAGTGATTCGAACTTAGCAGAGGGGTGGCAGATAAGAAGATTTGCAAGTAAATTCGTTACAGTATTAAAGGATAGTTTCATTAAACGACAATAATATTTCCTGCATGAGTTCTCGCATTTGCAATTACAGTGTACCGTTTTATCGGAGCCCAGACATTTCTGTTGCGAGTAAACGACTGGATTGTGCTATGCATGGAATCAACGCTCATCGTTGTATTCCCTGGTAATAAATATTGTAACGAATTTTGGGAAATTCCGCTAATTTGAAACCTGCTAAAGTTCGAATCGCTACACTGTTGAATAAATCACTCCAATATTCTGTATTGAAAAATGGTCTTTATTAGACTACTTTGGGAGTAGTACAATTATACTTCACGATTATACTTCACTTCGCAACTGATAGCGTATTTAAATCAAACTGATTACTGATTGTTCAGCTTGCGCTGCCTTTATACTCTCCGTTGCTTCGTTAGCATATTTCTCCAAAGGTCTAGACGTTTCACCTTCTCGAACTCTTGTATCTACTGCTTGGTAGTTAGTTATATGAGTACATGCATATTTGTAGTTTATAGCCATATGCGTGTGTATGTGTGAGTAACTACTTCGGCTGATGACCACATCTGTATGTGTGAGATAGCTCTTCGTAGCCTTCTACATAAGTGTTGCTAGCTTAATGTGTACATGTGCATAAGACTGGCTGCTTCATGTTTTTGTTGTTGTGTGATTATTTACTGACAGTTTAGTGATGCTAATATTCGTCACAATATGTTATTTTTATTTTTGAATATTGTTTGACTGCTCAAGGAAGTATGCAAGTGTTGCGAGCATGGCTTTTTTTCTTCATGCGTAGAAGTCTCTTGGGTAGTGGTTTTGGAATACTACAACCTCGTTTCCCTACATAAGTATATTCTTCAATTCTTTCCTCTGAAGAATCGGTGTCGCGTTATGGAACTGATGCAACTTATTTGTAGTCTGCATTATAATCTTTATTATACAGTACCTGGGCAACCGAGCTTTGCTCGGCAATCTGCGAGTATGCCGCATAACATACTTTTTATACCTTTCATGAAAATGAAATGGTATATTAATTTCGTCACGAAACCCAAAATTGTAAGTCCTTAAAGGAAAATAGATAGACCCACCATTAAGTATACCGAAATAATCAGGTTGAAGAGCTGAGTTGATTTAGCCATGTCCGTCTGTCTGTCTGCCCGTCTGTCCGTCTGTCTGTTTGTATGCAAACTAGTCCCTCAATTTTTGAGATATCTTCATAAAATTTGGTGAGCGGGTGTATTTGGGTGTCCGATTAGACATTTGTCGGAACCGGCCGTATCGGACCACTATAGCATATATCCTCCATACAACCGATTTTTCAGAAAAAGAGGATTTTTTGTAATATCTTACTCAATTTAACAGATTGAAGCTTCAAACTTCACCATATAATTTCGTATATTACACATATTGTTGCCTGAAAAAATTGATGAGATCGGTCGTATATATAGTATATATCCCCCACAACCGATTGTTCAGATAAGAAACTTTTCGTAATTGCTGCCCTATTTTAAGAGCTAGAGGCTTCAAATTTCAACGAATGCTTATGTATATATCATATATTGTTGTCTGAAAAAATCATACAGATCAGTGGTATATATAGTATATATATGGTGGTATATATAGTATATATATATAGTATATATATATATTTTCGCAATTTTAGCCCCACTTTAGCAGCTAGAAGCTTCAATTTCACCGAATGCTTACGTATATGGCATATATTGTTGTCTGAAAAAATCATTGAGATCGGTGGTATACATAGTATATATCTTATATAACCGATTGTTCAGATAAGAAACTTTGCGCAATTTCTGCCCCATTTTAACAGCTAGAAGCTTCAAATTTCACCAAATGATTACGTATATAGCATATATTTTTGTCTGAAAAAATCATAGAGATCTTCATATAAAATGTCATTTTTGCTCCTTATTTACGGATAGAAGCTTCAAAATTCATCAAATTTCATCAAATAGTTACGTTTACGTCATATATTTTTGAAATTCGTGATTCGTAGTCATAGCTTTTACATTCAGACCACAAAAAACGTGAAGCTTTGCATCCTCACACAAAGTACCTACCTATTTTTATACCTTTCAAGAAAATGAAATGGTATATTAATTTCGTCACGAAACTCAAAATTGTAAGTCCTTAAACCCACCATTAAGTATACCGAAATAATCAGGTTGAAGAGCTGAGTTGATTTAGCCATGTCCGTCTGTTCGTCTGTCTGTTTGTATGCAAACTAGTCCCTCAATTTTTGAGCTATCTTCATAAAATTTGATGAGCGGGTGTATTTGGGTGTCCGATTAGACATTTGTCGGAACCGGCCGGATCGGACCCCTATAGCATATATCCTCCATACAACCGATTTTTCAGAAAAAGAGGATTTTTGTAATATCTTACTCAATTTAACAGATTGAAGCTTCAAACTTCACCATATAATTTCGTATATTACACACATTGTTGCCTGAAAAAATTGATGAGATCGGTCGTATATATAGTATATATCCCCCACAACCGATTGTTCAGATAAGAAACTTTCGTAATTGCTGCCCTATTTTAAGAGCTAGAGGCTTCAAATTTCAACGAATGCTTACGTATATATCATATATTGTTGTCTGAAAAAATCATAGAGATCGGTGGTATATATAGTATATATATGGTGTATATATAGTATATATATATAGTATATATATATATTTTCGCAATTTTAGCCCCATTTTAACAGCCAGAAGCTTCAAATTTCACCGAATACTTACGTATATGGCATATATTGTTGTCTGAAAAAATCATAGAGATCGGTTGTATATATAGTATATATCTCATACAACCGATTGTTCAGATAAGTAACTTTTCGCAATTTCTACCCCATTTTAACAGCTATAAGCTTCAAATTTCACCGATTGCTTACGTATATAGTATATATTGTTGTGTCAAAAAATCATAGAGATCGATGATATATATAATATATATATGCTGGTATATATAGTATGATGGTATATATAGTATATATATTTTTTTTGCGATTTTGGCCCCATTTTAACAGCTAGAATCTTCAAATTTCACCAAATGCTTACGTGTATAGCATATATTGATGTCTAAAAAAATCATTGAGGTCGGTGGTATATATAGTATATATCTCATACAACCGATTGTTCAGATAAGAAACTTTGCGTAATTTCTGCCCCATTTTAACAGCTAGAAGCTTCAAATTTCAACGAATGCTTATGTATATATCATATATTTTTGTCTGAAAAAATCATAGAGGTCGGTGGTATATATATTATATACTTCATATAAACTGTTATTTTTGCCCCTTTTTTACGGATAGAAGCTTCAAAATTCATCAAATTTCATCAAATAGTTACGTTTACGTCATATATTTTTGAAATTCGTGATTCGTAGTCATAGTTTTTACATTCAGACCACAAAAAACGTGAAGCTTTGCATCCTCACACAAAGTACCTACCTATTTTTTATTTTATATTTATCTTAAAATCGTTTAGATATGTTCAAATTTCACCAAATGTTTACGTGTATAGCATATATTGTTTTCTAAAAAAATCATAGAGACCGGTGGTATATATAATCTCATACAACCGATTGTTCAGATAAGAAACTTTGCGCAATTTTTTCCCCATTTTAACAGCTAGAAGCTTCAAATTTCACCAAATGCTTACGTGTATAGTATATATAGTTGTCTGAAAAAATCATTGAGATCGGTGGTATATATAGTATATATCTCATACAACCGATTGTTCAGATAAGACACTTTGCGAAATTTCTGCCCCATTTTAACAGCTAGAAGCTTCAAATTTCACCAAATGCTTACGTATATAGCATATATTGTTGTCTGAAAAATAATAAAAATCATAGAGATCGGTGGTACATATATTATATACCCCATATAAAATGTATTTTTTTGCCCCTTTTTACGGCTAGAATGTTCAAAATTCATAAACTTTCATCAAATAGTTACGTTTACGTCATATATTGTTGAAATACGTGATTCGTAGCCACGTGAGTCGTAGACGACAAAAAACCTGAAACTTTGCACCCTCACACAAAGTACCTACCTATATTTTATTTTATATTTATCTTAAAAATCGTTTAGGTATGTAGATTTGTTCACTATATATTTCTTATCTTATACATCCGATTATTCGGAGATTACGAATGGGATAAGATTATTGTTCAGCCCCATTTATGAAAGGTATGAAGTCTTCGGCACAGCCGAAGACAGTCCCGTCCTTACTTCTTTCTACATGTCATCATCGCCGAGTTATTAATTTCAAACATTTTTTTAGTTATGCACTATGAAAGTCTCACAATTTTATTACATTCCAAAATCGTGTAAATTTCACGAATGACAACTATCAGTTAGTTTAATTAAATGTCAATTTACTTCCCCAAGCGCCAAGTTGGCAAGTAGATAAACGGTTAGATGTTTTCAAATTGAATATATGCCTCTAGTGTTCAACGGTAGCAAATTACCATGGTGAGATATCTTTTTGCTATGGTGAGAAATCTTTCTAATAGTAATCTGTGAGAAATTGCAATTATTCATTTCATATTTGCCAAAAATATGCATTTAAATATATTTTGCTAGAATTTGCCACGGTGCCTTGATATTGCATTTCAATTTTATGAGCGTGTGTGAAATTAAGAAAATTAAGTCGAATCATGTGTAAGGTTTTTTCACGAATATTTTTAACTTTAATGTTCTCTTTTAAAGCTTTAATAGAATATGAGTAAGTAGAGTACTATTTTGTCTAACTACCCACACCCTAAATGGCAACCCTACTCAAAAATGTCCCTATTGTAATGCGGAATGAAATACCTTTCTTATCTTGTTTTGTACCTTTCGTTTGATACCCATATCGGCATACCCCACGCAATCTTTTTTTAATTTCGAATAGGTGACAACCTTTTGAAACATTCTGAGTGGCAACACCTAGGTAGAAAATATTAGAAGGTGATATATTATCTCTGTGCCAAATTTCATTTCAATCGGCTGAGCCGTTCCCGAGATCGTTCGCCTATATAAACATACAAATATACGAATACTATTTCGTCTAACTACCCCAACCCTAAATGACAACCCTACTCAAAAATATCCCTATTGTAAGATTTTTAACTTTAATGTTCTCTTTTAAAGCTTTAATAGAATATGAGTAAGTAGAGTACTATTTCGTCTAACTACCCACACCCTAAATGGCAACCCTACTCAAAAATGTCCCTATTGTAATGCGGAATGAAATACCTTTCTTATCTTGTTTTGTACCTTTCGTTTGATACCCATATCGGCATATCTCATGCAATTTTTTTTTAATTTCGAATAGGTGGCAACCATGTGAAACATTCTGAGTGACAACACCTAGGTAGAAAGTCTTAGAAGGTGATATATTATCTCTGTGCCAAATTTCATTTAAATCTGTTGAGCCGTTCCCGAGATCGTTCGGCTATACAAACATACAAATATACGAATATACAAGAATTGCTCGTTTAAAGTTATAAGATAAATCTTAACCTAAAAGATAACCACTTGTGCTTGCAAGAAATCCACATTTATTAAAATGACAACATTTTCTCAAAAAAAAAAGGCTTAACCTATATTGCGAGCACAAAAAAATATAAACAAAGTGTATTGTGAACAAAATTGCCTTATCTAAAACTTCGTATCTGTATATCGCAGGACTATGATTTTTTTGGAGCTGGTGCATATGGCAATGTTTTTTCGGTTTCCATTAAAAACAAAAAATCAAAAATAATGTCGGTAAAGACCTTTGTCCGGTTATGGCTCGATATATATGTGATCAATCTTGTTTTTTTTGAAGCAACGATGTATGTCATGCAAGCAGCCTGTGAAATTTCAAGCTTCTCTCTGTTCAAATGATGAAAGCCTTCTTATCTGAACAATCGGTTGTATGGGATATATATTATATATATGAGCGATGTTCACAATCTTTTCAGAAAACAATGTACGTCTTACATGTAAGCACCATATGAAATTTCAAGCGTAAGCTTCTAGCTATTAAAATAAGAAAGAAATGAGATGAGGTTGTATGGGAGGTATATGATATGGTGGTCCGATCCGGTTCTGACAAATGATTAATTGGACACCCAAATATACCCTCTCATAAAATTTCAACAAGATACTGGAAAATTGAGGGACTAGTTTGCATCAAACAGACAGACGGACAGACGGGTATGATCATTTCGGTATACTTACTGGTGGGTCTAACTCTTCTCCTTTAAGGACTTACTATTTTGAGGTTCGTGACAAACTTAATATACCATTTCATTTTCATATAACGGAAAGCTGCATGCCAGAACGGCAACGCAATTCCGTCGTTACCGTGACATGATATATAGACGGCCACTTAGCAAAACTTGAACGTCAGCAGAACGGTGTGAGTGCGAGGAGCTTCAGATGTTGACTGATACGAATAATACCTGGAAATTCTACAAAAAAAATTCGGCGGATGACTGGGTCAGCCTGTTGCAGGAATGAAAATGATGACCTCACTTACGTACACAGCTTACTTAAGTTGTGGAGGGAGCACTTCTCCTCATTGCTAGATAGCGAGGAAAAAGACGAACTCGATACCCACCAGCTCTGTCATGAATGGAAACGACCTCTTAGAGCAATTGGAAATCAAACGAGCCTACCATCTATCGTACCATTGCTTTAACCTAAGTCTAGCAGCATATGTCTAAACCTTGATGGTAAACTGTATAAGAACATACAATTGCTGGCATACATATATACATACATATTATTGGCCTTAACAAACGCACCGAAAGTTCTGCCTTCTTGATTGGATGAAAAAGCAAAAATGTGGGTCTTGCGGTGAACGTAGACAAGGCGAAGTACTGATATCACCAAGAAGGAGTCGGCGCATTGACTTCTTCTTAACTCGAGACTGTGAGGGAGTTCGTCTATATGGAAGCAAGCAATAACAGCGAAGCAAATTCAGTTTAGAGATCAGACTGAGAATAGATCTTGCTAATAGGCGCATCTTTGAATTGAGAAAGCAGTTAAATTAATGTTATTCGTATCCCACCTTGTGCTCGATAGCAGTACCAGGATCCAGGAAAGTAAACGATACCGAAAAAGTTTCGAGAAAAAGTACTCGATGTATAAACTTTTAGAATGGACTAAGACGCTACGACCAAAAAAGTATTTCTATTGACACCCTTATTTATTTGTAGATGAAGGGGGAGACCTCCACTGAGTTTATTGATGATAATGATCTTCTGCATTGTAGTGAAATAAAAGACATAAAATAAATTAATACATCTTAATATGCCCTGTAAACATAAATTATTACCTGTTTTGTATAGATTTTATTTTTAAATATAAATAATGCCATTAAGTCAAGTGCTAATTGAGTGGGACGCTAAGAAATACGATGTCGGAGCTATTACATATAAATACTGACCATGTCGACTTCCTCGTGTGCATACTTTCACACATCTACCAATATACCTTTCCCTCACATATGCCAATATATAAATGAACCCAAATGGTACTTGATATACAGCAATCAAGGAGCTGCTAAATTGCTTTGGACGCATGCTATATAGATATACGGCAATTCGGTCGTCACAACTTAATGTTAACGCGTAGCATTTATTTGTATACTCAGCTGAGCAGTGCTCACAGAGTATATTAACTTTGTTCGCATAACGGTAATCCGTAACGGCATAAACTAATAGAGATAGATATAAACTTCTATATATCAAAATGATCTGGGCAAAAAAAGAAATTCATTTAGCCATGCCCGTCCGTCCGTAAACACGATAACTTGAGGTATCTTGATAAAATTTTCTATGTAGGTTCCTGGGCACCCATCTCAGATCGCTGTTTAAAATGAACGAAATCGGACCATAACCACGCCCATTTTTTCGATATCGAAAATTTCGAAAAACCGAAAAAGTGCGATAATTCATTACCAAAGACGGCTAAAGCGATGAAATTTGGTAGGTGGGTTGACTTTATGACACAGAATTAAAAATTAGTAAAATTTTGGGCAATAGGCGTGGCACCGCCCACTTTTAAATGAAGGTAATTATGCAAGCTGTAATTTGGCAGTCGAGGTATCATGATGAAATTTGGCAGGAGCGTTACTCCTATTACTATATATGTGTGCTAAGGAAAAATTAGCAAAATCAGATAACGAACACGCCCACTTAAAAAAAAAATTTTTTTCTTAAAGTCAAATTTTAACAAAAAATTTAACATCTTTACAGTATATAAGTAAATTATGTCAACATTCAGCTCCAGTAATGATATGGTGCAACAAAATACAAAACTAAAAGAAAATTTCAAAATGGGCGGGCTCCGCCCTTTTTCATTTAATTCGTCTAGAATACTTTTAATGCCATAAATCGAACAAAAATTTACCAATCCTTTTGAAATTTGGTAGGGGCATAGATTTTATGACCTTAGCTGTTTTCTGTGAAAATGGGCGAAATCGGTTGAAGCCGCGCCCAGTTTTTATACACAGTCGTCCGTCTGTCCTTCTGCTCGGCCGTAACACGATAACTTGAGCAAAAATCGACATATCTTTACTAAACTTAGTCCACGTACTTATCTGAACTCACTTTATTTTGGTGTATGGCCGAAATACTACTATGACCACGCCCACTTTTTCGATATCGAAAATTACAAAAAATGCCATAATTATATACCAAATATGAAAAAAGAGATGAAACGTTGTAATTCGATTGGTTTATTGACGCAAAATATAACTTTAGAAAAAACTTTGTAAAATGGGTGTAACACCTACCATATTAAGTAGAAGAAAATGGCAAAAGTTCTGCAAGGCGAAACTTTGTAAAATGGGTGTGACACCTACCATATTAAGTAGAAGAAAATGACAAAAGTTCTGCAGGGCGAAATCAAACGCCCTTGGAATCTTGGCAGGAATACTGTTCCTGGTATTACATATATAAATAAATTAGCGGTACCCGACATATGATGTTCTGGGGCACCCTGGTCCACCTTTTGGTCGATATCTCGAAAACGCCTTCACATATACAACTAAGGGCCACTCCCTTTTAAAACCCTCATTAATACCTTTAATTTGATACCCATATCGTACAACCACATTCTGGAGCACCCCTGGTCCACCCTAATGGCGATGCCTCAAAAAGGCGTCCAACTATAGAACTAAGGCCCACTACGTTTTAAATAATCATTAACACCTTTCATTTAATACCCATATCGTACAAACAAATTCTAGTGTCACCTCTCGTCCACCTTTATGGCGATATCTCGAAAAGGCGTCCACCTATAGGACTATGGCCTACTCCCTTTTAAAATTCTCTTTAATACCTTCCATTTGAAACCCATGTCATACAAACACATTCCAGGGTTACCCTAGGTTAATTTTGTTAAATGGTGGTTTTCCCTTATTTTGTCTCCAAAGCTCTCAACTGAGTATGTAATGTTCGGTTACACCCGAACTTAGCCTTCCTTACTTGTTGTTATTATCTTAGACCAGCCAGCCTTCTTTTATGTTAATATATTTATTTTTACGAGATCGTTTGCTTCATTTTTATTTATGTTTTTATTTTAATGGTTTATACATATTTAGATCAGTCTAACCAAAGCTAAAGCGTTGGGTGAATGCCGCTGATAATTATTGGCAACAACAAAAGTAGCAAAAAACAAGTAAGGAAGGTTAAGTTCGGGTGTAACCGAACATTACATACTCAGTTGAGAGCTATGGTGACAACATAAGGGAAAATAACCATGTAGGAAAATGAACCGAGGGAAACCCTGGAATGTGTTTGTATGACATGTGTATCAAATGAAAGGCATTAAAGAGTATTTTATGAGGGAGTGGGCCATAGTTCTATAGGTGGACGCCATTTAGGGATATAGCCATAAAGGTGGATCAGGGTTGACTCTAGAATGCGTTTCTACGATATGGGTATCAAATGAAAGGTGTTAATGAGCATTTTAAAAGGGAGTAATCCTTAGTTCCATAGGTGGACGCCGTTTCGAGATATCGCCATAAAGGTGGACCAGGGGTGACCCTAGAATTTGTTTGCACAATATGGGCATCAAACGAAAGGTGTTAATGAGTATTTTAAAAGGGAGTGGGCCTTAGTTCTATAGGTGGACGCCGTTTCGAGATATCGCCATAAAGGTGGGCCAGGGGTGACTCTAGAATTCGTTTGTGCAATATGGGTATCAAACGAAAGGAGTTAATGAGTATTTTAAGAGGGAGTGGGCCTTAGTTCTATAGGTGGACGCATTTTCGACGTATCGCAATAAAGGTGGACCAGGGGTGACTCTAGATTTTGTTTGTACGATATGGGTATCAAATGAAAGGTGTTAATGAGAATTTTTAAAAGGGAGTGGGCGTTCGTTTTATAGGTGTTCGCCTTTTCGAGATATCGCCATAAAGGTGGACCAGGGGTGACTTTAGAATTTGTTTGTATGATATGGGTATCAAATGAAAGGTGTTAATGATTATTTTAAAAGGGCGTGTGGCTTAGTTCTATAGGTGGACCCCTTTTCGAGATATCGCCATAAAGGTGGACCAGGGGTGACTCTAGAATTCGTTTGTGCAATATGGGTATCAAACGAAAGGATTTAATGCGTATTTTAAGAGGGAGTGGGCCTTAGTTCTATAGGTGGACGCCTTTTCGAGATATCGCCATAAAGATGGACCAGGTGTGACTCTAGAATTCGTTTGTACGATATGGGTATCAAATGAAAGGTGTTAATGAGTATTTTAAAAGGGAGTAATCCTTAGTTCCATAGGTGGACGCCGTTTCGAGATATCGCCACAAAGGTGGGCCAGGGGTGACTCTAGAATTCGTTTGTGCAATATGGGTATCAAACGAAAGGAGTTAATGCGTATTTTAAGAGGGAGTGGGCCTTTCTGGACCAGGGGTGACTCTAGACTTTGTTTGTACGATATGGGTATCAAATGAAAGGTGTTAATGAGTATTTTTAAAAGGGAGTGGGCCTTCGTTCTATAGGTGTTCGCCTTTTCGAAATATCGCCATAAAGGTGGACCAGGGGTGACTCTAGAATGAGTTTGTACGATATGGGTATCAAATTAAAGGTATTAATGAGAGTTTTAAAAGTTAGTTGTATATGTGAAGGCGTTTTCCAGATATCGACCAAAATGTGGACCATGGTGACCCAGAACATCATCTGTTGGATACCGCTAATTTATTTATATATGTAATACCTGCCAAGATTTTAAGGGTTTTTTATTTCGCCCTGCAGAACTTTTTCATTTTCTTCTACTTATTATGGTAGGTGTCACAACCATTTTATAAAGTTTTTTCTAAAGTTATATTTCGCGTCAATAAAACAATCCAATTACCTTACCATATTTCATCCCTTTTTTCGTATTTGGTATAGAATTATGGCATTTTTTCATTTTTTGTAATTTTCGATATCGAAAAAGTGGGCGTGGTCATAGTAGGATTTCGTTCATTTTTCATACCAAGATAAAGTGAGTTCAGATAAGTACGTGAACTGAGTTTAGTAAAGATATATCGATTTTTGCTCAAGTTATCGTGTTAACGGCCATGCGGAAGGACAGACGGACGACTGTGTATAAAAACTGGGCGTGACATCAACCGATTTCGCCCATTTTCGCAGAAAACAGTTAACGCCATAAAATCTATGCCACTACCAAATTTCAAAAGGATTGGTTAATTTTTGTTCGACTTATGGCGTTAAAAGTATCCTAGACAAATTAAATGAAAAAGGGCGGAGCCACGCCCATTTTTAAATTTTCTTTTATTTTTGTATTTTGTTGCACCATATCATTACTGGAATTGAATCTTGACATAATTTACTTATATACTGTAAAGATATTAAATTTTTTGTTAAAATTTTACTTTAAAAAAAAATTTTTTTTAAAGTGGGCGTGGTCCTTCTCCGATTTTGCTAATTTTTATTAAGCGTACATATAGTAATAAGAGTAACGTCCCTGCCAAATTTCATCATGATATCTTCAACGACTGCCAAATTAAAGCTTGCAAAAATTTTAAATTACCTTCTTTTAAAAGTGGGCGGTGCCACGCCCATTGTCCAAAATTTTACTAATTTTCTATTTTCCGTCATAAGTTCAACTCATCTACCAAGTTTCGTCGCTTTATCGGTCTTTTGTAATGAATTATCGCACTTTTTAGGTTTTTCGAAATTTTCGATATCGAAAAAGTGGGCGTGGTTATAGTCCGATATCGTTCATTTTAAATAGCGATCTGAGATGAGTGCTCAGGAACCTACGTACCAAATTTCATCAAGATTTCAAAATTTACTCAAGTTATCGTGTTAACGGACGGACGGACGGAAGGACGGACGGACGGACGGACGGACGGACATGGCTCAATCAAATTTTTTTTCGATCCTGATTATTTTGATATATGAAAGTCTATATCTATCCCGATTCCTTTATATATGTACAACCAACCGTTATCCAATCAAACTTAATATACTCTGTGAGCTCTGCTCAACTGAGTATAAAAAAAACAACAATACAAATTTTGAAACAATAACAAACTACTTTGGATAAAAAAACACAACTATTTTCCAATCCGACAATGCGAAAGTTATTTAGTTTACTTAAAGAATCCGCTGGAGAATGGTGAATTTCGTTTTATAACATTTACCAAATTATGTAAATAGTCGGTTTCTAGAGAGTGCAAACAACAAAAAAATACGGGAGTTACTTCAGAAAGTAAATCGTTATGTGAACTTACTTTTATCCAATAGATAAAGAAATGAAACCTTTATTTGCCGGAGTTATGTTGGTCCGTAACAGTCACTGGGATCACTTCAAAAACAGAAGGCAATAATAATATTATTACACCTATACTTTCAAATATATCTGTGCACTAATAACCGAAAGTAGCGATGTAGGGGTATTAGATATTTGAATATGATAAATATAATAAGTATTATATCTTAAGATAATGTTATTCAAAAGTAGTGCGCTTGAGATTAATATTTAAAAAAAATAAAATTTAATGGTAGACAGTACATACACCAAGTAATAATAAATACTTTTTAATTGCGGCAGAAGTCCACTAAAAAATGTTTTTCCTGCTATTAATTGTAGTGCAGATACTGTTCTTACGTATCAAAATGAGTGTTAAAAAAATTCAAAACCAACTGAATCTTTGTCATTTCTAAAATACGCCATAAAACCAGGCGCCAAATTTTTGAGCTAAAAATAGTTTGCTATATGAATGTTTATATTTTTTTACCCAGAATGGGTTTTATAACTAGTTTTCTAAAAATTTTTATTTTTATATCGGTTTCCGATAAACGTAACTGATATTCAGCAACGAATTGTTAGTTTCATTTCCATTCAAATCTCTAATATTCATATTTTATACCAGTGTAAAGGGACATTCATATGGCTGAGTGGATAAAGGTATTTGCATTTACAATAGTATAAAGTATGAATGTCGGAGATTTCGAGAATACACAGCTCCCGAGAAGCTAGCTGATGAGTAAGTAAAATTGGGAAACATGTACTTGTAACCATCGTCGTATGTAAACTTTGTAATTTTTCTTTAATGTTAATAGCAAAATGTAATTACTATCGTAACCTTATCTACATATTTATTTTGCTTCGTTGATTTTCCCACAGGATGGATAATTGATGTATATTTGAACGATTTTCCGTCATCCCTTGTCAAAATTGTTTTCGAGACATACCGGTTTCGGCGATTTGCCATCATCAGTGTCGATTTCGAACGTAAATGACGGAAAATCGTTCCAATATGCATAAATCTTGTATCTACATATATTAACAAGTTATAATGTGTATATAACGAAAAATAAATTATACGAGTAGCGTCGTGGTTCAACCTTACCTTAACAAAAAATGTTCATATCACTTGGTGGTAAAACGCCAATATTTATATATTTTTTGCTTTGGAACGCGCCATCATTCTCAAAAGCTTCGGAGCCAAAAAAATACAGAAATATTGACATTGCCCCACAAAGTGATAGTGAAGTAATTTGACTGCTTAAAGAAAAATTTCTGTTGAAGTTTATGACCTGCTGCCTAAAGTTTCAGTAATGTAATTACTTTCTTCCTTAACTGGTTATTAACATCACTTGAAGGGTAATAGCGATAAACGTTGTAAGCGCCAATTATAGTTTTTCAGGAAAGCAAAAAGAATCATTTGTTATGGAATGGATAGACACTGCTTTTTTGAATGAGGGCAGTAATAACAGTTAAGTGCAAGACGTTATCGCATGCAGAATTTTGGATTAAAGTTTTTGGCGAGGTTTTTGGCTCCTAACTCAAGAATTGAGGGTATATTGGAAATTATAAGTTCGTGGGAATTATGTGTTCGACTAGACCTACAAACTGCGGTACATATCGCCAAGTGTATATTTTCACTGTCAAACAATGCAATTGATGTTATATGACAATGCAACAAAATGCAGTTTTCTCAAAATTCTCTCGGGGAATTTTCGTCAAATTTTACTGCTGAGCATATTTTAGCCCACAAAACAGGAATCCGAAAAAAATCTGAGGTGGTCTGACTTCGAAGAAAAACATAGTTCAGGCACACCGTGAAGGTTTATTTCACATGGCCTAAAGGCATATGGTGGCCGCCGTGGTATGATGGTAGCGTGCTCCGCCTACCACACCGAAAATTCTGGGTTCTCGCCCAGGAAAAAGCAACACCAAAAACTTTAGAAACAGGTTTTTCCATTAGAAGAAAATTTTTTTAAGCGGGGTCGCCCCTCGGCAGTGTTTGGCAAGCACACCGAGTGTATTTCTGCCAGTGAAAACTCATCTGCCTGCAGATGCCCTTCGGAATCGGCATTAAACAAGGGACCTACGTTGGACGCATCATATTTCTATTGGTAGTCATAAGTAAAACCAACTGAACCTTAATCAGGTTATGCTACGCCTCACATTTTTAGAAATTTCACGCACACAACGCTTTTATTTAATTGTCTGATCAACGCCCTAGATTGATAAGGAGTGTGATGACTTGTACCTACGACCTACCTAATTATTTTCTAGCTTTTCGTATTATTATTATTTCATGTAAGTATTGTTTTCAATAAACCGTTTATCTTAAAAATTTTTTTTAATTATTTCATTATTGATGCAATCTGAATATATGGGCAATTCCCAAAAACTTTTACTTTTTTGGATACTCGGGTTTTACACACGGGCAAAAAACTTAAGGACAGAAAAAAGTACAAGGACATTAAGAATGACCTTTTGACTATCCGATCTGATGATTTGAAAAATCAAGAAAGTTGATAGTAAGTTTTTACAGAACTTCGATATGTAAAAAACTTCGATTTTTACACTTTTTCAAGCGATACCCTTGATTTTTTTTTTGAATTTTTTCGATAAAATTTTGCGGCATCGCTGAAACGCTATGGAATTTAAACTGAATGTTGTTTTTTAGATGGAGATTCTAAAAGTATGAGCCAAATTAATGCGCCCCTGCAATACTCAAAACTATTATCAATCAAAGTAGCGATACTTTTTTTTTGTCATTTTCAATATTGACAGTATTGAGTATTGAAATTTGTATTATGCGCGATAATAGCTTATCAGGGACTAAAAATACCTGGGGCTTCAAATTCGATGTACACTCAGAGAAAAAATCGTTCTAAAACGATCGAAACAAGTTCAAAATTAAGAACATTCGTTGACAAAAGTCTGTTAAGTACGTTTTTTCTTAACTCGTGACCGATGGGCTTGTTTTAAGAACAGTTTTTCTAAGAACATCTTTCGTATTTTATGACCAGGTTGGTATTGATATGTGAACCTTCTGTGCTCATTTCAAGTACTACTTGGACTTGATTTAAGATTTTTCTCTCTCACGCTTTGAGAACGATTTTTGGTCAATTTAACATTTTTCGGTCTCGAATCAATAACGGTTTGTGCTTGAGAGGGAAGGTAATTTTTTCAATTAGAACCCATTTATTTATTTTTTTTTTAATAACAATTTTTTGGCCATTAATAAAAAATATTAATAACAAAAAAACTATTATTAAAATCAAAAAATGCATAATATGAATTTTTTCATGTATTTCTCTTATTGAGAAATTTTTCTTTTTATTGATGCAATCTGAGTATATACTTACAAGATTTCATAACAATTTTGAAAATTACCTGTGCATATTTGAATGGAACTGAACGAAAAATAAGAATTAAAATAAATAGAACATAAAAAAATTGTCTTAAAAACTTCAGAGTTTGACGGTGATCGAACTCCCGACACACGATCGCAACCGCAAGATCATAGCCGGTGGGCCACTACAACTGCTTGATAACTTGTGCCAAATGTTGTACATATTTATCACTGTTGTGCGCATGAATTGTACCGTTTCTTTTTTTTTGAATTTCATTTGAGAACATCGTTCTTATTAATGGAACATTTGTTCATATTTTAAGACCAACCATTCTCTTTTCAAGAAAATGGTGTCAGCTCAAGAACAAGGTTGTTGTTTTAAGAACAGGTCTTTCGTATTTCAAGAACAAAAAAGTAAGAACTTGAAAAGCTTGAATTGAGTCCGGTGGTGCTGGATTTTAGAGCGGCGTTTTTCTCTGAGTGTACTTGTGTTATGGCTTACTCCTTATAATGCTCCTTATTTTTCTGCACTTATGTCATCAGGTCTAAGGTTTATCTGAAAGATAACGGTATGATAAAGCTTATAGCCCATATTAAATAAGGCTCACATAAGAAATTATTATAATCCGTCAGGTGGTTTATAATCACCTTATTATAAGGTTTATGAACCAAATAAAATATTGCTTACATAAGGCCTTATTATAAGATACTACTTGCTATTGTAGGATTTTTATTTGAGGCTTATAACCCACTAAGGATCAGGTTTAAATGAGGTGTAATAAGATAATACATCGATTACAATAACCTGATTATAAGGTTTATCGACCAAGTAGAATAAGGAATAGTATGCCACATTTTAAAATTATTATATATCTAATTGCACGTACAAATCAAATGAGGCTTGCATAGCCAAACAAAAAACATTATTTAAATGTAGATTGGTAATATTTCGTAGAAGATTCAGTTTTAGTTCCTACGTTGAAGTTGCAGCACAAGTAATTTTAAAAATACTTTTATAAAGTTTTTTTAAGCGGGGTCACTCCTCGGCAGTAGTTCAGCCCAGGAAGTATATATCAGCTATGAAAATATTCTCTTCAAAAATTCATTTGACAGATGTCGTTTGGTGTCTGCATACAACACGTAGCTTCCGGCAGTGTGAAGGAAAGCAGTTTTTTAGAAGGAGAAAAGTAAATTTGCTTATTGAAATGAGTTTTATTGGCGTTCTAATTTTTTAAATTTAAAAAAATCCATATTGCGAGAATTTATTGACTATAGTTGGGTTTTATTTATCACTAGACTAAACCCGCGGCTACACGAACAGACATTGAATTGTATAGATAGGAGAGGATATATCTCGTTTAAGTTTAGACAACGTTTAATTTTTATTTTCCTTTGGGATACGGCTTATTTTTAGCGCAAATTGGCCTAATAAGACATTGTCATAAGGTGTACGATGTACTTTGTTTACCTTATTCTAAGGTTTATCTATCAGGAGTGAAACCAGTACTCCTTAATGCTTACAACTGCTCATGCCAATTTTAGGTGGGTATGTTGAAGAAATTTCGTTTGAATCCTTCAGGTCTCGTAAAACGAGCTTATATGGACTTATTCGGTTCCTCATATGGAACCAATAACAAACCTTGGATACCAAGTTTCGTATGTAAAAGTTGTGTTGGGTCATTGCGCTTATAAAATACAAAATACCTAATTTCAAGTACCAAACTTCTGTGATATGGTGTGAACCGGTGGACCATCACAGCGACTTATATCTGTGTGGTAAACATAACTGGTGGCCACCGTGGTGTGATGGTAGCGTGGTCCGCCTACCACACCGTATGCCCTGGGTTCAAAGCACGGGCAAATCAACATCAAAATTTTAGAAATAAGAAATTAGAAGAACATTTTTCTAAGTTGGGTCGCCCCTCGGCAGTTTTTGGCAAGCGCTCCGAGTGTATTTCTGCCATGAAAAGCTCTCAGTGGAAACTTATCTGCCTTGCAGATGCCGTTCGGAGTCGGCATAAAACATGTTGTAGGGAAAATCAAGAGGAGCACGACGCAAATAGGAAGAGAAGCTCGGCCTTAGATCTCTTCGGAGGCTTTCGCGCCTTACATTTATTTATTTTATTAAACATAACTGGAGTAAATTGCAGAAATCACTCTAAATGGATTTATCTCAACCTACTGTCTGCTGTTCGACCACTCCTTAGCTAAACATTGCTCAGTACTTAACCCCAGTACATCCTGGCATCATTCAGAGAGTTTCAAATACATTTTTAAATCGTTTCCGAAACTGAGATCTTCGATGGCCTACAGATTAGAAAACTAATTAAAGTTCGCTAGCCGCATAAAAGCACCTGAAAAATCTGCATGGGACGAGTTCGTTTGGGTTGTAAAAAACTTTTTAGATAACGGGAAGTTATCCAACTTCTCTACACTTTCAACTCATGCTACACTTTCAACATTTTGTTGTAAGCATGAGTATCAAGCTGCACTTTTTTCATAGCCACCTAGACCGTTTTCCTTAAAATTAAGGCGATTTCAGCGAAGAGCAGGGCGACCACATTTGTAGCTGACTACTGCTGGAGCATTCAAAGTATGGCTCCTGAATCAACTCATAAAAGGCAATTTAACTGACTATAATTTATAAGAGTTAAGTTTATTTATTAAAAAAAACATTTATTTATTAAAAATTTTACTATTAAATATTTCGGAAGCTAGAGCTTCTAGGAAAAACCCGCTTTTACATTTGAAATTATTTTAAAATGTACTTTAAGAATCGTGCACAAAATTAATCCATTTTTATATATGCCGATTTTTATTCATTGACAAAGTACCACCTCCAGGGTGTCATCTCTAATTGCAAGCATGAAATAGAAGAGAAATGTTCCAATTTGACAGCTAGTAATCTAGTTCCTAGGGATAGGAGAAAGTAGAGATTACCCCAGTCTACATCTAGAAAAAAGTTAAGGTATTGCGTTTTTTGCTTGTAACTCCTCATATATTCTAAGTATCTAAACTTATTAATACATTCAAAGCATACTATTACATTCAAATTCTTAATGCCTACTTTTTATATACTTACTCGCAGATTGGACCGAAAGTCATCACGTGGCATGATCTATGAGAATGAGGAACTAAGGCTGCGAACTATAAATATAAATGCTGAGGTTGAAAGAGGTAAATACTGCACAAATACATTAGACAAACTGCATTTCAGTGTCTAAAAAGAACAGAAGTATTACAAAAATATTGATATATGACAAAATGTATACACAAGATAGTAAAAAAGAACACCCACTTAATAATTTTATTATTGATAGTGTCATAGGAATCAGCGCAAGTTTCGTTGTTAGTAATGCTTACAGTAGGTATGACCACTGAAAAAATCAGTATTTCATTTCAGTTTAAAAAATCACAGGTGAGATATACTTGAAATAGTTAGTAAATTTAAATATAAAATAGGAGGGAAGAAACTTGTATCTAAATATCAGATTGTGAATAAAAGCTGCTTCCAGTGCCAGACTTCTGGAAAACTTCGGTAGTTGTACCCCTAAAGAAAGTCGATTGAGCATGTCGGAACAGGCCCGTTCATGAAAAGATACGTGAAATAGTTATAACAAATCAAATACTACAGTGCCTAGAAGAAAATTAACTTAATTAATATCGTAGAAGGATTCCAGTGGAAGTTCTCTAAACGTGGAAAACTGGAAAAAATACTTCAGCAGGAATAGACACATCGTAGCATCATTGAGACAATGGATCAAGCTCGACTACTTAAAGAGTTGTTCAATATAAGTATCTTGAATGAAAAAAATCATTGGCCAAACACTCGTGCACACAATAAGTTGCCGAATCTCATACTTGAATGGCCATTTCGCCGCTAA
The DNA here is from genome assembly GCF_040869045.1 of Eurosta solidaginis. Classification (NCBI taxonomy): domain Eukaryota; kingdom Metazoa; phylum Arthropoda; class Insecta; order Diptera; family Tephritidae; genus Eurosta; species Eurosta solidaginis. The sequence continues at coordinate 115,558,407 of NC_090319.1, read as the reverse complement.
CTACATTACACCGGTTTGGCTGCATTGGAAAAGTAAGCCTTGCTACCCCTGTTCGCTCTCTATCCCTTCTGCTGTATCTTCCATTTTTCTTCTTATAATTGTCCATCACTTATTCCATTTATCTCCCTACCAACCCCAAGTCCATACCCAACCACACTACAACTCAACTCCCACTACAGGCCTAGCTACCAGTCCCAGTCCTAGTGCCAGTTGAAGTCCAAGTCCCAGACTAAGTTGGATATCCAATCCTCCTTCAACCAACTCTCCCATTCCAATTATTATTATTATTCTATTTATTACGGCCAAAAAAGCCTAATTCATTGTTTAGTACAATTTAAAAAATTCATAATTGTTTCTTAAAACTATTTCATTAAAAAGAAATGAGTAAATTCATTGTTTAACCAATATTACATATCTAAATTTTTACAACATAGAAATAGTTTTCCTTTAAACTTAACAACGTTTTCACAGTCTTTTATCTCTGCTGGTAGTTCATTATACATTTTATAGCCTACGTATTCTAAGGTCTTTTTTGCGAACTCGGTTCTTACTTTAGGCAGTCTTAAATTTCTGCTACTCCTAGTTCCATAGTTATGGATATCATGGTTGTGCTGTATCCTATCACACAGATAATTTGGTAACATTCCCTGTGTTATGTAATGTATAAACTTCAAAGAGTAATAACAGATTAATTGTTTAATACTAAGCCAATTTAAAATAGGAAGCATAATACTTTTTGATGTTCTATAAGAGCATTTTAGTATCAAACGCACTGCCTTGTTTTTCTGTATTTGGAGCTTATTAATTAACGTATCATTTGTTACTAGTAGTATTGTTGGACAGTAAATAAAATGTGGTTCTATAATTGATCTATATACTAATATTTTGTGATTTTGGCTAATATGCTTACATGTTCGATATATAAATCCTATTTTCTGTGCAATTTTCTTCTCTAAATGATTCATATGTTCTGTGAAACCTAGTTTCTCATCAATTATTACACCTAGATACTTCATTTGATCTACTCTTTCAATTGCATTGGTTTTTATTTTCAGACTAGATTGGATTAAGTTATTATGGTTCTTGTGAAATATCATATACTTAGTTTTATCAATATTAAGTTTTAGCTTTCTGCTGCACAGCCACTTATATAAATTATTTAAGTCTTCTTCTATTTTCATGACAGAGAAATCTACATTTTAGTCACTAATGCTAACTAATGCATCATCCGCAAAAAGACTTATTTTACAATTTCTCGAACAAGTTTTTATATCATTGATGTAAATTATAAACAGTATCGGAGCAAGTACTGAGCCTTGTGGCAGCCCAATGTTAACATCAACAACCGATGAAACTGCGTCTCCAATTACCGTCCTCTGCTTTCTGTTACTCAGGTAACTACGAAACCATTCCAAAGCTTTTCCCTTGATCCCAATTTTATCCATTAACTTCAGCAATTCATTTCGATCGATAGTTTCAAACGCCCTCTAAGAAGCAAGATACTAATACCTTTTTATCAGCAACAGCCTCTTTCCACTCTGCAATTACCATGTTCAATGCTGTTTCGCAGGAGTGGCCTTTCCTGAAGCCTGATTGCTCTGGTATGATTATATTATGATCGTCTAGGTATGTTAATAGTTGCTTTTTTATCACTGTTTCCATAATTTTTTCATCAATAAGTAGGGTGTTAATCGGTCGCAGCTCATCAGGTTTCATTGTATTTTTTACTTTTGCCTCTGGTATTATTGTGGATATCTTCCAGCAGCTGGGAACAATGCCACTATCAAATGATTCGTTTATAATGTCCTTATATAAGTGTGCAATGTACACCATAGAGTCATTGATAACACCCTCTGACAATAGATTTTTACCGCCATATTTGTTTTTAAATGATTTTGTGATGTTCATTACATCTTCTAACTCGATACTGGTTAGCTCAAATGTTGCCACCGAGTTGGTTGTTTCACTTTCATCAACAAGTTCAATTGTTTCAATACTATCATTGATTTGGATTATTCTCTGAAGAAAATACCTATCACGACTAGCGAAGTCAGATTGTTATGATAAAGAAAAAGTAAGAATAGCCCATAAGTCTACCAACACTCTGAAAACCATGTTCAACAAAACTAAGTCAAAAATACCTCAATTAGAAAAAAGTAATGTAATTTATAAAATTCCATGTAACGGTAATAACCAAGAACCTTGCGAAAGTATGTATATTGGCACAACGAAATCAAAGTTAAAAACCAGACTAGCACAACACAAATGCGACGTTAAACAGTGCCATTATTCAAATACACAAAAAACTGCACTTATGGCACACTGTGCAAGTAGCGGCCACTCCTCCAACTTCGAAAAAGTAACAATATTACAACAAGAACAACACTACAACAAACGATTTACACTAGAAATGTTACATATAATTAACACACCACCAGACATTCGGCTAAACTACAAAACGGATACCGATGGCGTTGCTCACTTGTTTCGTCATTTACTAACGATCAAATAGACAGTGTTAAGCTCCGCGTCAAGTTATAAAGACGTGCAAAGAAATGTATGTATATACAAATATTGTTTATGTTTTGACTTTGTTTTTGGTATTAAGAAAATTGTTTATATCACATTTATACACAGATCCTTGAGAACGGTTATCGCGGAATAACCGAAATATATTGGAATAAATTAGTCAAAAAAACCTGTGGTTTTATTCAACGTAGTTTTATTGACCTCGAGCCAGCTAAAGTTCAACATGTTTTTTTATATATTTTTTTAACGGCATTATAACCATCCCAATGACCTGTGCTATCCGCAATTTTATATAATTCAAATTTTCTTTTATGTAGTACTGTTAGTTCACGGTCGTACTACTTATTTCGCAATTGTATATTGATCTTCTTCTCGTATGTCAACGTTTGCATGGCTTTCCACTCACTCCCTCTCCCACTGCCAGTTCCACCCTTACTACCGCTCTCTCTCTAAGTCTAACACCCTCTCCCAATCCCACTACCCAATTGCTCTCACCTCAGTTATGGAACATCTATATCAAATACATATTGATTACCTGCTTCACCTGCCCGCCCGACTTCATTTAATTTTGTTTTTATAAACCACTACGAAACTATATGAAACTAACGCAGTAACAATTTCCGAAATCTCAATTAGTTTTATATATAGTATAAACATTGAAAACACTGGTTTACAGCCAAAATGCACCAGAGACGCCATTATGAAATTCCTATGTAAAATTACCCCCTGATTCCGAAAATCAAGGTTATTTTTAATTCTATGGTAACGTTTTTGAGATATTTTCTTTCGAATAACGGGTTTTTCCAAAAAAAAAAAAAAAAAATACTTAATTATATATATCTCAAGAACGAATTGAGCAATTCCAAAACGGTTTGAAGCTTTTAAAAGGTAATAAAATTTGCTAAAAACTGTGCATACAACACTTTTTGCTAGGCCCTGCATATTCAAAGATAACGAACATACTTTACGGATTTTTTCAATTTTTTTTTGTAAAAATATTAAAAAAATTGTAATTTGCGAGGAAGGACCTCCAAAACTTTTTATTTTTTTGCAGATTTTTTTCTCTCTAAGCTCTGTTTTATTGCAAAAAAAAAAATAAGCTTTCATTCAACAAAATTGATGGACTAATACAAAAGTTATAAGCGTTCAAGTAAATATATCCATTTAATACTTAAGTACCCTACTGGTACATATGTGTTACTATTCGTATATCAGTTAGTTAGTAAGTAGATTTTCAAAGGATTACTAGATACAAAAAAATGTTAGTGTTGTTTTCTCAAACCCAGGTACATTTCAAGCAAGAGCATATTTTTAAGGCAGGTAGTGTTTTCTTTATAGAACTAGGGAACCTTTTTGTCTAGGTAGGCTTGAATTTTTACTTGATCTAAGTATAAATAATAGTACATGCGCCTTGTTCCTTCATAATATTTGCAAGGCTCCCCGGTTTATAACCCATTATTTACTTTAAAATATAATAATGAATAAAAAAAGGACGCGAGAGTTTGAGTGTACAAACGATACAGATATGTTCTGTTTCATCTGCGGTCAATTTATCGTTAAAAGGATACGACGTGTGTTTTCAAATCCTTTGAAAGTTACATACTATAAGTATTTTGGAATTTAGCCTAAAAACAATGAAAAACCATGGACACCGAATACTGTGTGCACCACATGTCGAGTCGAATTGATTTTTCAGGAAACCGGAATAAAAAGGTGCGTTGTAAAAACTAGGAATTTGCTCCCTTTTAATGCAAGCTGACTAATTCCTGAAACTATCTATTTAGGCGACATATGAAATTTATTACACCAATGAAGTGGGGGGAACCAACTTGTCATTCAACGGACTGCTATATTTGTACTACAAAAGTACTTGGGGTTGGAAAGTCAAGAAAAGTAACCTATGCGAGTGTATCTACAGTCTCATTACCAGAACTAACTTCAACGGAAGCTACATTGCCAGAATCAAATTTAACTTTAGTTCCGGCTCCAGTTGCATTGTCAACAGCAGTATCTGACTACGCGGCATCATGTTGTACTGGATTTCAAACGGAAAACGGAAGAAACTCTTTGTCACAAACACAACTCAATGATTGGATAAGGGATTTGGAATTGTCAATGGAAAAGGGCGAACTACACGCCTCTCGTATGCCACAATTTAAATTTGTTTCATCCGATGTTAAGGTAACATATTATAGAAATCGTCACGAACAATTTTCCAAGTACTATACGAAGAAGGACAGTGTTTGTTACTGCAAAGACATTGCTGGTCTATTCAAACAGTTTTGTGAACCATACGAAAAGAGTGGCGATTGTTCATAGACGGCAATAAATTAAGTTTAAAGGCCGTATTATTTCATATTGGCAACCAAAAGCCATCTATCCTGATCGCGCTTGCAGTAAATATGAAGGAAACGCATGAGCAAAAATTGCTCAAATTAATCAAATACGAAGAACATGATTCGAAAATATGTGCCGATCTTAAAGTCGTTGGAATGCTGTGTGGTCTACATAGTGGATACACAAAATACTGGTGCTTTCTATGCAAATGGGATAGCCGAGCTCGTCAAGATCATTACATCATAAAGGATTGGCCAGAACGAATCGAGTTTCAAGTTGGGTTGGATAACATAAAATACTCCCGACTTATAAAGAAGAAAAAAATAATTCTACCTCCGCTCCACGTCAAGCTCGGCCTTATCAAAAACTTTGTCAAGGCTTTGGACAAAGAAGGCGAAGCTTTTCATCATTTGAAGACAATCTTTCCAGAGATTTCAGAAGCAAAAATAAAGGAGGGATTTTTGTGAGACCGAAAATAAGGAAAATGATGATCAATAACCATTTCAAAGAACTATTGTCACCAGTGGAGGCAGCAGCGTGGGATTCTTTTGAAAAGGTCGTTACTTCTTTTTTATGATAGTGAATGACTTAATCAAAAACTATGCGGAAATGGGTAAATAAAAAAACATTTAAAACCTTTTTCTCAGTTAACTTTAAAACCTATCTGTTCGATAAACAAAAAATTTTTATGAAATTTTTTAATTTTTTACATGACAATATATAGCCCTAAATCTGAATCCATCGTCCAGTTCCGAACAAACAAGAACGAGAAAAATGTAAACAAAACTTTTTTTTCTGAATTGAAAGATAAATCCAGCCTAAGAAAATTATATACTAACGTGTCACTTATGTATTTATCTAGTATACTTTTTTATTTTCTTTCAGGAGTAAATATGTCTTTAAAAATTCATTTTCTACACTCCCATTCAAATCTTTTCCCGCAAAAACTTGGCGGCGAAAGTGACGAGCATGGCGAAAGGTTTCACCAGCAAATGAAAAGGATTGAAAGTCGGTATCAAGTATTCTGGGATGTCGCTATGATGGGTGACTACTGTTGGTTTCTCATAAGAGAAATCGATCCTAATCTAAATAAGCGGCAAAACAAGACACATAACTTTTCCAATTATAAAATCAGATCATAGAGTTAAGTAAGACAGAATCATATGAACATATGCTATTATTTGCAGGGTACTTAAGTTTTACTTATGGACGTATTTATTTGAATGCTTGTAACTTTTGTTTTAGTTCATCGAGTTTGTTGAATGAAAGCTTATTTTTTTGTAATAAAACAGAGCTTAGAGAGAAAGAAAAAAATCTGCAAAAAAATAAAAAGTTATCGAGAATCTTCCTCGCAAAATACAAATTTTTTTATATTTTTATAAAAAAAATTTAAAAAATCCGTAATTGTTGTTCGTTAACTTTGAATCTGCAGGGCCTAGCAAAAAGTGTTGTATGTTCAGTTTATAGCAAATTTTGCCTTTAAAAGCCTTTAAACCGTTTTGGAATTACTCAATTCTTTCTTGAGATATATATGATTAAGTGGACCCAATTTTTTTTTTTTTTTTTTGGAAAAAACAGTTATTCGTAAATATCTCAAAGACGATACCATTGAATTAAAAATAACCTTGATTCTCGGAATCAGAGGGTGATTTTATATAGGAATTTCATAATGGCGTTTCTGGTGCAGAAAAAAAAGTACGTGTGGCACTCGGGGACTGCCACGGTAAAGCTATTGCATATTATCAACTTATGCAATTATAATAGCCGTGTTTTTTAACACGCGTATATCCGTTTACGCTTAAACTTTATATTGACTGCTAAGAGACAAACTATAAATACACCTCTGAAATTGCTGCGCATAAATTTTGTCCTACTAAATTTCAATACGCATTATACTCAGATGTAACTGAAATATGTGTCTTTGTTTCACCCTGTACACTAATTCTATGTATTATATGTGTGTCCACAATTCATCGCAACTGATTCAGCTATATGTTATACCCTATGGCCATCAGAGCGTTGCGTCTCCGCTTTTCGGTACACCCTGTTGCTGTAGCTAGTTGTTTTACCACAGCCGCTAGATGGGTCTCCTAAGCATTATCTAAGCGAAGATAGGCGTTTTTTAACACGCGCAAACGAAACGTATACGCGCGTGTTAAAAAACACGGCTATTAATTCAAGTTTTGTCTTTGATATTAATTCAAGTCAAAATTTTTAAGCGTGGTGACCGATAAGAAAACAAATTGTTTACTTTTATTGAATAAATGAGAAGTTAATATTGGTTAAAAAATGTTTATTATTATCTTCAAGATATGTACATACATAGGTTATTCAGTAATATTTAAAATGGAAATTATATTTATAATGGAAATAATATTTATAATGGAAATCAAAGGGAACAACTATGTACGTAATTACTGTACTAAGTTCAACAGCAACAAAGGCAATTATGTACAGCGCGTGTGTGTTTGTTGGTGTGCATCATCTAGCATGCAGGTCATCTGGCATCTGGCGGTTACCAGTGCCATCTACAGCGCAGTCATCATCATCATCATCCTCCTCAACTCCTATTGGAGCATAGGGCCTCGACCACCGACTTAAATCTTATTCTGTTAGGTGCAGTTCTTGTGATGTCATTCCACGTATATCCTGCGTCTTCGAGTTCTTTATCCACAGTTCTGCGCCAAGTTTTCGCAGGTGCACCAGGTCGTCGGCTTCCTTGTGGATTCCATCGCAATGCTTGTCTGGCTATATTTACTGGAGGTCTTCTGAGAGTGTGACCAATCCACGACCATTTACGCTTGGTTATTTCTGTGGTAGCCTTAGGTTGATTTGTTCTAGACCATAAGTCGTCATTTGAAATTCTTTCCGGCCATCGAATTTTCAGGATTCGGCGCAGACATTTATTAATAAAAACTTGTAGACGTTTCTGAATTGAAGTTGAGCTTTTCCACGTCTCGCAAGCATAAAACAGTACTGATTTAACATTCGAATTAAACAGTCGAAGCTTCGTTTTTAAAGATATTTGGCTGGACCTCCACACGTTTGCCAGTTGCCCAAAAACCATTCTTGCTTTGTTTATGCGAGACTGAACGTCCTCATCTGCACCGCTCTTATTTGAGACAATACTACCAAGATAAACAACGGACTCTACACCTTCGATTTCATTTTCGTCAACCGTAAGCGTCAATGGCCTTGATGAAATACTATAGCCGCATCTTATGACTTTGGTTTTCGCTGTATTGATGCTTAGTCCGGCCTCCTTTGCATGTGTGTTGACAGCTTCTAAATTGTGTTGAAGGTCAGTACTTCTGTGGCTTAGCAGACAGACATCGTCTGCATATTCTAAATCCCCTAGCTGAGTGAAAGGCGTCCACTGTACACCGTGTCCACCATTTTCTGCGTTCCTCATAATCTCGTCTAATGCCAAGATAAACAAGAGCGGGGAGAGTATGCATCCCTGTCGCACCCCGCTTTTAATTTCGAAGGGTTCTGAGAGGCGCCCATCGTGACTGACCCGGCACTTAAATTCGGCATACATTGCCTTTATAATGTTGATTATTTTATTGGGCATCCCTCGTTTTCGTAGTATTTCCCAAATATATTTCCTGTCGAGACTATCAAAAGCCTTTTTAAAGTCGATAAAAAGTAAATAAGCTGATGTTCTGTATTCACAGCATTGTTCAACAATGATTCGGACGGTATTTATTAGATCAACACAGGATCGGTTTTGTCTAAAGCCAAACTGATTTTCTCTTAGAGTTCCATACACCGCCTCTTCAATTCGGGACAGTAAGATCGTGGAGAACACTTTGCTAGGAATCGAGAGTAAGGTGATACCTCTGTAGTTGTTACAATCAGAGGTATCTCCCTTTTTTGCGACTTTTACAAGTATGCCTTCATTCCACTGACGAGGGTAGGATTCTTCTTCCCATACCTGACGGAAGATTGGAAGTAAGGTTTCAGCTGCGGTATCTGGATCTGCTATGAGGTATTCAGCATATATGTCATCAGTTCCTGGGGCCTTGCCCTTTTTTAAGGACTTGATTGCTGAAATTATTTCATTTTTCGTAGGGGGCGCGCTGTTTACCCCATTGAAGTGGGGTTGGCTGTTGTAGTTTGCAGCAATAGTGTTGGAATTTAAGGTCGCTTCACCTACAGGATTATTTAATACTTTCTTGAAGTGTTCCACCCATACACTCATTTGTTGTTCGCTTTCAGTAATAAGATTTCCGTTTAAGTCTTTTACTGGTTTTTGACCACTCCTGTATTTTCCGGTGAGTTCCCTACTAATCTCATAGAGTTCCCTCATATTATTTAATCTGGCTGCCGTTTCAGCTCGACTTGCTAATGTGTCAGCCCATTCCCTCTTGTCTTTTCTAGCAGACTTCTTAATTTGCTTGCATTTTTCTTTATACCTTGCGGCTAACTGCCTTGCTTCCTCCGTGTCATTGTTGTTCGTCCGTCTGAGAAGCGATTCTTTAATTTTCCGCCGCTGTTCAATAAGTGTCCACGTATTATTTGTTAGCCATACTTTCTTTGCTTTGTTTTTGTGTCCAAGGATACTGCTACCAAGTTCTTGGTAGATATTATTAACGGAGTCTAGCCTGTCACCTGTACTACCACTCATGTTTACCTGTTCAACACGTTCGCGTACTGCGGCATTAAAGGCATTTTGATATTCTTCATGCTTTAGTTTCTCAATATCAATTTTCTTGCTAATTTTTTGAAGGTTTTTCTGTACTGCGGCTACCTTAAATCTGAAACTACCAGCTACAAGGTAGTGATCGCTACCAATATCTGCTCCTCTTTTAACGCGCACATCTAGCAAGGATGACCTCCATCTGCTGTTTATTAGTACGTGATCAATTTGGTTATTAGTGCGTTGATCCGGAGACGTCCATGTTGTTTTGTGGGCTAATTTATGTGGGAATAAGCTTCCACCGATCACCAGACCGTTTTCACAACAAAATTCTATAAGCCTACTACCATTGTCATTCCGGGTACCAGGGCTGTGTTTACCCATGTATATATCTAGACCATCATTGTCAGATCCAACTTTAGCATTAAAGTCGCCTAGAATAACACATATGTCCCCTTGATTAACGTGTGAGTTTACGCAGCTGTTGAGCGTATCGAAAAATTCGTTTTTGATTTCGTCATTTTGGCTTTCTGTTGGTCCATAAACATTGATGATGACTAGTTTCCTTGCTCTAGTGCGGAGTTTAAGTATAATAATTCTGGGGCTTATCGGCACCCATTCAATAATACTTTTCGCTATTGTATTTGTTATTAAAAAACCTACGCCGCTGGTGTGACTCTCTCCTTCATTTCGGCCCGAGTATAGGAACGTTGTTCCTTGGTCATTTATTCGGCCATATCCTGTCCATCTGCACTCTTGTATGGCTAATATGTCTATTTTGTATCGGTGCATTTCCCTCCGTAGCTGTTCAAGCTTACCACTCTCGTAGAGAGTTCGTACATTCCATGTACATATTTGTGTTTTATGCTTCATGCCGATTCTGTGATGTTTGTTACTTTCAGGAATATGATCTTGGTCGGTCGTTTCCGTTTCATTCATCCTAATATTAAAGCGTGAATTTGGCACCTCCACATCCGATGTGCCAGCTGCCGAAGCAGAGGGATTGTGTCGCAAATGCTGGTTACCCCGTGGAGAATAGTTTCCGTTATCGTTTTGATCCATGCTAGAATATTATTTAAATTTCAATCAGCGAGTGATGAGTTCACAGATTGCTCGAAGTAGGCCGCTCCTTACATGGAGAACAGACGCCCACCTGCCGGCTACTCGGCTCCCAAAGAGGCGACAGGATTTTTTTTTTTTTTTGTACTTTGGTTTATTAACGAAGTGTCCTTCTTCGGCCTGTGTGGTCCGCGGGAGATATTTGATTTCTCTCCTACCACCCATATCTGGGAGGCATTCCCCTATCCGCCACCTGGGGACGCGCCCTCTAGGGATTTCAGGCTCCCCCGAAGGCTACAGCGCAGTAGTGAAGATAAATGTACACCAAAGACAACAACCAATATTCGCATAAATAGATCCAATTTTATGTAATCACTATTGCTAACACCGAAACTTTTTCGAAGCTTTTCGAACCTTTTTTGACAAATATCCGTTACGGTTTTTATTGATTTAGTCGCCAAGCCCGCGATAAAATCTATGCAATAGCTTAAAAATTGGAATTTGTGATCCAGTGTAATTGAAACACTTCGCGATAGTATTCCTCACTGCGAAATATCTACTCTCTTTGAAAACAGAGGAATTTGCATGTTGCAGCTTCTGCAAAAAAAAATTGTATTTTTTGCATCTCCCTGCCCCTCACCTTGTTTGAACTTAGTCCTGACTTTGTAGCCTCCCTTTACACTTTCTGTTTTCTTGTTTTTCTGATTATGACATACGTGATCGTACTATCCGTCACGTAAAATGGCACTTTTTTGGATTACTACATACGTTAACGTACTTTGTGGATCGTAAATCGGTATCGCGGCAACCGGGAACGAGAGACAATTGCACTCGATCGTTCGTATTGTAATTCGATTACAAACCTGCAACCGAAAGCGAGTACAAATATATAAATATAAAAAAATTAAATACAAATATAAGAGAAAATGTAAGTTATTTCTCAAAATGTGTGTTAAAATTAACGTTGAACTATATTTTATTATTAAGGACGAATTTTAACAAGCTAAACCCAAACCAAAAGGAGTGCATGGCGCAGTTTATGGCGGAACACCCGAAGTTGGCGGAAAATAAATTTCCCAATTCCGCAAAAGGTAGAGCAACGTCCAACAGACTGTGGGATGAGCTTTCCAAGCGTCTTAATGCTGACGAGCCACTAGTCAAACACGCCAAGATGTGGAGGAAGGTATATATGTATGTATATATATATATATATATATATATATATATATATATATATATATATATAAAGAGTGACAAATACCAGGCGAAGAAGAAGCTTTCCCCCAACAAATTATCCCAAAACAAACTGGAGGAGGTCCCTATAACGAAATTACCATCAGTGCAACTGAGGAGTTGGTTATAGAGGCATCCGGACTTGAGGTCGCAGTGGACGGGAATAGTACCGTTCGCACTTCTGTAAATTCACCGGCTCAAGGAAACAGCAACGAAAACAGTGATAGTGAGAGCAACAGTGATAGTGGAACAAGCGGCGCATCAGCCAGCGCTTTGCCTGGTCCATCTAGGTTGATTACTACCTCAACACCGCGTGTAACCTCTCGGTGCAATACTCCACGGCCGAAAAATTGTTCCTGTTCCAACAAAATTTAAGTAATGTGTCTGATTTTCAGCGCGATTTGGGGGAGAAGATTGACCGATTGGTGCAGGTGCAGGAGAGGTTGCTGCAAGTGCAAGAAAGGATGCTGACGATTAAGGAGGAGAAGCATCGACTGCAACAAGATTCACATGCACTTGATTTACAAATCAAAAATTTAGAATTAGAGTCTCTAGCAATAAGTGTAAATAGAAAAAGAAGAAATTAAAATTTTAAGTTAGCTTAAACAAGTTTGTTCTTAAATTTTTTTTTTTTATTTTTGCGATTTTAAGCAATTAAACGAATAGTAATTTCATTTATTTTATTACTAATTTCAACGTACGTTCTTAGGATTTGGTAAAAACAATTAAATGAATTAATTTGTTTTTACAAATAGTTTTTGCTTAATGTTTACGTGGAACTAACTAGAGAGTGCTTTATTTGGTCTCTTATTGTTTGACCAATTGTAGTAAGATGGTTGGCTTCGCCTGGGTCAACATCGCTGATTTGGTCTGATTCATATCTTCGTATGTTGTAATCAATTTTGAACTGTATGCAGATATTATGTAAAGCTGCACACACATTGGCAAATCGTGCCACTTTTGTAGGATGGTATCTTCCCCTATTGCCATACCCTATATTTCTCCAACGTCCTTTAAAAATACCAATAGTTCGTTCGATGACACATCTTGCTTTTGAGTGTACATCATTAAATGCGGATTCACTGGAGCCATCGGCGGGGTTTCGGTAAGGCGTTATGCACCACGGCTCTATTGGATAGCCAGAATCACCTGTTGAAATTAAAATTCACATTGTAATAATAATATTAACCACAAAGCATACACTAGCGTACCTAAATGCCACGCATTTCTCCGCCTATTAAGTTCAAACCGCTCTTGCAATACTCGTCTTTGATCCGAATACCTCAAAACAAAGGAATCATGGCAGTTGATTGCCAAAATTTTATAGGTGCAATCGCACATCTGCCAAAATATTTATATATTTAGTACAAAGAATAAAGAAGAGGAGGAACAACTCACTATCATGGCGTTGATACTATGGTTTCCTTTCCTATTAAAGTACATATGCTCATCCACAGATGGTCTTTGCAAGCCGATGTGTGTGCCATCAATGCAACCGATAACTGTAAAATGGATATTCAATTAAAAACCTTAATTTATAAATCTAATTGAACGTTTGCCTACCTCCAGGTATTTTGTATTTATCCATAAACCATTGCTTGCATTCCGAAGTTTCACTTAAATGAAATTGTATATATTGTGGACACAACTTGTTCTCCATTTCGAGAATTACGTGGGATGCTATCTTTGACACAGTGCTCTGGCACATTCCAACAAATAATCAATGCCGACACAATGCTGATACCCGCCACTTCCTAGAAGGGAAAGTGTGGCAGCTAGTTGTAGAACTGGAGGCACCGCTTTTGCATCGGAATGCTTCAAATTTAAACTGGAAAGCCTCTTTAGATAATCTAAATCGTTTCAAGAATCTGCAAAACACATATTCTTGTATACTTGTAAAACTTTATTTGCCACATACTTACGCAGTTTGTGGAAAAGCTAAATGATCACTTTTATCTCTAGTAGCCTCCGTGCTACTGTTTCATCTTCCTCAATATCGCTTGAATTTATATAGAAAAGTACAGCACATCCATTTTGAAATTTCGTTTGTTTATTAATTTTTTTTAATATTTTGACATTTTCAGATCTATTGTGACATAAAAATAAAATCCACAGTGATGTAGGCCTTAAAATCTATTTTGAACTGAGTATGAATTACGATACGAAAGCTTTCGTATGTAGTAATGCCAATCGACCCATATGTCTGACGTATCACGTAATTCTCTTTCGTATAGTTTCCGATCCGTGATCGTATGTGGCAATTCGGCCCTGCTTTCTCGTCTTCCTATCTTGCCCTCGCGATTTATCAATTTCTATTTACTTTCTACTCCTGCTTTCTTTCATCTCCCTCACCCTCTCGGTATTTTTCTTACTCTCCCCTCCCTTTCTTCCCTCTCGACTTCTTACTCCTATAGCTCCATTTATTTTTTCTCTTTTTCTGCGTTTAGCTTTTCGTATAACTCTGCCTTCTCTTCTCGATTTTCTTCTTTATCACCGTCCCCTGGCATTTATACTTCCTATTTGATACCCATATTATAAAAACACATTCTGAGGTCACACTGGTCCACATTTTGGCGCTGATCCACTTCGCGGAAAGAAAGGAAAGAGCTCGGACCAAATTTTGTATTTGTAGCTTTTCTAATGCGGTTTTTAATATTAGTTTGACGAGACATAGTGTGTGCCAAATATATAAACAAAAAATTGTATTACTTCCCTATCTTCAAATATTATGGACGATTTCTGAAGTTTGTTCCAAAAAAAATATTATAGTAACTTAGTATATTAACCAGTATTTTGTGTAGTAGAAGATTGGCATCTATGAAATAATTCTAGGTAAAAGTTTGCTTGGTTGACACTTGAACTTGACACTGAAACACCTATATATCTGTGTCTTCCCGGTTATGCCGGAGAAAGTGCCTTTTTTCCAGAAATTGAGTTAGTGCGCGATTCGATATTCGTAAATGTTAATCTTTCCAATTTATACTGTTATATACAACATTCAGTTTATAATATTGAAATTGCCCAACCAAACACATGCATTTTTTCCCCGCTTTAACCAATCAACTCAACGATTTCCAGGCATAATCGAACAATTCAGCGTGTTCTCGGCATGCAGATTTTTTTATACCCGCTGTACTTGTACACAGGGTATTATAACTTTGATTGGATAACGGTTGATTGTGCAGGTATAAAGGAATCGAGATAGATGATGTATATTGGAACGATTTTCCGTCATCCCTTGTCAAATTTGGTTTTGATACACACTGGTTTCGGCGTTGTGCCATCATCAGTGTCGATTTTCGTTCTGATCTGTTGTTGTCGTTTGTCCTGTATTTATAGTTCGTAGGTACATGAGCAGGTATTGTCAAAATTGATGCTTGTGTATATTTAGTTACGTGTATGGGCTGTGTGTTCATTCAGAACCGAGGGTGGTTTATAATCGATTTGTCGAGATAACATGGACTTCCATATATTAAAATCATCAGTATCGAAAAAAAATTTGATTGAGCCATGTCCGTCCGTCCGTCCGTTCGTCTGTCCGTTAACACGATAACTTGAGTAAATATTGAAATATCTTCATCAAATTTGGTACACGACCTTATCTGGAGCCAGAATAGATTGGTATTGAAAATGAGCGAAATCGGATGATAACCACGCCCACTTTTTATATATATAACGTTTTGGAAAACACAAAAAACCTGATTATTTGGTAAGTAATACACCTAGAATGTTGAAATTTGACGTATGGACTGATATTGAGACTTTTGATAAAAAAAAAAAAAAAATGTTTAAATGAGCGTGGCACCGCCCACTTGTGATAAAATCAATTTTTCAAATATTATTAATCATAACCCAAAAATCGTTAAACCTATCGTAACAAAATTCGGCAGAGAGGTTGCCTTCACTATGGGGAATGCTTTGAAGAAGAATTAAGGAAATTGGTTAAGGACCACGCCCACTTTTATATAAAAGATTTTTGAAAGGGTCGTGGACGAATAAAATAAGTTATATCTTTGCAAAAAAGAGCTTTATGTCAATGGTATTTCATTTTCCAAGTGAATTTATAACAATAAATAGGAAAATTTACAAAATTTAAAAAATGGGCGTGGCACCGCCCCTTTCATGAATAAGCAATTTTCTATGTTTCGGGAGCCATAAATCGAAGAAAAATTAAAGGATTGTAATAAAATTGGGTACAAAAATTTTCCCTATAGCAGGAAATATCTCTAGAAAAAACGGACGAGATCGGTTAAAGGCCACGCCCACTTTTATATAAAAGATTTTTAAAAGGGTCGTAGATGAAAATAATAAGCCACATCTTAGCGAAAAAGAGCTTTGTATCAATAGAATTTTACTTTCTAAATTGAATTATTACATTAAATGGGAAGACACTAAAATTTTTGAAAATGGGTGTGGCACCGCCCTTTTTTTGTCTAAGCAATTTTCAATGTTTCATCGGCCATAACTCGAAGAAAAATTTACATATCGTAACTGTTAGAAAGTATAGAGTATTGAGTAATGAATAAAATATGTTCAATTTATATTTGAGAAACATACGCAGAATACAATGTAATACTGATAATATATAACTAAGTGTTTGGTGCAATGTATATAATAATTCGTACTCTACCACCCCTACTCGAATTATAATATTTCTAAACCAATATTTTTGCAATGATAAATATGCTTTTCTTTGAATAGAGCTTTTGTCAGAATATCTGCAGTTTGATCTTCAGTTCCAATTTAACAAAATGTTACTGCTGTTTCTTCAGCGTACTGACGAATGAAATGACGTTTGTCAACGTGCTTTGATCGTACATGGTAGCTATTTGTTGTTGCTAGATAGGGTGCACTCTTGTTATCACAATATGTTGGAATCATTATGCTAGAACAATCAATTTCAGAAATTAAATTTCTTAACCACAGAACCTCTTGTGTCGAAGAAGAAAGTGCCATGTATTCTGCCTCCGTTGTTAAAAGTGCTAATGTTGGTTGCAGTTTAATATTCCACGAAATCGCTCCGGTCATCAGCATAAATACATATCCCGTAACTGATCGCCTATCGTTTTCGTTAGATCCCCAATCGGTATCAGTAAATCCACAAATGTCCTCATTGCCTTCAATCGAAAATTTTAAAACTCCAATCTTCGTACCTTGTAAATATTGGAATACTCTTTTCACAGCTGACCAATGAGCGTTCCAAGGATTGTTATTAAATTTACTCAAATGACTAACAGCATGACAGATATCAGGACGAGGTGTTTGAGCTAAATACATCAAACTTACTACTGCTTCCTGATACGGTGCATTTTGCATTTCTTGTTTTTCAGCTTCGGATGTTAATTTCTTTAATTGAATAATTTTCTTCCGATCAGTATGACATATGTGGAGATTAAGTTTCCTTTAAGCTATTCTGATCTATTTCGTTGTAGTGCGAATAAAAACAAGGTTTTCTTCAATTTTGTATTCGGATCTAGAGGTGTTTCAATAGGCTTACAATCTGGCATACCAAATTTTTTAATATTTTTTCTATATAGGCGTTTTGATTAAGCCTAATTTGATTTTTTCTTCTTTCTACATGTATTCCCAAGCAAAATTTAATCATGCCCAAGTATTTCATTTTAAATTTGTTCACTAAATAATCTTTTAGCCGGTTCTTCATTTCTGTATCGCTGGTAAAAATTAGGATGTCATCAAAATAAATGGTAATGTAAATCCTCAAATGATTATGGATTTTATAGTAAACACATGGATCAGTTTTTGAGCGAATTAAGCCAAATGTTCTAAGTTCTTTGTCTAACTTTAAATTCCAAGATAAACTTGCCGCCTGTTTAAAACCGTATAATGCCTTTTGTAATCTGCAAAACTTTTTCGGCTGTTTTTTGTTCAGGAAATTCTGTTGCTCCATATAAACTTCTTCGCGTAAATCACTTTGCAAAACTGCCATCATTGCGTCCATCTATTCGATTTCGATGTTGTATTTTACAGCAAGCGCTAGTAAAAGTCTAATTGAAGTATGTCGAACTACCGGGGAATATGTTTCCGAGTAATCCACGCCATTCCGTTGAATACAACGCTTTACCACCAATCTTGCCTTATAGCGAACTCCTTCAATTTCATTCTGCTTGGTCTTGAAAACCCATTTACATTTAATTGTCTTTTTACCCGCAGGAAGATCAACGAGAACCCATGTTTTTTTTCTTCTAACGAATTCAGTTCACTCTGCATTGCTTCCAGCCAAAACTCTTTATCGGGACATGTTAAAGCTTCTTCAGTTGTCAATGGATCATCGTCCCCACCATTAGTACCAACTAAACAGACAGAGTTCTGCTTTTGTCTCAATCTGCCTAAACGTCGAAGTTGAACTTGCATGTTTGGATCATATCTTTTTGTCTGATTTCTTAGCTGCTCATCCCCCACTTCATTATCGTTTTCCTCGACGTTCATGCTCACCTGCTCATCCCCCACTTCATTATTATCACCGAAGGCAGATGAAAAAGATTCTTCAGCATAAGGTTGTTCACAATTCATTTCGGTTTCAACTGTTCCTTCAGAAAATTCTCCTTGATTGGATTTTTTATCGAAGACAGTATTTTCCATAGGAATTCGAATCCAATCTTGACTTCGACTACCTTCACCGTGATGGCAAGCTTGTTCTTCAAAAATTACATCTCGGCTGACATCAACTTTCTTTGTAATTGTATTCATAACTCGATAGCCTTTAGAGTCTTCTGCATAGCCAATAAAAATTTGCTCTTCTGACTTATAGTCCCACTTCTGGCGTTTTTGTTTAGGAATATGAACAAGAGCAAGACAGCCGAAAACTTTCAAATTTGATAAGTCAGGTTTCTTACATTGCCATAGTTCTCCCGGGGTACGCGCCGGAATAGAATGTTAACCAAACACGCAGCAGTGTTGACAGCCTCAGCCCAAAATTTCTTCGGTAAATTCCCTTGTACCAACATAGATTTAGCCTTCTCCACCAGCGTCCGATTCATGCGCTCTGCAACCCCATTTTGCTCAGGGTTGTATGCAACGGTAGCTTGATGTTGAATACCTTAAATTCTGCGGTCAGTTCGTTGTTCAAATACTCCTCACCATTATCAGTTCTGAGAATTTTAATTCTGCACCCTGTTTGGTGATTTGGATTTGATGAACCTAACGAAAACCTTCCTCGAAAAATCATCAAGCGTCATAAAATATTTGCTACACTGCATGATGATATTTCCATTGGACCACATAAATCGCTAGGTACCAATGCTAACTTTTCCTTTGTCCGATGACCTTCTTTCGGAAAAACACTTCTTCGCTACTTCGCCTTCCCACACCGAATACACACACCAAGAGTTTTTTCTGATGTGAAATCAACACCATGCACCATGCCGTTTCTTAATAAACCTATTGCGTTCGATTTTAGATGTCCAAGGCGCTTATGCCATAATTCGTACGAGGCCGTAGCTTTTGCTGTCATTGCATTAATCATGCGCCATGTTGTACGCTGAAGCATATACATACTATTTACCTTTTCGGCTACACTTAAAACTTTTCCTTTTTTATTTAAAATTGTACAGCCATTGTCAGCAAAAACCACTTTGTTTCCCTGTTTAGGTCCGAGACTTAAATATTTCGGCCCACCCTCGTAAATCAATCCGCATACCTGTTTCCGCCTGTAGACCAATAGTTTCGCTTATATATATAATATATGCACTAACACAAACACGGCTTTGCGTTTGCCGCTATGAGCTTTTAGCACCGGAGCCTTGTTAAGGGGAAACTTAACGAAGGCTCTTGCACTGAGGGTTCAGCGCCTTTTTGCAACTGATTTACTTTTTTCTTGGTTCACGACCGTCAACGGGAGCAATTCTAGCCATCCAACGTCAAGATTCCGTGTTTTCACTTTCACTTCTCTTTTCATCGCTTTCGACATTCCATTGGCGATTACGTGGGAGATTCGTAACTTTCACGTAAACAAAAGCGGAATGGTAATTCACATTTTTCTTTTCTTTTCGATACCGATATTTTTTGATTTTTCTTTACGGCAATTCCATTGCAGTTGTAGCATCTTACCTTCTTAGATTTTTGATTTTTGGTGAAAAATGCTGATGAAACATTCGTTCCACGAACATCTTGCAGAAGCTTCGTCTTTACAAAGTCTCCAGTTATCGCTATTCCATAGCTTTGCAAACCCAAAATCATCGGTCTATATTCCTCAGGTAGTGCAGCAAGAAGCAGTGAGCCCACCCATTCTTCAGAAACTTTAAAATTAACAGCGTTCAGCTTATTCGCCGTTAAAACAATGCCATTCACATATTCAGCAGCATTACTGCAGTCGCCTAATTTAAAACTTGTAAGCTGCGCAAGTAAACTGCATCTCCTTGAAAGGCAATTGTCTTCAATTATTGATTGTAGCTTGCACAAAGTTTCATTCGCCGTTTTCGTATTCTCAATATGCACAATTTTTCCTCGAGCTCGCACGCCCGCCTTGATTTCAGTTTCGGAGAGTTCCTCAAAATTCTTACTGACTCCAACGATGTCCCAAAGCTCATCCGTCTCTAAAATGGTGCACATGCAAACGCCCATTGCACATAATTATCGCGTCCCCTCAGTTTTTCAATCTGAGGCTGGAGCTCGCCATTTCAAAGAATCAAAAAACGAACAACATTTTCAGAAAAACTCAATTCAGCAGGCCCATAACCTGTTAGAAAGTATAGTTCATTGAGTAATGAATAAAATATGTTCAATTTATAATTGAGAAACATACGCAGAATACAATGTAATACTGATAATATATAACTAAGTGTTTGGTGCAATGTATATCATAATTCGTACTCTAACAGTAACAAAATTGGGTACACATATTTTCCTTATAGCAGGAAATATTTCTAGTAAAAATGGATAAGATTGGTTAAGGACCACGCCCACTTTTATATAAATGAGTTTAAAAAGGGTCGTAGGCAAAAATAATAAGTTAAATCTTAGCGAAAAATAGTTTTGTACCAATCTTATTTTTATTGATATTGTAACGAATATTAGCAACACTAAGGGGTACAGTCATCTCTAAGCCGATGCTAAGCAGTGACTGTATGCACATCAATAATTCAATCATTATGTCCACACATATGTACGTACACGCAACGGAAAAGCAACGCACAAACACATGCAGATATCTTATCTGAGATATGCAATTATAATTGTGGAAGTGTCGCTCACAAAGACACGCGCATGAGCTGTGAGAGAAACTATAAAAATTGCGCATCTGCAGTTATAGCTGAGAAACTTATAGCAGATAACCAACTAGTAGATTCTAGAACAGAACCGCCTAGAAATGTCAACGAGTAAACCAAACACTATAAAAGGCAGCAACAGTAGAGGCGCGACAATCAGTTGGATTTAAGACGCTATCTAGCGAGCAATAGCAGTATTATTTTGAAAATCAGTTTCATTGATTGTGAAGTATCAGTGTTATTGTGATGTACTTTAATAAAGGCCATTTTAAAAAAATAAAAAATAAATGTAAGGCGCGATAACCTCCGAAGAGATCTAAGGCCGAGCTTCTCTTCCAACTTGCGTCGCGCTCCTATTGATTTTCCCTACAAATCGGCCGAACGGGACCTACATGTTTTATGCCGACTCCGAACGGCATCTGCAAGGCAGATGAGTTTTCACTGAGAGCTTTTCATGGCAGAAATACACCCGGAGCGCTTGCCAAACACTGCCGAGGGGCGACCCCGCTTAGAAAAATTTTCTTCTAATTGAAAAACCTTATTTATAAAATTTTGTTGTTGCTTTGCCCGGGGTGTGAACCCAGGGAATTCGGTGTGGTAGGTGGAGCACGCTACCATCACACCACGGTGGCCGCCAATAAAGGTCATTTTACATAATTAAATATTGGAGTTATTTATTCAACAGTTGAGCGATACGAACGTTAGTAGAAGGTTGCGAATAAGAGGATTTGCAGTAAATTCGTTACAATATGTTATATATTTATTTTAAAATAAACAGTATGGAAATCCCCATATCTGAAGGAAAACTGCATTATTACCCGCTCAAGGTCATTGGTGTTAGACTCTGTATCTTTTTTGAAAATTAATTCAGAATATAACCATATGGATATTGTTTTATTGCGCAGCCTTGTAACACTATTAAGCACACAAAACAAACAACAAATGCATTCAAAGTGTACAGCTGGGTATGTAATGTTTCGGTTTCACCCGAACTTAGACTTTCTTACTTGTTGTTGTTATAATCAGTTGAGCAGAGCTCACAGAGTATATTAACTTTGATTGGATAACGGTTGGTTGTACAGGTATAAAGGAATCGAGATAGATATAGACTTCCATATATCAAAATCATCAGTATCGAAAAAAATATTTGATTGATCCGTCCGTTCGTCCGTCCGCCCGTTAACACGATACCTTGAGTAAATTTTGAGGTATCTTGATGAAATTTGGTATGTAGGTTCCTTGGCACTCATCTCAGATCGCTATTTAAAATGAACGAAATCGGACCATAACCACGCCCACTTTTTCGATATCGAAAATTTCAAAAAACCGAAAAAGTGCGATAATTCATTACCAAAGGCGGATAAAGCGATGAAACTTGGTAGGTGAGTTGAACGTATGACGCAGAATAGAAAATTAGTAAAATTTTGGACAATGGGCGTGGCACCGCCCACTTTTAACAGAAGGTAATTTAAAAGTTTTGCATGCTGTAATTTGGCAGTCGTTGAAGATATCATGATGAAATTTGGCAGGAACGTTACTCCTATTACTATATGTATGCTTAAAAAAAATTACAAAATCGGAGAACGACCGCGTCCACTTTTAAAAAAATTTTTTTTAAAGCCAAATGTTGACAAAAAATTTAATAATTTTACAGTATATAAGTAAATTATGTCAACATTCAACTCCAGTAATGATATGGTGCAACACAATGCAAAAATAAAAGAAAATTCCAAAATGGGCGTAGCTCCGCCCTTTTTCATTTAATTTGTGTAGGATACTTTTAATGCCATAAGTCGAACAAACATTTACCAATCCTTGTGAAATTTGGTAGGGGCTTAGATTCTGGGACGATAACTTATTTCTGTGAAAAAGGGCGAAATCGGTTGAAGCCACGCCCAGTTTTTATACACAGTCGACCGTGTGTCCTTCCGCTCGGCCGTTAACACGATAACTTGAGCAAAAATCGATATATCTTTACTAAACTCAGTTCACGTACTTATCTGAACTCACTTTGTATTGGTATACAAAATGGCCGAAATCCGACTACCACTTTTTCGATATCGAAAATTACGAGAAATGAAAAAAATGCCATAATTCTATACCAAATACGAAAAAAGGGATGAATTGGATTGGTTTATTGACGCAAAATATAACTTTAGAAAAAAACTTTGTAAAATGGGTGTGACACCTACCATATTAAATAATAAGCTTCTCTTCCAATTTGCGTCGTGCTCCTCTTGATTTTCCCTAAAAATTGGCCGGACGGGACCTACATGTTTTATGCCGACTCCGAACGGCATCTGCACGGCAGAGGTTTTCAATGAGAGCTTTTCGTGGCAAAAATACACTCGGAGCGCTTGCCAAACATTGCCGAGGGGGACCCCGCTTAGAAAAAATTTCTTCCAATTGAAAAATTTTATTTCTAAAATTTTGATGTTGCCTTGTCCGGGGTGTGAACCCAGGGCATACGGTGTGGTAGGCGGAGCACGCTACCATCACACCACGGCGGCGCCCACCTACCATATTAAGTAGAATAAGATGAAAAAGTTCTGCAGGGCGAAACAAAAAACCCTTGAAATCTTGGCAGGAATACTGTTCGTGGTATTATATATATAAATAAATTAGCGGCATCCAACAGATGATGTTCTGGGTTACCCTGGTCCACATTGTGGTCGATATCACGCCTTTACATATACAACTGCCACCGCTCCCTTTTAAAAGCCTCATTAATACCTTTAACTTGATACCCATATCGTACAAACACATTCTAGAGTCACCCCTGGTCCAACTTTATGGCGATATCTCGACAAGACGTCCACTTATAGAACTAAGCCCCACGCCCTTTTAAAATACTCATTAACACCTTTCATTTGATACCCATATCGTACAAACATATTATAGAGTCACCCCTAGTCCACTTTTATGGCGATATCTCGAAAAGGCGACCACCTATAGAACTAAGACCCACGCCCTTTTAAAAAGACTCATTAACACCTTTCATTTGATACCCTTTTCGTACAAACAAAGTCTAGAGTCACCCCTGGTCCACCTTTATGGCGATATCTCGAAAAGGCGTCCAACTATAGAACTATGCCCCACGCCCTTTTGAAATACTCATTGACACATTTCGTTTGATGCCCATATTGTACAAACGCATTCTAGAGTCACCCCTGGACCACCTTTATGGCCTTATCTCGAAAAGGCGTCCACCTATAGAACCAAGGCCCACTCCTTTTTAAAATGCTCATTAACCCCTTTCATTTGATACCCATATCGTACAAACAAATTCTAGAGTCACCCCGGTCCACCTTTACGCCGATATTTCGAAAAGGCGGCCACCTATAGAACTAAGCTCCACGCCCTTTTAAAATACTCATTAACACCTTTCATTTGATACCCATATCGTGCAAACACATCCTAAAGTCACCCCTGGTCCATTTTTATGGCGATATCTCGAAAAGGCGTCCACCTATAGAACTAAGGCCCACTCCCTTTTAAAATGCTCATTAACCCCTTTCATTTAATACACATGTCATGCAAACACATTCCAGGTTTACCCTCGGTTCATTTTCCTACATTGTTATTTTCCCTTATGTTGTCACCATAGCTCTCAACTGAGTATGTAATGTTCGGTTACACCCGAACTTAACCTTCCTTACTTGTTATATATATAGATAAAATAGAATATATAAATCTTTCCACAAATCTTGAAGTTGGATCGGCGATTTGGGGCAGTTTTTTACCTGCATTAGTTCGGGGTGGTCCTTACAAAATGTGATATACCATCGCAACTGGGCTTGGGTAATGCGTGCATACTTCCTATATTTATATGCATTTATTAATTTAATGAGAACTTTCCAAATTATTCACAGAATTTACTTGTTCATTTCCATTTTGCCGCTTTTATTGTTTGTTTACACACTTATATATGTATGTATTATAGTTTAAATTTCCCCAAAGACACTGGTGAGTTTTTTCGTGATGACAGCGTTACCACCTGGGCAAAAATCGCGAATAAAAGTACTGGTAACGATTTTCGGTGACATATTACTTCGGTTACAAATTTAACGGTAACGTTCAGAAACAGGCCGTTAATATTTTCAGGTTGTTTGAAGGTTTTTACAACATTTGTATCCACACTATCTTCAGTTGTATAAGCTATAAAAGCTCACTGCTGAGTATATAATGTTCAGTCACAACCGAACTTTAATTCCTTTACTTGTTCCATCTATAAGTTTACTTCTGTAGCTATTGTTTAAAAGTAGACTACTTTTAGTAATGGAAATTTTGTGGGAGCGCTGCTTACAATGCAAACTAACACATGGTCATTTGTTTGTAAATCGAAGAGGGAATACAAAAATACAAAAATGGAAAATTGATTTGCAAACGCTCTCGCAAATTTTGAAAAGCAAAAGGCCGCTCGTTTATTTATAATATGTAAGGTTACAATGTATTACGCACATGTGTTTTTAAAATTGAAATATATACATTAACCTGGGTCGATTTATATGGACGAAAGTTAACCTATATCGCGCCATCGATTTCTCGATAGGATTTGGGCTCAGGAAAAAAAGTTCCACTACGCATACCCAAAAAAATAATTTTTGAGCCTGCAAAAAAAATCGATTTTTCGACCAAAATTCTTCTAAATCTCCATAAAAGAAGTTTTTTTTTCAAAAAACTGCATTTGTCAATTCACACGAAAAAAATACATAAAAAATGATTTGGAGCCTTGAAAATGAAAAAATGCATAAAAAATCGAAAAAATCGTTGAAATTTCGCAGGGTCAAAAAAATTTTTTTGGGTATGCGTAGTGGAACTTCTTTTTCCTGAGCCCAAATCCTATCGAAAAATCGATGGAGCGATATAGGTTAATAAACCGACCCAGTGTAATATACATACATAGGTATGATTTCGTCTAACAATATATATATATATATATGTATTTTCCCATTCAAAATTAAATCGAATCATTCACTGACCGATTGCGAAAGTTTGGCGATCTCGACCCAGTTGAAAAATTTAAAATGTAGAGGTAAACAGGGCGTGAAATAACAAAGAAATCATTTATCATATCGCATACCTCGATCAAAACAGTGATCAACTCTAAAATTTGCAATGTTCAGAAAATGAAAAAAAAAAAATACTGCGCCAGCGTAGTTCTAAATTTTTTACTAAGCATTTTCTCGCTGATTAGTAGATTTTTTTTAGTAAATCGAGTATACAGTTCGGTAAATATTGAATTGGGAAACCCCGAGGTACTTTTAACTTCAAAATTTCAGATTTTTGAGTTGGCTATCTATTTATATTGGTATGCGAAATATTCCATTATGCCAAATTCTTTTTGTCTTTTCTATTTCTTGTATTCTCTCATATTGTTTAATACGTTAATGGCTGACGTTTTTCAAAAAGTTAAGACGAATTTCCCCTATTTTCATATTTGCAAAAAGAAATCGAACTTCAGACTTTAAGTTGAACCAAGTTAACTTTTTGGCGGCCGCCGCACAGTGGCATTTTGCTTGGTTTAGACGCGAAAAAGTTTCAAGTCATATTTTTTTTACATTTGAATGCAGTTTTTTTTTAAATGTCCACAGTATATAACGGTAATTATCATTTCTTATAATTATTGTTCTTCATTGAATAATTTGCTGTCAACTGTGAGTTGTTGATGACGCGCTAATTTACAGAAGTGAAATAACGCGTGATTTAAAATTAAATAAAACTTTGTGGTGAAACAAAAGCTAAAATATTTCTTGGTTATTTAAAATCTACACGTAATTATATTATTTTGCAAGTGCTCAAAAGTTTTTTGGTTGAGTATTTTTTACGGAATTATGAGTTTTTTAATGTGTATTAGTTTTGTGCTGAAAATATATAAAACCGTGAAAGAAAAGCCTGCCAAAAGTTGGAACCATGCTGAACCACAATAACATTCCCCTTCGCCTATCCTCGCTGATGGGGGGTAAGACATGCGAACATATACACTTGGTTTGAATGAAATATATTAATTTTTCAGTGAGTTATTAATTTTTCGCGTCTAAATCATGCAAAAATGCCACTGTACGCCGTGGTGTGATGGTAGCGTGCTCCGCCTACCACACCGAAAATTCTGGGTTCGCGCCCCGGGAAAAGCAACATCAAAAATTTTAGAAACAAGTTTTTCAATTAGCAGAAAATGTTTATAAGCGGGGTCGCCCCTCGGCAGTGTCTGATAAGCACTCCTAGTGTATTTCTGCCATGAAAAGCTCTCAGTGAAAACTCATCTGCCTTTCTGATGACCTTCGGAGTCGGCATAAAACAAGCAGGTCCCGTCCCCCTAATTTGTAGGAAAAATTAAAAAGGAGAGTGATGCAAATTGGAAGAAAAGCTCAGCCTGAAAGCGGGATTTCATGCTTTAAGTTAAAAAGTTAAATTTAATCATAAAAATCACCTTAAAATCAGATTTAATCAAATAACGTTCAAGTATACAATACATTTGCAAATAGTAGAAGTATGCAGTGAGTAACAGGAATAAATGTTTTACAAATATTGGTTTTCTTTGAAGATTTAACGTTCTTCAAAATGTTTGTTAAGACAATGCATTTTCGAGTTTACACCTAAGACAGGGTCGACTTGAAAGAGTCCGATATTAGCGAAATGAAAAGTTTTTTAAATTTTGCAAGCCTGTCATTATCATACCACAAACTTGTTTGGTCGAGAAAACATGCTAAGAAATATAAAAATATTGGGTTGGTATCGAAATTCTGTATGTATAAAATTCTAAAAACAAAATTCTGCTTTTTAAAATTCTGCTTTCAAAATTCTGTATTACAAAATTCTGTATTAAAATATAATGTTAACAATGTTAAAGAAGTCATGTAATTATTTTGAAAAAGTGCGCCATGCACAGTAATTCTGCGCAGAACACCTTTCTGCATAGGCGGCCTTCGGTCTCGCTTATAAAAAATAACCCTGGGCCGATCCAACAAGGGCTACGCCATGCCATGATTCCGGAATTTTGACTTCCAGAATTAAACATGCAGAATTTTGAAAAGCAGAATTTTAGAAAGCAGAATTTTAAAAAGCAGAATTTTAAAAAAGCAGAATTTTTTTTGCAATTTACAGAATTTTGTCACCCGAATTTTGTAATACAGAATAATGACACGCTCCCAAAAATATTTTGTCATTTTCATATCCTAGATGGATTAAAGCCTCCTGAGGTTTAGTATCAACTTAATTTTTTAATGGAACAAAAGGGTATCTTTTAAGATGTTTAAATTATTTCCCCATGTAACTTTGTGCCTATTTCCAGATGCTTTTTTTCGAAGTAGAGCTAAACGGTTTATTGGTTTACCACTATTTAGTATTATATTAAAATACCAAATAACAAGCAAAAAATACATATTCTTTCGTCCAAAAAAGACAAATGTGAAAATATATTAATATTTTTGGAAAATAATACACTTTTAGGTACAAATTATGTATAATGCTTATATAACATAAATTTAGTTTAAAACAAGTAAGGAAGGCTAAGTTCGGGTGTAACCGAACATAACATACTCAGGTGAGAGCTTTGGAGACAAAATAAGGGAAAATAACAATTTAGCAAAATTAACCTAGGTATTAAAGGGTATTTTAAAAGGGAGTGGGCCATAGTTCTATAGGTGGACGCCATTTCGGGATATCGCCATAAAAGTGGAACAGGGGTGACTCTATAATGTGCTTTTACGATATGGGAATCAAATGAAAGGTATTAATGAGGGTTTTAAAA
The DNA here is from genome assembly GCF_040869045.1 of Eurosta solidaginis. Taxonomy (NCBI): domain Eukaryota; kingdom Metazoa; phylum Arthropoda; class Insecta; order Diptera; family Tephritidae; genus Eurosta; species Eurosta solidaginis. Next base: position 115,529,633 of record NC_090319.1, on the reverse strand, counting down.
GGGAGTGGCCCTTAGTTGTATATGTGAAGGCGTTTTCGAGATATCGACCAAAATGTGGACCAGGGTGACCCCCAGAACATCATCTGCCGGGTACCGCTAATTTATTTATATATGTAATACCAGGAACAGTATTCCTGCCAAGATTCCAAGGGCGTTAGATTTCGCCCTGCAGAACTTTTGTCATTTTCTTCTACTTAATATGGTAGGTGTCACACCCATTTTACAAAGTTTTTTCCAAAGTTATATTTTGCGTCAATAAACCAATCCAATTACCATTTTTCATCTCTTTTTTCATATTTGGTATAGAATTATGGCATTTTTTTTATTTTTCGTAATTTTCGATATCGAAAAAGTGGGCGCGGTCATTGCCGGATTGCGGCCATTTTTTATACCAAGATAAAGTGAGTTCAGATAAGTACGTGAACTAAGTTTAGTAAAGATATGTCGATTTTTGCTCAAGTTATCGTGTCAACGGCCGAGCGGAAGGTCAGACGGTCGCTTGTGTATAAAAACTGGGCGTGGCTTCAACCGATTTCGCCCATTTTCACAGAAAACTGTTATCGTCATAGAAGCTTTGCCCTTACCAAATTTCATAAGGATTGGTAAGTTTTTGTTCCATTTATGGCATTAAAAGTATTCTATACGAATTAAATGAAAAAGGGCGGAGCCACGCCCATTTTTAAATTTTCTTTTAGTTTTGTATTTTGTTGCACCTAAATTGATAGCTAGCAAAGAGGAAGTGGATTCTCTTTTGAGCACCGTAGATGGAAAAGGAGCAGCTGATTAATATGACCATACTTTTAGTTATATTTCTTTGTTCTTTTGCATTAGGAATATTTATTAATATGTTTAAGTTTTTATTTTATTCTTTAACCACTTTTCATATGTACTCTCCTGTTGACCCTTCTCTGTTATGCACTCTAGTATGTTGGCAATTTGAAACGCACACTTGTGGATTTATTTATGAAGGTAAATAGCTCAGCTGTTGGCTCTAATGAATGCAACAATAAGATAGTACTGAAGATTTTGAGTGATTGTCATCCTGGATTTCAGGTTTGTCATTTTAACTCGAGAAGTTTAAATCAAACAAAACTTGATTACTTAAATCACGTTTTAGCTCTGCGTGTATTGATGTCTTGTGTATTACTGAAACTTGGTTTCAGAATGATATGGCTGATTATAATTACCAATTTCTTGATTACGGTATTGTAAGGAATGACAGACAGCAAGACAAGCGCGGTGGTGGTATTGCGATCTATTATAAAAAGGCATTGCAGGGAAGAGTAATTGACAAGTCGGATCAACTTGATCCTGTGGAGTTTTTGATGTTTGAGTTCTTCAATAATTTTGAGCGTTGCCTTGTTGTATGTGTATATAATCCGAAAAAGTCATATGATTTGGGTAACTTTTTTAAGAGTTTCGATAAATATAGTGCAATTTATGAACACATACTCTTGTGTGGAGACTTAAATATTGATTTGCTTGTGGAAAACGATCGGTCCAAACATTTTGTTGATAGCATTTCAGGCGTAGGATTGGAAGTTGTAAATAAACTTGCTACTCGTTTCGGACCCCATTGCAAACCTAGTTTACTTGATGTATTTTGTGTGGCTGACATGGGCAATGTCTTACATTTTGATCAGCTTTCTCTGGGAGGTATTAGCGACCATGACTTAATTTTTTTGAGTTATAATGTAGTTTTGCAATCTACGAATACTATCTCCATTAGCAACCAGTACGTTCGTGATTTCAATAGAATCAATATCAGAGCTTTAGCTGCTGAAGCATCTTCACTTCCTTGGAATGATAGTTGGTTTGAAGCAGACATAAATAAAAAAGTTGAAAATTTTTCCAATTTGGTTAACTACCTATTTGATAAATATGTCCCACTTAAGAAAATTAGAGTGAACAAAAATAAGCAACCATGGTTCAGTCGAGATGTACTTCATGCAATAAAAGCAAGAAATAAAAGCTATTCACTTTGGAGGAAATCTCCTTGTGAAGAAAACTGGCAGGCTTATAAGATATTGCGAAACAGAGCTACGAAAATTACTAGGGATGCCAAAAGGGGTTATTTCCGAAGCAAACTTGATGTATGTCTACCACCAAAGATTCTCTGGAATAATCTAAAAGAACTTGGTATTAAGAATGATTTAAAATCGGAATGCTCGATTGAGGCTGATGTAATGAATGATTTCTTTGCTACCAAGTTACCGAATGAGAGTGAGTCAAATATTTCCAGCGACGATTCTTTGCTTGATTGGTGCAGTAAATTTAACTTTTCTAATATTACTGAATCTGAAACAATACAATCCATATTTTCAATAAAATCAAATGCAACAGGGGAAGATAAAATAAGTCTAAGATTTATTAAACTTATATTACCATATGTGATTGCGCCATTAACGCATATTTTAAATTTTGCTTTAACATCTCTAAGTTTTCCTGATGCTTGGAAGGTGGCTAATATTATACCTATTCCAAAAAAGGTTAATGCTTCCCAACCATGTGATTTTCGGCCAATAAGTATTCTTCCCTGCTTATCAAAAGTTTTGGAAAAGCTCTTATCGAACCAGATTAGGAAATATCTGACTGAAGAAAATTTGCTTTCGGAAAATCAATCAGGTTATCGCATTGGACATAGTTGCTCAACCGCTATGCTCAAGGTTTTAGAAGACATACGACCAAAATTTGACAATGGCGAACTCACAATTCTTACGTTATTGGACTTCTCTAAGGCATTCGACACGGTCTGCCACAGAATTGTCCTGCATAAGCTAAAAAAATATTTTGGATTCAGTAGCGATGCTGTGAAGCTGCTTGAGAGCTATTTGACAAACAGGTGCCAACGGGTAATATGTGGGGATCGTGGATCCAGGTTATTACCAGTAAAATCTGGGGTTCCACAGGGTTCTATTCTTGGTCCAATTTTATTTAGTTTGTACATCAATGACATAGAAAAATGCTGTCGTAAAGTATCCATTCACCTCTACGCGGATGATGCTCAGATATACCTTTCTGCCCCTCTTGGCTTAATAGAGGATTTAGTTTGCCGATTAAATGAAGATTTAGAAGCTATATTTCAATGGTCTAAAAAGAACAAGCTACACCTTAATGCATCCAAAACACAGGCGATCGCTATTTCACATTTTTCCTACAATCTGAATGGCATTTCTCCGCTAGTTATAAATGGAAGTGTTGTGAAATATGAGAAGAATGTCAAAACTCTTGGATTTATCTTAAATAAGCACCTAACTTGTGTTGATCATGTGAATTCCTCAATTAGTAGGTTATATTATATGTTAAGGCATTTATGGAAAACGGCTTATTTTATTCGAGAAGATATAAAACTTAAACTTGTCAAAAGTCTATTAATACCAATAATATCTTACCATGAATTGATATATGGTTGCCTGGATAAAGCTTCCATGAACAAATATCAACTACTGATTAATAATTGTGCCAGATATATCTATCTTAAACGGAAATATGATCATATTTCGAACTTCTCAAAAACTATTCTTGAATGCAGTTTATCAGCATTCTTTGACCGTCGTTTACTAATATTTATATATAAGATTATCTTTTCTCGTACGCCGGAATGCCTTTTTGTAAAACTTACTTTCGCACAATCATCCCGTACTTGCAATCTAATTGTACCGCATTTTAAGTATTCAGTAACATCGAGAATGTTTTTCGTTAGGGCTGTGCAGTTGTGGAATGCTTTGCCTAATAAAGTAAAATTAGAATCAAATCCTAAGTGCTTCAAATTAGCTGTACATCGCACCCTTTGTTCTTGAACATTCTTTTGTATTTTACTTTTTCTTTTTCTTTTTTACTTACCTCCATGGAACATATGCTGTATGGTTTGAATGTTACTTCTATTTTTGTTTCTAGCTTTTAAACTTACTTTGTACTAGTAATAAGAATAATAGCAAATATGGCTCTGTAAAAGACTATGTCTTATATGTGTATTTTAAATAAATAAATAAATAAATAAATAAATATCATTACTGGAGTTGAATGTTCATATATTTTACTTATATACTGTAAAGGTACTACATTTTTTGTTAAAATTTTACTTTTAAATTTTTTTTAAAGTGGGCGTGTTCGTCATCCGATTTTACTAGTTTTTATGTAGTATACATATAATAATAGGAGTAATGTTCCTGCCAAATTGCATCATGATATCTTCAACGACTGCCAAATCACAGCTTGCAAAACTTTTAAATTACCTTTTTTTAAAAATGGGCGGTGCCACGCTTATTGTCCAAAATTTTACTAATTTTCTATTCTGCGTCATAAGGAAAACCCACCTACCAAGTTTCTTTGCTTTGTCCGTCTTTGGTAATGAATTGTCGCACTTTTTCGGTTTTTCGAAACATTCGATATCGAAAAAGTGGGCGTAGTTATAGTCCGATTTCGTTCATTTTAAATAGCGAGCTGAGATAAACTTACATACCAAATTTCATTAAGATACCTCAAAATTTACTCAAGTTATCGTGTTTACGGACGGACGGACGGACGGACATGGCTAAATGAATTTCTTTTTTCGCCCAGATCATTTTGATATATAGAAGTCTATATCTATCTCTATTAGTTTATGCCGTTACTGATTACCGCTATGCGAACAAAACTAATATACTCTGTGAGCTCTGCTCAGCTGAGTATAAAAACTAAACAACGCGATTTCGTTCGTGTCTTCGGTATTAAGTACAACTCGTTTTGTAGCGAGTTATTTAACCACTGGCTTCTTCAATAATTGCAGCTAGATGGGAATCTTTGCGCGCCTAGCCTGGAGAGTTACGAACATACAATTGAAGCTAATATAAGCGTTTTAATAAAAGCATCAGTGATTGGCAGTAAACCTGAATGCCTTTATGAAAATTTTGGTATTATATAGTGGTGACTGTAAATGTGAATGACTGCAACGCAAAGTGTCATGACGTCATACATAATCTAATACTTAAACTTGATTTACAGCATTTTGATTTCTCATATTCGTGTTTCTAGAATAAACTATTTTTGCTGTATCAAATTTCAGGCTAAAGATGCATATTGTCTGTAGGGATGCCAGAGTCATCCCTATTTCTATTGATAGTCATAAGTAAGACCAATTGAACCTTAACGAAGTTATGATACGCCTCACATTTTTAGAAATTTCACGCGCACAACGCTTTTATTTAATTGTCTGATCAACGCCCCAGATTGATGAGGAGTGTGATAACTAGTACCTAGGGCCTACCTAATTATTTTCCAGCTTTTAGTATTATTATTACTTCATGTGAGTATTGTTTTCAATAAAACCGTTTAACTTAAAAAATGTTTTAAATTATTTTATTTTACAATTACAGACGTTTACGCTTAAACTTTATAACGTCAAACTTTAAATACATCTCTGAAATTGCTGCCCATAAAATTTGTACTACTAAATTTCAATACGCATTATACTCAGATGTAACTGAAATATGTGTCATGTTTCACCCTCTACACTAATTTTATATATTCTATGCCTGTTCACTATTCATCGCAACTGAGCTATATGTTATACATTATGGCCACCAGAGGTTTGTGTCTCCGATTTTAGGTACACCCTATTATGTAGCTAGTTATTTTACCACTGCCGCTAGATGGATCTCCTAAGCATTATCTAAGCGAGGATAAGCGTTTTTTTACGCGCAAATTTAAACGTATACGCTTATAAAAAAACACGGCTATATTAACCTTTGGCACAGTATGCGTATACACGTGTATGAAAGATACCGCCCCTGATCCTCTGAGCTTTAAATCCATATCTTTAAAAACTATGCCTTGTAAATTCTACTGTGTGATAATAAGTTACACTCTAAGGCGCCAATATGTACCGATATGAAATACTTGCAAGTATTATTTTACTTACATGAATAATTAACTTGAAATTTACTTTACTGAATTGTTTTTATGCCTAGCTTATTGCTTATTTTTGTTTGAATAAATAAAACTATATCATATGGCTGCGTCCTCTCGAAACAAAGGTACCTTCATACAAAGTCCTTCCTAAAAATGATTTTATACTCTAAAAGTCCTTTGAAAAGGTGGCAAGCTTAATGCCTCTAAAAGTGCAAAACCGCTCATAATTCTGTTTAACAGCATCGACGATTATAAAAAAAAATATATATATATATATAAGGCGCGATAACCTCCGAAGAGGTTTAAGGCCGAGCTTCTCTTCCGATTTGAGTCGTGCTCCTTTTAGTTTTTTCTCACAAATTGGCGGGACGGGACCTAGTTGTTTTATGCCGACTCCGAACGGCATCTGCAGGGCAGATTAGTTTTCACTGAGAAGCTTTTCATGGCAGTAATATATGCTCGGAGTGCTTGCCAAACGCTGCTAAGGGGCGAACGAAACAAGTCTAAAACAAATTATCCGTTTACGAAATTCTGTTGACTACATTTTTCGTATGTCGCGAACCATGGCCTTGTTTGTTTGAATTTTTTGATCAGATTGGTTTTGTTGAAATACGACAATTTTGTCTTCATTTTAAGCTGGTTTGTGCTTGATTTATTAAGACTCTTCCTTCTCACTTCAATAATGTGTGTGTATTTTTTGGAATTTTTTGGTATGAATTCAAGAAATCTTTGTTCTTTACCTGATTGTCGTGTTAGCAATAGCAGAAGGGCAAGGGTTAACTTTTTTGTAACTTTCATTCACTTCATTAAGCAAAAAAGTTATTAAAAACAAAAAAATTACTAATAAAAAAATAAAAACACTACAAAATATACATACCATTCTCCTGCATTTTTAAGGATGCATTTCCTAGATAGAGAAATTGTTGCACTTTGGTAATATATTTAAGTATTAGCCGCATTTGTATTTAAAATATTGAATAAAGTAATTGCAAATTACGTGTACACGAAAGAACCAAGATGCAGTAAAATAGACAGGTGAAGTCAGTATTAAAAAATGGGGCCTTCGTGAACATACGGTCGTGCAACGCATTGTTAAGATCTGTCGAAAATCTATCCGTAGCCAACGCGTACACCAAGGTACAACAGGGGACAACAAAAGTTAACGGAAAGGAATGTGATCCGGTGAGCAACCCAAATAATGAGCGCAAAGGTTTAAGGTGCTTCAATTGTAACGGGGTGGGCCATATCGCCGCAAAATGTCCACAACCTCAAAGCAAAGCTAAATGTAGCACGTGCAACAAATATGGGCACGAGGCAAAAGAATGCAGAAGCGGTAAGAAACGATAGGGAAGGTCATCGAAGAAACAGAGGTGGTCCCACCACCTGTGACACGTCATATATGTATAGCGGGATGCACATTTGCAGCATTTGTGGATACTGGCAGCGACTCATCGTTGATATCTGACATGGCAGTCCCAGACGACATTCCCAGGCATCCAAGCAAGAAAATACTTCGTGGTTTTAGAGGGGCAGCTGTGGACGTAAATCAGATGATATAAGTCGAGTTCGAACTGGATGAATAGAAGACAACAGCCCAACTCCAAATAGTACCCAACGAATTTATGCCGCAGGAGATACCTTTAGGCAGAGACGTTCTATGTCGAGGCGACACGAAAATTATCATAGAGTCAGGAGTAATGACGGTAGAAGAATATCGACACGGCGCTGGGCGAAAGTGAGGCGAAGGAGCTTCAGCAGCTACTCAAGAAATATAACCACTGTTTTTCGGAAGATTTGTCAGCACTTGGACGTTGCAACACCATGGAAATGGAGATTAAGGTTACTACAGATCAGCCGGTCATAGGGAAACACTATCAAGTTCCGTTGTCACAGAGAACTTCCCTCTAAGATCACTTACGGACAATTTACTAAAAAACGATATTATACGGCCGAGCTCTTCACTACATGCAGCTCCAGTGGTACTGGTTAAGAAGGCAAACGGGGAGCAAAGGATGTGCGTGGATCATAGGGCGTTGAAAGCGGTAACCGTCAAGAAGCAATTCCCGATGCCAATCGTCGAGGAGCAGTTGTCTAAGCTTGGAGGTAATAGGTACTTCACGACGCCGGACATGACCGCAGGTTATTACCAAATTCCTTTGAAAGAGGACAGCAAACAATATACGGCTTTCATCACGCCGGACGGGCAATTCGAGCATAACGTAATGCCATTTGGATTGGTGAACGCACCAATGGTTTTCCAGCAGATGGTGGGTCAGCTGATTAGAGGTATGGGACAACGGCACCGAATCATAAGTTATGTGGATGAAGTCATCATTACTACACCAACAGTTACCGAAGGTATCCAGGTTTTGGAGGAGTTTTTGAGGGGAGTCCAGCAGGCAGGACTCACTCTACGTCCAGCGAAGTGCGTATTCATGTCAAGAACTGTAAAATTTTTGGGACGCATAGTTAGCGAAGAGGGTATCCTACCAGGCAGCGGAAAAGTCAGCTGTGTAAAGGAGTTCCCACGCCAAAGGGAGTCACACAGGTTCGACAGTTCTTAGGGTTAACCGGGTTATTTCGGAAGTTCATCAACGACTATAGTGGCATAGCAAAGCCTTTAACGCAGTTATTGAAGAGAGAACATGTTTTCCAATGGGGGTCCGAGCAGGATGCAGCCTTTTGTCGGTTGAAAGAAGCACTAATCAACGCACCGGTATTAGTAATGTACGAAGCTACGAAGGTTCACGAGGTGCACACAGATGCTAGCTCATATGGCTTGTCAGGGGTTTTGCTACAGCAGGAAGAAGAGGGTTTGAAGCCGGTACACTACTATATTCGTCAATGTAGTGAAGCAGAAAGCAGATACGCTAGCCATGACCTAGAGGTGCTGGCTGTGTTTGAAACGTTAGACAGGTTTAGGTACTATCTATTGCGTACACAGTTCTCAGTATACACCGATTGCAACGCGGTAGTGACAACTAAAGCCACTACGGTTTTACAGCTTCGCATAGCCGGGTGGTGGTTGCGCCTTTAGGAATTTGACTTCACTTGCAAACATCGAGCGGGTGCTGGAATGACTCATGTCGATTCATTAAGCAGAAGTCCAGTGGAATAACCGATTGAACTAGAAACAGTTGCAGAAAAGATAATGAAGGTCAATAGCGGAGCAGAGTAGTCCGACTGGATTTATACCATGCAAATGCAGGATTCGAAATTACAAGCGATCATACAGATTCTGAAGGGAAATCAGTTTGTGGATGAATTGGTCAAAAATTAGATAGAAGCGGACTATGCTGTGGAAAAGGGTCGACTTATGCGGAAGGTAAACGGGCAGCTTAAACTAGTAGTACCTCAGGTAGCGCGATGGCGAATAGTGAAGGCGTGCCATGACGATGCTGGTAATTTTGCTTTGGAGAAGACGATTCAGAAGATCAGTAAAGGATTCTGGTTCCCACGGATTCGCAGGTACGTCAAATCATATATCGAAGGATGCGAGGAGTGTTGCTTGAACAAAGCTAGAGGTGGCAAGCCAGAGGTCCAGATGCACATCATGGAGGTGCTGCCAATCCCATTTAGAAGCGTGCATATCGATCATCTGGGGCCATTTCTGAGGAGTAAGAGAGGCAATTGTTATATTTTGGTAGTTGTTTGCAGCTTTACTAAATACTCCATCCTTAAAGCTCTCCGGAATACCAAGACAGAGCCTGTGATTAAAGCTTTGGAGGAGTTGATGGTCATCTTCGCTGCACCGTGAAGGAACCGAAGGACTGGGATGCAGCGTTGCTAAAAATACAGTGGAACCTTAATTCGCAACGACATGAAGTGACCAAGTTCAGTCCTAGCGAGCTGGTCTTCAACTTCGATCCCAGAAATGTAACCCAAAACCGAATGATTCAAGCGCTCCATGGCGAAGTCGATGTTGGGACAGATTTGAGAGCAAACAAGAAGAAGCAGTTAAGAACATTTTAGCGGAAAGACAGAAATGGAAAGAAAGATATGATAAAAAACATAGTAAGCCGCATAAATACCACGTGGGAGATTTGGTTGTGATTGACCATGTGTCAACAGCAACGGGAGATTTACATAAGCTAGATCCAGTGTTCAAGGGTCCATATATTGTTACCAGCCGACGATACTGTGGTGTGATGAGTACTGACCATATGAAACCATGGTTCATGCTGGCACCAGGTTTGGATGTCGATGAAGACGACGAGGGTGACGAATCGTCCGGGAGTGACGATATGTCAGGACCGGCCGAGTTGTCATCGCCACCGAGTGAGAAATGTCATCGCTAGTTAGTTGGTGTTGAACGGTTGAACAAGGCGAACGTGATCACGAGCGGACAACGAAGAACATTTAATATCATTTGCATTAAAACTATTTGTATATCAATTTCATTATAATTCCATTATTTATTATTAAATAAACTATTCAAAGTCATCCGTGACAATTTTGATATATGAAAGTATACCTACATATATTATGCCGTTGCGCAATTCCGTTCTGGGAACAATATTGATGCGCTCTGTGAGCTTTGCTCAGCTGAGTATAATAATGATATCTGAATCTTTTCTTACATTATTCTTACACACTGAAATCAATCATCAAACAGATAAATTTTAAAGAAAAATCTAGTTCGCTGTTTTTATGAAAAAAATTAGTTCAAACTTATGAAGTAATTATTCGAACCCAGGGGACACAGTTTTCTTGCTGACTATCGGCAAACGACGGAAAATCATTCCAGAATTTATGCACCTCGTTTTTTTTTCTTACTTGTGTTTTTATACTCAGCGTGCTTTGCACACAGAGTATATTAACTTCGATTGGAAAACGGTTGGTTATACAGGTATAAAGGAATCGGGATAGATATAAACTTCTGTATATCAAAAACATCAGTGTCGAAAAAAATTTGATTGCCCATGCCCGTCCGTCCGTCCGTCTGTCCGTTAACACGATAACTTGAGTAAATATTGAGATATCTTCACCAAATTTGGTACACGAACTTATCTGGACCCAGAATTGCGAAATCGGATGATAACCACGCCCACTTTTTATATATATAACATTTTGGTAAACACAAGAAACCTGATTATTTAGTAAATAATACACCTATAATGTTGAAATTTGACGTGTGGACTGATATTGAGACTCTTGATATAAATTTGAAACAACTTCTCATAAAATCAATTTTACATATATTATTAGTCATAAATCAAAAATCGTTAAACCTATCGTAACAAAATTCGGCAGCGAGGTTGCCTTTACTATGAGGAATGCTTTGAAGAAAAATTAACGACATCGGGTAAGGACCACGCCCACTTTTATATAAAAAATTTTAAAAGGGCCGTGGGCGAATAAAATAAGCTTTATCTTTGCAAAAAAGAGCTTTATATCAATGGTATTTCATTTCCCAAGTGGATTTATAACAATAAATAGGAAAAACTTCAAATTTAAATTCAAATTTTTATGACTGAGCAATTTTCTATGTTTCGGGAGCCATAACTCGAAGAAAAATTAACGGATCGTAATAATATTGGGTACACAAATTTTTCCTACAGCAGGAAATATTTCTAGAAAAAATGGACGAGATCGGTTGAAGACCACGGCAACTTAGATATAAAACAAGTTTAAAAGGGTCGTAGACTAGAATAATATGCTATAACTTAGCAAAAAATAGTTTTGAATCAATGATATTTCACTTATCAAGTTTTACTGTAAGAGGAAATGGGGAGGCATTTTTTTTTTCAAATGGGCGGTGCCACGTGTTATGTAGAAAAGTAATTAATCTGAAATGAAATGTGCAATTGAAGCTCACGCTGAGTATATAATGCTCGGTTACACCCGAACTTAGACACCTTTACTTGTGTTTTTTTTTTGTTTGTTGATTATTTTGCCTTTTCAATGATACTATACGCAAAATATATTTATAGAATTTTGTTCATAATATAATAATTTTTATTAGTGATTCTGGGCCAGAGTATAATTTTTATTAAGTTTTCCAAAAAAAAAAAAAAAAACTTTTCGGCCGATAAATAAAAGGCAAAAACTAAAGTTTTTTTCATGAGCCTCGTAAGGAATCTCTTCTCGAACAAGTTAGAGAAATTTTAAGAACTTTTCAAAATTGTAAGAGCTTTAAGAATGATTTTTATTTGTTATGATCAAAGGGGTAACAATTTATAAAAATAAAAGAAATACTCATAAAAAAACTAATGAATTAACTAGCCAAGTGCATATGTTGCATATATATTTTTTCCATCGTTCTTCAAAGAAAAAAAAGGTACATATTTAGAATCAATCTAATGTATAAACATTTTCATGTGGTTTGTTTTGTTTATGTTTCGCGCCTTGTCAGTACAATAGTTGCTTCCGACGATCGTGAAATATTCTCATTTTTTCGTATGTAAAAGCATCACACACACGCAATTCTAATAAATGAAATATGTAGGTATGTATTATATTATTATGGATTTTACTGATTCAGTTGAATTTTTAAAATCTGTGAAAGTTTGGCAATATGTCCAACAGTCAGTTTTGACTTTTTAAATATGATCGAAAGGGGGAAAAAGCAATCGCAATCAGGCACGTATTATTTTATTCTTGTAACTACATATATTTGTACGTGCGGGTGCTTACCATTGAGTACATACATATAATTCCAATATCCAATAGATCGGCAAATGATCATATACAAAGTTTATTGACGCTCAAAAAATACCTAAAATATTCATCTTTCAGATATTTAACGAAAATTGTGTTTGTGCAAAAATATGGTGACAGTGTTTTGAAAACTTCTTGTGCATATATATGTATATGCACCTTATTAATGTAAATATTATTTATGTTTCAATTTCAAAACAGTTGCTTTTATGAAAACTTACAACAGAGAGTAATTTTTTTAGAAAAACATGTATGGAATACTCGGATTCTTCTTTTATTTCTAAGCTAAATTGCTAAAGAAATTTTATTAGTGATCTAAAAAAAACCATGGTAAAAAATTGTTTCGAGTTAATTTGTTTTATAATTAAAAAAAAAAAAACAAAATTATATAAAAATTTTATAAAAAAATTGTGACTGGGATGCTGAAAACATTATCATCATCAATAATTGGCGTTTATATGCCTGGCCGAGATCGGCTGTTGCATAACGAGTCACACCAGATATCCATGTTTCGTAATAACTGAAGCAAAGTGATAGCAACAAGGAAGATCAAATTTGAAATCAGATCTTTCTCCATCTCCTACTAGGCGGGTTCCAATTGACTCCAATTAGCGCTCATGCGCCGTTTTGATACCACAAACTCGTGAGTTAACCAATGAAAGGGTGTTGTAAGAATACTAATAAACATTTTCACGTGCATCAGGGAAAAACCCGTCCCCCTATGTCCATCCCGTGGAGTTTATGAATTTGAGAAGCTCTCCCGCCCTAACATCCTTGAGTTCTGGGAGGCTTTCGAAAAAGGGTTTTCCAAGAAACTTTATTCTGCTTCGGCAGTGTGCTGGGCATTCGCACAGCAGATGCTCAACCGTTTCCTCCGCCTCCGGACGCTTGCAGCTGCGGCAGGAGGTATTGTGTTCCAGTCCCATCCGTGCCGCATGTACTCCAATGGTCCAATGCCCCGTGAGCACCGCAACTACTCTGGATATATCCCTTATGTTCATCTTAAGGACAGCTACCGATTATTTTTCATTATATAGTGGCCACATGCTCTTGGAAACTCTACAGGTCCGCAACCGATTCCACCTATTGTTGGCCTCCCCCAACCAGTGCTGGGAGATGCGACCCTTGATGAGTCCCAGGGGTGCAAGGACCTCCTTCGCTCCTGAGACATTAAGAGCTGCTCCACGCCACGCTCCAGCTCATCCGCCATCTCGTTACCCTGTATGTTTCCCTACACTGCCCAACCAGGTCTGATGATATCGTCTCTGACCCGAGTGCCCCAAGAGCCGCCTGGCTATCGGAGAAAATGGCTACACTGTTACCGTTACTTTTGATATCCAATTACGCTTTGCACGCCTCTCGGATAGCGAAAATCTCAGCTTGAAACACACTTGCCGAGTCGGGAAGCCGCATACATAAGGACGTGGGCGGGACAGTCGCAAATACTCCCGCTCCCACTCCGCAAGCCATTTTGGATCCGTCCGTGAAAACCGAGATGTCGAATCTCTGAGTGATCCCCCCCTCTTTGCAATCTTTCCTTGTGGGCAAGATAATTGAAGACTTTCTTTGGACATATGTAGTCCGTTTTTGCCATGATTCGGGATTCGTTAATATTGAGCAGGATACGCCCGTGCCCGTATGTACGCTCCCTCAAAAGGCCAAACTCCCGAAGACTTAGGGCCCCTTGAGATGCCGTTTCCTTGATAAATAAATCTAACGGTGGAACACTACCCACTGAGTAAAGGTCTCCTTCTTCCTCTGCGTCCACTTATGGTTGTTGATTCGAGTACTGCCTGAGTTGGAGTGTGTTATTTCATTCGCAATACATGACCTAAACAGCGAAGAGTTTGTTCTATTTTCATATCTGCGCAAAGCTCAACAACTCATCTTTAAACCTCCTTCGATTCACACAGTTGGAACCACGGATCCGATCCTACATCTCTCGGAAACCTTTTTCCTCTAATTTTCCGAGGCCATACCTAATACCATTTACCGTGATCTCGTGTCATACATAGAGAGAGGTATAAATTGTATGTAGGGTTACCAGATTTTTTTACTCTAATTCAGTTGTTAGCCCTAAAAATTCCGTGTATTTAGGTACATGTTTGTTAAACAAAAAAACTCTGAAATTTACAAAACGTTTATAAAAAAAAACATTAAAACGAAGAAATCTTATTCATTTCTAACATATCGATGGCGCAATTATGTGCATATTTCTACATAATATGAGTCGAAAGCATATTGTGGAACAACAGCATCATACATACATTCATACTACTTAGTTTGCACTTACCAAAAGCGCTCAATTGAAACACGTATATTAAATGCGTAAAATTTAAATATGAATGTTGCAAATAGAGAACTTTCTAAGAAGTTTTCGTTCCTTTTATGATTAATTTGTTATTAAACAAGACGATTTTGAAATTTCACCTTTGAGCAGGAATATTTTTCACTACATTTTATTTTGATACCTCAAACATTTGTCGTAGTATGGTCCAAAATCACATTGAACCTAAATTTTTTATTGGAGCACATAAGTAGTAGTACTATCAAAATTTACTGTCAAACTTTTCTATGACAGTACCCAAAATGGCCTAGTTTTATTTTGAGCCGTAAAGCTATGCTGTTATGTTAATTTATGACATCATAAATACCATTTTTTCATCGACAACTTGCCACCTTCAAGTACGAATTAAACAAGTAAAGTCTAAAGTCGGTGGAAACTAAACGTAATACACCCAGTTTTGTGCTTTCATATACACAGGGTTGGATAGTGGAACCTAAATATTAAATCATTCATCGGTTTAAGCAATTTTTGAAACTCTTTTGTACTAAATTGGAAAGCTCTCAATTTAATATTATGTTTTTTAGTTTTCTTCAGTTTCAACTTAAAACTTATTTGAATAATAGTCTAAAATCTTTATATTGTTTTAAACCAAAACTAAAAAAGTTTAAAAAATCTAAAAATTGAAATTTCTAGTCACATCTGGGTTTGAAACAAAACTAGAAAGTTTCAAAAATATAAAAAAAATTTAAACTTTTATATAAGGTAGGTAGGTTGAACTGGCCGGTCCATGAGGACCTCACATAGACTGATTGAGTCCGTAGTGTTACCAGAAGTTTGTTTTAATGACCAAACTGAAAAACCCTATCAAAAACCAGGACCTATGTTATAAAATAACTCCGTCCTCTTGGCAAATACTAGAAGCTTCCTAGGACTTAAGCCACTTGCTGATTCTAGATCTGACAGCTGTATCACTCCTAATAGCTGGAGTCTTAGCCTGGCAAGTGCAGGGCACGAGCACAGAACGTGCTCGATCGTTTCCTCCTCCAACCTGCACTTCCTACACCTGCTATCACTGACCAAGCATAATTTAAAGGCATGTGACGCCAGAAGGCAGTGTCCAGTCAGAATACCCATCATGAGTCTACAGTCCTCTCTTTTTAATGATAGAAGCAACTGTGTTAGTCTAAGGTTGTAAGACCTACACATAATCTTCGACACTTTACAGCCCCGCGCTTGAACCCACGCCTTTCCTGCTTGGTCGATCATGTGCACCTCTCGCCTTCGCTTAATCTCGCCCAATCTAATTGGGACGTCTACGGAGCAAGCTTCAAGGGATGCGCCCTTTTTAGCTAATTCGTCCGCTTTTTCATTCCCATCTATTCCCATATGCCCTGGGACCCAATATAGATGTATGCTTCTCCCTGTCCCGATTCTCTCCAGAGACTGCTTACACTCTAACACGCATTTAGATGCTGTGCTATGCGAGATTATTGCCTTAATTGCTGCTTGACTGCCAATATAAAAGTTAACACGGTTGCAGCTTAAGCTATTCTCTTCCAGGGTTTCTACTTTATATAAAGTATTACATATAACCAAACTGAAGATCCTGAGTTCACGCTCGTGCAAGGAAAAATCAAAATTTTAGACTCAAGTTTTTTCAATTGGAAGAAAATGTTTCTAAGCGGGGTCGCCCGTCGATAGTGTTTGGCAAGCACTCCGAGTGTATTTCTGCAATGAAAAGATTCTCGGAATCGGCGTAAAACATGTAAGTCCCGTCCTGCCAATTTGTAGGAAAAATGTAAAAAGATGCACGACAACAATTGGAAGAGAAGACCGACCTAAACCCCTTTGGAACTGTATCGCGCATGCTTTCATTTTATTTATTTAATGCGAAAATAAATGTCACATTTTGGGTTAAAGCTTGTTTCTAAATTTTTTATGATGCTTTGTCGGTACTTGAACCCACGATCTTCGCTGTAGTAAGTGGAGTACGCTCTCGCCACACCACGGTGGCCGCCAGGCCTAATTGTATATTTCATGAATATGAAAAAATCTATTACGTTTCGTCCCTGTCCCAAAATTGTAACTCCTTAAAGGAGAAGAGGTGGACTCACCAAAAAGAATACTGCAGTGACCATTAAAAAAATCTGAATTGGTTTAGCCATATACGTCTGTATTTTTGAGCCCAAACTAGTCCTTAAAGGTTTGAGATAACTATAGCATAATGTCCAATTCAACAGATTTTTCGAAAATAGAATTTTTTGTCACATCTTCCCCATTTTAGTCGCTTAAAGCTTCAAAGTTCACCAGACGCTTTTTATATAGCATATATTATCGTTGAATCGCCATGATCGGATATAGTATGTATATGTACTTAGTATATATCTCATACAAAGTATCATTCAGGTAAGAGGGTTTTCGTCATTTCTGTCTTAATTTAACAGCTGGAAGCTTCAAATTAAACAAATGATTACGGCAGTAAATAGCCTACAATATTGTCTGAGAAAACTGTCAAGTTTGGTAGTAACTAAAATATATAACCCATACAACCGATCTAGCTTCTAAAAGCTTCAAATACACAGTGGTCTCAAAAGGTCTTCAAGTTCGGTAGCATATACATATATGATACATTCAACCGATTGCTCAGATAAGAGGGTTTTCATTATAGCTATGTAGTGTGCAAGAACTGCGAAACTTTGTGTCAGGATTACCATTTAGTTATTTATTATAGATTTATCGACAATGTCTCTTCTATCTCTTCTCTGTACATTGTATATGCTATAGGGCCAATTATTTAGAATTTTTGAAATTTCATCAGAGTATTGTTCAATTCTGTTCATGAAAGGCATGAGGTGTTGGGCACAGCCGAAAACAGTCTCGTCCCTACATATTTTTAAATTCAATTCAGCACTTGATTAAATAGCTTTTTCCTTTTGGTTAATTTCAGGGCAATCGGATATCAAACGCCTTCGTAGAGAGAACGAACAGTTGCGACGTGAGATTTGGACCCTACGCGACGAATGCGATCGTTTGAATAAGCGTTTTAAGGCGAAACTCTTAGATTACGAGTGCAATGCCAGGCATAGCGGATGTAGTGTTGGCGTACGGGGTAGCGGTAATGTTGCCTGTGACAGTAACTGCAACAGTGATGTGAGTTATAAAGAAACCTCACAATAATTTCTCTATAACACGCTCTCTTTTTCAATATGCTTCTGTAGGACTCCGATTCCTGTGATACTTGTAAAGAAAACAACGATCAATGTAGTGATGAATGCTGCAATGGTGGTAGCTGCCCACAGTTGGCAGCTAAGCAGTCTTTTGTTGAGTTCCCATCTGAATTTCCCCAAAGCCCTGCATCCCGTCCAGATATGGCAAATTTGGTGACGAATACTGCGAGAGGGCAGTGTGAAAGCGCACCAAATTTACACCAGACATTTGATCATCTGTCGGTGGTGTCGGAAGAGGTCGTGAGTAATGCCGATTTACATTCACATGTACCACATACAGATATGTTACACATTTGCACAACCGACAGCGGAGGTTCACAGATGACGTTACCCAGCATTGTAGGCCCTATGACACCATTGACACCCATCGAACAGGTGGCCAACCAACTGAATGATCTACAATCAAACGTACCGCCTTTATCTTACTTTGAGAATGTGTTACAGGATCACATGGGATCCAATATAGGTAAGCAAACAAATATACGCTTATCAGGAATAAGAAATTTTGGAAACTTAAAATGTATACAAATATGTTAAGCAGTAAATTAGCTGTCGTAGCTGTTTTTGCCTGAAATTGTGGTTTTGTCTGAATCTTCTTCCCTTCAGTAACTAAAATTTCCAACACAAATTTTTTCAGTTAAGTTTCGTCACTTCGTTTGAACTTCGGAAAGAACTTAATGTGGCAGCTTTTCTTAATGGTGGCCATTTAGGATCTTTTATGATTTCAGAGCAACATAATTTTGCATCTTCTGTCTTTATTCAGCTATGTGAACGTTTTCATTTTGAATATCACATGAACTTTCTCAAACTAATTTGAAAGCTTTTCAGATCGTTTTCGAACTTTCTATTTTGCCTGACCGTAAATTTAATCAGGAGATTTCGTTTTCTGCTTAATTCACCTGTTTAACATAGTAATAAAAAACTTTGCAAGTAATAACCGGAAGATGTATATATATATATAATATTGAAACGAATTTCCTCTAAGTTTTTAAGATGTTCATCAAAGTATTTGCCCAATACGGTGATGTCGTCCAGGTACACCTAGCATGTTTTCCAATGTAGTCCTTTCAATACCTGATCCATGAATCTCTCGAAAGTAGCTGGTGCATTGCATAGTCCAAAGGGCATTACTGTAAATTGCCAAAGACCATCTCCGACGCTGAAAGCTGTTTTCTCTTTGTCTTCCTCCTTCACCTGCACTTTCCAGTAGCCGCTTTTCAAGTCCAGTGTGGAAAACTATTTCGTACCAGAGAGCGAGTCCAGAGTGTCGTCAATTCTTGGCAATGGGTAGCTATCCTTTTTCGTAACGTCATTCAACTTCCGGTAGTCCACGCAAAACCTCATTTTTCCATCCTTCTTCTTTACAAGTACTACCGGCGAGCTCCAGGGACTAGCTAATTGTTCGATGAAGCCGCTGTCGCTCATTTCTTGTATAATTTGACTCACAACTTCCCGCTTCGCCAGTGGAACACTACGCGGAGCTTGACGTATCGGCCTCGCGTCTCCAGTGTCAATTTGATGTTTCACAACATTGGTGCGGCCTGGTTTGGAACCATCCTGGTCAAATATGTTTGCGTACTTTAGGAGCAGTTGCTTCGCTTTTCTCTGATTATCTTGATCTAGCCCCTCCGTCCATGCCGTGATGTCATTTGAAAGATCAGTCTTGATAGTTGAAACGCGTTCCTAGAGCTGTTCACAGTTAATAACTACTTCAGCCTCTTGTCATCTTCCCAATATAGCTTCTTTTGTCAGTATGAGTGGCGACTTTAACTCATTGAGTACTCTTACTGGAATACGTCCATCTTGCTTTGTCATAGCCAAGGTTTTTCCTACAATTATGTCTGGTGTTGATTTGTTTGCTGCTTCGACAACCCGTAATTTGTTCGTCCCACAATCTCCATCAACCTTTGCCCGGATGACTGCTTCTGATTTTGGTGGTATTTGCTGACTCTCTTCCACCAGCACACGTTTACTGCTGTAGCCTCTCTCGTAGCCGAAATTAAGGGGCACATCCATGTTCTTATATCTCATCGTCATCATTGCTTTGCATGTCGATCTTGATGCCTCGGTCGATTAAGAAGTCCACTCCACAAGCCTTTCGACATATGGCGCAAACTCCTGCAAAGTCTCATTAGCTTTTTGGTAGCGGTTTTGCAACTCTATTTGGTGTATCTGCTTCCTGTGTTCGCTTCCGTATCGCCTCTCTAGAGCGCTCATCAATGTTTCGTAGTTTTTCCGCTCTCCCTCGGGAATAGTCTGTAGGATTTCAGCAGCAGATCCTTTCAATGCCACGAATAGTGCAGCAGCTTTATCTTCAGCACTTCAGTTGTTCACTGCTGCGGTTTTCTCAAACTGAATCTTAAACACCTGGAAAGGAACAGAGCCGTCAAAAGATGGAGTTTTTACCTTCGTATTGCTTGCTGAAACAGCTGGGCGATTTAGTTGTAACTGCTCGATGCGACCTTTTAAATCATCTCCTGCCTGAAATTGAGCCATTTTTGCATCCTGCGCTTCCAGTTTTGATGATACTTGTTCCAAAATTTCTGCCGACATTTCAGATATACGTGCCTTCTGCGCTTCCAATTGAGATACCATATATGTCTTTTGGTCTTCCAGATGAGGTGACACTTGCGACGTCCTTTCTGAAATACGTGCCTCCTGTGATTCCAGTTGGGATGCTATATATGTCTTTTTTTCCAGTTGAGTTTTCATCTTGAATGTTATACGTGTCTCCTGTGATTCTAGTTGAGATGCCATATATGTCTTCTGTTTTGCCAGTTGAGATGACACTGTCGATGTTTGAGCAGATATTGCAGCTAAAATCATGTTCAAGTCTGTGCTCGTGAATGTCTGCGATGTTTCATTTTTCTCTTCAATTTTTGTTGTCTCGTCGACATCCAGATGAAAGACATACTCCTCCATGTTAATTCCTTCGGCTTCCATTGCCTCTCGTAGTCGTGCCTGAAGTTCGAGTTTAATGCCGGTTGTATTAAATCCACGGCTCTCCAAATCCTTCTTCAGTTGCTGGATCTTCAATTCACTCAAATTTGCCATGTCCTTGTTGTCCTCTGGAATTTATTCAACAATTCCTCTTCTGACACCAATTGTAACGAATTTACTGCAAATCATCTTATTTGCAACCTTCTGCTAAGTTCGAATCACTAAACTGTTGAATAAATAACTCCAATATTTAATAATGCAAAATGGCCTTTATTAAAGTACTTCACAATAAATAACTCTATTATTGCCCGACAGATAGCGTGCTTAATCGAAACTGATTCTAGCGCCTCTATTGTTGAGGCTTTTTATACTCTTTGATTTCTTCGTTGCATCTTCGAAGCGCTTCTGTTCTAGAATCTACTAGTTGGTTATCTGCTATAATTATAACTACAGATGTACGTTTATAGCTCTCATATGCGCGTGTGTTTGTGAGCGTCACTTCCACAATTATAATTGCATATCTCAGATAAGATATCTGCGTGTACGTACATATGTGTAGACATAATGATTGATTCGTTTATGTAGATACATAATGATTGATTTATGTAAGTGCATACAAGGCGCTGCTTAGCGTCGGCTTAGAGATGGCAGTGCCCCTTAGTGTTGCTAATATTCGTAAAAATATAAATATTACACTAACCATATTATAATTTCAAATTTCACCCTTTTCATAGTACAACTATTTGTGGGATGTAGGGTGAATATGGATATATTACAATAAGTTTCTAACATTACTTTTTACACATGTATGTATGTATGTAAATATGAATTATTTTTAATCACAAATCTTATATTTTCTACCTATAGGAAGTACTTCCAATGCTTACTCCCCAACGTCAAAAGTAATGCGTCACACAAATGGCTGGGACTATAAGCTGCAATCGCCTTTTGCGCACCGAAAGATGCCACTCGGAACTTCGCCGCCAGCATTGCAAATGGCTACACCCTCACCAAATATTAAACAACAAAATCAGAATACACAGCGTAACATATTGACCACATTTGTGTCTACGACTGAAACAACACCCACATCGAATGGGAGCTCATCAAATGCGCAAAGTGTTACAGTAACTGTACCGAGCGCAAATCAACTAAATAAGTTTGCAATAGAAACTATCGCAATTACAACGACACCTGCTCATGTGCCACCAATTCTTAATAGCCCAAAGCACTTTTTTGCTCCGCTTAAGCCACGTTTAAAGCTCAACACAGGGTTGGCTAATAAAGCACTTACCGAGTTTTCAATAGCCGATGGCGAAAGCAATACATGCCCGAATTGTGAACCACCTGATCTTTATGTACATAACGGCTTGGCATCCCCCTACCAGCATCAATCATTACCCGAAACGAACATAGCTGAAACAGATCTACCACCAGTACCACAACGTGGTAGCTCTTCACAAGTAAGTCCACAACATCGCTCACGAGCTCTTCAGCAAAGTCAGCATCAGCAGCAATGTTCTCAACAATATTTGCATCCGCATATGTACACGCATCAGCACCAGCAACAGCACCAGCGGCCACTGCAGCATCAATCAAATGAACTGCAATCACCTCCCACAGTACAACACTCTATAGTCACAATTACAGTGACTGTAGACGATACTGGTGATGTTGTCGCCAGTGCTGATGCTGTTGCCTCTAGCGGTCATGCTGCGTCTGTTGCTGCTGATAATAAGTTGAAAGCTTTCACTGCAGTGGACGGAAGTCCTGTATCGAATTTAATAAAGTCACCACACACACTGCAAACACTGCATCATCCTGCGTCAGCATTGTTAATGTTGGCATCGCCTAACAATATGCCATCGGTTTTCGTTGCGCAGCCTAATGCTATAATAACAAAGTTAAATGAGCCAATTTATGCTACCGCACAAAAACGCTGCAAAAACCTAAAAACTGCACCGGCCGTAACCAAACCTTTGATGGCGGCCATCATCAACACTACCAAAAATCTAACACCAACGAAGTCAAATAGGAGTAGCGCAACAGCTACTCCAATACACTCACCAATGCCAATGTCAACGCCAGCATCTGTCGCAAAAGCAAATCTTGTGGATAGTCAGAGTCAGGTGAGGTGTCTTAGCACCCCTCCAAATCTACTATGAGTGTTCACTGTTGTTGTTGATGGTAGACATACGAATGTAGAAAAATGTTAGATATAGAGCTCAATTCGGCACACAAAGATACATGTATGTATACTTCCTACACACAAGTAGTTGTTTTTTTAAAAGTTTTGGTTTTGCAAATTCACACATTTGTATAGTTTTTATGTTAATTTCGTTTAGTTGTTGGTTTTGCTTGGTTTCTTTTCTATACAGCTTGGACTAGGTTTAACTTCAGTTTGCACACAAGGCGCGAGTACATCCACATAATTAGACTGCTTTAGTTAGTCCAAAACTGATCCAAATATATAGCAATGACAATGATACTTATTTAGGTTGACCCGTTGCTAACCAAAGTAGACGTCTTCTCCATTTAAACTCTTTGTAGTCTTCGGAACGATGGACGTCTTATCATGGGACCGCACAGCTAATACACCCACATTTACCTACTGAATTTGTCAATAGTACTACCACCATTGGCTGACAAAATAATAACGTCAATGGTGCACCAGGACTTATGTTATAAAACTAATAATGTTCTCCTAGCAAATACCAAAAGTCTTCTAGTATTCCTACCGCACAGAAAATGTTTCTATTGATAATATTTTTTGGAAGCAGATGCCTCGCATATGTTCAGAGGGACAGGTTTCGGAAGACTTGAACTAAATTCATGATCCCAATTTGCGCCAGTTATCTCGAAATAGGTTGAGTAGGACTGGTCGACCTATAAAGATCTGACAGCAGTATCCGGAAGTTTTTGCTCACTAGCCCTGGAGTCGAACGCCAAATGCGCTCACCCATTTCTACCTGTGGCCTTCCCTCTGCTTCTTTCACTGTTCTCTCTTAATAAATTTGAGAAGCTTGGATGGGAACTTTTACTGTATATTCATCGAGTGCGTAGTCCCCTCTGCCAAATATTATGCAGTAATGCCTTAAAGGCTGCCTGCCTATCAAATTATATGCCGACACGTCAATCCTCCCAATATCGAAGGTCAGGCATTGCACCATGTAGTCTGTTATTTCTTACTAAATAAGTCATTAATACTATTATCATCCGGGATGCCTATAAGGGCTTAATACTACCGCTATGCTTATAATTTATAATCTTCATACCCGCTCTATTTCTTTTTACATTAGAACTTTTTTGAGTCCACCAAACAAGGATCCATAGTAAAGGGCCTGAACATCGCTGTAAATACCCAATGAGAGTAAGAGCAATAGGTCCCATGCGCATTGCATGTATACAGTTCCGTGGAGGCATTGCCCTTTCCCCCAAATGGAGTTTTCGCCCACCCTTCTTAGGTCTAGTCTAATTGAGGACCTTATTTTTCCTAGTAAACAAGACTTTATCAGTCAAGATCATATTATTCCCGGGGTGCGAGATTCATTAGAGAGCTAAGAGATTCCATGCTCTCATTCCACAGGCAACGCAATGGCAACGCTAAAGCAGCACGAGAAGAGTTTAAAAATTTATATTTTCTTAAAATATATACAAAATTCTTGAATTTTTATTTATATGTAATTTGAAGTAAAGTTTCGCTGCAGAAAATTTTTAATTGCTAAAAAAGCTAACTATTTTATTTATTTAATTGCTAAAAAAGTTAACTATTTTACGGGATTCAGAAAAAAACTCATTTATAATTAACTTAATTTGATAATTTTGATTGAGCTTCAGGCCAGATTATTGAATAAAACTTCTTTTTTTAGTAGTATTCAAAATATATTTATTTGTTCGATATTTCGACTTCAACCTGAATTCATCATCAAGAATACATATGGATATGTATGGTCGGAGTCTATACTACTAAAAAAAGAAGTTTTATTTAATAATCTGGCCTAAAGCTCAATCAAAATTATCAAATTCTATTAAACAAGGCTATTAAATTTATAATTAACTATAAAAATCAGTTATTAAGTTTTTGGAAAATCATGCAACGTTGTCATGGCAACAGAGTTCATCGGAACCAGGACAGATGACTGCCGAAAATTATATAGCAAAAAATCGAGAAAAATAAAAAAATTGTTTTTAACACTGCTCTTCAGTAAATTTTGGACTGATTTAATGCATCCTGGTTTTATTGCAAGAGTTGCATTTCGTTAGCTCAATTCACAAAGTCCCTAACCAACAGGTTTTTCGAAACTGTTTCTCGTAGACTTGCGCCTCCACTGCTGTCGCCTTTTATACTGTTTGCTTTACTCGTTGACATTTCTAGGCGGTTCGGTTCTAGAATCTACTAGTTGGTTATCAGCTATAAGTTTGTCAGCTATAACTACAGATGTAAAATTTTTAGCTTCTCTCACAGCTCATTCGCGTGTGTTTGTGAGCGACACTTCCAAAATTATAATTGCATATCTCAGATAAGATATCTGCATGTGTTTGTGCGTTCCTTCTCGGCTGCGTGTACGTACATATGTCACTGCTTAGCAACAGCTAAGAGATGACAGTATCCCTTAGTGTTGCTAATATTCGTTACACTGCCCTCCACCTAAGTCTGATCGCCCCGATCAGACAAATCTCTTGATCTAAACGCTGCCAGCCTTTCCAAATGGACCACTTTCATTTTGGTTCGTGGTTTAGCGATGGTTTGTATGCGGTACACTACATCCTTGATCCGTTTTACAACTTTGTATGGGTCTTCCCAATTACACTGTAATTTCGGACAAACCTTTTTTTCGTTGTGGGTTGTATAACAGCACCAAATCTCCTTCCTGAAAACCTTTCGAAATAATTGCTTTATCGTATCTGTCTTTCATCTTGTCACTCATAATCTTTTTTTGTTGCCTTATCAGATCGTGTATTTCTCTCAGCTCTTCTTCCAAATCACCAGTGGATCTCTTGACATTTCTCTCCGCATCGGCATCTATCCTAAACTTCAAATCAGCTGGCAGTCTAAAGTCATTGCCAAAAATTACTTTTGCAGGGGTTTGACCCGTTGTCTCATGCACTGCTGATCGATAAGCCATCAAGAATAATGGTATGCGGGTATCCCACTCTTTATGGAATTGGTCCACTACTTTCCTTAAGTGATCCTCCAATGTTCTATTGAATCGTTCCACCATGCCATCGGACTGAGGATGCAATGCAGTTGTCCGTGTTTTCCGAATGCCCAATGATTTACACATTTCCTGGAACACAGCTGATTCGAAATTCCTGCCTTGGTCAGAATGTAACTCCAATTGGTACACCATACCTTGCAACCCAATTGTTTATAAACACTTCTGCTACAGTTTCCGCTTCTTGATTTGGGATTGGGTATACCCCTGGCCATTTACTGAAATAATCCATAACCACCAGTACGTATTTGCTTCCGCGGTTGCTAGTAGGAAATGGACCTGCGACATCCATGGCGATCCTTTCAAATGGTGCACCTGAAATATACTGCTTCATCTGGCCATGACTTCGGGTTTTGGGCCCTTTCGCTCTGTTGCATACCTCGCAATTGGCAATCCAATCGGTGACCGACTGACAGCAACCAACCCAATAGAATCTCTGCTTAATTTTCTCGAGTGTCTTCGTGATTCCAAGATGACCTCCACTTGGACCATTGTGCAGCTCGCTGAGCACGTCAGGAATCCTCTTTCTGGGAACAACTATCAGTTTCTTCTTGCATTGACCATCCTCACTCTCCCATACTCGATGCAAGCAACCGGATATCAATTCTAAACTGTTCCACTGTGCCCAATATGACTTCGCAATGGGACTCTCTGCTGACATATCCTCTCTGCTTGGTCTTTCGTTTCGTTCGAGCCCTTGCATAACATGTGACAGATCTGTATCTTCTAGCTGACACTTTCTTAGTTGTTCCTTGTCCCATTCATGCGTACACGTTATAGTCATTAGCCGGACATCTATAATGTCTTCTTTAGCCTCGGCCTTTGAGCAGTGCTTGCATCCCAGACTACATGGTCTTCGTGACATTGCATCAGCATTTCCATGGGTACTACCTTTTCGATGCTCAATGGAAAAGTCATAGCTTTATAGTCGATCGATCCACCGTGCCAATTGTCTTTCCGGATTACGGAACTGCAGAAGCCATTTTAACGCTGCGTGATCTGTCCTGACACGGAATCGTTGGCCGTAGAGGTATTTGTGAAAATGTTTAATGCACTCTACTAATGCCAACAGCTCTCTCCACGTAACGCAGTAGTTCCTCTCTGGTTTTCCAATTGAACGGCTGTAGTATGCAACTGCCTTCTACTGTCCATCGACCAGTTGTGCTAAAACGCCTCCTATAGCATATCCACTCGCATCTGTATCTAGAATAAATGTTGCTCCTGGAATTGGATATGCTAACATTGGGGCAGTGCACAACCGCTCATTCAATGTTTGGAAAGCCACTTCTTGCTCCTTCTTCCATTCAAAAGCTTTATTTTTTCTTGTAAGCTCATGGAGGCTATGGGCTACGCTGGAAAAATTTGGTACAAATCGGCGGTAATATGTGCACATCCCAAGGAAACTTCTCAATTCATGTAGGTTCCGTGGTCTTGGCCAATCCTTTACAGCCTCTATCTTTTCGTTCGCAGTGCAGATGCCCTCTGTCGTTACCTTGTGACCCAAATAATTTACTTCCTTTTTAAACAGCGCACACTTTTTGGGACTTAACTTCAGACCAGCGCCAGCTATTCTCTGGAAAACTTGCTCCAAGTTCTTAAGATGTTCATCAAACTTCTTGCCCAAAACAATGATGGCGCCCAGGTACACCAAGCATGTTTTCCAATGTAGACCTTTCAGTACCTAGTCCATGAGTCTCTCAAAAGTAGCTGGTGCATTACAAAGTCCCAAAGGCGTCACTGTAAATTGCCAAAGACCATCACCGACACTGAAGGCTGTTTTCTCTTTATCTTCCTCCTTCACCTCAACTTGCCAATAGCCGTTTTTCAAGTCCAGTGTGGGAAACCATTTCATACCAGATAACGAGTCCAGAGTGTCGTCAATTCTTGGCAATGGGTATCTATCCTTTTTCGTAACGTCATTCCGGTAGTCCACGCAAAACCTCATTTTTCCATCCTTCTATACAAGTACTACCGGTGAGCTCCATGGACTAGCTGATGGTTCGATGACACCGCTGTCGCTCATTTCTTGTATGATTTGACTCACAACTTCCCGCTTCGCCAGTGGAACACTGCGCATCTCCAGTGTCAATTTGATGTTTCACAACGTTGGTGCGGCCTGATCAAATATGTTCGCGTACTTTAGGAGCAGTTGTTTTGCCTTACTCTGATAGGCTTCCTTTAGCCCCTACGTCCATGCCGTGATGTCATTTGAAAGATCAGTGTTACTAGATGAAACGTGTTCCTGGAGCTGTTCACAGTTAATAACTACTTCAGCCTCTTGGCATCTTCCCAAAATAGCTCCTTTGGTCAAATTGAGTGGTGACTTGAACTCATTGAGTACTCTTACCGGAATATGTCCATCTTGTTTTGTCATAGCCAGGGTTTTTTCTACAAGTATGTTCAGTGCTGATTTGTTTGCTGCTTCGACAACCCACAATTTTTGTCCCACAATCTCTATCAACCTTTGCTCAGATGACTGCTTCGGATTTTGGTGGTATTTGCTGACTCTCTTCCACCAGCACTCTTTTACTGCTGTAGCCTCTCTCGTAGCCGAAATTAAGTGGCACATCCATGTTCTTATATCGCATCGTCTTGCTTTGCATATCGATCTTGATGCCTTGGTCGATTAAGAAGTCCACACCAATTATGATTTCATCAACAATCTCTGCCACTATAAAATTGTGTAGTACCGTGACGTTCCTAATTGCTACTTCACATGCTACTTCTCTCGTTACCTGGGTGTCCTCTCCCGAAGCTGTACGTAATCTTGCTCCAAGCAATGGTCTTACCTTCTTGTTGACTAAATCTGATCGAATGATGGAATGGGATGCACCCGTATCTTCAGTCAATAAATGTTCCTTTCCATCCACATGTCCTCCGACTGTAAGATTGTTTGACCTTCTTCCAATTTATGAGATAGAGATTATGGGGCATTCAATTGAGGGAGCCAGCTGTCGCCCCTTGTGGCTGACTCGCTTTAGTTTAACGATTGATTGGTCTTGGAGATTTGCTCATCTCCATCAGCTCTGCGTTTACGGCCACCCACATTGTTGGAACTGCTGGCCCTTTCAATGCCACGAACAGAGCTGCATCTTCAGCATTCCAGTTGTTCACTGCTGCGGTCTTCCCAAACTGTAGCTTAAAGACCTGAAAAGGAACAGAACCGTCAAAGAATGGTGTCTTTACCTTTGGATTGCTTGCTGAAACAGCCGGGCGATTTAGTTGTAATTGCTACATACGACCTTTCAAATCATCGACATCTGCCTGAAGTTGTGCGATTTTTGCATCCTGCGATTCAAGTTTTGATGATACCCTTGCTTCCTGTGCTTCCAGCTGCGAGGATATGCGAGTTTCTTGTGCTTTCAACTGCTCAGCAATATATGTCTTCTGTTCTTCTAACTGTGTTTCCATCTTGGTTGTTATCTGTGTCGACATTTCTGAAATACGCGTTTCTTGTGCTTCAATCTTTGATGTTATTCGTGTCTCCTGGGATTCCATCTTGGATGTTATACAGTTCTCCTGCGATTCCATATATGTCTTTTGTTCTGCCAGTTGAGATGACACTGTCGATGTTTGAGCAGATATTGCAGCTAAAATCATGTTCAAGTCTGTGCTCGTAACTGTCTGCGATGTTTTATTTTTCTCTTTAATTTTTGTTGTCTCCTCGCCATCAAGAGGAAAGACATACTCTTCCACGTTAATTCCCTCTAATTCCATTGCCTCTCGCAGTCGTGCTTGATATTCGATTTTAATTCCGCTTGTATTCAATCCACGACTCTCCAACTCCTTTTTCAGCTGCTGGATGTTCAATTCACTCCACTTTGCCATGCCCAAGTTGTATTCGAAGTCTCCGGAATTTATTTAACAATTCCTCTTCTGACACCAATTGTAACGAATTTACTGCAATTCCTCTTATATCTGTAACCTTCTGCTAAGTTCGAATCACTAAACTGTTGAATAAATAACTCCAATATTCAATAATTCAAAATGGCCTTTAATCAAGTACTTTTAAAATAACACTTCTATTGCCTGACAGATAGCGTGCTTAATAGAAACTGATTCTCGCGCCTCTACTGTTGTCGCCTTTTATACTGTTTGGTTTACTCGTTCACATTTCTAGGTAGTTCTGTTCTAGAATCTACCAGTTGGCTATCTGCTATAAGTTTCTCAGCTATAACTACAGATGCACAATTTTTATAGCTTCTCTCACAGCTCATGCGCGTGTGTTTGTGAGCGACACTTCCCCAATTATAATTGCATATCTCAGATAAGGTATCTGCATGTGTTTGTGCGTTGCTTCTCCGCTGCGTGTACGTACATATGTGTAGACATAATGATTGAATTATTGATGTGCATAGAGTCACTGCTTAGCATCGGCTTAGAGATGACAGTACCCCTTAGTGTTGCTAATATTCGTTAAAATACTAATAGTATTACATATATGTGACCCGGTCTATGACAAGGTGGCTTATGACTAAAAAAAACAGCAATTTCTCTTTTGAGTCATAAGCCACCTTTTCATAGACCTGGTCACATATGCTATTTTGCTGCCATCGGTATACTTTTTTTTAAAGAAAACTAATATACAATAGTGCACTAACATGTAATAGTGTTAGATAGATTTTCTTTGAAACTACGAACAAATTATAAAAATAACCGTTTTCACACCTTCGCTCAGGTTATAGATTCAGTAAAATTAGTTTTAAAATTTACGCTTCTTTGTCATATAATTTGTATAAAAGAAAAATGTAAATTTCAAATTTCACACTTACTGAATACAGACGCAGATCTGGTTTCATGTATAAAAGCCGTCCGTTGTTGGCTTTTAGTTGGATGTAATGCATTGCAGATGGGACTCAGCGTATATTAACATAATGGCTGGTTGCACGGGTTAAAGGAATCGAGACAGATATAGACTTCCATATATCCACATCATCAGTATCGAAAGAAACTTGATTAAGCCATGCCCGTCCCTTCGTCTGTCCATACGTTAACAGGATAACTTGAGCAAATATTGAGATATCTTCACCAAATTCATTATACGAGCTTATCTTAACCCAGAATAGATTGATATTGAAAATGAGCGAAATCCGAGGATAACCACGCCCACTATTTTGATATGGAAAATTTAGAAAAGTGGAAAAAATGAGATAATCTCCGCAAGATAAACTTCACGTTAATTTGCAATAGCCTTTTTTACTTGATTTTCCTTTGGAGTCAAATAACAATATAGGAAAATTAGCTACTTCCGAAATTTTTTTAGGCGCAGAATTCAATCAGTCAAACAGTCAAGGTCCCTCACGTACAAGCTAATGGCCGACGACTGAACGTACTCAAAAACATGAAAATCTACAGATAAAATACATCGAACTATAAAATTAAACAATTTATGTTGTTATAAAAAAATTTAAAATAAATAATAATTTGTAAAAACTAAAGAACTACGCTTATATAGCTAACCGAACTAACAATTTGAAAATAATTTTGAATCACAAAAATAGCGTGTTACATTAGTAGAATGTGGAAAATTTACCGTAAATAATTAACCAAAATAAAATAACCAATAAAAAATGTTAAGTTGTTAACAGAATAATCAAATTCAGAGTAAAAAGCGTGGGGTGCTTGATATATGAAATAATCAAATTATTCTATTTGCAACTATTACAAAAATATATTAAAATGAGCCCAATGCTCTTAACTCTGGATCTGATTATTCTGTTAACAACTTAAATTTTTTATAGGTAATTTTATTTTAAGTAAATTATTTATAGTAAAGTATTCCACCCTCTACCAATGTAAGATAAAATCCTTGTGATTAAAAGTTATTTTCTAATTTTTAGTTCGGTTAGCTATAAAAGCGTAGTTTTTTAGTTTTTCAAACTTTTATTTATTGAATATAAATTTCAAATCGCAAGAAATGAAGCCATCATTTTTTAAATCAAAATAGCACTGAAATTGTGGATAGGATTAATGGCATACACAAATTAGCGACAAATAGTACTCGTTGGATGCACAACTTATTATAATTTTTATACTCAGTTGAGCATAGCTCACAGAGTATATTAAGTTTGATTGGATAACGGTTGGTTGTACATATATAAAGGAATCGAGATAGATAAAGACTTCCATATATCAAAATAATCAGGATCGAAAAAAAATTTGATTGAGCCATGTCCGTCCGTCCGTCCGTCCGTTAACACGATAACTTGAGTAAATTTTGAGGTATCTTGATGAAATTTGGCATGTAGGTTCCTGAGCACTCATCTCAGATCGCTATTTAAAATGAACCATATCGGGCTATAACCACGCCCACTTTTTCGATATCGAAAATTTCGAAAAACCGAAAAATTGCGATAATTCATTACAAAAGAGAGATAAAGCGACGACACTTGGTAGATGAGTTGAACTTTTGACGCAGAATAGAAGATTAGTAAAATTTTGGACAACGGGTGTGGCACTGCCCACTTTTAAAAGAAGGTAATTTAAAATTTTTGCAAGCTGTAATTTGGCAGTCGTTGAAGATATCATGATGAAATTTGGCAGGAACGTTACTCCTATTACTATATGTATGCTTAATAAAAATTACCAAAATTGGAGAAGGACCACGCCCATTTAAAAAAAAATTTTTTTAAAGTAAAATTTTAATAAAAAAATTTAATATCTTTACAGTATATAAGTAAATTATGTCAACATTCAAATCCAGTAATGATATAGTGCATCAAAATACAAAAATAAAAGAAAATTTCAAAATGGGCGTGGCTCCGCCCTTTTTCATTTAATTTGTCTAGGGTACTTTTAACGCCATAAGTCGAACAAAAATTAACCAATCCTTTTGAGATTTGGTAGGGGCATAGATTTTATGACGTTAACTCTTTTCTGTGGGCGAAATCGGTTGATGCCAAGCCCAGTTTTTATACACAGTAGACCGTCTGTCCTTCCGCATGGCCGTTAACACGATAACTTGAGCAAAAATCAACATATCTTTAATGAACTTAGTTCACGTGCTTACTTGAACTCACTTTATCTTGGGATTAAAAATGAACGAAATCCGACTATGACCACGCCCACTTTCTCGATATCGAAAATTACGAAAAATGAAAAAAATGCCATAATTCTATACCAAATACGAAAAAAGGGATGAAACATGGTAAGATGATTGGATTGTTTTATTGAAGCGAAATATAACTTTAGAAAAAACTTTATGAAATGGTTGTGACACCTACCATATTAAGTAGAAGAAAATGAAAAAGTTCTGCAGGGCGAAATAAATAACCCTTAAAATCTTGGCAGGTATTACATATATAAATAAATTAGCGGTATCCAACAGATGATGTTCTGGGTTACCCTGGTCCACATTTTGGTCGATATCTGGAAAACGCCTTCACATATACAACTACCACCACTCCCTTTTAAAACTCTCATTAATACCTTTAATTTGATACCCATATCGTACAAACTCATTCTAGAGTCACCCCTGGTCCACCTTTATGGCGATATCTCGAAAAGGCGTCCACCTATAGAACTAACGCCCACTCCCTTTTAAAATACTCATTAACTCCTTTCGTTTGATACCCATATTGCACAAACGAATTCTAGAGTCACCCCTGGCCCACCTTTATGGCGATATCTCGAAACGGCGTCCACCTATGGAACTAAGGATTACTCCCTTTTAAAATACTCATTAACACCTTTCTTTTGATACCCATATTGTACAAACACATTCTAGAGTCACCCCTGGTCCACCTTTATGGCGATATTTCGAAACGGCGACCACATATAGAACTAAGGCCCACTCCCTTTTAAAATACTCATTAACACCTTTCGTTTGATGCCCATATTGTACAAACGAATTCTAGAGTCACCCCTGGTCCACCTTTATGGCGATATCTCGAAACGGCGTCCACCTATGGAACTAAGGATTACTCCCTTTTAAAATACTCATTAACACCTTTCTTTTGATACCCATATTGTACAAACACATTCTAGAGTCACCCCTGGTCCACCTTTATGGCGATATTTCGAAACGGCGTCCACCTATAGAACTAAGGCCCACTCCCTTTTAAAATACTCATTAACACCTTTCATTTGATACCCATATCGTACAAACATATTCTAAAGTCACCCCTGGTCCACCTTTATTGCGATACCTCGAAAAGGCGTCCACCTATAGAACTAAGGCCCATTCCCTTTTAAAGTACTCATTAACTCCTTTCGTTTGATACCCATATTGCACAAACGAATTCTAGAGTCACCCCTGGCCCACCTTAATGGCGATATCACGAAACGGCGTCCACCTATGGAACTAAGCAGTACTCCCTTTTAAAATACTCATTAACACCTTTCTTTCGATGCCCATATTGTACAAACAAATTCTAGAGTCACCCCTGGTCTACCTTTATGGTGATATTTCGAAAATGCGACCACCTATACACCAACCACCACTCCCTTTTAAAACCCTCATTAATACCTTTAATTTGATACCCATATCGTACAAACACATTCTAGAGTCACCCCTGGTCCACCTTTATGGCGATATTTCGAAACGGCGACCACATATAGAACTAAGGCCCACTCCCTTTTAAAATACTCATTAACACCTTTCGTTTGATGCCCATATTGTACAAACGAATTCTAGAGTCACCCCTGGTCCACCTTTATGGCGATATCTCGAAACGGCGTCCACCTATGGGACTAAGGATTACTCCCTTTTAAAATACTTATTAACACCTTTCTTTTGATACCCATACTAAACAAACAAATTCTAGGGTCACCCCTGGTCCACCTTTATGGCGATATCTCGAAAAGGCGTCCACATATAGAACTAAGGCCCACTCCCTTTTAAAATACTCATTAACACCTTTCGTTTGATGCCCATATTGTACAAACGAATTCTAGAGTCACCCCTGGTCCACCTTTATGGCGATATTTCGAAACGGCGTCTACCTATAGAACTAAGGCCCACTCCCTTTTAAAATACTCATTAACACCTTTCATTTGATACCCACATCGTACAAACATATTCTAAAGTCACCCCTGGTCCACCTTTATGGCGATATCTCGAAAAGGCGAACACCTATAGAACGAAGGCCCACTCCCTTTTAAAAATACTCATTAACACCTTTCATTTGATACCCATATCGTACTAACAAAGTCTAGAGTCACCCCTGGTCCACCTTTATTGCGATACCTCGAAAAGGCGTCCACCTATAGAACTAAGGCCCACTCCCTTTTAAAATACTCATTAACTCCTTTCGTTTGATACCCATATTGCACAAACGAATTCTAGAGTCACCCCTGGCCCACCTTTATGGCGATATCTCGAAACGGCGTCCACCTATGGGACTAAGGATTACTCCCTTTTAAAATACTTATTAACACCTTTCTTTTGATACCCATACTGAAAAAAAAAATTCTAGGGTCACCCCTGGTCCACCTTTATGGCGATATCTCGAAACGGCGTCCACCTATGGAACTAAGGATTACTCCTTTTTAAAATACTCATTAACACCTTTCATTTGATACCCATATCGTACAAACTCATTCTAGAGTCACCCCTGGTCCACCTTTATGGCGATATCTCGAAAAGGTGTCCACTTATAGAACTAAGGCCCACTCCCTTTTAAAGTACTGATCAATACCTTTCATTTGATACCCATATCGTACAAACTCATTCTAGAGTCACCCCTGGTCCACCTTTATGGCGATATCTCGAAAAGGCGTCCACCTATAGAACTAAGGCCCACTCCCTTTCAAAACCTTCATTAATACCTTTAATTTGATACCCTTATCGTACAAACACATTCTAGAGTCACCTCTGGTTCACCTTTATGGCGCGATCCCGATATGGCGTCCACCTATAGATCTATAGCCCACTCCCTTTTAAAATACTCTTTGATACCCATGTCATACAAACACATTCCAGGGTTACCCTAGGTTCATTTTCCTATATGGTGATTGTCCCTTATTTTGTCTCCAAAGCTCTCAGCTGAGTATATAACTTTCGGTTACACCCGAACTTAGCCTTCCTTACTTGTTTTTTGAGTATTTTCGGTCACTTTTTCGAATATAGCTTCTAGTCAGCATTAATTTCATGGTGGCCTGAGTTTTATGAAACAAACAATATGTAACGCAACAGACATTTTTTTTTACAATCCTATATAAAACAAGTAACGGTGGCTAAGCCCGGGTGTTACCGAACATTATATACTCAGCGTGTGATTCAATTGTGCAGCTCATTTCAGATCAATTACTTTTCTACATAACACGTTGCACCGCCCGTTTAAAAGAAAAATGCCTCCCAATTTTCTCTTACAATAAAACTTGGTAAGTGAAGCATCATTGATACAATGCTATTTTGCGCCAAGATATAGCTTTTTATTCTAGTCTACGGCCCTTTTAAGCTTCTTTTATATGATAGTAGGCGTGGTCTTTAACCGATCTAGTCCATATTTACTAGAAATATTTTCTACTATAAGGAAAATATGTGTACCCAATTTTTATTACGATATGTTAATTTTTCTTCGAGCAATGGTTCCCGAAAAATACAAAGTTTTTTTTAGACAAAAAGTGGGCAGTGCCACGCCCATTTTAACATTTTTTATATTTTTTAGTTTTTTCAATTCCGTTTAGAAAGTAAATTACCATTAATATTAAGCTCTTTTTTGCGGAGGTACAGCCTGTTATATTCTTCTACGAACCTTTTAAAAGTCTTTTATATAGAAGTAGGCGTGGTCTTTAACTGATCTCGACCATTTTTACTAAAAATATGTCCTGCTATAAAGAATCGCAATCGGATCGCTTGCCAAACACTGCCGAGGGGCGACCCCGTTTAGAAAAATTTTCTTCTAATTAAAAAGCCTTATTTCTAAAATTTTGATATTGCTTTGCCCGGGGTGCGAACCCAGGCATACTTTTAAAAATATTTTATATTAAAGTGAGCGTGGTCCTAAACCGATTTCTTAAATTTTTCTTCGAAGGAATGGAGGTAAGCTCTCTGCTGAATTTTGTTATGAAAGGTTTAACGGGGTTTGATTTATGATTAATAATAATATTTGTAGAATTGATTTTAACACAATTGGGCGGTGCCACGCCCATTTTCAAAAATGTTTTAAAATTTTTATCAAGAGTTTCAATATCAGTCCACACATCAGAGTTCTATTCTGGCTCCAGATAAAACCCGTGTAACGAATTTTTGAAGATATCTCAATATTTGCCCAAGTTATCGTGTTAACGGACGGACAGACGGACGAACAGGGCTTAATCAATTTTTTTTTCGGTACTGATGATTTTGATGTATATCTTGATTCCTTTATACCTGTACAACCAACCGCTATGTTTCCAAAGTTAATATACTTTGTGTACAAAGCAAGTCACTTATCGTATTCGTCCTGCTATAAGGTGCATAAGCATGGACCATGACAACATCAGATGAAGCTTCTCTGGGAGTGTTCAAGAGAAAAGTTCTTCGAAAGATTCATGGACCTCTACGAGTTGGCGATGGCGACTATCGAAGAATATTTAGTGATGAGCTGTGCGAGCTTTATGCAGACATCAACATACTTCAGATAATTAAAACGCAGCTGCTACACTGGCTAGGTCATGTTATGCGAATGAAAGATGACGCTCCGGCTAAGAAAGTTTTTTATCCGAACCCGCCTATAGAAGCAGAGGAAGAAGGCTGTGTCCACCCCGCTGGAATGACCAGGTGGAAAAAGATTTAAACTCCCTTGACGTGACCAATTGGCGCCAGTTGGCAGAGCGGTACTATTCGCTCCTTCGATAAATTTCGATAATTTTAGACGTTAACAATAGTACATTTCCATCAGCTGTCAAATAAAAATAAACAAAAGCAAAATTAATTATTAAGTGCAAAAATTTAAAATAGCATGAATGTGACCGAATTTTGTTTTGACGATTTATCAAATGAAGAGGAAAGCTTACTGGAACTAGCCCGAAGTAGAAAATTGCTGAGGGATGCTTCCAATCATTTGGATATGAATTCGACAGCGCAAGTGTACGGCGGCCGCCGTGCATGTGTGAATATACACACATTACGCACATAAATATTTATGCGCCTAATTGTTTTGCATTTAACGTACCTATGTTCATATGTTTCTACAATAAGTTTGTGTGTTACTAATGAGGGAATAGGAAAATATGCAAAAAGGTTATCGTACGTATGTACATATGTTTAAATTGTAATAGTTAAATTAGGGTGGTTCTAAATTTTTGGACTTCAGTATATGAATATATTCTATTGATTTTCAATATCGGCTGCTGCTCCGAACATCCTCCTCCCCGTTGAAAGGTTAGGGCTTTCAACAGAATCATTTACTGGAAGGGCGCACAGCGTATGCACTGCTCGAAGAGTTGTACCAGTGGATGTACGCAGGATTGCCACTCGCACTACCCCATCTTCTCCAGATATTACTTCGATTACGCGTGCTAAGGGCCACTTTAAGGGTGGTGAGTTTTCTTCCTTTATACAAACGATGTCACCGACTTTAATGCTGGCCTGAGGTGTACGCCATTTGGAGCGTTGTTGAAGAAGAGTTAGATACTCTCGAGACCACCGCTTCCAAAAAACTTGTTGTATGTATGTTGCGCGCTGCCATCGGCCAAGTCGATTATAGTTTAAACTTGTAATGCCTGGTTCAGGAAGAGCTGTCATCGGACCGCCGATTAAAAAGTGGCATGGTGTTAACACATCTACATAGATCTTCTGGATTTTCTGAAAGAGGTACTAGAGGACGAGAATTAATTATAGCGGATATTTGACATACCAATGTACGCAATTCATCGAAGTCAAGCATGAGTGAGCCAATGGAACGGTGAAAATGCTGTTTTGCTGTTTTTATGGCCGCTTCCCATAAATCGCCGAAGTGTGGAGAGCGAGGTGGAATGAAGCGCCAATCGAAACCATGCCCAAGACAAAAATTGTGGACTTCACTGCTGAAGTTATCGCTGAGGACTAAGTTTCGCAGCTCACGGAGCTCATTCTTGGCACCTACGAAGTTTGTGGCGTTATCCGACCAGATACAGCTTGGGATTCCCCGGGTAACGATACATCGCTTTAGTGCATCAATGAATGCACCAGTTGACAGGTGTCTTACCAACTCCATCCAGACAGCCTTTGTGGCGAAACATATAAATACGCTAACATAACATTTTTGAGGCGGCTTGTTGCGTACTTCAGACTTGTAATAAAACGGGCCGCAGTAGTCTACACCAGTAACTATGAAGGGACGTGAAGCCTGAATGCGCTCTTTAGGTAGGTCACCCATTATGTGCTGGACGAGTCGTGGCCTAGACCTGCGGCAAATGATGCATTTCTGAAGTACTCGTGAGACGGGTTTGCGTCCATCTATTGGCCAGAACTGCATACGAATGAAGGCAAGCAAGGCTTGCGGGCCTGCGTGATGATGTTTTCGATGAAAGTATGTGATTATTGCATTTGTAAGTGGATGGTCTTTTGGTAGAATACATGGGTGGCGCGATTCAAAACTGAGCAACGAATTTTTCCATCTACCGCCTACGCGAATCACTCCGAATTCATCAAGAAATGGTGATAGCGAAATAACATTGCTGGAAGTCTAGACGCATTTATTGCCTTGCAATGCGGCGTACTCGGGCAAAAGTTGCGCTCTTTGCACTATGCGAACTAGCAATTGCGTACCCTTTCGAATATCTGCAGCCGAGAGCTGGGATGACCTTGGCGCTTGTTTAATATTTAGGAATTTGCTGACATATCCGAAAATCCGCTGCATTGTCGTGAACGAATTGATGTATTTGAAGGACAGCGTAATGTCAATGCGATTATTTTCGACAAGCAATACCTTTTTTCGAACCTCAGAAAGTTTTTGTTGGGAAGCGCACATGCGTGGCCAGCTCTTCTCTGTTTCTTGTAAAAATGATGGGCCGTGCATCCAAAGTTTTGAAATTAGAAGTTCCTTCGGCGTAGCTCCTTTGGATAAAATATCAGCGGGGTTCATTGCTGAAGGAACATAGTGCCACTGCATGCCTTCTGTCAATTGCTGTATGGTGGAGATTCGGTTCGCCACAAAGACATTGAACTTCGATGGTTCTTCTTGCTGCCACGTTAGCACGGTTGAAGAATCTGACCAACAAAGAAAAGAACAGTTAAAAATCTTCATTTTTGTAAACTCACTCACAAGCTGTGAGAGCAGTGTAGTAGCGCAGAGTTCCAACTTGGGTACGGTAATGGTTTTCAGGGGTGCGACCCGGGCCTTTGAACACAAAAGGTGCACTTGGAAGCTGTCATCCTTGATTGATCGAATGTAGGTGAAGGCACCGTAGGCTTCAAGGCTTGCATCGCAAAATGCATGAATTTCGGTGATGGCATCAGGCTGCAAAATATAACGAGGAAATGATAAATGTTGCATTTCTGCAAACCCGTTGCAGAAATCGGACCAGGCAGTATCTAACGATTGTGGTAAACTCTCGTCCCATTCAAGCTTGTCTCTCCACATACATTGAAGAAGAATCTTTGCCCTGGTTAGGGTTGGGCCCATTAGTCCAAGTGGGTCGTAGCAACGAGCTAGAGTAGACAAAGCAGAGCGCTTGGAGTTTTTTCCGAAATCTTGTTGCAGTGTGAAAGAGAATAGTAGGCTGTCTTTAATCGGGTTCCAAATTAAACCCAATGTTTTGGTGATGTTGCTGCCATCATCGAACTTGAGAAAACTTTCTTTGTCTTCATCTGGAATTTCACGAAGAATATTGGTATTATTCGAACACCACTTACGCAGATTGAAGCTTCCTTGCGCAAGGAGACTGGCTGTCTGTAACTTGATATTGCGGACTTCTTCCACGGAATCACCACCAGATATCATGTCATCGACGTAGAAATCTGGAAGCAAAGTTTTCGCACCAATAGGATAAGTCGAGGATTCGTCAGTTGCAAGTTGATGCATCGCTCTTATTGGCATAAATGCAGCAGGTTTGGTTCCGTACGTTACGGTATCCAGCTTATAAATTTGCAGTTCTTCAAACGGAGATTCCCACCATAATATGCACTGGAGAATGTCATCTGGAGGGGTGACGCGGACACACCGATACATTTTGTAAATCTCACCAGTAAGTGCTATAGGAAATGTGCGAAATCTGATTAAAATGTTAAATAATTTTGCTTGA
This sequence comes from Eurosta solidaginis, assembly GCF_040869045.1. Lineage (NCBI taxonomy): Eukaryota > Metazoa > Arthropoda > Insecta > Diptera > Tephritidae > Eurosta > Eurosta solidaginis. Next base: position 115,488,264 of record NC_090319.1, on the reverse strand, counting down.
ATGGTTGGACTTGCCATGAGCAAGTCGTTTAATGAGAGACCAGAAGTAGTAGCCGCTGAGCCATCGAAGACCACTCTGAGTTTTGTGGTGCTACTGCTATCTTTGATGACGCAGTGATGCGGTAAGAAATATTTGCATTTGTGAAAACTATCGTTAGAGACTAAAGACATGTGATTAAGGTCAATATATTCCTTAACGAACTTACTATATTCTGTCTTAAGGTCAGGGTTGCGAGCGAATTTCCTTTCAAGACCTTCGAAGCGTTGACGCGATCTCAAATAAGAATTTCCAAGTACCTCCGGATTCTGTTTGAGAGGCAGACGAACCGAGTATTCGCCTGATGGTAAACGCGAATAATTCTGTTGAAAGTGTGCTTCACACACGATATCTTCCTGAGTGACTTTGGATATAGGTTCGAAGTTTGTCTCAACTTCCCAAAATCTTCGCACTAGATCATCAAGTTTTGAGTCAAGGCTGGTGTTGTTTGAAGATTTGTGCTTTGCAATAAAGAATGATAGTTTTGGAGCACGTTGGCCTCACCACACAACACCCATCCGAAGAGAGTCTTTGAGCGTATCTGCCCCACACAGAGTAAGTGGAAGAATAGGCCTGCTCCTATGAGCAGATCAATGCGTTCTGATAAGTGGAATCCCGGATCAGCTAGTTGAATATTAGATGGAATTTTCCACTCGCTAGTGCTTACGAAGCACCCAGGCTGATTGTCGGTGATGGTGCGTACCACAACTGCTGTGATATTTGTTGAGAACTCTGATATTCGCGACCTTAGTAGGAGCTACACTGAATAGCCTTCCGTTGAGAAGTTCGCATCTCCAATGCCGGAGACTGTAACCGAAGATTTTGTCTTCAGCAGTTGAAGTTGGTTTACGAAGCGAGATGTGATAAAATGTAGTTGGGAACCAGAATCCAAAAGCGCACGGCAGGCACGAAAGATCCAGCGCGCTTTTTTATGAGAACGACGGCAGTAGCAAGAAGCACATAATCAGACGGAGAAACCGAGGTATGGGGCAAGGCAGATAGCGACGCAGTCATGGCGGTGGATTGGCGTGTAACTGGCGGCGAAGACTCGATTTGACCATCAGTTGACGACACTGTTGAGCGATTCAGATGCAATAGAGTATGATGTTTGCACTGGCAATTGCGGCAGGTACCGGATTTTTATTTTGTTCGGTTTCACGACCTGACCTGTCTGTACCTGAGTGGCATGCTCAACATTCTCGAGTGTTCGACAGCGCTTTTCCAAAAAGGCAGCCAGCTGTTCCCATGAAGGTAATTCACTAACAGAAGAGTTCTCCTCCCATTTAGCTTGTGTGGTTTTGTCGAGCTTCTGAAGTATCAAGTGAATGATGATGCAATCTGATATTTGCCCGTTGGTTGCCAGTTACTGCAATGCTCGTAAATGCGCAGTTACCTTGTCTGTCAACTCTCGAAGTTTGATTGCATTGGAATCTGCCTTGTCCAGCCGGAATACCTCCCTGACGTGTGCCTGAAAGATAAGACTTTTGTTATCGAAACGCTTTTGTAAGAGCTATAAAGCGATTTTGTAATTGGAATCACTTATCTCTAGTGAGCGCACGGTGTCGAGGGCAGCGCCGCTCAAACACGATCGCAGATGCTGCAATTTGTCGATGTTGGTGAGGTCACTATCTTTGTCGATGATTGAGGTGAAAATAGATTTGAAATTTGTCCACTCAGTATAAGCGCCGCTAAATTTTGGTAGTTTAACAGTGGTAAGCGGGAACTATTGGCATTAACAATGATAGATTGCCCCTCGCTGGAGTTCATCTTAAGCTTGGAACAATGTTGCGGGACACTACGTTTGCCAATCTCCCTCTATATAGTTGCTCTTAGGTTGATTAAGGCGGTGTCGAAATTGGCTGGCAAGTCACTGCTGATAGATTCGGAGTCCAATTCTTCCAAGCTTGTATGGGCGACTGCGAAACTGGATTTTACGTCGGTTATAGACTCCATAGTTGCAGAAAGGCTGTACTCATCCATGCTGCGAAGCTTCTCGGAATTCAATTCGATGGTTATTTGGCCAAGTCTCTCGAATAGAGCTCTTGATTTCTTCTTTAAGAAAGCTAAACGATCGAGGCTTTCTTCCGGCATGATTAGGTCTTTTGTTGAAATAGCAAAAATATGCATTGCAGATTGAAAAAGAAATACTGTACGCGACTACAAAAGGCGGGCCCGATGTGCAAAAATGGTATGCAACCTTAAACTGCAAAGGAGGAAAGTACCGATAAATTACGTGATGTGATAACGTCGGGGTCACAAAATGTTGAGCTACTAAGCATTTTTAGCAGTTATACAAAATCAAGTAAAATACACGATTCTGATTTGCACTACTTTATTTCAGCAAAGTTATACCGAATGACTTAAGAACTATTTTGCGTTTATATTTCCTAATTTATGATGATTCCAATTACAAAAGAATGTGTCCCAAAACTGTTTTTGTATATTCTTAAACAATTGTTTTTTGGAGCTCTAAGTAAATGCATTTCATCCCATATATTAAAAAAAAATAAATAAATAAATGTAAGGCGCAATAACCTCCGAAGAGATCTAAGGCCGAACTTCTCTTCCAATTTGCGTCGTGATCCTCTTGATTTTCCCTACAAATTGGCCGGACGGGACCTACATGTTTTATGCCGACTCCGAATGGCAGATGAGTTTTCACTGAGAGCTTTTCATATCAGAAATACACTCGGAGCGCTTGCCAAATACTGCCGAGAGGCGACCCCGCTTAGAAAAATTTTCTTCTAATTGAAAAACCTTATTTCTAAAATTTGATGTTGCTTTGCCCGTGGTGTGAACCCAGGGCATACGGTGTGGTAGGCGGAGCACGCTACCGCATTACGCACATAAATATTTATGCGCCTAATTGTTTTGCATTTAACGTACCTATGTTCATATGTTTCTACAATAAGTTTGTGTGTTACTAATGAGGGAATAGGAAAATATGCAAAAAGGTTATCGTACGTATGTACATATGTTTAAATTGTAATAGTTAAATTAGGGTGGTTCTAAATTTTTGGACTTCAGTATATGAATATATTCTATTGATTTTCAATATCGGCTGCTGCTCCGAACAGATGCTCATAATCAAAACTGGAAATCAATTATGAGTACAATTAGTATTCATTTTCTTATACATGCTAAAAACTGACAAGTTATTAAAATTTTAATGAAAAAAAGTTGGAAAAACTGTAAAATTGTATCAAAATGCCTAAAAAAATGTTTACTGGGCCCATTGTTGTATAAGTTCAGAGTCATCCTTCGCAGACTAATATGACTGTAACTTTTGTGGTTACTAACTGATTTTTTATATAGACAAAACATCATTCTTTAAAATGCCAACTTTTAGGTGATATTTGGAAATTTGTGTATATTTACCCCACAAACTAATTAATAAAAAAATTATATCCAATTTTGATGCAATGCAGGTTTGGTAGTCCTTTTATAAAGTAGAGCATAGAAAAAAGTGAAAAAAAAAATATTTGTTCATTGGGAAATTTTTACAGTCGTGTTATGTTTTCCTAGTTGATATATACATATGTAAATGGGGTTATAGCCAACAAATTTATAGCCTCGCAAGAGTCTAAAGGTACGAAAAACCGGTTTTACCCATAACTCACGATTTGGGGAGTTTCCGGGGGAAATGTAGTAAGCAGTCATTCTTAGATCTTCCAGATCTATTTGAAAAGTGGTATGAATACAAAGAAAACAAGTTTAAAAGGGTCGTTGACTAGAATAATAAGCTATAACTAGCAAAAAATAGTTTTGAATCAATGATATTTCACTTATCAAGTTTTATTGTGAGAGGAAATGGGGACACATTTTTTTTTAAACGGGCGGTGCCACGTGTTTTGTAGAAAAGTAATTTATCTGAAATAAAATGTACAATTGAAGCTCACGCTGAGTATATAATGTTCGGTTGCACCCGAACTTAGAGACCAATACTTGTTTATTATACCGTCAAAAGTTGTCTACACGCAGCAACAAAATACATATCTACAGTTTTTACATTATCTATACTCAAAACTATAGGGCAATTCTCTCTGTCTAGTAAGCGTAATAAACCTAGAACATATAGGTTTCCAAACAAAATATACAACACTCAGAGGATGCACCATTTAAAAACAATATATTTTCGATCTGATCCTGCATTTTGTACCACATATATATTTTTATGAATTCAAAATGTTCAAAAAACTGCAACGCACAGAACACTTTTTTTAATCAAAAATTCAGTTTCAACACTCTGGTGATATTTATTAATTTTTGATTCAAATATACAAAGGTTTGGCGAAGCTCAGCCATATGGTTGGCTCATCTCTTCAGCTGATTTTATTTTTTTCATTTCACTAGAGTAGGGATTATCAAAAGGAATTCATTATTTCCGAATAATAGACTGTATAAGATGTGTAATATATGGATAAGAGGTACATAAGCGACATTTTCGATAAATATAAAATAAACAAGTAAAGGTGTCTAAGTTCGGGTATACTCAGCGTGAGCTTCAATTGTACATTTCATTTCGGATAAATTACTTTTCTACATAACACGTGGCACCGCCCGTTTAAAAGAAAAATGTCTCCCCATTTCCTCTTACAGTAAAACTTGATAAGTGAAATATCATTGATTCAAAACTATTTTTGCTATGTTATAGCTTATTATTCTAGTCTACGACCCTTTTAGACTTGTTTTATATCTAAGTTTCCGTGGTCTTTAAGCGATCCCGTCCATTTTTACTTGAAATATTTTCTGCTATAGATTAAATTTGTGTACCGAATTTTGTTACGATATGTTAATTTTTCTTCGAGTTATGGCTCCTGAAATATAGAAAATTGCTTAGCCATAAAAGGGGCGGTGCCACGCCCATTTTTTAAAATATGAAATTCTTCCCATTTAGTGTTATAAATCCACTTGGGAAATGAAACACCCTTGATATAAAGCTCTTTTTTGCAAAGATATAACTTATTTTATTCGTTCACTGCCCTTCTAAAAATCTTTTATATAAAAGTGGGCGTGGTCCTTAACCGATTTCGTTAGTTTTTCTTCAAAGCATTTCTTATAGTAAGGGCAACCTCTCTGCTGAATTTTGTTACGATAGGTTTAAAGATTTTTGATTTATGATTAATAATATTTGTAAAATTGATTTTATCAAAAGTGGGCGGTGCCACGCCCATTTAAAAAATATCAATCAATATCAATTCAATATCAGTCCACACGTCAAATTTCAACATTCTTGTTGTACTATTTACTACATAATCAAGTTTTTTGTGTTTTCCAAAATGTTATATAATTAAAAAGTGGGCGTGGTTATCATCCGATTTCGCGCATTTTCAATACAAATCTATTCTGGTTCCAGATAAGCTCGTGAACCAAATTTGCTGAAGATATCTCAATATTTACTCAAGTTATCGTGTTAACGGACAGACGGACGGACGGACGGACATGGCTCAATCAAATTTTTTTTCGATACTGATGATTTTGATATATGGAAGTCTGTATCTATCTCGATTCCTTTATACCTGTACAACCAACCGTTATCCTTTGAAGTTTTAATCTTATAAATTGAGACAAATATAACAAAAAAACCTTTTTTCTGAAAAATTTGTTCTATGGGGGATATATGCTAAAGTGGTCCGATTTGGCCGGTTCCGACAAATGTCTGGTCGGAAACCTAAATATATCTATCGACCAAATTTCATCAAGATATTTTAAAAATTGAGGGACTAGTTTGTGTTCAAACCTACAGACGGACTTACAATTTGAGATTCGTGACAAATTTAATACACCATTTCATTTCCATGAAAGGTATAAAAAGTTGACTCATTTTGTTTTATTGATTTTCAGACAAGTGGATAGCTGATGTATGTATATTGGAACGATTTTCCGTCATCCTTTCTTCTGCGTTGTGCCATCATCAGAGCAGTCTTCATTTTTCATCCGATTTACATATGTATATAATTTTGTATTTAAATGTTCCATAGAAAAAAAAAAAATTCCAAAATCAAGAAAAAATTTTGTTTCACATGAAAACTTTTTGTTTTTTACTTTGATTTTCCTTTTGGGCTTACTTTGTAATTATTTGGAACTAGAGCCCGTATTACGTTTAACGATCAGTGACTGAAAAAATGATTCTTGTTCAGAAATTTTTGAACTGTTCATGGATGGATACAATTGCTCGATAAGCTTGCCATATTTTCGACTAATTTTGGAGCCAAAATTTTTAGATTTTTGTCCATTTCTTTCGGACTAAAGCTAATGTATCGACAATATAGGTTGCTCGGCTGACCAGTGAACTTCCTTTGTTTATATTACGAAACTGCTATCCGTCACTGCATGTATGTACTTCGAATTCCCTTCAGTAGATCTAAATACACAAGAAATATCCTTTAGTTAATTGGAAAATTTTAAGTTATATTCTCATAAACGCAATCGTCGAACTTATGCCTTTTTGCAAATATTTCGAGATTTTGAGGATGTACGGTAGTTCGATGTATCCAGTATCCCAAAATGTATGGACGTATACTTTAACAAGTAAGGAAGGCTAAGTTCGGGTGTAACCGAACATAACATACTCAGTTGAGAGCTATGGAGACAAAATAAGAAAAATCAATTTGGGGTAACCCTGGAATGTGGTTGTATAACATGTGTATCAAATGAAAGGTATTAAAGAGTATTTTAAGAGGGAGTGGGCCTTAGGTCTATCGGTGGACGCCTTTTCGAGATGTCCCCATTAAGGTGGACCAGGGGTGATTCTATAATGTGTTTGTACGATATGGGTATCAAATGAAAGCTGTTAATGAGTATTTTGAAAAGGAGTGATCCTTAGTTCCATAGGTGGACGCCGTTTCGAGATATCGCCATAAAGGTGGACCAGGGGTGTCTCTAGAATGTGTTTGTACGATATGGGAATCAAATGAAAGGTGTTACTGAGCATTTTAAGAGGGAGTGGGCATTAGGTCTATAGGTGGACGCCTTTTCGAGATATCGCCATTAGGGTGGGCCAGGGGTGACTCTAGAATGTTTGTACGGTATGGGTATCAAACGAAAGGTGCTACTGAGCATTTTAAGAGGGAGTGGGCATGAGGTCTATAGGTGGACGCCTTTTCGAGATATCGTCATTAGGGTGGGCCAGGGGTGACTCTAGAATGTGTTTGTACGATATGTGCATCAAACGAAAGGTGTTACTGAGCATTTTAAGAGGGAGTGGGCATTAGGTCTATAGGTGGACGCCCTTTCGAGATATCGCCATTAGGGTGGGCCAGGGGTGACTCTAGAATGTTTGTACGATATGGGTATCAAACGAAAGGTGTTACTGAGCATTTTAAGAGGGAGTGGGCATTAGGTCTATAGGTGGACGCCTTTTCGAGATATCGCCATTAGGGTGGGCCAGGGGTGACTCTAGAATGTGTTTGTACGATATGGGTATCAAATGAAAGGTGGTAAGGAGTATTTTAAAAGGGAGTAATGCTTAGTTCTATAGGTGGACGCCTTTTCGAGATATCGCCATAAAGGTGGACCAAGGGTGACTCTAGAATGTTTGTACGATATGGGTATCAAACGAAAGGTGTTACTGAGCATTTTAAGAGGGAGTGGGCATTAGGTCTATAGGTGGACGCCTTTTCGAGATATCGCCATTAGGGTGGGCCATGGTGACTCTAGAATGTGTTTGTACGATATGGGTATCAAATGAAAGGTGGTAATGAGTATTTTAAAAGGGAGTAATCCTTAGTTCTATAGGTGGACGCCTTTTCGAGATATCGCCATAAAGCTGGACCAAGGGTGACTCTAGAATGTTTGTACGGTATGGGTATCAAACGAAAGGTGTTACTGAGCATTTTAAGAGGGAGTGGGCATTAGGTCTATAGGTGGACGCCTTTTCAAGATATCGCCATTAGGGTGGGCCAGGGTGACTCTAGAATGTGTTTGTACGATATGGGTATCAAATGAAAGGTGGTAATGAGTATTTTAAAAGGGAGTAATCCTTAGTTCTATAGGTGGACGCCTTTTCGAGATATCGCCATTAGGGTGGGCCAGGTGTGACTCTAGAATGTTTGTACGATATGGGTATCAAACGAAAGGTGTTACTGAGCATTTTAAGAGGGAGTGGCCATTAGGTCTATAGGTGGACACCTTTTCGAGATATCGCCATTAGGGTGGGACAGGGGTGACTCTAGAATGTTTGTACGATATGGGTATCAAACGAAAGGTGTTACTGAGCATTTTAAGAGGGAGTGGACATTAGGTCTATAGGTGGACGCCTTTTCGAGATATCGCCATTAGGGTGGGCCAGGGGTGACTGTAGAATGTTTGTACGATATGGGTATCAAACGAAAGGTGTTACTGAGCATTTTAAGAGGGAGTGGACATTAGGTCTATAGGTGGACGCCTTTTCGAGATATCGCCATTAGGGTGGGCCAGGGTGACTCTAGAATGTGTTTGTACGATATGGGTATCAAATGAAAGGTGGTAATGAGTATTTTAAAAGGGAGTAATCCTTAGTTCTATAGGTGGACGCCTTTTCGAAATATCGCCATTAGGGTGGGCCAGGTGTGACTCTAGAATGTTTGTACGATATGGGTATCAAACGAAAGCTGTTACTGAGCATTTTAAGAGGGAGTGGGCATTAGGTCTATAGGTGGACGCCTTTTCGAGATATCGCCATTAGGGTGGGCCAGGGGTGACTCTAGAATGTTTGTACGATATGGGTATCAAACGAAAGGTGTTACTGAGCATTTTAAGAGGGAGTGGACACTAGGTCTATAGGTGGACGCCTTTTCGAGATATCGCCATTAGGGTGGGCCAGGGGTGACTCTAGAATGTTTGTACGATATGGGTATCAAACGAAAGGTGTTACTGATAATTTTAAGAGGGAGGGGGCATTAGGTCTATAGGTGGACGCCTTTTCGAGATATCGCCATTAGGGTGGGACAGGGGTGACTCTGGTATGTTTTTGTACGATATGGATATCAAATTAAAGGTATTAATGAGGGTTTTAAAAGCGAGTGGCCCTTAGATGTATATGTGAAGGCGTTCTCGCGATATCGACCAAAATGTGGACCAGGTGATCCAGAAAATCATCTGTTGGGTACTGCTAATTTATTTATATATGCAATACCACTAACAGTATTCCTGCCAAGATTCCAAGGGCTGTTGATTTCGCCTTGTAGAACTTTTTCATTTTCTTCTACTTAATATGGTAGGTGTCACACCCATTTTACAAAGTTTTTTCCAAAGTTATATTTTGCGTCAATAAACCAATCCAGTTACCATGTTTCATCCCTTTTTTCGTATTTGGTATAGAATTATGGCATTTTTTTCATTTTTCGTAATTTTCGATATCGATAAAGTGGGCGTGGTTATGGTCAGATTTCGCCCATTTTTTATACCAAGAAAAAGTGAGCTCAGGTAAGTACGTGGGCTAAGTTTAGTAAAGATATATCGGATTTTGCTCAAGTTATTGTGTTAATGGCCGAGCGGAAGGACAGACGGTGGACTGTGTATAAAAACTGGGCGTGGCTTCCACCGATTTCGCCCATTTTCACAGAGAACAGTTACCGTCATAGAATCTATGCTCCTACCAAATTTGAGAAGGATTGGTAAATTTTTGTTCGACTTATGGCAATAAAAGTATTCTAGACAAACTAAATGAAAATGGGCGGAGCCACGCCCATTTTGAAATTTTCTTTTATTTTTTTTTTTTTTTTTGCATCATATCATTACTGGAGTTGAATTTTGACTTAATTTACTTATATACAGGAAAGATATTAAATTTTTTGTTAAAATTTGAATTAAAAAAAATTTTTTTTTAAAAAGTGGGCGTGTTCTTCATCCAATTTTGCTAATTTTTATTTAGCACATATAGAGTAATAGTAGTAACGTTCCTGCCAAATTTCATCATGATATCTTCAACGACTGCCAAATTACAGCTTGCAAAACTTTTAAATTACCTTCTTGTAAAAGTGGGCGGTGCCACGCCCATTGTCCAAAATCTTACTAATTTTCTATTCTGCGTCATAACGTCAACCCATCTACCAAGTTTCGTCGCTTTATCTGTCTTTTGTAATGAGTTATCGCACTTTTTCGGTTTTTCGAAATTTTCGATATCGAAAAAGTGGGCGTGGTTATAGTCCGATATCGTTCATTTTAAATAGCGATCTGAGATGAGTGCTCAGGAACCTACATACCAAATTTCATCAAGATACCTCAAAATTTACTCAAGTTATCGTGTTAACGGACGGACGAACGGACGGACGGACGGACATGGCTCAATAAAATTTTTTTTCGATCCTGATTATTTTGATATATGGAAGTCTATATCTATCTCGATTCCTTTATATATGTACAACCAACCGTTATCCAATCAAACTTAATATACTCTGTGAGCTCTGCTCAACTGAGTATAAAAATCATTAAAATTCTTGTGATTGTAGCAGCATAAGTGTTACAAGAAAAAAATTTGGTTAGAACTTCCCCATATCGGAAACAAAAACAAATTTTAACAGCAATATATGGCTATATATTAGCATTACAGAAGTACAGTAGAATCAAGCAAAAGTTAGGTTAGGTTAGGTTGAACTGGCCGGTCCATGAGGACCTCACATAGACTGATTGAGTCCGTAGTGTTACCAGAAGTTTGTTTTAACGACCAAACTGAAAACCCCTATCAAAAACCAGCACCTATGTTATAAAATAACTCCGTCCTCTTGGCAAATACTAGAAGCTTCCTAGGACTTAAGCCACTTGCTGCTTCTAGATCTGACAGCTGTATCACTCCTAATAGCTGGAGTCTTAGCCTGGCAAGTGCAGGGCACGAGCACAGAACGTGCTCGATCGTTTCCTCCTCCAACCCGCACTTCCTACATCTGCTATCAATGAACAAGCCTAACTTAAAGGCATGTGACGTCAGAAGGCAGTGTCCAGTCAGAATACCCGTCGTGAGTCTACAGTCCTCCGTTTTTAATGATAGAAGCAACTGTGTTAGTCTAAGGTTGTAAGACCTACACATAATCTTCGACACTTTACACCCCCGCGCTTGAACCCACACCTTTCCCGCTTGGTCGATCATGTGCACCTCTCGCCTTCGCTTAATCTCGCCCAATCTAATTGGGACGTCTACGGAGCAAGCTTCAAGGGATGCACCCTTTTTAGCTAGTTCGTCCGCTTTTTAATTCCCATCTATTCCCATATGCACCGGTACCCAATACAGATGTATGCTTCTCCTTGTCCCGATTCTCTCCAGAGACTGCTTACACTCTAATACGCATTTAGATGCTGTGCTATGCGAGATTATTGCCTTAATTGCTGCTTGATTGTCAATATAAAAGTTAAAACGGTTGCAGCTTAAGCTATTCTCTTCCAGGGTTTCTACAGCTTTGGTTACGGCTAATATTTCCGCTTGGAAAACGCTACAGTGATCCGGCAGCCTGTAGGATCTGCTTATTTCCGGATCAGCGCAGTATACCGCAGACCTTACTCCTTCCACTACTTTGGAACCATCGGTGTACACATATATTGCCTCGTCCGCTATTTGCGCACCCTTGCGCTAACCGTCCACCTCTATTGTGGCCTTAAGATCTCCCTCGAAGCGCAGATAGGGAATCAGGTAGTCTGTTCGTCTTGTGATTGATGACGCTATACTACTATGGCCATATGGTCGGCGCTCAAGCTGCCCCGAAGCACCGAGCCTGGTTGCGGTCGTTAATGCTTTGTTCTTCGCTAACAAGCCTACAGGTGGAATGTGCAGAATGGCATACCGTGCAGCCGTCGGGGCTGTTTTCAGGGCCCCCGTAATGCTAAGCATCGATAGTCTGCATACCCCCTCTAATTTTTTGAGGTATGTTGTTTTTGTGTGGCTTACCACCAAACAAGAACTCCATAGTATAGAAGAGGGCTTACAATCGTTGTAAAGACCCAATGAGAAAGAGAGGGCGATAGGCCCCACGTACACCCCAGCATTCTTTTACATGCATAGAGTGCCGTTGAAGCCTTCTTGACCCTCTCCTCCACGTTGAGCTTCCATGACATCTTACTGTCTAGGATGATTCCTAGATATTTTGTGCAAGGTTTCTTCTATAAGGTCACCCCTCCTAGCTTAGGCCTGGTCTAATTCGGGACCGTGTACCTCTTTGTAAACAAGACCATGTCCGTCTTCTCCGCATTGAATTTCAACCCGACATTAGATGCCCAGGAATGAATATCCAGAATCGCCCGATCCATCAAAGAACTAATCGATGGAAGGTACTTTCCACTTATGACAATTGCAAAGTCAACTGCGTAAGCAGTAAGTTTTACGGGTCCCTCATCGAATTGCCTGAGCAGTTGGTTGATGATCAGCGTCCACAGCAGAGGTGATAGCACCCCTCCCTGCGGCGTGCCCCTGTCCACTGATTTCGTGGCCTCGTGCAATCCCCATTGTGATGTAATCTTTCTGCAATTAGCATGCAGTCGATCCATCTGATTAAGGCAGGATGTACTTTAATGTAATTAAGACCATCCGTAATCGCCCATTGTGCAACATTATTGAAATCCCCGGCAATGTCCAAGAAGACTCCTAGAGCATACTCCTTATATTCCAGGGATTTCTCTATGCTTATTACCACCCTATGCAAAGCGGTGTCTACTGACTTGCCTTTGGTGTACGCATGCTGTGTTGTGGAGAGCAGCTTTTCATCCACGTTGGGCTTTATGTACACATCTATCAGCCTCTCAAAAGTTCTGAGCAGAAATGGTGTTAAGCTATTGGGTCTATAGTCTTTGAGATACACGCGACCGATCTTTCCCGCCTTTGATAGAAAAGCTACACGAGCAGTTCTCCAAGAGTTCGGTACATGAATCAGTCTTATGCACTCATCGAATATTGTTTTAAGCCATTCCACGACCGCCCTACTTGAGACTTGTAGCATAGCCGGGAATATACCATCTGGGCCCGCCGATTTAAACTTAGAAAACGTTCTCATTCCCCACTCGATCTTGGTATCGGTCACCAAGCCCGGCACTACTAGCTCCGTGATCGAAGTGTGAGTGATGTCTGATGGCTCTTCTAAACCGTCTCGCGATGGGAAATGTGTATCGAGAAGCACCTCAAGGGATTCCTCACTATTACGTGACCATTCCCCGTTCTCTTTCTTTATTAGTTCCCGGACTATGTTTCCCTTTGCTAGGACTTTTTTCAATAGTCCTGTTTCGCTGGAGCACTCTATGTCCGTACAGAAACTTTTCCATGAGTTTCTCCTCGCCCCGGTAATTTTACGCGTGTAGATTCTCAGTAGATCCCTGTACTCGTCCCGACACGCTTCGCTTTCCGTTTTTTTTTTTTTTTTTTTTAATGGACGTTGTAGCAGCGCGATGCCCTCAAGTGGCCCAATGAAACCAAGCTAATCCTGTTCACGCGATCGATTTATATATATATATAATAACTTTTTTATTTTTTATTTTGCCGAGTCTTTGATGGGCAGCGGTTTGTCAAGCGTCACGATCTGAGACTGCTCAGCTACAGAAGAAATTTCATCAGCCAAGCGTAATACTTAAAGAGAACAGAAGCAAACATATTATACATTAATTTAGAGAGGTGAGAACAATCTTTTTTATAGAAAAAAGGGAGTCCGAGCTATCAAATGTGTTTGAGTGAGAGTTATAATCTTGGCATAAATGCCGAAAAGGTTCATTTTGTTCGAAATTCGTTCTACATTGTTTCAGCAGAAGAGGTTTGAAGTGTCTCGATGTCCGAGAGGGAACGCAAAAGTTCACTTCATTCAGAAGGAATGGGCTCGAAATTGATCCATTTAAAAGTTTTGTCATAAATATTACACCAAGCATTTCCCTTCGACTAGCAAGAGTTGGAAGATTGATAAGCTTTAATCGATTAGTATAAGGTGGAAGATTAGTTAAAGAGTCCCATTGGAAATTTCTTAAGGCAAATAGTAAAAATTGTTTTTGTATTGATTCGAGACTGTCTGCATGGACTTGATAACGCGGATTCCAAATTATCGAGCCGTATTCTAATATTGGCCTAACTAATGTTGTAAAAAGTGCTTTAGTTATATAAGGGTCTTTAAATTCTTTTGACCACCGTTTAACAAATGCAAAAACACCTTTGCCTTTATTCACTGTAGCATTAATATGAAGATTGAAACTAAGTTTGGAATCCATCATGACTCCCAAGTCAATAAAATTATTTACAGTTTCTAGACTACAGTTGTTAATTGTATATGAAGCTGGTGGCGAAACTCTCCGAGAAAAACACATGAATTAACATTTTTTGAGATTGAGCGGCATATAATTTACATTGCACCAGGTAACCAAGTGATTTGAATCCATTTGAAGCAAGGAATGTTCCTCAATCGAGGCACATGATTTGAAAACGTTTCTTTTACCTGTCTTCTTAGAAGACTCAGCTCATTGCTCCGCCATGGCGGCTTTGCTTTTCCTCTGAATCTTCTTAGAGGGCAAGCTTTGTTATACGCATTCATAAGCGTCCTTGTTAGGAATTCATTCGACTCCTCCAGTTCCTCTACATTAGCAATCTCTTTGGGTTGTCCCAGTTTTGTTTCTACATGTTTCTGGAATTTAGTCCAGTTCGTTGACCTAGGGTTTCTAAAGGTTCCTCTCTTCTCTACCCTCTTTAGGGGGATGCTGAAGCTGATTAACGCATGGTCGGAGAAGGATGGCCTATTAAGAACCATCCAATCATACCTTGATATATCACGCTCGGAGCTCAATGTAATATCCAGAACATTGAATGATGTTGGACCAATGTATGTAGCGACATTTCCCCTGTTGTCTATCTGCAAATTGGTTTGCAGGATGTAACAAAATAGAGATACGCCTCCCTCGTTCGTATCTGCTCCTCCCCACGCATTGTGGTGTGCATCTGAGCCTATGAGCAACCGCCCTTTGCGGCCTTCCTCCTGTACTAGCCTTTTGCACTCCATCGGTGGAACCTCCGCAGCATGGGCCATGTAGCAGGACGCCAGGATAAATGCCTACTTATTCTTTTGCTCAACGGCCACCGCTACGAGATCCTCAGTGGTGTAATTAGGCAGCATATATGAATGCAGCTGTTTCCTTACCATTACTACAGCTCGCACCCGTTCTTCCGTTTGCGCATAGTAAACGCCAAATCCGCGCGCGCTAAGTCTAGAAACCTTTCCTCCCCTCCTCAAGGGTTAGGAGGGGCTCGCTCGACGCCATTTTACTGTGTTGGTGGTTTATCTGTAGGACTCGCAGCACCATTGGGCTGTTTGTCCCCCTCTAGCACCTTCGTTTGGACGTCGTCGTCCTCCCCTTGCCCTTTTGGTTTAGAGTATTCGAGGCCCCCTTCAGCCTCTCGTGACTGTTGTGCCGGGTGTTCCTCTGTGCGAGTCACAGCACAATTTAGCGGTTGGTCCTCTTCTAGCACGTTCGTGGTGACGTCGGGGACCTCCACCTGTCTTTTTTCCCTTAGGCTTTTGAGGTCCTTTTCGACTTCGCCCACCTCTAGCGTTTTAGGGTTTTTATCCTCGGGACTTCTTTTCCTGAGTCGCATGTAAATTTTGCCAGTGCCAAAGGACATTTTGCCAAGCTGCGTGTACAAAATATCTTCCGCCTGCTTGTTTATTTGAAAGATGTAGAACTGACCATCCTCGGTAGGCCGAGATACAGTAAGTACCTTCCAATCCTGTGTCGGTATGTTCGGATTCTGATTCTGCAGAAGTCGCAGTGTATCCTCCGGCTTCATCACGCATGTTATTCATACGTTAACTTTTGGTACCGTGGGTATTTGCGCTATATCCACTACCTCAAACCGCGTGGTTGTGCCTTGCCTTTGGAGGTTTGGAACCACTTCCTCCAGCCACCGCAAGCTCGCGATATTGTCGCACGCTATCATCTTCACACCATTATACCATCCCCCTGAATCAAAGGTTGGAAGGGGCTTACTTGGTTGTTCCCGCATCATCTTAAGAATTAAGCTAATAAGCTCCCTTTCCACAGATCTCCACCTTTAAGTAGTCATTCGTCCGAAAGGACTGCTACGATCAACCAGCGCCACAGTCAGTGATTGCTCTGCCACATAACTCATCTTCTCGGGAAAAGCAGGAGTCTTATTGTTATCTCCCTTTGGCACCTCCGAGAAAGCCAGAGTCTTAGCGTTCACTCCCTTTAGCGTCTCCGAGAAAGCCGTAGTCTTAGCGTTATTTCCCTTTGGCTTATCTCCTACTTCCGTAGTTGGAACTTTCCTCTGACTCGCAGCTTTCAAGGTAGTTGCTACCTTGCCCATCTGTCTTACACTCAGAGGAAAACGCCGTTCTAAAATTCAGCATCACCGGACTCAAGCTTTTCATGTTCTTCTGCGAGTTCGATCACCGTCGAAATATGAATTTTTTAAAACAATTTTTTATGTTCTACTTTTTTAAGTTTTGTTTTTCGTTGAGTTCTATTGACATATGCACAGGTAATTCTCAATCTTGTTATGCAATGTTTTAAATATATATTCACATTGCATCATCAAATAAGAAGAAATTCCCAATAAGAGAAATATACGAAAAAATGCATAATGCGTATATGCATTTTTTCTGACCTTTTGGAATTTTAATAATAATTTTTTTGTTATTAATATTTTTTATTAATGACAAAAAAAAATTATTTATTAATAAAATAAATAAATAAATGTCACCATCCTTCCTATTCTACCACCAATGATCAAGCACAAACCGTTCTTGAATTTAGACCGAAAAATATTAAGTCGACCACGAATCGGTCTCGAAGCGTGAGAACGAAAAATCTTAAATCAAGACCACGTAGTGCTTGAAATGAGCACAGAAGTTTCACACATCAATACGAAAGTGGTCATAAAATACGAACGATGTGCTTGGAAAATCTGTTCTTAAAACAAGCCCATCGGTCACGAGTTAAAAAATAAACGTACTTAACATACTTTTGTCAACGAATGTTCTTAATTTAGGACTTGTTTCGTTCGTTTTAGAACGATTTTTTCTCTGAGTGTACAGCTTTGTGCCTACTTGTTTTGTCTATGCGACTGCCCTGCCTCGCGGTTCTAGGACTGGGCCCTTTCTGCCTCTTGAAAGCAGGCTTGTCACCTTCCGCCTGACGTTGCCTCTTCATTCTGCCACTCGACGCTTCTTCCTCCTCGTACCGGTTGCAGAATCGAGGGTTTCTCGCAGCAAACCTTTTGAATTGCCTTCGACCTACTTCTACCGCTTCATGGGCCCATTCCAAGCGCTCGATCTCCACTTCTGTTGGGTCGACCACTGCTCCCAAACGTTGTACAATTCTTAGTGCTGCACGGTACTGCGAGAGAGCTCTTTTACTTCCTCTGCTCCGTACCCTTCTCCACTCTTCTACTCCGTTTTCATTTGTGTGCTTCTTCAACACGGAGTTCATTGAATCAGGACTACTCTCGCTCTCCGAGTCCGACGCATCTCTTAATTCGTATTTGTCGTCCTTGGATTGCGACTCAGTCATCCTCTTTACATCGTCCTTATTACAATCAGGTAATGAGTCGTTCATCTTGGTCGTACGACCACCTGCCCGACAAGGCGGGCTCAGCGGTTCAGTATTATATACGGGGAAAGAACCGTCCGCCACAGCAGCGCCCCTTACTGTTGTAAGACCTTAAATACTTCCCGAGTTGGCCCTGTATCGGGAGGGCTCCGTTCGAATACAGCCGAATTTATCCCCTGGCTGCAAATCGTCCAATAGGCACGGTCCGCATAACACCCTTGATTAGGGGGTTGGCAGTTCTTGGTCACCGACATCCCACCGCCCTCCTATGAGGCGAAACGGAGTAGATGTTAGTCCTAAACAGCTCCGCCTCATAGTCGGGCGCTATGGAGTTCGGCTAAGCCTTCACACCAACGACAAGGTGCGTACCCTAGCGAGGGAAGCAAAAGTTAACTCTTGAGAAAGTTAATCGCTTGGCTAAGTTCACTGAATTTGAGCATCCAACATTTTAGGACAGTACTAACATATCGTAACAGTGTGCAAAATCTACCCATTGCCACTCCCACCTCCCATATAATTAGAAATTAAAAATATCGGCTTTATATGAAACATTTTATTCAATTTTATATATGACCAATTCGATGACAGCTCTAATACACCGTGTAGTTTTCAAAGCTTTGGCACATTCCATATATAAATCATATGTATAAATATAAATGCATGTTATGAACATTAGTTTTTTTTTTGTAAAAACTTATATAATAACAATATGAACAATAAAAAAGTATTGCATATAACCACACCGAAGATCCCGGGTTGACGACCGGGCAAAACAACATCAAAATTTTAGAAACAACTTTTTTCAATTAGAAGAAAATTTTACTAAGCGGGGTCGCCTATTTTTAGTAATTTGGCAAGCATTCCGGGTGTATTTCTGTCTTGGAAAACTTCTCAATGAAAACTCTCATGCCTTGCAGATGCCGCAATTAAAAATAAAATTAAAATTCCGAGGGTATCGCACCTTACATTTATTTATTTTAAATAGATTTTTCATAGGGAGTCTTCTGGCTGAAGTCGCTAACAGCGACAGCAAAATCTATTTCAATTAAATTCATACTTTCTGTACCAATCTCATTTTTTTCTTCTGAAATATAAGCTGTGATATCGCTGCCTTTTGTTTGTTCCTGATTTAACTCTTCCATAGAATCAATAAGAATATCAAATGAATGTAGAAAATCTTGCATAATGTCGCTATTGTTTGTTTCTCGGGAGTTTTTCCGTGTATTAAGGATACGGGTTTTTCTAAACTCTTAACTCCTAACTTTTGAAGCATCTTCAGACATAAACCATAGAGAAAGGTAAACTAAATCAATGAATATGAATATACATGTATACATATATTGCGAAAAACTGTGGTAATGCTGTCAATTAGTGCAACATTTCTGTAATACTTCTAAATAGTTTAGTGGTCAAGCAGAGATATTTGATAAACACTAATTGTATTTTTCATCCAACTAAAAAATAAATAAATGTAGAGCGCGATAACCTCCGAAGAGATTTTAGAGCGAGATTCTCTTCCAATTTGCGTCGTGCTGCTTTTAATTTTTCCTACGAGTTGGTGGGGGGGAGAGGCTACTTGTTTTATGCCGACCCCGAACGGCATATGCAAGGCAGATGAGTTTTCAATAAGAAGTGTGTCATGACAGAAATTCACTCGGAGTGCTTGCTAAACACTGCCAAGGGGCGACCACGATTAGAAAAATTTTCTTCTAATTGAAAAAACTTGTTTCTAAAATTTTGATATTGGTTTGCCCGGTGCATGAGCACAGAATCTTCGGTGTGGTATGCGGAGCACGCTACCATCACACCACGGCGGCCGCCAACTAAAGCTCTCATAAATTAAGATTGTATATTGGAAAAGTCAAAATATAAAAAAAACCTTTAAAGAAAGGCGAAAAATTTAACACTAAGAAAATAAGAACAACCTTATCCTTAGGGACAGAAGAGACAAACGATTTTACATCACAGGTTGGCTTACAAGAAGTTGCAGTGCAAAGAGTTCCAAATAGTCGCAGCAAAAAAAGCTTATTTCAATAATAAACACATCACTATGAAAGCTTTTGATGATTTCACAGATCCCGGAAGTTTTTTCTCCATATCTTCCAAGAGGAGAAGTAACGTTAAAATCGGTACACAGAAAAACCATTTTTTATTTTTCATGTTGCTGAATGTCGCTTCTTCATCAGTTAGCTTCTCGGGAGCTGAGCATTGAACTCGAAAACTTCATTATTAATACTTAATACTACTTGTTCACTCAGCCATATGAATGCTCCGCTGCTCGCTTTACAATTGGACTCTAAGTATTGCATTTTTGTTGTTATTCCTTTATATACCATCTCATACATATTAATTCTATTATTTGTTTTAATCATAATTGTGTGGAATACTTATAGGCGCGCTCTCAAGAGCTAAGTAACATTGGACTTTTAGCAGTGATTTATTAGTGCTTCCGCTGTTCACTATAATATTAATATTACCATCTGTATTTAATTAGCTCATATTGCTTTATACAACTGTTTTTGTTATTGATATTAGAGAAAAATTACAAAGTTTACAAACGGCGATGGTTACTAGGACATGTTTCTGATGTATAAAGGAATAGCATCAAAAAGGCAATACGTAGATATCAGTTGCAAAGTGAGCAGAGGGAATTCAATTGGCTGAGTGGATAAAGGCATCTGCTTTTACACAAGTATTGAGTAAGTAAAGCTAGCTGATGAAGTAGTGAAATTTAGAAAAATGTCCTAGTAACCACTGCCGTTAGTAAACTTTGTAATTTTTCTCTAATACTAATAATAAAACAATTGTGTTTGAAAAAAATAGTTTTTTCAAGTCCAAAAAAATTTAATAATTGAGTGAATCTCAAAATTTCAAAAAAATATTTCGGATATAATATAATATGAGTTGGACTTTCATCAGCTTTACTCCAAATTTCCAAACTTAATTTTTTGTATATTTGACCGTACGCGTAACACTGTGTGCCAGTGCTAAAACGACGAAACGAAGTTATGAAAGCCCGCACCGAAATATATGTATAGCTTATGTTAAGAGGGTTTCAGAAAAATCTTTTTAAACTTTTTTTTGATCCCTCAAAATAGTTTAGGTTCAAAATAGAGCTGAAATTGTTATTTTATTGTAACGTGGTTATTTGACATCTGTTGTTTGGAATTGATAGTCAATATTTTGGTCTTGGAAATTTGCATATTTACTTTTAATATCCTTTCGAGCTATGAAGTCGTTTTCGCAAGATTCGGTCAGATAATCGGGTTTTACCCCCCTTAAGTATCCTTTTGGTTTTACCAGACGAAGGTACTTCCAAATTTATTATGTTGTTGCTTTCGAACCATTTCCCTAAGTTATTAAACAAAGAAGTTCTAGCACTTTGAATGTTATTTATAGCTATCGATCAACCTGACTCTTATTGCATGCTATTCAGTATGTGCGTATAAAAAACTATTAACATTTTATGCATGGACATATCTTTTGAGATATTCTCGTATGTATAAGGCTTTCAAAAGCAACAATGTAATGAAGTACTTTCGTCTGGTAAAACCAAAAGGATGCTTTAGGGGGTAGAACCCGATTATCTGACCGAATCGTGTGATAACAACTACAAAGCTAGAAAGGATATTAAAAGCAAATATGCAGGCTTCTCAGACCAAAATAATGACCTATCAATTCTAAAAATCAGATGTAAAAAAATCAAGTTACAATAAAAAAAAAACCATTTCGGCTGTATTTCGAAAGATCAAAAAGAAAAAACATTTGTTCGAAAGCCCTCTCAACATAAGCTTCGAATTTAGGGTCGCACTTTCACGACTTTTTTTGCCAGAACTTTTCCAGAAAAAACGTGTATAGATGACCAAAAAAGAAAAACTAAATAAAAATTTTGAGGGCTAAAGAAGAGTTTAAAGTTTAATATTAATTTCACACAGAGGCTTAATGAAATAATTAGTCCAGTTTTCTACATTAAGGGCCTTATTGAACTCAGACTTCCATACAAAATACAAACTCTAATTATCTCATTTTTGCTTTATTGAATGCCTAATAGAGTAAAAAATCTAGTAGATTTTGCTTGGTGTTTATTGTTAATGTAACAAACGACAATCAAAAATAACTTATTTTCAATTATTTACTAAAAATAGGAAAACACGAAAAAATTCAGAATTTTATTTTCGCTGCATTTGCCATTTGGTTAGGAGCAACATCTATGAGTAGTTGCATATGCATTTTATTTAGATTGTATTTATAGTTAAGGAAGAAGAGGCCACTATCTGTTTTAACTTTTTTTTTTTTTAAAAAGCATAATGTTTCTTGGGGCTGCTGACAGATTCGCTTAATAAAGCAAGTGGCCATGTGAAAAGGAAAACTTAATTATTTGATTAAAACAAATTATGATTCGATTAAGTTTTTGTGTGCAAAGGTTTCTTTTTACGCATTTTATTGATATTTATTGAAACGTAAAAGTATACAAATTTCCGTGCATTCCGTAAAAAAAATATAAGAAAAAAAAAACGCAAATTAAACGAAAGCAAATTTTTAAAAGGCTTACAGAAATACCCATTAAGCTTACTGTTGCGGCGAATTCCTTTGCAAATTAATTGTCCAAATGAAACGCGAGATATCTACTAATAACTTAACTAGTATTAACTTTACTATATTAAAAAATTAAATATTAACTTTTACAAAGGTTATATGCGGGTTGAAAAACGGTATTAATATGCGGTATAACTTTAGCGAAAATTTACTGAGCGACGGTGTACAACTGCACTAGTAGGGATCAAAGAACTAACAATAGGCAAAGCAGTTATTATTACATAGTTACGGAC
Organism: Eurosta solidaginis; assembly: GCF_040869045.1. Lineage (NCBI taxonomy): Eukaryota > Metazoa > Arthropoda > Insecta > Diptera > Tephritidae > Eurosta > Eurosta solidaginis. Next base: position 115,465,900 of record NC_090319.1, on the reverse strand, counting down.
ATGTCAAGGTTACGGATATAGCATAAAATGGCAATTACAGTAGTGTACAGAGACGTAAAGCTATAGAGGCTCGCCAACGACGGACAGCAACAGAAATTGTCAAACTTTCTGTAGGTACATAATTCCCCATATTACCTACTTGAAGATTAGCAGAAAACGCGGTGTTTTCGTTAAAATTTCACAAGAAAGTAATTAAAAATGTTAAAAAATAGTTAAACTGTGGTCATTATATCAAAATAATATTTTTCTAGCGTTGGAATTGACGAATTTAATGCCACATTTCCCCAATGGCGAATTACCTACCCGCGATCACAACTTTGTACGGGCCTTCCCAACTCTACCAAAATTTGGATGGAACACTTTTCCGCCGGTGAGGGTTGTATAGCAGTACCAAATCTCCCTCCGATAAACCTTCCGAATTATTGTTCTTGTCGTACCTGTGTTTCATCTAATGAACTACTTCGTAGAGCTTGCGCTTGACGGATTGGCTTCGCATAATCAGTATCGCTCCGACGTTTCACAACAGTAGGGCGCCCTGGCTTGAAACCACCCTTGCATTCTTTCTAGGAAATTCTTTCGTTCGTTTTAGTGCATTCATTAGGGTTTGTCAATGCCAGTGTTTTTCTCGCTGGTACCTTCGGTTTTGATTCCTTTGGCCCATCATTCCATCAACCTTTGCCCGATTAACTTTTTTCTACTTTTGTGGTCTCTGTTGAATCTCATCCACCAGCACTCGCTTACTGCTGAACCCTTTCTCCAAACTGAAGTTAAGTGGTACATCCTGGCTCTTATAGCGCATATTCCTTCTTTGCATGTCTATCCTGATGTCATGGTCAAGTAAGAAGTCCACTCCCAATATGACTTCATCAACAATCTCCGCCACAACGAATTTGTATAGAATCGTGACCTTTCCAATTAAGACCTCACATCCCACTTCTCCTTGGGCTTGGTTATACTCGCCAGTGACCGTAGATATACGTGCCTCTTGCGTTTCCAGTTAAGATGACATATATGTCTTCTGTTCTTTGAATTGAGACGACATTTGCGACGAAATATCTGAAATGCGTGCCTCCTGTGACTCCAGCTGAGATGCCATTGTCGATGTTTGTGCAGATATTCCACCAATATCATGTTAAAATCTGTGCTCGTCACTTTCTGCGGTATTTCGTTTTTTTCTTCCATTTTTGTTGTTGTCCTGTCGCTATCAGAATGAAGGACATACTCGTCAGCATTGATTCCTTCAAATACCATAGCTACCCTTAGTCGTCTTTGTAGCTCGGATTTATTGCCAGTAGTAGCCAATCCACGGGCTTCCAACTACTCCTTCAGTTGCTGGATCTTCAGTTCACTCAACTTTGCCATGTCTAAGTTGTATTCGCATTCTTCGGAATTTACTCAACAATTCCTCTTCTGACACCAATTGCAACGAATTTTGCGGAAACTCCGCTTATTTCACACTTTCTTCAAACGTTCTAATCGCTAAATTGTGGAATAAATAACTCCAATATTCAGTAATGCAAAATGGGCTTTTATTAGATTGCTTTGGGAGTAGTACAATTATACTTTACAATTATGCTTCACTTCGCAACTGTTAGCGTGTTTAAATCAAACTGATTACTGACTACTCAGCTTTCGTTGTTTTTATACTCTCTGTTGCCTCGTCCACCCATTTCTCCTAAGGTCTAGTAACTTTGCGATCTTCGTGCTTGGTTACCAGCCATATATGTACATGTATATTTGTAGTTTATAGTATATCGCATAGCTATATACGTGTGTATATGTAAGTACAACTTCGGTTGATGGTGAGTATCTCTCTGTTGCCTTGTATGTACATGTGTAAATGATGATCGAAGAATAGATCTTCCTCGAAGAATATATCTTCTTTTGTCGGCAGAAGGCAAAGTTTCTATAAGTTCTCCATTTGGCGTCTTCAATGTGACCACTCGTACCCGCCTGTCTGTACCGGGAAGGAATTTTATGACCTTTCCCATGATCAACTTCGTCGGTGGATTTGATTCGTTGGCAATGGCAAATACATTCGTCGCCTTCTGCGGAGTTAACTACTTGAAGGGCGAAACCAATTAGCTCGACGCTATAAACTGACGAGGTATTCGTCTCTCCAACGACGCCAGAAATGCTGTCTCATGGAAGAGACCACTTGCCATCGCTGATGAAGACTTCTACAGGACCCTTGACCCTCAGGTTCCGGGATCGATTTTAGCGGTTCACCGATAATAAAATGGACGGGAGTTAAGACTTCTAAGTCATCAGCCGATGTAGAATTGTCACAGATGGGACGAGAGTTTATACAAACTTCGATATATGTCAATAGTGTGGTGAACTCTTGGCGCTGAGAAGAACGAATGTAGTCTGGTGTCAGCCATGCACCTTTGAAATGCCATGCGTAACTCTTTCTCTGCGCCAACAAAATTTGTTCCATTGTCGGAGGACATAACTTTACAATTCCCTCTGCGGTTTGTGATTCTCTTGAAGGCATTAAGAAGCCCAGGTGTTGACAAGTTGCTTAAAAAATCTAAATGCATTGCCTAAGTGCACATGCAGACAAATGAACAGATATACCCCTTGGTAGCCTTCGCACCTCTTCCGTGGGTGAATTTGTAGTGTATGGACCAGCGAAATCAGCAGCGGTGCGTGTAAAACATGGAGTTCGAACCACAGGGCAATCTTCCATTGATTGTTTGGTGAGATTACGGTTCACCAAGGTGCATTTCACTCATTTGTGGTAAATGTTGCGAATTAAGCTGCGGGGGCCAATAACCCAATACCGCGTGGCCCAGCGTGGAGCGTAAATTTATGTATGTATTTCGCAGATAATGAGCTTCGCAAGCGGAGAGTTTTTTGGCAATATAATAGGGTGCTTAACGTCAGGGGTTACCTCAGCATTATTTAGTCTGCCTCCAACACACAAGACGTTGTTTTGGTCGAGATATGGCTGCAAGCGCAAAAGACTGCTGCGAAGCGGGTTTGGCGCTGCAAAGATAAATTTCATTAGGAAAGTAAACATGTTGTATTACCTCACCAGGTGAAGCTCAGATTCATATAATTTTGACAGCTAGGAGGGCCAACTAGCTTACCATGGTTGAGTCGAGTACTGGTTCGAGCGTTATTGAAAAACCTTAGCACGTAGGCGATGACACGGCGTAACTTCGAGTACGACGAAAACTTTGTCATTATTGACCGATGCTCGTTTGAAGTCATGACATGAGAATCTTTATATCGAACGCCAAAGTCGGTCGTATGTTGATCTGATGTTTGCTTCCATAATTGGTTCGGACCCTTTAAGAACTCACGTCCAAACCACCAAAGCTGTTGACGTGTTAGTTCGGACTGAGTTATGCCTCTCGAGGTACAATCTGCTGGGTTTAACTCTGAGCGCACATGCTGCCAGCAGTCAATCGGTAGGACCTCCTGAATGTCGGCAACGCGGTTGGCAACGAAGGTGACCCATGGGCTAGGGTATGCTTATAACCATGCCAATGTGATTGTTGAGTCTGCCATGCATACGGCGGACAGCGGATATTATGAAGACTTTGCAGAATACTTTGTGTTAATATAGCAGCTAGCGCATAGCTCCAAGTGCGGCAACATTGTTGGTTTGAGCGGGGCGACTTTAGTTTTTGAAGAGATCAAGGAAACGGTGACACTACCGCCAATCTGAAGTATGCGCGCATATATTACAGCGGCGTTGGCGTGCTCAGACGCGTCAGCAAAATTATGTAGTTCTGTAATTGACCCAGTCGTCGCTAGGCCGATCCAGCGATTGATCCTCAAGTTCGAAACAGCTTCAGCTCCGATCGATGCTTCAAATCATTTTGTTGCGATAGAGTCAGGAATGATGTCCTCCCAACTAATATTATTGCGCCAGATTTCCTGAAACCACATATTCGATCTTATAAAGGCGGGGGAGTCCCAGTGGGTCGAAAAATGTGCTGACATAAGATAGAAAAGTCCTCTTCGTTAAAGTAAAAGGCGGTTTATTCATGTTGATTGTGAATGAAAGAAATTTTCTTCAGTGTTCCAAACCAATCCCAAAGCGTGGACATCTTTACCGTCTTGTTTGACAACCAAACGGAAAGCCCGAAATAGGAACTCCGAACACTTGGAAAATACTAGAAGGTTTCTAGTGCCTAGCTTACTTGCTGCCTCGGGATCTGGCAACTCTGCCGCACCTAGTAACTGGAGTCTGGACCTCGCGAGCGCAGGACACGAAAACAAAACGTGCACAGCCGTTTCTTCCTGCAGATTGCACTTCATACATCTGCTGTTACTGACAAGGCCTTATTCAAAAGCATGTGACACTAGAAGACCAGTTAGTATACCTATCGTGAGCTCTATTTCTTATTTCTTTAATGATATGAGCAACTTTGTGAGTCCAACCTCGTAGGATTTGCTTGATGTTATAAATTTTGCAGTCCCGCGCTTCTGCCCACGCCTTTCCTGCTCGATGATTCATATGCAACTCCTGCCCATTTTTAATTTCTCCAAAACAGATTAGGACAACGGACGTTTGCACTAGAACTTCTGCTCCGTTTCTTCATTGGCCCAAATCTCCTCGAAGGTAAATATCGACAAGCTTTTATTTCTTTTTTACATACATTGCAAGTGAAGCTGATATAGACGTATTAAAAAATATATGTCTTTTAAAGTGTCGATGTTGATCTATTAATTTATATAAATAAAAATTAAGGGCACTTTACATTGTACGTGCGTATTTAGCAAACTACTAAAAAAAGGAACTTCCACTTTGACGTATTTGACAACATCTGTGTTATATATAGAACTGGTCAAGTGCTGAAGAAGCATTGTCTTCTCAATCAAATTCTGTTTTGAAAATTTTAAATTTTTGATGGGGTGTTTTTATTCCATCATAAACCTTTGAAGGATAAATATTCACGGCGCTGTTTAACTGCGACTAAAATATCACATTAAAAAGTTAGGCAATATCTTTATCCTTCTTTGAGCAGAGAAATGCTTTTTTATACTCAACTGAGCAGAGCTCACAGAGTATATTAACTTTGCTCGCATAACGGTAATCCGTAACGGCATAAACTAATAGAGATAGATATAGACTTCTTCTATATGTCAAAATGATCTGGGCGAAAAAAGAAATTTATTTAGCCATGTCTGTCCGTCCGTCCGCCCGTAAACACGATAACTTGAGTAAATTTTGAGATATCTTGATGAAATTTGGTATGTAGCTTCCCGGGAACTCATCTTAGATCGCTATTTAAAATGAACGAAACCGGACTATAACTACGCCCACTTTTTCGATATCGAAAATTTCAAAAAACCCAAAAAGTGCTATAATTCATTACTAAAGACGGATAAATCGAAGAAACTTGGTAGGTGGGTTGATCTTATGGCGTAGAATAAAAAATTAGTAATATTTTGGACAATGGGCGTGGCACCGCTCACTTTTGAAAGAAGGTAGTTTGAAAGTTTTGCAAGCCGTAATTTGGCAGTCGTTGAAGATATCATGATGAAATTTGGCAGGAACGTTACTCCTATTTCTATATGTATGCTAAATAAAAATATGCAATCTTTACTAAACTTATTTCACGTACTTATCTGAACTCACTTTATCTTGGTATTAAAAATGGGCGAAATCCGACTATGGCCACGCCCACTTTTTCGATATCGAAAATTACGAAAAGTTGAAAAAATGCCATAATTCTATACTAAATATGAAAAAAGGGATGAAACATTGTAATTGGATTGGTTTATTGACGCAAAATATAACTTTAGAAAAAACTTCATATAAAATGGGTGTGACACCTTCCATATTAAGTAGAATAAAATGAAAAAGTTCTGCAGGGCGAAATCAAAAGCCCTTGGAATCTTGGCAGGAATACTGTTCGTGGTATTACATATATAAATAAATTAGCGGTACCCGACAGATGATGTTCTGGGTCACCCTGGTCCACATTTTGGTCGATATCTCGAAAACGCTGGCACATATACAACTACCACCACTCCCTTTTCAAACCCTCATTAATACCTTTAATTTGATACCGATATTATGCAAACACATTCTAGAGTCAACCCTGGTCCACCTTTATGGCGATATCTCGAAAAAGCGTCGACCTATAGAACTAAGGCCCACTACCTTTTAAAATACTCATTAACGCCTTTCATTTGATTCCCGTATCGTACAAGCACATTCTAGCGTCACCCCTGGTCCACCTTTAAGGCAATATCTCGGAAAGGCGTTCACCTATAGAACTAAGGCCCACTTCCATTTAAAATACTCATTAACACCTTTCGTTTGATACCCATATCGCACAAACAAATTCTAGAGTCACCCGTGGTCCACCTTTATGGCGATATCTCGAAAAGGCGTCCACCTATAGAACTAAGGCCCACTCCCTTTTAAAATAGTCATTAACACCTTTCATTTGATTCCCATATCGTACAAACACATTCTAGAGTCACCCCTGGTCCACCTTTATGGCGATATCCCGAAATGGCGTCCACCTATAGAACTATGGACCACTCCCTTTTAAAATACTCTTTAATTCCTTCTATTTGATACCCATGCCATACAAACACATTCCAGGGTTACCCCAGGTTCATTTCCTACATGGTAATTTTCCCTTTTTTTGTCTCCAAAGCTCTCAGCTGAGTATGTAATGTTCGGTTACACCCGATCTTAGCCTTCCTTACTTGTTAACAATGACCTCTTTTCTGGGGATGCCACCCTGCAAACTACTGGTGAGTTGTTTATCGAAAGATGCCTGTTGAGTCGAGAACCCTCAAAATAGTGAAACGAAGTTTGCTCGACGCGATTTAACTGTACTTGGGGTTAATCTAAAAGACTCGCCTCAGTATTGATTGGTTTATCCCGCTTCAACATTTCGCAATACGACTGCGTCTTCTTCTTGCTCTGGGTACAACTTTTTCAATCTACACTAGAAAAAAGCTAAAGCTCCATACGCTGTGAGGTTCGCAACTGATTGATAGCAATTTCTTGCAGATGGTAAAAATATGCATAGTCGAAACTGCATTTTTAAAAGCAATAATAGTATAAGCTTTTAAACAATTAATAGTAGAATATATTGAGCAGAATAAAATAATTTTATTTAATTAATAACATATGTTCATTTCTCTTCAGACTGAGTCCGTCAACCTAGAAACTATCCTCAATGATATCCAAGCTATTTCGGAAGATATATTAGCTATTCAACTCGACAAGCGAAAGGGAAACGAAAATGACATCAATAAACCGCTTGAGCAAAATGATAAAAATAAAAAGCCTTATCGCTCTGAAATGAACTTAACGCTTCAATATGATGGAACAAATCAATCTACCACTGGCAGCAAGACAGCTACCGCAGCGCAAACTTTATTGAATGGTGGCAGTAATGATCGGTGTACGCGGTCATTGGAGCGCGATCATACCGGCAGTCCGTCCCCACATATACCTGATGCAATGATGCCCTTCCCAGATAAACGTACTTACATCGGCTTCGATCAGCTGAACAAAGAAGCCATAAGTGCACTGCCTCCAGCTAGCATAGCCAATATGCAAAGGCCGCCTTTACCACCAGTGGCTGGGGCGGTCCATAAGGCGTCCTCACAAACACCAAATCTGCGCGCATTTCCTACGTCGCTTAATATACGCTGCGCGGGTGGGTCACGTAATACGCCTGTATCAATACCACAACTTCCGACCGAGGAGCAGATATTGTCAAAGAGTACTACGCCGACGGCTGCTCCACTGACACATAATAAGAGTCAATTGTATTCAGCAGTAGCGAATGCAGCAGCGAAACGTGCCCAATACCGTTCTACTACTACACATTCACTGGATGTGGAGTTAACATCGGCTGGTGCAGCAACAGAAAGCGATGCAAATACTCCTGATGTTACGAACGAGGTAAGTACAAACGTTGGAGGATTTTGTTGTAATACATTTTTCTATGTTCTATAGGCACTCAATAGTGAAGCAGCTCGGCGTAAAGCACGGCGCGTATCGATTGCGTGCGGTGACTCCAGTACACCTGACTCGCCCGATCCAGTGTCGAATTCACGCATAATTCGATCTGAAGCCCAAATAAATTTAAGTGATATACATGACACAAGCGCAAATAATACCACAACTACCAATTCCAATACGCCGACCACAACCACGATAACAAATCCTATTCATGCATCCATAAGCAGCTGCTCTGATATACCTTCCGCATTATCGAATCCAGCTCTGAGGAACCTCAACCAAACAAGTCACAGCACACCAAACTCGCCACATTCCATACGGCGCCGTAGCAATAGCAATACGATGAACCCAAATAACTGCGTTGCTGAAGCGACATATCCCCAATCATTATCGGCTAATACATCACCAAGACATATTGATAATGTACATTTACATCATCATCGTACCAATAGTAGCTGTAGTAATCTCTCAGTAGCGCAGAAACGCAATGTAAGTCAAGATTCATCGCACGGAAATCCAACTGAAATGGTAACAGTTGAGCCAGTTGCGTCACGTTCACGTTGTTCACGTCGGCCCTCCGATGGCACAGTGGCCAGTAATATACAACGCATCAGTGGAACTTCAGGTCATCATCACCACCATCACCATCACCATCGACACCAGCACAGTACGTCGGTGCTTAGTAATAATCCACATCATAGCCATCATTCGCATCAAGATAGTACCTCTTACTCGGAACATGGTTCCAATAGTTCGGCTTCGTCGCACGAATCATCGAACTCATTTAGTGTGCGTTCACATCGACGCAAACTCTCAATTAGTTCGCATACAGGTGGAAAGATACCTTGGTGTGGGTGTTGGGGTAATGGTTGCTTGTAGATAAGGTGAAAAGATCGATAGGAAATTTTAAAGTTTGTAAATGTGGAATTAACACACATACGTCATTGTCATATTGGGTACTAGTCCGATACTTGTTCTAACAGCATGGTATGACTTCACTTCCAAAATATACTCAATTTAACAATAAAAATTTGCCTACATTGATTCTCCATGAGATAGAAAATGTTGATATAATACTTCCTAAGTAACTCAAGTTTCAAAATCAGGTGTCAGTTTCTTCAAGTGGCTACGTAGTCTTCCTGAAAATTTTAGAGTAACGTTCCACAGCAGATGGCAGTTATAGTCAGCTCGAAGGACTGAATTGTACTTGCAACGTAGGGCAAAGTGGGGTAGCTGTGACTTTGGGCACTGTCGGCCTTGCACTTTTCGACATAATTAAAAACTCAACGAATTGAAAACTTGTAAGCTTCAAGTATAAAAAGTGCTATCTACAATTTAAAAACCTTCCATTTATGTTTTGTTTACGTTCAGTTTACTTAATTTTTAGGAATTCATGAGCTTAACACCGGGTTATAATAATTTTTATTCAATTATAATTTGTTTTTAAAAACTGAAATTATAGAAATAAAACAAACATTTATTGGCATATTACGATGGTAAAATTTCGAAAGCCGCTACGTAATTGTCGTCAGGCGATTTCGTTTCACCGATGTTCGAACCGAAGATAACCCCACGAGACTGCAACGCCTTAACAATTAGGCTAAATTTATTTGCTTTCTAATGTAGTGCAGTGTAGAGACGGAAAAGTGTAGAGATAAAAAATAAATATCGAGCTCTGCTCATCATATGTAGCTAGCGTCATGCATAAATGGGGTTCTTTTAAGTTTAAATTTCTTGACAACAATTATGAAAAAACGTTAAAATATTCAATAACTGACTTATCACCTTCAAGTACGTACTACGTGAGATTGCCTTTTAGGTATTTTAATTATGTTTCGAGGAAAATTATAACAAAAAAAAAAAAAAAAAAAAAAAATCGTGTCACAGGTACCCTTCTTCCCCTTGCTAAAAAGGAAACAATGAACTCAGTAGTTCAGCACAGTACCATCCTCTTCAGCGTATGTAAATATGTATTTATGTATAATAATAAACGCTTACAATTTCCTCTTATTTTAATTACTTTGCTATAAAAATATGTAGTAAGTTATATGAATGTATGTGTTTTAGAATGTTATAAATTATGTTTATTAGAAAATTTGATTAAATATACATACAATAGTTAGAAATCAAAAAATATATACCAAAAATAAGTTAACATTTTAGTTCAAGCCTTTTACTCATATTTTTAATGTCTACATATTAAAGATGTTGAACGGAAAATAATAATTTTTTTTTTCGGAGTCGAAAAAGTCCTGGTCAAAAAATTGTCCTAGGTGAAAATGTTTGAGTTCCCAGGTATCCCTATAGCAATATCATGTCCAATCATGCATCCTTTTTATTTTTTGAACTTTTTCCATAAAAGTCCACATATAAAAGTAAAATCTTTATTTTTGTTTTTTGAGTCCGATAGACCTAGCTAAAGTCGGACTTTTAAAAATAAAAGTCCGGAATTAAAGTTAAAGCCGGACTTTTATTTTTTAAGGCCAAAATAAAAGTCCGGCTTGTTAACAAAGAAACGGCTTATCCGAGTTATCCGGATTTAACTTTTATTTCCGGACTTTTATTTTTAAAAGTCCGAGTTTAACTAGTTCTATCGGACTCGGGTGATAAAAATCCGAAAATAATTTTTATCTTGATACAAATATATTAAAAGTCCAAAATTAATAGTTTAGAATTATATTGCAAAAGGAATAAAAGTTCTGCCCCTGATCTTGACAATTTTATCCATGAAGTATTGTAAAAAGAGTTTTTGAATTGTTTTCAACAAAGCGACAGAACTCCATCGTGACAGAGTTATGCCTGTAAATTCAATGAATAGGTCGCAGAAGTCGAAAGTTATCTTTACAGTGCACCATGGCTCAATTATATGATTGGCACATCTCATCATCTGATTTTATTTATTTCATTACATGGTCGATGGGATTGTCAAAAGGAGATGGCAAACTCAAAATGAAACCAACACATTGGCAACATTTTCTTACACATACAAAAACTGCTAAGTTTTATGTTTCCATGCCATACCATTCGCACCAACACCATTACACAGATTTTGACAATTTGAACAGACATACATATTTTGTTATTGTACAGATGAGCCAACCATATAGTTAGTTGAACCATGCAGTGTACTGTACGTGGAGTTCATGATCAGGTTAGATTTAAAGTTTTGAATCTATCTATAAATCTTATAAAATAAAGTCGCTAAATGCCATGTATGCACATAACTTCACACAGAATGCTCCGATTTTAAATCGGTTTTTTTGCATTTGAAAGCTTAGCTACGTGAGATGGTGCAGTTAATATAATTTGAAGGTATATATTATAGGGGCGTGGCAAATTGCCAAAATGTAGTAAAAAATCATCAAATTTTTCTTTACACAGCTATAACTCATAAACGGATGGATGGATTTAAAAAATCCTACTTTTCAGTAAAACTTTGAAATATTTACCTTCGATCTGCATCAAAAAAAAAAAAATACTTGATTCCTTTCTTATATCAGCCAAATTGTTAAAGCAAAAGTAACATTTTTATCAAAAAATGCGTAAGTGTGTTTGTTCGCTGTGAACTGTCCGAGCTAATTGCTTTTGAGTGAGGCTTGATGCGACACATATGTACATACGTACATATATAGCATTCGCTGCGTTATTTAACTTCGGGCGTAGGTTTATAAGTATGTATGGATGTACATCACTATATAGTATAAAACAAAGTCGCTTTTTCTATCCCTATGTCCCTTTGAATGCTTAAACCAAGCATGCTTAACCAACGAACCGATATCATTTCGTTACGATAATTAACGTTAATAAACGAAACAAAGTCATTTCGTTTCGTTTATTAACGTTAAAGGTAAGGCCACATTAGGCTGCACTACGCAGCACTGCGCTGCACTACAAAATATTCTGTGCATGTATTCTTATGAGGCAATTCACACCTAGCGTCAGCAGCACTGCGCGACCCGGCACAGCGCGGCAAATTTGATCAACTAGGCAAAAAAGCCGCGTTGGGAAGTGTCGCGCAGTGCTGCTGCCGCTAGGTGTGAATTGCCTCAAGAATACATGCAAAGAATTTTGCACCATCTTTTTTCAATCTGGGCAAAAGAGTGTGGAACTCTCCTTCCTCATATCTTGAGGATGAGATGTCTTGGACCCATAGCCACGACCTTTTTCTTTTCCTTTCCTCTTCTTCGCCCAAAAATGAAATAATTACAGCTTCAAAAACTGTGTCGTCCATTTTGCAAACAAAAATAAACAGAAAGTTTGGCCGCAATGTGTCGCTCGATTGCCGCTTAATGTGAATTGCCAAAATGTGTCGCTCTGTGAGGCGCCGCTGCCGCTACGTGTCGCGCAGCGTAATGTGCGCGTACCTTAATGCGGCAGTTACCCACCGACGTGTGCCGTACGTAAAGAAGTTTGTCGTACGAAGCACGTTTGACCGAACTCTCAAGCCCGTAGGAATCAATGGGTACGTCTGTGTACATGTACATAACATATTTGTGTTTGTATTGTTTACAGATAAGCACTGTTGCCATTGACCATTTTGCATGTATGCTTATGGAAACATCAACTTTTTCCAATTTAATTTTTGATATTGTAAAAGGCCGGAATACATATTAAATAAGTATAAATAGATAAAATATTTATAATCAGCACTTTTACATAATTATTTCTAATTATTTCCACAATTTTTCAAACTTTAATTAGGCGTTTTTGCATAAAATTGCAAACGGTCAAAAATTAGCACACAAAAGTTTACTAGGCAACTCTGTCTAGTGAGAGAGCGATCAGCTGACACGTTCTTACGGAAAAAATCAAAATTGTTTTGATTTCTACGTTCCGGGCTACGTACGTACGTACGGCGTTGCACGTCGGTGAGTTTTCGTTTACATTGCACACTCATAAGATAGGTCGTGTCAGCTGACACGTTTTTTCTACGTACGTTCGTGGGTAACTGCCGCATAAGAACGTCAAATTAACGAAATGTTTTTGTTTCGTTTTCAGCCCTATCAAAACGTTTATGTTGATTATTAATTTCAAACTATGCTGGCAAAGCTGATTGATGGCGGAGTCATTAAAGGTGAAAGCATTAGCCAATCTGATTGCAACTTTTCTCATGAATTTTGACAGTATGAACAATTGACATTACCACCAACTAATTACAAAACAAATTACATGGAGTTTGTGTGTATGTCCGCTCGCTGTTACCACCTTACGGATTCACCATGGCTATAGCATTGCCAGCACAATTCAAAAATAAAGTATCACGTTTTTGTTACCGTTTTTAACGTTAACGAAAGCTTTTCGTTTCGGTTAAAAACGAGATACAATTTATCTTGATAATTTCTTTATCGATAATATTTCGAAGTGTTTCAACGGAAACGGTGGAAATTTTTTGATAAACCATTAGCTTAACGTTAACGTGCATCCCTGGCTTAAACCTTTAAAAATACGCAACGGATTTTGATCCGCTTTTTTTAATAGATAAAGAGTGATTGAAGAGGAAGTAACGGATGAACATATTTGGCTGAAAATTGGTGGAGGGGTAGCTTAGAACCAGGAGACAGACATAGGCTGGGTAATCTTGGGTTATGTTTGTACAATATGGGTATCGAATGTAAGCTGTTTATGAGTACTTTGATACGGGGTATTTTTCGTACCCGCGAGTAACTAGGGTCTCGAGATATAAGCGAAAACGTGGACGCGGGTACCCCTAGAATGTGTTTATAGAATATGGATAACGAAAGAAAGCTGTTGATGAGTGCTTTAGTACAGGGTAGTTTTCATACCTATTTGTGAAGGGTCTCGAGATATAGGCCAAAACGTGGACCAGGGTAACACTAGGATGTGTTTTTACATTATGAGTATCAAATTGAAGCTGTTGCTGAGTGCTTTAGTACAGAGTAATTTTTATACCGCTGGGTGACTAGGGTCTCAAGATATGGGCAAAACCTGGACCCGTATACCCCTAGAATGTGTGTGTAATATGGATATCAAATGAAAGTTGTTGCCGAGAGCTTTAAAGTAATTTTCATTGTGATATTCGATTTAGTTGCATTAATCTGGCAAAACTGATAAATGTGCATGCGAAGCCGAAATAAAGACATGAATTAATAATACCCACATAACTATTTACATACGTCCTATTCGATTTGCCTGGTAATAAGGGATGAAGAAGAATGGGAAAAACTTTACAGAAGAGAAAAGACGGAAGGAGAAGTAGACTGAGAAAGAGGTAGAGTGAGACGAAAATAGAGATAGATGAAGCGAAAAGACGGAGGGAGGAGTGAATAAAAGGATTAAGAAAAAGTGGGGACCGGGAGGGGGGGGGGGGCAGAGTTAGACGGAAAAAGTTTATTGAAATGTATGGAGATAGACCAAATTGAGGGCAGAACAACGTCTGACGGGTCTGCTAGTAAATCTTATAAAATAAAGTCGCTAAATGCCATGCACATAACTTCACACAGAATGATCCGATTTTAAAACGGTTTTTTGCATTTGAAAGCTTAGCTACGTGAGATGGTACAGTTAATATCATTTGAAGATATATATTATATTGCCAAAATGTAGTAAAAAATCATAAAATTTTTATTTACACAGCTATAACTCATAAACGGATGGATGGATTTAAAAAATTCTACTTTTCAGTAAAACTTTAAAATATTTACCTTCGATCTGCATCAAAAAAAGAAAAAATACTTGATTACTTTCTTATATCAGCCACAGTGTTTAAACAAAAGTAACATTTTTACCAAAAAATTCGTGTGTGTGATTGTTCGGTTTCAACTGTTCGCGCTAATTGCTTTTGAGTTAGGTATGATGCGACACATACGTACATATGTACATAGCATTCGCTGCGTTATTTAAATTCGGGCGTAGGTTTATAGGCATGTATGAATGTAGATATTGATGTATTTTCATATCATATCAGCTTGACATAGGTATGTACATATTTGCGGATCTAGGGGGGGGGGCTATGGGGGCTAAAGCCGCCCCCTCCGTTCGAACTAAGTCATTACGTGCAAGGTTGAGGTATCATACGTGCGAGTTACGTGCATTTTGCACGTAACGGCATACTGAAGACACACGGTATGGTTTTAAATTTTTTATGCCAAAAATTGTCTACTGTGAATATTTTTACCGAATGCATCTCGCATTTTTTACAGAAATTGAATTAAATTCACTTTCTTATGGTTAGGAAGCTCTGAAAGATGAAATAAGTGGCATAGAGGCCTCTACTCGTTAAAAACTTAACAGTATATTGTCAGCCCTGTCCTTACTTGTTATAATTCTATTTATATTTTTTAATAATAAAAATACGTTAAGTAAGCAGTAATTACTTTGGTCCGCCAAATATAAGGAAAAGCTTAACGCCGGCACATATGGCTCGTCTTGTCCTCGAAACGACATTTCATCACTTTCATCGCTTTCTTCATTTTCGCAGTTTTCTGCTGTTGCTGGCACTTGCTTTTTTATTAAATATCTGATAAAAAAATTCTTTTGTGGCGTTGTATGCAAAATATTTCCTTACCTTTTCATTTCTACGTTGTGTAAGTGATGACACTTGATAATCGATTAATGTTTTATTATCAGCTGATTACCAAGCTGCCACATCATCATAACGAAAAAAATAAAATAAAATTTCGATATCATTTGATACATAAATTACAAATTTCACAATCCGAGTTGCCCAAATAGATTTGGAGCCAAAAAAGGGCAAACATTTTAAAGAGGGCCAAAAAAAGGGCTAGGGGCTAAATTTGAAAGTGAAAAAATTTCAAGCCTCCCCCCCAGTATCAAATCCTAGATCCGCCACTGTATGTACATACATATTTATGTAACATAAATGGTTAATTGTTAATGCAACATAAATCGTTAAGAATGAATACATCTATCGAAAAATAATCTTTTGTTAAAAATATTAAACATTTCCTTAAATATCTTCAAAAAAGTTTAATTTTTTGGTATTTTTGCATGTAGTTTTAAAGGTTTAAGCATTCAAAGGGACATGGGACAGAAAAAGTGACTTTGTTTTATAATATGTAGTCACTATCACTATGTCTCTTTGAATGCTTAAACCTTTAAAACTACGCAACGGATTTTCATGCCCTTTTTTTTAATAAATAAGGTGATTGAGGTTTGTAAATTGTATAATAACATCCATTAAATAGTGGAGAAATACTGTTATTTTTGAAGTTTCTAATGTGATGTATATATGTACATATATAAGAGAAAGTGGTGTTAGTTACACTATTTATAACTCAAGAACGGATGACCAGATTTGGCTGAAAATTGGTGGGGGGGGGGGGGGGGGGGGGTAGCTTAGAACCAGGGGACAGACATAGAATACTTTTTATCCCGTTCTGGATAGGGTCTTGAGATCACAACGTGGACTTGGGTAATCCTGGGATATGTTTGTAAAATGTGGGCATCAAATGGAAGCTGTTTATGGGTACTTTGATACGGAGTATTTTTCGTACCCGTGGGTGACTAGGGTCTCGAGATATAGGCCAAAATGTGGACCCGGGTATCCCTAGAATGTGTTTATAGAATATGGATAATAAATGAAAGCTGTTGATGAGTGATTTAGTACAGGGCAGTATTCATACCTATTGGTGACTAGGGTCTCGAGATTGAGGCCAAAACGTGGACCCTGATACCCTAGAAAGTGTTAATACAAGAAGGATAAGAAATGAAAGCTGTTGATGAGTGCTTAAGTAAAGGGGATATCTTCATATCTGTTTGTGACTAGGGTCCTGAGATATAGGCCAAAACGTGGACCAGGGTAACACTAGGATGCGTTCTTACATTATGGGCATCAAATTGAAGCTGTTGATGAGTGCTTTAGTACAGGGTAGTTTTCATACCTATAGGTGACTAGGGTCTCGAGATATAGGCCTAAACGTGGACCAGGGTAACACTAGGATGTGTTTTTACATTATGGGTATCAAATTGAAGCTGTTGATGTGTGCTTTAGTACAGAGTACTTTATACCGCTGGGTGACTGGGGCAAAACTGATAAATATGCATGCGAAGCCGAAAAAAAGCATGAATTGATAATACCCACATACCTATTTACATACGTCCTATTCGATTTGTCTGAAATTTGGTATATAAATTTGCCTATATTAGTATTTACGATCCTTTTTCGGGGAAGTAGACCAAAGACGGGCTGGGAATGCGATTAGGACTAGGATTGGGACTGAGACTGGGAGTGGAAATGGAACTCGGAATGGGACTGGAACAAAATACATACCACCCTCTGGGACTGGCAATAAGGGATGAAGAAGAATGGGAAAAACTTGAGAGAAGAGAAAAGACGGAAGGATAAGGAGGCTGAGAAAGAGATAGAGTGAGACGAAAATAGAGATAGATGAAGCGAAAAAGACGGAGGGAGGAGAGAATAAAATGATTAAGAAGAAGTGAAGAGGGGAGAGCAGAGTTGGAGAGAAAAAGCTTATTAAAATGTATGCAGGTAGACCAAATTTAGGGCAGAACAACGTCTGACGGGTCTGCTAGTTTTTCTATAATAATAAATAACTAGTATTGCCCTTTGTCGAAATTCTACCAACTTGTATTTTTTCAATTCAATATTTGCATCTACTGTTTGGGGGTAGTGCATTAATGCGTTAATAATTGAGCAGTGAGTGGAAAAAAGCATCCTCAATCAGTAGTAGTGGTAGTAAAGCTGAAAATAATTTCGCTATAATTTAAAAGTTGGTGGTGAAACTATTTTCAGCTTCAGCTTAGTGCACAAACGTTTTTGTTCTTTATTTTGATTAAAACACAGAAATCTTTCAATATTTTGCACTATTTTTAGCTGAGCGGCGATATCTATACTACCACCTAAGTTAGTGATAATGTAGAAAAAGTCTTCAGCAAATATTTTTTAGTAGAAATGCACAAAGGCTGCACACTAACCAAAAAAATATCATGCACATACATTTTTTAAATATTTTGTAATTCTAAAGAAAGCCTAATGCACCCAAACCCTTCAACTGCTAATATAGATTTCTTCTTAGAACTGATAAAGGTATTTTTAGTTGAGAATTTCGTTTGAATTTGATCAGCTTTCCATGTATTGCGTATAAAGGATCGCTTGTGATCAAAATAATTCCACTTGAAAATTTATAATATTAAGGTACCTAATTGCTTTAGAAATCCTTTTAAAATCGTGTCACTGGAGGAATTTCGCCTTTTTCACACAACCCGTGAGCTGCCCAATTGGCGCTTTAAGGTTAATTTTATATAAATATGTAATATTAAAATAGGCAAACGAAAATTTTGAATAAAATAGAGGATAACTTCGCTAAAAATAAAAAGAAAACAAAAAAAATTTAAGCATTTCCTTTATATAAATATAAAAAAATCAGCGAAAAATGTATCCTTATATAAAGACATAGCGTGCTCCGCCTACCACACCGTATGCCCTGGGTTCACACCCCGGGCAAGCCACATCAAAATTTTAGAAATAAGATTTTTCAATTAGAACAAAATTTTTCTAAGCGGGGTCGCTCCTCGGCAGTGTCTGGCATGCGCTCCGAGAGTACTTCTGCCATGAAAAGCTCTCAGTGAAAACTCATCTGCCTTGCAGATACCGTTCGGAGTCAGCATAAAACAAGTAGGTCCCGTCCGGCCAATTTGTAAGGAAAATCAAGAGAAGCACGACGCAAATTGGAAGAGAAGCTCGGCCTTAGATCTCTTTGGAGGTTATCGCGCCTTACATTTATTTATTTATATGTATAAAGACATATTCTTGCTGAACTTTGATTTTAAAATTTTGACATAGAAATTGTAATAATATTTATGAGAAATAAAAATATATATATTAACACTATAAGTAAAGTTAGGCACCTTCAAAGGCCTGTACC
The DNA here is from genome assembly GCF_040869045.1 of Eurosta solidaginis. Lineage (NCBI taxonomy): Eukaryota > Metazoa > Arthropoda > Insecta > Diptera > Tephritidae > Eurosta > Eurosta solidaginis. Next base: position 115,447,078 of record NC_090319.1, on the reverse strand, counting down.
GGCAAATTGGTCCAAAATAGTGAGTGTCCATGTATTCATACACACGTTAACCAATTTTTCAGAAAATAAGTAACGTCTGGCAGCTCGGGCATCTTGCTATATTACGCTTCGTTCTGGAATTATAATTTTTAACTGCGTTTTACAAAAAACAGTTTATTTAAGATTTCCTTAACATCCAGCGGGATTGTGATTTTTATTTGAAAAATAATAATACAAAAACAAAATTAATGATTAATAACCAAAATTACACTGAAAGAAAAAAACTGGTAAAATTAACCGAAATACGGGTTAATTCAACCGAAATTTCTGTCAATTTTTATCCATCACAACAAGATGTTGAATCAACTGCGCAAATCGTTGATTCATAATTGACCGTTTTAGTGGTCAAACTAACAAAAAAATTGTTGCGACAGCTTTGTACGAAAGTACCTATGTTACGTCATTTGCAAGGCAAATGAGTTTTCAGTGAGATCTGTTTATGGCAGAAATACACTCGGAGTGCTTGCCGAACAGTGCCGTGGGGCGACTCCGCTCAGAAAAATTGTCTTCTAATTGAAAACCCTTATTTCTAAATGAACCCAGAGTCTTCGGTGTGGTAGGCGGAGCACGCTACAATCACACCACGGTGGTCGCCATACACATACGTAAATATTGATCGCTGTTGAAATGACCAGTGAGATCAGTTGTGTTAACAAAAAAATCAGTTAGATTGATTAAGAATCTGTAAATTTTACAGAATTTTGTTAACTTAAGAGCGACAATTTCTCTTCTGTTGAAATGACTAAACTAATTTGTTCGCTTGACAAAGAACTCGGTCAAATTAACCATAATTCGATCAATTTCAACGAATCTCCGTTAAGTCAAGAACAACAGAACCGATTTGTTGATTTTACTAGCACCATTTCTTTCATGTAGAAAACATATACGTGTAGGTACATACACTGAAAATTATGGATTCTTACTTTATTAAATATAAATAATTTTGAACAATTTTGAACACTGATTCATTTGTTTTCTCATACACTTTTTACAGGTGGTCACGCAAATTGATAGTGGTCGAAATCTAGGAGTAATAAGTGACACTATTTTAACTGAATTTTTATATTTAAAACGCTGTACCTGTTTTAAATGGATTTAATCAGGGTTTTCTACTTTTACTGGTTTACCGCCTTAGCGATAAAGACATTTTCAAATATCAATATCCAAGTTGATTTTCCTCTAATTTTCGGATTTACCCATATATAAATATGCAATGGACCAAAGATTATTAAAAAATACGAATATCTTTGTCGCCACCATTACGCTCGAAAATTTAGAAGGCCATAATGACAACAGACACATGCGTATGGACGGGAAAATTGATCTGGTGTGTAAATACACATTATCATGCAAGTCAGTATCATAAAGTGCAGTAAGGAAAATTGTAAGGAATTACATGAACCATGCCAGAGATGCCCTTGGAATCCAACTGACACATGTATGTATATAAGCATATACATATGTACATGCATATGTGTGTTGCAAGCATTGTCATGTAATTTAAAATGTTAATCTTTCTAGTTTTTGTGAGACCATCATATAACTGGCTGGTGAGATTATACTAAAGGATATAAAATAATCCACGGGTCAATAGTGTCCAGCTAAAGTAAACTTTGAATTAAACTTTTGAATAAAATGGTATGAAAAAATAAAACTTTGTTTGCTTTTTCACTAAAAGTTCATATTTTGAATTAAATCTATTTACACTTAAACGTATCAAACGTATGCATGCATACGAAGGTTTAAGTCATGTATTGGTCATGTTTAATGGAGGTAAATCATTGCACAGTAATATTAATCTTTAAAAGGAACATGTTTAAATTGTGACTAGGAAACTAATATTTGGCGAGGTGCTCAACCCCCATACACTTACAGCACTTTTGTTTTTGTTTTGCCCTGAAGAATAGTCACCGACTAAATTCTCATATTGAACAAAAAAAAAAAAAAAATTTCATAGCACTCCCATATGCCCTCATATATAGATTCGATTCATATGAAAGTGCCTGAATTTTATATGAAAGTGCAAGGAAAAAGCACCTCCATATGAAGACAAGGCACTTCAGTATGATATTTAAATTTACACTAACAAATTGACAACAAAAAATTTTTCAAAAATATTGTAGCACAGAAAAATTTTAATTCAAAATTTATTCATTAAGTTGATCATCAAATTAAACATTTAAAATAATTTTATATTTTTTTTTTTCAATTTAAAAAAGTTTCAGTGTATATATAATTTTGTATATGTATTGTGATTTGCACTTCAATATACAATTTTTTGAACATCCCTGAAAATGGCCGTGTTGATATGTAAATATAAACAAGTAAGGAGGTCCAAGTTCGAGCAAGACTGAACATTATACCTCAGCTGTGCGCTCTTAGGACAAGACGAAGTATTTGCACCAAATGAAATGAAGCTAGTAAAATCAGCTGTTTGTTGTTCTTGAATTAACAGTTGTTCTGGAATTAACAGCTTTCAGTCAAATGTATCGCATTATTCAAACGATTTTTTTGCCAGGAGAAGAAATTGGTTTGGTCATTTCATTAAACGAGAAACTGTTGATCCCAAATTAACATTATTCTATAAAATAGACAGATTCTCAATCAATCCAACTGATTTTTCTCTTGATATCTCTGTAACTCCACTGCTATATTTTAACAGCTTTCAATAGTATTTTTAGGGTGACATTAATAATTGTTAATTATCCCAAAATGCTAGGCGGCCACTGTGGTATGATGATCAAAATCATGTTGCTATTAAGGCCTGGAAAAGACAACATCAAAATCTTTAGGAAAAATTCTTAAATTTTTTTTTAGAAAAGCTGTGGCTTACATTTCAAGGATTGTTTTGTGCAAAGTTGATTCAACAGCTATTTGTGATGGATAATTGACAGAAATACCGATTGAAGTGACCCGTAATTCGATTGCTTTCACAAGTTTTTTTTTCGCTTTTGTTTTTATCGGACTATTGGTAAATGATTAAAGGCTTCGATTCGAGCTCAAGGCCAGAACAATAATTTTTTCTAATGATAATTATTGTTATTTTTTAATTTTTCTTTAATTGAAAAATTGTAGTTTGTTTTTGGAATAGTAAGTAGAAAATTTTTCAGACAACCTGCCACAGCTGCGCAGATAGATCCATTTCGAGGGGTGCTAAGCCTTCATAATCAGCACGCTTTAGGCACGCTGCGCTAACCATTTAGCTATACAGCGGTTTGTTTGACTGATAAAATGGTTAGCGCGTTTTTTCTTTCCGTGCAGCGAATAAAAAACCAAAGGCTTCGCGGGATTGAAATTGTTATGCGAATGGACGAAGAAACTACGGCCAAGAAAGTATTTCATTAGACATCGCAGTTTGAGAGCAGAGGGAGAGAGAGCCCTTCACTAAGTTGGGGGAGGGAGGTGGAGAAAGACTTGTCATCCCTTGGTGGTCCAAATTGGCGTCAGTTTTAGTGAAATAGGGGTAGCTGGCACAGCATTCTACGAAACGACCAAATTAGCTTAGGCGGCTAAGCTCCAATTAATGATGATTTATGCTCTATTAAGGATACATCTATATAGAAATGTCGCGAACATGCTGGAGCATACTACTTATACATTTCAAAAACTTGTCATCCGAAAGGGGCTATAAAACAGTTGTTGTTCTAAAAACATTATTGTTACCAAAGGGTTTAGTGGAATTTATACACTGAGTGTACCCTCAGAGAAATATAGATATACCGGAAGCAGATTTGGGTATTATTCGAACAAACCTAAAGTTAACCAAAAGAAAACTAGTATTTTTTTTTACTTTTTTTTCGTACTCGATGAAGAAACAGAATAACTTATTCGTCACTCCAGTAAAATTTTATTAAATAAAAAAAATTGTTGAAATGATTTACTTTTATTCGTTATTCGAATAAATTTTGCCCAGCCCTGATCGACACTTAAAGTAAGCGTTTGATTGAGTTGTATGTGTGTGCCAAATTGTTGCACCCTCGCGCGACTAACATATCGGCTCATATTCAAAAGCTGTTTTAATGAAAATGAGTTTTAAATGGTCTCTAACTTACCTTTCTTATATGACATTAATGCCCACTTCAAAACTTAGCTGAAATGGTATTAATTCTAATTTTGAAAATTCCTCTATCAGCAAAAATTTTTATTTTTTCAAAAGCAAAACCCTCCATCTGCACATAGCTTTAATCGCATAAAGTTGGGGTGCAAAGGTGTAAAGGGGGTCGTATATCACTATTATCAGTATCGCAAAATAATTTGGTTGATCCAGGTCCGTCTCTACATCCGTACACGGTTTTTGATAATACCTGCCTTGAGAACAATCATCATGGCCTTCGATATGAAGCTCTAGCACTTTACTCACTACTCGTTTAAGGTAAGGTTAGAGTGAGGAAAAATGCGAGCACCAATGCACTTAGGGCCAAAAACGTCCCGTTGTGATACCACGTGGATCTTTCGCCTACTCAAACCAACAGATCGATTCAGCAAATCTAAGAAATTTCTTATCCACTATTACAAGATATCATTCTCAAAACATGGTTCGACAAAAGCGCTACATCCTTAAAACTAATATTTTGTTTGCTCTGCAATAACCTTTATCAAGATAACTATCCGACTTTCAAGCTAAACTAAGCTGAGTTTAGACTAAAAAACTGGTTTGAATACACAAGGGGATCTTTTATCATCTATTAGGGTACTTCATATTATTAGCAATTTACAATATATACACAGCTGCCAAAATGGTTTGTTTCTCTCCTGAAAAATTGGGTTTTTGTAATAGAAGGTATTGAATTCAAGCCGACGATATATTTTACTCTGATATATTTTACATTTTGATAAAAAAATGATCCCTTAAATAAAAAAGAATTTATGATAATATGACGACTCAAGCGTTGTTAGTTTCCGAGATATGATTTTTTGAATCAAAGTCACTCCAACCCTTACTTAAGCCAATATCAGATAATAGTGCAAACCGGTCCCGAAAAGTAGTTGAATAGTTCCGGTAAAGTTTTTCTCTAGAGACACACTTACCGAAAGTGATTTTCGTTAGAAGTGATCAAATTTGTTCGAGTTATGGCATAAATTTAAACATGTATTAATATATAAATCGTTGTGGAGAGATTAAGTAAAAAGAAGCAGGCCCAAGCACATTTATTTCTTTTTTATAATCGTAATACTTTGTCATAGCATGTTCCTACTGGTAACGTAGATACGTACCATAAATCAAAGATTGAAAGTATTTATTAATCGATAAACATTTTTTGAATTTCCCAAAATAAAAAACCAAAAAAGATAAAAAAACACTTAAACTGACTTCTTTTTTGTCTTCAAGCAATTTACTCAATTTAAACCATTTTGTGTTAAGTGGGCGTGAAGTCGTCAACCGGTTTTATTCAGATCTAGATACAATACACCTCTCTAGGGTAGGCACCTGGCCGATGGTGTGAGGACTTATGCGAGGATTGCATCTACGCCATTCACATTTATAGAGGGGCAGCGGGATATCGGTGACCAAGAATTTCCAATCCCCCTAATCCAGGTTGTTATGCGGACCGTACATATTGAATTAGAGCATATAATCGTCCGTATTTCAACAGAGCCCTACGAATACCGCCTTGGGAAGTAATGATGACAGTAAGGCCCGCTGCTTTGCGGACGGATTCCTTCCCCGTATTTAAGAGTTGAGCGCTGAACTTACCTTGGCGGGCAGAGGGAATTAAAGAGAGCTCTCTCAAAGTACAGTGAAGCACTAAGAATTGTTCAAAGCTTGGGAGCAATGGTCGATCCAACAAACCCTCGGTACTGCAGCCAGTACTAGAAGAAAGAAGTTTCGACAAGCCTTCTTTCAAAAGGCAGAAGGGACCCAGTACCAGGGCCGCAAGGCAGGCTACGGCATAGACAAATTTGGTCTAAAGCTGTTGAAAACATTGACCCCAATAGCGAGGTAGCAACTACATCGAAAGCTGTAAGTCAAAGAGAGGACGAGAAAAGTAGCCATGAACGAATGTGCGTGGTGATGAGCCAAAGAAAGGTCACGCTAAGACTCCGACTTTTTTTGATGGGGCGGCCAAAGGGAAGTAACAGGAAGACTCCGGCTGTTTGGATGTTTGTGGATTATGCTGGAAGAACTCAATAATTCACTTCTATTATTTGACTCTACGGGTGGGACAATGGTGTAAAGATGATAGTGTGTGACAACATCGCGGCTAGAGGGAGTTGTTCCAAACCTCAAGAGGTAAGCCACGAGGGAGCGGGTTGGGAGATGGAGCACAAATTTCCACAACACCAAAAGCCAAGCATAGATGCGCTACGAAATCGGATAGGGAGAAGGTTGCAAGGGGGCTATCATGCCCGGGCGCAACTCAAAAAGGGACGCCAAATGGTCCGCAAAATAAAAAAAATTTGCTATATATACGACTTAAAAATTACCACTGGCTATCTGTAGAATGCAGATTTCCCAAACGTGCGATTCTATTGACTTTTAGAGCACTATGGACAGATTCAGGCTATGTGAGGTCTTCACTGTCCTTCCTTTTCAACGTAGGGTTTTACGCCCTTGGTTGTAGATATTTTAAATTGCTTTTGCATTACGAATTGGTCATAAATTTGCACGCCTAGAAAAACATTTCGCATAGAATTAATGCAAACTTTTTCTTGTGAGGCACTGTACATGTAATACTTGAAGTATTTTTTAAACCCTCCCCCTTATTTTGTGGAAATGGAAGTATTAGTATAAAAATAGTATATCTGAGTGCAGGAGCATAGTTTGGTAAATATAGAGGTGTCTACCAACAAAAACAAAGCTTTATATATACTTGGCCGGCAACATTTTTGGTGAAGGATTCATCCTGTGCTGCATTCATGGACGGCGTACGTACGTATATTCTTATGCTTCCGCGCTAACAGATTTTCCATTCAATCTTACTTTAAAACTAATTTACATATTATATTTTTTGCTTTATCGTCACTTCTTTTTTCATAGCAATTTTAAGCGCTTTAAAAAAGTTTTAGATAAAGAAAAAAGTAAGTGAAACTAGAAAACAATTTATGCACAAAAACTAATAAATAAACACCTCTGAGGCATTCGTGAAACAAATTAAATTTCCACCTGTAGCTCTGCTTGCAACACAACAACTACAATCAATAACTGTTGCAAAAAGTGTAACAGGAAACCAAAGTACAGTGTCAACAACGGTGTACACTAAATGCCGGATTGACTATGGATTAACATGGATGACAGCGTTCAGCTCCGCAATAGCAGCATGTAGAAATTTGGAAAAGGGTAGAATGTAGAAGTGAGTTCGTATGTTTATTATTGTTTCATTACCGCAGCTTTGTGTGAGTTCCGGATTTCGCCGCTAGAGTTGAGAGAGAAATTAAAATGTGCAACTGCGGTAACTTTATGTGAAAAGCACGGCTGTGTTGAATTGCAACAAGGCAAAATGGTACAGATTTTATGGGGAAATACCGCATTGGGACGTAAGTAAACTTTAAGAAGTTTTGCTTTCCTACTGCAGCGATTGGCCGTTGAAATTTTTTGTGAAGTGCGGAAAATCACAAGTATATTGCATATAGGTATGGCATATTGAATTGGCGTGATTGTAGAACGTCAAAAATATCGTCTCGAATTTAGACGATTAAGGGGTGCCGACTACGAAGAGCAGCTGCAAGGCAGATAAATTATAGCTGGAAAGATTTTCATGGCAGAAATACACCTTTTGCTCGCATGGTTTTAATCTACAAAAATAGAGTGCAATTGTTGGCCTATGCTGATGTTATTCATCTGGCAAACGCGTCGTTAATTCGGCAGAGACTAAGCATCTGATGTCGCGTCTATTGGTTATATAAAACTAAAACGTTAAACGACTTCGTTTATTTGACGGATATAAAACTAAAAGACTTCGTTTAGACTAGAATTTCAAAAGAGTTCCTCTTGCCAACAATCGCTACTTTAGACCATTGTACAGGTTTACAAGTATGATATGTATGAGAGGGAAACACACGGCAGTTTGACACTTCGGTCAGTGTCAAACTAGCGTGGAACCCAGTGGAACCTGCGTGGAACATGAGTTTTGACACTGAACGAAGTGTCAAAATTACCGGGGTTGCTTCGTCAAAAGCGACACATGGAAGCAAAAAAGGGATCGGAATATCAGATATGGTTTGCTGTGATGGTAAATTTTTTTGAACGAATTTAGTAGGAAATTTTAAGTGCACCCATATGGGTCCCTCAGAAAATTATAAAAAAGTCTTCAATTGGGATATCTGAGGACGCGTAGTTATTCCAGTATTAAGAATACAAACACGGGAGTTAAGTTTTTCTACCCGTTCAAAAGTTTTCCATGAAAAACAGTTTGAAACCGAGGTCGACTGCAATAACCCGTCCAAAAAAGCGGAAAGAAAAATGAAAAGACGCGTTTTGTCCTGTTATCAATAGTCCAAAGGCGGAAAAGTATTCGAATTATTGGAAGCGAGGCAAAAACGCGTCTATTAATACCTCCCCCGACGGTTTTGGTCATGTTTTGGCAATCGTTATACCGGTAATAAAGTAATAAAGTATCACAATTTGTTAATTAAAATTGTCCAAAACATATGGATTTTATCTATAAGACATTTTATTGTTAACAAGCAAGAACAAGAGAAATTCAGCCCAATTCTAAACGAAAATTCCGTGCGAGTTTTTTCCCGTCTCCCATTCCTGGTATTCTAAATAAAAATTCCTTGTGAGTTTTTTCACTTCTCCCTTTCCTCCTATTCTGAACAATGTTCGAAAAAGCGGAAACCGGTTATGGGAGAAAAGTAGGTATTCAGCCCAATTCTAAACGAAAATTCCGTGCGAGTTTTCTCCCTTCACCCATTCCTCGTATTCTAAATAAAAATTCCTTGTGAGTTTTTTTACTTCTCCCTTTCCTCCTATTCTGAACAATGTTCGAAAAAGCGGAAACCGGTTATGGGAGAAAAGTAGGTATTATGAATGTGAAGGAGAGGGAGATTTCTCTGTCATTTCATAGGAGTTTTTTCACTTGTTAAATTAAAGGGAATGCATCAAAATAGTTAAAGGAAATTGGTTATTTTAAGAAAGAACACTTATTTGTACAAATTTGTGCTAAAAGATGTATTTATATTCTACCACAATATTCTCACTTCTAATACAACAACAACTACAACCACAATATTCTTTATTTTAAGTTGAAAAGTATATCATAAGCAACGGTAGAGCTCTTGGTATACAAATTTGATGCAGCCATCCAGAAATTGCGCAAGGATTTTTTAATAAGGCTTAAATAGAGTTTGGCATATGATGAAGGACGAATTCAACTCAACTTGGCCGCCAGAAAATTGCTTTGCTGAATGAAAGCAGGCAACTCCGGCAGATTTGTGTTATGCGGCCGTCTTCTTCTTATGTTCCGCTGTTGATGTTGCTGTGGCACCAATTCATTACTCATTTCAGTGAATACCACATGAAATGCAATAAATACTGTGCAATGTTTATATTTTATTTCTTAATTTCCAACAAATTTGCAACAATAATTAAACTTTTCAATTTTTTAAACAAAATAAGAAATGTGCAACGAAATTTCAATTTACAAAACAGCTGACTTCGAAAATTCGAAATTCCTATTCCCCAATTATTGTTCTCCCTAGGAGAACAGAATTGGAGGAATTTTTCCGTGGGAATAAAAAAATCCGCGAGAACAAAATTCCGCGAGAATATTTAGAATTGGTCTGAATATTTTAAACAAAATAAGAAATGCGCAACGAAATTTCAATTGACAAAACAGCTGACTTCGAAAATTCGAAATTCCTATTCCCCAATTATTCTTCTCCCTAGGAGAAAAGAATTGGAGGAATTTTTCCGCGGGAATAAAAAATCCGCGAGAACAAAATTCCGCGAGAATATTTAGAATTGGTCTGATTGTTTTTCTTCGTATATGGTTGCTTTTTCCGTACTTCGCCAACTTAAAACAAATTTTATAAAATTATCAAAAAAATTTAAGAAAACATGGAAATTTTTGACACAAACTATATCTCTTGTAAGAATTTACTATAAATTATAGTTTTTAAAAGCTTTATTCCAATATTTCAACATTTTTTACGCAGTTTTCTTTGGCAGCTAATACGCTTCTTTTGCACCTATGAAGTACAACAGTGCCAAATCATGCCAAATAGCATCCACAAAAAAACGATCAAGAACAAGCATTTTCATCAGGTGAGCGTGGTGTGTATGTGCGTTCTGCTACATATCCTACTTGTAGACCTGTACAATGACTTTAGACTGAGCAAGCAGTTGAAAAGTATGAACAAGTAAAGGTGTGTAAGTTCGGGTGTAACCGAACATTATATACTCAGCGTGAGCTTCATTTGCACATTTCATTTCAGATAAATTACTTTTCTATATAACACGTGGCACCGCCCGTTTAAGAAAAAATGTCTCCCCATTTCCTCTTACAATAAAACTTGATAAGTGAAATATCATTGATTCAAAACTATTTTTTGCTAAGTTATAGCTTATTATTCTAGTCTACGATCCTTTTAAACTTGTTTTATATCTAAGTTGCCGTGGTCTTTAACCGATCTCGTCCATTTTTTCTGGAAATATTTCCTGCTGTAGGGAAAATTTGTGTACCCAATTTTATTACGATCCGTTAATTTTGCTTCGAGTTATGACTCCCGAAAGATAGAAAATTGCTTAGTCATAAAATTTAAATTGGAAGTTTTTCCTATTTATTGTTATAAATCCACTTGAGAAATGAAATACCATTGATATAAAGCTCTTTTTGGCAAAGATATAACCGATTTCGTTAATTTTTCTTCAAATCATTCCTTATAGTAAAGGCAACCTCTCTGCAGAATTTTGTTACGACATGTTTAACGATTTTTGATTTATGATTAATAATATTTGTAAAATTGATTTTAACACAAGTTGGCGGGCCACGCCCATTTTAAAAAATGTTTTCATATGTTTATCAAGAGTCTCAATATCCGTCCACACGACAAGTTTCAACATTCTAGGTGTATTATTTTCTAAATAATCAGGTTTTTTGTGTATTCCAAACAATATGGATATCAAATGAAAGCTCTTGATGAGTGCTATAGTACAGGATAATTTTCATACCCCTGGGTGACTAGGGTCTCGAGATATAGGCCAAAACATGGACCCGGGTACCCCTAGAATGTGTTTATACAATATGGATATCAAATGAAAGCCGTTGATGAGTGCTATAGTACAGGATAATTTCCATAAAACTGTGAGGCTAGGGTCTCGAGATATAGCCCAAAACGTGGACCCGGGTACCCCTAGAATGTGTTTATACAGTATGGATATCAAATGAAACCTGTTGATGAGTGCTATAGCAGGATAATTTTCATACAACTAGGAGGCTAGGGTCTCGGGATATAGCCCAAACGTGGTCCCGGGTACCCCTAGAATGTGTTTATACAATATGGATATCAAATGAAAGCTGTTGATTAGTGATATAGTACAAGATACTTCTCATACAACTAGGAGGCTAGGGTCTCGAGATATAGCCAAAACATGGACCCGGGTACCCCTAGAATGTGTTTATACAGTATGGATATCAAATGAAACCTGTTGATGAGTGCTATAGAACAGGATAATTTTCATACAACTGGGAGGCTAGGGTCTCGAGATATAGCCCAAAACGTGGACCCGGGTACCCCTAGAATGTGTTTATACAGTATGGATATCAAATGAAACCTGTTGATGAGTGCTATAGAACAGGATAATTTCCATACAACTGGGAGGCTAGGGTCTCGAGATATAGCCCAAAACGTGGACCCGGGTACCCCTGGAATGTGTTTATACATTATGGATATCAAATGAAAACTGTTGATGAGTGCTATAGCACAGGATAATTTTCATACAACTAGGAGGCTAGGGTCTCGAGATATAGCCCAAACGTGGTCCCGGGTACCCCTAGAATGTGTTTATACAATATGGATATCAGATGAAAGCTGTTGATTAGTGATATAGTACAAGATAATTCTCATACAACTGCGAGGCTAGGGTCTCGAGATATAGCCCAAAACGTGGACCCGGGTACCCCTAGAATATGTTTATACAATATGGTTATCAAATGAAAGCTGTTGATGAGTGCTATAGTACAGGGTACTTTTAATACAACTGGGAGGCTAGGGTCTCGAGATATAGCCCAAAACGTGGACCCGGATACTCCTAGAATGTGTTTTTACATTATGGGTATCAAATTGAAGCTGTTGATGTATGCTTTAGTACAGAGTAAGTTTTACACCGCTGGGTGACTACGGTCTCGAGATATAGGCCAAAACATGGACCCGGATACACCTAGAATGTGTTTATACAATATGGTTATCAAATGAAAGCTGTTGATGAGTGCTATAGTACAGGGTACTTTTAATACAACTGGGAGGCTAGGGTCTCGAGATATAGCCCAAAACGTGGACCCGGATACTCCTAGAATGTGTTTTTACATTATGGGTATCAAAATGAAGCTGTTGATGTGTGCTATAAAACAGAGTAAGTTTTACGCCGCTGAGTGACTAAGGTCTCGAGATATAGGCCAAAACAATATGGATATCAAATACCCCTAGAATGTGTTTGTATTATGGATATCAAATCAAAGCTGTTGCTGAGAGCTCTTAAGTTCATTGTGATATTCGATTTAGTCGCATCAACCTGGCAAAACTGATAAATATGCATGCGAAGCCGAAATAAAGACAATAATTAAAAATACCCACATACCTATTTACATACATACGTCCTATTCGATTTGCCTGAAATTTCGTATATAAATTTGCCTATATTAGTATTTACGATGCTTTTTTCCGGGAAGTATACCAGAGACGGACTGGGACTGGGACTGAGACTCGGAATGGGACTGGAACAAAATACATACCACCCTCTGGGACTGGCAATAAGAGATGAAGAAGAAGGAGAAAAACTTGAGAGAAAAGAAAAGAGAGAAGGAGACGAAGATGGAGATGAAGGGAAAAAGACGGAGGGAGGAGTGAATAAAAAGATTAGGAAAAAGTGTAGAGGGGTAGGGCAGAGTTAGACGGAAAAAGCTTATTAAAATGTATGCAGATAGGCCAAATTTAGGGCAGAACAACGTCTGCCGGGTCTGCTAGTATTTTAAATTTATCTTAAAATTCGCTTAGGTATGTACATCTGTTCACTATATATTTCATATCTTATACAGCCAATTATTTGGATATTAGGAGTCGTATAAGATTATTGTTCAGCCCCATTCATGAAAGGTATGAAATCTTCGGCACAGCCGCTACACAATAGTTACAGATTGCAACGCAGTTACAATGATATTAAATAGGAAAACCATATGTCCAAAAATAGCACGTTGGGCGTTGGAAATGGCGAATTATGACTATCAAATTCATCATAGGAATGGAGTAATAATGAGTCACGTTGATGCTTTAAGCAGATGCTACGATTCTGGTGCAGTAGAAAGCAATGTAGAGTTAGCTGATAGTCCTGGAGAAAAAAAGCCCAGATTGGTTGGATACAGCGTTTCTAACAACTAGAAGCAATAAAACATATTCGCTTGAGCTAGCGTCCGAAAATTGTAAGAAATCTCGGTAATTGGTGAATTTAAATGAAAATGTAGATACTAATAACGACAATTACTTAGAAGAGGGACTTATTGATATTCCTGTTGACAGGAAATGTTAAGTGATTTCGCTGGCGGAAATGAATGAACTAGATTTTTTGATACGTCCTGCCCAAAATAGGATATTTCACAATTACGAAACCGCTTGGAAAATGAAACTGTTTCTAAATTTCATTTTAAAGATGGAATAGTTTTCGACAAAGTGATAGCGGGATTTTTCAACTATATGTTCCTTTAGAAATGGAAGTTAATGTGTGTGCGTCTCATGCATGAAAAATTGGCCATTTAGGAATAGAAAAAACATATCGTTAGCTTAATGTGTAAATGTGCTAAGTAAATTTTTTTTGAAAAATTGTATTTTAATGCAGTTTTAAAACTGAATTCAAAATACATCGATCACAAGAAAAAAATATTTTAATTTTTCATTTTTACGTGCTGTTTGCAATGATGTGTAAATGTGCTAAGTCGTCAACTGTTCAAAAAAAATGTGCTAAGTCAACCAGTCAATAAATATCAATCTGAATTACAAGTCATTTCTTTGTGCGCGCATTTTATTTACTTATTTAATTCATTCAGTCTAAAAGTACATGCTTTGTTGTTGTTGTTATACTAACGATAAAGATACTCCCCGAAGGCTTTGGGCCGATGTCGATGGCCATTTGCCAGATATAGATCCGGTACGTTCCGGTAACAAAGCACTATTAAGGTACTACTAGCTCAACCATCTCGGGAACGATTTATGTGACCACATTAAACTTTCTAGGCCATCCCGTCCTCCCCACCCCCTAGTTCCTTTGTTGTTGTTGTAGCAATGCTTTCTTACAGACTAGTTAAAAATAGAAAACAATTCAAGCTTAAGCTTATATAAGCTGTTATTAAAATTAATAACACTACTGAATAGATTTGTTAGATGTATAGTTCTAGTTATAGGTTCATTCATAGCATAATTCGTTTTATGAGTTATTTCGACAAATAATCTATTTATTATGCCGAAGATCACGCAGTGGAATATATATACGTGCTAAAGTTGATTACATTATAGGCAAGTACGAGTGAGATTTAAGTTGTTCTGTCATGCAAAGCCTTAAGACCAAGCAATCTGCTCCTGCTGGTATATGATGGGAGGCCGTCTGGCCAGTGAAGCATATGTAAAACAATTTTTGTAAACATTTTTTGAACTTTCTCAACTTTATAGGAGTTAGATTCATAGTAAGGATTCCATATTATTGAGCAATATTCAAAACCACTTCTGACCAAGGATATATAAAGTGCCTTCTACGACATAGGGTCCTTAAAGTCACTGGTGTTACGTCTACTGAACCCAACCATTGCAATAAATTTTGGAAAAATTGAGTCAATGTGCCTAGAAAAAGAGAGTTTGGAGTCAAAAACTACACCAAAGTCTTTACTCTCTTGAAAACGATTAAGAGATTTAGTTTGTATCTAAAGTATGTGGCAGTTGTCTTTTTGGAATAAGACACAACACAGCATTTGTTTGAATTTAAAAATAAATTATTGTCTGCGCAACATCCGACAAAAGAGTCCAGATCAGAACCGTTAGAAATAGTTTGACAAATAAATAGTGTTTTTTGTGAAATATATAATTTTAGTGTTATATTTCAATCATTAAAGGGGAGGAGTGATGGGGAAACATATTGAGTAAAAAGTGGTAAGTCAGAAGAAAAAATTTGTTTTGAGTGCGGAAATTGTGCTAAGTCATAAAATAGCTGCTGGGCTGGCATACATGATTTTTATTTATCTTTTTCAAGGCTTATACACTCAAAAGTATTGCAACTAAGGTATCCTCATTCACAGTTTTGAAAAAAAATGGTTATTTCAAAAATTATTCAGTTGTTTTCGTCTCCTGTAAAATTCGTAAAAAGTGACTTAGCACATTTTCACATTAAGCTAACGATATGATGAAATTCGAAAATTTTATTGGTTCAACTGTTTGAAGGAAAAAATTGCTAACTACATAAACAATTGTATTAAATGTATTATGTGTTCTACGCCTGTTCGAATTCGCGAACAAAATCTTCATAGTATACCTAAAGAACACAGTACCCTTTCGCACCGTACACGTAGATCACTTTGGTTCTTTGCCTTCTATAGACTCTCAACGTAAGCATATATTCGTAGTTATAGATGCTTTTACCAAAATTGTGAAACTGTTTGCTGTTAAATCAACCAGCACTAAAGGGGTCATATCATGCTTAGATAAATATGTTTCGTGCAACAGTAGGCCTAAACGTTTAATCAGTGACCGGGGAATCTGTTTTACTTCTTTAGAATTTAGTTCGTTTCTATTGAAAATGAATGTGGAGCACGTCAAAATTGCAGTGGCATTTCAGCTCAAGCTAATGGCCAGGTTGAAAGGGTCAATAGCACTCTTAAGCGAACTCTTGCAAAAATGAGTAACCTATCAATCATGCAGACTGCAGTACAATGTTAACCAATGTTGAGTTTTCTACAAATAACTCTAGGCATAGCTCGACGAAATATGCACCATCTCAATTGTTATTTGGAGTTAATCAGAGTGGATGTATAGTATATTATCTTAGTCAATACGTGGAGAATAAGCAAAGTCTAGATATTTGCAACATTAAAGAAATTCGATTAGATGCATCGAGTGAAATAAGAAAATTGCAAGAAAGAAATTTAAAGTATTTTTAAAAAGAGGTAAACCTGCAAAAGTATATCAAACAGGAGATTTTGTGGTCATAAAACATATTGACAATACGATAGGAACTAACAAAAAGTTAAGAGAAAGCTATAAAAGTCCATATGTAGTACATAAAACTTTACAAAACGATAGATATATAATTAGGGATATTGAAAACTGTCAAATAACTCAGCTTCCATACGATGGCGTAGTAGAAGCATCTCACATTAGTCAGAATGGCCGAAGACGAGTCATAATAAACAAAAATAAAATTAATGTTCATGCTTCTATTCAAGTAATTAAATGCCACAAGAAACTGGTTTCTTATACGTAGATATTCGAAAATGTTTTTTAAAACTTATATAAGAACTAGAAGACCCAGCAGACGTTGTCCTGCCCTAAATTTTGCCCATCTGCATACATTTTAATAAGCTTTTTCCGTCTGACTCTGCCCCCCCCCCCCCCCCCCCCTCTTCACTTTTTCCTAATCCTTTTATTCACTCCACCCTCCGTCTTTTTCGTTTCATCTATCTCCATCTTCGTCTCATTTTATTTCTTTCTCAATCTCCATCTCTCTTTTCTCTTCTCTCAATTCCTTCTCATTCTTCTGCATCCCTTATTGCCTGTCCCAGAGGGTGGTATATATTTTATTCCAGTCCCAGTACCACGTCTCATTCCGAGTCTCAGTCCCAGTCCTAGTCCTAATCCCAGTCCCAGTCCGTGTCTGGATAATATATTACTCTGTACTAAAGCACTCATCAACAGCTTTCATTTGATATCCATATTGTATAAACACTGTCTAAGCATTCACTGACGCACGTTTTAGCCTATATCTCTAGACCCTAGTCACCCAGGGGTATGAAAATTACCCTCTACTAAAGCACTCACCAACAGCTTTCATTTGCTATCCATATTCTATAAACACATTCTAGGGGTATTCGGGTCCACGTTTCGGCCTACGTATCGAGCCCTGTACGTCGATCGCAACCAAACCTATGTAGTAACCACCGCGTGAGGTTTATGCAACTTGTGTGAAAGTTTGAACAAAATCGACCTACGCATCTCTTCAAACACCGGCGACCAACTAACACACATTTTAGCCTTTTTTTTATATATATAGATTTTTATTTTTCACACTTCACTATAATATTAAAACGAAATGCAGATTTTCGTTGCTTTTGAAATTCGGCTTAAAAATTGCACATGGAAAAATTGCATCATCAGTATCGAAAAAAAATTTAATTGAGCCATGTCCGTCCGTCCGTCCGTTAACACGATAACTTGAGTAAATTTGGAGGTATCTTGATGAAATTTGGTATGTAGGTTCCTGGGTACTCATCTCAGATCAATGTTTAAAATGAACGAAATCGGACTATAACCACGCCCACTTTTTCGATATCGAAAATTTCGAAAAACCGAAAAATTGCGATAGTTCATTACCAAAGACGTATAAAGTGATCAAGCTTGGTAGGTGAGTTGAACTTATGACGCAGAATAGAAAATTAGTAAAATTTTGGACAATGGGCGTGGCACCGCCCACTTTTAAAAGAAGGTAATTTAAAAGTTTTGCAAGCTGTAATTTGGCAGTCGTTGAAGATATCATAATGAAATTTGGCAGGAACGTTACTCCTATTACTATATATATGCCTAATAAAAATTAGCAAAATCGGAGAACGACCACGCCCACTTCTAAAAAAAATTTTTTTTAAAGTCAAATTTTTACAGTGTATAAGTAAATTATGTAAACGGTCAACTCCAGTAATGATATGGTGCAAAAAAATACAAAAATAAAAGAAAATTTCAAAATGGGCGTGGCTCCGCCCTTTTTAATTTAATTTGTCTAGGATCCTTTTAAAGCCATAAGTCGAACAAAAATGTACCAACCCTTGTGAAAATTGGTAGGGGCTTAGATTCTAGGACGATAACTATTTTTTATGAAAAAAGGCGAAATCGGTTGAAGCCACGCCCAGTTTTTATACAGAGTTGACCGTCTGTCCTTCCGCTCGGCCGTTAACACGATAAATTGAGCAAAAATCGATATATCTTTACTAAACTCAGTTCAGGTACTTATCTGAACTCACTTTGTATTGGTATAAAAAATGTCCGAAATCCGACTATGACCACGCCCACTTTTTCGATATCGAAAATTACGAAAAAGGAAAAAAATGCCATAATTCTATACCAAATACGAAAAAAAGGATGAAACGTGGTAATTGGATTGGTTTATTGACGCAAAATATAACTTTAGAAAAAAACTTTTTTAAAATGAGTGGGACACCTATCATATTAAGTAGAAGAAAATGAAAAAGTTTTGCAGGGCGAAATCCAAAAGCACTTGAAATCTTGGCAGGAATACTGTCCGTGGTATTACATATATAAATAAATAAGCGGTACGCGACAGAAGATGTTCTGGGTCACCCTGGTCCACATTTTGGTCGATATCTCGAAAACGCCTTTACATATACAACTAGCACCACTCCCTTTTAAAATACTCATTAACACCATTCATTTCATACCCATATCGTACAAACATATTATAGAGTAAACCCTGGTCCACCTTTATAAAGATATCTCGAAAAGGCGTCCACCTATAGAATTAAGGCCCACTTCCTTTTAAAATACTCATTAACATCTTTAATTTGATACCCATATCGTACAAAAAAATTCTAGAGTCACCCCTGGTCCAACATTATGGCGATATCTCGAAAAGGCGTCCACCCATAGAACTAAGGCCCACTCCTTTTTAAAATACTCATTAACACCTTTCGTTTGACACCCATATTGTACAAACAAATTCTAGAGTCACCCCTGATCCACCCTTATGGCGATATCTCGAAAAGGCGTCCACCAATAGAACTAAGGCCCACTCCCTTTTGAAGTACTCATTAACACCTTTCATTTGATACCCATATCGTACAAACAAATTCTAGAATCAACCCTGGTCCACCTTTATGGCGATATCTCGAAAAGGCGTTCATCCATAGAACTAAGGCCCACTCCCTTTTAAAATACTCATTAACACCTTTCATTTGATACCCATATCGTACAAACAAATTCTGGAGTCACCCCTGGTCCACCTTTATGGCGATATCTCGAAAAGGCGTCCACCCATTGAACTAAGGCCCACTCTCTTTTAAAATACTCATTAACACCTTTCGTTTGATACCCATATTGTACAAACGCATTCTAGAGTAACCCCTGGTCCACCTTTATGGCGATATCTCGAAAAGGCGTCCACCAATAGAACTAAGGCCCACTCCATTTTAAAATACTCATTAACATCTTTCATTTGATATCCATATCGCACAAAAAAATTCTAGAGTCACCCCTGGTCCACCTTTATGGCGATATCTTGAAAAGGCGTCCACCCATAGAACTAAGGCACACTCCCTTTTAAAACACTCATTAACACCTTTCATTTGATACCCATATTGTACAAACGCATTCTAGAGTCACCCCTGG
Organism: Eurosta solidaginis; assembly: GCF_040869045.1. Taxonomy (NCBI): domain Eukaryota; kingdom Metazoa; phylum Arthropoda; class Insecta; order Diptera; family Tephritidae; genus Eurosta; species Eurosta solidaginis. The sequence continues at coordinate 115,427,293 of NC_090319.1, read as the reverse complement.
TCCACCTTTATGGCGATATCTCGAAAAGGCGTCCACCAATAGAACTATGGCCCACTCCCTTTTAAAATACTCAATAGCACCCTTCATTTGATAACCATATCGTACAAACAAATTCTAGAGTCAGCCCTGGTCCACCTTTATGGAGATATCCCTAAATGGCGTCCACTTATAGAACTATGGCCCACTCCCTCTTAAAATACTCTTTAATACCTTCCATTTGATACACATGTCATACAAACACATTCCAGGGTTACCCTAGGTTAATTTTCCTACATGGTGATTTTCCCTTATGTTGCCACCATATCTCTCAACTGAGTATGTAATGTTCGGTTGCACCCGAACTTAGCCTTCCTTACTTGTTTTTTATTGATAAGCACGTTGTTTAATTAAACACCAAGCAATTACACGGAAGTATATCCGCACCACTTGAAAATATGAGTGCCACTGCGTATACGTAACATTTTATTATTACGTAAAAAAAAAAAAATTGCAATAAAATAATATTGCGATTATAAACTGAGATCATATATTTCAAATCAGATCATACTACACACGGGGTGCAAAACGAATTCAAAACCGGTTCAGTAGTTTAGGAGTCCATTGGCCTCAAACATTTTATATATTAAGATTTAATATTGTACGCTTTATTGGCATTGTAAGTTTATGTAAGCTTATCCTGTTAAAATTTATAAGCAGATACTATTTTAATCTTCAGGAAGGAAAAACTAATTATTTTTACTCCGATTTTTTTTTTGTTGCGCTAAAAAATCAGTGCAATTCAGTACGGTTATCTTAACAGCAAAATCTCTACAATTCACCACAAGTTTTATTAAAAAAACGTTTAAATGAGCGCAAACAGATTAATTTTTGAGTATTTAGGTAAATATTTCAGTTATATTACACTCAGAAAAAAGCACTTACCTAAAATGAGGAAATCCCTTCCTAAAAAAGTTTCCATAGATTGAAAAAATATTCTATGAATTGAGTAAAATTTTTCTATTTCTGTATAAAAAGTGCCATTAATTTGAGGAGAGATTTATCTATGTTTCTGAAAACCGGAATATAATGCTGCCACCCTTTCTGAATATGTTAATGAACTTTGGTCCAGGCATGCTTAATCAACGAGCCGATATCATTTCGTTACGATAATTAACGTTAATAAAGGACACAAAGTCATTTCGTTTCGGTTATTAACGTTAAGAACGTCAAATTAACGAAATGATTTTGTTTCGTTTTCTGTCATATCAAAACGAAATCAAATCGTTTATGTTGATTATTAATTTCAAACTATGCTGGCAAAGCTGATTGATGGCGGAGTCATTAAAGGTGAAAGCATTAGCCAAGCTGATTGCAACTTTTCTCATGAATTTTGACAGTACGAAAATTTCTCAGAGTATTTTTGACATTACCACCAACGAATTGCACAAACAAATTTACATGGAGTTTGTTTGTATGTCCGCTCGCTGTTACCACCTTACGCCTTCACCATGGCTATAGCATTGCCAGCACAATTCAAAAATAAAGTATCACGTTTTTGTTAACGTTTTTTTGATAAACGATTAGCTTAACGTTAAGGTGCATCCCTGCTTTGGTCGTTTTTTTTACGCATATGCGTTTGCGCTTAAATTTCGCATGGAGAGATTTGAGCGCTTATCTCTTCATACAAAATTTAGGCGCAAACGTATATGCGCGTAATAAAAGCACTACCGCATTTCGCCCACTTATGTTGCGTTTAATTACCAGCATTTATCTTAGCTCCCAAAATTAAATGTCACGCAACGCGCCACAAAAGTTATATTAGACATCGCCTTAAACGACGCCTCATTTCGCGTTTTTTGCAAATATCTCTTGAGAGACATAAATATTTTATTTTCCGCTTTTTCACGAAAAATATAATTTAAATTTCGAAAAACTAAATACAAGCAAACATAAAAAATTTCAATAACACAAAAATTTTCAATAACACAAAAATGGCAATCAGGTGTTTATGGATATGGCAGAAAACCAAAAATCAATTCGTTGGCTAGGGTATGGTTTAGGCGTTAGCGTTATGGTATGTCACCGTTAATCGATTTCATTGATTTTCATAAACACAAATCACACTAGAAGATTGCGCATTGCGCACGTAAACATTGGATCAGCTAATTTTTATGGGCAATTTTTACGTCATTTTCCCTTAGCTCTTGTTTTTTTCTCTCTTTCTTTTATTCGCTCAAACAGTCAACTGTGACGTAGATGCGCAGAACGAAGCAATTTTGAACTCGTGAATGCTCAATCTGGGTATGTGATTTGTGTTTCATAAAGTTGGTTCGATCAGCTGTTTTATATGATTAAGGTTAAGTCACCATTAATAAGCCCTTTAGCAGTACATCTGATGCAACAAGCAATAAGAGCCAAATGCATTTTTGAAGCGTTTTCCAGTTTGGCTATTTTTTCCAAAATGTTTGATTCAGATAGGTCATTATAGGTAACAAAACCAAAAATATTTTCATTCTAATCATAGCATCGATAGCTTTTGAATGAAACCCGATTGTTACAGTAATAAAAAACTGCCCGTACTATCGATATTTCTATCACTAGTTCTCCATCATTATTTCCTGGCGTGTCGAAATTAAGTGAAATTGTAATATTCCTCACTTTTTTGGCAAAATATATAAGCCTTCAAGATTGCAATTCTCGGAAAATTTGTCATAAATAAATCGTTTGTAAGTATAAATGCATATATTAATTATTGCTACTTTTTTACATATTCGTTCATCTAAATTTTTTAGTCGGACTTTCTAACTTCTTTATATGTGCATACATACGTATGTATGAATGTATGTTCTGTTTCTTTGCCGATAAAATAGTGTGAAAATTGAAATCCACGTACAAATCGTCGCAAATAAAGCATTTGTAAGTAAATAAAGCATAATAAATAAGTCCTTTGCTAAATTTTTGGAGTTCTGGAACTTGTAATATATATCTGCGAAATAAATATAATATTCTCTAAGTTCAAAAACGTCGAGTCCCACAGCACATATAATCGGCTGTACAGTATTTTTGTCTTTGAATTTCTCATCCACCATTCATTTTACCTTTGCTTGCAACTCACTTTGTGTACACACAAAAATTAAGAAGCTGTTTCGGGAATCGCTGATTGTTGGTTTTATTATAACCTTTTTCCGGCTTTGCGGGCAAATTTTATACTGTCTTCATTAGGGTGTTTACAAAACATTTATCCGATTGTGTGCGCAATGGCAGAAGACCTAAAAAATTTAATGGAGAAACTGCAAGGAGGAGTATTTTATGAACTTCTTAAAGGTAAATTATTGCTTTATATTTTATAGTTGTTATGCTTATTTAAGACTTTAAAAATAAAGATAATGGATTTACAATTGAAAGCTTACGTCATTTGAAACCAAATCATTTGGATACCCTAATTGACAAATCTCTGTTTGGACAGTGCGTAATATTTGAGAGAAATCTTTTAAAATGGCAAGCGGAAGTAGTAATAAAACATAACATTTTTAATCATAACATATTTAAAATAATTTTTGTTCACAGGATGAAGGAGGTACTACAGAGACACATTGCTTATCGGAACCCACGCCACCAGCCTCAAGTTTCAACAGTGGTGTCAGAAGTTTCTACGATGTAAGTGTACTGGCTGCTAAGAAATGAAAATCGGTGCCAAGTTCGTCTTGACTTTTCGGGAGGGGGAGTGTGAGGTGGAATGGGAGTGGAAGTGTGGGGAGGAATGGGATTGGAGTAGTAGTAGTAAGAAAGGGATGGGAGCAGGTGCAGGCGCAGGAATGGAAGTGGAAGTGAGAGTAAGAACAAGATGGGAGTGTTAGTATGAATGGGAATGGAATTGGAGCAGGACTAGGATTGGGAGTAGGACTAGGAATGGAAGTAGGTGGTAGGGCTGGGATATCAGTATTAATTTATTATTTTAATTAAATGAAATCACAAAATGCATTTTCTGTTTATTAATTTTATAGTATAAAAAAAAATAAAACCTCCGGGCGTTATTTCACTGCACCATTGGTGATCACCTAAACAGCGCACTTAATTTTTATACAGTATTTACAACTGTTTTGTATAGCATTTTCAAAACTTGTTACAGAAATCTATAGAAGATATTCTCAATGAAACAGCTAGTGGAAAACAAATCCTAAAGTTTTACGAAAACAAACAAAATCTTAAACCGAAATACCGTAAATTATTATCTGCAACTGTGACCAGTTATCTGATTGATGCTAAAATCTGTGCTCGTCCATATACCTCTGATCTATTATCATTTAAAATCGTTAAATATTTTACAAAGGAAACTCAGGTATAATAATGCTACTACCTCCTCTAAATGTCTTTACTCTTATAATGGATTACGACTTATTATCTTGCTGTTAAAGGAAAGATACCAGGTGGCTGTTTGTATGCAAAATATCACAGTAGCTTATCAAAATTGAGAGCAGACGGGATCATCTTAAAGAAGAGAGCATTAGAGGAATCCCTTGAAACGAATGAACCAAATTATGCTTTGCCGGGTAAGTTATGGAAAAATTAAAAATAAAGGGGAAAGTAAAAGACAAAGAAAGAGGATACAAAGAGAAAGAGGAGTGTAAATAACTGGGGAAGAGCAAGGAAAAAATGTAGTGAAATATGCAGAGAAAGGAAATGGTACCGACAAAAGGAAGGGCAAATGAAAGGGGGGGGGGGGTGGTCAGGGTCAATAAGGAGGGAATATGAGAGAGATATAGAGAAAGGAAAATAAATAAATAGGGAGAATGGGAAGGATTGCGTAGAGAAGAAATTGGGAAAAGAAAGAAAATAGAGAATGGTAGAGAATGGAAAGAGATTTTTATTTTTGGTGAAGAAAAATGTGTGTGCACCAAGCTGAAGCTGCAAATATTTACACGCCAGCTTTTAAATTTGGGTGACAAATTGTTTAACTTCACTACAGCTATTACTGAATGAAGCTGCTATTTTTTTACTCACCACTCAACTATTAGTACAAGCTGCGCATTAATTCACTACCCCGACTCTGTTTTTTATACTCAGTTGAGCAGAGCTCACAAAGTATATTAAGTTTGATTGGATAACGGTTGGTTGTACATATATAAAGGAATCGAGATAGATATAGACTTCCATATATCAAATAATCAGGATCGAAAAAAATTTGATTGAGCCATGTCCGTCCGCCCGTTAACACGATAACTTGAGTAAATTTTGAGGTATCTTGATGAAATTTGGTACGTAGGTTCCTGAGCACTCACCTCAGATCGCTATTTAAAATGAACGATATCGGACTATAACCACGCCCACTTTTTCGATATCGAAAATTTCGAAAAACCGAAAAAGTGCGATAATTCATTACAAAAGACCGATAAAGCGACGAAACTTGGCAGATGAGTTGACCTTATGACGCAAAATAGAAAATTAGTAAAATTTTGGACAATGGGCGTGGCACCGCCCACTTTTAAAAGAAGGTAACTTAAAATTTTGCAAGCTGTAATTTGGCAGTCGTTGAAGATATGATGAAATTTGGCAGGGACGTTACTCTTATTACTATATGTACGCTTAATAAAAATTAGCAAAATCGGAGAAGGACCACGCCCACTTTTAAAAAAAATTTTTTTTAAAGTAAAATTTTAACAAAAAATTTAATATCTTTACAGTATATAAGTAAATTATGTCAAGATTCAACTCCAGTAATGATATGGTGCAACAAAATACAAAAATAAAAGAAAATTTAAAAATGGGCGTGGCTCCGCCCTTTTTCATTTAATTTGTCTAGGATACTTTTAACGCCATAAGTCGAACAAAAATTAACCAATCCTTTTGAAATTTGGTAGGGGCATAGATTTTACGGCGTTAACTGTTTTCTGCGAAAATGGGCGAAATCGGTTGATGTCACGCCCAGTTTTTATACACAGTCATCCGTCTGTTCTTCCGCATGGCCGTTAACACGATAACTTGAGCAAAAATCGATATATCTTTACTAAACTCAATTCACGTACTTATCTGAACTCACTTTGTATTGGTATGAAAAATGAACGAAATCCTACTATGACCACGCCCACTTTTTCGATATCGAAAATTACAAAAAATGAAAAAAATGCCATAATTCTATACCAAATACGAAAAAAGGGATGAAATATGGTAAGGTAATTGGATTGTTTTATTGACGCGAAATATAACTTTAGAAAAAACTTTATAAAATGGTTGTGACACCTACCATATTAAGTAGAAGAAAATGAAAAAGTTCTGCAGGGCGAAATAAAAAACCTTTAAATCTTGGCAGGTATTACATATATAAATAAATTAGCGGTATCCAACAGATGATGTTCTGGGTCACCCTGGTCCACATTTTGGTCGATATCTGGAAAACGCCTTCACATATACAACTAACTTTTAAAACTCTCATTAATACTTTTAATTTGATACCCATATCGTACAAACTCATTCTAGAGTCACCCCTGGTCCACCTTTATGGCGATATTTCGAAAAGGCGAACACCTATAGAACGAAGGCCCACTCCCTTTTAAAAATACTCATTAACACCTTTCATTTGATACCCATATCGTACAAACAAAGTCTAGAGTCACCCCTGGTCCAGAAAGGCACACTCCCTCTTAAAATACCCATTAACTCCTTTCGTTTGATACCAATATTGCAGAAACGAATTCTAGAGTCACCCCTGGCCCACCTTTATGGCGATATCTCGAAACGGCGTCCACCTATGGAACTAAGGATTACTCCCTTTTAAAATACTCATTAACACCTTTCATTTGATACCCATATCGTACAAACGCATTCTAGAGTCACACCTGGTCCATCTTTATGGCGATATCTCGAAAAGGCGTCCACCTATAGAACTAAGACGCACTCCCTCTTAAAATACTCATTAAATCCTTTCGTTTGATACCCATATTGCACAAACGAATTCTAGAGTCACCCCTGGTCCACCTTTATGGCGATATCTCGAAAAGGCGAACACCTATAAAACGAAGGCCCACTCCCTTTTAAAAATACTCATTAACACCTTTCATTTGATACCCATATCGTACAAACAAAGTCTAGAGTCACCCCTGGTCCAGAAAGGCTCACTCCCTCTTAAAATACTCATTAACTCCTTTCGTTTGATACCCATATTGCACAAACGAATTCTAAAATCACCCCTGGCCCACCTTTATGGCGATATCTCGAAACGGCGTCCACCTATGGAACTAAGGATTACTCCCTTTTAAAATACTCATTAACACCTTTCATTTGATACCCATATCGTACAAACGCATTCTAGAGTCACACCTGGTCCATCTTTATGGCGATATCTCGAAAAGGCGTCCACCTATAGAACTAAGGCCCACTCCCTCTTAAAATACTCATTAAATCCTTTCGTTAGCTACTCATATTGCACAAACGAATTCTAGAGTCACCCCTGGTCCACCTTTATGGCGATATCTCGAAAAGGCGAACACCTATAGAACGAAGGCCAACTCCCTTTTAAAAATACTCATTAACATCTTTCATTTGATACCCATATCGTACAAACAAAGTCTAGAGTCACCCCTGGTCCAGAAAGGCCCACTCCCTCTTAAAATACTCATTAACTCCTTTCGTTTGATACCCATATTGCACAAACGAATTCTAGAGTCACTATTGGTCTACCTTTATGGTGATATCTCGAAAAGGCGAAAACCTATAAAACGAAGGCCCACTCCCTTTTAAAAATACTCATTAACACCTTTCATTTGCTACCCATATCGTACAAACAAAATCTAGAGTCACCCCTGGTCCACCTTTATTGCGATACCTCGAAAATGCGTACACCTATAGAACTAAGGCCCACTCCCTCTTAAAATACTCACTAACTCCTTTCGTTTGATACCCATATTGCACAAACGAATTCTAGAGTCACCCCTGGCCCACCTTTATGGCGATATCTCGAAACGGCGTCCACCTATAGAACTAAGTCCCACTCCCTTTTAAAATACACATTAACACCTTTCGTTTGATGCCCATATTGTGCAAACAAATTCTAGGGTCACCCCTGGTTCACCTTTATGGCGATATCTCGAAACGGCGTCCACCTATGGAACTAAGGATTACTCCCTTTTAAAATGCTCATTAACACCTTTCATTTGATACCCATATCATACAAACGCATTCTAGAGTCACCCCTGGTCCATATTTACGGCGATATCTCGAAAAGGCGTCCATCTATAGAACTTAGGTCCACGCCCTTTTAAAATACTCATTAATACCTTTCATTTGATACCCATATCGTACAAACGCATTCTAGAGTCAACCCTGATCCACCTTTATGGCTATATCCCTAAATGGCGTCCACCTATAGAACTATGGCCCACTCCCTCATAAAATACTCTTTAATGCCTTTCATTTGATACACATGTCATACAAACACATTCCAGGGTTTCCCTCGGTTCATTTTCCTACATGGTTATTTTCCCTTATGTTGTCACCATAGCTCTCAACTGAGTATGTAATGTTCGGTTACACCCGAACTTAACCTTCCTTACTTGTTTTCTAATGACAATGTATTGAATTCTTTAGATGGTAAGGAAAGTAACGATCAAGTTTGGCTGAAGTATTATATTGAACCTTACGACGAAGTGGTACAAAAATGGGAGACAACATTCGCAGTCAGACACAGCTTTATGAAGAACGCTGAAAACTTAAATTCAATTCTAGAAGAGTGGCCACTTTATAAACAAAGCTTTGGATATTCACTGGTATATTATTACTGTATCTATTTATATCACCACGTATTAACACTCACAACGTTTTTATGTAAAGATTGAACTTGATTTTCAAAAGCTCTATCTAGAACGGACTTATTTGTTGTTTGATAAATGGAGCCGGTTTCATCAATCAATACCATTATTTTTTGACACTCATATCAAGGATGCAAACAGTTTACATATATGGAAGCGACTCAAAGAAGGAATTTTCACAAGCGGTTGGTGTGATTTAGTCCACTTTTACATTATATAATTCTTGAGTTAAATTCTGCCTTTTGGCTTTTCTGTAAGTGTTTACTTTTGTAAATGTTTGTTACAACAAATGTAAAATAAAAACTGATGTATATTGGAACAATTTTCCGTCATCCTTTGTCAAATTTGGTTTGGAGACAAACCGGTTCCGGCGTTGTGCCATCATCGGTATCGATTTTCGTTCGACACTGATGATGGCACAACGTCAAAACCGGTTTGTCTCCAAACGGAATTTGACAAGGGAAATTAACAAAACCAAAAGAAAATATAAACCGTCATACATTCTTGTAAGGAAAGAGATTGAGAGAGGGAGAGATAGCAAGACAAAATTAAAACATCTTGACTGTACGAACGCAGTCTTACTCTTCCCCAGTACATACACTTCCTTTGCATCTTAAGCAGCAGTCTTGAATTCAAGGATTTTATAATGTGAAAGCGGACTTACTTTTATTTGCAATATAATTTAAAATGTTAACAAATTTGCAATCCCCAGATGTATAAGATTGCGTGGTATTATATCTCCTTCATTCCGTTTTGGTGCCAACTGGCAGACAGTATAAAATTTGCCCGCAAAGCCGGAAAAATGTTATAATAAAACCAACAATCAGCGATTCCCGAAACAGCTTCTTAATTTTTGTGTGTACGCAAAGTGAGTTGCAAGCAAAAGTAAAATTAATGGTGGATAAGAAATTCAAAGACAAAAATACTGTACAGCCGATTATATGTGCTGTGGGACTCGACGTTTTTGAACTTAGAGAATATTATATTTATTTCGCAGATATATATTACAAGTTCCAGAACTTTGTAAAATGTGTTGATGGTTGTTTCAAAATATTTCATGTCTTAAATTTAAAGTATCCATTTGAGTGTAATTTAGTGTGGCTGTTTATACAGAAATATTTTTATAGTATTAACTTAAAATGTAATGATAAGTGTGCTTCACTTTGCGGAATTTTAAACGACTTAGAAAATATTTCAGTGGAAACTCCTGTTTAAATAAGAAACCCATATATGTAATACTTCTATATAGGCAGTAAAGCCTAGTACCGTACGAAAACAGTACACACAGTAATCACATATACATATATATTGAAAAATTCATACATGAAAAATTTGAATCAATTTTACACCTATACAATACATGCATACTCTAGTATCGAAATTGCTTGGATATGTTTTCGGAATTTTTTACATTGAAAATATAGGTAAGAAGCAATGTAGAAGTATTACATATATGAAGAAACCCTAATTTTTATTACTAATTTCATTACAAGTCTGTATACTTTTTTTATAAAAATAAGTACTGTTTGTAAAAAAAGACAAAATGAATTTAAAATGTTATGTTTGTTCAAGAATATTTACACAATGTAAAATCTTGTTTTATCACGTAAAAATGTGCATACTTTAGCAACAAATGACTTATTTCAATGCGGATTTTCAAATTGTAATCAAACTTTCCCAACTTTCAAAGCTTTTAAAAAACACATGCAAAATGAGAGTAAGAGATATTGTACCACAAACAACTCAGTTAGTATGAGCAACTCAAATGAAACATCGTCGAATACTTGTACAGCTATTGTTCCTCCTCAACAAAATTGTGAAATCTTCAGAAGTGATTACAATAATACTTTTTCTGTGCCAGATATCAGTATTGAGGAAGGTTATTTAAAGTTTTCATTACACCATTTTTGCAAAAAGAAAATTCCAAGAAGAGAAACAATACAATTGCAAAGAGAAGTCACAAGCTTAATTATAAATCCAATAAGAGCTAAAATAATAAATATTTTAAATCATTTTGACTCAAAAAATCTACCAGATTTAAAAGCTAGTCTACAGGATTTGGCTTCCTGTTGTAACGATCTTTTCAAAGACATAAATTCTGAGTATAAACTTATTAAAACTCTAAAAGAGCTGGATCTTTATGCTGCTCCCAAAATTATTCAGATTGATAATTCAGTAAGATCTTTGCAAATTAGGCATGTCGCCAAGCTTGATGCTACTGTAGCAAAAGGTGTATTGTTCCCAATAAAATTCCAAATTAAGAAATTCTTTGAAATACCAGGTGTATATGAAAGTTTTGAGGAAAATATGAAAAGCCTAGCAATAGATAACACTTCTTTAAACAACTTTATTAACGGAAAAACATGGCGAAATAAGATAAATAGGTATCCAAAAAAATTTCTTATTCCCTATTTGCTCTATTTCGACGATTTTGAAGTTAACAACCCGTTGGGCTCTCATAGCTCATCACTTTTGGCAACTTATTACTCATTCCCCACAGCCCCAATAATTATTAGGCATAAACTTGCCTCTATATTTATTGCAGCTCTATTCAAATCGCAAGATGTTAAAAGTTTTGGTAATGCCAAAACATTTTTTAAATTAATAGAAATCCTTAATGACTTGGAAGAAAATGGTATAGATATAAAAACTTCAAATGGGACTAAGACAATTTTTCCTTGCTTGGGTTTAGTAGCAGGAGACAACTTAGCATTAAATAATATTCTCGGGTTTTCTAGATCATTTTCCTCAAACTATTTTTGCAGATTTTGTAAAGCTAATAAAATAGAAACTAAGTCAGCATTTATAGAAGAATTTGGCAAGTTGCGAAATAAACTTAATAATGAGCAGGATATTGTACAAAATGATTTTGGAAACACAGGGATTACTGAAAATTCTATTTTTAATAAAATACATAACTTTCATGTTACTGAAAACTATTATGTTGATATATTACATGATATCCTAGAGGGCGTATTGAAATATGGTTTTTGTAATATCCTACATTATATCAATCAGAAAACTTTTGATTTGGAATTTCTTAATCTTCGGAAACAACATTTTGACTATGGCGAAACTGAAAATGGGAACAAATCACCTTCTCTGCAGTTGCATCATATAAAATCATTTAACTTGAAGCTTTCTGGTCGAGAAATGCTAACGTTTGCTCATTTTTTTACTTTGATTATTGGAGACGTAGTAGAAAGAGATGATATCGTATGGAAATTTGTTTTGAATCTTATAGAGCTATTGGACTTGTTGTTATTGTCTGAGTACACGAGCTTAGATATGATAAATTTTAAATCTCATATACAAACTCATAACATTTTTTATGATACTTTGAAACCAAAGCAACATCTTCTCATCCACTACTGTAGAGTGCTTGAACATTCGGGTCCCTTGAAATTGCTTTGGACACTACCTTTTGAATCAAAGCATAGACAGTTGAAAGAATATGCTAAAAATATTACATCAAGAAAAAATTTAACATTGTCTTTAGCCATTAAGTAGTATTTTCGGAAAATGTAACTAATTTCGAAAATATTGAAATTTTACTTGGTAAAAAAATAGGTTTGCTACAATGTTCTTTGTATTGGACGCATTTACAGAGTATGTTTAATAATGAAACACTGGAAGGGTGTGTATGTTATTTAAGTTTCAAAAGTTATAATACATTGTATAAACGGAATTTTATTATATTTTTTTATGATCCCAATTTTTCCGCTTATCAAATACTTGAGATTCTCACAAAGGATAATAAAACTTTCATGTTTTGTGAAAAAATTAGTATTCTAACATATAATGCACATTTTTTATCGTACGAGGTTGGTGGGAAATCGTCAGAATTTAAGCTTTTTAACGCAGATAACTTAAAAAATCCACCAATTCATCTTTATACAGTTCAAAATCGAATGTTTTTGAGGCCAAAGCTGTTCTTTTAATATCGATATACATATATTGACAAATTAATTTTTATTTCTGTTATTATTACTATGTATATTATTATGTGTAATATTAATTATGGATGTAAATGGATTGTTTGGGCTGTCCGTTTTATCCAAGGCAATTTAAATAATGATTTCACCTGGAAACCCGTTTTTTGTAAATTGCACCCTAGTATTATATTAAAAAAGCATTAAGGGCAAAAGATATTAAACAGTTCCGGTTTAAATGTAAAAAGGCGTTAAAGAAAAAATGAACTTGGTATTTATATAACGGACATACTTATATACACACATATGATTAGTACATGAATAAAATTGAAATATACTATATGTGTCATAGTTATGTAATTTTTTACTGTCGTGTTTAATTCCTGAAATAAAAATAATAAAACTAATTAAAGAAACCCCGAGGAAATATTTTGTTTTTTAATGTACCCCAGATTTAAAAATATATTTTTTCCAAAGGCTGGAAAAATTTAACCAATTTTTAAAATTTTTTTTCTCGAAAGTAAGAAATGTTTGCTACTTTCAAGTAGAGTATTACTCGTTTTGAAAAATATTTTCTCCAAATACCGGAGAAATAGAACTCATCCTTAGGATTTTTTTTTCTCGAAACTGAGCAATTTTTAGTATTCTTGAGTAAAATATTAGTCATTTTAAAGAAAAATCTTCTAAAAATTCAATACAAATATTTTCATATTATAAGAAAGCCTCTTCTCTTTCTTACGATAATCCCTATTCCTTTTGAAGAAATGCTTTTCAATAAAACAAATACTTTTTTCCTGTTTTCAACCAATTTATTATTAATTTTAAGGAAAATACTTTCATAAATTCTATACAGTTATTTCCTTATTTTATTAACACATTTTTTCTTTTCTTAGATAATTTTCCTAAAACCGTGGAAAAAAAATATCTTCATTTTTAAGAAAATTACTTACCTTGATTGAGTAGAACTTTTCAATGGCGCAAAATCATACCTGTTTTTTCTCAGTTTGATAGCTATTTTCCTCAGTTTTAGGAAATTTTTTTTGAGTGTACCCAGCAAGGTAACATACTCGTACATATATCCCAAAAACAGCCAGGCTCGAAACCCATGTAAACGTAATATCGCCACAATTTTTTTCATCACAGCTCAGGGTTATTGACAAAAATTAACTCATGTTTTTAATTTTGTTAAATAATTTCAGAAATTGTGCTATTAAAAGTGATAAGATAGAAAAATCGGTAAAAATTTCTGAAAAATAAGGACATTGCATACTAAATTCGAAATGGAACATTTTCAGTTCAGCGATTGAAAATTCATTACTGTCCTTCCTATGTCAGCAGTCTAACGTGAGACCTTAAATTGGATGTAATGAAAGTTTTATGCCGCTTGCACTTAACAAGAAATTGCTTGGATTGTGACTAGATTTTTAGAAAACAAGCATCACATATATCACTTCCTTTTATATTATTTATTTATTTATTTTTTTATGAGAAATACAATTGTAAATAATTATATTACTTTGAGAAGGCACTAGCGGCTAAGATTATCGGCCTGACGCTTCCTCTTAATTTACTGCCGCTTATATTTAACTGGTGCTCACACGAATATTTGCTGGGTATATGTACATATCTGTACATTGAATCGATCAAACCATCAAACACTGGCGAACAGCAATTATTTCAAGTAATTTGCAATTAAGCTCAATTGGAAATACATCAATACGCACTTCACATTTCTGGTGTTCCGCGGCGCCCATTTCATCATTTGACATCTGCGCTTTGTCCGCTGTTGAGTGAATTGTACAAATATATCATTAACTTTTGATAATATAAATTAATAGCAGCCTCCATGGGACTTTTCTTTACTCAATAAACCTGCCGTTGATTCCCAACTGTCGAAAAATAAGCATACATTAGAATTAAGGAGCTGTTAGCCTTGCTCGTGTTGTCCGGTTAATCAATTAAATTTTAAATTGGACGTTGGAATTAAATTACTTGATAAACAAAAGCGGGCGCCGTGGTGTGTGGTAGCGTGCTCCACCTACCATACAGAAGGTTCTGGATTCAAAGCCCGGGTAAAGCAATATCAATAATTAAGCAAAAAGTTTTTAAATTATAAATTAATTTTTCTAAGAGTGTACTTGATCTGAGTGAAGATTTATCTACCTTGCAGCTGCCGTTCGTAGTCAGCATAACGCATGTAGGTTCCGTCCCGCCAATTTGTAGGAAAGCGATATCAGACCGGAAAAGGCGACAAATGTTTAGATTATACCTTTTAAATCTCATCAGAGCCTATTCTCCCGGGACTGACATATGAATCCACATTACTGCGATAACGATTCGTTGACAAACGGCCTCGACAAATGTCATGTCTTCGTTTTTGGGCAACTTCTCCTAATTGCCTT
Source organism: Eurosta solidaginis (assembly GCF_040869045.1). Lineage (NCBI taxonomy): Eukaryota > Metazoa > Arthropoda > Insecta > Diptera > Tephritidae > Eurosta > Eurosta solidaginis. The sequence goes on along the minus strand of NC_090319.1, from coordinate 115,412,179 downwards.
CTTCGCATTTATTTCTTGTATAGTACATAATTTATATATTGGCTTGTACCAAAGTTAGGCTATTAGTTTTTGGTAAATTCTTTATGAACAAGTTATTGCATGGTGCTATTTTTACAATAATGCACCAATGAAGTTTTAGTTATTGTTGCTAAGCGAAGAATACTCGCACTGCTTAATAATATAATTTTTTGTGCAGTGATAGCGTTCAGCAAGCGCTTTGGTCGGTATCAATCTGTTCAGAATGCATAATTTAGTTGAAAGAAGACAAAGCAAATTAGTTACGGCAAGTTCGATGGCAGACAAAACACCATTGCCCTGGACATGCGCACTCTAAGACGTGGAAATATCGACTCGAACCATTGCAGTGTGGCATTCAATATACGCACACGTCTCTGTGGCGCTAGCGTTTTCGCGAAATATCTTGCTTTAACGCTCGTTGAAGAGATACATTTCGTCAAAAAATCTTTTCAACAAATTTGTTTATCTTTTCAGTGATATATACTAGTCTGTTTCTTACGATATGTTTTTAAAAACTTTGCAAAACCATAAACTAAATTATTATTAAATTATTTATGCACTTATGTGTATGCATGTTTAATGGTGTGTTCAATTTTACTTAAGATATATAAGAATTAATGAGCTTAACACCGGTAAATAATAATTGTTAATCACCGTAGGCGAGTACGCTATCGCCACAGCACGGCGACCGGAAAGAGTTCTAAAAAAGATATGCATTTGAATCTATGAAGGACCTTGTCTACCTGGGAAACGGCATTTACAGCAAAAACAATGTCAATCAGCAATCAAACGTATGATCACTTCAGCTAGCATACATTAACTATACTCAAAACAAAATTCCTAAAAAGGAAGAGAAAATGGGATTGATTTTGCGCCATAGAAACGTTTCCCTTAATATAGATAAGTAATTTTCTCAGAAGTTAAGATATTTTTTCCTTGATTAAAGGAATAATTTTCTTAAAAATGAAGAAAATTGTATAAAAAAAAATTAAAAATTAAATTGCGTAACTCCCACGGCCGTGGATTTTTTGTCGAGGTCCGTAATTTTGAAGTGGAGTACTATTATTCACTGAGCTAATTCGTAGATGTAAATGTTGTGATAAATATTCAATCAAGTATTAGGAAAAATATTTCCTCAATTTAACGAAAATTTTATACAAAAGAAACTATTACTCATTAATTTTTATCTAATATCAATAACGAAAACATTGTATAAAGCAATATGAGCCTGTCTCGTTAACTAAATACCTAAAAATTATATTTATGTATATAATAGTGAACAGCTGAAGCAGTGCTAACAACGCATTGCTGAAAACCCAATAATGAGTTCTGTTGAGCGCCTGAAAACGGTCCTATTAAGGTGGCAGACACACTATAGCAAACAACAATATTATATATTAAATAATTTATACCTCATTTATTGGCTATTTAATACCGCAAAAAAAATTTAAAGCTGCGTCCGGTTCCGAGAAACGGGAGTGTCTGCTAGCTTAAGACTCAAGCCAGCAGACACTTCGTGAAAACACGACCTACGACTTCCGAACGACTTGGATAATTGATATTACATTTATTGGCAATTTAGTACCGCAAAAAAAATTTAAAGCTGCGTCCGGTTCCGAGAAACGGGAGTGTCTGCTAGCTTAAGACTCAAGCCAGCAGACACTTCGTGAAAACACGACCTACGACTTCCGAACGACTTGGATAATTGATATTGCATTTATTGGCAATTTAGTACCGCAAAAAAAAATTTAAAGCTGCGTCCGGTTCCGAGAAACGGGAGTGTCTGCTAGCTTAAGACTCAAGCCAGCAGACACTTCGTGAAACCACGACGTACGACTTCCGAACGACTTTGATAATTGATATTACATTTATTGGCAATTTAATACCGCAAACAAAAATTTAAAGCTGCGTCCGGTTCCGAGAAACGGGAGTGTCTTCTAGCTTAAGACTCAAGCCAGCAGACACTTCGTGAAAACACGACCTACGACTTCCGAACGACTTGGATAATTGATATTACATTTATTGGCAATTTAATACCGCAAACAAAAATTTAAAGCTGCGTCCGGTTCCGAGAAACGGGAGTGTCTGCTAGCTTAAGACTCAAGCCAGCAGACACTTCGTGAAAACACGACCTACGACTTCCGAACGACTTGGATAATTGATATTACATTTATTGGCAATTTAATACCGCAAAAAAAATTTAAAGCTGCGTCCGGTTCCGAGAAACGGGAGTGTCTGCTAGCTTAAGACTCAAGCCAGCAGACACTTCGTGAAAACACGACCTACGACTTCCGAACGACTTGGATTATTGATATTACATTTATTGGCAATTTAATACCGCAAAAAAAAATTAAAGATGCGTCCGGTTCCGAGAAACGGGAGTGTCTGCTAGCTTAAGACTCAAGCCAGCAGACACTTCGTGAAAACACGACCTACGACTTCCGAACGACTTGGATAATTGATATTACATTTATTGGCAATTTAGTACCGCAAAAAAAAATTTTAAGCTGCGTCCGGTTCCGAGAAACGGGAGTGTCTGCTAGCTTAAGACTAAAGCCAGCAGACACTTCGTGAAAACACGACCTACGACTTCCGAACGACTTGGATAATTGATATTACATTTATTGGCAATTTAATACCGCAAACAAAAATTTAAAGCTGCGTCCGGTTCCGAGAAACGGGAGTGTCTGCTAGCTTAAGACTCAAGCCAGCAGACACTTCGTGAAAACACTACCTACGACTTCCGAACGACTTGGATAATTGATATTACATTTATTGGCAATTTAATACCGCAAACAAAAATTTAAAGCTGCGTCCGGTTCCGAGAAACGGGAGTGTCTGCTAGCTTAAGACTCAAGCCAGCAGACACTTCGTGAAAACACTACCTACGACTTCCGAACGACTTGGATAATTGATATTACATTTATTGGCAATTTAATACCGCAAACAAAAATTTAAAGCTGCGTCCGGTTCCGAGAAACGGGAGTGTCTGCTAGCTTAAGACTCAAGCCAGCAGACACTTCGTGAAAACACGACCTACGACTTTCGAACCACTTGGATAATTGATATTACATTTATTGGCAATTTAATACCGCAAAAAAAAATTTAAAGCTGCGTCCGGTTCCGAGAAACGGGAGTGTCTGCTAGCTTAAGACTCAAGCCAGCAGACACTTCGTGAAAACACGACCTACGACTTCCGAACGACTTGGATAATTGATATTGCATTTATTGGCAATTTAGTACCGCAAAAAAAAAATTTAAAGCTGCGTCCGGTTCCGAGAAACGGGAGTGTCTGCTAGCTTAAGACTCAAGCCAGCAGACACTTCGTGAAAATACGACCTACGACTTCCGAACGACTTGGATAATTGATATTACATTTATTGGCAATTTAATACCGGAAACAAAAATTTAAAGCTGCGTCCGGTTCCGAGAAACGGGAGTGTCTTCTAGCTTAAGACTCAAGCCAGCAGACACTTCGTGAAAACACGACCTACGACTTCCGAACGACTTGGATAATTGATATTACATTTATTGGCAATTTAGTACCGTAAAAAAAATTTTAAGCTGCGTCCGGTTCCGAGAAACGGGAGTGTCTGCTAGCTTAAGACTCAAGCCAGCAGACACTTCGTGAAAACACGACCTACGACTTCCGAACGACTTGGATAATTGATATTACATTTATTGGCAATTTAGTACCGAAAAAAAAAAAATTTAAAGCTGCGTCCGGTTCCGAGAAACGGGAGTGTCTGCTAGCTTAAGACTCAAGCCAGCAGACACTTCGTGAAAACACGACCTACGACTTCCGAACGACTTTGATAATTGATATTGCATTTATTGGCAATTTAGTACCGCAAAAAAAAATTTAAAGCTGCGTCCGGTTCCGAGAAACGGGAGTGTCTGCTAGCCTAAGACTCAAGCCAGCAGACACTTCGTGAAAACACGACCTACGACTTCCGAACGACTTGGATAATTGATATTACATTTATTGGCAATTTAATACCGCAAACAAAAATTTAAAGCTGCGTCCGGTTCCGAGAAACGGGAGTGTCTGCTAGCTTAAGACTCAAGCCAGCAGACACTTCGTGAAAACACGACCTACGACTTCCGAACGACTTGGATAATTGATATTACATTTATTGGCAATTTAATACCGGAAACAAAAATTTAAAGCTGCGTCCGGTTCCGAGAAACGGGAGTGTCTTCTAGCTTAAGACTCAAGCCAGCAGACACTTCGTGAAAACACGACCTACGACTTCCGAACGACTTGGATAATTGATATTACATTTATTGGCAATTTAGTACCGAAAAAAAAAATTTAAAGCTGCGTCCGGTTCCGAGAAACGGGAGTGTCTGCTAGCTTAAGACTCAAGCCAGCAGACACTTCGTGAAAACACGACCTACGACTTCCGAACGACTTGGATAATTGATATTGCATTTATTGGCAATTTAGTACCGCAAAAAAAATTTAAAGCTGCGTCCGGTTCCGAGAAACGGGAGTGTCTGCTAGCTTAAGACTCAAGCCAGCAGACACTTCGTGAAAACACGACCTACGACTTCCGAACGACTTGGATAATTGATATTACATTTATTGGCAATTTAATACCGCAAAAAAAATTTTTAGCTGCGTCCGGTTCCGAGAAACGGGGGTGTCTGCTAGCTTAAGACTCTAGTCAGCAGACACTTCTTGACAACACGACCTACAGCTCCCTAACGACTACAATAATTCATACCTTATTGATTGCCTAAATGTTTCGTTGTCCTGAAAAATATTTTCACTATACCAAAAGGAAAAATTAAATTTTATATTTTGCCGACCCTAATAAATATAAATTATAACTTTCGAAAATCAGTGAGTTGCATGTTACTGATTACTCAAAACTTAGCAACACTTAACTTGACTTAGAAGTCTGTTGAATTTTGATTTTCTATGTAAGTTCTAAGTGACGTTTACATTTTTAGATGCCATTTATTTGTTACCATTTCATTTTGACATACAGATTGACACTTATTGATTATGATGCCAGATTGTATGGGCTAAGTGGAGTATAATCGGTGCTAAATTGCCAAGTTTACGCCAAGTCAAGTCAAGTCTATGCTAAGTATCAGTAATGGGCCCTTAAGTCTGAAGCCAGCAGACGCTTCACGAAAACACGTATGAACATACATGCATACATACATATGTACACATGTACAATGTACATGTTACCGCGCATACAATGATTTAAATAATGCGTAAATTTAGTTGCATCAATATGTTGATTGTTTTTGTGTTGATGATGTTCGCAACTATAACGGTTTCTGAAATACATGTCGGTCTTCTTTCTTTCGAAAATCAGAGAAAAGTTTGTGCATATTTCGTATTTGTATTTTCCCGCTTGCGCGCAGGATTTCTGATAACGGGTACATATGTATGTACATATGTGCTTTAGGGTGTGCCGAGAAAAACAACTTTTCAATTTCCATCCTCTCAAATGTTTCTATTTTATTAAAAACAAAAAACCCTCACCAAAGATGGGTCCTATAACTCCACTCTACAGGGTACGATATTTTTATTTTATTGTCCCGTTTCGTTAACATGGGAACAACTATTTTTTGTCCAAACTTGAATTTACTCAACTTTTTACGAAAATCTTTTATGTGCCGTTTTGCCTAGTTTTGAGGTCTTGTACAGGTTACAAAAAGTTTTTATGATTTTTTTCTAATCATATCATTTGAAAACACTCTTAATGTATTGCGACCTTAATTACGAATTTATGTTATTATTATATTGTTTTAGTTATGGCTATGTGAATTTATGCTTTATCATTTCAATACACTTTTTAAGTGTGAAATAACTGTTTACACAATTTCGTCAAAGAACACAACTTCAAATGGCCACGACTTTTGGACAAAAGTCGTAATTAAGATCTCAATATATTAAAGAGTGTTTATAAATTATATGATTAGAGAAAAAAATCATACAAATTGTTTGAAGCCTGTACAAGACCTTAAAACCCATCGGGAAATCCGTTTTTCGGGTACCACTTAGGGTGGAGTAATAGGACCAAACTTTGGTGAGGGTTTTATTTTTACATCAAATTGAAACATTTCAGAGGATAGAATTTGGACAAAATTTTTTTTCGAACCACCCTAATATGAACTTTTTCATATGTACCCATTAGCGCAGAAATCCTGCGCGCATGCCATTTGAAACATATCGAAATACAAACTTTTCTCTGATTTTCGAAAAATAGTAGAGCGAGATGTATTTTAGAAACCGTTATAGTAGCAAACATATCAGTTTGTGCTAACACATACACAATCAACATATTCATGCAACTAAATTTACTCATTACTCAAATCATTTGTAGTAAGTATGCTCGCTACCTTGAATGTATGTTCCAGCGTTGCCACTCGCGCAATTTTTTTTGTTCCTAAAGTGTGTCATTCCTGAAAAAATGTATCAATTCGTTTTAATAGATTGATACATAGTTTTTGAGTCATTTCGTCTGAATTTTATATAATGTGTGAAACAAAATTTTGAAATTAATAATATTTAAAACAAAACATCACCGCACTATTTTGGCTAAACGGATCACTCAACTGAATTTTATAAAATTTTACCAACGCTCAGTTTTAAATAAATGTCGCTGTTATAAAGGTTTTTCTATTTAACATATCGAAACGCGTTTATTTAAACGGAATTATTGTTTATACGTTTCTGAATAAACACTACTTATTTGAAACAAAACCAATACCAACAAAATAATTATGTAGAAGAAATACGGTTTATCTATATATATAATATAGATATAAAGGAAAAAAGTAAATATCATTCTAATATTTGATTTACTATAAAAATGTATATTCAAACATTTTTTAGAAATCTTACTGACAATTTTTAGTTCCCGTGACAGTGACAGAGGTTGAATCTTCCAGAATAAAAATGTATACATTTAAGATTTTTTGTATCTTTGTATCCACTCATTAAAAATGTATTCAAATGTATACAATTGTATCCAAACGGCAACCCTGGCATGCACATTGTACATATCTGTTTTCATATGTACGCACTAGGGTAGATCTCCTGCTATCTCATGCTATTAGAAAATATTGTTTAGGACAACGAAAAATTTAGCCTGTCAAAATTGCAGGTTTTAATTTTAATGTTAAGAGGTGCATCATGCGAATCTAGTTTTCTCTAACAAACTACATGGGGAATTTTTATTCGACGTGTACCTACGCTTTAATGACGTTTACTTAATGATCCGGTCTTATAGCGTTTTCTTTTCTGACAAAAGTGTTATGATTTTTGTACGCGGCGCAAGAGTTGTAAATATATTTTTTTCTAATTGATATTAGAGAAAAATTGTAAGTTTACAAACGGCGATGGTTACTAGGACATGTTTCTGAATTTCACTTCTTCATCAGCTAGCTTTTCGGGAGCTGAGCGTTGTCAATTACAAAAACCATTGTATAAAGCAATATGAGCAAAGCTCGCTAATTAAATACATATGATCTTATTGATATAATAGTAACAGCGGAAGTATTAAAAACAAATACTGTAAAAATCCGAACAAATGTTACTAAGCTTTCAAAAGCGCGCCTAAAAATCATATCCACACCATTAGGAATAAACTACATACAGAGTGTATGTGCCTACATTGTGATCAAAAGGAATATAAACAAAAAGGCAACTCTTAGAGACCAATTGTACAGAGAACAACGGGACATTCATATGGCTTAGCAGCTAAAGGCTTGCACTTATATGAATGTTGGAGATTCGAGTTCAACGCTCAGCTCCCGAAAAGCTAGCTGATGAAGAAGTGAAATTCAGAAACATGTCCTAGTAACCATCGCCGTTTGTAAACTTACAATTTTTCTCTAATATCAATTACAAAAACCATTGTATAAAGCAATATGAACAAAGCTCGCTAATTAAATACATATGATTATATTTTTTTCTATTCTAAAAAGCAGGTAACGCCTTTGCGGGGTATTTCGTTCTTTTGTGTAATTGTTGCCTGTTCGCAACGCAAAAGCGTTACACTTTTACCCTGCAAAAAATGGCGGTGTGGCAGTACAACCCTGCTTAACCATCTGATCGTGGCAATTTATTTTCATAACTTCACAAATTTTTAGCGACGAAAATTGAAATGAAGGAAATAATTCTGTGTGCGGTTTTGAAAATCAGCTAATACACGGGGTAGCCATTTATGTTCTTTGCATGCACTATAAAAGTTGAAAATTTTCTGGGGCAGGAGTAAATCTATTAAGGCTTTACCATTTACTTAGGAAAACATTTATTTCAGAAAAGAAAACTCTATTATTCTCCTGTAATATATGGCAAAAGTGCGTAAGTTAGTCTTAACATTTTTTTTTAATCAACACGGATTCTCAGCTGCTTGAAACTCACACTTTGTCTTACTCAAATTTAATTGGCTTCAACACTGCATAACCAGAATCCTTCTTAAGAGCCTAAGTCAATGGTTCAAAGTTTAGGTAAAATATGCAGATCTTTGCATTTGGGGTTGACATTCAACCCAGAATATCTTACAAACGATTCGTCCTAGTGAAAAATCTCTTATACTTTTTTTGTAGACCGTCCAATTTTTTATACGAATGGGTATTGCTCATCATTTAAGACCCAGTCGTTAAAGCGCAGGTACACTTCACATAAAACATCCAAACCTTCCCATATAATTTTGTATGGAGAAACTAAAATCGCGATGAGGCACTTCTTAAAATAAAAATTAAAAGCTGCAATTTTTAAGGACCATCTTTTTCGTTGTTCTCAACAACATTTTTACTATACCAAAAGAAAAAATTTTACTTTTTATATCTGGCCCATCCTAAAGAACATAAATTATGAAATACATCTTGCTCTTCTTTACTCTTCATATACATCTACACTTGTGGTTAAAAAAATACTTTGATAATTTTTAGGAGGTCCATCTAGCGGCAATTATTGAAGACTCGCAGCAGTGGTAAATAACTTGCTTCAAAACGGGTTGTTCTGAATAGCGGAGGCACGCACCTCTGTTGGTCATAGTGTATAACCTATAGCTAAATCGGTTACAATTAATAGTGGACACACATCCTTTTTCGGTCATAGAAGTGGAGAATGATGCAGAGATAAAACGGAGAGACATATTTCAGTTGCAACTGAGTATAATACATACCGGAATTTAGCAGTACTAATTTTAGGCGCAAAAATTTCATAATAGATAAAATGACACCTTGAGCAGTCCATATGATGTTTGACTGCATATGTATGTATAAAAATACAGCTATAATGTGAAAATCATACCATTTAGAATTTCACTGCTATTTTCGTGTTCACAACTGTACATATGTACATACATGTTAGCGCGCATACTTGCTACACTACTGTTGCCAATTTGGTACCTTCCAACCCCATTTGGCCCGTTGGTTCCTTTTTTCAATTTTAGTCCTTTTTAGGAAAAGTAGGTATAATTAATGTGAGGGAGAGGGAGATTTCTCTGCCATTTCATAGGAGTTTTTTCACTTGTTAAATTAAAGGGAATGCATCAAAATAGTTAAAGGAAATTGGTTCTTTTAAGAAAGAACACTTATTTGTACAAATTTGTGCTAAAATATGTATACGCATTCTACCACAATATTCTCACTGTTAATACAACAACAACTACAACCCAATATTCTTTATTTTAAGTCGAAAAGTATATCATAAGCAACGGTAGAGCTCTTGGTATACATATTTGATGCAGCCATCCAGAAATTGCGCAAGGATTTTTTAATAAGGCTTAAATAGATTTTGGCATATGACGAAGGACGAATTCAACTCAACGTGGCCGCCAGAAAATTGCGTTGCTGAATGAAAGCAGGCAACTCCGGCAGATTTGTGTTATGCGGCCGTCTTCTTCTTATATTCCGCTGTTGATGTTGCTGTGGCACCAATTCATTACTCATTTCAGTGAATACCACATGAAATGGAATAAATACTGTGCATTGTTTATATTTCATTTCTTAATTTCCAACAAATTTGCAACAATAATTAAACTTTTCAATTTTTTAAACAAAAGAAATTGGCAACGAAATTTCAATTGACAAAACAGCTGACTTCGAAAATTCGAAATTCCTATTCCCAAATTATTGTTCTCCCTAGGAGAACATAATTGGAGGAATTTTTCCGCGGGAATAAAAAAATCCGCGAGAACAAAATTCCGCGAGAATATTTAGAATTGGTCTGGTTAAGAATTCCATTGAAGTAAATTGAAAATTATATGTGAGTTAACGAGTGTGTGATAAATTTTGTGAGCAGTATTTTGAATTTTTCCCTAAGTGAAAAGGAAAGAAAAGTACCAAAATCGTGGCTACTTCCTAAAAAGGACCAAAATTGAAAAAAGGATACCAACGGGCCAAATGGGGTTGGAAGGGAACAAATTGGCAACAGTAGTGTAGCAAGTATGCGCGCTAACATGTATGTACATATGTACAGTTGTGAACACGAAAAAAGCAGTGAAATTCTACATGGTATGATTTTCACATTATAGCTGTGTTTTTATACATACATATGCAGTCAAACATCATATGGACTGCTTAAGGTGTCATTTTATCTATTATGAAATTTTTGCGCCTAAAATTAGTACTGCTAAATTGCGGTATGCATTATACTCAGTTGCAACTGAAATATGTCTCTCCGTTTTATCTCTGCGTCATTCTCCACTTCTATGACCGAAAAAGGATGTTTGTCCACTATTAATTGTAACCGATTTAGCTATAGGTTATACACTATGACCAACAGAGGTGCGTGCTTCCGCTATTCAGAACAACCCGTTTTGAAGCAAGTTATTTACCACTGCTGCGAGTCTTCAATAATTGCCGCTAGATGGACCTCCTAAAAATTATCTAAGCATTTTTTTAACCACAAGTGTAGATGTATATGAAGAGTAAAGAAGAGCAAGATGTATTTCATAATTTATGTTCTTTAGGATGGGCCAGATATAAAAAGTAAAATTTTTTCTTTTGGTATAGTAAAAATGTTGTTGAGAACAACGAAAAAGATGGTCCTTAAAAATTGCAGCTTTTAATTTTTATTTTAAGAAGTGCCTCATCGCGATTTTAGTTTCACCATACAAAATTATATGGGAAGGTTTTGATGTTTTATTTGAAGTGTACCTGCGCTTTAACGACTAGGTCTTAAATGATGAGCAATACCCATTCGTATAAAAAATTGGACGATCTACAAAAAAAGTCTAAAGAGATTTTTCACTAGGACGAATCGTTTGTAAGATATTCTGGGTTGAATGTCAACCCCAAATGCAAAGATCTGCATATTTTACCTAAACTTTGAACCATTGACTTAGGCTCTTAAGAAGGATTCTGGTTATGCAGTGTTGAAGCCAATTAAATTTGAGTAAGACAAAGTGTGAGTTTCAAGCAGCTGAGAATCCGTGTTGATTAAAAAAAAATGTTAAGACTAACTTACGCACTTTTGCCATATATTACAGGAGAATAATAGAGTTTTCTTTTCTGAAATAAATGTTTTCCTAAGTAAATGGTAAAGCCTTAATAGATTTACTCCTGCCCCAGAAAATTTTCAACTTTTATAGTGCATGCAAAGAACATAAATGGCTACCCCGTGTATTAGCTGATTTTCAAAAACGCACACAGAATTATTTCCTTCATTTCAATTTTCGTCGCTAAAAATTTGTGAAGTTATGAAAATAAATTGCCACGATCAGATGGTTAAGCAGGGTTGTACTGCCACACCGCCATTTTTTGCAGGGTAAAAGTGTAACGCTTTTGCGTTGCGAACAGGCAACAATTACACAAAAGAACGAAATACCCCGCAAAGGCGTTACCCGCTTTTTAGAATAGAAAAAAATATAATCATATGTATTTAATTAGCGAGCTTTGTTCATATTGCTTTATACAATGGTTTTTGTAATTAATATTAGAGAAAAATTGTAAGTTTACAAACGGCGATGGTTACTAGGACATGTTTCTGAATTTCACTTCTTCATCAGCTAGCTTTTCGGGAGCTGAGCGTTGAACTCGAATCTCCAACATTCATATAAGTGCAAGCCTTTAGCTGCTAAGCCATATGAATGTCCCGTTGTTCTCTGTACAATTGGTCTCTAAGAGTTGCCTTTTTGTTTATATTCCTTTTGATCACAATGTAGGCACATACACTCTGTATGTAGTTTATTCCTAATGGTGTGGATATGATTTTTAGGCGCGCTTTTGAAAGCTTAGTAACATTTGTTCGGATTTTTACAGTATTTGTTTTTAATACTTCCGCTGTTACTATTATATCAATAAGATCATATGTATTTAATTAGCGAGCTTTGCTCATATTGCTTTATACAATGGTTTTTGTAATTGACAACGCTCAGCTCCCGAAAAGCTAGCTGATGAAGAAGTGAAATTCAGAAACATGTCCTAGTAACCATCGCCGTTTGTAAACTTACAATTTTTCTCTAATATCAATTAGAAAAAAATATATTTACAACTCTTGCGCCGCGTACAAAAATCATAACACTTTTGTCAGAAAAGAAAACGCTATAAGACCGGATCATTAAGTAAACGTCATTAAAGCGTAGGTACACGACGAATAAAAATTCCCCATGTAATTTGTTAGAGAAAACTAGATTCGCATGATGCACCTCTTAACATTAAAATTAAAACCTGCAATTTTGACAGGCTAAATTTTTCGTTGTCCTAAACAATATTTTCTAATAGCATGAGATAGCAGGAGATCTACCCTAGTGCGTACATATGAAAACAGATATGTACAATGTGCATGCCAGGGTTGCCGTTTGGATACAATTGTATACATTTGAATACATTTTTAATGAGTGGATACAAAGATACAAAAAATCTTAAATGTATACATTTTTATTCTGGAAGATTCAACCTCTGTCACTGTCACGGGAACTAAAAATTTTCAGTAAGATTTCTAAAAAATGTTTGAATATGCATTTTTATAGTAAATCAAATTTTAGAATGATATTTATTTTTTCCTTTATATCTATATTATATATATAGATAAACCGTATTTCTTCTACATAATTATTTTGTTGGTATTGGTTTTGTTTCAAATAAGTAGTGTTTATTCAGAAACGTATAAACAATAATTCCGTTTAAATAAACGCGTTTCGATATGTTAAATAGAAAAACCTTTATAACAGCGACATTTATTTAAAACTGAGCGTTGGTAAAATTTTATAAAATTCAGTTGTGTGATCCGTTTAGCCAAAATAGTGCGGTGATGTTTTGTTTTAAATATTATTAATTTCAAAATTTTGTTTCACACATTATATAAAATTCAGACGAAATGACTCAAAAACTATATATCAATCTATTAAAACGAATTGATACATTTTTTCAGGAATGATACACTTTAGGAACAAAAAAAATTGCGCGAGTGGCAACGCTGGAACATACATTCAAGGTAGCGAGCATACTTACTACAAATGATTTGAGTAATGAGTAAATTTAGTTGCATGAATATGTTGATTGTGTATGTGTTAGCACAAACTGATATGTTTGCTACTATAACGGTTTCTAAAATACATCTCGCTCTACTATTTTTCGAAAATCAGAGAAGTTTGTATTTCGATATGTTTCAAATGGCATGCGCGCAGGATTTCTGCGCTAATGGGTACATATGAAAAAGTTCATATTAGGGTGGTTCGAAAAAAAATTTTGTCCAAATTCTATCCTCTGAAATGTTTCAATTTGATGTAAAAATAAAACCCTCACCAAAGTTTGGTCCTATTACTCCACCCTAAGTGGTACCCGAAAAACGGATTTCCCGCCGGGTTTTAAGGTCTTGTACAGGCTTCAAACAATTTGTATGATTTTTTTCTCTAATCATATCATTTATAAACACTCTTTAATATATTGAGATCTTAATTACGACTTTTGTCCAAAAGTCGTGGCCATTTAAAGTTGTGTTCTTTGACGAAATTGTGTAAACAGTTATTTCACACTTAAAAAGTGTATTGAAATGATAAAGCATAAATTCGCATAGCCATAACTAAAACAATATAATAATAACATAAATTCGTAATTAAGGTCGCAATACATTAAGAGTGTTTTCAAATGATATGATTAGAAAAAAATCATAAAAACTTTTTGTAACCTGTACAAGACCTCAAAACTAGGCAAAACGGCACATAAAAGATTTTCGTAAAAAGTTGAGTAAATTCAAGTTTGGACAAAAAATAGTTGTTCCCATGTTAACGAAACGGGACAATAAAATAAAAATATCGTACCCTGTAGAGTGGAGTTATAGGACCCATCTTTGGTGAGGGTTTTTTGTTTTTAATAAAATAGAAACATTTGAGAGGATGGAAATTGAAAAGTTGTTTTTCTCGGCACACCCTAAAGCACATATGTACATACATATGTACCCGTTATCAGAAATCCTGCGCGCAAGCGGGAAAATACAAATACGAAATATGCACAAACTTTTCTCTGATTTTCGAAAGAAAGAAGACCGACATGTATTTCAGAAACCGTTATAGTTGCGAACATCATCAACACAAAAACAATCAACATATTGATGCAACTAAATTTACGCATTATTTAAATCATTGTATGCGCGGTAACATGTACATATGTACACATATGTATGTATGCATGTATGTTCATACGTGTTTTCGTGAAGCGTCTGCTGGCTTCAGACTTAAGGGCCCATTACTGATACTTAGCATAGACTTGACTTGGCGTAAACTTGGCAATTTAGCACCGATTATACTCCACTTAGCCCATACACTCTGGCATCATAATCAATAAGTGTCAATCTGTATGTCAAAATGAAATGGTAACAAATAAATGGCATCTCAAAATGTAAACGTCACTTAGAACTTACATAGAAAATCAAAATTCAACAGACTTCTAAGTCAAGTTAAGTGTTGCTAAGTTTTGAGTAATCAGTAACATGCAACTCACTGATTTTCGAAAGTTATAATTTATATTTATTATTGTCGGCAAAATATAAAATTTAATTTTTCCTTTTGGTATAGTGAAAATATTTTTCAGGACAACGAAACATTTAGGCAATCAATAAGGTATAAATTATTGTAGTCGTTAGGGAGCTGTAGGTCGTGTTGTCAAGAAGTGTCTGCTGACTAGAGTCTTAAGCTAGCAGACACCCCCGTTTCTCGGAACCGGACGCAGCTAAACATTTTTTTTTTGCGGTATTAAATTGCCAATAAATGTAATATCAATTATCCAAGTCGTTCGGAAGTCGTAGGTCGTGTTTTCACGAAGTGTCTGCTGGCTTGAGTCTTAAGCTAGCAGACACTCCCGTTTCTCGGAACCGGACGCAGCTTTAAATTTTTGTTTGCGGTATTAAATTGCCAATAAATGTAATATCAATTATCCAAGTCGTTCGGAAGTCGTAGGTCGTGTTTTCACGAAGTGTCTGCTGGCTTGAGTCTTAAGCTAGCAGACACTCCCGTTTCTCGAAACCGGACGCAGCTTTAAATTTTTGTTTGCGGTATTAAATTGCCAATAAATGTAATATCAATTATCCAAGTCGTTCGGAAGTCGTAGGTAGTGTTTTCACGAAGTGTCTGCTGGCTTGAGTCTTAAGCTAGCAGACACTCCCGTTTCTCGGAACCGGACGCAGCTTTAAATTTTTGTTTGCGGTATTAAATTGCCAATAAATGTGGTATCAATTATCCAAGTCGTTCGGAAGTCGTAGGTCGTGTTTTCACGAAGTGTCTGCTGGCTTGAGTCTCAAGCTAGCAGACACTCCCGTTTCTCGGAACCGGACGCAGCTTTAAATTTTTTTTTGCGATATTAAATTGCCAATAAATGTAATATCAAATATCCAAGTCGTTCGGAAGTCGTAGGTCGTGTTTTCACGAAGTGTCTGCTGGCTTGAGTCTTAAGCTAGCAGACACTCCCGTTTCTCGGAACCGGACGCAGCTTTAAATTTTTTTTTGCGGTACTAAATTGCCAATAAATGCAATATCAATTATCCAATTCGTTCGGAAGTCGTAGGTCGTGTTTTCACGAAGTGCCTGCTGGCTTGAGTCTTAAGCTAGCAGACACTCCCGTTTCTCGGAACCGGACGCAGCTTTAAATTTTTTTTTGAGGTACTAAATTTCCAATAAATGTAATATCAATTATCCAAGTCGTTCGGAAGTCGTAGGTCGTGTTTTCACGAAGTGTCTGCTGGCTTGAGTCTTAAGCTAGCAGACACTCCCGTTTCTCGGAACCGGACGCAGCTTTAAATTTTTGTTTGCGGTATTAAATTGCCAATAAATGTAATATCAATTATCCAAGTCGTTCGGAAGTCATAGGTCGTGTTTTCACGAAGTGTCTGCTGGCTTGAGTCTTAAGCTAGCAGACACTCCCGTTTCTCGGAACCGGACGCTGCTTTAAATTTTTTTTTGCGGTACTAAATTGCCAATAAATGCAATATCAATTATCCAAGTCGTTCGGAAGTCGTAGGTCGTGTTTTCACGAAGTGTCTGCTGGCTTGAGTCTTAAGCTAGCAGACACTCCCGTTTCTCGGAACCGGACGCAGCAAAAATTTTTTTTTGCGGTATTAAATTGCCAATAAATGTAATATCATTTATCCAAGTCGTTCGGAAGTCGTAGGTCGTGTTTTCACGAAGTGTCTGCTGGCTTGAGTCTTAAGCTAGCAGACACTCCCGTTTCTCGGAACCGGACGCAGCTAAAAATTTTTTTTTGCGGTATTAAATTGCCAATAAATGTAATATCATTTATCCAAGTCGTTCGGAAGTCGTAGGTCGTGTTTTCACGAAGTGTCTGCTGGCTTGAGTCTTAAGCTAGCAGACACTCCCGTTTCTCGGAACCGGACGCAGCTTTAAATTTTTTTTGCGGTATTAAATTGCCAATAAATGAGGTATAAATTATTTAATATATAATATTGTTGTTTGCTATAGTGTGTCTGCCACCTTAATAGGGCCAAGTTTATATATTAATACTGAATTTTATATTGCAGTGATGATGCAAGTCGGGCGGCATGTTAAAGCCTGCATTATCATCTCTAAACCTCACCTGGAGTGGTCGCAGGTAGAAACTCCCCGCAAGCACTCGTTGCGTTCCCCCCCCCCCCCCCCTTTTTTTGGACTTTGCTATACTAAACGGTTCCGTTAAATAGCGCCACCTCGTTGGGGCCTATAAAACGGACGAAGAACTGTATACTCTTTCTTATTCTTTTACGAGCAATCATCCAGGTAAGTGTTTTACCATACCTTTTGTTTTATAATTTCAAATAAAGGTCTTGCGACAGGCTATCATATTGTAACGAATTTAGTGCAATTCCGCCTATTTGCAACCTTCTGCTGACGTTCGAATGGCTAAACTGTTGAAAAAATAACTTCAATATCAATAATGCAAAATGGCCTTATTAGACTACTTTGAAAGTACTCACAATAACACTTAACTTCACAACCAATATACTCTCTTCTGCCTCGTTCACCCATATCTCCTAAGGTCTATTAACTTCGCGAACTTCACACCAGCCATATTTGTACATGTATATTTGTAGTTTAGAGTATCTCGCATAGAAATATGCGTGTGCATATGTGAGTACTACTTCGCTGATGGTGAGTATCTCCCTGCTGCCTTCCATGTACATGTGTAAATGATGATTGATTTGTTTACGTACATACTGCTTAGTATAAGAAAATAAAACAAGTAAGGAAGGTTAAGTTCGGGTGTAACCGAACATTACATACTCAGTTGAGAGCTATGGTGACAACATAAGGGAAAATAACCATGTAGGAAAATGAACCATGTAGGAAAATGAACCGAGGGAAACCCTGGAATGTGTTTGTATGACATGTGTATCAAATGAAAGGCATTAAAGAGTATTTTATGAGGGAGTGCGCCATAGTTCGAGATATTGCCATAAAGCTGGACCAGGGGTGACTCTAGAATGCGTTTGTACGATATGGGTATCAAATGAAAGGTGTTAATGAGTATTTTAAAAGGGAGTGGGCCTTAGTTCTATAGGTGGACGCCGTTTAGGGATATAGCCATAAAGGTGGATCAGGGTTGACTCTAGAATGCGTTTGCACAATATGGGCATCAAACGAAAGGTGTTAATGAGTATTTTAAAAGGGAGTGGGCCTTAGTTCTATAGGTGGACGCCGTTTCGAGATATCGTCATAAAGGTGGACCAGGGGTGACTCTAGAATGCGTTTGTACGATATGGGTATCAAATGAAAGGTGTTAATGAGTATTTTAAAAGGGAGTAATCCTTAGTTCCATAGGTGGACGCCGTTTCGAGATATCGCCATAAAGGTGGACCAGGGGTGACCCTAGAATTTGTTTGTACAATATGGGCATCAAACGAATGGTGTTAATGAGTATTTTTAAAGGGAGTGGGCCTTAGTTCTATAGGTGGATGCCGTTTCGAAATATCGCCATAAAAGTGGACCAGGGGTGACTCTAGAATGTGTTTGTACGATATGGATATCAAATTAAAGGTATTAATGAGGATTTTAAAAGGGAGTGGTGGTTGTTGTATGGGTGGTCGCCTTTTCGAAATATCGCCATAAAGGTGGACCAGGGGTGACTCTAGAATGCGTTTGTACGATATGGATATCAAATTAAAGGTATTAATGAGTATTTTAAAAGGGAGTAATCCTTAGTTCCATAGGTGGACGCCGTTTCGAGATATCGCCATAAAGGTGGACCAGGGGTGACCCTAGAATTTGTTTGTACAATATGGGTATCAAAAGAAAGGCGTTAATGAGTATTTTAAAAGGGAGTAATCCTTAGTTCCATAGGTGGACGCCGTTTCGAGATATCGCCATAAAGGTGGACCAGGGGTGACCCTAGAATTTGTTTGTACAATATGGGTATCAAAAGAAAGGTGTTAATGAGTATTTTAAAAGGGTGTGGGGCTTAGTTCTATAGGTGGACGCCTTTTCGAGATATCGCAATAAAGGTGGACCAGGGGTGACTCTAGAATGAGTTTGTACGATATGGGTATCAAATTAAAGGTATTAATGAGGGTTTTAAAAGGGAGTGGTGGTAGTTGTATATGTGAAGGCGTTTTCCAGATATCGACCAAAATGTGGACTAGGGTGACCCAGAACATTATCGGTTGGATACCGCTAATTTATTTATATATGTAATACCTGGCAAGATTTTAAGGGTGTTTTATTTCGCCCTGCAGATCTTTTTCATTTTCTTCTACTTAATATGTTAGGTGTCACAACCATTTTATAAAGTTTTTTCTAAAGTTATATTTCGCGTCAATAAAACAATCCAATTACCTTACCATGTTTCATCCCTTTTTTCGTATTTGGTATAGAATTATGGCATTTTTTTCATTTTTCGCAATTTTCGATATCGAAAAAGTGGGCGTGGTCATAGTCGGATTTCGTTCATTTTTCATACCAAGGTAAAGTGGGTTCAGATAAGTACGTGAACTGAGTTTAGTAAAGATATATCGATTTTTGCTCAAGTTATCGTGTTAACGGCCATGCGGAAGGACAGACGGACGACTGTGTATAAAAACTGGGCGTGGCATCAACCGATTTCGCCCATTTTCACAGAAAACAGTTAACGCCATAAAATCTATGCCCCTACCAAATTTCAAAAGGATTGGTTAATTTTTGTTCGATTTATGGCATTAAAATTATCCTAGACAAATTAAATGAAAAAGGGCGGAGCCACGCCCATTTTGAAATTTTCTTTTATTTTTGTATTTTGTTGCACCATATCATTACTGGAGTTGAATCTTGACATAATTTACTTATATACTGTAAAGATATTAAATTTTTTGTTAAAATTTTACATTAAAAAAATTTTTTTTTTAAAAGTGGGCGTCGTCCTTCTCCGATTTTGCTAGTTTTTATTAAGCGTACATACAGTAATAAGAGTAACGTTCGTGCCAAATTTCATCATGATATCTTCAAGGACTGCCAAATTACAGCTTGCAAAAGTTTTAAATTACCTTCTTTAAAAAGTGGGCGGTGCCACGCCCGTTGTCCAAAATTTTACTAATTTTATATTTTGCGTCATAAGTTCAACTCATCTACCAAGTTTCGTCGCTTTATCTGTCTTTTGTAATGAATTATCGCACTTTTTCAATTTTTCGAAATTTTCGATATCGAAAAAGTGGGCGTGGTTATAGTCCGATATCGTTCATTTTAAATAGCGATCTGAGATGAGTTCTCAGGAACATACATACCAAATTTCATCAAGATACCTCAAAATTTACTCAAGTTATCGTGTTAACGGACGGACGGACGGACGGACGGATCCTGATTATTTTGATATATGGAAGTCTATATCTATCTCGATTCCATTATATATGTACAACCAACCGTTATCCAATCAAACTTAATATACTCTGTGAGCTCTGCTCAACTGAGTATAAAAAAAATAATAAATGTAAGGCGCGATAACCTCCGAAGAGATCTAAGGCCGAGCTTCTCTTCCAATTTGCGTAGTGCTCCTCTTGATTTTCCCTACAAATTGGCCGGACGGGATCTACATGTTTTATGCCGACTCCGAACGGCATCTGCAAGGCAGATGAGTTTTCACTGAGAGTTTTTCATGGCAGAAATACACTCGGAGCGCTTGCCAAACACTGCCCAGGGGCGACCCCGCTTAGAAAAAATTTCTTCTAATTGAAATACCTTATTTCTAAAATGTTGATGTTGCTTTGCCCGGGGTGCGAACCCAGGTCATACGGTGTGATAGGCGGAGCACGCTACCATCACACCACGGTGGCCGCCAACAGACAGCTTTGTATAGGTAGTGATACCAATATTCGTTACACTGCCCTCCACCTAAGTCGGATAGTCCCGATCAGACAAATTTCCTGATCTGAACGCGGCCAGCCTTTCCAAATGAAGCGGTTTCATTTTGGTTCGTGGTTTGCCAATGATTTGTATGCGGTAGACTACATAATTGATCCGTTTTACAACTTTGTAAGGGCCTTCCCAATTACACTGCAATTTCGGGGACAAACCTTTTATCCGTTGTGGGTTGTATAACAGCACCAAATCTCCTTCCCGAAAACCTTCCGAATTAATTGCTTTATCCTATCTGGCTTTGATCTTGTCACTCATAATCTTTGTTCGTTGCCTTACAAGATCGTGAATTTCTCTCATCTCTTCCTCCAACGCAAGAGTGGATTTCTTGGTATTTCTCTCCGCCTCGGCATCTACCCCAAACTTCAAATCAGCTGACAGTCGAAGGCCATTGCCAAAAATTACGTTTGCGGGAGCTTGGCCCGTTGTCTCATGACTGCCGATCGGCAAGGCATCAAGAATAATGATATGTCTGTATCCCACTCCTTATGGTACTTGTCTACTACTTTCCTTAAATTCCCCTCCAAGGTTCTATTGAAACGTTCCACCATACCATCGGACTGACTATGCAATGCAGTTGTCCGTGTTATTCGAATGCCCAACTTCTTACACATTTCTTGGAACACAGCTGATTCAAATTTCCTGCCTTTGTCAGAATGTAACTCCATTGGTACACCATACCTTGCAACCCAATCGTTTGTAACCACTTTTGCTACTGTTTCCGCTTCTTGGTTTGGAATTGGGTATACCTCTGGCCATTTGCTGAAATAATCCATAACCACCAACACGTATTTGTTTCCGTGGTTGCTAATAGGAAGTGGACCTGCGGCATTCATGGCGATTCTTTCAAATGGTGCACCTGAAATATACTGCTTCATCTGGCCTTGACTTCGTGTTTTGGGCCCTTTCGCTCTGCTGCAAACCTCGCAGTTGGAAATCCACTCGGTGACCGACTGACGGCAACCAACCCAATAGAATCTCTGCTAAATTTTCTCGAGCGTCTTCGTGATTCCGAGATGACCTCCGCTTTTCGCACCAGCTAGTCTTCGGAAAACCTCCTCCAAGTTCTCCAGATGCTCCTCGAAGTTCTTTCTCAATACGATGATGTCGTCTAGTTACACTAAGCATGTTTTCCAATGTAGTCCTTTCAGTGCCTGATCCATGAGTCTCTCAAAAGTAGCTGGTGCATTAAATAGTCCAAAGGGCATTACTGTAAACTGCCAAAGTCCTTCTTCTTTACAAGTACTGCCGGTTAGCTCCATGAACTAGCTGATGGTTCGATGACACCGTTGTCGCTCATTTCTTGCATGATTTGACTCACAACTTCACGCTTCGCCAGTGGAACACTACGTGGAGCTTGACGAATCGGCCTCGCATCTCCAGTGTAAATTTGATGTTTCACAACATTGGTGCGGCCTGGTTTGGAGCCATCTTGGTCAAATATGTTCGCGTACTTTAGGAGCAGTTGTTTTGCCTTACTCTGATAGTCTTCCTCTAGCCCCTCCGTCCATGCTATGATATCATTTGAAAGATCAGTATTACCAGTTGAAACGAGGTCCTGGAGCCGTTCACAGTTAATAACTACTTCAGCCTCTTGTCGTCTTCCAAATATAGCTCCTTTGGTCAGTTTTAGTGGTGACTTGAACTCATTGAGTACTCTTACCGGAATACATCCATCTTCTTTTGTCATAGCCAGGGTTTTTCCTACAAGTACGTTCGGTGTTGATTTGTTTGCTGCTTCGGCAACCACCAATTTGTTTGTCCCAAAATCTCAATCAACCTTTGCCCAGATTACTGCCTCCGATTTTGGTGGTATTTGCTGATTCTCCGTCACCAGCACTCGTTTACTGCTGTAGTCTTTTCGTAGCCGATATTAAGTGGCACATCCATGTTCTTATATCGCATCGTCTTGTTGTGCTTGATGCCTTGGTCGATTAAGAAGTCCACTCCAATTATGATTTCATCTACAATCTCTGCCACTATAAAACTGTGTTGTGCCGTGACGTTCCCCAATTAGGACTTCACATACTACTTCTTCAATTACCTGGGTGTCCTCTCCAGTGGCTGTACGCAATCTTGCTCCATGCAATGGTCTGATAATTTTGTTGATTAAATCCGATCGAATAATGGAATGAGATGCGCCCGTATCTACAGTCAGTAAACGTTCCTTTCTCCCACATGTCCTCCAAAAGTAAGATTGTTTGACCTTGTTCCAATCTGCGAGATAGAGAGTATGGGGCATTCAATTGCGGGAGCCAGCTGTCGCCCCTTGCGGTTGACTCGCTATAGTTTAGCGATTGAGCGGTCTTGGATATTTGCTCATCACCTTCAGCTCTGCGTTTACGATCACCCACATTGTTGGAACTATTAGGGTGTGTTGAAATAACGCGCAATGTGCCCTGGCTTTCCACACTTAAAGCATTTGACTGCATCATTATTCTTCTGCTGCGTTCCTTTTAATGCTTCCAAAATTGTGTCTGCCCAGTCTGGCCTTTCCACTTCCACGCGATGAGCTTTGTATGCTGTTGTATGTTGTGGCTGTTTCCTGAGTCGTTGCATGCGATACCGTTTCAGCAAATGTTAGTTTTGGATTCGAATATGTAGCTCGTTTCAATGCCACGAACAGTGCAGCAACTTTATCTTCAGCATTCCAGTTGTTCACTCTTGAGGTCTTCTCAAATTGAAGGTTAAAGACCCGGAAAGGAACAAAGCCGTCAAAAGATGGAGTTTTTACCTTCGGGTTGCTCGCTGGAAATTCTGGGCGATCTAGTTGTAACTGCTCCATATGTCCTTTTAAATCATCGACTTCTGCCTGAAATTGAGTCATTTGAGATTTGTTGATACCTGTTCCAAAATTTGTGCCGACATTTCAGATATACGTGCCTCTTGCGCTTCCAGTTGAGATGCTATATATGTCTTTTGATCTTCCAGTTGCGCTGACATTTGCGACGTCCTTTCTGAAATACGTGCCTCCTGTGTTTCCATCTTGGATGTAAGACGGTTCTCCTGGGATTCTAGTTGTGTTTCCATCTTGGATGTTATACTTGTCTCCTGGGATTCCAGATGGGATACCATATCCGTCTTCTGTTCTTCCAGTTGAGATGACATTTCGGTTGATATTTGTGACGACATTTGCTTCAATTTCAATTTCAATTTCAATTAATTTAAACCAACACTGCTAATATCGCGTTAGTGTCAACACTTGCCAATGGATTCGGAGTCTCTATCTCCTCCTCCATTTTAGTCGCTGACTCTTCCACATCAGGATAAAGACATACTAGTCCACATTAATTCCTTCCAACTCTTTTACATCTCGTAGCCGTGCTTGAAGTTCGATCTTATTGCCGGTTGTATTCAATCCACGGTCCTCCAACTCCTTTTTCAGTTGCTGGATCCTTAATTCACTTAACTTTGCCATGTCCAAGTGGTATTCGAAATCTTCAGAATTTATTCAACAATTCCTCTTCTGACACCAACTGTAACGAATTTAGTGAAATTCCGCCTATTTGCAACCTTCTGCTAACGTTCGAATCGCTAAACGGTTGAATAAATAACTCCAATATTCAATAATGCAAAATGGTCTTTATTAGACTACTTTGAAAGTATGTCACAATAACACTTAACTTCAGAACCAATAGCGTGCTTAAATCAAAACTGATGACTGACTACTCAGCTGTCGCTGCTTTTATACTCCCTGTTGCCTCGTTCACCCATTTGTCCTAAGGGCTAGTAGCTTCGCGAACTTCACACCAGCCATATATGTACATGTATATTTGGAGTTTAGATTCTATCGCATAGCCATATGCGTGTGTATATGTGAGTACTACTTCAATGATGGTGAGTATCTCTCTGCTGCCTTGTATGTGCATGTGCAAATGATGATTGATTTGTTTACGTACATACTGCTTAGTATCGGCTTAGTAGTGGTAGTATTGCTTAGCGATACTAATATTCGTCCCAATATATATACATACAACTTACATCTTAGCAGATTGAATTTATCTACTTGTTGTTGGACAACTAGGCACAGCCGGCAAGTTTCCATTTTCATCATCGCGAGTTTGAAGAGCCGGCTCCCCAAAGGTTCCCCGTTTCCGGAATTTAGATTTAGATTTAGATTTAGATTTATTTATTAAGGCTATGGTTTAGTAACCTTACAGACTAAGACGTACATAGGTTATTAATTATATTGAAAATAGTACATACAAAGTTTTTCTTTAAATTCATTGCGATTTACAAATATATCTAAATTTATTTCTCTACATAACAAATTAAATTCCGATAGCAGTCTGATAATTGGTTCATTTTGAGCATACCTGGTTTTGCAGAGGCCAATAGCAAATAAATCATGATGTCGTAAGTTTCTGGCTGGAACATTGAGTTTAATACAACGCAATAAAAACGGACAATCAATAGTCCCATTGAGAACATCACGAATAAAAACTAAGCCAAATATCAATCGCCTACTGGCAAGAGTATGCAGACTGATCAGTCTGCACCGCGGAATATAAGATGGAATAGGCATATTAAACCTAATACTGGATAATGCAAATTTAAGAAACTTTTTTTGTATACGTTCAAGTCTATTGGAATGCACATCATAAAATGGATTCCAGATTATAGAAGCATATTCCAATTTGGACCTTACAAATGTACTAAACAGCAATTTTTTAGTATAAGCATCCTTAAATTCAGAACTATTCCGTCTAATGAAAGCTAGAGAGGAATAAGCTTTAGGTATAATGTAATTCAAGTGATCAATAAACGTGAAATTCGAGTCAAAAACAACCCCAAGGTCTTTGATTTTGTAACTAGAACTGAGGACAGAGCCAGAAATAGAGTACGAAGATATGAGTGGCAATCTAATTTTTTTGAAGGTGACCGAGCAGCATTTTTCGATATTGATCATTAGCATATTTCGATCCACCATTCCTGGAATTTGTTAACCTCATTTTGCATAATTTGAATATCAGAGAAGCTTGTTATTTTTTTAAAAATTTTTAAATCATCGGCATAAAGTAGATGTTCACACAAGGAAAAACACTCTGAGCAATCGTTGATGAAAATAACAAAAAATAGAGGACCAAGGATACTACCTTGAGGAACCCCAGAAGTAGCTCTATATGAAAATGATTTTACGCCATCAACAACAACATAGTTAATTCTATCTATTAGACATGATTTTACCCATGACAAGAAAGTAGAATGAAAGCCAAAATTTTCAAGTTTTTTAATTAATAAGTCGTTAGACACTCTATCAAAAGCTTTTGACAAATCAGTATAGATTGTATCTACCTGAAAGCCCTCAACAAAGGCTGAAAAACAAAAATTAGAGAAAACTGTTAGATTAGTGACCGTAGATCTGCCGGTATAAAACCATGTTGAGTATACGAAATATAGGGCTTGATAGCAAATGACAATTTAGAGCTAATGATTATTTCAAATAATTTAGCAATATTAGTAATTTTAGAGATGGAACGATAGTTCGAAACCAGATTCTTACTCCCACTCTTAAAAACTGGAGTAACAGAAGTCACTTTCCATTCATCGAAAAAATGACCTGAACTAAGAGACAAATTAAACAACAAAAGTAGCGGATACACTATAGATGACGTGCATTGTTTGAGAAAAAAAGCAGAGATACTATGAGCATCTAATTGCTTGGAGAAAAATATCATCCTCAGTTAAAACTAGGGAGCCAAAATTAAGCGAAGAAGCCCAGCACTAGAAGTATCAAGCTGAACACAATTATCAACAAAATTAGACTTAAAAAATTCAGCAAACAGATTTGCCCTTTCATTAGCGGTGCTTGCACTCATGCCATTGTGAGACACTATGGACGGAATAACTGACGAAGAACGTTTTGAATTTACAAAACTCCAAAAAGCCTTGGGATTAGATTTAATATTCATTTCAAACCCGAGTAAATAATTATTATAAAGAAATTCACGAGGAATTCCGGCTTCATTTGTACCCCGCTCGAACAGAAGAATGAGGGGTTAACAAGAAGAGCACGAGTACCATTTAGATGAGATTAAAAATAATAGTGATACTAAGATAAGAAAAGAAGAAAGCAAATTGACAAAAGAAAGAAAGGAATAAGGAAATTGAGAGGGTCGATTAGTTAACTAGAAAGAAGTAGATTTTAGAGAAAATAAGAGAGAAAGAAGAGGTTAAGGCAAAGGAGAAGCTGCTGGATAGATGTAGAAAGAGTTAGGATTTGGTTTTAGTATCACAGGTAAATACCTGTTGAAGTTGATTATAAGGCTAGAAGAATTTGATGTGGTTCTACACTTTTCCAAGGTTAGCTAGTCCTAAGTAAAATAAACACCTTATAATCGAAAGTCATAACCTTTCGCATTACAAGCTTTGCAGATACTCGTATCTTAAGGGTATTGCTCCAAATCGTCATCTAGTTGACGTCAACGAACTGCTTCCATATTTTATAACTGTGGAGAATGCCATACTCTGAAGATACAGTCATTCAATTTTGTCGATTAAAACATTATCCGAATTTGCCAGGAGTGGGTGATTTTGACTTTTGGATTGGAGAAGCTATATACGTTATATAAATTGCGCAGAAAACTCCTGAAAGGGTTGCGCTATACAGCCCTTGAATGATTTGGATATTTTATCGCCTCTTACGACGCGGCTGTAATCTAAGCTCCCTAACCCGCAGGTTTTATGATACCGAAACAAATCAAAAATGCAGAAGAAGATCATGTAGCAACCCTGAAAGTTATGAGCGCGAGCATTGTCATATACAGCTCCATTTTGTAAAATTGACTTCACTTGGCTGTGTTATTGCATCATGACTCAAATCCATGCTACAAGAAAACAAGGTAATAAGAGATATTTATTTACAGTGCTGTTAAAATGTGAACTCGTTAAATGCAACTATAATACCTCATCGAAAGAGTAAATTAATATACTTTTATTCCTTTTAGCAAACTAGTGCTTCTTAAGCTCTATCCTCTTTAATCTTTGTTTGAATGATGAGCTGTTCTAATACCTCAAAAACTCTCCCAAAAACGTTTACTTAAGATCAGAGGCATGGCTAGTGTTTTAGAACTTCCCTCCTAGTATCGTTCTTATTACCTCAATACACCAATAATCGATGCATTTAAAATTTAAGTAACATGAAATATGTGGATAATGTAAACGAGGCTAATTTGATATTCATTTCATAAAATCAGAAAGGGCGCCACAAAACAAAACTTTTAATTAACCACCCAATTTAACCAAAGTTTTGCTTTATTGCCGAAACACATTTAACTATAACTGCCTCGCCAGCGAATATAAATTTTGACGTGTGTTAGTATTTAGTTATTTGTACATTTCACATACCACACAGTGTTATTTATTAAAGGCTACATTCCTATCATTTGTCAAGTCTTTTAATGACTTCACCAAACACCCCAACACGATTCACTATGCCAACCAGCTGAAATAAATTGAAATAATTAAAAAGCACGATTACTGGTAAGTTTCTGAAGCCACGACGGATTTTGATAAATAATTGCTGGTAATAATTATTTTTTATACAAAAATTGCATATATATAAATATGTACCTATAAATTAAAAATTTCACTTTCGATATGTAAACTTATGGGAATGGGAGTGGCTTGGAGGCAAATAATGGAATAAGTAATTTTCATCATTCAATAATGTATCATCTGATATTTTGCTGACCTCATTGGTCAAGTTTGCGGTTAAGGTTAATATATGATGTTTGCACGCTGAAAACGACATGCATGTTAAGATTGATGTTTACATACATATGTTGGGTTGGGCGGTTGGGTTGACCTGGCCCGTCCGTAAGGAACTCACATAGATATATATATGTATGTATGTATACTAAAAAATAAATTTAAAGCGCGATAGCCTCCGAAGAGATTTTATGCCGAACTTCTCTTCCAATTTGTGTCGTGCTCCTTTTATTATACTCAGTTGAGCAGAGCTCACAAGGTATATTAACTTTGATTGGATAACGGTTGGTTGTACAGGTATAAAGGAATCGAGATAGATATAGATTTCCATATATCAAAATCATCAGGATCCAAAAAAAATTTGATTGAGCCATGTCCGTCCGTCCGTCCGTCCGTCCGTAAACGCATTCCAGGGTTACTCTAGGTTCATTTTCCTACATGGTGATTTTCCCTTACTTTGTCTCCATAGCTCTCAACTGAGTATGTAATGTTCGGTTACACCCGAACTTAGCCTTCCTTAGTTGTTTTTCTTTAAATTAGCGGACGGGGTATACATGTTTTACGCCGACTCCAAACGGCATATGCAAAATAGATTAGTCTTCACTAAGTAGCTTTTCATGGCACTGCGGAGGGGCAATTCTACTTAGAAGATTGTTTTTCTAATTTAAAAAAAATTCCAAATTTTTGATGTTACTTTGCCTGGGGCTTGCTAAAGACCTAGAAAAAGCGATTTGCAAAGTTTTAGGTAAATTTTGTGGATCTTAAACTACACTCTTTGAGGTAAAAGTTATAAAAAACATTGATTTGCACCTACACCACCTTTTCCATCATTACTTCAAAAATCGTATTATATAGTTCATAGAAAGCAAATTATATTTCAAGTTCACTTTACTGCCTTTTAGGAATTTTGATCACAATACATTTCTGTGACTTCAATTCACTCATTAAGTTAAAAATTAGTCGTTAAGCATTCAAATTTAAAGATAAAAAATATCTAAAATTTGTTTTATGATTCGATAATTTTAAATTATTATGCTGCCACCGTGGTGTGATGGTAGCGTGCTCCGCCTACCACACCATGTGCCCTGGGTTCGCACCCCGGGCAAAGCAACATCAACATTTTAGAAATAAGGTTTTTCAACTAGAAGAAAATTTTTCTAAGCGGGGTCGCCCCTCGGCAGTGTTTGGCAAGCGCTCCGAGAGTATTTCTGCCATGAAAAGCTCTCAGTGAAAACTCATCTGCCTTGCAGATGCCGTTCGGAGTCGGCATAAAACATGTAGGTCCCGTCCGGCCAATTTGTAGGGAAAAACCAAGAAGAGCACGACGCAAATTGGAAGAGAAGCTCGGCCTTAGATCTCTTCGGAGGTTATCGCGCCTTACATTTATTTATTTTATAATTTTAAATTTCCCAAGCAAAAAAGCAGTATACAATAAGTACTAATGCTCTACTTCTTTGAAAATTGGTAATACACAGAAATGTTATATTTTAACATTAAAATAAATCTGTTATAAAATTTAACTTTACAAAAGATTTCAAAGCAAAAAGCAGCGTATCTCAAATTATTCTATAAAAAAAGTAAAAAATAAAACCAATGGCTCTCCATAAAGTCATTTAATAGTTCAATATTCATTAATGTGTATCAAAAAAAAAGTATTTATTTAGTTAAAACATATTTTTACATATTTCTCTCGACCTCACTTTTTACACTTCACTGCCTTTTTGCTATGGGCGGCAGTTTAGAAGAACTGATTACATAAAAAAATGTCTGCTCAAAACCCTAGAAAGATTAAAAGATGTGTATATAAAACCAAGCATGAACGAGGAATTATTTTCTTCAGCACAAAATGCTTACACCAAAGGCAAGCCAGTTGATATTGCATTGCGTAGGGTGGTCATGAATATAGAGAGAGCCCTGGACATTGCCGGAGCTTTCGACAATGTCTCGAAAAGAGCAATCAAGGACAGTATCAACTCGATTGAAGTTCATCCGGCCGTAATAAATTCGATCGACTCCATGTTAAGCTGCAGAATGATCACGTCGCGACGGCATCTGGGGTTGAGTTAACCACAAACTCGAAAACAAAGATCAAGTATTATTTACTAGGAAATATTAAGTCCTTATTTCGTCTATCCCTAAGCTTGCAGGGGTAATCCTGAAAGAAAAATACAGCACCAAATATTTTGGAGTCATACTAGATCCCAAATTTTCGTAGATTCTCCATGAGGAAGAGAGATCAAAAAAAGCCTCTGCGGCACTGTATGCATGCAAGAAAATGCTAGGATGCACATGGGGCCTATCACCCAAACTTTCTCATTGGGTATTTATGGCAATTGTCAAACCCATACTTTACTATGGAGTTTTTGCTTCGTGGGCAGCCACAAAAAAAAGTACGTATACCACTAGCATAACGGGAACCTAAAGACTATCCCGACGGCGGCATTCTGCAAATCCCGCCAGCAGACCTAATGCCCAAAAACATCACGTTAGCAACTCCAACAAGGCTTAAGGACTCCGGGAAAATTGAGTGCATGCCTTATGGTCATAGCAGTACATCACTATCTAATATTGGGCAAACGGAATATATGGTCCCGTGCCCGAGATTTGAAAGAAATCTTGTGGCCATAATTGAGCCGGAGGGTTGGTGCTGTACTATACACGTGTATACAGATGGCTCCACACTAACGGAAGGGGTCGGATCTGCTGTTTAATGAGTCGATCCAGAAATAAGTAGATCCTACAGGCTGCCAAATTAATGCAGCATCTTTCAGGCGGAATTTATAGCCGTTAAGAAAGTAGCAGCAATTCTTGAAGAAGCGTAGCTAAGATGCAGTTACGTCAATATACATATTGCTTGTCAGGCGCTGATTAAAGCAACAATCTCACAGAGAATTTTATCATCGCTCAGGCCGGACCATACATCTGCGCTGAGTTCCCGGTCCTAAAGGGATAAAGGAAAACGAAAAGGCCGATGAGTTGGCAAAGGAGACTGCAACACTCATTGAATCGACGATAGAAGTCGCAATTCGTTTGGCAGAAATTAAAAGGATACAGAAGTTGCATGTGATACATCAAGCAAGAAATGTGTGGACAAAAGCGTGGTGCTGCAAAATTTCTAAGATCATGTGCAAAGCCTACAATATTACACTCACAAAGTGGCTCATTTCTCTGAAAAGAGAAGACTTAAGTTAGGCCTCTTCAGCAACAGCAGGTACAGGAAGTGCGGGCTGAAGAAAGAAACGGTTGAACACGTTCTGTACTCGTGCCCTGCCCTCGCCAGGTTAAGGCTCCAGCTAGTAGAGGCGGCAGAGTTGCCAGACCTCCAGGAAGCAATTAAGCTAGGTCCTAGAAAACTTCTAGTATTTGTCGAGAGGAAGGAGTTATTCTATAACATAAGTCCTGCACCTGATTGGGCCGCTTATGCTAAGCCAAATTTTCAAATATAATTGGCCTTAAATCAAAAACCTTTTAAGTTGCCACCACAAAACTGGTATACATAGTTATTTGTTATAAGGAATAAGCCTGAAAAAAATGGACAAAATGTTTAAATAATATCTTTTTATAAAAAATGTTTTTAAACAGATTTACGGCGAACATAAAAAGCAATAAACTGTTGCTAGTCTCTTGAAAATTCTTGATTATTCTGCACCTTTTGTTTCCGTTCGAATCGCTGAACTTTCGAATAAGTAACTCAAGCACTCAATAGAAAAATGTTCCTTATTCACAACGTTACTCTGGTAGTAGTACTTTACAATTAAATTACTCACATACACTACTTACAAAGTTTTAAAATCAAGCTGCTTGTATACTCTAAGTCCATTTCTCCCAGAGTCCAGACTTTTCGTGAACAGCCTTCTTGAATAGGTGCTTATTAACTTCTCATACAGAAATGATATTCATATTTACAGTTGTCTTTATGTATATTCGTGTATATGTGTGAGTAATAACTTCTGCGCCCTAAGCTGTTGTTACATTTTGTGTTTTCTATTCCATATCTTTGCCTTGCTGTTGTTGTTGTTGTTATCCAACAATTGTTACGAGGAATAATTTAAAATAGGCGGGGCACCGCCCCTTTTTGTCCAATAATTCTTCTACTCTTCGAGAGCTACATCTGCAACCGCGTTAAGGCTTTGTTATACTTGCAGAGCATCGCACAGCATGTGAACAAACGTGTTCTCCGTTTTCTAACTCCGTGGTATACATTTGGCAAAGAGGATATTCCTCTATCATACGCTTTAATAAATAAATACCATTCCATAATGAACCATTGGCTTGATTATGGTTTACATTGCCTTCATAGATCTTCGCTAGTTAGAGCAACCACACACAAATAAAATTTGTATCTAACCCTGCCGCGAGTCAAACTTGTTCCGAACTACCTTAGAACTATTGCAATAACTGTAGGACTAGGTCTAATCTAGTCTACTCGCAGTATTTCCAACTGACACCTTTAACACTGTGATGTCCTACCAAATGGCGACTCCCCCTATCCAAACCTTTTGAACGCGATCTGAACCGGTTTAATCGTTGGTGGTTTTGAGGTAGTCGCGGCATATAGCTGACAGTATTTTGAAATTATTTAGATAGGAATAGAAGTTAGTAAAGTGATGAGATGAGAAGTGTGGGGGAAGATAGTATTCTTGTGTCAACAAAATAACTAAT
This sequence comes from Eurosta solidaginis, assembly GCF_040869045.1. Taxonomy (NCBI): domain Eukaryota; kingdom Metazoa; phylum Arthropoda; class Insecta; order Diptera; family Tephritidae; genus Eurosta; species Eurosta solidaginis. Next base: position 115,379,003 of record NC_090319.1, on the reverse strand, counting down.
TCGATAGGATATTTTGGGAAGCTCAAATTGGCAAAGAAGATCCATACTGAAGTGAAAAAAACTGTCTTGCAAATGCCGGGTGAGCAGGAAGCACCTCTGGGAAGTCAAGTTACCCAAAAATGCGCACCAAGTCGTGCCCTATTAAAAACAAATACGAAAGTGTGTTGTTGCGAATAAAAAGATTACAGAAACATTTTGGGTTTCGCTAAACCTTGTTAATATTTGCGAAAAATCTCTCTTTGGACCTCTCACCACAATAAAGTTTTTGTTTAAGTTCAGGAAAAGAAAAACATTTAATTGAAAAAAGGGTTCTGTTAAATTATTAAAATAAAGAGAAATTCAAAAAATTAAATGGTTCTGGAAAATTATAAAAATAATCGGAAATTCAAAAAGTTAAATTTATGTATGGCCTAAATACATATGTTGAAGGAAAAATCCCGTTAAAGCATTTTTTTGTTTAGAAATGAATTTATATCGACTTAGTAACTACAAAACGTAACGAATTAGTTACTTCTTGGCGATAGGCGATACAATTATCTGAATACATGGTAAATTTTTTTAGACTGTTTATCGATATTTTAACTAAATAAATAGTTACGAGCCGTTTGAACGTTGTATGCGGTATTCAAATACATCTGTAAGAAGAGCCATCAGTAAAAAGAATTAAAAAATCGTTATCCCTGGGACTTTACATCTTTATAACGAAACATATCATAACGCTTGACATGTAAAAAAAATTGTTATGAAAAAGCATGTATGACTTACAGCACTTTTACAAATAAAATTTTTAATACTAAAATTTTCAGTAAAAAGTTTACAACTGGAAGTGAATACATCTTTCATTTACTTCAATAGTGTCATAACTCAAAAAACATGACTTTTGAGTTAATAACATATAAACGTATCCAATATCATGATCTATGTTGTATAAAAAAATCTTTGTGATCATTTAAAAATTAAAATGAAAATATGCCTTTATATGCGCAACATATGGCAATTAAAATCTCTCTCTTGGAAAATTAAGTATTTTGAGTTATGACACTATTGAAGTAAATGAGCGACATGTTTATGTTTTAAGTTTTTTGAAACTTTAAAACAAAACCATTAAAAAGACTTAGAGGTTTTGGACTTATTGTTCCAATAAGTTTAAAATTTAAATCAAACAAAATTAAAAAGTACAGTAATCAATTGAGAGTTTTCTAATTTAGTTTTAAAATTTTTTTTTAAAAATTGCACAAACAGCTATAATAAATGAATTCATGGATCTTTTCTGTAAGACATGACCGGCTGAGAAGCTGAACCATCCTATCAAATGAGCTCGGAGAAACCCACGGGATCCGAGACTGGGAGATTTGAAATATAAAATTTTGAGAAAAAGCGCCTTTGAATAAAACTTAATTTTTTGTGTGTATATGTATGTACATGCTTACACATATTTACATAAATATATAACTTTGAGATACATTTGAGAACCAGTCCATTTCTCACATTTCAAACTTTAGTTTTAAAAAGCATTTCAAATCACCATTGATAGCGTTCTCAAGCTAAAAGAAACTTTAACATGAAATTTTTCTTTGTCTTCAAATTAAGAATTTTTGGATTCTCAACTTTTTCTCAAACGAGAATAAAGCGGAACGAAATGGAATACACTGTTGTGCCACTTTCGGTAAGCAAATTTATTATTTGCCTCACTTAAGCCTTAACTCGTTTAGATTTATGCATAATGAAGTAAAATATCACTTAATATTATTCAAATGTATAAATACTTCCTTATTTGTTCACTTTATGTCCAACTTCACTAAATGAAATCGCTTTTTTACATTTCCAGCTAAAGTATGCAGATAAGAGATCGACGAATTATCAACGGCACTATCGATAGCACTGATGTAAAAAAGCATGTTGTACTATATTTTATTTTATTTTTGGGTTTCATGAACACTTTTTATGTACTTTAAAATTGGCGCAAAATGTATTCACATTATTATTAACGAAAATATTCCATGATATCGATGGTTTTCAACCAGAATGGAACGAAATGCAAGTATATCTCAAACCATTCTCAAGTTGAAGAGCAACGTTTGAGAAAAAGTTTGAGAGAATACTTAGCTTCAAATGATTAATAATGCTGAATATCAAACAGAGAATTAATGTTTTCTCAACCATTTGAGAGAAAAAAATTTTCAAGTATGTCTCAAATTATTCTGAAGTTAAAGATCGACGTTTGAAAAAAGTAGAGAAAATACTTTGTTTCAAATGATAAACAATGTTGAATATCAAACTGAGAATCAATGTTTTTCTCAAACATTTAAGATTTTTGATTTCAGGGATTGTTGGGTTTTTATTTTAGCTCCACAATTATGTAGAAATATGTAGATGTGTATGTATATATGTATGTGTACCACTTTGATTCATTCGTTACAAATGCATGTTCAAAAAATGTAATCATTTTTATATTGCAAGAAAACACTTACCATGAAGTACATTTCGAAATTCGCTTTTCTTTGCTTCAAATTTAAAAATGTGTGAAACAAACGTGGGAGATAACATCCGGGAGAAACAGCCAAGATTTCAAGTTAGACTCAACATCGAATTGACTTAAGGGAATTGCGCTGGATTTGCTTGTGATTTGTGGGCTGAATACGTTCAGAGAGTTGAGTTGAGTTAAGTTGTAGTGAAAATGGAATAAATTTGCAAACAAAATTGCGTTCATGCATAACAGTAACAACATATATTTAATCTATGTAGTGTCTACTACATTTGCTGTACTAGGTAGCAACAGAACGTACCAACAGCAAGCTGGTAAGCAATGGAAAAGGCGACTGACTACTTGCATCTCGGGAAATGCAAACTTCAGCTGCTCCACTTTTATTGGTAGCACTACTTTTTCTTTCGTTAACTTGTTTTTCCTTCATTCTTAACGATGATACAATCTACTTGTGCAAATGCCTCCTAGCACAGTTGTATCAACATACACAACAACAAATACAATTTTTGTGTTTTAGATGAATTTGCAAAACTCGATTTCATTTTAATGTGATTTTGTATTCAATAGTTGTTTGCCTATATCGAATATTTCTATTATAAATACATTTTCATTCACGTACATAAGTATCTTGCTGATTTAAAATGAGCCGGAGCGTATGAGTAACATGTTAAACATGCAAATATACATACACATCCATATGTATGTATGTACATATCGTCGCTGGGCTCACAAAAACAGGTATGTGTTTTCAGTAACTTTTCAGGAGATCAAAAAAACTTATTTCTGGTGTCCATTTGCAAAATTTTTCAAATGTCGTATTTTTTAAATATTTTATGGAAAGTACGATAATGATGTGTGAAGGAAAAAATCATGTTTTTTAACCCATTACGACGTGATAAATATTTGCGCCGTTTTATAGCACATAGCTGCTTTCAAACATGATTCAAATTTGCTTTTGGCGGTAGGGAAATACATGCAATTTTTGCCGGTATTCCTCATAATGCTTATGGAAATTACCCCTTAAGCCCCTGGGAGTTGTAGCTTCGTCAATCAAATGTCTGTTGGGATGTCCAGGTTTCTGGGTATTCAACAGAAGCTGTTTGTTTAGGATTTCATTTCTCTCCCTAATGGGGAGTACTTCACCTCATTGTGTACGTGGTGTTCTGGGAACATAAGAAGACAGCCCGCACGTAGCGGTTCTGAGGGCAATATTTTTGCAGGCCTGTATTTTCTTCCAGTGAATAACTTTTAGGCTTGGCGACCATATCGGGGACGCGTAGCATGAAATCGGCCGGCCAATTGCTTCGTAAGTAGTAATGAGCGTTTCTTTGCCTTTACCCCAAGTGCTGCCGGAAAGAGATTTGAGGATTTTATTAGGGCTCTGGATTTTCGGTACAATCGAAAATGTAGATTCTGATCGAACGTCACACCCAAGATTTTAGGGTGTAAGACAGTCGGTAGCGTAATGGCGATGTCGGGATCAAACAGATTATATTGCACTTTGTGGTTTGTGATAAACGCGAGACCGCCTGCATTTCCGCTCTCGCGATTTCTGTGGATGTTATGTCCAGAGCTGGTCTGCTGTGTGTTTGGTCTCTTGAATCGCTGCAATGCGGATGTTATGCCGCTTCATGAAATCAACTATCTCCGTGATCTTCCCAGTTAACCCATAATAGTTTAACTTCAGAATTCTGAAGTGCAACGAGGGAGACTTCTTCGCTCTGGGGGTAAGTGATAGGTGACTACGTCTGAGTTGAGGGAGGCCAGGACGCAATTACTGTTATGACCCTGGGACTGGACGTCCCTGGGTAAGCATTTGGGTACCCGGTATAGTTGGGTTTGCGACCTGGCAGTATGGCGGTTTGAAACCCGTCGGGGGATTGCCGTCGCTGAGACCAGAACATCTAGGAAAGTGGCATCGTCCAAGGCAGGAGCTGCATTGGGCAGATGCTGCAAACATATATATTCTGTGCTGGCAAACGGTGCAAAAGGTGGTAGAGACCTAAGAATCTAAGTCGCTAAGGCGCAAACTACGGGATGCCCTTGGGCGTAAACAGCAAGGAGCCACAAAAAATTTATAAAAGTTACGATGACTTCGGGTTTTGGGGTCTAGACCAGAACATCATGTCCGATGCAACCATCCCTTGCACGTGACACACTGACATGAGTGTGGCCGTCCTAAAAATACTCTTTTCCGGCAAACGCAGCAAAAACATTTCTCTGGACCGGGGTCAGGTACAGGTCCTGGATTGGGTTCGATACCCTCCCGGAGCAGGAGAATATAGCGCAGTCACGCTGCAAGGATCTGCTGGGAGGATGACAATTTATCGGAGTTACGCAACAAATTAAATGGGGTTACACTGAAATGACAGCACTTGGTCGGGAAGAATCCCGAGTCGCTCCTGTTCATAGAACCGGCTGCCTTGGGAAGCGAGATGGTTTGTAATTATTTTTTACATTGAAATCAAAGCACTTTCGTCAGCGATTAAAAAAATTATAAGCTAGTGAGTAAGTGCATAACCGTTTTTGAGAGTACTTCTAATACTGTGATCACATAGCTGTTTTCGATCACTTCTAAACCAAAAGAGATATAAAAAACGGCATATGAAGAAATGTGGGCTCTATATAGTGGAAATAAAATATGCAATAACAAAAAAAATTTTAAGAAAAACACATAACTGTTTTAGTTAGCGCAGCGACGATATATACATATATGTCCAGAAAAAAGTTTGAACCTTATATAAGGCTTATTTCGTATAGCCAAAAGTCCCAGGATCCTTCGTTCTATACGGAAATTTAGGTGTATGGTATATTCCTTATAACACTCCTTATTATACTCAGTGTCCTTTGCATATTACTACTCATTTCCAACAACTCTTTCTGCGTATTTGTCACGGGTTTGACATACTTCCTTAGCTTAGTGAATGAAAGTACTCGACTGTAAAGTTGCGGGCCTCGACTAGAAATCCACGGCCATGACAATTTTTTTAGTTACTTTCTACCATTTTCTCCACTTTTTAGAAAATTAACCCTACAAACAAGGAAAAAAATCTTAGTTTTTTAAAACAAACAATTTTTAGATTAAGGGAAGCTTTTCTAAAGCGCAAAATCAATACCATCTTTTTTTGATTTTTAACGAGTTTTAAAGATTTTTTTCGAGCTCATTAGAAGTATTGTGAAGAGCTTAGAAAAGGAGCGGACCAGGGCCCTTAACAATTTTTAAAATTTTCGTTTCTTTGCATTAATATATCTTATATAATGGTAATATTATAAATACGTGTTATAAATATTCTGCGAACTTCGTTATGATAACATTGTTTAAGGAACTTGCTTAAACAAATTGGGCGTGGTCATTGACGAACTTTTCTCAGATCTTAATATAATGCCATTAACCATACTTCTGCAAAAGTTTGAAAGTGACGCTATTGGTTCTGATGTAGGGCTTGCAGAACTCTAAAATTCCTACTTTAATATTTCATTACGACAATAAGTCTTTGGAACTCCCTTCCTACTAGGCTCAGGCTCATAAAAATAGTTAACTTGATATTATAACGATTCGCAAGGTTTTCAATATTCGTTATTTAAATATTCCATCCTAATGAATTGTATTATAGTATCATTATTTCCTTATTTTATATTACTATCATTTTGCATTTATCCAAATCTCTGTTTTATGCTCTTTAGACTAAGATTTTTGTATACGTATTGTAACGAATTTACTGAAAACTCCGCTTATTTTACAACCTTCTACTAACGTTCGTATCTCTAAACTGTTGAATAAATAACTCCAATATTCAATAATACAAAATGGTCTTTATTAGACTACTTTGAAAATACTTCACAATAACACTTATACTTCGCAACTGATAGTGTGTTTAAATCAAACAAATTGCCCATGCCTCAGCTGGTGATGCTTTTATACTCTTCGGTTTCCACCTTCGCATACTTCTAGGCGTTTAACCTTCTAGAATTTACTACATGTTTACCAGCTATAAACTACAGATGCACGTTTATAGCTTCTCATATGCGCGTGTATACTTTTGTAAGCTCTGATTTTAGTAGGCTGGCCGGAGCGGAGGAACCACTCCCTCTAGTTAGCTGGGGAGAAGAGGGTGCGGCCGTGGCGCGAGTCACCCCCTGCTGGACCAGGACGACGCGAGTGGTGTCTTCGGACTACCCTTCCCTCCGTCGTCCTGGCCTGGTAAGGAATGACCCGCCGCCCGAACGACCGCACGACCTCCTCTCCGCAGCTCTGGTTTCGACCGGGAGCCGATGCGTGCGCACAAGGGGCTACCGCTGTGCCGTTAAGGTGCACTTCCCCTCCGCCACGGGTTGACCCACGGCGTCTCGGCTGGTACAACCCCACCCCCCTTACGCACCTTCTACTAGTGTGCAAGTAGGGAGGCGGGGGTGTCCAGCGGTGAAACCAGCACTAACCCGAGTCCTCGCAGTTTCTCCCGCAGGTGACTGACCCCGCCGATTACCGAGCCTGCCGAAGACGTTCGATCAGCCCGATCCTGCCGAAGCCGACCGACCGACCAATACAAGTCCGCTGGTACGCCCATCCTATCCCGCCCGGAACACGCAGCCGCTGTCCAGGTAAACCCCGTCGCCAGCCCATCTCCCCTCTCACCACGGCCCTGGTACGCGCTCCGTAGCCCACCGCCGCTGCCGCTGCATCCGTCACGCCGCTGCTACGACGTCCGTTGGCCGTCCGCCATCCTACCGCCGTTAAGCCGCTGCATCCGTCCGCTAATACTGTCCGCCGTCCAGCCACTGCGCTCATACAACTGTGTCAATCCGTCCGCCAATACTGTCCGCCGTCCGGCCGCCGCGCTAATCCCGCCGCTGCTCCCGGACAACCGTACCATCCCGCCCGCTACTGCACCGCCGCTAAACCACCGTACCGATCCCTCCGCTACTACTACGCCTGTCAGCCGCCACCTCCATCTTGTACGGAAAGCTGCTGTCCGTCTAATATCTCCAGCCGTGTGTGCGTGTGTTCGTAACACATAAATATCGTGTACTTATTCAGTAGGGGTTTGTGGGACCTTTACTCGACTCTGGATTGACTGAACGTTACCCCAGCCTTAGACAAAACCCACCTCATAAATGGCGCCAGAGCAGGGACCCTCCTCCGCAGATGACCGTGGAAAAACAACTGCAACCACCACCAACACTGCCGGGGCGGGTTCAACGAACACATCGCTAGAAACAACACACACACAGGCTCCGGAAGGCACGCTGCTGAACACCGACTCGCTCAATTGGATCTACCTACTTAGGAAGGAGAAGCTGATCGAGGAGTGTAAGGAACACCGAATCGACGTGGAAGGCCAAACCGTAGCCGAGCTGCGGCGCGCCCTGAGTACTTACGTGCGAGCGAAACGCGCCAGGAAATCCAGTGAAGACCTGTTGAAAGAGCTGGAATGAGAAGTGAACGAGGAAGAGGGGAAGTTCGCTACGCTACCCCAGCCAACAACAAAGCCGATCCCTTCAATCCAGATCCACAGCCCACAGCCGCACGGAGGAAAGGGAGAGAACGCATTACCGAAACGAGACGAAATGAGCGACGGTGAACTTATGAATACCGTTCGCCGCTGGGACTTGCACTTTTCGGGGGAGGAGTCACTGCACGAATTTCTTGAGAGGATAGAGGAGCTTGCCGAATGCTACCGCATCCCCGTCGACCGACTCCTCCCAACACTGCCGGAGCTTCTACGTGGGAAAGCACTGCAATGGTACCGTGTCCGTAAGCAACACATACACTGCTGGAGCGATCTGCGGAGGGAGGTGCAACATTTTTTTCTACCTAAGCGACACATACGACAGTTGGAAGAGGCCATCCGACAACGCAAACAGCAGAGCCGAGAGAAGGCCAAGGACTACATCCTCGCACTGGAAACGCTGATCCGCCAACACCCGACGACGTGCGAGGAGAATCACCTCGAACGGATCTATGATGGTCTACGCGTGGAATACCGCCTTTTCGTCAAACGCAATGAGTTTAGGACGATCGAGGAGCTTCTGGAGCTAACGGAAGAGTATGAGCTGTTAAGAGGCGAGGAAGCGAAACAGGGAAAAATGGTGGCCCACAGCCTATACCACCTACCCATGGAATACGACAGCAAAGAGTGCTGTTGGCGCTGCAAGGAACGCGGACACCACCGCTTCCAATGTAAGGGCCCCTGGAGGAAGTTCTGCTCCCGGTGTGGCCAAGACAACATCCTCTCCAGGGACTGCCCATGGCCTCCGACTAGCCCAACTACCGAGAACGCATCCCGAACGCCGTCCAACGCTATTAAAGGAAGCCGCCAAGCACCGTACGTCCGACCAGAGAAGCCGAGGGAACCACCCGCCAGCAAATCAACCGCAAAAACTCAAGTAGATGGCCGATTCTATATACCAGTGGTCATCGAGGACATGAGCGTGCGCGCACTAGTGGACACCGGCGCCACCCTATTCTATGTAGATGACACCGTACGGAAACACCTAGAAAAGAACAACATCAAGGCGCGCCCCAACAAGCGAAGTATCCAGCTGGCAGACCAAACGTGTGTCTTTACCTCGAATTCCTACCCGGCAAGGATTGTGTATCAAGGACGAGCCACAGACGCGATGCTGTCCGTTATCCCAAACTTGGCCGAACAGGTAATCCTCGGAATGGACTTCCTAAGAAAGAGGGGAATCATCCTCACGCTGGATGGCCAGCCGCTAGAGGCCACCGTGACCAAGAGAGCACCCGAACTGGATACGCTATGTGCATTGACGAGCCGAGAACACCTGAGCGACGAACAAAACACGGAACTGGGAAACTTCCTGGCGCATCACCAAAAGCGGTTTGGCGAAATCATCGGACCGAGCACTGCAGCCGAGCATACGATTCGTCTCAAACACAACCGATCGCTGAAGCAACGATACTACCCCCGCAACCCGGCCATGCAACAAGTAATCAACGAAGAGGTAGACGAGTTATTAGCCGGAGGAAGAATAGAACCATCACGAAGCGCGTACAGCTCGCCAATCGTGCTAGTCCGCAAAAAACAGGGCACGTGGAGGATGTGCATAGATTACCGTCAGCTCAACGCCGCCAGCGAACCAGACGCTTACCCGTTGCCGCAAATTGGAGCCATTCTCGACCAGCTGAAAGAGGCGAAATTCATTTCTACTATTGACTTGAAGAACGGCTACTGGCAGATCCCGCTCGCCAGAGCATCTCGCCCATATACCGCATTTACAGTTCCTGGCAGGGGATTGTTCCAGTGGAAAGTCATGCCATTTGGCCTTCACTCTGCTCCGGCTACTATTCAACGCGCTCTGGATTCGATACTTGGGCCCGAACTCCAACCAAAAGTTTTCGCCTACCTGGACGATATCATCGTATTGGGAGATACCTTCGAAGAACACTTGGCGTTCTTGAGGGAAGTGTTCGAGCGCCTACAAAGACACAAGATGCAAGTAAACTTCGAAAAGTACAGCTTCGTCCAGCAACAACTCCATTACCTAGTACACATCATCAGTTCGAAAGGAATTCACACCGATCCAGCAAAAGTATCCGCTGTACAAGAGATGCCCGCACCGAAAACGCTCAAAGAGCTCCGCCGTTTTCTTGGACTCGCGTCGTGGTACCGCCGCTTCGTGGCAGACTTCTCTACGCTCGCCGCGCCGCTTAACCAACTGCTGAAAAAGGGACAAGTCTGGAAATGGGAGGCGCAACAAAATCACGCTTTCAAAGCACTCAAGGATAAGCGTTCTAGCGCGCCAATACTTTGTTGTCCGGACTTCTCTCGACCGTTTTTTCTCCAGACCGACGCGAGCGGAGAGGGCCTGGGCGTCGTGCTCTATCAACGCCATTCCGACCATGAGAACGTAGTAGCTTACGCCAGCCGAAGCCTAACCCAGCTGGAAAAGCGATACTCGGCCACCGAACAGGAATGCCTCGCCGTGCTATGGGGTATCCGTAAGATGAGACCGTACCTGGAGGGGTATCACTTCACCGTCATCACCGACCACAACTCACTAAAATGGCTGCACTCGCTCCAAAACCCCTCTGGACGTCTGGCAAGATGGGCACTGGAATTGCAACAATATAATTTCGAGATAGAATACCGAAAAGGAGCACAGAACGTGGTAGCCGACGCACTCTCCCGCTGCCCGCTACAACACGCCGATGACGACATTTTGTACACCATAACCAACGGAACAAACGACTGGCACGAGAGGAAAGCAAGACAGGTGCGGGAAAAACCTCAAGCACATCCAGATTACCAGATCGTCGATAACCGACTCTTCCGCCGCATTTCCCCGAGAAATCAACTCTCGCGGTCACCGCAATGGAAGCTGTGCATCCCAGCCGACCGACGAAAGGACGTACTACAAGAAGTCCACGACGCCGCCGCCGCCGGACATCTCGGGGTGAAGAAGACGCTTAAGAGAGCACAACAGAACTATTACTGGCCCGGGATGTTCCGCGATGTTCTCAAACATGTACGGAAGTGTATCAGATGCGCAGAATACAAAGTCGAGCAAAGACGCCCAGCAGGATAGATGGCAACCATGCAATCATCACGGCCGTGGGAAATAGTAACCGCTGACTTCGTGGGACCACTGCCCCGTTCCAAGCAAGGAAATACTTGTCTCCTCGTCATGGTGGATAAATTCTTCAAGTGGGTGGAGTTGATCCCAGTGCGCCAAGCGACAACGACAAGCGTAATCAAAGCACTCCAAGAAAGAGTCATATACCGATTTGGCTGCCCGAAAACCTTCCTCACCGACAATGGTAAACAATTCGTCGGGAAGGCATTAGCAGCGTTTTTGAACGACCACCGCATCGATCACAAGTTTACGGCAGCTTACGCCCCGCACGAAAACCCCACCGAGCGAACCAACCGAGTCGTGAAAACCATGATAGCTCAGCGATGCAAGGACGACCACCGCACCTGGGACCAGGAGATTCCGCAAATAGCATTCGCGATAAACACGGCTAGCCACGAATCGACAACAGCATCAGCAGCAGAAATCAACTTCGGTAGAGACCTTACAGCACCGCAGCAAGTGCGCACGGAGGGAGCAGTACCAGCAGAGCCACCAACCGTACCACCGTCCATCACCAAGTTATGGGACGAGATAAAAGGGCACCTAGCCAAAGCTTCAAAGCAACAGAAAAAACACTACGACTTACGCAGACGGCAATGGAAGCCACGCATAGGCGAGCAGGTGATGAAAAGGGACCACCCACTCTCATCCGCGGCCGACAAATTCGCCCAGAAGTTAGCACCAAAATTTTCCGGCCCGTACTTAGTGATGGAATATGTTTCCACGAACACGGTGAAAGTAGGCCACCCGGGGCAAACAAAGCAACAACACGCGCACTTGCAAGATTTAAAGCCGTACGAATTCTAAACAACCCTCGTTTTGCTTACTCATTGCAGGAACCAAACCGTCCAATGAGTCGAAAACAGCGGCAACTCACACCACCGGACTCACCGAAACCGATACGCCCGTGGCGCCCGCCGTTTGAGGCAACAGTGTGGCCGGCAAACAAACCGAAGATTCAGAGAATCCAAATTTTTCATGGGCCACCAATAGAGCAACTAATGGCCATAAAAGAAGACCCACAACCAGAGCCACAGGGACGGGGCGACACCGAATACATCGAAACGAAGAAAACGTCATACGAAGAGGGGCACCCCGATCCCGAACAATTTTTCGGGGAACTAAAGCTAAAACGCCCGACAAAACTGAGCAAAAAGTGCTGGAAATTCTATTGGAAAAACCAGCGCGTCAAGGTGAAGATGATGGGCGAGAACCGGGCGAAAGTCTCGCTGCTGGGAATCAACCGAATGGTACAAGTCGAATGAGACATCAAGAGAAGAGGCCGCCGCATTTCTTTTTTATATTTTTATACCATCTACAAAAACTTGTTAGATTTAAGACAGAAATGAATTGTAAATTATTTTTCAAAAAAAAAAAAAAAAAAAAAATATATATATATATATATATATATAAATACATACATATCTACATAACATTAAAAGGGGAACAAGAGAAGTACGACAACGGATATAGTTTAGTACGACTCCACCCCCGACAAAAAAAAAAAAAAAAAAAAAAAAAAAAAAAACAACAACAAAACAGTGGAACATTTTTTTTTAGAACAATTACAATAACATTAACTCTGTTAGATATAAGTGGAATGACTCTGTGTATTTTTGGAAAAAAAAATTTTTTTTTTAAATAAAGTGCTTCGCCCACATGGACACCGGCACAAGACCTAGGCCATGCCTGGAGATCCATCTTTCCCCACCGCAGCTTTCCGTCAACCGAAGTGGGAGGGGGACTGTAACGTAGCGTTACAATAACGTAACTCCCCCTGTATTCCCTTATTCATCTAAACCTGAACCTCCCTGTACTTGTTTTTCCATAGCATATTCAACAACCACTAAATTGCAAACCAATGAAAAAGCACAATAATGGTGCGTCGACTTCTCAACCAGTTTCTATAGCATTGCCGAAAACCACTTGTACTTATTGTTTTATAGCGTAGCCAACAACCACTAAAATAGCAAACCAATGAAAACCACAATAATGGTGCATTGAATTCTCAACCAGTTTGCGGCACCACCCATATAAACATTGAATTTGCATTTTTGCAATTCAGTCCTCGCAGGTGAGCCAGCGGGAGTGGTTGTCTTTTTAAAGACAAAATTGCCACTCCGGCTAGCTGGCCGAGTGGAAGAGTGCGCTGTCATGGCGCGGGTCACCCTCCACCAGAGTTGGACGACGCGAGTGGTGTCTTCGGACTATCCTTCCCTCCGTCGCCCACCCTGGTGTTGAGCGGCCCGCTGCCTTAATGACCAAATAACCCCCCTCCCCCGCGGCTCGGACTGAGCGGAAGGGGCGCTGTCATGGCGCGAGTCACCCTTCACCTGGGCTGGACGACGCGAGTGGTGTCTTCGGACTATCCTTCCCTCCTTCGCCCACCTTGGTGTTGAGCGGCCCGCTGCCTTAATGACCAAATGGCCCCCTCCCCCCTCAGCTCTGATTTTAGTAGGCTGGCCGGAGCGGAGGAACCACTCCCTCTAGTTAGCTGGGGAGAAGAGGGTGCGGCCGTGGCGCGAGTCACCCCCTGCTGGACCAGGACGACGCGAGTGGTGTCTTCGGACTACCCTTCCCTCCGTCGTCCTGGCCTGGTTAGGAATGACCCGCCGCCCGAACGACCGCACGACCCCCTCTCCGCAGCTCTGGTTTCGGCCGTGAGCCGATTCGTGCGCACAAGGGGCTACCGCTGTGCCGTTAAGGTGCACTTCCCCTCCGCCACGGGTCGACCCACGGCGTCTCGGCTGGTACAACCCCATCCCCCTTACGCACCTTCTACTAGTGTGCAAGTAGGGAGGCGGGGTGTCCAGCGGTGAAACCAGCACTAACCCGAGTCCTCGCAGTTTCTCCCGCAGGTGACTGACCCCGCTGATTACCGAGCCTGCCGAAGACGTTCGATCAGCCCGATCCTGCCGAAGCCGACCGACCGACCAATACAAGTCCGCTGGTACGCCCATCCTATCCCGCCCGGAACACGCAGCCGCTGTCCAGGTAAACCCCGTCGCCAGCCCATCTCCCCTCTCACCACGGCCCTGGTACGCGCTCCGTAGCCCACCGCCGCTGCCGCTGCATCCGTCACGCCGCTGCTACGACGTCCGTTGGCCGTCCGCCATCCTACCGCCGTTAAGCCGCTGCATCCGTCCGCTAATACTGTCCGCCGTCCAGCCACTGCGCTCATACAACTGTACCAATCCGTCCGCCAATACTTTCCGCCGTCCGGCCGCCGCGCTGATCCCACCGCTGCTCCCGTACAACCGTACCATCCCGCCCGCTACTGCACCGCCGCTAAACCACCGTACCGACCCCTCCGCTACTACTACGCCTGTCAGCCGCCACCTCCATCTTGTACGGAAAGCTGCTGTCCGTCTAATATCTCCAGCCGTGTGTGCGTGTGTTCGTAACACATAAATATCGTGTACTTATTCAGTAGGGGTTTGTGGGACCTTTACTCGACTCTGGATTGACTGAACGTTACCCCAGCCTTAGACAAAACCCACCTCATAAACTTTTCGTAATTACTGCCCTACTTTAAGAGCTAGAGGCTTCAAATTTCAACGAATGCTTACGTATATAGCATATATTGTTGTCTGAAAAAATCATACAGATCGGTGGTATATATAGTATATATATGGTGGTATATATAGTACTAGTATCGCCTGTGGTCGAAATTCGACCAACTCTTATTTTTTTCAACTCAGTCTATGCATCCAGTGTTGGCGGTAGTAGAATAATGCGGTAATAGTTAAGCAGTGAGCGGAAATATAGCAAACTGGTCTAACTTACTTAAATTTTTCATTAAGACATTGTAATTTTTATTGTATTTTCTTAAATTTTCTACAAAATTTTCAAATGTAATTATAACGTTTGGGTATGGATCTCCTTAAACAAAAATATAAAAAATATGTAAAAACAAAAGAAATTGACATAGAATTAAGGTGAAATTATTTGACATTAAACTGAAAAATAGCTTTTTCCACACCACCCGGGAGGTCCCCGTTGGGGCGCTACCGAAGTTAGTTTTGTGTGCTCGGTTCCCCAGTAGGCCTATATCTCCCATATACATATATCGCCCATTTACTTCGATAATGTCATAATTGAAAAACACGAACTTTTAGTAATGTAATATCTTTGTAGCAAATTTAATATACAACGTGATAAAAGATAATATAATAAAATAAAATAAGTAATATCAAAATAAATTGGCATAAAAAACAATATACAAATTTAAATGTAATATCTTTGTAGCAAATTTATTTATTTTTTGTTCTCTATAAGACGTGCTATATCTAAAATGAGCATAAAATCTGGAAATGCAAAAAACATTTGGGTAAAATTTGCAATTAATTGTTATAAATAAATAAATTTAGTGAGTTTGAACAAAAGTTGACTCATTATTTCTGATTTCATTTTTTAAAGCACCTAAAATGAAAAACAAAGAATCTGTTAAATAAAGACCTATGCTTTTACGTGTAAGTAAAATGTGTGCAAAAAAATAGTCTGGTTAAGTTATTACTTCTCTTTAAAGTTGTTTTGTGCGCTAACAATTATTTTAGAACAATTTTTTAAGGATTTTGGTACAAACCAATATAGGTAATTGGAAACAATGGGAAACAATATTTTATTTCAACAGAAAATGAGCGAAGCAGTAGTTATCTCACCGTTTGGCGTGTACAAATATATACATATGTAGAGATGAAATATTTGAGCAACGCAACAATTGAAAATTTGGAGCTATGTACTCAGGGGGGTTTGTGAACATAATACGTCCTACAGATGGCAATTTCGATAGTTGCACAGATTTTCGAATTTGCAAAAAACTTTTTATATTAATTATAAACAAATAGAGTAATATTTGTTAACAAAGATAGGCTTATGCACTGCGGCTGATCAATACGAATCGATTCATATAACTTTTATATGATTTTACGTATGCTAAGTATGCGAAGCAGCCTGTCAATTGATTGTATGGAAATTTTGTTAGCGTATTAATATATAGATAGTAGAGTAATATACTGCCTATGCAATATTTCGACCTAAAATCCAAAACGTTTTTGGGTCGTTTTTTCGTTTAATATACAACGTGAAATTTTCCGATTCAATCAAGTTGCATTTAAATAATAATAAACTAAGTTGAAATAAAAGATAATATAATAAAATAAAATAAGAAATATCAAAATAAATTAGCATAAAAGACAATATACAAATTTAAATGTAATATCTTTGTAGCAAATTTATTTATTTTTTTGTTCACTATAAGACGTGCTATATCTAAAATGAGTATAAAATCTGGAAATGCAAAAAACATTTGGATCAAATTTGCAATTAATTGTTATAAATAAATAAATTTAGTGAGTTTGAACAAAAGTTGACTCATTATTTCTGATTTCATTTTTTTTAAAGCACATAAAATGAAAAACAAAGAATCTGTTAAATAAAGACCTATGCTTTTACGTGTAAGTAAAATTTGTCCAAAAAAATAGGCCGGTTAAGTTACTACTTCTCTTTAAAGTTTTTTTGTGCGCTAACAATTATTTTAGAACAATTTTTTAAGGATTTTGGTACAGACCAATATAGGTAATTGGCAGCAATGGGAAACAATATTTTATTTCAACAGAAAATGAGCGAAGCAGTTAATATTTGTTAACAAAAATAGGCCTATGCACTGCGGCTGATCAATACGAATCGATTCA
Source organism: Eurosta solidaginis (assembly GCF_040869045.1). Classification (NCBI taxonomy): domain Eukaryota; kingdom Metazoa; phylum Arthropoda; class Insecta; order Diptera; family Tephritidae; genus Eurosta; species Eurosta solidaginis. Next base: position 115,362,230 of record NC_090319.1, on the reverse strand, counting down.
TATAACTTTTATATAATTTTACGTATGCTAAGTATGCGAAACAGACTGTCAATTGATTGTATGGAAATTTTTTAAGCGTATTAATATATAGATATATATATAGTATATATATATATTTTCGCAATTTTAGCCCCATTTTAACAGCTAGAAGCTTCAAATTTCACCGAATGCTTAAGTATATGGCATATATTGTTGTCTGAAATAATCATAGATATTGGTTGTATATATAGTATATATCTCATACAACCGATTGTTCAGATAAGAAACTTTTCGCAATTTCTACCCCATTTTAACAGCTATAAGCTTCGAATTTCACTGATTGCTTACGTATATAGTATATATTGTTGTGTCAAAAAATCATAGAGATCGGTGATATATATAATATACATATGATGGTATATATAGTATATATATATTTTTTTTGCGATTTGGGGCCCATTTTAACAGCTAGAAGCTTCAAATTTCACCAAATGCTTACGTGTATAGCATACATTGATGTCTGAAAAAATCATTGAGATCGGTGGCATACATAGTATATATCTCATACAACCGATTGTTCAGATAAGAAACTTTGCGTAATTTCTGCCCCGTTTGAACAGCTAGAAGCTTCAAATTTCACCAAATGCTTACGTATATAGCATATATTGTTGTCTGAAAAAATCACAGATATCGGTGGTATATATATTATATACTTCATATAAACTGTAATTTTTGCCCCTTTTTTACGGATAGAAGCTTCAAAATTCATCAAATAGTTACGTTTACGTCATATATTTTTGAAATACGTGATTCGTAGTCATAGTTTTTACATGCAGACCACAAAAAACGTGAAGCTTTGCATCCTCACATAAAGTACCTACCTATTTTTTATTTTATATTTATCTTAAAAATCGTTTAGATATGTTCAAATTTCACCGAATGCTTATACGTATAGTATATATTGTTGTCTGAAAAAATCATTGAGTTCGGTGGTATATATAGTATATATCTCATACAACCGGTTGTTCAGATAAGAAAATTTGCGCAATTTCTGCCCCATTTTAACAGCTAGAAACTTCAAATTTCACGAAATGATTACGTATATAGCATATATTTTTGTCTGAAAAAATCATAGAGATCGGTGGTACATATATTATATACCACATATAAACTGTATTTTTTTGCCTCTTTTTTACGGCTAGAAGCTTCAAAATTCATAAAATTTCATCAAATAGTTACGTTTACGTCATATATTGTTGAAATACGTGATTCGTAGTCATAGTTTTTACACGCAGACCACAAAAAACCTGAAATTTTGCATCCTCACACAAAGTACCTAGCCATTTTTTATTTTATATTTATCTTAAAAATCGTTTAGGTATGTAGATCTGTTCACTATATATTTCTTATCTTATACATCCGATTATTCGGAGATTACGAACGGGATAAGATTATTGTTCAGCCCCATTCATGAAAGGTATGAAGTCTTCGTCATAGCCGAAGACAGTCCCGTCCTTACTTGTTTTTATTTCACTTTTCATTTTTTTTAAATAGCAAAATTAATCGATCTTAAATTATGATGTTGGCCATTTTCAAACAAAAACGTTTAAATTTTCGGCTTCAAAAAATTTTGCCGACTTTTATTTTCCGTTTTGGAGTCAACCCACTTAGCAGATTTCATAACTATAACCGTTTGTGGTATTGCGTTATCGAATTTTTTTTTTTTGTAAGTGGGCCTTTGCGAACCGACTTTGTAAATTTTCATAAAATGTATATATAAAGGCAAGAACAACCTTCATGCTTTTCATAGTCATATCTTCAACGGCTTTTCATTTTCGGCTTAAAAAATTCAAAATTTTGTTTCTTCTGAATGTGGGTGGAGCCACGCAAATTTCAATTTTTCGGTAAAAAATTACTTAAGCAAGGTACACACGAGGCTACGTGTCATAGACGGGTATTAGACACTGAAGGCGAAACTGTACGCTTTGATGTCGAACACATGTACTTGAGTGGAGAGCTGCATAGCTGACGCCTCCATAAAAGCGACAAAGCATGAAAGTTTCATGTAGCTAGGCGTACAGCATTGTTTCTCGCTAGGCATAAATATGCCTAGAAAAGAGCAAGAAGAAGTTTGTTTACAATTTTTCGTTTGCAAATTTGTGAAATTTCTTTTTTTTTTTACTTATGCGCGATAGTGAAAACTTTCTTTTTTTAATTTTATACACAATAAACTTTTGTGTAATGGCAATTATACAGCATAAATTAATTTGTTTAATTTTTTATTAGTTTTATATTAAGTCCCTTTCATGTTTGTCCCCTCATTTCCATACGAATTTTTGACCCACGGAAAAGTTTTTTTCGGTAACTTCCCTTTGAGCTAGACACTTGATACTTAGAACATAGTTCAGATCTGGGAGGCATTACAATGCAAGTGAAAAACATCCGCTAGGTGGCGCAGGGATAGAGATATACAGAACATTAATTTTAAAATGGAAATTTTGCGATCGACTTTTAACTAACTTCTCGGTAATCCAGAGACTTGAAACTTGGCACATAGTTTGCGAGTCGATGGCACTACAATTCGTGGAAAACAAAATGCAGCCAGGTGGCAGACGAATCGAGATAAACGAAAATCCCTAAAAAAACGCAGTGAGTTTCGCGATCGATTTTTAAATAGCTTCCCGGTGAGCTAGAGACTTGAAAATTGGCAGACTGTTCGAGGCTTGGTGACAATACAATTTACAGAAAACAAAATTCCGCTAGGTGGTGCGCTAAGTGAGATAACTACAAATCCTTGAAAAATGAGGGGAATCATGCAATCGATTTTTGAATAACTTCCCGGTGAGCTGGAGATATGAAACTTTAGCCGTAAGTCAGAACCCGGTGACAATGCAATATTTTATCAAAAAAATTCGCTCGGTGGAACGCGGATCGAGATAGTAAGAAAACAAGTTTTAATTTGGGAATTTTTCAATCCATTTTTAACAAACTTCCCGGTTACCTAGAGCCTTGAAGCTTGGCACTTAGTTAGAGGCCCGGTGACAATACAACTTATAGAAAACAAAGTTCCGCTAGGTGGCGCGCTATTCAAGATAACTGCAAATCCTTTAAAAACGGGGCGAATCTTTGCGATCGATTTTCGAGTAACTTCCCGATGAGCTAGAGACATGAAACTTGGGACGTAAGTCAGAACCCGGTGAAAATGTAATATTTTATCAAAACAGACTAGGAGGCGCATGGATAGAGTTATTGAGAAAACTAGTTTTAAATTGGGAATCTTGCAATCGATTTTTAACTAACTTCCTGGATATCTAGAGACCAGAGATCTGCTTTGAGTACTAATAAAATTAGTTGTGTTTAAATGTGTACTTAGTCAAGTACAGAAAAATACCGTAATGAATTTGGTGAAACTCCCCTTATTTTACACCTTCTACTAACGTTCGTATAGCTAAACTGTTGAATAAATAACACTAATATTCAATAATGCGAAATGGCCTTTACTTAAGTACTTCACAATAACACTGATACTTCACAAGCAATAGCTTGCTTAAATCCAACTGATTACTGCTTACTCAGCTTTAACTCCTTTTATACTCTGTAATGTCTCGTTCGCATACTTCTAGACGTTTCTTCTTCTAGAGTTTACTACTTGTTTACCAGGTAAAAACTCACCAGCTATAAACTACAGATGCACGTTTATAGCTTCTCATATGCGAGTGATACTTGAACAAATGATTGCCTATTTTTGTGAGCATCTCAGATATATGCATGTGTATGCGTGAGAAGTACTTTGCTGATGATTGCATACTTTTGTGAGCATCTGTCTGCTGCTGGCATGTACATATGTGTAGACATAATGATTGATTTTTTTATGTAAATACAAGTCACTGCTTAGTATCGGCTTAGAGATGGTAGTATGTCTTGTTGTTACTAATATGCGTCACAATACTGAGTGATTAGAACATAAAATAGAAAATACATGCGAGTGCCCCGCAACATATATATCCCATACACATTTGACATTGTTGAATATAAACTGAAATAATAGTCGCTTTAACTCAGTAGCATGTTGGTTTCGTGTGTAATTCATATTCTTTGTTTGTGCACGCACTAATACTCATTTCTTGGTTAGTCCACTAATAACCTTAAAAGATGAATAATTGCAGCTCACTGCTATTGACTTGAAACCTGAAATATTTTTTAAAATTCATTGACAGTGCAATGTTTGATCAAAAAATTTTAGCTACGTGACGCACAAATCGAACTATTTAGAAGATTGCGCCTTCATGGTTAGCCTCCTGAGTGTTGCAGGCGTTGTAGAATTCCACTCGTTGAAGGCCCAACTCAATGCGCGTCCTTGCATACTTTCAGGCGTATGCGAATTTCACCACGATTTTGACCTGTGCAAATTAAATAGCTGACAAACGAGGTGGAATTCTCTTGTTAAGATGTGAGGTGGAATTCTGTTGTTTTCGCCAGTGTTGTCAACGAAAATTCCACTAATTCTCTTTCTATGCGTGAGAAGTACTTTGCTGATGATTGCATACTTTTGTGAGCATCTGTCTGCTGCTGGCATGTACATATGTGTAGACATAAAAAAAAAAAAAAAAAAAAAAAAAAAAATTATAGATTTTTTTATGTAAATACAAGTCACTGCTTAGTATCGGCTTAGAGATGGTAGTATGTCTTGGTGTTACTAATATGCGTCACAATACTATGAGTGATTGGAACATAAAATAGAAAATACATGCGAGTGCCCCGCAACACATATATCCCATACACATTTAACATTGTTGAATATAAACTGAAATAATAGTCGCTTTAACTCAGTAGCATGTTGGTTTCGTGTGTAATACACTGTATACTTCGTTTATTATCGGTTTTACTTTAGCGCTGTATTCAGTTTAGTTTCGTGTACATCGTTGTGTTGCTAGCGTCAGAAGACTGATACGACTTTATTCATTTTTTTGCACTATTAGTCTTACTTATTCCAATTAGTGTTTTCGTATAACACAGTTGACTGTCTTGCTCAATAATACAATAGAGTACTGAACTGCTTTGTGGCTTATGAGCGGTTATTCACTTCACGAAGCATGACTATGTAAATGGGTGTTAGTGGATATGAGTGCTTCATATTCTTTGTTTGTGCACGCACTAATACTCATTTCTTGGTTAGTCCACTAATAACCTTAAAAGATGAATAATTGCAGCTCACTGCTATAGACTTGAAACCTGAAATATTGTTTAAAATTCATTGACAGTGCAATGTTTGATCAAAAAATTTGAGCTACGTAACGCACAAATCGAACTATTTAGAAGATTGCGCCTTCATGGCTAGCCTCCTTAGTGTTGCAGGCGTTGTAGAATTCCACCTCGTTGAAGGCCCAACTCAATGCGCGTCCTTGCATACTTTCAGGCGTATGCGAATTTCACCACGATTTTGATCTGTGCAAATTAAATAGCTGACAAACGAGGTGGAATTCTCTTGTTAAGATGGTGGAATTCTGTTGTTTTCGCCAGTGTTGTCAACGAAAATTCCACTAATTCTCTTAAATCTTGCTATTTTGAACAAATAAATAAAGATAAGAATTTTCACTTAGGAATTACTTAAATTACTAATCAAAGTTGCATTTTCCTCTTTGTACGCAGTACTAACAATTTAAAATAAAAAGATGATAAAAGAATTTTAAGGACTACCTTTATATAAATGGACCAAAAAATAGAAGGCAATTTTTTCTTTAATACAGATGTAGTCTTGTTGAATTTTTACTAAAAAACTTTAACAATAGCTCTTGTAAAAGAATTTTGGGATTTAAAATTATAGAGGTAGACCACGTGTTTGAATTTTAAATAATCAATTAGTTAATCCCAAGTACATGGTTTGCCTTAAATTGAAAGATTGCGCTCCACCTTTATAGTTTTAAATCCCAAAGTTCTTTTACAAGGGCTATTGTTAAAGTTTTTTAGTCAAAATTCAACAAGACTATGTCTGTATTAAAGAAAAAAATGCCTTCTATTTTTGGGTCCATTTATACAAAGGTAGTCCTTAAAATTTTTTTATCATCTTTTTATTTAGAAATATTTTTCTTTTGTAGTGACGCTTGGAAGTAGCTACGTATGCAGATCTTGAAGCGTAGAGGAATTGTAGCTACATGAAATATCTTGTACGCGTCTATGATACGTAGCCTCGTGTGCACCTTGCATTACTTACTTAATTGGCGCTTAACCGTTTAATCGGTTATGGTCGTCCAACAAGGCGCACCAATTTCTCACACCAAGGTAGTTTAAATCGTACACAAACTAGTCCTTCCAGAGAGTGGGGGCCACCCTCTTCCTCTGCTAATCTTTAATTCGCATAACATTGCCTATGTTGATATCTGCGTAAAGCAAATACAGTTCATCGTTTTTTTTTTCGGAACTCGCCATCGTCAAAGAAATTTTCTCTCCGACACTCCCAGAGCCGCTTCATCTGCTGTTGTCATGGTCCATACTTCTACACCATATGCAGGATGGGTACGATAAGTGACTTGCAGAGCATGATTTTCGTTTGCCGAGAGAGACTTTACTTTTCAATTGACAACCTAATCCAAAGTAGCATTTATTCTCGGCACAAAACTAGCCCACATGTAAAGTAATTCACTTTGCCGGCCTTTGGTAATGAATTATGGTATTTTCCCATTTTTTTTAAATTTTCGATTTTGGGAAAATGGGCATAGTTGTCGGTAGATTTCGCCTATTTTCAGTACCAATCTATTCTGGGTCTAGGTAAGCCAGTATACCAAAAAAAATTCTCATTTCGTACCAAATTACTTAAGTTAAGCTGTTTAGCACATCAGACCAACAATACAAACGATGTTGCTAGGTTACAGATGGTTTGTGCTGTTAGTAAAGGCAAAAATTTTTGAACTTAAGATATTGCATGCGCGAACTTCGGTGGAAATCAGCGGAGCGTAACAAAATTCTAGTAGGTCACTTTCACCACACCAAAAACTTTAACACAATTTTTAATATAATTTAAGCACAGAAATACGCTGATTGGAGTTTTAGTGAGTAAAAGTTAAAACTCTGAACACATTAGCTGAATAAAAAGTGTACAAATAATTATTAAATAACAAATACAGACAGTGGTAGTTTAACAAATTCTGCTGTGGTAAGTGGTGAATGTGACCTACTAGAATTTTGTGAAGCTTGCCTCACACGATTTTTAGTCTATGCAATGTCTCTATATTATACCGTTTCTGGTAAAGGCAAACGTACTGAAACAAATAAGCGTCGCGACGCGTCGTAAGCAAACGACTACAGTGGAACCTATATCCAATTTAACACCTGCCACCACTTAATCTTCTACATCGGCAAAGGTTACTGATGAGCAATCCGTCACTACTAGGGAAGTGACTGCCGTGCGGCCTCGTAGAACCATATTTGTATCACGACTGCATGCTTCGTTGACTGTTGATGATGTTCGAAATTATATTTATTCTAAGCTTAATATAACTAATAGGGTTAACATTGACATTTTTAAATTTAACTTTAAATATGAAAGGGAAATTTCTTCTTTTAAAATAACAGTACCTTACCTGTATTTTGATAGCATACTTTATTTTTCCTTTTAGCCGGAACACTCTGTTGTTCACTTGTACAAAAAAAGGTAACTACTATGCCCACAGCAGTACAAAACCCAAAAATCGGGCTAACGAATACCGCAGGGTTAGCAATATAACTGACTTTGACTCAGTTTTTCTAAAGATCTACCACCAAAAGGTTCGGGGTTTAAGATTACGTTTTTTCTTAATCGTTTTGCTTTCACAGCGCAAGTTGTAGCCTTTACCGAAACATGGTTAAAACCTGATAACTTTAATTCTGAGCTTTTCTCATACAATATGTGGTTCATCGGCGTGATCGTATATCTAGAGGTGGCGGTGCCCTCATTGCTGCAGACTCACGCTTTTCATCGGAGTTGTTGACATCGGACCTACTTGTTTTATGCCGACTCCGAACGGCATCTGCAAGGCAGATGAGTTTTCACTGTGAGCTTTTCATTTCAGAAATACATTCGGAGTGCTTGCCAAACACTGCCGAGGGGCGACCCCGCTTAGAAACATTTTCTTCTAATTGAAAAACCTTATTTCTAAAAGTTTGATGTTGCTTTTCCCGGGGCGTGAACCCAGGATCCTCGGTGTGGTAGGCGGAGCACGTTACCATCATACGACGGTGACCGCCAATTTTATTTATTTTTAATCATTCAACGAATTCAACGAAACGTTCGAATCGAGCTCAAGGCCAGAACAATAATTTTTGTCTAATGATAATTATTGTTATTTTTTAATTTTTCTAAATTTGAAAAATTGTATTTTGTTTTTGGAATAGTAAGTAGAAAATTTTTCAGACAACCTGCCATAGCTGCGCAGATAGATCCATTTCGAAGGGTGCTAAGCCTTCATCATCAGTACGCTTTAGGCATGCTGCGCTAACCATTTAGCTATACAGCGGTGGTTTGTTTTGTTTTATACTTACTATTCCAAAAACAAAATACAATTTTTCAAATTTAGAAAAATTAAAAAATAATAATTATCATTAGACAAAAATTATTGTTCTGGCCTTGAGCTCGATTCGAACGTTGAATGATTTATCAATAGGCCGATAAAAACAAAAACAATTGTTAATAAACCATGAGCACTTGGGAATGTCAAACAAAGTAATTGACAATAAACAAAAATCCAGCATTATCAGTGATTTGCACCAGATGGCGCAACACTCAATAAATATAGTTGGTAAAAAGGAATAGAAGTAGCAAATTTGCCAGTCAAACAAACCACCGCTGTATAGCTAAATGGTTAGAGCAGCATGCCTAAAGCATACTGATGATTAAGGCTTAGCACCCTTCGAAATGGATCTATCTGCGCAGCTATGGCAGGTTGTCTGAAAAATTTTCTACTTACTATTCCAAAAACAAAATAAAATTTTTCAAATTTAGAACAATTAAAAAATAACAATAATTATCATTAGACAAAAATTATTGTTCTGGCCTTGAGCTAGATTCGAACGTTGAATGATTTATCAATAGGCCGATAAAAACAAAAACAATTATTTATTTTTAATTTAATTTAATTCTATTCATTTGCTGTTCATATATACCGCCTCGTTCGGATTTGCTTATTTATTCTTACCATAACTTAGCTATTCTTAATGTATACTCTCAGTTACGAGATAAAGATTGTATAGTAGTTCTTGGTGATTTTAATTTGCCCTCGGTGAACTGGATAAACACAAGGGGCTCAAACGTTTTGACCACAAGCATTCAACATGAATTTTTTAACTCTCTATTGGATACATCTCTAGTTCAGATCCACGATGTGTTAAATTGTAAGAATAAGATTCTTGATTTGGTATTTGTTGAGGACTTTGTGGGTACCACTCTTAATAGTACCACATTATCTCTTCCCCTACACCCTACGATTGAAATTGCTCTTGATATTGTTCTACCTCCTACTGTGTATGATGTATCTAAATTAAAATCTCGTTCAAGATATTTCTTTAAAACCAACTTCTTTAAACTAAATGAATTGATTGCTAACCATGATTGGTCAGATTTTTATGCATGTTATGACATAGAATCAGCAATTTCCTTATATTATGTTACTCTTAACTGCTTCTTCGAAAGCTGTGTTCCTCTCCGATGCGCTAGTGTAGGGTCAAACAAGCCACCTTGGTTCTCTAAACAACTTGTGAGACATAATAACATCAAATCTAGGCTTTATAAACGTTTTAAGAGATTAGGAATATCATCTGACTTTTCAAAGTATCTAGTTGCTCGCTCCGACTTTCATTGTCTTAATCAAATGTGTTATAAGAATTATTTAACCAGTTGTAAACTTCAGTTTTTTAGTAATCCGAAAAAATTTTATAGTTTTGTTAACTCCAAGAGAAAAACTTCTGGATTTCCAGCTGCCTTCACTTTTGGTTGTAAGAATGCTAATTACTTTTCTTTGAATCGATGTATTCATCTAAATCGTTTAAAACTATATATAAACTATACAAACATAGCACTATTGCATCCAACAAAATGTGACAGTCTCTGCCAATTGGAAACTTCAAGGGATATTGAAAGACTGGGAAGGAAAGGAAAAGGTTGGGAATAGAAGAGAGGGAAAGCGAAAGGAATGGAATGTAGAGGAAAGAGAGAGCAGGAAGGGAAGGAAAAGAGAGGAAAGAAAAGGATGGTAAAGGATAAAGGAAAGTCTACAGGGAAGAGGAGAGCGTAAAGGAACGGGAAGGTTCTAATGCCGGTATAAATCCAAAATAACCACCTTTAGCAGAATAAGAACCCAACATTCCTAGGGAGACTTTATTCACACCTGCTAATTTTTGGACGAGCTCGTCCCGCTTGTGAATTGTGGCCGCAGGTGAGAGAGGTTAACCAAATCGGCCAGCTAAGCGGTTACAACAAAAATCGCTTAGGGAAATGAACCTTCATTAGCTGGAGCGAAAAAACAAAAAATCGTTGATGTGAAAGGAATATGAATTTTTGTGTAATTTTAATAAATGCTTTTATGAGCAAAATATGTATTTCGGACACTCACGTAACGTACAATACAGTCAACCTCACCTACCCGTGGCGAATCTTTTTTAACAGCCGAGGCTCTGGCGACCCCAAGTTCCTCTTGGAACTAGGGGGTGGGGAGGGCGGTATGGCTTCCAAGGTTTAATGTGGTCATATAAATCGTTCCCGAGATGGTCGGGCTAGTACCTAAATGGTACTGTGTTACCGGAGCGTACCGGACCTAATGTATCCGGCAAAGGGCCATCAATATCGAGAACACTCCCCAAAGCCTTCGGGGAGTGCCTTTATCGTTAATGCACCACCAACAACAACGTACCGTACAGTACGTATACATACATATTGTGACGAATATTAGTGACACTAAGTGATACTCCCATCACTAATCTGATACTAAGTAAATAAAGCCACAACAACAATAAAGCAAGCTGCTACACTTGTATGTACGTAAACATATTAACCATTAGCCGTGTTTTTTTTACACGCGTATACGTTTCGTTTGCGCGTGAAAAAAAAACGCCTATCCTCGCTTAGATAATGCTTAGGAGACCCAGTGGTTAAACAACTAGCTACAGCTATAGGGTGTACCGAAAAGCGGAGACACGACCCTCTGTTGTATTTCTGTGTATAACATATAGCTGAATCAGTTGTGATAGATAGTGGACGCGCATAGAATACAAGGAATTAGGGCAGAGGGTGAAACATGGACACATATTTCAGTTACATCTGAGTATAATGCGTACTGAAATTTAGTAGTACTAATTTTATGCGTAGCAATTTCAGAGGTGCATTTAAAGTTTGTCGCTTAGCAGTCCATATAAAGTTTAAGCGTAAACGTATATAGACGTAAAAAAAAAACACAGCTATTGTCTGCACACATACGTGCGGAGCAACAGAGAGAGATACTCACAAGCAGTGTTGCCAGGTGATGCAAAAAAAAAAAGAAGCTAGATTGGCAAAAAAAAAAGGTTAGAAAAGGCTAAATTTAGAAAAAAAAGAAGCTAAAAAAAGGCCAGAAATTTTTTGGTTAATTCATAAAATTTTTTTTATATTTTAGTTTACACATTTGTAAATAAAAACTTATAAACATAACTTAAGCATAACTTCCTGTTTCAAAACATATCAGGCACATTTTCTTTGACTAGCACATGGAATTACTTTAAATGATTGCATATATGTATATACATAAAAAAAATATTACAAACTAATTATTTATATAAAATATTCCCCGTCTGAAGAATCAGAAGAGCTTATGTCTGGGTATAAAGTTTGGCTATTTACCATAGATATGAGATCATAGGTAATTTCAAAGTAATTACAACATTTAGATAAGCGTTTTAACGAGCATCGAATATTAAGCGGAGCATTAAGCATTTTAATTTTTAGTTTGTTCCTTAATTTAGTTTTCAGAATTTTCATGCCACTAAAAACTCTTTCAACCTCCGCGTTAATGAGTAGTAATACTAAAAAACTAAATCAGCCCGATTCTAAACGAAAATTCCGTGCGAGTTTTTTCCCTTCTCCCATTCCTCGTATTCTAAATAAAAATTCCTTGTGAGTTTTTTCACTTCTCCCTTTCCTCCTATTCTGAACAATGTTCGAAAAAGAGGAAACCGGTTATGGGAGAAAAGTAGGTATTATGAATGTGGGGGAGAGGGAGATTTCTTTGCCATTTCATAGGAGTTTTTTCACTAGTTAAATTAAAGGGAATGCATCAAAATAGTTAAAGGAAATTGGTTCTTTTAAGAAAGAACACTTATTTGTACAAATTTGCGCTAAAATATGTATTTACATTCTACCACAATATTATCACTGTTAATACAACATTAATTACAACAACAACCAAAATATTCTTTATTTTAAGTCGAAAAGTATATCTATAAGCAACGGAAAAGCTCTTCGCATATTTGATGCAGCCATCCAGAAATTGCGCAAGGATTTTTTAAGAAGGCTTAAATAGATTTTGGCATATGGCGAAAGGCGAAATCAACTCGACTTGGCCGCCAGAAAATTGCTTTGCAGAATGAATGCATGCAACTTTGGGGGATTTGTGTTATCCCGCCGTCTTCTTCTTCTTATGCTCCTCTGTTGATGCTGCTGTGGCACCAATTCATTACTTATTCCAGTGAATACGACATGAAATGCAATAATGTGTATTGAAATTTTTTAAACAAAATAAGAAATGCGCAACGAAATTTCAAGTGACAAAACAGCTGACTTCGAAAATTCGAAATTCCTATTCCCCAATAATTCTTTTCCCTAGGAGAAAAGAATTGGAGGATATTTTCCGCGGGAATAAAAAAATCCGCGAGAACAAAATTCCGCGAGAATATTTAGAATTGGTCTGAATATGAATTCGACAAGTTCTAAAAAAGGAAGTTCATTTAATGCATTTTTATGTTCTCGGACACCCGACCGAAATTCCGTGGAGGAGTGTACAATTTTCTATTGTATAGTTATAAGTTTTCGCTACTGCAGCTCTATTAATGCTATTTGACTTGAAGAATAACTATACTTCCCTTTTTCAAAGTAAGAAAATACATCTGGCTTTGAAATTTTCAACGAATTTTCAGCAGAAAAAGAATTAATCTTTTGTAGAGAACTCATATTATTAGGTATTAGGTGTTCAAGGAACTATTGAAATTATTTTATTTTAGAAATTTTTCAAAATACATTCGGAGTAAAAAAGGCTAGAAAAAAGTCACGAAGCTAAACACCAAATTTCGAGGCTAAAGGCAAAAAAAAAAAAAAATGCTAAATCTAGCCTCGAAAAGGCTAACCTGGCAACACTGCTCACAAGCGCATGTCATCATCAGCCGCTCACACATACACACGGATATGGATACAAATTGAAAATATACGTGTATATAGCTAGTAAACAAGCATCAGGTTCACGAAATTACTAGACCTTAGGAGAAATGGGTGAACGAGGAAACCGAAGAGTATAAAAGCGGCACAGGCTGAGGCATCGAGAATCAGTTTCATTTAAGCAAGCTATTGGTTGTGAAGTAGCAGTGTTATTTTTGAAAGTACTTTAATAAAGGCCATTTTGCATTATTGCATAGTGGTGTTATTTATTCAACAGTTCAGTGATTCGGACGTTAGTAGAAGATTGCAAATAAGGGGAATTGCAGTAAATTCGTCACAATTGGTGTCAGAAGAGGAATTGTTGAATAAATTCCGAAGACTTCGAATACAACTTGGACACGGCAAAGTTGAGTGAATTGACGATCCAGCAACTGAAGGAGGAGTTGGAAGTCCGTGGATTGGCTACTTTTGGCGATAAATCACAGTTACAACGACGACTAAGTGTAGCTATGGTATTTGAAGGTATCAATGCTGAGGAGTATGTCTTTCATTATGATAGCGACAAAACAACAACAAAAATGGAAGAAAAAACGAAACACCACAGACAGTGACGAGCACAATATCTGCACAAACATCGACAATGGTATCTCAGCTGGAGTCACAGGAGGCACTCATTTCAGAAATGGCGTCGCAAATGTCATCTCAATTGCAAGAACAGAAAACATATATGTCGTCTCAACTGGAAGGGCAAGAGGCACGTATATCTAGAATGTCGACAAAATTTTTGGAACAGGTATCATCGCAGCTCTTTGCGAAACTGTAAGAGCAGCATGCAAAAATTTTACAACTCGAGGACAAAATTGATGCCGAGATAGAAGCGTTGAAAGGTCTTATGCAATAGTTACAACTAAATCGCCCGGGTGTTCCAGCGAGCAATCCGAAGGTAAAAACTCCATCTTTTGACGACTCTGTTCCTTTCGAGGTATTGAAGCTTCAATTGAGAAGACGGCAGCAGTGAACAACTGGAATGCTGAAGATAAAGTTGCTGCACTGTTCGTGGCATTGAAAGGGCCTGCAGCTGAGATCTTACAGACAATTCCAGAGTACGAACGGAACAACTATGAAACATTGATGAGCGCTCTACAGAGACGTTACGGAAGAGAGCATAGGAAACAGATATATCAAATTGAGTTGCAAAATCGTTACCAAAAGGCGAATGAGATTTTGCAGGAGTTTGCGTCGGATGCTGAAAGATTGGCTCATCTCGCAAATGCAGACGCACCCGTGGAATACACCGAGAGGGTTAAAATTCAGAGCTTTATAAATGGAATACGGGATGTCGAAACGAAACGAGCTACATATGCGGACCCAAAGCCAACATTTGCTAAAACGGTATCCCATGCACTGACTCAGGAAACGGCGTCGCTTTTGGTAAGCCCGCATACAAAGCATACATCGCGTGCAAGTGGAAAGGTCAGATTGGGTAGACACAATTTTGGAAGCACTGAATTGATTACAAAAAAAAATTCCGGAGTTCCGAAGTGTTTCATGTGCGGTAACCTAAGTCACATTGCACGTCATTGCAGCACCGGTCATGGTAGTTCCAACTTGGCTGGTCGTAAACGCAAAGCTGGAGGAGATAAGCAAGAGCGAGCCAAATGTAAAGATCGAGAACTTGCCCCAGCTATTGAATGTCGTGTGATACCTATCTCGCAAACTGGAAGGAAATCGAGCAGCCTTACCGTCAAAGGAAATGTGGATGGCAAGGAGCGTGTACTGACTGTAGATACGGGCGCATCTCATTCTTTAATCCGATCCGATTTGGTCCACAGGAGAGTAAAGCCATTACCTGGAGCAAGATTGCTTACGATTACTGGCGAGTATAACCAAGTCCAGGGAGAAGTGGTATGTGAAGTCTTAATTGGGGAGATCATGGTTCTACACAAATTCGTTGTGGCAGAGATCGTTGATGAAGTCATATTGGGAGTGGATTTCTTAGTTGACTATGACATCAGGATCGATATGCAGAGAAGGATTATGCAGAGAAGGATTATGCAGTATAAGAACAAGGATGTGCCACTTAACTTAAGTTTTGAGCAAGAGTTCAGCAGTAAGCGAGTGCTGGTGAAAGAGATTCGACAAAACCCAAAAAAGTCAAAGGCAGCATATCGGGAAAGTGTTGATGGAACGAATGAGCCAAACAAATCAAAACCCAAGGTACCTGCGAGAAAAATACTGGCATTGACAAACCCTAATGGACGCACTGAAACGACTGAAAGAATTTTCCAGAAATAATGCAAGAGTGGTTTCAAGTTAGCGCGCACTCATGTTGTGAAATGGCAAGACGATACTGATGATGCAAAGTCAATCCGTCAAGATCAAGTTCTGCGAATTAGTTCTTCATTGGCCAAACAACAGAGTGCGAGGGAACGATCCAGGATAATGAGTAGTAAGACGAAACGCAGTTACAATGGGAACAATAATTCGGAAGGTTTCTTGGAGGGCGATTTGGTACCGCTATACAACCCTCACCGGCGGAAAGGTGTTCCATCCAAATTTTGGTGCAGTTGGGAAGGCCCGTGCAGAGTTGCGAAGAGAACCAGTGATGTCATCTACCGCATACAAACAATTGGGAAACCACGAAATAGAAGGGTGGTTCATTTGGAGAGGCAAGCAACGATTAGATCGAGAGATTTGTCTGATCGTGACGATCAGATTTAGCTGGAGGGCAGTGTCACGAATATTAGCATCACTAAGTGATACTAGCATCACTAACCTGATACTAAGCAGATACTCGTATGTACGTAAACAAATCAATCATCATTTACACACATATGTACATAAAAGGCAACGAAGAGATACTCGCAAGCACATGTAATCGTCAGTCGAAGTAGTGCTCACACATACACAGGCATATGACTATGAGAAACGCCTAAACTATAAAAAAACATGTATATCGCTGGTAATCAAGCAAGAGATTATAGAAGGCGAAACGTCTAGACTTTTGGAGAAATATTCTGACGAGGCAGCAAAGAGTATAAAAGCAGCGTAAGCTGAGGAAAGATGAATCAGTTTTGATTTAAGCACTCTATTAGTTGTGAAGTATAGGTTTTATTGTGAAGTACTTTCAAAGTGGTCTAATAAAGACCATTTTGCATTATTGAATAATGGAGTTATTAATTCAACATTTTAGCGACTCGAACGTTAGTAGAAGATTGCAAATAAGGAGAATTGCAGTAAATTCGTCACAATTGGTGTCAGAAGAGGAATTGTTGAATAAATTCTGAAGACTTCGAATACAACTTGGACACGGCAAAGTTGAGTGAATTGACGATCCAGCAACTGAAGGAGGAGTTGGAAGTCCGTGGATTGGCTACTTTTGGCGATAAATCCCAGTTACAACGACGACTAAGTGTAGCTATGGTGTTTGAAGGTATCACTGCTGAGGAGTATGTCTTTCATTATGATAGCGACAAAACAACAACAAAAATGGGAGAAAAAACGAAATACCGCAGACAGTGACGAGCACAATATCTGCACAAACATCGACAATGGTATCTCAGCTGGAGTCACAGGAGGCACTCATTTCAGAAATGGCGTCGCAAATGTCATCTCAATTGGAAGAACAGAAAACATATATGTCATCTCAACTGGAAAGGCAAGAGGCACGTATATCTATAATGTCGACAAAATTTTCGGAACAGGTATCATCGCAGCTCTTTGCGAAACTGTAAGAGCAGCATGCACAAATTTTACAACTCGAGGACAAAATTGATGCCGAGATAGAAGCGTTGAAAGGTCTTATGCAATAGTTACAACTAAATCGCCCGGGTGTTCCAGCGAGCAATCCGAAGGTAAAAACTCCATCTTTTGACGACTCTGTTCCTTTCGAGGTATTGAAGCTTCAATTTGAGAAGACGGCAACAGTGAACAACTGGAATGCTGAAGATAAAGTTGCTGCACTGTTCGTGGCATTGAAAGGGCCTGCAGCTGAAATCTTACAGACAATTCCAGAGTACGAACGGAACAACTATGAAACATTGATGAGCGCTCTACAGCGACGTTACGGAAGTGAGCATAGGAAACATATATATCAAATTGAGTTGCAAAATCGTTACCAAAAGGCGCATGAGACTTTGCAGGAGTTTGCGTCGGATGTTGAAAGATTGGCTCATCTCGCAAATGCAGACGCACCCGTGGAATACACCGAGAGGGTTAAAATTCAGAGCTTTATAAATGGAATACGGGATGTCGAAACGAAACGAGCTACATATGCGGACCCAAAGCCAACATTTGCTAAAACGGTATCCCATGCACTGACTCAGGAAACGGTGTCGCTTTGAGTAAACCCGCATACAAAGCATACATCGCGTGCAAGTGGAAAGGTCAGATTGGGTAGACACAATTTTGGAAGCACTGAATTGATTACAGCAAAAAAATGCCGGAGTTCTGAAGTGTTTCAAGTGCGGTAACCTAAGTCACATTGCACGTCATTGCAGCACCGGTCATGGTAGTTCCAACTTGGCTGGTCGTAAACGCAAAGCTGGAGGAGATAAGCAAGAGCGAGCCAAATGTAAAGAGCGAGAACTTGCCCCAGCTATTGAATGTCGTGTGATACCTATCTCGCAAACTGGAAGGAAATCGAGCAGCCTTACCGTCAAAGGAAATGTGGATGGCGAGGAGCGTGTACTGACTGTAGATACGGACGCATCTCATTCTTTAATCCGATCCGATTTGGTCAACAGGAGAGTAAAGCCATTACCTGGAGCAAGATTGCTTACGATTACTGGCGAGTATAACCAAGTCCAGGGAGAAGTGGTATGTGAAGTCTTAATTGGGGAGATCATGGTTCTACACAAATTCGTTGTGGCAGAGATCGTTGATGAAGTCATATTGGGAGTGGATTTCTTAGTTGACTATGACATCAGGATCGATATGCAGAGAAGGATTATGCAGTATAAGAACAAGGATGTGCCACTTAACTTAAGTTTTGAGCAAGGGTTCAGCAGTAAGCGAGTGCTGGTGAAAGAGATTCGACAAAAACCAAAAAAGTCAAAGGCAGCATATCGGGCAAGTGTTGATGGAACGAATGAGCCAAACAAATCAAAACACAAGGTACCTGCGAGAAAAATACTGGCATTGACAAACCCTAATGGACGCACTGAAACGACTGAAAGAATTTTCCAGAAATAATGCAAGAGTGGTTTCAAGTTAGCGCGCACTCATGTTGTGAAACGGCAAGACGATACTGATGATGCAAAGTCAATCCGTCAAGATCAAGTTCTGCGAAGTAGTTCTTCATTGGCCAAACAACAGAGTGCGAGGGAACGATCCAGGATAATGAGTAGTAAGACGAAACGCAGTTACAATGGCAACAATAATTCGGAAGGTTTCTTGGAGGGCGATTTGGTACCGCTATACAACCCTCACCGGCGGAAAGGTGTTCCATCCAAATTTTGGTGCAGTTGGGAAGGCCCGCGCAGAGTTGCGAAGAGAACCAGTGATGTCATCCACCGGATACAAACAATTGGGAAACCACGAAATAGAAGGGTGGTTCATTTGGAGAGGCAAGCAACGATTAGATCGAGAGATTTGTCTGATCGGGACGATCAGGCTTAGGTGGAGGGCAGTATGGCGAATATTAGTGACACTAAGTTATACTCCCATCACTAATCTGATACTAAGTAAATAAAGCCACAACAACAATAAAGCAAGCTGCAGTTTAATACCAGTTGTGTTAAAATGACATTTTTAGCAGTATCATTTTTTTAGTATCAATGTAAAGACGAATCATATAAAAATGATAAGGAAAAGTATTAAATCTATATCTTGGTTAATGAATTGCTGAGGAAAAATATTAATTTTACAACTCAAAAATATCAAATTGAGACTGTTGGAAATATAAATTAATTAAAATATATATATTAAAAATAAAATATCAAATAAATGATAAATCCAACAGAGACCAGTGTAATACCTTCAGTATTAATATAGCAGCATAAATCATTAAATTGATCCTCAAAGATATTAGATTACAACTTAGCTTGTTATTTTGATAACTAATTAATTCGATTTTATCCTTAACAATGTCAAATTGATATTCACCTAATTATTTTAATAAGCAATAGTATCAGATTGAAACTGTAAACGCATCCACTGACTGTTCGAAAAGTCGAACTTCGCGTTCGTACGTGACTCGATAGTTGTTCGCGGTTAATTATTTGTCGTTTGTTGACGTGAATAGTGTTGTCGTGATCGGTTGGTGCAAAAATAAAAAAATAAAAATTGCCTACAGGAATTGCAACAAAACAGAAAAGGTGAGTAATATTAAGTTTTGTTGCAAATAAAAAGTGATATACAAAGTGTAAATGTTTGTGATAATTCCATTTTTGTTAAAAATTAGAATCAACACAATACTAACTCACACATGTACATATTTTTTCAGATTGAAGAAGATTTTAAAGAATTTTACCCTGAAAAACAATTCATATTAACGTCGAAATGGGTTGAAGCATTACCAAATCTTACTGCTTACTTTGAGCACAACGTATAGGACAAATACTACAGGAACCTATTGACATCTGCAAAAGGCGAGGTCGACATAAATAAGTCCCATAATCTCCTATTTATAATGAAATACTCGTCTAAATTAATCTTTACTTTAGTTTCAAGAAACTCCATTTATTTTATGCTACTTCACACTATTTTAAAACCAATACACCGGTATATAATATAAGAAGGAGATTTTAAAATGCACGTAAAGCAACCATAAAAAACTCCGTGAATAGTTCCATTTTACATATAGCAACGATAAATTATTTACAACACCAAATAGAATAACGTATTAAAATTCCACAGAGTCAAAATCGCCAATACAGTCGTTTATAATTGTAGTGGGTCTTAATCTTTTGAATTTAACAGATTTTTACGTGAGCTTTGGTTATCACAAATTTAAATTTAGCTCGTTTGTAGTTTCATAAGACATTTGCTCTAAAATTTATCAAATATTTTCCTTGAAATACCCAGATTAATCCTATCAAGTGTGGGGTTTTTTACAAAATTTGTTTACGATATTTGGACTTTTTACGATGTAAAAAAAAAAAACATGTGTAACTAATCTTATACGTAATTTAAGCCATTGTATGTAAATGCAGTAACACTGTTCAGTTTATTTGGGCAAAAATGTTTTGTTTTAAATGCCATACAAATTGTGTTAATTTGAGAAATTTATACTCACATTTCAATTTACATCATGGGTTAAATGAAGTAGATATTTACAAATGTACTCACAATAATTGTAATCAAGAATATACAAGTTTAAAAAGATTTAAAGTACACATAAAAAGGCATATGAATTTAAAAGTATTCAAAAATACTAAAATTGTAAGCAATATCAACGTTACAATATAAAAGGTTTTAATGAGCACTACCAGTACTATGAAGTTGGAAATAAAGAAAATGTTTCACCAATAAACTAAATTCGAAGGAATTTGCTTTTTAAGAATAAAAAAATTTTAAAACTGAAAAAAGAATTTTCTTTTTGGGAAATGGTGGAATTTATGGAAGTATCAAAATGATACTAAAACTGGTATCAGTTTTATAAAAAGTAAGTATCATATTAGAGAGTAAAAACTATTAATTTAATAAAAATATAATTTCAAACTGATACCAAAAATGTATCAATTGGATAAAAAAAATTATCAAATAGATACTATATTATGGCAGATATAATAGGGGAGAATATCAAGTTGATAACACATACAAAATATCAAATTGATACTTGTTAGTATCAAACCATAAAGTTCGAAAATATCAATTCGCCAATTCGAAAATATCAATTGCACAACACGGTTGATGAAGAATAATTGATACTCGAAAGTTGCATGTTGCTGATTATTTAGCATCGCTTTGATACCACCTTTTTTTTTGACTGTGCTGACTTCTCAAAAGCACTTGACAAGGTTGATCATACTATTCTGGTACGCAAGTTAGCCAAGTATGGAATCTATGGAAGCTTGTTGAAATTCTTCACGAGTTTTTTATCGAACAGGAAGCTGTATATATGGCAATTGGATGTCAAATTCTTTCTAAGGGTCCGTAATAGCTCCTACTGCACTAACTTGCAATCTGATCTGGAATCTTTTGCTGGTTGGTGCGCAGACAACAATTTATTTTTAAATGCAAAGAAATGCTGCGTTGTTCTTATTCCAAACAGACAACTTCCGCATGTTTTATCTACAAACTAAACGCTAAATCTGTTAATCGTTGTCCAGAGATTAAAGATTTGGGTGTAATTTTTGACTCCAAACGCTTTTTTTCTAGTCACATTGACTTCATTCTTTCAAACCTTTTGCAATGGTTGGGTGCATTAGATGTAACACCAGTGACTTTAAAGACCCTATGACGTTGAAGGCACTTTATATAACCTTGGTCAGAAGTCGTCTTGAATATTGCTTAATAATATGGAATCTTTTCTATAAATCTAACTCATATAAAAGAGAGTTCAAAAACTTTTACGAAAATTGCTTTACGTACGCTTCACTGGCCAGACGGCCCCCACCTTATACCAGCAGGCGAAAATTGCTTGGTCTCAAGGTTTGCATGACAGAACAACTTATATCTCACTCATGCTTGCCTATAATGTAATAAACTTTAGCATAAATTGCTCTGACTTATCTAATTTGTTCGTTACATATATTCCACGGCGTCATCTTCGGCATAATAGATTATCGGAGAAACTCATAAAACGAATTATGCTATGAATGTGGGATTAGGGTTAAAGACCAGAAGTGGTCAAACGTACTAAACCATCATAGAACCAACCCAATACAACCTTAAATGCTACAACTAATTAAATACAACCCTGCATAGTAAAACATTTTTAACGAAACGCCGACTTTGAAATACACGAAGAACGGCAGTTGAACATTTGACGTTGTGCCGAGAAGTTTGCGCCGTGATCCTTAAATTCATTTTCTGTATATAACAATTAACTTTTAATAACTTTTAAATAAACTCATTTTTATATTTGTCGATAACTACAAATATTGGGGGCTCAACCCGAGATCAGTGTATGTGTCGATAAATACTTATTCCGAATCAGTGTCGTTAAACGCTCATCGGCAAATAGTATCGCGAAGCGCTAATTCAAATGTATAGCAGGCATGCTTAACCAACGAACCGAAATCATTTCGTTACGATAATTTACGTTAATAAACGAAACAAAGTCATTTCGTTTCGTTTATTAACGTTAAGAACGTCAAATTAGCGAAATGATTTTGCTTCGTTTTCTGCCATATCAAAACGAAATCAAATCGTTTATGTTGATTATTAATTTCAAACTATGCTGGCAAAGCTGATTGATGGCGGAGTCATTAAAGGTGAAAGCATTAGCCAAGCTGATTGCAACTTTTCTCATGAATTTTGACAGTACGAACATTTCTCAGAGTATTTTTGACATTACCACGAACGAATTACACAAACAAATTTCGTGGAGTTTGTGTGTATGTCCGCTCGCTGTTACCATCTTTCGGCTTCACCATGGCTATAGCATTGCCAGCACAACTCAAACATAAAGTATCACATTTTTGTTAACGTTTTTAACGTTAACGAAAGCTTTTCGTTTCGGTTAAAAACGAGATACAATTTATCTTGATAATTCCTTTATCGATAATATTTCGAAGTGTTTCAACGGAAACGGTGGACATTTTTTGATAAACGATTAGCTTAACGTTAAGGTGCATCCCTGATGTATAGTCTTTAAACACTCAACAACCGAATTACATACACACATACTCGTACTGTACAAATAAACGTCGCTAAACGTTTAGGATCGTCAAACCAAAATTTAAATGGTGCAAAAAGGTCAGCCGGCGTCGTAAAAAATCGTAAAAGGTGTGGTGGCAGCAAAATTTTACAAATCTCTGTCATCAAAGAAGTAGCAGTTGAATCCAACACAAAAGAAAAGTTCGCTGTAACGAAAACGCAAGCAGAATTCCTAGAAAGAAATCACGAAAATATACGTTGAATTTGATTGCAAAGCAAAATTCGCTGCGACTGCAACGCAAGCAGAGCAACTAAGTGGCGTCCGTACTCAAACATAACGTGTAAAATCCGAAGATTGTTCAGCGAGTAAAAAGAAGAAAACAAAGCGAAGGAGGCGAACAATAAGAAGTTGAGGTGTAAGTAGTCGGCAACGATAAGAAGCTGAAGGTTAAGTTCGGAACGAAAAATCCAATTGGAAGAGAAGTAAAGAAATACGTGGCAGAATTCGAGTTGAAACAGTCTATTTTGAATTGGGCTGATAAGAAGAAAAATTGAAATAAAACAAAGAGCAAAAGAAAGATAACCCACGAGCGAGTGTAAACGAAGTGAAAGCAGATCAGTTTCGAAGTGAATGAATTAACGAATTGAAGACAGAAGGAAGCAGATATGTTTCGAATATCTATGTACATTTAGTTGCATACAAAAATACGTATTAATTGACTTTTGACTAAACATATGTTTGCCATATATTTTCACACTCATATTATAGTTTAAATTATCTCTTTGATTTTATATACGTGTGTGTTTGTCGTTTATTTCGTACATATAAATATTTACATGAATTGAACTCATTGATTGTTACCGGCCTATGTACATAAATACTTTTGTGTGTTTACTTTGAAATATTTCTTTCGGATACAAAATAATTTCGATCAATTTTGAATAACTTTGTAAAGGGGTGACTGTGCAACATGGACAGGCAAACGATTTTAACGTTTTCAGTAAAACAATTGCAAAATGCTCTCCGTGATTTGAATCTGTCCACCTCTGGACTTAAAGCAGAGTTACAAAAGCGGTTATTGGAGCATTTAGGGCTCGAGACGGTTCAAAATGAAGACGATAATAATTCCACAGCCGGTTCATCCTATGAAGATGCGCCTGACAATATAGGTCGAAACTCCGCCACCGGTGTTGATTCGGTTGGTAAATCGGTGTTTACTTTTAAAGATTTCGGGGAAAGTTTGTCGCGGTTTAGTGGTGATGACTCCATGGATGTTAGGGAGTGGGTTGCCGAATTTGATGAAAATGCTGCAGCAGTTGGTTGGAACGATATTCAAAAATTCATTTACAGTAAACAATTGCTGAAAGGTGCAGCAAAGTTGTTTGTTAGGAGCCAGCGTGGCATTATAAGCTGGGAGTTTTTAAAAGAGGCACTTATTGCCGAATTTGGGTTGCAATTATCGACGTCAGATGTGCATAATAAGTTACGAAATCGCAAGAAAAAATCAAACGAAACTTTTCGTGAGTACTTGTATGCACTCATGGAAATTGGTAAAGCTATTAAAATCGACGAACCTAGTATAATTTCATATTTCGTTGAGGGTATACCTGACTCAAGGGGAAATAAAACGGTTTTGTATCAAGCCAAGTCAATTAAAGAGCTCAAGGAGCAAATCAAGATCTACGAGAAAGTTCATGGTAAGCCAGGTACGCAAAGTTTAAAGAGCGTAAGTCAGCAGAATATAGGGGGTGCAACAAATACCCAAACTTCGAAAGCATGTTTTAAATGCGGAAGCACATCTCATATGATTCGGGATTGCAACAGCAAACAAATTAAGTGTTTTAAGTGTCAGGGTGTAGGACACAAATCCTTTGAGTGCACGCGTAAAGATGTTGCTATAGTTAAAAAAGAAAATCATAAAGCCAATGTAATAGACGAACAGAAAAAAGTATTTAATTTGGCTTTTAAAAGTTTATTGGTTGGGGGGATGAAAGTTAATGCACTGGTCGACACTGGATGCAGCTTGTGCTTGATTAGGCGCGATATTTTTGACAAAATAAATTTTAGAGGAGAAGTTAGCAATGAGCAACGTACATTATATGGCATATGCAAAAAAGAATTTTCAACATACGGTAGTTTTCAAACAGACATTGAGGTTGATGGTTTAAAGTTTTCGCAAATATTTCACATTACCAGTAATGATGCTATAGAATTTCCAGTGTTTATTGGTACGTCCATTTTAGAGAAAGTTAATATTAATGTGAAACCGGAAGGTGTAGAGTTTGTGAAGAGAGAAAACGCTAAGGCAGAGTCTGACAATGAACATGAAGATAGATTGGAACTATTTAAGCAGTTTAATAGTTTATGCATGAATATAGAAGACATTAATATTAACAGTGTCGTTCGAAAAATAATAAATGATTATAAAGCACAGAAGATCGAAGAATGTCCGGTGGAGATGAAAATAGTCTTACAAGATGAAGTTCCCGTTTTCCAACGTCCGCGAAGGTTGTCTAAGGAAGACAAAGAGTTTGTTGATAAACAGGTAGAAGAATGGTTGGAAGCCGGCATTATTCAAGCCAGTTGTTCCAACTATGCCTCTCCGATAGCAATTGCTAGCAAAAAAGATGGGTCTAAACGATTGTGTTGCGACTATCGATTGCTAAACAAGAAAATTATTCGAGATAATTTATCCTATGGCACGTATTGACGATGTTCTAGATAAACTTCAGGGAGCAAAGGTTTTTACTACGTTAGATTTGGCAGACGGTTTTTTCCATGTGCCTGTAGAAGTTGAGTCTAGGAAGTATACCTCATTCGTAACGCCAGATGGGCAATACGAGTTTAAGTACGTCCCTTTTGGTATATGCAACTCACCAGCCGTGTTTTGTCGCTTTGTTGATTTCATATTCAGAGATCTTATTAAAGATGGAACAATCGCCATATACATGGACGATATAATTATACCAGCATTAAACGAGGATGAAAACATAAGCAAACTGAAACGAGTTTTAGAGGTAGGATCGAGGTATGGGCTACGGATTAAGTGGAAAAAGTGTCAGTTCTTAGAAAGGAAGATTCATTTTCTGGGCTACGAAATAGAAAATGGAACAATTAGGCCATCAACTGAAAAAATAGACGCAATTCAGAATTATCCATTACCAAGAGATAAGAAAGGGCTAGAACGATTTTTGGGTTTAACGTCGTATTTTAGGCGATTTATAAATAATTATGCGTTGATAGCGAAACCCTTGTCGGATCTCTTGAAAAAGAATAGTGAATTCAAAATAGGTAAAGGACAGCTAAATGCTTTTGAGCAGCTGAAAACAGCGCTTGTAACTGCACTAGTTTTACGATTATACAATGTCAATGCTGAAACAGAAATCCATACAGATGCATCCAAGTTTGGATACGGTGCTATCTTTATGCAAAAGTGGGGTGAGGATCAAAAATTCCATCCGGTTCAATTTCTCAGTAGGAAAAGAACCAAGGCAGAAGAAAAATACAGTTCGTATGAGCTTGAAGTGCTTGCTATTATAGCAGCGTTAAAAAAATGGCGAATATATTTGAAGGGTATAAAGTTTAGTATAATTACAGATTGCAACGCGTTTGCATTTACTATGAAAAAAGACGATGTGCCACCTAGAGTAGCTAGATGGGCCCTTTTGTTGCAAGAATTTGACTATCAAATTCATCACAGGTCAGGAACTCAAATGCGTCATGTAGATGCACTAAGCAGAATGTACTGCCTGCAGATGGATGATTCGATACGACATAACTTAATGACGGCACAATTAGAAGACGGATGGACGAAAGCAATTAGAAAGATTGTAGAAAAGGAACCATATGAAGACTTTTACATAGTTCATGGTGTCCTATGTAAGGATCCTTCTAAGGAACTTGTGGTTGTTCCGATGCAAATAGAAGAAGATATAATTAGGCATGTACATCAGCAGGGTCATCTTGCAGCACGTAAAACTCAAGAATGTGTAGAGAAAGCGTATTTCATACCGCAAATAAGTCAGAAGGTTGCAAAAGTAGTGAATAGCTGCGTTCCGTGCATAATTGCAAATGCTAAAGCAGGGAACAAAGAGGGTTTCCTTAATCCAATCCCAAAAGACGATCAACCACTCACTACGTACCATATCGATCACTTAGGGCCATTAACAGCCACGTCAAAACAGTACAATCATATTTTAGCAGTAGTGGATGCATTTTCCAAATTTGTTTGGCTGTATCCGACAAAGGATACAAGCGCTGCTGCTGTAATCGATAGGTTAGAGAAACAAGCCGCCATTTTTGGACATCCGAAGCGTGTAGTAACAGACAGAGGTAGTGCTTTTACCTCACAAGCATTCAGCGATTATTGTAGTAATCACGGTATACAACATCTTTTAATAGCAACAGGAGTTCCCAGAGGTAATGGTCAAGTGGAGCGCATCCATAGGGTAGTAGTGCCTATGCTGACAAAGCTAACTCTACACAATTCTGATAAATGGTACCAACATGTAGCAGAAGTTCAACAATTTTTAAATAATTCATCCAGTAGAAGCACAAAGGCATCTCCGTTCAAAATTTTAACAGGATTAAATATGCGACTAAACTCAATGATAGATTTGACTGAAGTTATCGAGGATGAAGCATTGCAAGAGCTGAACAAAGAGCGTGAGATAGTTAGGCTAACGGCTAGGGATAGTATCAGACAAATTCAGGAAGAAAATCGGGAAAGTTTCAACGCGAAAAGAAAAGCTGAGCAGCGTTATAAAGAAAACGACATGGTAGGCATAAAGCGAACTCAATATGGTCCCGTGCTTAAATTAAAGGGAAAATATCTTGGCCCGTATAAGATTATCCGCATACTAAATCATGGCAGATATGAAGTCGAAAAGATAGGTGAGCATGAAGGACCAAACCGGACAATAACGGTAGCGGAGTATATGAAAAAATGGAACTCGTCGTTCGGGGACGAACGGTCGTCAGGACGGCCGATTGTGGGATTAGGGTTAAAGACCAGAAGTGGTCAAACGTACTAAACCATCATAGAACCAACCAAATACAACCTTAAATGCTACAACTAATTAAATACAACCCTGCATAGTAAAACATTTTTAACGAAACGCCGACTTTGAAATACACGAAGAACGGCAGTTGAACATTTGACGTTGTGCCGAGAAGTTTGCGCCGTGATCCTTAAATTCATTTTCTGTATATAACAATTAACTTTTAATAACTTTTAAATAAACTCATTTTTATATTTGTCAATAACTACATGAATGAACCTATAAGTCGCTGTCGTCGTCGTATAAGTTGAGTCGATCAAGCATTATAACATGTTCCTGAAGATGGCTTCAGATTGAAGCGGAAATATCAACAAATTAAAACCCAGTGCAATTTTAAACATTGTTTTTTATTTTACCTACGGCCCTTAAGCTCATAAAATTAACACAACATAAACGTACACTGAAATAAATGGTGCTAGTAAAATCAACAAATCGGTTCTGTTGTTCTTGACTTAAAGGAGATTTGGTGAAATTGATCGAATTACGGTTAATTCGACCGATTTCTTTGTCAAACAAACAAATTAGTTTATTCATTTCAACAGAAGAGAAATTGTCGCTCTTAAATTAACAAAATTCTGTAAAATTGACAGATTCCTGGTCAATATTACTGATTTTTCTGTTAACACAACTGATCTCACTGGTCATTTCAACAGCGATCAACAGTCAATACATGAGCAAATTTCAAAGAGAATTTTACGCTCACTGCGCTCTTTACTTTGTACTTATGACGATGGTGCCACTTGTTAAAAAAAAAATACCAAAATAAGAAAACCATCAAATCGAAAAAATACACAAAATGGGGAAAAAACAAAAGAATAGTTTTTTAAGTTATCAATACAAAACGAAAAACACTTTTTTGAATTTACTGTGCAAAAAATTATAAGATACCGGGACACCTATTTATCGGGTACAATTTTGCAACTTCTCCTCCAAGCGAAATGCAAAATTGCGCCCTCTTGTTGCAAAAGTTTTGTTTGAACGAACAGGATTTTTCCAAAGTTACTAACACTTTGTTCAAGTTTTTACGAATTTTCACTCACGTGAACGAATTTAATAAGATAATAAAAAACATCCTTCTTTAATGTTGATGTTTCCGACAACATAAAAGTTTGAGTTGTTTAGGAATCGTTTCAACTTAAAGTGTTACGAAAATTAAACTTGCCGAATTACATGTAAAGTTACTCCATTGGTAAATTACCTTCTAGCGAGTTCATTTTTTACTTTTCTATAACTTACAAGTTCTCTATTTAAAATGCTATGTCAAACATTTATGCAAGTTTTGTTCGAAACAACTACATGCGAGAGAAGAAATTGAGAATGAGATGAGCTGCAACTGAAAGAATTGAGAATCCGTTTTGTGACTACTATTTTCATTTCTATTTGCAAAGCGAAGTTCAAAACTATAAATTAAATAAATTATAAAATATAAAATTTCTTGAAAGTGCGTTTAATACAACAAAATAATAAAGTGTAAAATGTTTAATGTGTGCCAGCATATTTGATGTAAGCTCAATTGACGTTCGGTTAGTAAGTGCCACCGTCGTGTGATGGTAGCGTGCTCCGCATGCCACACCGTATGCCCTGGGTTCGCACCCCGGGCAAAGCAACATCAAAATTTTTGAAATAAGGTTTTTCAATTAGAATAAAATTTTTTTAAGCGGGGTCCGCCCTCGGCACTGTTTATCAAGCGCTCTGAGTGTCTTTCTGCCATGAAAAGCTCTCCGTGAAAACTCATATGCCTCGCAGATGCTGTTCGGAGTCGGAATAAAACATGTAGGTCCCGTCCGGCCAATTTCTAGAGAAAATCAAGAGGAGCACCATGCAAATTGGAAGAGAAGCTCGGCCTTAGATCTCTTTGAAGGTTATCGCGCCCTTATATTTATTTATTTATATGGCAACATAGGTACTTTCGTACAAAGCTGTCACAACTTTTTTTGTTCATTTGACTACTAAAACGGTCAATTACGAATCAACGATTTGTGCGCAGTTGATTCAACATCTTGTTGCGATGGATAAAAATTAACAGAAATTTCGGTTACATTGACCCATTGTTCGGTTTATTTTACCGGTCGTTTTCTTTAATTGTATAAGGCTATAAAAATTACCAAAAATATTAATAGTTTCGCTGAAGTTTCACCTGAATAACTGATGTCCCGTACAAATAGGTGCTTTTTTGCGATTTTCAGCAATTTCTGTAAAGAACTTCGCTGGGTGCTGCAACGCTGCCTCCGTTTAAGATGACATACTTCGACTTCAAATAGAATCTGAGCACTCCCTGAACTTTGGTTATCAGGTCGGTCTTCTCGGTCTAACAGAAATTTTCCCGGGTTTGAAACCTTCCGTCTTTTGCCAAATTTTTTGTAACATTTTAAGCTTTTCTTGTACTCTGTGCCATATTTTTCGATCGGGTGGTAGCCATGTAGCCAGGGCATTTTTTAAGGATTTTTCACTAGGTGGCCAAAAGAAAAATATCTCCTCGACATGACTGACCATACCGGTCAGCTTTTGAATATTGCCATTTTTGGTAAAAAAAAAAAAAACATGCTGTGGCATCCGTGGTTGTGACTCACTCATACCAAAACATTTGCAATAAAACAAGTAATCCCAGGAATAGTTATTTTTCATATCCAACTTATTACATACTTGGCCAAAATTTTTTTATTATATGCTGACAAAAAATCCTCGAGCACGTGCAGAATTTGTAGAATTTATATATGTCACGGAAGTCGTGAGTACCTATGTTCTTTTTCATATAAATCCTCATTGATAGTATATTTGATGAACTATCATTAGAGTTGGGATTCTACCGGGTATTTACCATTTTTATGGGTAAATACCGGGAAAATACCCGGAATATTCCTTTTTTGTATCTTTTTTTGCGTATTTAAAAATCGTTTGAATCGAGGCTGCTTGGAATTACAATTCCGCAATTAAATTTATACGCCATTTGAAATTTAAAAAATTTCGTTTTTATTTTAAACAAACAACCCAGCAAACACTCGGAGTCAACAATTAGTCTGAAAGGAGTCCAAACTTTGGATCGTTTGCACTCGTTATGAACTCATTTAGGAACCTGAAGCGAATGCTATATGCTTATATTTTGCCTCTAACATAAGTCTTATACAGACCTTCTTCCGATATCATATATGAGCCTTATTGGCGTCATATACTGCTAATTTTGAGCCTTTTAATGACACTACTTCAGGGCTTTTAGGAAGAATTTTTGACATATATCCGAAGCGGAAAACATAGGGGAGAATGTGATAAAACTCACATGAGGATAAGATAGAAATGAAATAAGTATTAGTTGAGTTAATTATTTATTTAGAATAAATTGTCGCAGAAAAATTTCAGAGTTTTTTTCCGGAGCTGCCTAGTTTACTAATTCTAATATTTTTCGTTTGTTTATAATTTCATCAAATCGGAGTCATAAAAGACTCTAAGGTGATAGAATTTTTGAAGCGTTTGAACCATATTAAACTCCAGAACTGTAAGAGAATATTTATAAGGGACACATATTTACCCAAACAAACAGGCTCACGGCGCTCATAATTTAAGAATCCGAAACGAATCCAAAATAAGTGGGCAATATAGGAATCAGAAAAGCGTCGAAACGCGTAGGAGGGTAAAAGAAAATTTAATTTTTGCCTTTTATTTAACGGCCTAAAAGCTCCTAATCTTGCATGCAAAAATTATCATTTATCAATTATTTATGTTCGTCACAGCGAATTTGGAACAAATTTTGAAACTTTGTTACGATCACTGTTCATTTTAATACAAAATGAATTACATTTGTACATTATTTTTACCCTTCCTATTCTTTTAATGTATAATAGGCCGGGTCGATTTATGGGGAGGCAAAAAAATTGCCCATTGATCTGTGAAAATCATATTCTAGGGATCAAAATAAGAAACTTTGCCGAAGGGACCATACCACTAAAACGAATTCTGATGCCCCCCTTTGGGTCGAACTTGCAAATTTTGAAAAATCCCACTTTGAAATGCCTATGTTTTTTTTTTCTTTTTGGAGTTTATTTTTCTCTTTAGAAATTTATTTAGTCAGAACATATGTAAATGAAAAAATGAATTTAACTTAGTAATAGAAAAGAAATTAAAAAATTATTAGAAATTAGCGTTTTTACAACCCCCTTTTAAAAGCAAGGCATCACTGTGATGCATTTGCATGTCGTAAACATAGTTGTGTGGGTTTTTTATTCAACCATTTTAAAAAATGAAGGTATCACTGTGACACAATTGCAGATCGTAAAATTACTTGTGTTGTTGTTTTTAAGCCACCACAAGACACAGCAGGTAGAATTAAAATTGCCCCTACCCAAAAGTTCGACCCAAAGGGGGGGGGGGGGCATCAGAATTCGTTTTAGAGGTATGGTTCCTTCGTCAAAGTTCCTTATTTTGATCCCTAGAATACGATTTTCACAGAGCAATGAGCGATTTTTAAATCGACCCGCCCTATTGTATAAGCATCTTTTTTAGGCTCAAATGATTTCCGTTAATAGGCTCATATAGGGCGACCATTGCAAGAAGGAAATACATTGGTTTCGGCCTCCCAAATGAGCACATACCGGCTGTAAAGGCTTCAATTTAGATATTTTTCCGACTCTTTTTCGACTCAAAATGTTTACTGGGTAAACTTAAATATTTGCAACGGCATGCATTATTGGCTAAATATTTTTGAAAACCGCTGGATTACAGATTAAAACTAATTCAACCGATAGCATAATGGATAACTACCCACCAATATAGGACAAATTGGATACATTTTGGAATGAATTTGTGTGTTGGTTTCCCATATTTTCCAAAAGATTATTTTTACCCTTAAAAATAAATAAACAAATGTAAGGCGCGATAACCTCCGAAGAGATCTAAGGCCGAGCTTCTCTTCCAATTTGCGTCGTGCTCCTCTTGATTTTCCCTACAAATTGGCCGGACGGGACCTACATGATTTTATGCCGACTCCGAACGGCATCTGCAAGGCAGATGAGTTTTCACTGAGAGCTTTTCATGGCAGAAATACACCCGGAGCGCTTGCCAAACACTGCCGAGGGGCGACCCCGCTTAGAGAAATTTTCTTCTAATTGAAAAACCTTATTTCTAAAATGTTTGATGTTGCTTTGCCCGGGGTTTGAACCCAGGGCATCCGGTGTGGTAGGCGGAGCACGCTACCATCACACCACGGTGGCCGTCGTGGGTATTTATTTTGGGTAAATATTTGGGACTTTACCCATTTTTACCATGTATAACCAATTTACCGTGTATTTACCATTTGGGTATTTACCCCTTTCCCATCTCTAACTATCATTCATTCGTTGATAAATTTCTTCGATTAGTACCAAAAACTTCATTAGAATTAGCAAGTTATATATTTTTTGACATTTTGGGGAAATCATGTATGTTCAGAAAATTTCTGACATTATTTCAGTTAGGTGTTGTTCACGCATTTTCGAAATTTAGTTGTGGCCAGATTATGATTACTACGTGGCCACGGCGGACTACTACGTGGCCATTTGGCCACGTTCGTATTACTTAAAAAATGCCCTGCATGTAGCTATATGTATCTTTTACTGTTTGTACTTTAGAGCTGTATATGAAACCATTTCGGGAAACAGCGAGGTTGATCGTCCAGACTTCATTAATTAATATCTGAAATTGCTGTGTAAATGTATTTTAATGAAAAATATATTACTTATGTACATTTTTTCATCGCCAAATGCATAGGAAAAAGCGGAAAACCCTCGGACAAATAGGATGATGGATAGACCGATAAATGGATGAGCAATGATAACATAATTTTTTTTCAGTTGAGACCGAGTTTTTCGGTTGACTTAAGTCGGATATAGAAAAAAATGCTACGCGCTACCTTCGATCATGTCGATTGTGGCTAACGAAAATGTTATGTTTCAAACCCAAAAGGGACCAGAAATTTCTAGTTTTAGATTTTTGAAACTTTTTTGGTTTTGTTTTAAAACAACTTTAAAATTTAATACGTATTGTTCAGATAAGTTTTAAGTTGACACTGAAGAAAATTAAAAAACATAGTAATAAATTTGGAGGTTTCTAATTCAGTATAAAAAAAGTTTCAAAAATTGCTTAAACTAATGAATGGTTTAAAATTTAGGTTTAATTTTCTAACCGTGTGACTTCATTACCATTGTAAATATGTTAGGGTAAAGAATATTTTGAATAGTCCTGTTACGCTTCTTTTAGTTAGCTTTATTTCAGCTTTCATATCATTTAGTGTTCGTGATATTTCTCTTTAAAGTATTCCTCAAATGTATATGAGAGCTCAAAGCTGGGTATATAAAAAATATGACGTATCAGTTTTAAGGCCTCAATTTCTATTACGAAACGAAAGTTCGTTTTGTCACAGAGACAAATCGCTAGTGTATTTGCACTATGTAAAACGATGGCATCATATTATTTGACAAATGCTTTCGCCATCCTGTTTGATATAAAATAAGGAACGTAAGGGCCGAACGAAAATGATAGAGAAAACCATTGCTAGACGAAATCGTCGAATCGAATGGTACGCCTGAGCTATCGTTCGCAGTACAGAATGAAGCCCTTAATGTAATATATAGCTTATATTCAATTTACACACCAGTCAAGACCCTGCTTTCATCTGAATGGTTCACGCGAAAAAAGTCATAAGCGACAAAATTAAAAATTTTCAGGAAGATAAAAAAACACATATTAATGACTCTTATAAACACATTTGGTTTTAACGTATCTCATTCCTGTAGTTCTGTAGGTCTGTCACTAGGTATGCAAATTCTCATACCCGTTGTAGCAAGGGCAACCTCCGTCTATACTAATTATATGCCCTTTTAATATTGGATGGAGTGTTTTTACTTGCTACGACGACGGCAATTGGGGTGCATCAAAACCCGCAAAATTTTTTTTTTTACTTTCAATTAAGCGGCAACGGAAATGAATTTTTGGTAAAAATCGAATCACGAAAATTTTAGAAAACTTAGCTAATTATCGATAAAGGTTAAACAGGAAATAAGTAAATAATTTTCCTTTATACCAAAGCACAAATTTTAATGCAATCAAAATTTAGGGCACTACCCTCAACAATGAAGTTAATATATTTGACAATTGAATGAGAAAACCAAAAACTAATTTTGCTACTGCTGCCAATGGATAGCTATAACAGAATGTCATTTCAACTAAGTTGGAAGCAAACCGCAACGAGTTTTAATAAATCATAATAGCGTAAAAACTGATTGCTATGTTGATGGAGTATTAAAAGAAGAAAGGCAGAGAAATAAAATTCCACCAGAACTAATGCTCCGGAACGGAACTGAGTTGCATGCAAACTTACAAACGCCAAAGCCATAAAGGCACAAATCATTCGCACTTTTGCACTTCCGCATATCCGCTATCAGTTAAACCCGTCCTTTCTCTTACTACCTTTTTCAAAGTTCTGACAAGCCAACACTAGTATAAATATAAAAAAACTTTTAGGAATATGAAGCTTTGCACTAACACATTTGTCATGCGCTCAAAGTCATTCATCATGGGTTAAATATTTGACATATCACAAAGTTCAAAGAACGCCACTTCAAAAACAAATGTTAAAAAATGGGGGAAGGGCAGATAAAATGTAACACTTCTACCAGCAGGGCCACTTTGGCAGTTGTAAAAGTGTTCAAGTACGTAAGATATTTGTAAAACGTTCAATATATCAGCAAAAGGGTTAACGAAATGATTTGCGTTGCTGCTTGGAAATAAGCTAAAGTGAGTTGTTTAAATTGATTTTGAATTTCTTCAATCCATTTCACTTAACATCCGATTGACACAAATATCAACCCCACATACAAGACTTCTGTATACTCGTAACATATGAGTATGTTGCGGGTAAAAACTCCACATTTATTGAGGTTATCATATCTATTTTATGTCAACGGTACACCTAGAGAAAAAAGCATGAAATTCTAAATATTTTCACTTAGATTTAACTATTTTTACCAATGGTTTTGCATTAAATTGTAATTTCGTCAGTCTAACTATATATGCACTTAAAATATCTTTTGATCATCAACATTGTGTTTTCAAGGATGAAAATACTTGAACCAAATTAGACAACATAATATACTTAAAGTGTTCTCATATTTAACCCAAGTATAATTCTGCCATTATTAAATATTTACGTATTAGTTTTAGGTATTTTCATACTATTTTAGCAGAGTAAATATATTTTTTTTTAATTTAAGGTGTTTGGTATATAAACTTGCAACTTCTCATATTTAAATAAAACAAAGTTAAAATGAATAGGAACGTATTTAATTTTCCAAGACGGTTTTTCTCTGGGTGTAGGTATAGCGAAATATTTCACTAGCTTATTATTTTAGAAGCTTTTCTTTCCGGAAAGGATTCATGTTGCGGTTCACTTGAGAGTTGGTACAGGGGTACGTCTTTGGTGAGCTTAATACTTGAGACACTTTTATCTTCGGGAAGTGGACCAGTGTATATGGCTATGAAAAAGATATATACCCAAATATTTACACTGTCCTGTTAGGTGTGGACATTAAATGAAAGGGAGATAGACATCGTGAGAGAGAAGGAGAGGCAGAGGCAGGGGCAGGGGCAGAGGGAGACAGATACGAAGGTGCAGATAGAGATGAAAATAGAGATAGAGAAGGAAAAGCAATTACAGGAGCAGATGAGGAGGGGAAGGGAGACAGAGATTGAGATGGAAATAGATATGGTGATGGAGAGGGAAAAGGGAGACAGAAGCTGGTGAAGAGGGAGAGGGTGAGGGAGATGGAGATGAAGATTAAGATGGAGATGGAGTTTTAGATTTAGATTGAGATAGAGGTGAATATGGCGAAGGAGACCGAAATGGAGATAGATTTGGGAGACTTAGATATGGATGGAGATGGATATAAAATGAAAGAAATTGACCGGAGGGAAGGGTGGGGGAGAGGGACAGAGGAAGAAGCGCAGAGGGAGATATAGATGCAGGTGCAGAGGAAGAACAGGAAGTGGGAAAAGAAAAATAGACCGAGAAGGAATATGAGAGGGAGAAGAATACATAGCAGAAGAAAGAGAGGGAGAATTTGCAGAAAAGGAAGAAAGAGAAAGAGAACGAGAGGGAGAAGGATAAATGAGGGAGAAGAAGAAGTAGAAGGAGAAAGAGGAGGAAGAGGAGAAGGAGAGGGGGAGGGGAAAGGAGGCAAAGAGGAAGAGCGATATAAACAACTAGAAACCAAGAGGTTATTCTCAAATAACAAGGCAAACAAAATGTCGTGCAGGGAAATAAGAGGTTATACTTTTAATATAGACGGAAAGATAATAGGCTCACGCAGCGTTATCGAAATCTAATATTTGTCACTTGAAAGAAGAAATTATAATTTGAACAAAATAAGTGTGAGTTCTTATATGTCATACTAGCTGACAGGATGTTCAAAATGGTTTTAGTTAGCGTTTTGACATTGAACATAGGGCAACGCATACGGCCGGACAGATAAATAAAAAAAATAAATGTAAGGCGCGATAACCTCCGAAGAGATCTAAGGTCGAGCTTCTCTTCCAACTTGCGTTTTATGCCGACTCCGAATGGCATCTGCAAGGCAGATGAGTTTTCACTGAGAGCTTTTCATGGCAGAAATACACTCGGAGCGCTTGCCAAACACTGCCGAGGGGCGACCCCGCTTGGAAAAATTTTCTTCTAATTGAAAAACCTTATTTCTAAAATTTTGATGTTGCTTTGCCCGGGGTGCGAACCCAGGGCATACGGTGTGGCAGGCGGAGCACGCTACCATCACACCACGGTGGCCGCTCTCCGCTGTTCGTATGCACATTTGGGTAGACATAATATTTGATTTAATGATGTGCATGAAAGACACTGTATAGCATCGGCTTAGAGTTGATAGTATCCCTTAGTGTTGCTAATATTCGTCACACTGCCCTCCGCCTAAGTCTGATCGATCCGATCAGACAAATCTCTCGATCTAAACGCTACTAGGCTCTGCAAATGAACCACCCTTCTATTTCGTGGTTTCCCAATTGTTTGTATACGGTAGATAACATCACTGCTTCAAAATTCGGATGGAATACCTTTCCGCCGGCGAGGGTTATATAGCAGTACCAAATCTCCCTCCCGGAAACCTTCCGAATTATTTTTCTTGTCGTACCTGTGTTTCATCTTACTACTCATTACCCTGGGCCATTCCCTCACACCCTGTTGGTTGGCCAATGAACTACTTCATAGAGCTTGCGCTTGACGGATTGGCTTCGCATAATCAGTACCGTTCCCACGTTTCACAACAGTAGTGCGCCCGGCTTGAAACTACCCTCGCATTCTTTCTGGGAAATTCGTTCCTTCGTTTTTGTGCGTCCATTTGTTTTTTCAATGCCAGTGTTTCTCTCGCAGGTACTTTTGATTTCGCTTTATTTGGCCCATTCGATCCATCCACCTTTGCTTTTGACTTTCGTGGTCTTTGTCGAGTCTTCTCCACCAGTACCCGATTACTACTGAACCCTTTCGCCAAATTGAAGTTAAGTGGTATATCCTGGTTCTTATAACACATAATCCTTCTCTGCATGTCGATCCTGATGTCATGGTCAACTAAGAAGTCCACTCCCAATATGACTTCATCAATAATCTCCGCTACAACGAATTTGTGTAGAAACATGACCTCCCCAATTAAGACTTAACATACCACTTCTCCCTGGACTTGGTTACACTCGCCAGTAATCGTACGCAATCTTGCTCCAGGTAATGGCTTTACTCTCCTGTTGACCAAATCAGATCGGATCGAAGAATGAGATGCGCCTGTATCGACAGTCAGTACACGTTCTTTGCCATCCAGATTTCCTCTGACGTTGAGACTACTCGATTTTCTTCCAATTTGTGAGACAGATATCACAGGACATTCAACAGCTGGAGCTAGCTCTAGATTTTTACAACTGGCACGCTGTTGCTCATATTCTCTCGCTTTGCGTTTACGGCCACCCAAGTTGGAACTACCAGGGCCGACGCTGCAATGACGTGCAATGTGACTTGGTTTACCGCACTTGAAACACTTAATAACTCCGGCATTTTTCTGTTGTAACCCCTTCAGTGCTTTCAAAATTGTGTCTACCCAGTCTGGTCTTTCCACTTCCACGCCATGAACTTTGTACGCTGGATTACTCAAAAGTGAGGCTGTTTCCTGAGTCAGTGCATGCGATACCGTTTCAGCGAATAGTTTTGGATTCGTATATGTAGCTCGTTTTGCTTCCACATCTCGTATGCCATTTATGAAGCTCTGGATTTTTACCCTCTCGGTGTATTCCACGGGTTCGTCCGCATTTCCTAGATGAGCCAGTCTTTCGACATCCGACGCAAACTCCTGCAAAGTCTCCTTCGCTTTTTGACAGCGATTTTGCAACTCAATTTGATATATCTGTCTCCTATGCTCGCTTTCGTAACGTCTCTCTAGAGCGCTTATCAATGTTTCATAGTTGTTCCGTTCGTACTCTGGAATTTTCTGTAAAATTTCAGCTGCATGCCCTTTCAATGCCACGAACAGTGCAGCAACTTTATCTTCAACACTCCAGTTGTTCACTGCTGACGTCTTCTCAAACTGAAGCTTGAATACCTGAAAAGGAACAGAACCGTCAAAAGGTGGAGTTTTTACCTTCGGATTGCTCGCTGGAGCAGCTGGTCGATTTAGTTTTAACTGTTGCATAAGACTTTTCAACGCTGCAATCCCGGCAAAAATTTTGTCCTCGAATTGTAAAATTTTTGCATCCTGCTCTTCCAGTTTCGCAAGGAGCTGCGATGATACCTGTTCTGAAATTTGTGTCGAAATTCCAGATATACGTGCCTCTTGCGCTTCCAGTTGAGATGAGATATATGTCTTCTTTTCTTCCAATTGAGATGAAATTTGCGCCACCATTTCTTTTTTTTTTTTTTTTTTATTTCTGAAATGCGTGCCTCCTGTGACTCCAGCTGAGATGCCATTGTCGATGTTTGTGCAGATATTGTGCTCGTCACTTTCGTTTTTTTCTTCCATTTTTGTTGTTGTTTTGTCGCTATCAAAATGAAAAACATATTCCTCAGCAATGATTCCTTCAAATATCATAGCTACACTTAGTCGTTTTTGCAGCTGGGATGTATTGCCAAAAGTAGCCAATCCACGGACTTCCAACTCCTCCTTCAGTTGCTGTATCGTCAATTCACGTAACTTTGCCATGTCCAAGTTGTATTCCCAATCTTCGGTATTTATTCAACAATTCCTTTTCTGACACCAATTGTAACGAATCTTATGCAATTTCTCTTATGTGCAACCTTCTACTAACGTTCGAATCACTAAACTGTTGAATAAATAACACCACTATTCAATAATGCAAAATGGCCTTTATTAAAGTACTTTCAAAAATAACACTGCTACTTCACAACCAATAGCTTGCTTAAATGAAACTGATTGTCGTGCCTCTACTGTTGTTGCCTTTTATACTGTCTGGTTTCCTCGTTGCATACTTCTAGGCTTTTCTGTTCCAGAATTTACTATTTAGTTATCAGCTATATACACGTATGTTTGCATTTTGTATCCATATGCGTGTGTATACCTATAATGAACGACATAAAAGCCGCCAAGCGTAATGGATTAAAAATCTCAAGTATTTGCAATCAAATATTAATAAAAGAGTATTGTATCGGACAGACTTTTTCAGCCTCAAATTGAATTAATAAGATTTTATAAAAATTGGAAATTTTTAGAAGGTAATTTTCTTCCATGCATTTAATAACACCCATGTGGCACTAGATTTTTCGTTTGTTTTTTTCTGACAATTTTTTTTGTTTGTTGAAAATTTGGTTTTTATTCTGAAAAATTTGTGCACAAATTCAATATAAGAAGTAAATTTGTTTATGAAAGTCATATACCCGCAAGTATTTTCTTGCGCTATTTTCATCTGTTTTTATACTCAGTTGAGCAGAGCTCACAGAGTATATTAACTTCCCAGCCAGCATTTTTTGAAAATTTTGATCAAAAAATATTTAAATATCATACCCCAAGATGATTAAAAACGTTCAAATTTAAAAGCATTTTCTGTTCGAAAATTAATGTAACGTCGGGAGAAAAATGTACCATAAATATGATTATTCTTGAATAATCATTTATGATTCATATTTCGAAACGCTTTTTATTCGTATTTGATATCATTGTAAAATTGAGCTTTAATTGTTTTAGAGTAATATTTGACTGCTTTTCATAGTCATTTTCTGATCATAATCGTGAACAGATTTCAATCGTTTTGGTTGAGATTTTTGAATCAGTTTGAATGCGATTATGATGAATTTATTCTTAATATCTCATTCAAAATAAGATACTACATAGTAATCTTATTTCATCAGGGGAAGAAAGAATGCGGAAGTGAGCTATTTGAGCACAGGTCACTCGCATACAAACTTGACCGATATACACCTGCGACTACAACATCCAATATCCAGCTATGATCGTAGCATCTTAAAATACGATACGTTACGGGATGTTGAAGACATATCCAGGTACATATATCAAGAGAGTTTCACTTACCTGGTCAAATAGCTCACAACTTTTATATTGTTCAACTATTATATATTTTCTGGGAAGCCGAAGGTGGAGAAATGGTTGGGGAAATTTTCGGGTACGAGCAGCATTTGCATTGCATTGTCTTGAAGAATGTCTTAATAATAAATATTTTATATACATATTTTTTCTGAACTTCATGATTGAAAAAATGTGTGTATGTGAAAAAAATAAGATCTTCAATAAAAAGTAAAATTTAGCAAGTTTAAAACTCATTATTCAGTCAACAAATATAGTCAGAAGAGATTCAGAATGGTGAATTAAAAATGATTATAAATTTTTGTTCACCTAAAGTAAACATATTTGATTCAAATATGATTCCAAAATGTGATTGAAAAACTTTATTCAGTTTTTGATCATCAAAGGTAAGCATATTTAATTATTTTTTTGTTGGTTTTTATGAAATATTAAAATGTAATCATCAAAGGACTTCAAAATTGATTCCAAAATGTGATCGAAAATGCTTTTCAATTTTTGATCATCAAAAGTATTCATATTTGATTATTTCTTTTGTTCAATT
This sequence comes from Eurosta solidaginis, assembly GCF_040869045.1. NCBI lineage: Eukaryota > Metazoa > Arthropoda > Insecta > Diptera > Tephritidae > Eurosta > Eurosta solidaginis. The sequence goes on along the minus strand of NC_090319.1, from coordinate 115,319,956 downwards.
GTATGATAACTCATTATTTAGTCAGAAAGAGTAATCGAATTGTATTCATATGTAGGAAAATTGAAAATATAATCATCTAAATGCTGAGTGGGAAGGAATCGAGATAGATATAGACTTCCATATATCAAAATCATCAGGATCGAAAAAAAATTTGATTGAGCCATGTCCGTCCGTCCGTCCGTTAACACGATAACTTGAGTAAATTTTGAGGTATCTTGATGAAATTTGGTATGTAGGTTCCTGAGCACTCATCCCAGATCGCTATTTAAAATGAAAAATATCGGACTATAACCACGCCCACTTTTTCGATATTGAAATTTTCGAAAAACCGAAAAAGTGCGATAAAAAATTTTTTTTTAAGTCAAATTTTAACAAAAAATTTAATATCTTTACAGTATATAAGTAAATTATGTCAACATTCAACTCCAGTAATGATATGGTGCAACAAAATGCAAAAATACAAGAAAATTTCAAAATGGGCGTGGCTCCGCCCTTTTTCATTTAATTTGTCTAGGATACTTTTAACGCCATAAGTCGAACAAAAATTTACCAATCCTTGTGAAATTTGGTAGGGCTTAGATTCTGGGCCGATAACTTATTTCTGTGAGAAAGGGCGAAATCGGTTGAAGCCACGCCCAATTTTTATACACAGTCGACCGTCTGTCCTTCCGCTCGTCCGTTAACACGATAACTTGAGCAAAAATCGATATATCTTTATTAAACTCAGTTCACGTACTTATCTGAACTCACTTTGAATTGGTATAAAAAATGGCCGAAATCGGACTATGACCACGCCCACTTTTTCGATATCGAAAATTACGAAAAATGAAAAAAATGCCATAATTCTATACCAAATACGAAAAAAGGGATGAAACATGGTATTTGGATTAGTTTATTGACCCAAAATATAACTTTAGAAAAAAACTTAGTAAAATGGGTGTGACACCTACCATATTAAATAGAGTGAAAAGAAAAAGTTCTGCAGGGCGAAATAAAAAACCCTTGAAATCTTGGCAGGAATAAAGTTCGTGGTATTATATATATAAATAAATTAGCGGTATCCAACAAATGATGTTCTGGGTCCCCCTGGTCCACATATTGGTCGATATCTGGAAAACGCCTTCACATATACAACTACGACCACTCCCTTTTAAAACCCTCATTAATACCTTTAATTTGATGCCCATATCGTACAAACACATTCTAGAGTCACCCCTGGTCCACCTTTATGGCGATATCTCGAAAAGGCGTCCACCTATAGAACTAAGCCCCACGCCCTTTTAAAATACTCATTAACACCTTTCATTTGATACCCATATTGTACAAACGCATTCTAGAGTCACCCCTGGTCCACCTTTATGCCAATATCTTGAAAAGGCGACCAGCTATACAACTACCACCACTCCCTTTTAAAACCCTCATTAATACCTTTAATTTGATACCCATATCGTACAATCACATTTTAGAGTCACCCCTGGTCCACCTTTATGGCGATATCACGAAAAGGCGTCCACCTATAGAACCAAGCCCCACGCCCTTTTAAAATACTCATTAACATCTTTCGTTTGATAGCCATATTGTACAAACACATTCTAGAGTCACCCCTGGTCCACCTTTATGGCGATATCTCGAAAAGGCGTCCACCTATAGAACTAATCCCCACGCCCTTTTAAAATACTCATTACCACCTTTCGTTTGATACCCATACTGTGCAAACGCATTCTAGAGTCACCTCTGTTCCACCTTTATGCCGATATCTCGAAACGGCGACACCCTACACAACTACCACCACTCCCTTTTAAAACCCTCATTAATACCTTTAATTTGATACCCATATCGAGCAAACACATTCTAGAGTCACCCCTGGTCCACCTTTATGGCAATATCTCGAAAAGGCGTCCACCTATAGAACTAAGCCCCACGCCCTTTTAAAATACTCATTAACACCTTTCATTTGATACCCATATCGTACAAACAAATTCTAGGGTCACCCCTGATCCACCTTTATGGCGATATCTCGAAACGGCGTCCAACTATGGAACTAAGGATCACGCCCTTTTAAAATACTCATTAGCACCTTTCGTTTGATAGCCATATTGTACAAACACATTCTAGAGTCACCCCTGGTCCACCTTTATGGCGATATCTCGAAAAGGCGTCCACCTATAGAACTAAGCCCCACGCGCTTTTAAAATACTCATTACCACCTTTCGTTTGATACCCATACTGTACAAACGCATTCTAGAGTCACCTCTGTTCCACCTTTATGCCGATATCTCGAAACGGCGAAACCCTATACAACTACCACCACTCCCTTTTAAAACCCTCATTAATACCTTTAATTTGATACCCATATCGAACAAACACATTCTAGAGTCACCCCTGGTCCACCTTTATGGCGATATCTCGAAAAGGCTCATCCCAGATCGCTATTTAAAATGAAAAATATCGGACTATAACCACGCCCACTTTTTCGATATTGAAATTTTCGAAAAACCGAAAAAGTGCGATAAAAAAATTTTTTTTAAGTCAAATTTTAACAAAAAATTTAATATCTTTACAGTATATAAGTAAATTATGTCAACATTCAACTCCAGTAATGATATGGTGCAACAAAATGCAAAAATACAAGAAAATTTCAAAATGGGCGTGGCTCCGCCCTTTTTCATTTAATTTGTCTAGGATACTTTTAATGCCATAAGTCGAACAAAAATTTACCAATCCTTGTGAAATTTGGTAGGGCTTAGATTCTGGGCCGATAACTTATTTCTGTGAGAAAGGGCGAAATCGGTTGAAGCCACGCCCAATTTTTATACACAGTCGACCGGCTGTCCTTCCGCTCGTCCGTTAACACGATAACTTGAGCAAAAATCGATATATCTTTATTAAACTCAGTTCACGTACTTATCTGAACTCACTTTGAATTGGTATAAAAAATGGCCGAAATCGGACTATGACCACGCCCACTTTTTCGATATCGAAAATTACGAAAAACGAAAAAAATGCCATAATTCTATACCAAATACGAAAAAAGGGATGAAACATGGTATTTGGATTAGTTTATTGACCCAAAATATAACTTTAGAAAAAAACTTAGTAAAATGGGTGTGACACCTACCATATTAAATAGAGTGAAAAGAAAAAGTTCTGCAGGGCGAAATAAAAAACCCTTGAAATCTTGGCAGGAATAAAGTTCGTGGTATTATATATATAAATAAATTAGCGGTATCCAACAAATGATGTTCTGGGTCCCCCTGGTCCACATATTGGTCGATATCTGGAAAACGCCTTCACATATACAACTACGACCACTCCCTTTTAAAAGCCTCATGAATACCTTTAAGTTGATACCCATATCGTACAAACACATTCTAGAGTCATATTGAACTAAGGCCCACTCCCTTTTAAAATACTCATTAATAAATTTCGTTTGATACCCATATTGTACAAACGCATTCTAGAGTCACCCCTGGTTCACCTTTATGTCGATATCTCGAAAAGGCGACCACTTATACAACTACCACCACTCCCTTTTAAAACCCTCATTAATACCTTTAATTTGATGCCCATATCGTACAAACACATTCTAGAGTCACCCCTGGTCCACCTTTATGGCGATATCTCGAAAAGGCGTCCACATATAGAACTAAGCCCCACGCCCTTTTAAAATACTCATTAACACCTTTCATTTGATACCCATATTGTACAAACGCATTCTAGAGTCACCCCTGGTCCACCTTTATGCCAATATCTTGAAAAGGCGACCAGCTATACAACTACCACCACTCCCTTTTAAAACCCTCATTAATACCTTTAATTTGATACCCATATCGTACAATCACATTTTAGAGTCACCCCTGGTCCACCTTTATGGCGATATCACGAAAAGGCGTCCACCTATAGAACCAAGCCCCACGCCCTTTTAAAATACTCATTAACATCTTTCGTTTGATAGCCATATTGTACAAACACATTCTAGAGTCACCCCTGGTCCACCTTTATGGCGATATCTCGAAAAGGCGTCCACCTATAGAACTAAGCCCCACGCCCTTTTAAAATACTCATTACCACCTTTCGTTTGATACCCATACTGTGCAAACGCATTCTAGAGTCACCTCTGTTCCACCTTTATGCCGATATCTCGAAACGGCGACACCCTACACAACTACCACCACTCCCTTTTAAAACCCTCATTAATACCTTTAATTTGATACCCATATCGAGCAAACACATTCTAGAGTCACCCCTGGTCCACCTTTATGTCGATATCTCGAAAAGGCGTCCACCTATAGAACTAAGCCCCACGCCCTTTTAAAATACTCATTAACACCTTTCATTTGATACCCATATCGTACAAACATATTCTAGAGTCACCCCTGGTCCACCTTTATGGCTATATCTCGAAAAGGCGTCCGTCCACCTGTAGAACTAAACCCCACGCCCTTTTGAAATACTCATTAACACCTTTCGTTTGATACCCATATTGTACAAACGCATTCTAGAGTCACCCCTGGTCCACCTTTATGGCGATATCTCGAAAAGGCGTCCACCTATAGAACCAAGCCCCACGCCCTTTTAAAATGCTCATTAGCCCCTTTCATTTGATACCTTTAAATTTATACCCATATCGAACAAACACATCCTAGAGTCACCCATGGTCCACCTTTATGGCGATATCTCGAAAAGGCGTCCACCTATAGAACCAAGCCCCACGCCCTTTTAAAATGCTCATTAACCCCTTTCATTTGATACCCATATCGTACAAACAAATTCTAGGGTCACCCCTGATCCACCTTTATGGCGATATCTCGAAACGGCGTCCAACTATGGAACTAAGGATCACGCCCTTTTAAAATACTCATTAGCACCTTTCGTTTGGTACCCATATTGTACAAACGCATTCTAGATTCACCTCTGGTCCACCTTTATGCCGATATCTCGAAAAGGCGACCACCTATACAACTACCACCACTCCCTTTTAAAACCCTCACTAATACCTTTAATTTGATGCCCATATCGTGCAAACACATTCTAGAGTCACCCCTGGTCCACCTTTATGGCGATATCTCGAAAAGGCGTCCACCTATAGAACCAAGCCCCACGCCCTTTTAAAATACTCATTAACATCTTTCGTTTGATAGCCATATTGTACAAACACATTCTAGAGTCACCCCTGGTCCACCTTTATGGCGACATCTCGAAAAGGCGTCCACCTATAGAACTAAGCCCCACGCGCTTTTAAAATACTCATTACCACCTTTCGTTTGATACCCATACTGTACAAACGCATTCTAGAGTCACCTCTGTTCCACCTTTATGCCGATATCTCGAAACGGCGACACCCTATACAACTACCACCACTCCCTTTTAAAACCCTCATTAATACCTTTAATTTGATACCCATATCGAACAAACACATTCTAGAGTCACCCCTGGTCCACCTTTATGGCGATATCTCGAAAAGGCGTCCACCTATAGAACCAAGCCCCACGCCCTTTTAAAATGCTCATTAGCCCCTTTCATTTGATACCTTTAATTTTATACCCATATCGAACAAACACATCCTAGAGTCACCCCTGGCCCACCTTTATGGCGATATCTCGAAAAGGCGTCCACCTATAGAACCAAGCCCCACGCCCTTTTAAAATGCTCGTTAACCCCTTTCATTTGATACCCATATCGTACAACCAAATTCTAGGGTCACCCCTGGTCCACCTTTATGGCGATATCTCGAAACGGCGTCCAACTATGGAACTAAGGATCACGCCCTTTTAAAATACTCATTAGCACCTTTCGTTTGGTACCCATATTGTACAAACGCATTCTAGAGTCACCTCTGGTCCACCTTTATGCCGATATCTCGAAAAGGCGACCACCTATACAACTACCACCACTCCCTTTTAAAACCCTCACTAATACCTTTAATTTGATGCCCATATCGTGCAAACACATTCTAGAGTCAACCCTGGTCCACCTTTATGGCGATATCTCGAAAAGGCGTCCACCTATAGAACCAAGCCCCACGCCCTTTTAAAATACTCATTAACATCTTTCGTTTGATAGCCATATTGTACAAACACATTCTAGAGTCACCCCTGGTCCACCTTTATGGCGATATCTCGAAAAGGCGTCCACCTATAGAACTAAGCCCCACGCGCTTTTAAAATACTCATTACCACCTTTCGTTTGATACCCATACTGTACAAACGCATTCTAGAGTCACCTCTGTTCCACCTTTATGCCGATATCTCGAAACGGCGACACCCTATACAACTACCACCACTCCCTTTTAAAACCCGCATTAATACCTTTAATTTGATACCCATATCGAACAAACACATTCTAGAGTCACCCCTGGTCCACCTTTATGGCGATATCTCGAAAAGGCGTCCACCTATAGAACCAAGCCCCACGCCCTTTTAAAATGCTCATTAGCCCCTTTCATTTGATACCTTTAATTTTATACCCATATCGAACAAACACATCCTAGAGTCACCCCTGGCCCACCTTTATGGCGATATCTCGAAAAGGCGTCCACCTATAGAACCAAGCCCCACGCCCTTTTAAAATGCTCGTTAACCCCTTTCATTTGATACCCATATCGTACAACCAAATTCTAGGGTCACCCCTGGTCCACCTTTATGGCGATATCTCGAAACGGCGTCCAACTATGGAACTAAGGATCACGCCCTTTTAAAATACTCATTAGCACCTTTCGTTTGGTACCCATATTGTACAAACGCATTCTAGAGTCACCTCTGGTCCACCTTTATGCCGATATCTCGAAAAGGCGACCACCTATACAACTACCACCACTCCCTTTTAAAACCCTCACTAATACCTTTAATTTGATGCCCATATCGTGCAAACACATTCTAGAGTCACCCCTGGTCCACCTTTATGGCGATATCTCGAAAAGGCGTCCACCTATAGAACCAAGCCCCACGCCCTTTTAAAATACTCATTAACATCTTTCGTTTGATAGCCATATTGTACAAACACATTCTAGAGTCACCCCTGGTCCACCTTTATGGCGATATCTCGAAAAGGCGTCCACCTATAGAACTAAGCCCCACGCGCTTTTAAAATACTCATTACCACCTTTCGATTGATACCCATACTGTACAAACGCATTCTAGAGTCACCTCTGTTCCACCTTTATGGCGTCCGTCCACCTGTAGAACTAAACCCCACGCCCTTTTGAAATACTCATTAACACCTTTCGTTTGATACCCATATTGTACAAACGCATTCTAGAGTCACCCCTGGTCCACCTTTATGGCGATATCTCGAAAAGGCGTCCACCTATAGAACCAAGCCCCACGCCCTTTTAAAATGCTCATTAGCCCCTTTCATTTGATACCTTTAAATTTATACCCATATCGAACAAACACATCCTAGAGTCACCCCTGGTCCACCTTTATGGCGATATCTCGAAAAGGCGTCCCCCTATAGAACCAAGCCCCACGCCCTTTTAAAATGCTCATTAACCCCTTTCATTTGATACCCATATCGTACAAACAAATTCTAGGGTCACCCCTGATCCACCTTTATGGCGATATCTCGAAACGGCGTCCAACTATGGAACTAAGGATCACGCCCTTTTAAAATACTCATTAGCACCTTTCGTTTGGTACCCATATTGTACAAACGCATTCTAGAGTCACCTCTGGTCCACCTTTATGCCGATATCTCGAAAAGGCGACCACCTATACAACTACCACCACTCCCTTTTAAAACCCTCACTAATACCTTTAATTTGATGCCCATATCGTGCAAACACATTCTAGAGTCACCCCTGGTCCACCTTTATGGCGATATCTCGAAAAGGCGTCCACCTATAGAACCAAGCCCCACGCCCTTTTAAAATACTCATTAACATCTTTCGTTTGATAGCCATATTGTACAAACACATTCTAGAGTCACCCCTGGTCCACCTTTATGGCGATATCTCGAAAAGGCGTCCACCTATAGAACTAGGCCCCACGCGCTTTTAAAATACTCATTACCACCTTTCGTTTGATACCCATACTGTACAAACGCATTCTAGAGTCACCTCTGTTCCACCTTTATGCCGATATCTCGAAACGGCGACACCCTATACAACTACCACCACTCCCTTTTAAAACCCTCACTAATACCTTTAATTTGATACCCATATCGAACAAACACATTCTAGAGTCACCCCTTGTCCACCTTTATGGCGATATCTCGAAAAGGCGTATAGAACCAAGCCCCACGCCCTTTTAAAATGCTCATTAGCCCCTTTCATTTGATACCTTTAAATTTATACCCATATCGAACAAACACATCCTAGAGTCACCCCTGGCCCACCTTTATGGCGATATCTCGAAAAGGCGTCCACCTATAGAACCAAGCCCCACGCCCTTTTAAAATGCTCGTTAACCCCTTTCATTTGATACTTATATCGTACAACCAAATTCTAGGGTCACCCCTGGTCCACCTTTATGGCGATATCTCGAAACGGCGTCCAACTATGGAACTAAGGATCACGCCCTTTTAAAATACTCATTAGCACCTTTCGTTTGATACCCGTATTATACAAACCCCTGTTCCACCTTTATGCCGATATCTCGAAAAGGCGACCACCTATACAACTACCACCACTCCCTTTTAAAACCCTCATTAATACCTTTAATTTGATGCCCGTATCGTACAAACACATTCTAGAGTCACCCCTGGTCCACCTTTATGGCGATATCTCGAAACGGCGTCCAACCATGGAACTAAGGATCACGCCCTTTTAAAATACTCATTAACAACTTTCGTTTGATACCCGTATTATACAAACGCATTATAGAGTCACCCCTGTTCCACCTTTATGCCGATATCTCGAAAAGGCGACCACCTATACAACTACCACCACTCCCTTTTAAAACCCTCATTAATACCTATAATTTGATGCCCGTATCGTACAAACGCATTCAAGAGTCACCCCTGGTCCACCTTTATGGCGATATCTCGAAAAGGCGAACACCTATACAACTACCACCACTCCCTTTTAAAACCTTCATTAATACCTTTAGTTTGATACCCATATCGTACAAACACATCCTAGAGTCACCCCTGGTCCACCTTTATGGGGATATCTCGACAAGGCGTCCACCTATAGAACCAAGCCCCACACCCTTTTAAAATGCTCATTAACCCCTTTCATTTGATACCCATATCGTACAAACAAATTCTAGGGTCACCCCTGATCCACCTTTATGGCGATATCTCGAAACGGCGTCCAACTATGGAACTAAGGATCACGCCCTTTTAAATACTCATTAACACCTTTCGTTTGGTACCCATATTGTACAAACGCATTCTAGAGTCACCTCTGGTCCACCTTTATGCCGATATCTCGAAAAGGCGACCACCTATACAACTACCACCACTCCCTTTTAAAACCCTCACTAATACCTTTAATTTGATGCCCATATCGTGCAAACACATTCTAGAGTCACCCCTTGTCCACCTTTATGGCGATATCTCGAAAAGGCGTCCACCTATAGAACTAAGCCCCACGCCCTTTTAAAATACTCATTACCACCTTTCGTTTGATACCCATACTGTACAAACGCATTCAGGAGTCACCCCTGGTCCACCTTTATGGCGATATCTCGAAAAGGCGTCCACCTCTAGAACTAAACCCCACGCCCTTTTGAAATACTCATTAACACCTTTCGTTTGATACCCATATTGAACAAACGAACTCTAGGGTCACCCCTGGTCCACCTTTATACCTATAAAACTAAGGATCACTCCCTTTTAAAATAGTGATTAATACCATTCATTTGATTCCCATATCGTACAAATAAATTCTAGAGTCAACCCTGAGCTACCTTTATGGCGATATCCCTAAATGGTGTCCACCTAGAGAACTATGGCCCACTCCCTCTTAAAATACTCTCAATACCTTTCATTTGATACACATGTCATACAAACACATTCCAGGGTTACCCTCGGTTCATTTTCCTACATGGTTATTTTCCCTTATGCTGCCACCATAGCTCTCAACTGAGTATGTAATTTTCGGTTACACCCGAACTTAACCTTCCTTACTTGTTTATGAATAATTTTGAACGAAAATAAAAAAGTTTTAAGTAAACGATAACATGCCAGTGTGGCAGAAAAAGACTGGTACTTTGGAGAATTGTTGTTGCAATTAGACGTATCGGTAAAGTTTTCTCAGTATTTCAAGCTTAAAATACAGGAAAAAGCAAGTACCATATAGGCATAAGCTATGTATATACAAATTTCCATGAATTTTTTTGTTTTGTTTACATGTTTTTTTTTTAAGTGTTATTTCCGTGAAATGTGCTTTATTTGTTTTAGAATAAAATATGAATTGTTTTGTACAAATATAAACTGTAGCTATTGTTTTCTTGGAAAAAATCTACCAACTTCTACCACTATTTTAATTTTTCATCTACCAACATTCTCTTTTGAAAAGTCCGTGCACTGTTTCAAATGCTTTTAGAATAACCCGAAAATCGAAAACACAATTTGACTAATGGTTGCAACCACAGCGGCAATAATATTCTTTTGTTAATAAATAGGCTAATGGACTAAAATGATTTTTACCTTCGGTTGTTACTGAGTAAGTGACTATGGTGTTAGCTTTAACGGTATGCCATGTTGGCAGTTTTGTTACTGCTTAAATTTTTATTATAATGGACAGGTACACAATCCAACTGCCTAGAGCTTCATGGGGAAGAACATGACTTCAGTTCAAAGAATGTTTGTCGACTAAGTGTTGGCGTATAAATATTTACTTTCGAAGGCCCTTCGCTTATAAGTGATAAATTGATTGAACGCACACTTTTACAAATTACCTGACCACCTTGCAACCCATCTAATACATCTTTTTTATGTGTTTAGCGACTAAACTGTAGCTACATACATATGTACGTACATTAGGAAAGTCATTATAAATCAAATAAGCGACGTATTCAGTTTCTTCTGTTTAGTATATAATACTTAGGTCAAAATATCTTACAATAATTTTGGTCAAGACCAAGAGGTGTCGCACAGGGGCCAGAGTTAAGATTTTAGTAATTTTTTTAAGTAACTTTTTTATTTCTAATACCCAAAATCGAAAATATTATTCCTGGCAACATCATATATATATAGTATTTTCGATTTTGGGTATTAGAAATAAAAAAAGTTACTTAAAAACTCCGATAAGAAACGGTGAAAGAGTGTCATATAGTTATTAAAGTTCAGATTTTAATATAGTGGGCTTTCATAGAGTAATCGGAGCTTGTAACTCTGTACAACGCGTCTGAATTGTATATGTGATGTTGCCAGCTATATGGCCCTTTATAGATTTTGGCTATGAAAAATCCAAAAACAGAAGTTAATTTTTTGTGAATCCATAGGGGATACTTAACTTTAACTCCTCTGCGACACACCGTCTGAAGTGGTGAGGCTGAAAAAAAAGTTTACTTATCCGGACAACCTTGATGTAACATACATAATTCATATGCTTACTCCCTTTTCCAGCTACATCGCGTCGCAACTCAGCGTGTTGAGGCTATTTATCCATTTTATGTTTGAGATAGGCAAACGTTGCGGTCAAAGGATAGAAACTCTATAGTTTGCCTCTATGACCCGTGACAACAGAGTATACTACATGTCGTAGGGGTGGGTATTGGCACAATTTTCTTTGCGCTGTGCAAAGAATTTTGAACCATGTACATGTACACTAAATACTTGAAGGAAATTTGAACAAAAAAATGAGCGTGGAGAAAAAGGACAGGTTCTTTTATGTTTGTAAAATGGGGTTCTCCGACTGATACAATTTTTGGTCTGAAGTTATTTATTCCTTTTTTAAACACATGCAAATACATTTGAAAATAATTTCGACTTTAACATCTATTATCTTTGCGAGCCCAAACATGCTGCTTGCTCTGTTGAATCTCAGTCGGTGCGCTCAATGTGAATTTATGCGAATAAATTTCCGATGTTTAACGAAGCCCTTCTGGGCACCTCTGGTCCATAGTATATGCAAATTGCTATAATCGTACAAACATCACAACTTCGTTGCCAATATAGTTGCGAACAAATTTTGCTCCATAAAAATCTAACGAAAATGTTTTATTATAGCATACATTAGATTGGGTCGAATTATTAACCGATATCCAGCCATCGATTTTTCGATAGGGTTTGGAAAAAAAGTTCCAGACTTCTATGATCTGGGCGAAAAAAAAATTCATTTAGCCATGTCCGTCCGTCCGTCCGTCTGTCCGTAAACACGATAACTTGAGTAAATTCTGAGGTATCTTAATGAAATTTGGTATGTACGTTCCTGGGCACTCATCTCACATCGTTATTTAAAATGAACGGAATCGGAATATAACCACGCCCACTTTTTCGATTCGAAAAACCGAAAAAGTGCGATAATTCATTACCAAAGACGGATAAAGCGATGAAACTTGGTAGGTGATTTGACCTTATGACGCAGAATAGAAAATTAGTAAAGTTTTGGACAATGGGCGTGGCACCGCCCACTTTTAAAAGAAGGTAATTTAAAAGTTTTCCAAGGTGTAATTTGGCAGCTGAGTATGTATGGTTACACCCGAACTTAGCCTGCCTTACTTGTTTTTGAATGGGTTTGGCAGCACACCTTTTAGCCCAAAACTTTTTCCTACGTTTTAGGAGACATATATAGAATCAAAGTTAACCTATAATAACACACCTCAGTGCACCCACTTCCTTCATAACTGCTTTGACTTGTAAAGAACTTTACAGATATCTTTTGGTCTAAAAAACTTAGAAACAAATATTTTTTTACATGGGTATATCAAGACTTTTTTTTAGAAAATGAAGGAAGTGATCACGGACTACGAAAAGAAAGCGAAATAATTTTTCCTTAAGTTCTAGTAAGTTTGGTATCAAACATTTTAAAATTGTGTAATTTACTGTCTCCTTTTTCGATAGGGGCGCACTTTCGATATTAGCGTAGAAACTCAACGCTCCGCATCATTAGATAAGACCAGCAGGCAGCAATGTACTAAACCAAAATTCACATCGTATATCCACAACAACTAACTATCTAAAATTGCCACGTGATCCCAGCTCGCCTTCCAGTGGCATCATTAATATGCCTCAACTACAATGTTGACTAACACTTTATTTGATCCTCTTTTACATATTCCCTTGGCCGTATTTATGTGGTCAAAATGTTTACCAAAGATCAAGCAGCAGCGTCAGGGCAGTGTGTTCCATACATAGAATAAAACATATGTACATGGTTAGGAAGATTTAGAAGCGAATGTGTATTTATTGCTGGCCTAAGTGTGAATTCTTCTCCACTATAAAGTAGAATTTATAAGTAGTGTCAAATGTACAAAAAAGTACGCTTTTAAATGTTATAAAATCGCGTTTGCGATAATCTTAAAGTACTCCTTACGATTTCTCCTTTTCATTTATAAATTAAAAAAATCCTAAAATCATCCCAGAATAAGAATTTAAATTTTGTATAGTTGTTTAAATTAATTATTTATATTTAGCTAGCATACTTGGAAAATTTCTTCATTGCCGATGACTGAATTCTCAGCGGATGGTCCTCGCCAATGTTCGGGTAAGTCGGTTCTGCAAATTATGCAAACTTTTGGGCCAAAAAATGGATTTAAAACAAAGTAATATAAAAAAACTATTCTGAACCACCGTGGTGTGATGGTAGCGTGCTCCGCCTATCACACCGTATGCCCTGGGTTCAACTCCCGGGCAAAGCAACATCAAAATTTTAGAAATAAGGTTTTTCAATTAGAAGAAAATTTTTCTAAGCGGGGTCGCCCCTCGGCAGTGTTTGGCAAGCGCTCCGGGTGTATTTCTGCCATGAAAAGCTCTCAGTGAAAACTCATCTGCCTTGCAGATGCCGTTCGGAGTCGGCATAAAACACGTAGGTCCCGTCCGGCCAATTTGTAGGGAAAATCAAGAGGAGCACGACGCAAATTGGAAGAGAAGCTCGGCCTTAGATCTCTTCGGAGGTTATCGCGCCTTACATTTATTTATTTTTTTATTCTGAAATAATAATAAAAAATCTATGGTAGAACAACAGACTATAGGAATAGGGTACAAGACTACAGATACAAGACGCATATAAGGAAAACAGCACAGCGTGAAAAGGGGAAAGATAAGAAGTACGTCCAGCTAGGGGAAAAGTGTAAAAAGTGGTGGGCTACTACCATGGGAAATATTTGTTTATACCGTCCATGCTAAGGACGCAGCACAAGGGATAGGTCCTCTGCCAGTAAGGATAAGAAGAAGTAAAAAATCATCTGGGGTGCGCAGGTAAAACCATTTGCGGAAGCGGTTCAGACCATTTTTCAAGATTCTCTGGTCGGTACTTACCCAAACAGTTGAAAACCAGGCCTGGAGAAACTGGAGAAAATCAAGCCAAGGTTATCTCATATGACCACCAACTGTTTGATGGGCAACTTGGAGGGAAATCTTCTTACTTGGTGGGCCGTTGGTGCACATGTACGAATGGATAGTTGTCAAGGCAGAGAACTCGCGTCAGATAAGTATTTTTTCAACCACTCAGTAATTAACCCTTGCAACTCACAGCAAAATGTATGGCTCAACTATTAAATGCATCGATTTAAAGCCCACTTTTGTCGAATGATTTTTTTAATGGTTCATTCTAAGTTTGTAGGCATTTTAAACCTATAGTTCTTAAACAATATAGACCCAATTTCCGACTAAACGAATTTTGCAATGTTTGTGCGAAGATTATAACTCCCACTCGAGATTAATTGATGTTATATCTTCTCTCAATAAATAAAAAAAAAAACAAGTTCAGGTGTTTCAGTTCGGGTGTAACCGAATATTATATACTCAACGTGAGCTTCAATTATACATTTCATATCAGATAAATTACTTTTCTATATCACACGTGGCACCGCCCGTTAAAAAAAAATGTCTCCCCATTACCTCGTACAGTAAAACTTGATAAGTGAAATATCATTGATTCAAAACAATTTTTTGCTAAGTTGTAGCTTATTATTCTAGTCTACGACCCCTTTAAACTTGTTTTATATCTAAGTTGACGTGGTCTTTAACCGATTCCCTCCATTTTTACTAGAAATATTTTCTGCTGTAAGGAAAATATGTGTACACAATTTCATTACGATATGCTAATTTTTGTTCGCGTTATCGCTCCCGAAACATAGAAAATTGCTTAGTCATAAAAAGGGCGGTGTCACACCCATTTTCACAAATTTTAGTGTTTTCCAATTTAATTTTATAACTCAATTTAGAAAGTAAAATTCTATTGATATAAAGCTCTTTTTCGCTAGATATATGTAGCTTATTAATTTCGTCTACGACCCTTTTAAAAATCTTTTATATAAAAGTGGGCGTGGTCTTTAAACGATCTCACCCATTTTTTCTAGGAATATATCTCTTTATGAGGAAAATATGGGTACCCAATTTTGCTACGATATGTACATTTTTCTTCGAGTTATGGCTCCCGAAACATAGAAAATTGCTTAGTCATAAAAAGGGCGGTGCCACACCCATTTTCACAAATTTTAGTGTTTTCCAATTTAATTTTATCACTCAATTTAGAAAGTAAAATTCTATTGATATAAAGCTCTTTTTCGCTAAGATATAGCTTATTATTTTCGTCTACGACCCTTTTAAAAATCTTTTATATAAAAGTGGGCGTGGTCTTTAACCGATCTCGTCCATTTTTTCTAGGAATATATCTCTCTATGAGGAAAATATGGGTACCCAATTTTGTTACGATATGTAAATTTTTCTTCGAGTTATGGCTCCCGAAACATAGAAAATTGCTTAGTCATAAATAGGGCGGTGCCACACCCATTTTCAAAAATTTTAGTGTTTTCCAATTTAATGGTATAACTCAATTTAGAAAGTAAAATTCTATTGATATAAAGCTCTTTTTCGCTAGATATATGTAGCTTATTAATTTCGTCTACGATCCTTTTAAAAATCTTTTATATAAAAGTGGGCGTGGTCTTTAAACGATCTCACCCATTTTTTCTAGGAATATATCTCTTTATGAGGAAAATATGGGTACCCAATTTTGCTACGATATGTAAATTTTTCTTCGAGTTATGGCTCCCGAAACATAGAAAAATGCTTAGTCATAAAAAGGGTGGCGCCACACCCATTTTCACAAATTTTAGTGTTTTCCAATTAAATTTTATAACTCAATTTAGAAAGTAAAATTCTATTGATATAAAGCTCTTTTTCGCTAAGATATAGCTTATTATTTTCGTCTACGACCCTTTTAAAAATCTTTTATATAAAAGTGGGCGTGGTCTTTAACCGATCTCGTCCATTTTTTCTAGGAATATATCTCTCTATGAGGAAAATATGGGTACCCAATTTTGTTACGATATGTAAATTTTTCTTCGAGTTATGGCTCCCGAAACATAGAAAATTGCTTAGTCATAAATAGGGCGGTGCCACACCCATTTTCAAAAATTTTAGTGTTTTCCAATTTAATGTTATAACTCAATTAAGAAAGTAAAATTCTATTGATATAAAGCTCTTTTTCGCTAAGATATAGCTTATTATTTTCGTCTACGACCCTTTTAAAAATCTTTTATATAAAAGTGGGCGTGGTCTTTAACCGATCTCGTCCATTTTTTCTAGGAATATATCTCTCTATGAGGAAAATATGGGTACCCAATTTTGTTACGATATGTAAATTTTTCTTCGAGTTATGGCTCCCGAAACATAGAAAATTGCTTAGTCATAAATAGGGCGGTGCCACACCCATTTTCAAAAATTTTAGTGTTTTCCAATTTAATGTTATACCTCAATTTAGAAAGTAAAATTCTATTGATATAAAGCTCTTTTTCGCTAAGATATAGCTTATTATTTTCGTCTACGACCCTTTTAAAAATCTTTTATATAAAAGTGGGCGTGGTCTTTAACCGATCTCGTCCATTTTTTCTAGGAATATATCTCTCTATGAGGAAAATATGGGTACCCAATTTTATTACGATATGTAAATTTTTCTTCGAGTTATGGCTCCCGAAACATGGAAAATTGCTTAGTCATAAATAGGGCGGTGCCACACCCATTTTCAAAAATTTTTGTGTTTTCCAATTTAATGTTATAACTCAATTTAGAAAGTAAAATTCTATTGATATAAAGCTCTTTTTCGCTAAGATATAGCTTATTATTTTCGTCTACGACCCTTTTAAAAATCTTTTATATAAAAGTGGGCGTGGCCTTTAAACGATATCACCCATTTTTTCTAGGAATATATCTCTTTATGAGGAAAATATGGGTACCCAATTTTGCTACGATATGTACATTTATCTTCGAGTTATGGCTCCCGAAACATAGAAAATTGCTTAGTCATAAAAAGGGCGTTGCCACACCCATTTTCACAAATTTTAGTATTTTCCAATTTAATTTTATCACTCAATTTAGAAAGTAAAATTCTATTGATATAAAGCTCTTTTTCGCTAGATATATCTTATTATTTTCGTCTACGACCCTTTTAAAAATCTTTTTTATAAAAGTGGGCGTGGTCTTTAACCGATCTCGTCCATTTTTTCTAGGAATATATCTCTCTATGAGGAAAATACGGGTACCCAATTCTGTTACGATATGTACATTTTTCTTCGAGTTATGGCTCCCGAAACATAGAAAATTGCTTAGTCATAAAAAGGGCGGTGCCACACCCATTTTCACAAATTTTAGTGTTTTCCAATTTAATGTTATAACTCAATTTAGAAAGTAAAATTCTATTGATATAAAGCTCTTTTTCGCTAGATATAGCTTATTATTTTCGTCTACGACCCTTTTAAAAATCTTTTTTATAAAAGTGGGCGTGGTCTTTAACCGATCTCGTCCATTTTTTCTAGGAATATATCTCTCTATGAGGAAAATACGGGTACCCAATTCTGTTACGATATGTACATTTTTCTTCGAGTTATGGCTCCCGAAACATAGAAAATTGCTTAGTCATAAAAAGGGTGGCGCCACACCCATTTTCACAAATTTTAGTGTTTTCCAATTTAATTTTATAACTCAATTTAGAAAGTAAAATTCTATTGATATAAAGCTCTTTTTGGCTAGATATAGCTTATTATTTTCGTCTACGACCCTTTTAAAAATCTTTTTTATAAAAGTGGGCGTGGTCTTTAACCGATCTCGTCCATTTTTTCTAGGAATATATCTCTTTATGAGGAAAATATGGGTACCCAATTTTGCTACGATATGTACATTTTTCTTCGAGTTATGGCTCCCGAAACATAGAAAATTGCTTAGTCATAAAAAGGGCGGTGCCACACCCATTTTCACAAATTTTAGTGTTTTCCAATTTAATGTTATAACTCAATTTAGAAAGTAAAATTCTATTGATATAAAGCTCTTTTTCGCTAAGATATAGCTTATTATTTTCGTCTACGACCCTTTTAAAAATCTTTTATATAAAAGTGGGCGTGGTCTTTAACCGATCTCGTCCATTTTTTCTAGGAATATATCTCTCTATGAGGAAAATATGGGTACCCAATTTTGTTACGATATGTAAATTTTTCTTCGAGTTATGGCTCCCGAAACATAGAAAATTGCTTAGTCATAAATAGGGCGGTGCCACACCCATTTTCAAAAATTTTAGTGTTTTCCAATTTAATGTTATAACTCAATTTAGAAAGTAAAATTCTATTGATATAAAGCTCTTTTTCGCTAAGATATAGCTTATTATTTTCGTCTACGACCCTTTTAAAAATCTTTTATATAAAAGTGGGCGTGGTCTTTAACCGATCTCGTCCATTTTTTCTAGGAATATATCTCTCTATGAGGAAAATATGGGTACCCAATTTTGTTACGATATGTAAATTTTTCTTCGAGTTATGGCTCCCGAAACATAGAAAATTGCTTAGTCATAAATAGGGCGGTGCCACACCCATTTTCAAAAATTTTAGTGTTTTCCAATTTAATGTTATAACTCAATTTAGAAAGTAAAATTATATTGATATAAAGCTCTTTTTCGCTAAGATATAGCTTATTATTTTCGTCTACGACCCTTTTAAAAATCTTTTATATAAAAGTGGGCGTGGTCTTTAACCGATCTCATCCATTTTTTCTAGGAATATATCTCCCTATGAGGAAAATATGGGTACCCAATTTTGTTACGATATGTAAATTTTTCTTCGAGTTATGGCTCCCGAAACATAGAAAATTGCTTAGTCATAAATAGGGCGGTGCCACACCCATTTTCAAAAATTTTAGTGTTTTCCAATTTAATGTTATAACTCAATTTAGAAAGTAAAATTCTATTGATATAAAGCTCTTTTTCGCTAAGATATAGCTTATTATTTTCGTCTACGACCCTTTTAAAAATCTTTTATATAAAAGTGGGCGTGGTCTTTAACCGATCTCTTCCATTTTTTCTAGGAATATATCTCTCTATGAGGAAAATATGGGTACCGAATTTTTTTACAATATTGTAACGAATTTTACTTGCAAATCCTCTTATTTGTAATCCTCTGCTAAGTTCGAATCACTAACTTGTTGAATAAATAACTCCAATATTGAATAATGGAAAAATGGCCTTTATTAAAGTACTTCACAATACACTTATACTTTGCTACTCGCTGGCTTAATAACCAAACTGATTGATAACTCAAATGAAACTCTACTATTGGCCGCCAGATCGCGTGCTTAATCAAACTGATTGATAGCTCAACTCAAACTGAATTACTTCTTACTCGCCTGCCCCGCTTTTATAGTTTACGCTGCATACTTCTAGGCTCTTCGATTTCCAGAACTTACTAGCATGTTTCGGCTACAAAATCGCCAGCCACAACTATGTGCACAAATTATTGCTCTCTCTTGTGACAACTCAGATAAGATATATGCATGTGTTTGTGCATTGCCGCTCCGCTGCTCGTATACGTACATATGTGTAGACGCAATTATCTATTCCTTTATGTAGATACATAATGATTGAATTATTGATGTGAATGTTTGTAGTTTACAGTCTCTCGCGCATACATAGGCGTATAAGTAAATGCATCTGTGTGTGACATCTTTCGGCTGCCTTATATATGTGTATACATGATTTGATTATTGAGGTAAATACTGCTTATCGTGGCCTTGGCATCGCCTTAGTGATGGTATAACTTAGTGATGTTAATATCCGTGACACTGCCCTCCACCTAAGTCTGATCGTCCCGATCAGACAAATCTCCCGATCTAACTGCCGCTAGCATCTCCAAATCTACCACTCTTGTAATCCGTGGTTTCCCAGTGGTTTGTATGCGGTAGATGGTATCCCTGATCTTCTTCACAACTTTGTACGGGCCTTCCCAACTGCACCGAAATTTGGCTGGAACACCTTTCCGCCGGTGAGGGTTGTTTAACAGTACCAAATCTCCCGCCAAGAAACCTTCCGAATTAACGTTCTTGTCATGCCAGTATTTCATCTTACTACTCATTACCCTGGGCCGTTCCTTCACACTCTGTTGTTTGGTCAATGAACCACTTCGTAGAGCTTGCGCTGGACGGATTTGTTTTGCATAATCGGTATCGTTCCCACATTTTACAACAGTAGTGCGCTCTGGCTTGAAACTACCCTCGCATTCTTTCTCGGAAATTCGTTGCTTCGTTTTCCTGCGTCTTTTAGATTTTGTCAATGCCAGTGTTTCTCTCGCAGGTACTTTTGATTTTGATTTATTTGGCCCATTCGATCTATCAACCTTTACCTCTGAAATTTCGTGGCCTCGTCGAGTATTCTCCACCAGTACCCGATTACTGCTGAACCCTTTTTCCAAACTAAAGTTAAGTGGCACATCTTGGTTCTCATAACGCATCACCCTTCTCTGCATATCGATCTTGATGTCATGGTCAACCAAGAAATCCACTCCCAATATAACTTCATCAACAATCTCCGCCACAACAAATTTGTGTAGAACCATGACCTTCCCAATCAATACTTCACATATCACTTCTCCCTGAAGTTGGTTATACTCGCCAGTGACCGTACGCAACTTTGCTCCAGATAACGGTTTTACTCTCCTGTTGACCAAGTCAGATCGGATCAAGGAATGAGAAGCGCCCGTATCTACAGTCAGTACTCGTTCTTTGCCATCCACATTCCCTCTGACGGTAAGACTGCTCGATTTTCTACCAATTTGCGACACAGATATCACAGGGCATTCAATAGCTGGATTTAGCTCTCTATCTATTACTCGCTCTTGCTCATCTCCTCCAGCTTTGCGTTTATGGCCACCCACATTGT
This sequence comes from Eurosta solidaginis, assembly GCF_040869045.1. Lineage (NCBI taxonomy): Eukaryota > Metazoa > Arthropoda > Insecta > Diptera > Tephritidae > Eurosta > Eurosta solidaginis. The sequence continues at coordinate 115,298,709 of NC_090319.1, read as the reverse complement.
TGGAACTATTAGGACCAAGATCACAATGACGTGCAATGTGACCTGGGTTGCCGCACTTGAAACATTTAATAACTCCGGCATTCTTCTGTTGAGATCACTTCAGTGCTTCCAAAATTGTTTCTACCCACTCTGGCCTTTCTACTTCCACACGGCGTGCTTTGTACGCTGGCTTACTCAAAAGTGAGGCTGTTTCCTGAGTCAGTGCATGCGATACCGTTTCAGCAAACGTTAGTTTTGAATTCGCATATGTAGCCCGCTTCGTTTCCACATCTCGTATGCCATTTATGAAGCTCTGGATTTTTACCATTTCAGTGTATTCCACGGGTGCGTCTGCATTTGCAAGATGAGCCAATCTTTCAATATCTGAAGCAAACTCCTGCAATGTCTCATTTGCTTTTTGGTAGCGGTTTTGCAACTCAATTTGGAATATCTGTTTCCTATGCTCGCTTCCGTAACGTCTCTGTAAAGCGCTCATCAATGTTTCATAGTGGTTCCGCTCGTACTCTGGAACTCTTCCGCATTCCAGTTGTTCACTGCTGCGGTCTTCTCAAACTGTAGCTTAAAGACCTGGAAAGGAATAGAACCGTCAAAGGATGGTGTTTTTACCTTTGTATTGCTTTCTGAAACAGCTGGGCGGTTTAATTGCAACTCTTGTATACGACCTCTCAAAGCATCCACCTCGGCTTCGATTTTTTCTTCAAACTGCGTTATTTTCTCGTCCATACGTGCTTCGAGTTTTGATGATATACGCGCCTCTTGCGCTTCGAGTTGTTATGCTGTTATGCGTGCCTCTTGTTCTTTCAGTTGTGTCTCCATCTTTGATGTAATCTGTGTCGACATTTCTGACATACGCGTTTCTTGTGCTTCAATCTTCGATGTAATCTGTGTCGACATTTCTGACATACGCGTTTCTTGTGCTTCAATTTTCGATGTAATTCGTGTCTCTTGGGATTCCATCTGTGATGACATTGTCGATGTTTGAGCAGATATTGCAGCCAAAATCATGTTCAAGTCTGTGCTCGTAACTGTCTGCGATGTTTCGTTTTTCTTTTTAATTTTTGTTACTTCCTCACCATCAAGATGAAAGTCATACTCTTCCACATCAATTCCTTCCGCTTCCATTGCCTCTCGTAGCCGTGCCTGAAGTTCAAGTTTAACGCCGCTTGTATTCAATCCACGGCTCTTTAACTCCTTCTTTAGTTGCTGGATCTTCAATTCACTGAACTTTGCCATGTCCTTGTTGTCCTCTGGAATTTATTCAACAATTCCTCTTCTGACACCAATTGTAACGAATTTTACTTGCAAATCCTCTTATTTGCAATCCTCTGCTAAGTTCGAATCACTAAACTGTTGAATAAATAACTCCAATATTGAATAATGGAAAAATGACCTTTATTAAAGTACTTCACAATACACTTATACTTTGCTACTCGCTGGCTTAATAACCAAACTGATTGATAACTCAAATGAAACTCTACTATTGGCCGCCAGATCGCGTGCTTAATCAAACTGATTGATAGCTCAACTCAAACTGAATTACTTCTTACTCGCCTGACCCGCTTTTATAGTTTACGCTGCATACTTCTAGGCTCTTCGATTTCCAGAACTTACTAGTCTGTTTCGGCTACAAAATCGCCAGCCACAACTATGTGCACAAATTATTGCTCTCTCTTGTGACAACTCAGATAAGATATATGCATGTGTTTGTGCATTGCCGCTCCGCTGCTCGTATACGTACATATGTGTAGACGCAATTATTTATTCGTTTATGTAGATACATAATGATTGAATTATTGATGTGAATGTTTGTAGTTTACAGTCTCTCGCGCATACATAGGCGTATAAGTAAATGCATCTGTGTGTGACATCTTTCGGCTGCCTTTTATATGTGTATACATGATTTGATTATTGACGTAAATACTGCTTATCGTCGCCTTGGCATCGCCTTAGTGATGGTATAACTTAGTGATGTTAATATCCCTGACAATATGTAAATTTTTCTTCGAGTTATGGCTCCCGAAACATAGAAAATTGCTTAGTCATAAAAGGGGCGGTGCCACACCCGTTTCTTAAAATTTAAAGTTTTTCCTATTTATTGTTATAAATCCACTTGGGAAATGAAATACCATTGATATAAAGCCCTTTTTTGCAAAGATATAGCTTTTTTTATTCCTCCGCGACCCTTTTAAAAATCTTTTATATAAAAGTGGGCGTGGTCGATTTCGTAGATTTTTCTGCAAAGCATTCCTTATAGCAAAGGCAACCTCTCTGCCGAATTTTGTTACGATAGGTTTAACGATTTTTGATTTATGATTAGTAATATTTGTAAAATTGATTTTATCACAAGTGGGCGGTGCCACGCCCATTAAAATTTTTTTTTTTTTCAAATTTTTATCATGAGTCTCAATATCAGCCCACATGTCAAATTTCAACATTCTAGGTGTATTATTTACTAAATAATCAGGTTTTTTGTGTTTTCCAAAATGTTATATATATATATAAAAAGTGGGCGTGGTTATCATCCGATTTCGCTCATTTTCAATACCAATCTATTCTGGGTCCAGCTAAGCTCGTGTACCAAATTTGGTGAATATATCTCAATATTTACTCAAGTTTAGTGTTAACGGACAGACGCACAGACGGACGGACATGGTTCAATCAAAGTTTTTTCGATACTGATGATTTGTATATGGAAGTCTATATCCATCTCGATTCCTTTATACCTGTACAACCAACCGTTATACAATCAAAGTTAATATGCTCTGTGTGCAAAGCACGCTGAGTATAAAAATCGTATGTGTGTAGTTTATACCCTCCACTTCGGTGTACGGCCGCGCCAAACAAAATATCTCCGGTCATAACAGATGGTGCGCCATATAAACACTTTACCCTTGCTGTGTTCTTAGAAAGAGCCCCCATGATTTTCGTCAATAGAAGATGATCTTTATCCCCTACATTAGGTTGAGTTGAATTGCCCGGTCAATGAAGGATCCGCATTGATTTGCCAGTCCATTGTCAATAGTGTTGCCAGAATTTGTTAATTGGCCCATATTACCGGAAACGCAGTATAGAGGTATGCTACGCCAAAAAATTACTGATAAACCACACAAGGTAGGCCATGTAGAGAATAACTCGTCTGCACCAGTCATAAAGAAAATTCCAATCTACTTCGCTTCGCATTTTGAGTGCAGACATGGTTGCCCAACTGTTCCACATCATCTCCGATGGACAATGTAGTTTAACAAACCTCGAGAAACTCTTAATTACTAAGTGTCCATTCTCCTTCCTAACTCTAAGTCAGTGCTGGGCTGTATCTCCGCAAGATAGGACTTTCCTCTGTCTCGTCGTTTCGCTTTAGTATTCGATATCTGCAGCCGAATTTTTCTATGAAACTCCCTTCATCCTTTTGATTTATAGTTCCCAAACAGATCGCTATACTCGTCCTAGCACTCCTCGCTGCACGCAAATTTTTGCTAGCCCAAAAATCCATTACCTGCCCTCTACGAAGATTCCTTATTCCATTTTTTAATCTTTTTAGGGGGAGAACTCTGTTAAACGCACTTGTCAGCTCTTTCGATTGTTGGATTCCAGCAGCTTCTCTATGGGAAAAAACCTCTTATGGTTGTCTAAGTCTTGCTTTTTAGCATATAAAAAAATTTGGGTTGTACACCTGGGATATTTTACCACATAAGTATCGTTTGAGAAGAATGGACTGCCAACGTCGCCCACATCATGATATATAATGCTCAACATTTGTTGGAACGCTACCCGTGTTACCCATTTGAAGACAGCTCTATGGTATATAACAAAGTAGTGCCCCACCTCACTCGTTAATATCGTTCTTTCTCCTTCTCCATACGCTGTGATGCGGATGCACATCCGCGCTTTTGACATGTCGTCCTTTCAACCCAAGCCAAGCATCTACGATATCCTAAAGTCTTGTTGGTTAATGTAGCAAGTTGGCCATAGGTTAGGTTAGGTTGAACTGGCCGGTCCACGAGGACCTCACATAGACTGAATGAGTCCATAGTGTTACCAGAAGTTTGTTGTAACGACCAAACTGAAAACCCCTATCAAAAACCAGGACCTATGTTATAAAATAACTCCGTCCTCTTGGCAAATACTAGAAGCTTCCTAGGACTTAAGCCACTTGCTGCTTCTAGATCTGACAGCTGTATTACTCCTAATAGCTGTACTATTAGCCTGGCAAGCGCGGGCACGATCACAAAACGCGCTCTATCGGTTCCTCCTCCAATCCGCACTTCCTACATCTGCTATCACTGATCAAGCCAAGTGACCCCAGAAGGCAGTGTCTAGTCAAAATAGCCATCATGAGTCTACAGTCCTCTCTTTTTAATGATAGATGCAACTTTGTTAGTCTAAGGTTGTAAGACCTTCACATAATCTTCGACACTTTACATCCCTGCGCTTGAACCCACTCCTTTCCCGCTTGGTCGAGCAAGTGCCCTCTCGCCTTCTGTTAATCTCGCCCAGTCTAATTGGGTCGTCTACGGAGCAAGCTTCAAGGCATGCGCCCTTTTTAGCTAGTTCATCTGCTTTTTATTCCCATCTATTCCCATATGACCTCGGAACCAATATAGATGTATGCTTCTCCCTGAATATGCCATAAATCTGAATACATATCTAGTAAAGTCTAAACACCTTCATAGCGAAGCTAACAATAGATGACAGCGATTGCAGTCCATTAGAGTAGAAAGAGTACTTTCAGCCGTTATTAATATGCCTTGCCCTACCTCATACAGCACCTGCAATCTTCTGGAGCGGAGGAAACGGTCGATGTATAATGAAGTTTATGAGGAAACACATTTCCGACAGCCTCTAGAAATTCATGAAGTTAGGTTGAAATGTAGAAATTGTTATTGCACTTAGCTTCAGAATTTTCGAGACAAAATGACCACTAAAGGGTGACATCACACAGACCATTTTTATACTCAGCTGAGCAAAGTTCACAGTGTTTTTTAACTTTTTCATACAACGTTAAATTTTGACGACAGTAACTAATCGAGATAAATAAAGATTTCCAACCATCGGAGTGGAAAACCATAACTTGAGTCAATTTTGAAACTAATCTCTCATCGCTGTTTAAAAAAAAGTTATAACCAGGCTCACTTTTTATATATATATAGTTTTGGAAAACACCAAAAAAGTGATTATTAAGTTAATAATGCAGCCGTAATAACAAAATTTTAGGTCTAGAATAATATTCCCTAATTAAAATTTTTCAAATCCTGCAAAAAAGGGGCACCGCTCACTTCTGACGAAAAATAAAGTTTTCAAATATTGTTGGCCATAAATCAAAAACGGTTTAAGTTGCCATCACAAAACTTGATAAACTGATTAAGCTTGTCATGAGAAATGATTCTGGAAAAAGCAAAAGAAATCGGTACAGGACCACGTCCACTTTTATATACATTTTTTTTAAGATATTAAAGGCGAATGTAGCAGGCAATGTCTTTGCGAAAAATACATTTATATCAATGCCATTTTATTTATACAGTGTATTTATGAAATTAGTATGCAAAATGTTCAGAAATGGACGTGGCATCGGCCCTTTTTTGAGCAATAATTATTCTATGTTTCGGCGGCGATACCTGAAAGAAAAATTTACCCATAGTGAAAAACTCGGTACACTCATTTCCTTTATAAAGAGAATATTTCTAATAAAAATGGGAAAAAGCGATTCATAAATTCATAAATACGCCTACTTTTGATAATACTTCAGTACAGTGTCAAAAAAAAAGAAAACTAAATGAAATATGCCATAGAAACTCTCAGCTGAGTATTTAATGTACTGTAACGAATTTAGAGAAATTCCGCTTATGTTACACCTTCTGAAAACATTCGAATCGCTAAATTGTCGAATAAATAACTCCAATATTCAGTTATGCATAATGGTCTTTATTAGATTATTTTGGGAGTAGTACAATTATACTTCACAATTATACTTCACTTTGCAATTGATAGCGTGTTTAAATCAAACTGAGTACTGACTACTCAGCTTTCGCTGCTTTTATACTCTCTGTTGTCTCATTCACCCATTTCTTCTAAGGTCTAGAAACTTCGCGAACTTCATGCTTGGTTACCAGCCATATTTGTTTTATAGTCTCTCGCATAGCCATATGCGTGTGTATATATGAGTACTACTTCGGCTGATGACTACATCTGTGTGTGAGTTATCTCTTCGTTGCCTTGTATGTATGCTTTAATGTTTTTGTTGTTGTGCATTTATTTAGTGATGTGAAAATTCGCCACACTGTCCTCCACCTAAGTCGGATCGTCCCGATCAGACAAATTTCCTGATCTAAACGCCGCCAGCCTTTCCAAATGAACCGCTTACATTTTGGATCGTTGTTTGCCAATGGTTTGTGTGCGGTAAACTACATCGTTTTACAACTTTGTATGAGCCTTCCCAATTGCACTTCAATTTCGGGGACAAACCTTTTTATCGTTGTGGGTTGTATAACAGCACCAAATGTCCTTCCTGAAAACCTTCCAAATTGATTGCTTTATCGTACCTGGCTTTCATCTTTTCACTCATAATTTTTGTTCGTTGCCTTACAAGATCGTGTATTACTCTCATCTCTTCTTCCAAGTCACTAGTGGATTTCTTGGCATTTATCTCCGCATCGGCATCTATTCCAAACTCCAAATCAGCTGGCAGTCGAAGGCCATTGCCAAAAATTACTTTTGCGGGGGTTGGGCCCGTTGTCTCATGCACTGCCGATCGGTAAGCCCGTCAGGAATAATGGTATGTATGTATCCCACTCTTTATGGAACTTGTCCACTATTTTTCTTTAGGTGCTCCTCCAATGTTCTATGAATCGTTACACCATTCCATCGGACTGATCATGTAATGCAATTGCCCGAGTTTTTCGAATGCCCAATTTCTTACACATTTCTTGAAACACCGCTGATTCAAAATTTCACCGTTGGTCAGAATGTAACTCCATTGGTACACCATACCTTGCAACCCAATTGTTTATGAACACTTCTGCTACTATTTCCGCTTCTTGATTTGGGATTGGGTATACCTCTGGCCATTAGCTGAAATAATCCATAACCACCACTACATATTTGTTTCCGCAGTTTCTAGTAGGAAATGGACCTGCGACATCCATAGCGATCCTTTCAAATGGCGCTCCTGAGTTCGGGTTTTGGGCCCTGTTGCTCTGCTGCAAACCTCGCAGTTGGCGATCTACTCTGTGACCGATTGACGGCAACCAACCCAGTAGAATCTCTGCTTAATTTGTTTCATTATAAACGTTTTTTTCATTTAATTTTTTCCCCCCACAATACGAACGACGTCTTTTCTCGTACTTCCACCGGTTTTAGAGGCCTGATTACATGTGAGACGTTTACACTCCTACTCGTTGTTTCTACAGTTGGAGATGTCTCGTCTCCAATCTGTAGGTCGTTACGTGTATGTTGACTGCTTTTGGTCACACGGTTGAAGAGGCCGTGTCTCCAATCCGTGCTTTATTCCTTCACCTGGGGCAGTATTCGAACGGTTGAAGAGGCCTTGTCTCTAATCCGTCGCCAGGTTTACTATTACATTACCTACATGTATTCCGCTCTTTTCTTATTTTATCATTCTGACGCCACTAATTGTACGGAGGTTTTGCATCCAATACGTGCTCAGCTCGATCCCCTCCACCTTTGCAGTTTGTTCTCCACCCACAAAACTCGACTGATCAATGTTCACTGCTGCGCCGGAGTCTTTCCAGACTTCGTAGACACTTCATTTTTTCCGCTGTTATATCGCATGCCGCGGACCATTTTACCTTGCTTTGTAGCATGCATCCAACAAGTGTTTCAGGAGTGTAATCCTCTAGGACCTAGAACCTAGTACACTCGAAAAATACATGGTAAACATCTTCTACTGTATCGCCGCCACAGTGATCGCATATGTTGTTAGGCTCGTGATGAATCGGTGCAAATATTCCCTAAAGCATCCGTGACCACTCAGAAACTGTGTGAGATAGAAATCTACCTCGCCGTGCTTTCTAGATATCCCTATATAAATATCTGGGATACATAGTGCTCGCATCACTTGGGTTTTGATCCTGATAAATCGTCGCTACTTCTTTTCTGCGATGATTAATGCTGCGTCGTCAGAGGCAGTTTTAAAGGCGCTAAAGACGCGTAGCGCACATAGGCGGTAGGTCGTCTTTACCTCGCGGAAGTATAATTTATACTCCGTGGCCTGATGCCAAACAGGAGCCACGTAAAGTATTTGGCTTTTTACAACGCCAGCCAGAAGTTGATGCCGTCGTTGCTTTGGTCCTCTTGCATTTATCATTATCCTAGCTATTGCTGCTACGGTTTTTCCTACCTTTTCATTGGCATACTCTAAGTGGGTTTTGAATGACAACCTCCTGTCTACCCCAAGTATTTTATTGCAGGCAGCGTGTCGATGTCATGGCGGCCGATTCTTATAGAGACCTGCTCCACCCTCTTCCTACATGATATGAGTACAGCCTCTGTTTTTTGTTCCGCCAGCTGCAGTCCATCTTCCGTAAGCCCCGATTGAACCACCGTTATTCTTGCATTAGATTTGGCGCATATTTCGCCTATGTGCCTGACCGTGAATACCAATGCGATATCGTCCGCGAAGCCGATACTTTTCACCCCATTGGGTACCTTGAGGCGCACTACTTCCGTCGTACATAAGGGTTCCAAAGCATTGGACCGATCACGTAGCCTTGAGGAACACCGCCTGTGACGAGAAGCTTTTCTACTCCAGCAGCCGTTTCATATTCCAGCACTCTACCTTCAAAGTAGCTGCGTATGATCCTACGCAGGTCAAAGGATATGCCTATCTGGTCCAGCGTGTCTAGAATTTTTGCCCAATTGGCAGTGTTGAAGGCATTTTTCACATCTAAAGTAACGATAAGGATCCTTAGAGCCATCGAGTGCCACTTATGCCTTCTTGGGCAACTTTTTCCGCCATGTTCGCACCTTGGATGGTAGATCTTCCTTTTCTAAACGAAAACTGGTTGTCGGAAATACCCCCACATTTTCGATTTCTTTTTCGAGTCGATTATAGAGGACTCGCTCAAGAAATTTACCGGCGGAGTAGAGCAGGCAAATGGGCCTGTAGCTAGATGGTTCCGCCGTATTTTTACCAGGCTTTGGCAGCAGTACCAACTTTTGTCGTTTCCATATTGTAGGAAATGTCCCCTCAGCAAAGCATGCATTAAATAGTTTCGCAAATGTTGGCGTGTTAAATGTGAGAGCTAGTTTCAGTGCTCTGTTTGGTACCCCGTCTGGGCCAGGAGAATTGCGGTCTTGCAGTCTATTCACGGCTTGAAGGACCTCGACGACGGTAACCTCGTCAAATAAGTATAGTGCGGCGCCTGATGTGGGAGAAACTAGCTCCCTATGTGTGGGAAATAAAGTATCTACCACGTTTCTGAGAAAAGAGGGCATGTTGGCATCGCTTCTCCTTTGTGTTTTAATTTTAAAAACCAATTTATAAGCTGTGCCCGTGGGTCATTCTCGACATCATCGCAAAACTTAAGAAAGCATTCGCGCTTACTATCTTTTATTGCTCTCTTAAGTGCGAGTCACGCTCTTTTGTAGGTAGCTCTGCACTCTAGAAATTCCCTTCTCCCTCTGGCTCGTTGATAGCGCCTGCTAGCCTGAATACAATCTCCCCTTAGGGAACAATGTGGAACAATGTTGTTTGCGCTTGGGCTTTCTAGTCATTGACGCATCGCATGCTGCTCTAATATCCGCCATTAATTTATTCGTTAGCACTTCCTCTATGTTCGACTGTTGTCAACATTAGCTTGAATATGTCGGGGTCAAAAGTATTGATATTCCAACCTCTGTTTTTTAAGGGTGGCTGTATAGTGGGCCGCCATCCCCCTCAAGGTTGATGTCCACAACAATCGCTGAGTGATCGCTTTGGGTATAGCAATCACTGATTTTCCACTCAGCCAACCTGTAGAGATTGGCGATTTCAAACGTTATGTCAATTACGGAGCCGAACCCGTTTCCTGAGAAGGTGTTTTGCACACCCACGTTAAGGAGCGCTACATCAAGGCATTCAAATACTTCGAGCAGAGGAGATGTTCTCTGTGAGCACCACTCTATAGCCCATGCATTAAAGTCTTACGCGATGACAAAACACTTCCGCAATGTCGCATCCATGGCTATTTTCCCAACGATTTCTTCGAACGCGTCCAGCGGCGTACTAGGTGGTATATAGCAACTGTAAACGTAAATGCCATCTATCTTACCGCATTCGAATCCTCGTTCCTTAAGTATTAATTCCGCATATAAGGGATTATGCCTGCAGGACCAAATAGCAGCCTTGCTGAATTCGTCTTGTAGTCAATTCGCAGTCTTCTCTCTGTAAGGTTCACCAAGAAGTGCTAAGTCAATCTTCAACTCCAAAACTGTTTGTGCCAGAAGGTCATGGGCTGCTTCACAATGGTTAAGATTAAGTTTCTGGACCGCTTCTTTATATACTGGGCACTTATAGTCACCAGTGTGATGGTCTGTGCCGCTGAGCCCTCTTCTAGAGCATAATTTCGCCGCGTTCCCTTGGTCCCCGCACTTAAGGCGAACGCCTTTGAGATCGGATTCGGTGCCGCAGTTTCTTGCTATGTGTCCGAATTCGAGACAGTAAAAGCATCGTTTCCGCTGAACTTTTGCTCGGACTCGGCATATAACCCATCCTATTCGGACTTTACCGCTTCTCGTAAGTTCCCGAACTAACTCAGTGGGTAAAGAAATAGTCGCAGTCTGCGTACCGCCGTATGCTTTTCGCAAGGATCGGACACTAAACGGCTTAGCATTGAAGCTTGCAAGCTGTGTGTTCAGCGCCTGGCAGACCTCTTCAACCGTCGTTACTTCGTCTATATCTCGTATTTCGCACAGAGACTCCTCCTTGAGAGACTTGGCATCAGCTTTCCCTGAGAGAGCTTGTCCTACAGCTGCTTCAAGTTTTGTAGTGCCATTGTCCGACTGCCTACTGAGTTGGAAGAGGAGTTCCTCCTTAGAAGTCTTGCGGATATTACGAACCATTGTGGTCATTTCTTTCAATGCCTCTTCATTTTTAACAACTTTAAGGATATCCGCGTATGAGCAATCGCCTGAGCTTTTGATCAGGATTGCGTCGGGGCAGTCTGGTCTCTGTTTTGGGCGCTTTTGCTTTTAAACCGTCGCCAAAGCTCCTCCTTTTTGCTACTTCTGCTACTTCCTTCATTGGTGCGTTCACGACGTCTGAGGTCTTTTACGCGTTCTTCTTCTTATTTGGCCGTACCTGCGGCTATGGCGTGCCCCGGAGGCGCACTCACGGCCACGTTTTGTACTTTTCTGTTGCCCGATTTGTGCCAGACATGGGGTGGTCTCTGAGTGCTTCACTTCCAAGCAAGACTTATTCGTCTTCTTAAGCTCATCCGTGGCTTGCTCATAGGAGATCCCAATAGCCTTGACCAAATCCCGAAGGTTTTGATTAATGGTGCATTTTCCACTTCCTACAACCTCCTTCATCTCCTTAGTAAGCTTTCAGAGGCACTGGAAAGCATTTTCGTCGTCTGCTCCGCCCTCGGCCCTGGCTCTGATTCGCTCAGTCCCTGAGAAGAGACACTAATAGGTGGAGCGGAACGGGGATGCGACTGCGCAAGTCTTGACCTCCAGGCGAATGGATCCCGCTTATTTCAACGGGGACAATTGGCGGTGTTCTCATATTGCACTTCTTTTTTTCTTTTCAGTTATATTAGCTATGTTATATTTGTACTTATATTTTTCACTGTTATGTACCTCACTGAGAGCGTCGGGAATCCTTTTACTTGGAACAACAATCAGTTTCCTCTTACTTTGACCATCTTCACTCTCCCATACTCGATGCAGGCAATTGGATATCAATTCTAAAATGTTCCACTGTGCCCAATAAGAATTCGCAATAGGACTCTCTGCTGACATCGCTTCTTTATTTGGTTTTCGTTTCGTTCGAGCCCTCGCATAACATGTGATAGATCTGTATCTTCTAGCTGACACTTCCTTAGTTGTTCCATTTACAATTCATCCGAACACATTATAGTCATAAGCCGGACATCTATGATGTATTCCTTAGCCTCAACCTTCGAACAGTGTTTGCATTCCAAATTACATGGTATTAGTGACATTGCATCGGCATTCCACAGGGTACTACCTTTCCGATGCTCAATTAAAAAGTTATATCTTTAAAGTCGCTATATCCACCGTGCCAATTGATCCTCTGGATTACGGAACTGCAGGAGCCATTTCAACGCTGCGTAATCTGTCCTGACGCGGAATCGCTACTGGCAGAGTTACTTGTGAAAATGTTTCATAAACTCTACCAATGTCAACAGCTCTCTCCGCGTAACGCAATAGTTCCTCTCTGGTTTTCCAATTGAACGTTTGTAATATGCAACTACCTTCTCCTGTCCATCGACCAGTTGTGACAAAACGCCTCCTATAGCATATCCGCTCGCATTTGTACCTAGAATAAATGTTGTTCCTGGAATCGGATATGCCAAAAATTGGGGCAGTGCACAAACGCTCTTTCAATGTTTGGAAAGCCACTTCTTGCTCCTCCTTCCATTCAAATGCTTTATTTTTTCTTGTAAGCTCGTGGAGGCTATGGGCTATGCTGGCAAAGTTTGGTACAAATCGGCGGTAATATGTGCACAGCCCAAGGAAACTTCTTAATTCAAGCAAGTTCTGTGGTCTTGGCCAATCCTTCACAGCTTCTAGTTTTTCGTTCGCAGTGCAGATACCCTCTGTCGTTACCTTGGGACCCAAATAATTTACTTCCCTTTTAAACATTGAACACTTCTTGGGACTTAGTTTCAGACAAGCGCCAGCTATTCTCTGGAAAACTTCCTCCAAGTTATTAAGATGTTCATAAAAGTTCTTGCCCAATACGATGACGTCGTCCAGGTACACCATGCATGTTTCCAATGTAGTCCTTTCAGTACCTGGTCTATGAGTCTTTCAAAAGTAGCTGGTGCAATACATATTCTAAAAGGCATCACTGTAAATTGCCAAAGACCATCTCCGACGCTGAAGGCTGTTTTCTCTTTGTCTTCCTCCTTCAGCTCCACTTGCCAGTAGCCACTTTTCATGTCCAGTGTGGGAAATCATTCGTACCACAGAGCGAGTCCAGAGTGTCGTCAATTCTTGGCAATGGGTAGCTATCCTTTTTCGTAACGTCATTTAACTTCCGATAGTCCACGCAAAACCTCATTTTTCCATCCTTCTTCTTCACAAATACCACCGGTGAGCTCCATGGACTAGCTGATGGTTCGATGACGCCGCTGCCGCTGTCTTATAAGATATGACTCACAACTTCCCGCTTCGCCAGTGGAACACTACGAGGAGCTTGACGGATCGGCCTCGCATCTCCAGTGTCAATTTGAAGTTTCGCAACGTTGGTGCGGCCTTGTTTGGAACCGTCTTGGTCAAATATATTTGCGTATTTTCTGAGCAATTGTTGTGCTTTACTTTGATAGTCTTCCTCTAGTCCTTCCGTCCATGCCGTGATGTCATTTGAAAAATTAATATTGCTAGTTGAAACGGTTTGCTGGAGCTGTTCACAGTTAATAACTACTTCAGCCTCTTGGCATCTTCCCAATATAGCTCCTTTCGTCAGATTGATTGGTGACTTGAACCCACTGAGTACATTTACCGGGATACGCCCGTCATATTTTGTCATAGCCAGGGTTTTTCCTAAAAGTACATTCGGTGTTCATTTGTTTGCTGCTTCGACAGCCTACAATTTGTTTGTCCCACAATCTCCATCAACCTTTGCCCAGATGACCTCTTATGATTTTGGTGGTATTTGCTGACTCTCTTCCACCAGCACTCGTTTACTGCTGTAGCCTCTCTCGTAGCCGACATTAAGTGGCACATCCATATTCTTATATCGCATCGTCTTGCTTTGGATATCGATCTTGATGCCTTGGTCGATTAAAAAGTCCACACCAATTATGATTTCATCAACAATCTCTGCCACTATAAAATTGTGCAACACCGTGACGTTTCCAATTGCTACTTCTCCTAGAACCGTAGTGTCTTCTCCAGTGGCTGTACGTAACCTTGCTCCATAAAAAAAAAATGTAAGGCGCGATAACCTCCGAAGAGATCTAAGGCCGAGCTTCTCTTCCAATTTGCGTCGTGCTCCTCTTGATTTTCCCTACAAATTGGCCGGACGGGACCTACATGTTTTATGCCGACTCCGAACGGCATCTGCAAAGCAGATGAGTTTTCACTGAGAGCTTTTCATGGCAGAAATACACCCGGAGTGCTTGCCAAACACTGCCGAGGGGCGACCCCGCTTAGAAAAATTTTCTTCTAATTGAAAAATCTTATTTCTAATATTTTGATGTTGCTCTGCCCGGGAGTTGAACCCAGGGCATACGGTGTGATAGGCGGAGCACGCTACCATCACACCACGGTGGCCGCCAACCATGCAAAGGTCTTATCTTCTTGTTGACTAAATCCGCTCGAATGATGGATTGAGATGCACCCGTATCGTCTACGTTTACGGCCACCCACATTGTTGGAGCTATTGGGACCGGTGCTGCAATGACGTGCAATGTGCCCTGGTTTTCCACACTTAAAGCATTTGACTGTATCATTATTCTTCTGCTGCGCACTCTCCAATGCTTCCAAAATTGTGTCTACCCACTCTTGTCTTTCTATTTCGACACGAAGAGCCTTGTATGCTGGTTTATTCAATAGGGAGGCAGTTTCCTCTCTGCTAAGTTCGAATCACTAAACTGTTAAATAAATAACTCCAATATGTAATAATGCAAAATGGCCTTTATTAAAGTACTTCACAATAACGCTCAAACGGTGCAACGAATAGCTTGCTTAATAACCAAACTGATTGATAGCTCAAATGAAACTCTACTATTCAAAATAATACTGCTCTTGCTCGCTAGATAGCGTCTTAATCGAGATCTCAAATCAAACTGATTTCCAGCGCCTCTACAATTGCCGCCTTTTATACTCTTTGATTTCAAACTTCGCATCTTCTAGGCGCGTCCAGAATTTACTAGTCCAGCAGCTCTCAAACTTCTCAGCTGTAATTACAATTGTACAATTTTATAGTTTTTCTCATTGCATATTTATAGGAGTATCTCAGATATATGCATGTGTTTGTGCATTGACTCTCCGCTGCTCGTATACGTACATGGTACATATGTGTAGACGAAATTATTGTTTCGTTTATGTAGATACATAATGATTGATCTATGGATGTGAATTCACGTCACTGCTTAGCATCGGCTTAGAGACGATAGCATCGCTCAGTGCTGCTAACATTCGTTACACTGCCCTCCACCTAAGTCTGATCGTCCCGATCAGACAAATCTCTCGATCTAAACGCTGCTAGCATCGCCAAATGTACCGCTCTTCTATTTCGTGATTTCCCAATTGCTTGTATGCGGTAGAAGACATCACTGATCGTCTTCACAACTCTGTACGGGCCTACCCAACTGCCCCGATATTTGGATGGAACACTTTCCGCCGGTGAGGGTTGTATAGCAGTACCAAATCTCCCTCCCGGAAACCTTCCAAATTATTTTCCTTGTCGTACCTGTGTTTCATCTTACTACTCATTATCCTGGATCGTTCCCTCGCGCTCTGTTGCTTGGCCAATGAACTACTTCGTAGAGCTTGCGCTTGACGGATTGGCTTCGCATAATCAGTATCGTTCCCACATTTCACAACAGTAGTGCGCTCCGGCTTGAAACTACCCTCGCATTCTTTCTCAGAAATTCGTTGCTTTGTTTTCTTGCGTCTTTTAGGTTTTGTCAATGCCAGGGTTCCTCTCGCAGGTACTTTTGGTTTTGCTTTATTTGGCCCATTCGACCTATTAACCTTTGCCTTTGACTTCCGCGGTTTTTGTCGAGTCTTCTCCACCAGTACTCGATTACTACTGAACCCTTTCTCCAACTTGAAGTTAAGTGGTATATCCTGGTTCTCATAATGCGTCACCCTTCTCTGCATATCGATCTTGATGTCATGGTCAACCAAGAAGTCCACTCCCAATATGACTTCTTCAACGATCGTCACCACAACGAATTTGTGTAGAACCGTGACCTTTCCAATCAAGACTTCATATATCACTTCTCCCTGAACTTGGTTATACTCGCCAGTGACCGTACGCAACCTTGATCCAGGTAACGGTTTTACTCTCCTGTTGACCAAGTCAGATCGGATCAAGGAATGAGATGCGTCCGTATCTACAGTCAGTACACGCTCCTTGCCATCCACATTCCCTCTTACGGTAAGACTGCTTGATTTCCTTGCAATTTGCGACACAGATATCACAGGACATTCAATAGCCGGGGCAAGTTTTCGTTCTTTACATCCGACACGCTCTTGCTAAATTCCTCCAGCTTTGCGTTTACGGCCACCCCCATTGTTAGAACTATTAGGACCAAGATCGCAATGACGTGCAATGTGACCGGACGTCTCGCATTTGAAGCATTTGGTAACTTTTTCACTCCGTTTTTGCGATCCTTTCAGCGCCTCCAATATTGCGTCTACCCACTCTGTCCTTTCTACTTCCACACGGCGTGCTTTGAAAACTGGCTTACACAGAAGCGACGCTGTTTCCTGAGTCATGCGTGGGATACCGTTTCAGCAAATGTTAGTTTTGGATTCGCATATGTAGCCCGCTTCGTTTCCACATCTCGTATGCCATTTATGAAGCTCTGGATTTTTACCCTTTCAGTGTATTCCACGGGTGCGTCCGCATTTGCAAGATGAGCCAATCTTTCAATATCTGTAGCAAACTCCTGCAATGTCTCATTTGCTTTTTGTTAGCGGTTTTGCAACTCAATTTGGAATATCTGTTTTCTATGCTCGCTTCCATAACGTCGTTCGACAGCAGCCATCAATGCTTCATAACTGCTCCCTTCGTATTCCGGAATTGTCTGTAAGATTTCGGCAGCTGGTCCTTTCAATGCCACGAAGAGTGCAGCAACTTTATCTTCAGCATTCCAGTTGTTCACTGTTGCGGTCTTCTCAAATTGTAGCTTAAAGACCTGGAAAGGAACAGAACCGTCAAAGGATGGTGTTTTTACCTTTGGATTACTCGCTGAAACTGCTGGACGATTTAGTTGTAACTGCTCGGTACGTCCTCTCAAAGCATCCACCTCGGCCTCGATTTTATCCTGTCGACCACTAAAGCCTTCCAGAAACTGGGTTAGTTTTTCTTCTATATGCGCTTCCAGTTTGGATGATATACGGACTTCCTGCTCTTCTAGTTGTGTGGAGATCTGAGATGATATCTGTGCTGAAATTTGTGCTGACATTTCTGAAATACGCGTTTCTTGTGCTTCGATCTTTGATGTTATTTCTGACGACATTTCTGCAATATGTGTCTTCTGTTCTTCCAATTTTTATGACACGTTGGTAGATATTTGTGATGACATTTCGGACATTTGTGCCGATATTGCAGCCAATATCATGTTCAGGTCTGTGTTCGCCATTGTCTGCGGTGTTTCATTTTTCTCTTCAATTTTTGTTGTTGTCTCGTCCTCATCAGGATAAAAGACATACTCGTCCCCATCAATTCCTTGTGCTTCCATTGCCTCTCGTAGCCGTGCCTGAAGTTCGAGTTTAACGCCGCTTGTATTCAATCCACGGCTCTCCAACTCCTTCTTCAGTTGCTGGATCTTCAATTCACTGAACTGTGTCATGTCCTTGTTGTCCTCTGGAATTTATTCAACAATTCCTCTTCTGACACCAATTGTAATGAATTTACTTGAAAATCCTCTTATTTCAAATTCTCTGCTAAGTTCGAATCACTAAACTGTTGAATAAATAACTCCAATATGTAATAATGCAAAATAGCCTTTATTAAATTACTTCACAATAACGCTCAAACTGTGCAACGAATAGCTTGCTTAATAACCAAACTGATTGATAGCTCAAATGAAACTCTACTATTCAAAATAATACTGCTCTTGCTCGCTAGATAGCGTCTTAATCGAAATCTCAAATCAAACTGAATTCCAGCGCCTCTGCAATTGCCGCCTTTTATGCTCTTTGATTTCAACCTTCGCATCTCCTAGGCGCTTCCAGAATTTACTAGTCCAGCAGCTCTCAAACTTCTCAGCTGTAACTAAAATTGCACAATTTTATAGTTTTTCTCATTGCATACTTATAAGAGTATCTCAGATATATGCATGTGTTTGTGCATTGACTCTCCGCTGCTCGTATACGTACATGGTACATATGTGTAGACGCAATTATTGTTTCGTTTATGTAGATACATAATGATTGATCTATGAATGTGAATTCACGTCACTGCTTAGCATCGGCTTAGAGACGATAGCATCGCTCAGTGCTGCTAACATTCGTTACATTATGTTAACTTTCAACTCCAGTGATGATATGGTGCAACAAAATACAAAAATAAAAGAAAATTTCAAAACTCTAGAATACTTTTAATGCCATAAGTCGAACAAAAATTTACCAATCCTTGTGAAATTTGGTAAGGGCATAGCTTCTATGGCGATAACTGTTTTCTGTGAAAACGGGCGAAATCGTTTAAAGCCATGCCCAGTTTTTATACACAGTCGACCGTCTGTCCTTCCGCTCGGGCATTAACATGATAACTTGAGCAACAATCGATATATCTTTGCTAAACTTAGTTCACGTACTTACCTAAATTCACTTTATCTTGGCATTAAATCCGACTATGACCACGCCCACTTTTTCGATATCGAAAATCTCGAAAATTGGAAAAAAAAACGCCATAATTCTATACCAAATACGAAAAAAAGGATGAAACATTGTGATTGGATTGGTTTTTTGACACAAAATATAACTTTAGAAAAAACTTTGTAAAATGGGTGGGACACCTACCATATTAAGTAGAAGAAAATGAAAAAGTTCTGCAGGGTGAAATCAAAAGCCCTTTGATTCATGGCAGGAATACCGTATATAAACAAATTAGCGGTACCCGAAAGATGATGTTCTAGGTCACCCTAGTCCACATTCTGATCGATATCTCGAAAACGCCTTCACATATACAACTAAGGGCCACTCCCTTTTAAAACCCTCATTAATACCTTTAATTTGATACCCATATCGTACAAAAACACATTCTATAGTCACCCCCGGTCCACCTTTATGGCGATATCTCGAAAAGACGTCCACATATAGAACTAGGACCCACCCCTTTTAAAAAAATCATTAACACCTTTCATTTGATACCCTTACCGTCACCTCTGGTCCACATATAGGACTAAGGCCCACCCCTTTTAAAATGCTCTTTAATACCTTTCATTTGATACCCATGTCATACAAACACATTCCAGGGTTACCCAAAGTTCATTTTCCTACATGGTGATTTTCCCTTATTTGACAAAGGACGAAGGAAAATCGTTCCAAAAACATCACCCTTGGTCTACAATTACGGACTCTTATCGGACTCATAATTAAGAGCGCTTCGCAAATTCAGGGGTGATTTACAAAAAAAATGATAAAGAAATGCGTTCAAATTTAACCAAATTTTCATATTTAAAAAAAAATTGTTCAAATAAAACGAATTGATAGCTGAAGAAAGATAGCAAAAGGAAGTTGCTTCACTTTTTAGTATTACTATCTGTATTTATCCATGAAAAGGACAATTTTGTCTCCAAAGCTCTTAGCTGAGTATGTAATGTTCGGTTACACCCGAACTTAGCCTTCCTTACTTGTTTTTTCTTTGTTAAATACAAAAATCACGTTAAAGTAACTAATGGATCTTAGTTTCTCATTAAAAAATTTGCTTCAGCCGATTCTGAAAAGATTTTTATAGTTTATCTGAAATCGGAACGTTAATAAGCGCTTGGTTTCATTGTCCCATCCGTCGCTTTTAGAAATGGGTGATTTTTCAAGTAAATTTCACACTTAAGTTTAATATTTCACCAGCTTCGTATTAAATGAGTGATAAAATTTCAAAATTTCAAAACTTCTATAATTACTTTTTAAAAAGAAATACCTCAAAACCTGAGTCAAAGTCGTGTAAAAATATTCCTTCCTTTACTATGGAATGCCCCAATTAAAATTATTTTCAGTTTGAAGAAAAATGTTTTAATTGGTTCGTGAAGTTATTGTAAAATGCAAAACTGGGTTACAAAAAAGAGATAAGGATGATAACTCACAAGATAATAACAGAAGCAAGTGAGGGAAGTTATAAAAATTCTGCAACTTTCGCTATGAAATTGAAATATATAAAAGGTCTTGCATTTGTTCCAGAGGAAATTTTAATTGATACGTTTGGATTAATATCCGAAATGGAGTTTTATAACTCAATTTAGAAAGTAAAATTCTATTGATATAAAGCTCTTTTTCGCTAAGATATAGCTTATTATTTTCGTCTACGACCCTTTTAAAAATCTTTTATATAAAAGTGGGCGTGGTCTTTAACCGATCTCGTCCATTTTTTCTAGGAATATATCTCTCTATGAGGAAAATATGGGTACCCAATTTTGTTACGATATGTAAATTTTTCTTCGAGTTATGGCTCCCGAAACATAGAAAATTGCTTAGTCATAAATAGGGCGGTGCCACACCCATTTTCAAAAATTTTAGTGTTTTCCAATTTAATGTTATAACTCAATTTAGAAAGTAAAATTCTATTGATATAAAGCTCTTTTTCGCTAAGATATAGCTTATTATTTTCGTCTACGACCCTTTTAAAAATCTTTTATATAAAAGTGGGCGTGGTCTTTAACCGATCTCGTCCATTTTTTCTACGAATATATCTCTCTATGAGGAAAATATGGGTACCCAATTTTGTTACGATATGTAAATTTTTCTTCGAGTTATGGCTCCCGAAACATAGAAAATTGCTTAGTCATAAATAGGGCGGTGCCACACCCATTTTCAAAAATTTTAGTGTTTTCCAATTTAGTGTTATAACTCAATTAAGAAAGTAAAATTCTATTGATATAAAGCTCTTTTTCGCTAAGATATAGCTTATTATTTTCGTCTACGACCCTTTTAAAAATCTTTTATATAAAAGTGGGCGTGGTCTTTAACCGATCTCGTCCATTTTTTCTAGGAATATATCTCTCTATGAGGAAAATATGGGTACCCAATTTCATTACGATATGTAAATTTTTCTTCGAGTTATGGCTCCCGAAACATAGAAAATTGCTTAGTCATAAATAGGGCGGTGCCACACCCATTTTCAAAAATTTTAGTGTTTTCCAATTTAATGTTATAACTCAATTTAGAAAGTAAAATTCTATTGATATAAAGCTCTTTTTCGCTAAGATATAGCTTATTATTTTCGTCTACGACCCTTTTAAAAATCTTTTATATAAAAGTGGGCGTGGTCTTTAAACGATATCACCCATTTTTTCTAGGAATATATCTCTTTATGAGGAAAATATGGGTACCCAATTTTGCTACGATATGTACATTTTTCTTCGAGTTATGGCTCCCGAAACATAGAAAATTGCTTAGTCATAAAAAGGGCGTTGCCACACCCATTTTCACAAATTTTAGTATTTTCCAATTTAATTTTATCACTCAATTTAGAAAGTAAAATTCTATTGATATAAAGCTCTTTTTCGCTAGATATATCTTATTATTTTCGTCTACGACCCTTTTAAAAATCTTTTTTATAAAAGTGGGCGTGGTCTTTAACCGATCTCGTCCATTTTTTCTAGGAATATATCTCTCTATGAGGAAAATACGGGTACCCAATTCTGTTACGATATGTACATTTTTCTTCGAGTTATGGCTCCCGAAACATAGAAAATTGCTTAGTCATAAAAAGGGCGGTGCCACACCCATTTTCACAAATTTTAGTGTTTTCCAATTTAATGTTATAACTCAATTTAGAAAGTAAAATTCTATTGATATAAAGCTCTTTTTCGCTAGATATAGCTTATTATTTTCGTCTACGACCCTTTTAAAAATCTTTTTTATAAAAGTGGGCGTGGTCTTTAACCGATCTCGTCCATTTTTTCTAGGAATATATCTCTCTATGAGGAAAATACGGGTACCCAATTCTGTTACGATATGTACATTTTTCTTCGAGTTATGGCTCCCGAAACATAGAAAATTGCTTAGTCATAAAAAGGGTGGCGCCACACCCATTTTCACAAATTTTAGTGTTTTCCAATTTAATTTTATAACTCAATTTAGAAAGTAAAATTCTATTGATATAAAGCTCTTTTTGGCTAGATATAGCTTATTATTTTCGTCTACGACCCTTTTAAAAATCTTTTTTATAAAAGTGGGCGTGGTCTTTAACCGATCTCGTCCATTTTTTCTAGGAATATATCTCTTTATGAGGAAAATATGGGTACCCAATTTTGCTACGATATGTACATTTTTCTTCGAGTTATGGCTCCCGAAACATAGAAAATTGCTTAGTCATAAAAAGGGCGGTGCCACACCCATTTTCACAAATTTTAGTGTTTTCCAATTTAATGTTATAACTCAATTTAGAAAGTAAAATTCTATTGATATAAAGCTCTTTTTCGCTAAGATATAGCTTATTATTTTCGTCTACGACCCTTTTAAAAATCTTTTATATAAAAGTGGGCGTGGTCTTTAACCGATCTCGTCCATTTTTTCTAGGAATATATCTCTCTATGAGGAAAATATGGGTACCCAATTTTGTTACGATATGTAAATTTTTCTTCGAGTTATGGCTCCCGAAACATAGAAAATTGCTTAGTCATAAATAGGGCGGTGCCACACCCATTTTCAAAAATTTTAGTGTTTTCCAATTTAATGTTATAACTCAATTTAGAAAGTAAAATTCTATTGATATAAAGCTCTTTTTCGCTAAGATATAGCTTATTATTTTCGTCTACGACCCTTTTAAAAATCTTTTATATAAAAGTGGGCGTGGTCTTTAACCGATCTCGTCCATTTTTTCTAGGAATATATCTCTCTATGAGGAAAATATGGGTACCCAATTTTGTTACGATATGTAAATTTTTCTTCGAGTTATGGCTCCCGAAACATAGAAAATTGCTTAGTCATAAATAGGGCGGTGCCACACCCATTTTCAAAAATTTTAGTGTTTTCCAATTTAATGTTATAACTCAATTTAGAAAGTAAAATTCTATTGATATAAAGCTCTTTTTCGCTAAGATATAGCTTATTATTTTCGTCTACGACCCTTTTAAAAATCTTTTATATAAAAGTGGGCGTGGTCTTTAACCGATCTCATCCATTTTTTCTAGGAATATATCTCTCTATGAGGAAAATATGGGTACCCAATTTTGTTACGATATGTAAATTTTTCTTCGAGTTATGGCTCCCGAAACATAGAAAATTGCTTAGTCATAAATAGGGCGGTGCCACACCCATTTTCAAAAATTTTAGTGTTTTCCAATTTAATGTTATAACTCAATTTAGAAAGTAAAATTCTATTGATATAAAGCTCTTTTTCGCTAAGATATAGCTTATTATTTTCGTCTACGACCCTTTTAAAAATCTTTTATATAAAAGTGGGCGTGGTCTTTAACCGATCTCTTCCATTTTTTCTAGGAATATATCTCTCTATGAGGAAAATATGGGTACCGAATTTTGTTACAATATTGTAACGAATTTTACTTGCAAATCCTCTTATTTGTAATCCTCTGCTAAGTTCGAATCACTAAACTGTTGAATAAATAACTCCAATATTGAATAATGGAAAAATGGCCTTTATTAAAGTACTTCACAATACACTTATACTTTGCTACTCGCTGGCTTAATAACCAAACTGATTGATAACTCAAATGAAACTCTACTATTGGCCGCCAGATCGCGTGCTTAATCAAACTGATTGATAGCTCAACTCAAACTGAATTACTTCTTACTCGCCTGCCCCGCTTTTATAGTTTACGCTGCATACTTCTAGGCTCTTCGATTTCCAGAACTTACTAGCTTGTTTCGGCTACAAAATCGCCAGCCACAACTATGTGCACAAATTATTGCTCTCTCCTGTGACAACTCAGATAAGATATATGCATGTGTTTGTGCATTGCCGCTCCGCTGCTCGTATACGTACATATGTGTAGACGCAATTATCTATTCCTTTATGTAGATACATAATGATTGAATTATTGATGTGAATGTTTGTAGTTTACAGTCTCTCGCGCATACATAGGCGTATAAGTAAATGCATCTGTGTGTGACATCTTTCGGCTGCCTTATATATGTGTATACATGATTTGATTATTGAGGTAAATACTGCTTATCGTGGCCTTGGCATCGCCTTAGTGATGGTATAACTTAGTGATGTTAATATCCGTGACACTGCCCTCCACCTAAGTCTGATCGTCCCGATCAGACAAATCTCCCGATCTAACTGCCGCTAGCATCTCCAAATCTACCACTCTTGTAATCCGTGGTTTCCCAGTGGTTTGTATGCGGTAGATGGTATCCCTGATCTTCTTCACAACTTTGTACGGGCCTTCCCAACTGCACCGAAATTTGGCTGGAACACCTTTCCGCCGGTGAGGGTTGTTTAACAGTACCAAATCTCCCGCCAAGAAACCTTCCGAATTAACGTTCTTGTCATGCCAGTATTTCATCTTACTACTCATTACCCTGGGCCGTTCCTTCACACTCTGTTGTTTGGTCAATGAACCACTTCGTAGAGCTTGCGCTGGACGGATTTGTTTTGCATAATCGGTATCGTTCCCACATTTTACAACAGTAGTGCGCTCTGGCTTGAAACTACCCTCGCATTCTTTCTCGGAAATTCGTTGCTTCGTTTTCCTGCGTCTTTTAGATTTTGTCAATGCCAGTGTTTCTCTCGCAGGTACTTTTGATTTTGATTTATTTGGCCCATTCGATCTATCAACCTTTACCTCTGAATTTCGTGGCCTTCGTCGAGTATTCTCCACCAGTACCCGATTACTGCTGAACCCTTTTTCCAAACTAAAGTTAAGTGGCACATCTTGGTTCTCATAACGCATCACCCTTCTCTGCATATCGATCTTGATGTCATGGTCAACCAAGAAATCCACTCCCAATATAACTTCATCAACAATCTCCGCCACAACAAATTTGTGTAGAACCATGACCTTCCCAATCAATACTTCACATATCACTTCTCCCTGAAGTTGGTTATACTCGCCAGTGACCGTACGCAACTTTGCTCCAGATAACGGTTTTACTCTCCTGTTGACCAAGTCAGATCGGATCAAGGAATGAGAAGCGCCCGTATCTACAGTCAGTACTCGTTCTTTGCCATCCACATTCCCTCTGACGGTAAGACTGCTCGATTTTCTACCAATTTGCGACACAGATATCACAGGGCATTCAATAGCTGGATTTAGCTCTCTATCTCTTACTCGCTCTTGCTCATCTCCTCCAGCTTTGCGTTTATGGCCACCCACATTGTTGGAACTATTAGGACCAAGATCACAATGACGTGCAATGTGACCTGGGTTGCCGCACTTGAAACATTTAATAAATCCGGCATTCTTCTGTTGAGATCACTTCAGTGCTTCCAAAATTGTTTCTACCCACTCTGGCCTTTCTACTTCCACACGGCGTGCTTTGTACGCTGGCTTACTCAAAAGTGAGGCTGTTTCCTGAGTCAGTGCATGCGATACCGTTTCAGCAAACGTTAGTTTTGAATTCGCATATGTAGCCCGCTTCGTTTCCACATCTCATATGCCATTTATGAAGCTCTGGATTTTTACCATTTCAGTGTATTCCACGGGTGCGTCTGCATTTGCAAGATGAGCCAATCTTTCAATATCTGAAGCAAACTCCTGCAATGTCTCATTTGCTTTTTGGTAGCGGTTTTGCAACTCAATTTGGAATATCTGTTTCCTATGCTCGCTTCCGTAACGTCTCTGTAAAGCGCTCATCAATGTTTCATAGTGGTTCCGCTCGTACTCTGGAACTCTTCCGCATTCCAGTTGTTCACTGCTGCGGTCTTCTCAAACTGTAGCTTAAAGACCTGGAAAGGAATAGAACCGTCAAAGGATGGTGTTTTTACCTTTGTATTGCTTTCTGAAACAGCTGGGCGGTTTAATTGCAACTCTTGTATACGACCTCTCAAAGCATCCACCTCGGCTTCGATTTTTTCTTCAAACTGCGTTATTTTCTCGTCCATACGTGCTTCGAGTTTTGATGATATACGCGCCTCTTGCGCTTCGAGTTGTTATGCTGTTATGCGTGCCTCTTGTTCTTTCAGTTGTGTCTCCATCTTTGATGTAATCTGTGTCGACATTTCTGACATACGCGTTTCTTGTGCTTCAATCTTCGATGTAATCTGTGTCGACATTTCTGACATACGCGTTTCTTGTGCTTCAATTTTCGATGTAATTCGTGTCTCTTGGGATTCCATCTGTGATGACATTGTCGATGTTTGAGCAGATATTGCAGCCAAAATCATGTTCAAGTCTGTGCTCGTAACTGTCTGCGATGTTTCGTTTTTCTTTTAAATTTTTGTTACTTCCTCACCATCAAGATGAAAGTCATACTCTTCCACATCAATTCCTTCCGCTTCCATTGCCTCTCGTAGCCGTGCCTGAAGTTCAAGTTTAACGCCGCTTGTATTCAATCCACGGCTCTTTAACTCCTTCTTTAGTTGCTGGATCTTCAATTCACTGAACTTTGCCATGTCCTTGTTGTCCTCTGGAATTTATTCAACAATTCCTCTTCTGACACCAATTGTAACGAATTTTACTTGCAAATCCTCTTATTTGCAATCCTCTGCTAAGTTCGAATCACTAAACTGTTGAATAAATGACTCCAATATTGAATAATGGAAAAATGGCCTTTATTAAAGTACTTCACAATACACTTATACTTTGCTACTCGCTGGCTTAATAACCAAACTGATTGATAACTCAAATGAAACTCTACTATTGGCCGCCAGATCGCGTGCTTAATCAAACTGATTGATAGCTCAACTCAAACTGAATTACTTCTTACTCGCCTGACCCGCTTTTATAGTTTACGCTGCATACTTCTAGGCTTTTCGATTTCCAGAACTTACTAGTTTGTTTCGGCTACAAAATCGCCAGCCACAACTATGTGCACAAATTATTGCTCTCTCTTGTGACAACTCAGATAAGATATATGCATGTGTTTGTGCATTGCCGCTCCGCTGCTCGTATACGTACATATGTGTAGACGCAATTATTTATTCGTTTATGTAGATACATAATGATTGAATTATTGATGTGAATGTTTGTAGTTTACAGTCTCTCGCGCATACATAGGCGTATAAGTAAATGCATCTGTGTGTGACATCTTTCGGCTGCCTTTTATATGTGTATACATGATTTGATTATTGACGTAAATACTGCTTATCGTCGCCTTGGCATCGCCTTAGTGATGGTATAACTTAGTGATGTTAATATCCCTGACAATATGTAAATTTTTCTTCGAGTTATGGCTCCCGAAACATAGAAAATTGCTTAGTCATAAAAGGGGCGGTGCCACACCCGTTTCTTAAAATTTAAAGTTTTTCCTATTTATTGTTATAAATCCACTTGGGAAATGAAATACCATTGATATAAAGCCCTTTTTTGCAAAGATATAGCTTTTTTTATTCCTCCGCGACCCTTTTAAAAATCTTTTATATAAAAGTGGGCGTGGTCGATTTCGTAGATTTTTCTGCAAAGCATTCCTTATAGCAAAGGCAACCTCTCTGCCGAATTTTGTTACGATAGGTTTAACGATTTTTGATTTATGATTAGTAATATTTGTAAAATTGATTTTATCACAAGTGGGCGGTGCCACGCCCATTAAAATTTTTTTGTTTTCAAATTTTTATCATGAGTCTCAATATCAGCCCACATGTCAAATTTCAACATTCTAGGTGTATTATTTACTAAATAATCAGGTTTTTTGTGTTTTCCAAAATGTTATATATATATAAAAAGTGGGCGTGGTTATCATCCGATTTCGCTCATTTTCAATACCAATCTATTCTGGGTCTAGCTAAGCTCGTGTACCAAATTTGGTGAATATATCTCAATATTTACTCAAGTTTAGTGTTAACGGACAGACGCACAGACGGACGGACATGGTTCAATCAAAGTTTTTTC
Organism: Eurosta solidaginis; assembly: GCF_040869045.1. Classification (NCBI taxonomy): domain Eukaryota; kingdom Metazoa; phylum Arthropoda; class Insecta; order Diptera; family Tephritidae; genus Eurosta; species Eurosta solidaginis. The sequence continues at coordinate 115,270,675 of NC_090319.1, read as the reverse complement.
GATACTGATGATTTTGTATATGGAAGTCTATATCCATCTCGATTCCTTTATACCTGTACAACCAACCGTTATACAATCAAAGTTAATATGCTCTGTGTGCAAAGCACGCTGAGTATAAAAATCGTATGTGTGTAGTTTATACCCTCCACTTCGGTGTACGGCCGCGCCAAACAAAATATCTCCGGTCATAACAGATGGTGCGCCATATAAACACTTTACCCTTGCTGTGTTCTTAGAAAGAGCCCCCATGATTTTCGTCAATAGAAGATGATCTTTATCCCCTACATTAGGTTGAGTTGAATTGCCCGGTCAATGAAGGATCCGCATTGTCAATAGTGTTGCCAGAATTTGTTAATTGGCCCATATTACCGGAAACGCAGTATAGAGGTATGCTACGCCAAAAAATTACTGATAAACCACACAAGGTAGGCCATGTAGAGAATAACTCGTCTGCACCAGTCATAAAGAAAATTCCAATCTACTTCGCTTCGCATTTTGAGTGCAGACATGGTTGCCCAACTGTTCCACATCATCTCCGATGGACAATGTAGTTTAACAAACCTCGAGAAACTCTTAATTACTAAGTGTCCATTCTCCTTCCTAACTCTAAGTCAGTGCTGGGCTGTATCTCCGCAAGATAGGACTTTCCTCTGTCTCGTCGTTTCGCTTTAGTATTCGATATCTGCAGCCGAATTTTTCTATGAAACTCCCTTCATCCTTTTGATTTATAGTTCCCAAACAGATCGCTATACTCGTCCTAGCACTCCTCGCTGCACGCAAATTTTTGCTAGCCCAAAAATCCATTACCTGCCCTCTACGAAGATTCCTTATTCCATTTTTTAATCTTTTTAGGGGGAGAACTCTGTTAAACGCACTTGTCAGCTCTTTCGATTGTTGGATTCCAGCAGCTTCTCTATGGGAAAAAACCTCTTATGGTTGTCTAAGTCTTGCTTTTTAGCATATAAAAAAATTTGGGTTGTACACCTGGGATATTTTACCACATAAGTATCGTTTGAGAAGAATGGACTGCCAACGTCGCCCACATCATGATATATAATGCTCAACATTTGTTGGAACGCTACCCGTGTTACCCATTTGAAGGCAGCTCTATGGTATATAACAAAGTAGTGCCCCACCTCACTCGTTAATATCGTTCTTTCTCCTTCTCCATACGCTGTGATGCGGATGCACATCCGCGCTTTTGACATGTCGTCCTTTCAACCCAAGCCAAGCATCTACGATATCCTAAAGTGTTGTTGGTTAATGTAGCAAGTTGGCCATAGGTTAAGTTAGGTTGAACTGGCCGGTCCACGAGGACCTCACATAGACTGAATGAGTCCATAGTGTTACCAGAAGTTTGTTGTAACGACCAAACTGAAAACCCCTATCAAAAACCAGGACCTATGTTATAAAATAACTCCGTCCTCTTGGCAAATACTAGAAGCTTCCTAGGACTTAAGCCACTTGCTGCTTCTAGATCTGACAGCTGTATTACTCCTAATAGCTGTACTATTAGCCTGGCAAGCGCGGGCACGATCACAAAACGCGCTCTATCGGTTCCTCCTCCAATCCGCACTTCCTACATCTGCTATCACTGATCAAGCCAAGTGACCCCAGAAGGCAGTGTCTAGTCAAAATAGCCATCATGAGTCTACAGTCCTCTCTTTTTAATGATAGATGCAACTTTGTTAGTCTAAGGTTGTAAGACCTTCACATAATCTTCGACACTTTACATCCCTGCGCTTGAACCCACTCCTTTCCCGCTTGGTCGAGCAAGTGCCCTCTCGCCTTCTGTTAATCTCGCCCAGTCTAATTGGGTCGTCTACGGAGCAAGCTTCAAGGCATGCGCCCTTTTTAGCTAGTTCATCTGCTTTTTATTCCCATCTATTCCCATATGACCTCGGAACCAATATAGATGTATGCTTCTCCCTGAATATGCCATAAATCTGAATACATATCTAGTAAAGTCTAAACACCTTCATAGCGAAGCTAACAATAGATGACAGCGATTGCAGTCCATTAGAGTAGAAAGAGTACTTTCAGCCGTTATTAATATGCCTTGCCCTACCTCATACAGCACCTGCAATCTTCCGGAGCGGAGGAAACGGTCGATGTATAATGAAGTTTATGAGGAAACACATTTCCGACAGCCTCTAGAAATTCATGAAGTTAGGTTGAAATGTAGAAATTGTTATTGCACTTAGCTTCAGAATTTTCGAGACAAAATGACCACTAAAGGGTGACATCACACAGACCATTTTTATACTCAGCTGAGCAAAGTTCACAGTGTTTTTTAACTTTTTCATACAACGTTAAATTTTGACGACAGTAACTAATCGAGATAAATAAAGATTTCCAACCATCGGAGTGGAAAACCATAACTTGAGTCAATTTTGAAACTAATCTCTCATCGCTGTTTAAAAAAAAGTTATAACCAGGCTCACTTTTTATATATATATAGTTTTGGAAAACACCAAAAAAGTGATTATTAAGTTAATAATGCAGCCGTAATAACAAAATTTTAGGTCTAGAATAATATTCCCTAATTAAAATTTTTCAAATCCTGCAAAAAAGGGGCACCGCTCACTTCTGACGAAAAATAAAGTTTTCAAATATTGTTGGCCATAAATCAAAAACGGTTTAAGTTGCCATCACAAAACTTGATAAACTGATTAAGCTTGTCATGAGAAATGATTCTGGAAAAAGCAAAAGAAATCGGTACAGGACCACGTCCACTTTTATATACATTTTTTTTAAGATATTAAAGGCGAATGTAGCAGGCAATGTCTTTGCGAAAAATACATTTATATCAATGCCATTTTATTTATACAGTGTATTTATGAAATTAGTATGCAAAATGTTCAGAAATGGACGTGGCATCGGCCCTTTTTTGAGCAATAATTATTCTATGTTTCGGCGGCGATACCTGAAAGAAAAATTTACCCATAGTGAAAAACTCGGTACACTCATTTCCTTTATAAAGAGAATATTTCTAATAAAAATGGGAAAAAGCGATTCATAAATTCATAAATACGCCTACTTTTGATAATACTTCAGTACAGTGTCAAAAAAAAAGAAAACTAAATGAAATATGCCATAGAAACTCTCAGCTGAGTATTTAATGTACTGTAACGAATTTAGAGAAATTCCGCTTATGTTACACCTTCTGAAAACATTCGAATCGCTAAATTGTCGAATAAATAACTCCAATATTCAGTTATGCATAATGGTCTTTATTAGATTACTTTGGGAGTAGTACAATTATACTTCACAATTATACTTCACTTTGCAATTGATAGCGTGTTTAAATCAAACTGAGTACTGACTACTCAGCTTTCGCTGCTTTTATACTCTCTGTTGTCTCATTCACCCATTTCTTCTAAGGTCTAGAAACTTCGCGAACTTCATGCTTGGTTACCAGCCATATTTGTTTTATAGTCTCTCGCATAGCCATATGCGTGTGTATATATGAGTACTACTTCGGCTGATGACTACATCTGTGTGTGAGTTATCTCTTCGTTGCCTTGTATGTATGCTTTAATGTTTTTGTTGTTGTGCATTTATTTAGTGATGTGAAAATTCGCCACACTGTCCTCCACCTAAGTCGGATCGTCCCGATCAGACAAATTTCCTGATCTAAACGCCGCCAGCCTTTCCATATGAACCGCTTACATTTTGGATCGTTGTTTGCCAATGGTTTGTGTGCGGTAAACTACATCGTTTTACAACTTTGTATGAGCCTTCCCAATTGCACTTCAATTTAGGGGACAAACCTTTTTATCGTTGTGGGTTGTATAACAGCACCAAATGTCCTTCCTGAAAACCTTCCAAATTGATTGCTTTATCGTACCTGGCTTTCATCTTTTCACTCATAATTTTTGTTCGTTGCCTTACAAGATCGTGTATTACTCTCATCTCTTCTTCCAAGTCACCAGTGGATTTCTTGGCATTTATCTCCGCATCGGCATCTATTCCAAACTCCAAATCAGCTGGCAGTCGAAGGTCATTGCCAAAAATTACTTTTGCGGGGGTTGGGCCCGTTGTCTCATGCACTGCCGATCGGTAAGCCCGTCAGGAATAATGGTATGTATGTATCCCACTCTTTATGGAACTTGTCCACTATTTTTCTTTAGGTGCTCCTCCAATGTTCTATGAATCGTTACACCATTCCATCGGACTGATCATGTAATGCAATTGCCCGAGTTTTTCGAATGCCCAATTTCTTACACATTTCTTGAAACACCGCTGATTCAAAATTTCACCGTTGGTCAGAATGTAACTCCATTGGTACACCATACCTTGCAACCCAATTGTTTATGAACACTTCTGCTACTATTTCCGCTTCTTGATTTGGGATTGGGTATACCTCTGGCCATTAGCTGAAATAATCCATAACCACCACTACATATTTGTTTCCGCAGTTTCTAGTAGGAAATGGACCTGCGACATCCATAGCGATCCTTTCAAATGGCGCTCCTGAGTTCGGGTTTTGGGCCCTTTTGCTCTGCTGCAAACCTCGCAGTTGGCGATCTACTCTGTGACCGATTGACGGCAACCAACCCAGTAGAATCTCTGCTTAATTTGTTTCATTATAAACGTTTTTTTCATTTAATTTTTTCCCCCCACAATACGAACGACGTCTTTTCTCGTACTTCCACCGGTTTTAGAGGCCTGATTACATGTGAGACGTTTACACTCCTACTCGTTGTTTCTACAGTTGGAGATGTCTCGTCTCCAATCTGTAGGTCGTTACGTGTATGTTGACTGCTTTTGGTCACACGGTTGAAGAGGCCGTGTCTCCAATCCGTGCTTTATTCCTTCACCTGGGGCAGTATTCGAACGGTTGAAGAGGCCTTGTCTCTAATCCGTCGCCAGGTTTACTATTACATTACCTACATGTATTCCGCTCTTTTCTTATTTTATCATTCTGACGCCACTAATTGTACGGAGGTTTTGCATCCAATACGTGCTCAGCTCGATCCCCTCCACCTTTGCAGTTTGTTCTCCACCCACAAAACTCGACTGATCAATGTTCACTGCTGCGCCGGAGTCTTTCCAGACTTCGTAGACACTTCATTTTTTCCGCTGTTATATCGCATGCCGCGGACCATTTTACCTTGCTTTGTAGCATGCATCCAACAAGTGTTTCAGGAGTGTAATCCTCTAGGACCTAGAACCTAGTACACTCGAAAAATACATGGTAAACATCTTCTACTGTATCGCCGCCACAGTGATCGCATATGTTGTTAGGCTCGTGATTGAATCGGTGCAAATATTCCCTAAAGCATCCGTGACCACTCAGAAACTGTGTGAGGTAGAAATCTACCTCGCCGTGCTTTCTAGATATCCCTATATAAATATCTGGGATACATAGTGCTCCATCACTTGGGTTTTGATCCTGATAAATCGTCGCTACTTCTTTTCTGCGATGATTAATGCTGCGTCGTCAGAGGCAGTTTTAAAGGCGCTAAAGACGCGTAGCGCACATAGGCGGTAGGTCGTCTTTACCTCGCGGAAGTATAATTTATACTCCGTGGCCTGATGCCAAACAGGAGCCACGTAAAGTATTTGGCTTTTTACAACGCCAGCCAGAAGTTGATGCCGTCGTTGCTTTGGTCCTCTTGCATTTATCATTATCCTAGCTATTGCTGCTACGGTTTTTCCTACCTTTTCATTGGCATACTCCAAGTGGGTTTTGAATGACAACCTCCTGTCTACCCCAAGTATTTTATTGCAGGCAGCGTGTCGATGTCATGGCGGCCGATTCTTATAGAGACCTGCTCCACCCTCTTCCTACATGATATGAGTACAGCCTCTGTTTTTTGTTCCGCCAGCTGCAGTCCATCTTCCGTAAGCCCCGATTGAACCACCGTTATTCTTGCATTAGATTTGGCGCATATTTCGCCTATGTGCCTGACCGTGAATACCAATGCGATATCGTCCGCGAAGCCGATACTTTTCACCCCATTGGGTACCTTGAGGCGCACTACTCCGTCGTACATAAGGTTCCAAAGCATTGGACCGATCACGTAGCCTTGAGGAACACCGCCTGTGACGAGAAGCTTTTCTACTCCAGCAGCCGTTTCATATTCCAGCACTCTACCTTCAAAGTAGCTGCGTATGATCCTACGCAGGTCAAAGGATATGCCTATCTGGTCCAGCGTGTCTAGAATTTTTGCCCAATTGGCAGTGTTGAAGGCATTTTTCACATCTAAAGTAACGATAAGGATCCTTAGAGCCATCGAGTGCCACTTATGCCTTCTTGGGCAACTTTTTCCGCCATGTTCGCACCTTGGATGGTAGATCTTCCTTTTCTAAACGAAAACTGGTTGTCGGAAATACCCCCACATCTTCGATTTCTTTTTCGAGTCGATTATAGAGGACTCGCTCAAGAAATTTACCGGCGGAGTAGAGCAGGCAAATGGGCCTGTAGCTAGATGGTTCCGCCGTATTTTTACCAGGCTTTGGCAGCAGTACCAACTTTTGTCGTTTCCATATTGTAGGAAATGTCCCCTCAGCAAAGCATGCATTAAATAGTTTCGCAAATGTTGGCGTGTTAAATGTGAGAGCTAGTTTGAGTGCTCTGTTTGGTACCCCGTCTGGGCCAGGAGAATTGCGGTCTTGCAGTCTATTCACGGCTTGAAGGACCTCGACGACGGTAACCTCGTCAAATAAGTATAGTGCGGCGCCTGATGTGGGAGAAACTAGCTCCCTATGTGTGGGAAATAAAGTATCTACCACGTTTCTGAGAAAAGAGGGCATGTTGGCATCGCTTCTCCTTTGTGTTTTAATTTTAAAAACCAATTTATAAGCTGTGCCCGTGGGTCATTCTCGACATCATCGCAAAACTTAAGAAAGCATTCGCGCTTACTATCTTTTATTGCTCTCTTAAGTGCGAGTCACGCTCTTTTGTAGGTAGCTCTGCACTCTAGAAATTCCCTTCTCCCTCTGGCTCGTTGATAGCGCCTGCTAGCCTGAATACAATCTCCCCTTAGGGAACAATGTGGAACAATGTTGTTTGCGCTTGGGCTTTCTAGTCATTGACGCATCGCATGCTGCTCTAATATCCGCCATTAATTTATTCGTTAGCACTTCCTCTATGTTCGACTGTTGTCAACATTAGCTTGAATATGTCGGGGTCAAAAATATTGATATTCCAACCTCTGTTTTTTAAGGGTGGCTGTATAGTGGGCCGCCATCCCCCTCAAGGTTGATGTCCACAACAATCGCTGAGTGATCGCTTTGGGTATAGCAATCACTGATTTTCCACTCAGCCAACCTGTAGAGATTGGCGATTTCAAACGTTATGTCAATTACGGAGCCGAACCCGTTTCCTGAGAAGGTGTTTTGCACACCCACGTTAAGGAGCGCTACATCAAGGCATTCAAATACTTCGAGCAGAGGAGATGTTCTCTGTGAGCACCACTCTATAGCCCATGCATTAAAGTCTTACGCGATGACAAAACACTTCCGCAATGTCGCATCCATGGCTATTTTCCCAACGATTTCTTCGAACGCGTCCAGCGGCGTACTAGGTGGTATATAGCAACTGTAAACGTAAATGCCATCTATCTTACCGCATTCGAATCCTCGTTCCTTAAGTATTAATTCCGCATATAAGGGATTATGCCTGCAGGACCAAATAGCAGCCTTGCTGAATTCGTCTTGTAGTCAATTCGCAGTCTTCTCTCTGTAAGGTTCACCAAGAAGTGCTAAGTCAATCTTCAACTCCAAAACTGTTTGTGCCAGAAGGTCATGGGCTGCTTCACAATGGTTAAGATTAAGTTTCTGGACCGCTTCTTTATATACTGGGCACTTATAGTCACCAGTGTGATGGTCTGTGCCGCTGAGCCCTCTTCTAGAGCATGATTTCGCCGCGTTCCCTTGGTCCCCGCACTTAAGGCGAACGCCTTTGAGATCGGATTCGGTGCCGCAGTTTCTTGCTATGTGTCCGAATTCGAGACAGTAAAAGCATCGTTTCCGCTGAACTTTTGCTCGGACTCGGCATATAACCCATCTTATTCGGACTTTACCGCTTCTCGTAAGTTCCCGAACTAACTCAGTGGGTAAAGAAATAGTCGCAGTCTGCGTACCGCCGTATGCTTTTCGCAAGGATCGGACACTAGACGGCTTAGCATTGAAGCTTGCAAGCTGTGTGTTCAGCGCCTGGCAGACCTCTTCAACCGTCGTTACTTCGTCTATATCTCGTATTTCGCACAGAGACTCCTCCTTGAGAGACTTGGCATCAGCTTTCCCTGAGAGAGCTTGTCCTACAGCTGCTTCAAGTTTTGTAGTGCCATTGTCCGACTGCCTACTGAGTTGGAAGAGGAGTTCCTCCTTAGAAGTCTTGCGGATATTACGAACCATTGTGGTCATTTCTTTCAATGCCTCTTCATTTTTAACAACTTTAAGGATATCCGCGTATGAGCAATCGCCTGAGCTTTTGATCAGGATTGCGTCGGGGCAGTCTGGTCTCTGTTTTGGGCGCTTTTGTTTTTAAACCGTCGCCAAAGCTCCTCCTTTTTGCTACTTCTGCTACTTCCTTCATTGGTGCGTTCACGACGTCTGAGGTCTTTTACGCGTTCTTCTTCTTATTTGGCCGTACCTGCGGCTATGGCGTGCCCCGGAGGCGCACTCACGGCCACGTTTTGTACTTTTCTGTTGCCCGATTTGTGCCAGACATGGGGTGGTCTCTGAGTGCTTCACTTCCAAGCAAGACTTATTCGTCTTCTTAAGCTCATCCGTGGCTTGCTCATAGGAGATCCCAATAGCCTTGACCAAATCCCGAAGGTTTTGATTAATGGTGCATTTTCCACTTCCTACAACCTCCTTCATCTCCTTAGTAAGCTTTCAGAGGCACTGGAAAGCATTTTCGTCGTCTGCTCCGCCCTCGGCCCTGGCTCTGATTCGCTCAGTCCCTGAGAAAAGACACTAATAGGTGGAGCGGAACGGGGATGCGACTGCGCAAGTCTTGACCTCCAGGCGAATGGATCCCGCTTATTTCAACGGGGACAATTGGCGGTGTTCTCATATTGCACTTCTTTTTTTCTTTTCAGTTATATTAGCTATGTTATATTTGTACTTATATTTTTCACTGTTATGTACCTCACTGAGAGCGTCGGGAATCCTTTTACTTGGAACAACAATCAGTTTCCTCTTACTTTGACCATCTTCACTCTCCCATACTCGATGCAGGCAATTGGATATCAATTCTAAAATGTTCCACTGTGCCCAATAAGAATTCGCAATAGGACTCTCTGCTGACATCGCTTCTTTATTTGGTTTTCGTTTCGTTCGAGCCCTCGCATAACATGTGATAGATCTGTATCTTCTAGCTGACACTTCCTTAGTTGTTCCATTTACAATTCATCCGAACACATTATAGTCATAAGCCGGACATCTATGATGTATTCCTTAGCCTCAACCTTCGAACAGTGTTTGCATTCCAAATTACATGGTATTAGTGACATTGCATCGGCATTCCACAGGGTACTACCTTTCCGATGCTCAATTAAAAAGTTATATCTTTAAAGTCGCTATATCCACCGTGCCAATTGATCCTCTGGATTACGGAACTGCAGGAGCCATTTCAACGCTGCGTAATCTGTCCTGACGCGGAATCGCTACTGGCAGAGTTACTTGTGAAAATGTTTCATAAACTCTACCAATGTCAACAGCTCTCTCCGCGTAACGCAATAGTTCCTCTCTGGTTTTCCAATTGAACGTTTGTAATATGCAACTACCTTCTCCTGTCCATCGACCAGTTGTGACAAAACGCCTCCTATAGCATATCCGCTCGCATTTGTACCTAGAATAAATGTTGTTCCTGGAATCGGATATGCCAAAAATTGGGGCAGTGCACAAACGCTCTTTCAATGTTTGGAAAGCCACTTCTTGCTCCTCCTTCCATTCAAATGCTTTATTTTTTCTTGTAAGCTCGTGGAGGCTATGGGCTATGCTGGCAAAGTTTGGTACAAATCGGCGAAAATATGTGCACAGCCCAAGGAAACTTCTTAATTCAAGCAAGTTCTGTGGTCTTGGCCAATCCTTCACAGCTTCTAGTTTTTCGTTCGCAGTGCAGATACCCTCTGTCGTTACCTTGGGACCCAAATAATTTACTTCCCTTTTAAACATTGAACACTTCTTGGGACTTAGTTTCAGACAAGCGCCAGCTATTCTCTGGAAAACTTCCTCCAAGTTATTAAGATGTTCATAAAAGTTCTTGCCCAATACGATGACGTCGTCCAGGTACACCATGCATGTTTCCAATGTAGTCCTTTCAGTACCTGGTCTATGAGTCTTTCAAAAGTAGCTGGTGCAATACATATTCTAAAAGGCATCACTGTAAATTGCCAAAGACCATCTCCGACGCTGAAGGCTGTTTTCTCTTTGTCTTCCTCCTTCAGCTCCACTTGCCAGTAGCCACTTTTCATGTCCAGTGTGGGAAATCATTCGTACCACAGAGCGAGTCCAGAGTGTCGTCAATTCTTGGCAATGGGTAGCTATCCTTTTTCGTAACGTCATTTAACTTCCGATAGTCCACGCAAAACCTCATTTTTCCATCCTTCTTCTTCACAAATACCACCGGTGAGCTCCATGGACTAGCTGATGGTTCGATGACGCCGCTGCCGCTGTCTTATAAGATATGACTCACAACTTCCCGCTTCGCCAGTGGAACACTACGAGGAGCTTGACGGATCGGCCTCGCATCTCCAGTGTCAATTTGAAGTTTCGCAACGTTGGTGCGGCCTTGGTTGGAACCGTCTTGGTCAAATATATTTGCGTATTTTCTGAGCAGTTGTTGTGCTTTACTTTGATAGTCTTCCTCTAGTCCTTCCGTCCATGCCGTGATGTCATTTGAAAAATTAATATTGCTAGTTGAAACGGTTTCCTGGAGCTGTTCACAGTTAATAACTACTTCAGCCTCTTGGCATCTTCCCAATATAGCTCCTTTCGTCAGATTGATTGGTGACTTGAACCCACTGAGTACATTTACCGGGATACGCCCGTCATATTTTGTCATAGCCAGGGTTTTTCCTAAAAGTACATTCGGTGTTCATTTGTTTGCTGCTTCGACAGCCTACAATTTGTTTGTCCCACAATCTCCATCAACCTTTGCCCAGATGACCTCTTATGATTTTGGTGGTATTTGCTGACTCTCTTCCACCAGCACTCGTTTACTGCTGTAGCCTCTCTCGTAGCCGACATTAAGTGGCACATCCATATTCTTATATCGCATCGTCTTGCTTTGGATATCGATCTTGATGCCTTGGTCGATTAAAAAGTCCACACCAATTATGATTTCATCAACAATCTCTGCCACTATAAAATTGTGCAACACCGTGACGTTTCCAGTTGCTACTTCTCCTAGAACCGTAGTGTCTTCTCCAGTGGCTGTACGTAACCTTGCTCCATAAAAAAAAAATGTAAGGCGCGATAACCTCCGAAGAGATCTAAGGCCGAGCTTCTCTTCCAATTTGCGTCGTGCTCCTCTTGATTTTCCCTACAAATTGGCCGGACGGGACCTACATGTTTTATGCCGACTCCGAACGGCATCTGCAAAGCAGATGAGTTTTCACTGAGAGCTTTTCATGGCAGAAATACACCCGGAGTGCTTGCCAAACACTGCCGAGGGGCGACCCCGCTTAGAAAAATTTTCTTCTAATTGAAAAATCTTATTTCTAATATTTTGATGTTGCTCTGCCCGGGAGTTGAACCCAGGGCATACGGTGTGATAGGCGGAGCACGCTACCATCACACCACGGTGGCCGCCAACCATGCAAAGGTCTTATCTTCTTGTTGACTAAATCCGCTCGAATGATGGATTGAGATGCACCCGTATCGTCTACGTTTACGGCCACCCACATTGTTGGAGCTATTGGGACCGGTGCTGCAATGACGTGCAATGTGCCCTGGTTTTCCACACTTAAAGCATTTGACTGTATCATTATTCTTCTGCTGCGCACTCTTCAATGCTTCCAAAATTGTGTCTACCCACTCTTGTCTTTCTATTTCGACACGAAGAGCCTTGTATGCTGGTTTATTCAATAGGGAGGCAGTTTCCTCTCTGCTAAGTTCGAATCACTAAACTGTTAAATAAATAACTCCAATATGTAATAATGCAAAATGGCCTTTATTAAAGTACTTCACAATAACGCTCAAACGGTGCAACGAATAGCTTGCTTAATAACCAAACTGATTGATAGCTCAAATGAAACTCTACTATTCAAAATAATACTGCTCTTGCTCGCTAGATAGCGTCTTAATCGAGATCTCAAATCAAACTGATTTCCAGCGCCTCTACAATTGCCGCCTTTTATACTCTTTGATTTCAAACTTCGCATCTTCTAGGCGCGTCCAGAATTTACTAGTCCAGCAGCTCTCAAACTTCTCAGCTGTAATTACAATTGTACAATTTTATAGTTTTTCTCATTGCATATTTATAGGAGTATCTCAGATATATGCATGTGTTTGTGCATTGACTCTCCGCTGCTCGTATACGTACATGGTACATATGTGTAGACGAAATTATTGTTTCGTTTATGTAGATACATAATGATTGATCTATGGATGTGAATTCACGTCACTGCTTAGCATCGGCTTAGAGACGATAGCATCGCTCAGTGCTGCTAACATTCGTTACACTGCCCTCCACCTAAGTCTGATCGTCCCGATCAGACAAATCTCTCGATCTAAACGCTGCTAGCATCGCCAAATGTACCGCTCTTCTATTTCGTGATATCCCAATTGCTTGTATGCGGTAGAAGACATCACTGATCGTCTTCACAACTCTGTACGGGCCTACCCAACTGCCCCGATATTTGGATGGAACACTTTCCGCCGCTGAGGGTTGTATAGCAGTACCAAATCTCCCTCCCGGAAACCTTCCAAATTATTTTCCTTGTCGTACCTGTGTTTCATCTTACTACTCATTATCCTGGATCGTTCCCTCGCACTCTGTTGCTTGGCCAATGAACTACTTCGTAGAGCTTGCGCTTGACGGATTGGCTTCGCATAATCAGTATCGTTCCCACATTTCACAACAGTAGTGCGCTCCGGCTTGAAACTACCCTCGCATTCTTTCTCAGAAATTCGTTGCTTTGTTTTCTTGCGTCTTTTAGGTTTTGTCAATGCCAGGGTTCCTCTCGCAGGTACTTTTGGTTTTGCTTTATTTGGCCCATTCGACCTATTAACCTTTGCCTTTGACTTCCGCGGTTTTTGTCAAGTCTTCTCCACCAGTACTCGATTACTACTGAACCCTTTCTCCAACTTGAAGTTAAGTGGTATATCCTGGTTCTCATAATGCGTCACCCTTCTCTACATATCGATCTTGATGTCATGGTCAACCAAGAAGTCCACTCCCAATATGACTTCTTCAACGATCGTCACCACAACGAATTTGTGTAGAACCGTGACCTTTCCAATCAAGACTTCATATATCACTTCTCCCTGAACTTGGTTATACTCGCCAGTGACCGTACGCAACCTTGATCCAGGTAACGGTTTTACTCTCCTGTTGACCAAGTCAGATCGGATCAAGGAATGAGATGCGTCCGTATCTACAGTCAGTACACGCTCCTTGCCATCCACATTCCCTCTTACGGTAAGACTGCTTGATTTCCTTGCAATTTGCGACACAGATATCACAGGAAATTCAATAGCCGGGGCAAGTTTTCGTTCTTTACATCCGACACGCTCTTGCTCAATTCCTCCAGCTTTGCGTTTACGGCCACCCCCATTGTTAGAACTATTAGGACCAAGATCGCAATGACGTGCAATGTGACCGGACGTCTCGCATTTGAAGCATTTGGTAACTTTTTCACTCCGTTTTTGCGATCCTTTCAGCGCCTCCAATATTGCGTCTACCCACTCTGTCCTTTCTACTTCCACACGGCGTGCTTTGAAAACTGGCTTACACAGAAGCGACGCTGTTTCCTGAGTCATGCGTGGGATACCGTTTCAGCAAATGTTAGTTTTGGATTCGCATATGTAGCCCGCTTCGTTTCCACATCTCGTATGCCATTTATGAAGCTCTGGATTTTTACCCTTTCAGTGTATTCCACGGGTGCGTCCGCATTTGCAAGATGAGCCAATCTTTCAATATCTGTAGCAAACTCCTGCAATGTCTCATTTGCTTTTTGGTAGCGGTTTTGCAACTCAATTTGGAATATCTGTTTTCTATGCTCGCTTCCATAACGTCGTTCGACAGCAGCCATCAATGCTTCATAACTGCTCCCTTCGTATTCCGGAATTGTCTGTAAGATTTCGGCAGCTGGTCCTTTCAATGCCACGAAGAGTGCAGCAACTTTATCTTCAGCATTCCAGTTGTTCACTGTTGCGGTCTTCTCAAATTGTAGCTTAAAGACCTGGAAAGGAACAGAACCGTCAAAGGATGGTGTTTTTACCTTTGGATTACTCGCTGAAACTGCTGGACGATTTAGTTGTAACTGCTCGGTACGTCCTCTCAAAGCATCCACCTCGGCCTCGATTTTATCCTGTCGACCACTGAAGCCTTCCAGAAACTGGGTTAGTTTTTCTTCTATATGCGCTTCCAGTTTGGATGATATACGGACTTCCTGCTCTTCTAGTTGTGTGGAGATCTGAGATGATATCTGTGCTGAAATTTGTGCTGACATTTCTGAAATACGCGTTTCTTGTGCTTCGATCTTTGATGTTATTTCTGACGACATTTCTGCAATATGTGTCTTCTGTTCTTCCAATTTTTATGACACGTTGGTAGATATTTGTGATGACATTTCGGACATTTGTGCCGATATTGCAGCCAATATCATGTTCAGGTCTGTGTTCGCCATTGTCTGCGGTGTTTCATTTTTCTCTTCAATTTTTGTTGTTGTCTCGTCCTCATCAGGATAAAAGACATACTCGTCCCCATCAATTCCTTGTGCTTCCATTGCCTCTCGTAGCCGTGCCTGAAGTTCGAGTTTAACGCCGCTTGTATTCAATCCACGGCTCTCCAACTCCTTCTTCAGTTGCTGGATCTTCAATTCACTGAACTGTGTCATGTCCTTGTTGTCCTCTGGAATTTATTCAACAATTCCTCTTCTGACACCAATTGTAATGAATTTACTTGAAAATCCTCTTATTTCAAATTCTCTGCTAAGTTCGAATCACTAAACTGTTGAATAAATAACTCCAATATGTAATAATGCAAAATAGCCTTTATTAAATTACTTCACAATAACGCTCAAACTGTGCAACGAATAGCTTGCTTAATAACCAAACTGATTGATAGCTCAAATGAAACTCTACTATTCAAAATAATACTGCTCTTGCTCGCTAGATAGCGTCTTAATCGAAATCTCAAATCAAACTGAATTCCAGCGCCTCTGCAATTGCCGCCTTTTATGCTCTTTGATTTCAACCTTCGCATCTCCTAGGCGCTTCCAGAATTTACTAGTCCAGCAGCTCTCAAACTTCTCAGCTGTAACTAAAATTGCACAATTTTATAGTTTTTCTCATTGCATACTTATAAGAGTATCTCAGATATATGCATGTGTTTGTGCATTGACTCTCCGCTGCTCGTATACGTACATGGTACATATGTGTAGACGCAATTATTGTTTCGTTTATGTAGATACATAATGATTGATCTATGAATGTGAATTCACGTCACTGCTTAGCATCGGCTTAGAGACGATAGCATCGCTCAGTGCTGCTAACATTCGTTACATTATGTTAACTTTCAACTCCAGTGATGATATGGTGCAACAAAATACAAAAATAAAAGAAAATTTCAAAACTCTAGAATACTTTTAATGCCATAAGTCGAACAAAAATTTACCAATCCTTGTGAAATTTGGTAAGGGCATAGCTTCTATGGCGATAACTGTTTTCTGTGAAAACGGGCGAAATCGTTTAAAGCCATGCCCAGTTTTTATACACAGTCGACCGTCTGTCCTTCCGCTCGGGCATTAACATGATAACTTGAGCAACAATCGATATATCTTTGCTAAACTTAGTTCACGTACTTACCTAAATTCACTTTATCTTGGCATTAAATCCGACTATGACCACGCCCACTTTTTCGATATCGAAAATCTCGAAAATTGGAAAAAAAAACGCCATAATTCTATACCAAATACGAAAAAAAGGATGAAACATTGTGATTGGATTGGTTTTTTGACACAAAATATAACTTTAGAAAAAACTTTGTAAAATGGGTGGGACACCTACCATATTAAGTAGAAGAAAATGAAAAAGTTCTGCAGGGTGAAATCAAAAGCCCTTTGATTCATGGCAGGAATACCGTATATAAACAAATTAGCGGTACCCGAAAGATGATGTTCTAGGTCACCCTAGTCCACATTCTGATCGATATCTCGAAAACGCCTTCACATATACAACTAAGGGCCACTCCCTTTTAAAACCCTCATTAATACCTTTAATTTGATACCCATATCGTACAAAAACACATTCTATAGTCACCCCCGGTCCACCTTTGTGGCGATATCTCGAAAAGACGTCCACATATAGAACTAGGACCCACCCCTTTTAAAAAAATCATTAACACCTTTCATTTGATACCCTTACCGTCACCTCTGGTCCACATATAGAACTAAGGCCCACCCCTTTTAAAATGCTCTTTAATACCTTTCATTTGATACCCATGTCATACAAACACATTCCAGGGTTACCCAAAGTTCATTTTCCTACATGGTGATTTTCCCTTATTTGACAAAGGACGAAGGAAAATCGTTCCAAAAACATCACCCTTGGTCTACAATTACGGACTCTTATCGGACTCATAATTAAGAGCGCTTCGCAAATTCAGGGGTGATTTACAAAAAAAATGATAAAGAAATGCGTTCAAATTTAACCAAATTTTCATATTTAAAAAAAAATTGTTCAAATAAAACGAATTGATAGCTGAAGAAAGATAGCAAAAGGAAGTTGCTTCACTTTTTAGTATTACTATCTGTATTTATCCATGAAAAGGACAATTTTGTCTCCAAAGCTCTTAGCTGAGTATGTAATGTTCGGTTACACCCGAACTTAGCCTTCCTTACTTGTTTTTTCTTTGTTAAATACAAAAATCACGTTAAAGTAACTAATGGATCTTAGTTTCTCATTAAAAAATTTGCTTCAGCCGATTCTGAAAAGATTTTTATAGTTTATCTGAAATCGGAACGTTAATAAGCGCTTGGTTTCATTGTCCCATCCGTCGCTTTTAGAAATGGGTGATTTTTCAAGTAAATTTCACACTTAAGTTTAATATTTCACCAGCTTCGTATTAAATGAGTGATAAAATTTCAAAACTTCTATAATTACTTTTTAAAAAGAAATACCTCAAAACCTGAGTCAAAGTCGTGTAAAAATATTCCTTCCTTTACTATGGAATGCCCCAATTAAAATTATTTTCAGTTTGAAGAAAAATGTTTTAATTGGTTCGTGAAGTTATTGTAAAATGCAAAACTGGGTTACAAAAAAGAGATAAGGATGATAACTCACAAGATAATAACAGAAGCAAGTGAGGGAAGTTATAAAAATTCTGCAACTTTCGCTATGAAATTGAAATATATAAAAGGTCTTGCATTTGTTCCAGAGGAAATTTTAATTGATACGTTTGGATTAATATCCGAAATGGAGTTTTATGTGGATAGCCAAGAAAAGGAATATAATTCCGAAATACAAAACTTATTGAGTTATTTCGAGGTAACAAATTCTAGATTGTATTACTTTTTCTTTATACATAATACCCTTCAAATAAATAATTGTTTCTGAGTTTTGGGAAAAATTACATAAATGTTTTTTCTGCCGTCTGATTACTTTCTGAATTTTGCCTTCTGAAATATGACTTCTGAATTTTGACTTCTGAAATTTGACTTTTGAATTTTGACCTCTGAATTTTTTCTTTCTGAAAAAATGTGACAGAACCTGTTTATGGATTTTTTTCTTCTGAATTTATGGGGGGCACCGTTATTGGCATTTCCGAACAAATGTTTATTTAAAATTTTCTTGGTACACATAGACTTTGGAGGTAAAATATTAATACATTGACCTAAGATCTCTTTCAAATTATTTTATATAAAAGGGGCATGGCCCTTTGCCCACTTCATTCATTTTTTCTTTTGCTTATGATTTCGCTAATCAGTTTAGGGACTGAGTTTTGTGATGATAGATTAAACCGTTTTTGATTTATGACCAATAGTATTTGAAACATTGATTTTACCAGATGTGAGAGGTGCCAGGCCCCCTTTGTCTTAAATGAGCGGTGCCACGTCCCTATTTGAAAGTAAGTTAAAGAAAAATTTAATCAGGGATTAGTAGTTTAACCTTCACTTTATCTATATAAGAAAAATCTGGTTTACGATTTTTGTGGAGATAGCTTAAATAGCTATTGATTTATGACAATTAATAGTTGTGAAATTGATTTTGTCATAAGTGGGAGGTGCCACGCTCCTTTTAAAATATTTCAATTAATAATCGACCAATCAAATCATATAAAATTTAATTATTGTAGGTGAATCTTTCACCGAATAATGTGTTTTCCAAAATGGTATAGATATAAAAAATGGGCATGTTAATTATTCGATTTTGCTCATACTGGATAAGCAGCCGCCCAATGTATGTCACCCTAAAACAAGTTTTATGAGGTTGAGAGAGTAATTTTCCGAAGAGTTTTTTTTTTTTTTTGGTTGAGGGTTTAAAATGTTAAGAAATAGACTGACTATAAATAGTTTTTCTGGCGATAAATACGATTTATAGAATGAAGCAAATGACCCATAGTGCACCGCCATCTATACCATACACACTTACAAACATGTGTGGAAACACGTACATACATATCTAGTATACCAAAGCGAAGCAATTTACATCATAAACGAGAAGACAAACAAAAGGAAACTGTGGGGTTTGAATTTATTGAATTTACCCGATAGCAGGAAATTATTTGTCATTGTGTATGCCCACAGCACACATTCAAACATACTCACACAAAGTGCAAGTTAAGGAAAAAGTTATTGGGTTTCGCCGTAGTCATTTTAAGCTAACTCAATTGCCCTTTTGCTTATTCGTGTTCACCCCGATATCCGATACTCTGGCTACCATATATTCATTTCCTCCAGCATTGTTCACAAACAAAGAAAACTATTTCCACAAGAATTTATTGCATAACTTTTCTTTCTTCTTTAAGGTTGGCCTTCTTGTTTTTGCACCGACTTGTGACTTGTGATCATTTAAATTATGACTATGCAAAAGCAAGTAAAATAAATAAATATGAATCTCTACTGAAGGAAAGAAAAAAGTAGATGTAAAATAAGAAGAAATAAGTGAAAACGAAAGATAATTCAACAGTAAAATAAATAAGTCGGAAGCTGTAGTTGATTATTGTAATTGAAATATTCCCACAACAGCCGGTTCTACGTACCGGAACGACTCGACCAGGGGCTATTGCTTCAGCAAAACTCTGCTTAAGCTATCACTTGTTGATCCACCGCGACAAAGTACTGTCACGACAACAACGACCAGTTCACAAGGCATTGTAGCAGCGGTGAGCATTAGGACTGTCAGCATTAGAGACTTTTACATAGTCAGGTTCATTAAAATTTCGAACCATTTTTATAAGTCGGGTTAAACAAATGCTTTATTGGTCCATTGATATTCGCATTTAACCTCGGTATTTTAGATAATAAGCTAGAAACTTGCAAAGGTGGAAAATTCTGCTTACTCAATTGACAAAAAAAGGGGAAAGGATTTTTTTTAGGAAATATCATAAACATAACCAAATTCAGCCTAGATACATAGCGAAGAATCACTCTTGCCAATAAATGCTACTTTGGAATCAATAGGCAACTGAACAGTAAAGTACTGTTTCACCAAACAAAAACCATACGCTACAAGAAACATGTACACTGACAACATCTAATGGTGCGGCTGTGAGAGTGTTCGAGAGAAAATTTTTTCGAAGGATGTACTGTCCCTACACATCGGCGGCTGTTATGATTGAAAAGAAGGGACTGTAGGCTCTTGATAGGCATTCTGACTGAAGAAGTACGAGTTGAAGGAGAAAACGGTCGAGTACGTTTTGTGCTCATGCCCCGCGGTCACTAGGCTAAGGATGAAACAGCTACCCGATCTAGCAGCAAGTGCCACAGTTCCTAGAAAGCATCTAATATTTGCCAAGGGACGGAGTTTATTTTATAGCAACGGCGCTAGTTTTTGATAGGGGTTTTCAGTTTGGTCTTTAAACAATCTTTTGGCAAAACTATGAACTTATTCACGGACCGTCCAGTTCAACTTAACCTAACTTTTTAGTTTTATCAACAAATTTGCGAAACGGGACCAACATGTATTGTGCTGACTCCGGAATGGCATCTGCAACCAAGGAATTTTACCTGCGAAAATACACTCGCGGTGTTTGCCAAACCACTGCCGAGGGACAGCTTAAATTGTTTTTCTAATCGACCCAGGAACCAGAACTTTTATATTCGATACTTAATTGCATCAAAAGTATATAAGAAGGGAATATTCTCAGTGCTCCTAATTTTGAGTAATAGTAGTAAAAGCTATACCCGGTTAAAACTTCAGAACGATACTTCAAAGTTCTGCAAAACTTTTTATTAACTTTTTCGTTATAAAGATTATCAGATGCGGTTGTCATTAATACAAACTAATTGCAAGTAGGCTGCATAATTAATTGCCTTAAGTCCAGAATTACATCAGAGGAACGGAAAAGCTAAAGGTTTCGTGGAGTCGTCCTCATGCAATTTGGCCATTGAAAAGTGGGCGATTTAACGCCTATTCTCAAAAACATTAACATATGTTGTTCAATTTGGCCTATATGCATTTCAAAAGAAGAGATTTTTGAGTTAGCACACATTACAGTTGACTTTCTACTTATGTATGAGTGCATACATCTTTCCAAGTAGTGATATTATACCCCAGCAAAAACTGCCTAACGCATTCACTTATACAAATGCAAAGTCTTCAGCTGTCATCTCCTCTACAACAAAAAAAAGTTTGTTCTGGCTATGGCGGAACTATACAAGGTGGTAGCACGGCGACAGCTGATTGTTCTTTTTTAATATGATTTGATACATCAACTTCCGGCACATTACGATTTTGACATTAGTCCATCGATATGCAAAAACAAAGTACATGGAAGTTTTATTTATATTTGTTGGTATATCACCATGCTATGGTTACGCCATGGTTGTGGCTGAATGTCAGAGAGGGAAGGCGAGATATCATTTTTGCTTTATTGTCTATTGTATGCATTCCCACATTTCTTTTGCTTTGTGGCAGATATCACGCGTCAAAAAATATTAATAATATTCAATTTAATTAAAAGTTTAGTGCACGTCTAAATATATTGTAACGAATTTACTTGCAAATCCTCTTATTTGCAATCCTCTGCTAAGTTCGAATCACTAAACTGTTGAATAAATAACTCCAATTTGTAATAATGCAAAATGGCCTTTATTAAAGTACTTCACAATACACTCAACTGTGCAACGAATAGCTTGCTTAATAACCACACTGATTGATAGCTCAATGAAACTCTACTATTCAAAATAATACTGCTATTGCTCGCTAGATATCGTCTTAATCGCAACTGCTTGACAACTCAAATCAAACTGAATTACTTCTTACTCGCCTGCACCGCTTTTATAGTTTACGCTGCATACTAGAACAGGCGGGACGTCAACGTCTCATTGGTCATAATGCGCCCATAACGGACGCACATTTCTTACAACATTTTGCTGCAGAACAAAACATTATTGTTAGTTGTTCAAAGAACCCTCAGATAAAATTTTGGAATTTAGAAACGCAAACTTCAAAACTATTGTAGACAACCAACAGAAGTTTGGGCATTAGCATTGGTGGATAAATTTATGATTGCCGGTTGTTAAATTTTAAACTTAATTAATTTTAACATAATATTAAATTTTGTTAATTTTTTAATTCATTTTAATAAACATTTTATTAAAAAAAGTTTAGTGTTATTTTGTTCGTTATAGATGCGTTAGGACTATGGGATAAATACAACAGCTAGATAATATGATATTTATGCCATAACGCTAACGCATAGATTTATGACATTCGTTGCTGTATAAATCATGTTATATATGGCATATGAATAGCATATTGAAAAGAGAAAAATATATGAAAACTTAATAGCAGAATTTAGTGAACATAAAAGAGAAGGCTGCTCACATGTATAGAAAAATATACGTGAGGATTTGTCACTCTGTCTTAACAAACTGATGTAAACTTTTTGAATTTCTCACTCATAGTTTTTGTAGCACTATGGATAATTTAATGCATTATATAACAAGTAGCGTTCTAAATGGGACCTTAATATGTATCACTAATGCGTGATGACAGTTTTGCATTATTGACAAAGATATAAGCTATGACAACCATTTAGCCACATGAGCAACGTTGTTATAAGTAGTTGCAATTATTATATGCAAATATGCTGCATGTGAATATGTGTGTGCACCTTTCGTTGCCAGTACCACCAATGCTGTCGTTGCCTTCATCAGTGCCGCAATTATCATTATAATCATCAGCATTCATGAAGGATTTGGCAACGTTGCTTGCAGAAGTTGTCAACATGATTTCAACAACAACTATAAGAATTACTACAAACTGAAATAACAATATAAGCAATACACACAGGCTTTAACAGCAATAAAATACATTCTGTAAGTCACTCATTGCGGTCACCGTGGTGTAATGGTAGCGTGCTCCGCCTACCACACCGTGTGCCCTGGGTTCACACCCCGGACAAAGCAACATCAAAATTTTAGAAATAAGGTTTTTCAATTAGAAGAAAATTTTTCTAAGCGGGGTCGCCCCTCAGCAGTGTTTGGCAAGCGCTCCGAGTGTATTTCTGCCATGAAAAGCTCTCAGTGAAAACTCATCTGCCTTGCAGATGCCGTTCGGAATCGGCATAAAACATGTAGGTCCCGTCCGGCCAATTTGTAGAGAAAATCAAGAGGAGCATGACGCAAATTGGTAGAGAAGCTCGGCCTTAGATATCTTCGGAGTTTATCGCGCCTTACATTTTTTTTTTAAGTCATTCAAGTCCTTTGAATAAATGCGCGTATGAATGTTAACGACAGCCGTTGATATTTTTTTCATCAACGCTTTAAGACTTATTATGCAAATTCGTAATGACATTTGCAATACGAAATGAACGCACAAGCCAACGATAGCAAAAAAAACTAGCAAAAAGTAGCAAAATATGATAGCAACGAAAGTTGAATGCATACAGCAACAAGAAATAGAAAAAATCCACATTCAATGAACTGCATGCAAACGGGGCTTGGCAGGCTGAAACTATGCAACTGCACTCTGACGTTGCCGATGCCTCTGCAGTTGCCTTTGCCATTACCGTTGCAGCTGTGCCTTCTATTACGGTCGACTGGGCCTCTCTAGTGTAAATACATAGATACCGCATGTAAAAGTGTGCAATGCACAATAGCTGTTCCCTTTTTTGCTTTTTTGAGCCGTCATCGTTGAATGGAGATGGCTTTTTAAAAATGTTAGCAAAATGAAAATTTCTGTGCTCAGCTGGGTAAATATTTTAATTTTCAGTTGGAAAAACAAATGCGTCCACAATGTGAAAATGTGTGAAGGCGTAAAGGTGTAAATCTGAAAAGGAGATTTGTGAAATGATACCTGTGCTTAAGTAAGTATACAAGATGAGGTATAAAAGGATGCTGAAACATCAACTGAATGCAGTTACAGTGGGCTGCCTAATGTAGTGGAATGGCAATTATTTAATCATTAATTCGTATTTATATCTAAAGTGAAACCAAATGTTTCTAAACATGTTTCTACATATGTACATAAGATTATGATTACCTTATAAAAGTCACTTTCCTCTTTTCTTTATCTGAAGAGAAGTGACAAAATTAAAAAAAAAATCAATAAATACTTGGTGCGATATACCGCCTAGGATATCCAATTTCCGCTTTGATTAATCTAGAAATTACAGGGACGGGACCTCCATATATGTTTAATGTCAACTCGAACGGCATCTGCAAGCTAATAAATTTTCGCTGAACAGCTGAGAAAAAATATACTCGGGTTGTTTCTAAAGCAGTTTCGACTACCGAAGCCGATAATTTAAGTTAAAATAAACGATTTTTTCAGTCACAAAAAAAAAAAAAAAACTTTTCATAACTGATTTTTGAAATCGTACAAAATACTAGATTTTTTATTTTGTATATCGACCTATCCTAATAGAAAGGTTGCAACTTGTTTAAGGTTTTGTTTAAAACGACGTATCTCAGCGAAGTCGTTAATAAAGTCATATCGTAGGAGAACGGCTAAGAAGGATGCAATCGGAAAAATAAAATTTGTTTTACCGAAGAGATATGAAATAAATTTAGTTTAATTTCTCTTCATAATTCGTTAACTACTTAAAATGCTAAACTATACTACAGAAGACACATTAATATATATTCTGGTTTACTAACTTATGTATTTTGAGACTTGTAAACAGCGAATAAATTAAGTCAAATACAAAGTTTTTTTGACAAACAATTTTTTTTTCAGTTACAACCTTTGTAGCCGGTCTCCTGAGAAAAGACTTTATTTATGACTTCGCTCAGATACGGCCTTATTAACTAAACTTTTGACCTTTGTATTAATATAGGTTGAAACGGGCGTTTCGGAAAAAGTGTCCGATAAGAGCACAAAGTTTACATTTTCTCACATATCAATTGAAAGTCGCATGTTTCGTCCTCTACGAGACAAAGTTTTCGTTCAATTACGTAGCTCAATCATCAACGTCAGTGCTCCTTGCACATCGAATACCGCATACTAACATCAGAACGCCAACTTTTCATTACGTCGATACGTCTTTGGGACTCACTTCTTACTATACTCAGGTTCATAGGTAGCTGTTGTTGTAGCAGAGCTTCGCCCCATCCAATAGGTGCCACCACTCACTAATTGTCATCAATGTTCTCTAACGGGAGTTCGAGGAAACTTGCAGCTTTAACAGGGTTGGACCAGAGAAATAAGGGGGTTTGAGGCATTGGCTCCATATTGCAATTGAAAAGTTGGTTGGTGTTATATGAGGACACGTTACAAGCGGGACATACATTGGGTATGTCGGGGTTGATTCTGAATAAGTAATTAGAGTTTAACCTATAAAACTATACAGATCGAACTTGGCCAGAGTGACTCGCATCTCTCTGGGGAGGTTGTTTTCTTTAACTGCTAGTTTAGGGTATTTGTCTTTAATTTCGCCTTTAATGGGGAGCATTCTCGCCTCACTGTGGTGGTGATGTTCTGGTGGTATTAAGAGGCATACCGTGGCAGTTCTGAGCGTGGTGTTTTGGCTGGCATGCAGTTTCCTCCAGTGTAATGAACCTAGGGTAACCCTGGAATGTGTTTGTATGACACGGGTATCAAATGGAAGGTATTAAAGAGTATTTTAAAAGGGAGTGGGCCATAGTTCTATAGGTGGACGCCATTTCGGGATATCGCCATAAAGGTGTACCAAGGATGACTCTAGAATGTGCTTGTACGATATGGGTATCAAATGAAAAGTGTTAATGAGTATTTTAAAAGGTAATTGACCTTAGTTCTATAGGTGGACGCCTTTTCGAGATATCGCCATAAAGGTGGACCAGAGGTGACTCTAGAATTTGTTTCTACGATATGGGTATCAAATGAAAGGTGTTAATGAGTATTTTAAATGGGAGTGGGCCTTAGTTCTATATGTGACGGGGTTTTTTTGGAGTATCGCTATAAAGGTGGACCAGGGGTGACTTTAGAATGTGTTTGTACGATATGGGTATCAAACAAAAGGTGTTAATGAGCATTTTAAATGGGAGTGGGCCTTAGTTCTTTAGGTGGACGCCATTTCGGGATATCGCCATCAAGGTGGACCAGGGGGGACTCTAGAATGTGCTTGTACGATATGGGAATCAAAGGAATGGCGTTAATGAGTATTTTAAAAGGTAGTGGGCCTTAGTGCCTTTTCGAGATATCGCCATAAAGGTAGACCATGGGTGACTCTAGAATGTGTTTGTACGATCCGGTGTGACCCAGAACATCATCTGTTGGGTAGCGCTAATTTACTTATATATGTAACACAACGAAGAGTATTCCTGCCAAGATTCCAAGGGCTTTTGATTTCGCCTTGCAGAACTTTTTCATTTTCTTCTACTTAATATGGTAGGTGTCACATCCATTTTACAAAGTTTTTTCTAAAGTTATATTTTGCCTCAAATCCAATCACCATGTTTCATCCCTTTTTTCGTATTTGGTATAAAATTATACCATTTTTTTCATTTTTCGAAATTTTCGATACCGAAAAAGTGGGCATGGTCATAGTCGGATTGCGCCCATTTTTAACGTCAAGATAAAGTGAGTTCAGATAAGTACGTGAACTAAGTTTAGTAAAGTTTCATCCCCTTTTTCGTATTTGGTATGGAATTATAGCGTTTTTTTTTCATTTTTCGAAATTTTCGATATCGAAAAAGTGGGCGTGGTCATAGTCGGATTGCGCCCATTTTTAACGTCAAGATAAAGTGAGTTCAGATAAGTACGTTAACTAAGTTTAGTAAAGCTATATCAATTTTTGCTCAAGTTATCGTATTAACGGCCGAGCGGAAGGACAGACGGTCGACTGTGTATAAAAACTGGGCGTGGCTTCAACCGATTTTGCCCATTTTCAGAGAAAACTGTTATCGCCATAGAAGTTATGCTCTTACCAAATTTCACAAGGATTGACACATTTTTTTTAATGGACGTTGTGGCAGCGCGCTGCCATCAAGTGGCCCAATGAAACCAGGCTAATCCTGTTCACGCGATCGATTTACATATATATCTATATCATAACATTTTTGTTTTGTTTTTTTACCGAATCTTTGATGGGAAGCGGTTTGTCAAGCGTCGAGATCTGAGACTGCTAAGCTACAGAAGGTATATCATCAGCCAAGCGTAATGATTTAACAGAACAGAAGCAATCGTTTTATACATTAATTATTAAGAAGGGTGAGAACAGTCTTTTTTATAGAAAAAGGGGAGTCCGAGCTATCAAATGTGTTTGAGTGAGAGTTATAATCTTGGCATAAACACCGAAAGGGTTCATTTAGTTCGAAATTCGTTCTACATTGTTTCAGCAGGAGAGATTTGAAGTGTCCCGAAGTCTGAGAGGGAACAAAAAAGCTCACTACATTCAGAAGGAATGGCTTGAAGTTGACCCATTTAAAAGTTTTGTCATAAATATTACACCAAGAATTTCCCTTCGACTAGCATGAGTTGGAAGATTGATAAACTTTAATACATTAGTCTAAGGTGGAAGATTATAAAAAGAGTCCCATTGAAAATTTCTTAAGGCAAATAGTTAAAATTATTTTGTATTGATTCGAGACTGTCTGCCTGGACTTGATAACGCGGATTCCAAATTACTAAGCCATATTCTAATATTGGCCTAATGTTGTAAAAAGTGCTTTAGTTACGTAAGGGTCTTTAAATTCTTTTGACCACCGTTTAAAAAATGCAAAAACACCTTTGCCTTTATTCACTGTAGCATTAATATGAAGGTTGAAACTAAGTTTGGAATCCATCATGACTCCCAAGTCAAGAAAACTATTTATAATCTCTAGACTATAGTTGTTAATTGTATATGAAACTGGCGGCGAAATTCTCCGAGAAAAACACATAACTTTACATTTTTTAAGATTGAGCGGCATATAATTTACATTGCACCAGGTAACCCGGCGATTTAAATCCGTTTGAAGCAAAGAATATTCGACTTATGGCATTAAAAGTATTCTAGACAAATTAAACGAAAAAGGGCAGAGCCACACCCATTTTGAAATTTTCTTTTATTTTTGTATTAATTAATTTACTTATATACTGTAAATATATTACATTTTTTGTTAAAATTTGAATTTTAAAATTTTTGTTGGGCGTGTTCGTCATCCGATTTTGCAAATTTTTTTTAGCACACATGTAGTAATAGGAGAAACGTTGATCAAAAATTTCATCATGATATCTTCAACGACTGCCAAATTACAGCTTGCGAAACTTGCCACGCCCATTGTCTAAAATTTTACCAATTTTCTATTCTGCGTCATAGGGTCAACCCACCGACCAAGTTATATCGCTTTAGTCGTCTTTGGTAATGAACTATCGCACTTTTTCGGTTTTTCGAAATTTTCGATATCGGGAAAAAGGGCGCGGCTATAGTCAGATTTCTGTCATTTCAAATAGCAATCGGAGATGAGTTCCCAGGAACTTGCGTCCCAAATTTCATTAAGATACCTCAAAATTTACTCAAGTTACCGTGTTAACGGACAGACGGATGGATGGGCGGACATGGCTAAATGAATTTCTTTTTTTCGCCCAAATCATTTTAATATATAGTAGTCTATATCTATCTCGATTAGTTTCTGCCGTTACGGGGTACCGTTATGCGAACAAAATTAATATGCTCTGTGAGTTCTGCTCAGCTGAGCATAAAAATGCAAAGCAAAAGTAAAGCTATATATTAACGTTATAACTAAAGTTTACCCCACAACCTTTCCAATTGGCGTAACTCTTTCAATACCCTAGAAATTACCAGCAGAATTCAAATATCTAAAATGACAAAACTTTAATTGTGTTTTTCCCAAAGAACTAAAATTTCGCTTTATATCTATTTACAATAAAACATACCATGTGATGTACAATGTCGATATACCAAATGAAGCTATGTAACTTTACTAACGTTGCTATAATTATACTCAGCGTGCTTTGCACACAGAGTATATTAACTTTGATTGGATAACGGTTGGTTGTACAGATATAAAGGAATCGAGATAGATATAGACTTCCATATATCAAAATCATTAGTATCGAAAACAAATTTGATTGAGCCATGTCCGTCCCGCCGTCCATCCGTCCGTCAATCCGTCTGTCCGTTAACACGATAACTTGAGTAAATATTTAGATATCTTCACCAATTTGGTACACGAGCTTATCTGGACCCAGAATAGATTGGTATTGAAAATGAGCGAAATCGGATGATAACCACGCCCACTCTTTATATATAAAACATTTTGGAAAACACAAAAAACTTGATTATTTAGTAAATAATGCACCTATAATGTTGAAATTTGACATGTGCACTGATATTGAGACTCTTGATAAAAGTTTGAAAACATTTTTTAAAATGGGCGTGGCACCGCTCACTAGTGATAAAATCAATTTTACAAATATTATTAATCATAAATCAAAAATCGTTAAACCTATCGTAACAAAATTCGGCAGAGAGGTTGCCTTTACTACAAGGAATGCTTTGAAGAAAAATGGACGAGATCGGTTAAAGACCACGCCCGCTTTTATATAAAAGATTTTTAAAAGGGTCGTACAATTGAAGTTCACGGTTACACCCGAATTTAGACACCTTTATTTGTTTTGCTATTTATTTATTTATTTACTTGTAGGTATGTCGTATATACAGCAGACACTTAAGAATATAGTACAACAATGTAAATTAAGTATTACTTAAACAAGTAAGGAAGGCTAAGTTCGGGTGTAACCGAACATTACATACTCAGCTGAGAGCTTTGGGGACAAAATAAGAGAAAATCACCATGTAGGAAAATTAACCTAGGAAACCCTTAAATGTGTTTGTAGGACATGGTATCAAATGAAAGGCGTTAATGAGTATTTTAAAAGGGAGTGGGCTTTAGTTCTATAGGTGGACGCATTTTCGAGATATCGCCATAAAGGTGGACCAGAGGTGACTCTAGAATGTATTTGTACGATATGGGTATCAAATAGAAGGTTTTAATGAGGGGTTTAAAAGGGAGTGGCCCTTAGTTGTATATGTGAAGGCGTTTTCGAGATATCGATCAAAATGCGGACCAGGGTGGCCCAGAACATCATATGTCGGGTACCGCTAATTTATTTATATATGTAATACCACGAACGGTATTCCTGGCAAGATTCCAAGGGCTTTTAATTTCGCCCTGCAGAACTTTTTCATTTTATTCTACTTAATATGGAAGGTGTCACATCCATTTTACAAAGTTTTTTCTAAAGTTATATTTTGCGTCAATAAACCAATCCAATTACCATGTTTCATTCCTTTTTTATATTTGGTATAGAATTATGGCATTTTTTTCATTTTTCGTAATTTTCGATATCGAAAAAGTGGGCGTGGTCATAGTCGGATTTCGGCCATTTTTTATACCAATATAAATTGAGTTCAGATAAGTACGTGAACTAAGTTTAGTAAAGATATATCGGTTTTTGCTTAAGTTATCGTGTTACCGGCCGTACGGAAGGACAGACGGTCGACTGTGTATAAAAACTGGGCGTGGCTTCATCCGCTTTCGCCCATTTTCACAGAAAACAGTTATCGTCGACTTATGGCATTAAAAGTATTCTAGAAAAATTTAATTAAAAAGGGCGGGGCCACGCCCATTTCGAAAATTTCTTTTATTTTTGTAGTTTTTTGCACCATATTATTACTGGAGTTGAATGTTGACATAATTTACTTATATACTGTAAAGATATTAAATTTTTTGTTAAAATTTTACTTTAACAAAATTTTTTTTAAAAAGAGGGCGTGTTCGTCACCTGATTTCGCTAATTTTTATTTAGCTCTCATATAGGAATAGGAGTAATGCCCTTGCAAAATTTCATCATGGTATCTGCAACGACTGCCAAATTACAGCTTGCAAAACTTTCAAATTATCTTCTTTCAAAAGTGGGCGCTGCCACGCCCGTAGTCCAAAATTTTCTATTCTACGTCACAAGGTCAACCCACCTACCAAATTTCATCGCTTTATCCGTTTTTGGTAATGAATTATCGCACTTTTTCGGTTTTTCGAAATTTTCGATATAGAAAAAGTGGGCGTGGTTATAGTCCGATTTCATTCGTTTTAAATACGGATCTGAGATGAATGCCCAGGAACCTACATACCAAATTTCATCAAGATACCTTAAAATTTACTCAAGTTATCGTGTTTACGGACGGACGGACGGACATGGCTAAATAAATTTCTTTTTTCGCCCAGATCATTTTGATATATAGAAGTCTATATCTATTCCGATTAGGTTATGCCGTTACGGATTACCGTTATGCGAACAAAATTAATATACTCTGTGAGCTCTGCTCAGCTGAGTATAAAAATAGGTTTTTAGTTTGAACTCTATAACCGATTTGGTATACGTTAAATCTCAATCCAGAAAATTTGAGAAATAGTTGTAATCAGACATAGTTCTATTCAAGGGAGCGTTAGCGCCATAGACTGTCTGTTCTGTTAACTCCAACACGAAAACAACAAAATTCCGTAAATTTCTGCAGGGCATATTAAAGTTAACTAGCTGAAGTAAGGAAGGACAATCTATCCTGCCAGAGGCAAGATCAATAATAAATGTAACCGATAACAGAGTTCTCCTATCGGATAACGATACCAAACTAATTAATCGACAACAAGCAACGTACGATGGAATCGGTTCAGTAAAGTTGAAAGAGCGTAAAGCAAGACGAATAAAGCACTTTTGGACTTTCTCCAGACGATTTATATGGATTGAATGGTATGGTCTCCAAATGACAGCTGCGTATTCCAGCTTGGCGCGGACATAGGCCGAATACAAAAGCTTATAGGTATATGGTTCTGAAAAATTAGAAGAGTGACGTTTCACGAAGGCAAGTTTTTCAAAAGAATTAGTAATTATTTCTGACCCTATTTTAAAATGGTTTACATCAGTGTGATGCGAAATCCTTGACTACGCTACTACCTTACCACAATAAAAACCAACTAATTGTCCTTAGTTGATGTGTTTTACGATGCGGTTATGAAGTGTGCTTAATTTCTAGCATTTTCTCTCATTTCTTGTTTCTTGAAAGTCGGTAACTTCGCGACATCTTAGACCCAACACGTCTTTTTTCCTTTCACCTTCATAACCTAATTTTGGAAGTTTTTTCACAGAGAAATGATTAACAAATTAACGGTATTCAATTATTTTATATAAACTGCTGCACCCTGAAAGGATATGGTTTTCATAATTTTCAAATGCAACGTGGCAGTTTTTAGAATAATCCAATTCGAGTGAAATTTTGAACTGCTTATTTTTAGTTCATAATTTATTATATTTTGCCCGGCAAGCTTAATATTTTCAAAAAAAGTTAATATTACGAACGGCTTAATACATATACGTACCTATGAGTACCAAACTCTTTACGGCTTGTTTGGACCAAAGATCCATACTGTGTACTGCATGTATGACTGAATATAGAAACATACCTTTTTTATTTCAACAATTTACCCTCATTAAAAGAAAACTGTTGAATTTATTTAATATTCCTTTTCCTCAATGCTCACAATTCCAGAGCCCACATTTACGTTGTCAATGCAAATTCATTGAATGTATGAGAGTGTAACGGTATGGATGTACATGGTACTTTGTTAAAGGTAATTCATTGAAAGAATTTGTAAAAAGCGATAAGATAAAAGGACAACCAAAGCAATGAAAATGAACAAAAAAGAGTTGGAAATAAAAAACAAAAATCTGAACTGATTTGTATGATGATTCGTTTTTATGTATGGAAGTCGTGCCGTTGCCAGCACGGTTGAATGTTGGTCCATCCTGGAAGTTTCATTCCATCAGATTCACTGCATTACGATGCTGATTATTCCCTTCAGTTATTCAGTGTATTCATCCGCTCATTTGTCTTTTAATAGCTTGCCGCCCTCGCCCGCTGAATCGATTTCATTCGATTCGTCGATATTCGTATCTATTCGATTCGCCTACATAATATAAAACGCCAGGAAATACACGCTTGATTACCGCTGAAAGACGGCATAAAATTCGTTTCCGTTTCCGTGTTTCTGGATTATAATGGGGATAACAACAGCAGCAGAATGAGTACCCAGGCGCCCATCGCATAGTGGATTACTTAGTAAATACAGCTGCCAGAAATAGCCAAATATATGAACCTATGTTTATTGCATTTTAAGTTTTTATACCCAGCTGTACCTACTTGTACACAGGGTATTATAACTTTGATTGGATAACGGTTAGTTGTACAGGTAAAAAGCAGGGTGCGCAAAAATTCGATCGCGATTGCTCAAAAACATGATTTTCTCGTATTATCTCATTTTACGTTCGCGATTTCTTGCGATAAATACTTATAAGGACGAACGATTGCTAAACAAAATATGCATACCTTTTTCGTTTTTGAGAGACTAGATAAACAACTTTTCACAGCAGCCTTTCCGCCGCGATCGATCGCTTTGTACGCTCGTTCGTTTTCGATGTGTATACACAAAATTATTGCCTGCGATTTCTCAACTACGAAAAATATTTCAACGAACGTTCGTTGAACTTGGCATTTATCGTAAGAGATCGAATTTTTGAGCAATCGCGATTGTTCTTCCTACGGTGCGAATGCAAAAAGTTGAGTTTAATCAGTCGAAAAAAAGTTATATATACGTGGTAGATTACTTTTAATCTTATTAGTATAATATTAATAAAAAAAAAAAAAAAAATGGGGAAAACGTCGAATATTGACAAGGCAAAACTTGAGGTCTTTAATAAAGATACCAATTTGTCAAAATGCCTTTTATGCGAAAAAGAGCTTAAAGGGCATATATTAGGAAACATTAAAAGACACTACGAGACCATACATAAATATAGCTTTGGTGAAGTGGAACCATCCACAAGTGCAAGTAAGGACTCAAATCGTGTAAAATTAAATAAAACCGAGTTTATAAAATGTTGTGTTGGACTGGTAACTGTAAAAAACATACCCTTTCGAATTTTCGACGACGAACTATATTTTAAGCAAATTATTGCACCCTATGAAAAAAGTTTAACTTAAATTTGAATTCCAAAAATATCGTTGAACACGTGAACCTTATCGCAGATAACATAAAAAATATTTTGAAACTAAACTTTTCCAAGAAAATGTTATGTTTAAAGATTTATATTGCCACAAGAATGGGAAAAAGTATATTGGGTATAAATATGCAATACATCAAAGATTTTAAAATTGTGATAAACACTATTGGTATGATACAACTGAAAAAGAGGCATACGGCACATTTCTTAAAAGAGTAAATATTAAAATGCCTACGGGAATATCAAATTGAACTGACACAAATTTATTCAACTACATCAGACAACGGGAGAAACTTGATAAAAGCCTCCCAACTACTCCAGCAGGAAATGTCAGACTTGCAAAATGTTGAGTTGGAGGTTCCTTTAGAAAACGAGGATGACGACTGCGAATCAGTACACGATCGGTTAAATTCAGTGCTGGCCATAGTTAGATGTGCTGCGCATACAATTCAACTTGCAGCTCATGATTCCTTCAAGCATATGCAAGGAAAATTTGAAGAAAAATTGTGAAACTCCTAAGGACGAGCATTAGGCGTAGTCGTAACACTGTGGACATACGTATGCCACCTCTGGACAACATCACCCGCTGGAACTCAACCAAATTATGGAGTCCCTGTTGAGTTTAAAAGATCACATAAATAGGAACGAGATCGAGTTTCCTATTAATACTGAAATTGATTGGAGCTTTGTAGAAAGCTTTGTCGATGCATTCAAACCAATGGCGCAATGTACAAAGCAACTTCAAACTGAGCAATACATCATTGGTGATTTCTGCAGAGATTGGCTAATATGTGAAGTCAAATTAAAAGGAATGACTGGAAATGCTTCTGCTGCCAAACTGTTAGAATCTACGGAAAAGAGAAAAGAAATATTGATGAACAACGACGCATTCCTTGCTGGTATATACCTCGATCCAAGATTTAACTTCTTTGATTCACCGTATATGACTGATGAGCAGAAGAAAAGTGCAGTGGTATGTGTAAAAAACCTAACTATGTGCTTTTGTTTGAAAAATTGTTATTTCCTCAGGTGCATATATTACGAACAAACGCAAGCCTTAATTCCTTGAATGGAGAATGCAATTCGCCTAACGAAAGAAATGAATCAGAAGATACTGCGCTAGGTTTGCTTAATTATCCCTACAGTATTTTAGAAGAGGAGTTTAACATCATGACCAGGTGTACATTGACAACTGAAAGCAATGACAGTATCCGCCAAAAGCTCGATAATTTAGCATACGGCGAAAGGAAGCCTTTTGCGGCTGATATACTTGATTATTGAAAAAATCTGTCCACAAAAGAAAACGATTTTTATAAGCTGGCTGACGTCATTTTAGCTGTTCCGTCAAGTCAAGTTTCCGTTGAGAGAGGATTATGTATATTAGGGTGTGCCAAACAAATTTTATTTTACTTTTCATGTAGTGAAAAATAGTTCAGGACATCCGAATAGCTAAAAAAAAAAATACCTGGCTCGATTTACCTCCGAGGAGATTTATATTGAGCTTCTCTTCCAATTTGCGTCGCGCTTCTTTTCAATTTTACCTATAAATTGGCGGGATTCCGAACGGGATATGCATAGCAGATGAATTTTCGCTGATAAGGCTGTGTGCCAATCGATAACATTTTACTCAATGGAAAAATGAGGTGTAAAAATTTTCCATTTTGGTGAAAAACTTTCGATTTAGATGTGCTAATCCACGTGTAAAGACATGCATTTCTTCTTTTCGTATGTTTCTGAAACAAAATATTTGCACGACCACACAAAAGTAATTGTCAAATTTTACCTAGCGATTATCAATATTTTACCTAGCCTCATTGGCTAGGGAAAATTCTGACGTTCGTATTCACCACGATAGCTATCAAAATTTTCCTTCGGTTTGTCAAAATTTTTCTTTTTCAGGCGATTGGCGTTTTTCATCGCAGAAATACCCTCAGATTGTTTGCGAAACTACCCTAACTAACTATGTAGGTATAATTGAGAAAACTCTTTTTGATATTGCTTTGCCCGGGACTAACCCACACTTTTTATATTTGTATAGAAAAAAATAAGGTCCGTATGAGACCCTTCTGAACATAAAACAACAAATAAAAATTTGAAATTTTATACGGCTATATTTTTAGATGCCCTGAAAAACTTTTTTATTATAACAACACTCATCCCAATGTACATATGTATATGCATTTGTATAATTTCTCATTACTAATAATTTTGTATGTACTTGGGACCTTCTCTAGACGATCGCAATACATATAAATTAGAAATAAATTCAAGTAAATTGTTCAGTTTTGTTAAATGCTTATTACAAAAATAGTAACTTTTCTTTGTGTTAAGAGCGGATAACCCTTTATGGCTTAATGTATGAGAACATTTAAAAAAAAATTTTTAATTTAGTTGCAATTTATCTAAAAATTAATTAATTCAATTTTTCACATATTACTTATAAAAAAAGATATTCTTTTCATTCAGCTTATCAAGGGAAAACTGAAATATATTGCATCACCATTATTTAAAAGATTGTTTATTTTACAATGTTATATTGATTTTCAAACGAACGATCGCGATCGATCGCGCGATCGATCTTTTTAAAACGAGAAAATATTTGAGTTTTGCAGTGGACACTCGCAAATAACGATCGATGAAAATTGTTGTATCTTGTGAGAGATTGTTTATTCATTCGTAGGCAAATTCAATTTCTCACTCGCGAGAAATTTCAAGCACTAAATTTTAATTGAGCGATAAGTTGTTTGAGAGATCGTATTTTGAGCGTTCTCCGCACCCTGGTAAAAAGGAATCGAGATTGATATAGACTTCCATATATCAAAATCATCAGTATCGAAAACAAATTTGATTGAGCCATGTCCGTCCCGCCGTCCATCCGTCCGTCCGTCCGTCTGTCCAATCTGTCCATCTGTCTTCACCAAATTTGGTAAACGAGCATATCTGGACCCAGAATGGGTGCGTATTGAAAATGAAATCGGATGATAACCACGCCCACTTTTTGCAAACACACAAAAAACCTGATTATTTAGTAAACAATACACCTAGAATGTTAAAATTTGAGACTGATATTGAGACTCTTGATAAAAATTTTAAAAAATTTTATAAAAGGGACGAGGCACCGCCCACTTGTGATAAAATCAATTTTAAGATATTGTCACGAATTTTGGGGAATTCCGCTTATTCCAAACCTTCTGCTAACGTTCGAATCGCTAAACTGTTGAATAAATAATTCCAATATTCAAAAATGCAAAATCGTCTTTATTAGACTACTTTGAGAGTACTTCACAACAACACTTATACTTCACAACCAATAGCGTAGATCAAAACTGCTTAGTCATGCCTCGGCCTGCGCTGCTTTTATACTCTCGGTTTCCTCTTTCACCCATTTCTCCTAAGTTAGTATCTCTCTGTAGCCTTGTATGTACATGTGTAAATTATGATTTAATTACGTACATACGAGTGGCTGCTTAGTATCGGTTTAGGGATACTTGTATCACTTAATGATGTTAATATTCGTCACAATATTATTAATCATAAATCAAAAATCGTTAAACCTATCATAACAAAATTCGGCAGAGAGGTTGCCTTTACTATAAGGAATGTTTTGAAGAAAAATCGGTTAAGGACCACGCCCACTTTTATATAAAAGATTTTTAAAAGGGTCGTGGACGAATAAGTTAAGCTATATCTTTGAAAAAAGAGCTTTATATCAATGGTATTTCATTTCCCAAGGGTGTGGCACTCCCGTTTTATGACTAAGCTATTTTCTATGTTCCGGGAGCCATAACTCGAAGAAAAATTAGTTCAGAATAGAACCATATGTATATGTATTATTGCGCAGCCTTGTAACACTATTAACCCTAGTGAGATAACGTACGTCTGTGAGACGTACGTTCTTTTAATTTTGCTCTCAGTCTCCCACAATCGTAAAGAGAGAACATACTCATTATCAGTTTTCTCAGCTACTATTACCAGCTTGTCAGTGGGGGTGTTTTTCAGTTGTAACTTTTTTTTTTACTGAAATATATACGATTGTTTTTTAAAAATACCTCTAAGAGACGTATCGTTATCTTTTACGTGACTACAAATTTTATATGGAATTTTTGCCTAAAATGGTAATTTTAGCTAATATTTTTTTAAGTATAGTTTGAAACAGTTAATTCATTCAATTGAAGTACAAAAAAATGTATTTAATTTAAATTTTTTTGCTATAAACTGAGGTCCTTCGAAAAAGGCTGATTTTTGTAAGGAAAGGTCCAAGACAATTCAAACTTAATTTTTAATATATTAAAAAAAAATGTTTTTCTTTAAAAAATATTTAAAACAAGTGAATGTATATCCAATAATTGATTAAAAAAAAAAAAAAAAATAAATAAATGTAAGTTATTTTATATCTTTAGGGTTCTTAAACTTGAACACGTCCCTCAGACGTACGTTATCTTTCTAGGGTAAACAAATAACGTTATCTTTCTTGGGTTAAGCACACAAAACAAACAACAACAGCATTTCAAGTGTACAGCTGGGTATGTAATGTTCGGTTTCACCCGAACTTAGAGTTCCTTACTTGTTACCTCTTAATTTTAAGAGTAAATTTTTATGAGTACATACATGTGGTTAATACCAAGCCTGGGTAGTATCATTCATAAACAGGTAAAAGTTTTAACATAGGTTATGTTAAACTGGGCGGCCAACTGGCCGACCTTGCATAGACTGAATATGTCCACAGTGTTACCTGAATTTGACGACCAAACGGAAAACCCACAATTAGGTACCAGGACATTTGTTATAAAATAAATTTCTCTTAAATGGATTGGGACGTCTAACATCGATTCATCTCATCACCCTTTTCTTCAACTTCTATGCCTTTTCTAGTGGGAGCCCAGTATAAATATGTGGTTTGCTCTGAGCGCAGGCTGTCCAATGGTTCTTTGCATTCCAGGACATTTCTTTATAATGTACTGTGTGAGATTATTGCCTTAATGGCCATCCATATACATAGACGCAACTGCAGCATAAGCACGCTTCCTCCAGAATTTCTGCTGCTTTCTAAAAAATACTGACTTGGCAGCCTGTAATAATCACCTTTTTATGGATCGACACAGTAAACATTAGACCCGACACCTTCTGTTAATTTCGAACTATCGGCATACAAGTGTATAGTATGTTCTACCATTTTCGCACCTTTACATCAACCCTCCGGCTCTTTCTGGCCCTAAGATCTCTTTCGAAGGTCAAGCATGTATTCCGTTCGTCCAATATTTAATGTATGCTACTATTACACATAAAAGATTCATTACTGCACTTACCGCTGTTACGTAGGTTTCGTTTGTAGCAAACCAGAGGAATTTTCTGGTGTTGCGTTATCTCCCACCTCAAACGTTCGTCGTGGAAGACGCCACCTCCAAATGATAGCTATTTGGGTGCCTATGTTGGTGAATGCCTCGGTGGTCGCCTACGTCAAATGTATTCTTGAATATTTTTACTAAATAAAACTCGCGCTTTTAAATTTATATATATATTTAACCATTGTAAATTTTACCAAGTAGGGCAACTAACAGCTGATCGGTGAAATTCGCACATTCACACGCACAGTTTTCGACTCAATTTCAAAAAAAAACTTTATACTGTTTTCACACAGAAACTTAATGATCTCATTTCACCTGCTAATGAAATCGTAAATTTTTTGCTTTCACACAGAAGTAACTGCTCGATTAGTATGAAGGATGAGACAGACAATCATGGCGGAACGATACAAGGTGGGAGCATGGTGACATACCTACAAACAAAAAAAATTCCATGTACTTGTAAATTCGATGGAAAAATGTCAAAATCGTACTGCGCCGGTAGTTGATGTATCAAGTCAAATAAAAAAGGTTATAATCAGCTTTTCGATGCGGCCACCTTGTATCGTTCCGCCATGCAGCAATGACATTTGCTTTGACAAATGACATTTTTAAGCACTGAACACACCTAAAACTAAGAAACGGAAACGGAAGCGGAACGCTGCCAACAGAGTTGCATTGTGCTTTTGACTTCATTAGGCATTCGATTAGCTACTAATGAAATAATAATAAATTCGAATTTTGTAGGGAAGATTGAGCTCAATAAGCGTCTTAATGTAGAAAACTGCCTTTATTATTCAAAAATTATGAAAACAGTATTAGATTATTTAGCTTAAATTTTAAAGTGAGATAAACCTTACCATTTGATGTATAAATAGAATATATAAGGCGTATTTCTTGTTATTAAAAGAAGTTTTTTATTTATATTAAAGTTTTTAAAATTCTTTTTCAACTTTAATGTAACCATGTGCACATACATTTTTACATTATATTTCATACCCGTTCGTGTTTGCCCTTCTCATTATTTCTAAATTCGTAAACAAGGACTGCAGTTATTTGGTGTGGTTTTTCGAAAAAATATATTATTTTTGTGAAATTTTACACTTAATCTGTGGTATTGTGGTGGTCAAAAAGGTTTTATGCAAAAATACTTTGGCTTACAACGCGACAATGTATTTCGTAATGTCGAAGTACTTAAATGTGTATGTATTTGATGTGGAAGCTTGCATTTGAGAACACGGTTGCCACCTCCGTCCATTTGGACAAAAAATGGCCCTTTTCAACCCCATATGGTCCGCTGGTCCCCTTTTCCCAATTTGGTTCTTGTTCGGCACGGATTTGGTACTTTTATTTCTTTTTTACTGAAACAAAAATTCAAAATACTGCTAATAAATTTTTCAGCAAATCTATTACCCACACATAATTTTCAATTTACTTCTGTAAACCCATTATGTACATGTAGCTTAAGCAACCCTATTGTAAATATTGTAAAACTATCGATATGAAAATAGAGGACAACCCTGAAAATAAATATGGTGGCCGGCACGTCCGGTAAATCTAAAGACTAGAAAAGTCGTGTTTCAACTTAATCATTAAACATCGTATAAAATAATTGAAATACCTAACCAATTTACACTTCACTGAAATTCTTACCACGAAAATTGCTCTAACTATAAAATGTAGCAGAACAATGAAATTTCACCTGGTAGATAATTTAGGCAAGGCTTTAAAAAGGGAAGTGTTGAATGTTCGGGCAAACACATTGTCATTAATTTTTGATGAAACAACTTCATCTTATCAGAAAAAATACTTGTTTTGCTGGTTAAATATTTCGATCGGTATTCAGTTATTACACAGTTGGAACTTTTAAGACGCTTGATTTTTAGTCTGAGTTCCAACTCACACTTACTGAATCTAGGCTCTGGTATGAAGTTTAAACTGTTAGGGAAAAAGTAGACATCTATAAAAATAGCATTAACACTATTGCTTAGTTTTATTTACGATTTACTGAGTTTGCCAGAACGCAAATTTTTTAACCGTTCTGTAATGAATCCTAATTGCGCTATGCACTTTATTTCATTGCAATCAAGCAAAACTAGGTTCACAACGTTTGGTTGGTGAAAGACATAGACTAATCCTAGAAATGTGAACATATAATACCTAAAGGTGCACTTTATTTTTGTTTGTGCAGTTTGAATTAAAACCATGTTTATACTTTTTTAAAATTTTATATATTAAACCATTGAAACATCCCAATTGTTTGTATACCAATAAAAAACCTAAAATTTGGTCCTTTTTTTGAGATCTGGTCTCTTTTTCGATGCATTTTGGTCCCAAAGGAAAACATGGTGTGGCAACCGTATTTGAGAACGCATGCGACAAGGTTGCATTTTTCAGAACTAATTTTTTTTTTTAAATAATGAAATAGTAGTATGGAAGCGACAGCCATAGTAGTAGACATGTATGTGAATATTAGAAAAGTTTAAAAAACAAAGCATTTTTTCTTTGAAAATAATTTAAAGGAAGATGCACACGAGGCGTATCTTCATAGACGCGTATTAGGTACAGTATAAACAATCTTGAGGCGTAGAAAATCCTAGCTGTATTCCATATTTTGTGCGCGTCTACGAAGCTATGTCTCGTGTGTATCTTGCCTAAGTTTAGCTTCTTACAAGATCCAACATTTTTAATTAATAATGATTTGTAACACGTGAAGCAACTAAGCTTAAGGTGACTTTTGAGTCGTTTTGGCACTCGCGTTGCGTCTACCTCTGACCTTGAACACACGCGCTTTAATTGCTTCAGTCTATAAGCAACGCACCGCCAACGTCAAAGCAAAACACAAATAATTAAAAACTTAGGGTTCTTCTTGAATTTTCCTGGATTTCTTGAAAAATATAAGAATTTCTATCGCCGTTCAACTAAATAAAATCATAATTTTGTATTCATGTCGATTTCGTGATCGATCAGGAGAGCCTGGAACGCGACGCAATCTGATGAGGGCACAAATAGATCAACGGTTGCAGTGCAATCCTCAATAAATTTTCTATCTATCTTCATGATTTCTTTCAAATAAAGTGTTTGTTAGCGTTCACCGAAGATGGTGAAAATGGCCCTGGAATTGTTATCTTATATAGCCAAAGGAAGTTATGCATAAGCAAAATTTAGTCAGCACAAAACGAATAGTTAGAGAAAATTTAAAATATAATGCATATGTATAAAATGCATGCAATTTATGAAATAATTTTTATTATATATATCAGATTTGCCAATATTATTTTAGTCCTGCTACTTTTAACAAATTTATAATATTTAAGAAGAACATCTAAGAAGTAAGAAACATGATTAATGCTTACATTAATACGTGTTTCATTTATATTCATTGAGGAATAAGTTCGTAAAAATAAAAAGCACGTTTTTATAAAGTGCATGTGAAGCTCCATAGATAAAATGAGTAATAGAAGGAACATTGGTTTATATATTACATTTTTAAAATGAAAATCTCCTGCTAAAAAAGTAATAGAATGAGAATTGGTTTGTATATTACATTTTTAAATGAAAATCTCATGCTAAAAAAGGAGCAAAACCTAACTATATTTTTTCATTTTCGTACTTAACTACACTCCCTTTTGTGATTCAGGATTTCGGGAAAATTTTGAAAAAACTCCGAACATCAATTCCTTCATTATATGACATTCGACTGCCTAGTCCACTGCCTTCCACTCTATTCGCAACATAAGCTCTATTTAAGCTGCCAAACTATATAGTAAACAATGTATTTAACTATATTTTATTGATCACAAAAAACCTCTGTACGGCAAGCGCGTAAGTTAATTAATAATGCTTCCTCTTTCTTTTTCTCTCTCATTTTTCTATGCCATCATATTGGCCGCATTGCATCTGTGTTGTTAAGGCGAATTCATTACAGGTGGTGTTATCTCATCAGCTGATTGCTTGTTCTTCTTCGTTTTTTTTTTCGCCGTGAGCAGTAGAATGTCAGTTGGATGTCAATAATAGAACCAAAATAGAACGTTAAATTTTTTTCTTGAATTCAAAAATTCTGCTGTGGCTAAAAAAATTATTAAATTTGAGTGTGTTTTTCGATTGTCCTTTAAAAAAATATTAAAACGAACATAATGAAAAAGTGCGCGGTGTGTAAGAAAAAATACGCGGTTGGAAAATGTTCGTTTTTTATGGTTCCAGTTGGTGAAGCCGAAAGGCTTTTGTGGTCCACATTGTGCCGAGTGCAGCTTGGAGAAAAGGATTTTATTTGCGCCGATCACTTTTCTCCTTCGGATATGGTATGCTCACGCAGAAAAATAAAGTTATTGGCAAAAGCTGTTCCGTTTTTACAAACGGCATATGTTGCTAAAGACCACGGCATGCCATCCGTTTTAAACAACGTAAACAGAAAATTTGGGTAAGTGATTTAACTTTCGTTTTCCTAGAAGTTAGAAAGTATATTTTACTATATTTAGTACGGAATTAATTCCCCCAAATACACAAGCAATAAATACATACATTACCGAGGATAACGTGCAACCAAGGTAAAGAGAAATATATATGATTTCGGCAAAGAATCTATTTCCATTTAATTTTAATATAGTTCGAGCATTTCTTTGTCGGAATTGGCGGAAGTGCAGCTAAAAAACTGCGAAACGCAAACCGATTGAGTATGTTTTGAAACATAAGGCAAAACCATATCAAAAAATTGTGATTTGATTGTAAGTGCATTATCTATTTTCGATATAGCTCGTCATCTCATTTGTCGGACTTAACGGAAGGGCAGCTGAAAGACTGCGAAACCCAGACCGAGTGAGTATGACTTGAAACGTGAGGCAAAACCATATCAAAAAAATGTGATTTGATAGTAAATGCATTATCTTTTTCGATATAGCTCGTTATCTCATTTGTCCGATTTAACGGAAGTGCAGCTGAAAGACTGCGAAGCCACACAGAGTGAGTACGACATACTTAAGTCGCTGGACCTGACTATTTGTATGATTTTTTTTTCGTATTTTTAGCCCTACGTTATTTGAATTTTTATGCCAGGTTGAAAGCTATAACCTAAGGAAGGAAAATAAGGCGTTGCAGGCAGAAAATAGGAAATTGAATTACAAGCTTGATGAAGCAAATGCTTTGATAAGTAACTTGAGGACGATATTC
Source organism: Eurosta solidaginis (assembly GCF_040869045.1). NCBI lineage: Eukaryota > Metazoa > Arthropoda > Insecta > Diptera > Tephritidae > Eurosta > Eurosta solidaginis. The sequence goes on along the minus strand of NC_090319.1, from coordinate 115,226,333 downwards.
ACGGAAGGACAAATAAAAAAAATGGTTTTCCCAGGTATATTTAAACGTCCCCTCTTCAATGAAAGAAATTGCAAACATTAATTATATTTGATTTCATAGATAGTAAAATAAGGTGGTCGTATAAGGATATATCCAGTGCAGTGTGCTTGTACGCTTCGGGGCCAAGGGCATACCACCATCTACATTAAAATGGGTTTCCACTTCCACATATGTTCACTTTGCAGCGATGGTACCGTAAATGCGATATAAGCGAGGGTCTCCTGACCCCATGCCTTGAACAAATGAAGTATTCTGAGCTCAGTGATGAAGACAAGCTATGTATACTTGCGTTCGATGAGATGAAGGTTGCTGAAGTATATGAGTATGACGAACGAGGAGACCAAGTACTAAAACCCTCAAGGATGGTTCAAGTAGCAATGGCACGTGGGTTGCGAAAATCGTGGAAACAGCTGGTTTTTTCGATTTTGATTGTCCAATGACAGCAACACTCCTAAATAGTATTATTTCTGCACTGAAAGATGTAGGTTTCCCTGTGGTGGGTGTCGTGAGCGATATGGGTTCTACAAATCGTACTCTATGGAAGAAATTAGGATTCTAGGTAAGGTTCATAACAAGGCTGCAAACCACTACAAACAACTACGCTTCCCACTTCAGCATGTTCTTTGTACCGGAGTGACTTAGGATTTTTCCCTACCAAGGGCTGCCATTTAAGAGTAACCCCATTTAATTTGTTGCGTTCCTTCCACAAATTGTCATCTTCGGAGCAGATCCTTGCAGCAGGACAACTCCACACTCTCTTGCTCCGGGAATATGCTGAACCTAACCCCTGCTCAGAGACGTTTTTTTCTGCGTTTGCCAGTAAGGATTGTTTGGACGGTCATACTAATGTCAGTGTGTCACATGCAAAGGGTGGTTGCGTCGAGCGGGGTGTTCTTGGTTAGATCCTGACATTCGATCAACAACCTCAAAAATGCAACTGTACAGTTTTTCTATACAAAGACTTATCAAAAGCCTTTGAGACAGTGTTGGTGTCCTATCCCCAATTTTTAACATATAAAAAATCCCATTCGCCACCAGATGGAGCTACCATTGGGCCCTACGCCGAAGACTGCACGACAACGGCAACAGGTAGAGGCTCTTCCATCTGACTGAAGAGGAACTTGAGGGTCATTTCCGTGAGCACTATGAAGTAATCCGGCGCATAAGAACTCATCAAATCGTCCAAAAGACACGGTCCGCATAACACCCTGGATTAGGGGGTTGGCAGCTCTTGGTCACTGACATCCCGGCGCCCTGAGGCGTAGATTTCAGTCCAAAGCCGCTCCGCCTCATAGTCGGGCGCTATGGAGTTGGGATAAGCCCTCCCACCAACGACAAGGTGCTTACCCTAGTTTGGAGTGTTTCTAATAACACTTTTACAAATTTTCAGACAAGCCGTGGTTTGCACATCCATGTGATAACAACGATAAAGTGTTTGCGTTTGCTGATCCGCCACACTTACTGAAATTAATAAGAAATCGTTACAACGAGGGTGGGCTGATCTGGAAAATAAGCTACTGACGAATAGGACGATATGCGACGTGTTAAAACACATCACCATCGGATGTATCCATAGCCTTTAAAATAAACCAGGAACATTTGTCAGTTAAAGGCATAGGTAAATAAAGATTCTCTAAGACCTTCACGAAATTTATGCAGTTGCAACATATTTTTAGGTCTTCAAAAAGTAAAACTTGCAGCGCAGCTGTTTTCAAAAACAGTTGCCAATGCTATAAGGCGTTGCTCCGTACTAGGGTTCGAAGTATACCAGCCAACTGAGACCGCTGAACTTTTTCAGCTTGTCAATGACTGGTTCGACGTACTTAACTCGGTTATCCCGGCAAAGTAAACCCTTGATTTGTTTTAGATAAACCTTTTTTGCTTTAACTTTACCACTTATGGAACCATTTGGAACAGCGCTTCCCAAACAGTTAGACGTGCTTAATAGGATGAACAACTACATGATGTTGCCTATAGTTCCTAGTAAAAACGGTGCAGGTCTTGAATTTTTTCACAAGGGAATATTGATGACGAACCGAGCATTAGTATTGCTGTACGAGTATGTTAATTCAAAATCAAAGGTGGAATATATACTCACCAATCGCCTAATCCAAGATTTTCTGGAGCATTTCTTTGGTGCTATTCGAAGTAAAGGGGGATTAAACGATCAACCGTCACCAAAAGAATTTAAATACAGGATTCGAAAAATACATTTTAGGTACATATAATATGAACGAATGCTACGAAATTTCAGTCTGAATATATATATTATTTTTTACATTTATAGCGCGTAACACAGAGTGTCTTCAAGGAACAGGTAAAACGTTGAGAGAGACTCAACCGAATGGCTGAATTTCAGACGCCACAAACATTTGTAGACACCAACCAATCAGGTACGTCAGAAGGTTTCGAGGAAATGGATGTGGATGAAGAAGCTTCCATGCAATTCGAAACAGATGTTGTCAACGCTCTGAATGGTTCCCAGCCAAAAGAATGTGGTGTGTTACAAGAGGATGCCTTGGAGTATATTTCAGGGTACGTGATCAAAAAGCTGCAACTATAAGAGCATCACACCACAGAGTTCACCTCCTCCTATGTAGGCCTGCCGTCGAAGGGGTATTTAAAAAAGCCATGCACAAAATTTGTGTGTGGTGTGATCTCTTTGGAGAACATTTTCCATAATATGAATGGCTTTGAAATATCCCATGCGAAAAGTATCCACCAGCAGTTAATGAGAAAAAGTGCAGCTGTAGATTTGCCCGATATTGCTAAGCGGCTATTTTTTAAATGGAGAATTTTCTTCCGCATAAGAAACCTCAATAGGCGACTCAAAATTCAAAAAGCAAAGCAAAGATGAATGGGCTCCAAAAAGTTTATTAAAATAAAACTTTGGGCAGGGTTAGTAAAATGTGCACATGCAGTAGTTAAGACAAAAATGGCAATTCACAATGTTCACAACTGATTTTCTGGATGAAGAAATTATTCGTAGCCACTTCCTTAACGAATAACTTCTGTGAATTCTGTAACTGAAGCTATGCTAAACCATCTCAAAAAAATCGAAAATTCGAGAAAATCTTGAGATTGGTTTGCAAAGTTTCATTACAGAATTCATTGAAGGTTTGAAAATTGCTATTTCTATTGATGTTTTTCGCTGCTGTATATGCAGTTATATTAAAAAAAAAACATAATTTCGTGTAATGTAGGTAAATTAATTTTAATTTTTACATATTACAGTTTTGTGATACATTGTAACCCCACAAATTTTGGCATTAATTTGTCTATTTTCATATGCAGCATACAAAGCCAAAACCTTTAAAACGAATAATGTTCATCTTTATTTGCATATATATATACATATATGTTATTTAGTTAAGTTCTTTATGAAAAAGATTTATTATTGGTTAAAGGAATAAAATTGCATGCCCTTAGTATAATTAAATGCCTTGTTTAGAAGCATATACAGCTAGTTCTGTCCTTTGTTAGTCTTAAAATTTATGTTAAGCTTAAATATATAATAATAGTAATAAATGCCTTGTTGATTACTAAATTACTACGTTTTCCTTTACTCTTTGATTCATGTGCAATCCATTTGCGGGACATATATATTTTTCAACATTTATTCCAATTCGATCTATAAAGAATTTCCGAAGGTCCCGGGAAATGCAACATGAAAAGGTTTGGGTTTTTTTAATTAGAAAAAGTTTTTGATGAATTTTATTAGCCTTATACGTAAATATTTTTGAAGTCTTTAATGAGCTCAAGGCCTATTGAAAAAATAAAACACAATGTTTTTCACAACTAAATTAAAATTAAAGACAAGGATTTCCGCTCATAAATCAAATATTAAACTTAGAAACAGTAATTCTGAAAATAAGACGGCCTTAACAGCCCATTGTAAGGATACAGAGCACTGTCCAGATTTTGAAAATGTCGTTATACTGGACAAAGAGAAAAATTACCATAAAAGATATTTTTTGGAAATGTTACATATTACGAACACCCCTAATGACAAGAAAATGAATAGGAATTTGGTTCTCAAACAACAACAGCGCTCATCGAAATCAGCAGCACCCAACAATGTTCCCGCTAATAGCTAATAAGCAATGAATATACATACATACGTACATATGTATACAAATATTTCTGTTCCCATTATCAGTTGTTCCTTACATTGTTGTTAGACATATTTTTGTTTACAATTGCGGTATTTTAAATTGTTTACTTTTACTTGTTTAACCTCTTTTATTATTTTGTTTTCGAACATATGATCAGTCGATCCAACATAATCATATGTGTAAGTTGTGTCTAGTGTTAAATTTATATACTTATATGCAAGAAATATTTTGATAACCAATTTTACCTGTTTTTTCTTTTTTCTTCTGTTTTGCGTTTCCTAGTCCTGATGATGGTTTTAGAATAAAACCGAAATATCGACGAATATATGTAAAATACAATAGAAAAACATTGTGTTTTAGTTTTTCAATAGGCCTTGAGCTCATTAAAGACTTCAAAAATAATTAGAAAAAGTTTTATAGAGTGTATTTCTGCCAATAAGTTTTTCAGCTAAAATTTATCTGCTTTCAGATGCCGTTCGGAGTCGGCAAAAATATTTAACTCAACCGAATGGCTGAATTTCAGACGCCACAAACATTTGTAGACACCAACCAATCAGGTACGTCAGAAGGTTTCGAGGAAATGGATGTGGATGAAGAAGCTTCCATGCAAATCGAAACAGATGTTGTCAACGCTCTGAATGGTTCCCAGCCAAAAGAATGTGGTGTGTTACAAGAGGATGCCTTGGAGTATATTTCAGGGTACGTGATCAAAAAGCTGCAACTATAGGAGCATCACACCACAGAGTTCACCTCCTCCTATGTAGGCCTGCCGTCGAAGGGGTATTTAAAAAAGCCATGCACAAAATTTGTGTGTGGTGTGATCTCTTTGGAGAACATTTTCCATAATATGAATGGCTTTGAAATATCCCATGCGAAAAGTATCCACCAGCAGTTAATGAGAAAAAGTGCAGCTGTAGATTTGCCCGATATTGCTAAGCGGCTATTTTTTAAATGGAGAATTTTCTTCCGCATAAGAAACCTCAATAGGCGACTCAAAATTCAAAAAGCAAAGCAAAGATGAATGGGCTCCAAAAAGTTTATTAAAATAAAACTTTGGGCAGGGTTAGTAAAATGTGCACATGCAGTAGTTAAGACAAAAATGGCAATTCACAATGTTCACAACTGATTTTCTGGATGAAGAAATTATTCGTAGCCACTTCCTTAACGAATAACTTCTGTGAATTCTGTAACTGAAGCTATGCTAAACCATCTCAAAAAAATCGAAAATTCGAGAAAATTTTGAGATTGGTTTGCAAAGTTTCATTACAGAATTCATTGAAGGTTTGAAAATTGCTATTTCTATTGATGTTTTTCGCTGCTGTATATGCAGTTATATTAAAAAAAAAACATAATTTCGTGTAATGTAGGTAAATTAATTTTAATTTTTACATATTACAGTTTTGTGATACATTGGAACCCCACAAATTTTGGCATTAATTTGTCTATTTTCATATGCAGCATACAAAGCCAAAACCTTTAAAACGAATAATGTTCATCTTTATTTGCATATATATATACATATATGTTATTTAGTTAAGTTCTTTATGAAAAAGATTTATTATTGGTTAAAGGAATAAAATTGCATGCCCTTAGTATAATTAAATGCCTTGTTTAGAAGCATATACAGCTAGTTCTGTCCTTTGTTAGTCTTAAAGTTTATGTTAAGCTTAAATATATAATAATAGTAATAAATGCCTTGTTGATTACTAAATTACTACGTTTTCCTTTACTCTTTGATTCATGTGCAATCCATTTGCGGGACATATATATTTTTCAACATTTATTCCAATTCGATCTATAAAGAATTTCCGAAGGTCCCGGGAAATGCAACATGAAAAGGTTTGGGTTTTTTTAATTAGAAAAAGTTTTTGATGAATTTTATTAGCCTTATACGTAAATATTTTTGAAGTCTTTAATGAGCTCAAGGCCTATTGAAAAAATAAAACACAATGTTTTTCACAACTAAATTAAAATTAAAGACAAGGATTTCCGCTCATAAATCAAATATTAAACTTAGAAACAGTAATTCTGAAAATAAGACGGCCTTAACAGCCCATTGTAAGGATACAGAGCACTGTCCAGATTTTGAAAATGTCGTTATACTGGACAAAGAGAAAAATTACCATAAAAGATATTTTTTGGAAATGTTACATATTACGAACACCCCTAATGACAAGAAAATGAATAGGAATTTGGTTCTCAAACAACAACAGCGCTCATCGAAATCAGCAGCACCCAACAATGTTCCCGCTAATAGCTAATAAGCAATGAATATACATACATACGTACATATGTATACAAATATTTCTGTTCCCATTATCAGTTGTTCCTTACATTGTTGTTAGACATATTTTTGTTTACAATTGCGGTATTTTAAATTGTTTACTTTTACTTGTTTAACCTCTTTTATTATTTTGTTTTCGAACATATGATCAGTCGATCCAACATAATCATATGTGTAAGTTGTGTCTAGTGTTAAATTTATATACTTATATGCAAGAAATATTTTGATAACCAATTTTACCTGTTTTTTCTTTTTTCTTCTGTTTTGCGTTTCCTAGTCCTGATGATGGTTTTAGAATAAAACCGAAATATCGACGAATATATGTAAAATACAATAGAAAAACATTGTGTTTTAGTTTTTCAATAGGCCTTGAGCTCATTAAATACTTCAAAAATAATTAGAAAAAGTTTTATAGAGTGTATTTCTGCCAATAAGTTTTTCAGCTAAAATTTATCTGCTTTCAGATGCCGTTCGGAGTCGGCAAAAATATTTAACTAGCGACCCGCTAATTTGTGGGAATAATTAAAAAAAAAAAAAACAACAGTAGCACAACACAAGTTGAAACAGAGGTTCGTACATACGATGACTGCCCAGGCATTCAAGGGGTTATGCAGCGCAAATTTTTCAAGGTGCTGCAGGTCAACTTATGTAGCCTCTCCAACGCAATTGTCGACCTCACCTACCAGTTGCGAATCCAGTTTATTTCGCAGGGAGGCTCTGGCGACCTCAAGTATGTCACGGAAAGGGGTTGATGACCTAGAATGTTCAACGTGGTCATATCATCATCGAAATTGCATCATTGGTCTAGGTGGAGTATAACGAATTATAAATTTATCGATTTACTGACCATTATACTCAGTTTACTTAGAGTTTAACTTCGTCCAAAACTGTCGAGCCATTCTGGTGTGATTGTGTGATAAAGGCAGCCATTTCCATTTAATATAATAAAGACGGCCACACAAATGTACTTATGTCATGGGAAATGGTTACACTAAAAGGACTTCTACGGGATTCACTCTGTTTTTAACCGAACTTGCGCTTAATATTTCTCTTGTGCCAAATATGGAACAGCAATATAAAAATATGACTACGGCTCTACCAGCACAAAAGTAACAAATGGGAAAAACAGCGCAGGACCTGCAACTTCTCTGCTATTGTCGGCAAGTTGTGGTAAACGTGAACTTTTTTGTCTAACTAGACGAACAACCACTGTATTAGTCCAAAAAGAATCCATAATCCCGGCTTGAACCATCTTTTGGCACTAGATTTATCGGGTCACAATTTGCACCTGGAACAATTGTATTAGGTTTATTTGTGAATATAAAAACAAAACACAGTGATTGATGACCATTAATTTACACGTATTTATTCCCGAAATACGTAAATAAATGCTCTTATATGTACAATTATTTACAATTATTTACAAAGAATGGCTGCAAATGGCTGTCAATATTTGATCTGTTCTATTTCACATTGACATTTGTCGGTACAAAAATTTAAGGCGAATCAAGGCGAATATAGTCGAATTCGCTTTGCCACCACCTGTATGGATTGGCCTTGTGTGTTGTCAACCAACAGCGCTGCCAGATGCATTTGTATTAGAACTAAGCTTAAAGCTAAGGGCTTGTTTATATGTATCGAGGTATGGTGAATATCTCCTTACACCATCCTTCTTACGAAAAGATTAATTTGACAAATTGATCAAGTTTGTCACATTCTTCTTTTTATACAAATATGAAAAGTTGCTTCGAATGAATAAATATGCTCACATTAGGGTGTACTTTCCTTTTTTCATATTCGTTCATGCGGAGCAATTTTACATTTTTATTGTTAAATGATCTTTCTGTTAGCCTTTTAAAGTCATTAAAGGTACATTATTATTTTTTGGCTTTACAAGCTACTCATTCGTTCTTCGTTTATTTAAAAAAAATTTGTACAATGAGACTTAACATCTTTTATAGTACAACAAACAACAAAAGTGTAATGAACTATATCAAGTAAACAATAGACAGAGTTGTAAATATATTAATAAAAATGTATAAATAATATTAACACTAATAGTAATAATAATAACAATAATAATAATAATAATAACATTAGTAATAACAATAGTAAAAATACTTATAAGGCATCATTAATAACCTATAGAAGGTCGGTCAGAGTTTAAGTCGGAATTTGCGAAATAAGCAAATAAGATTTGCTTGAAATTACTTTTGTTTAGCTTACCCCTAACGGAAGCAGGTATGAAATTCCAGGTTCTTATAGTGTTGACAAAGAACAACCCCGCAGATGCTATGAAATTAAAGGTAGGGACAATTAAATCACTGGTACGCTCAGACCTAGTGAAAACAAGTTTGTCAAACAGATAAGAGGGAGACTTACATGACATAAGACAAAACAGAAAAATACAGCTTCTGGCTTTACCGTACTGGAAAGTATCACATCCCAAAAGTTTATTTCTACAACTGGAGATATGATCATATCTCTTAAGACCATAAACATACCGAGTAATATGATTGAATAACACATCAATTTTGTGGGCATATTGTGAATCCAACTTATTATAGACTAATTCGGAATATTATATTATAGGTATCAGTAGTTGAATAGCGAGTCTCCGCCTAATGACTAAAGGTGTAAAAGCACCAGTCAGCCTCAGACTTCTTAAGGAGGCATACACTTTACATACAACTGAATTTGTGTGATCAGCACAGGATAAGTTAGAACTAATCACGAAGCCAAGGTTAGTAATTTTTTTAACAACCTGCAAAAGCATCACGTTCAAGTACAGCCGGGGCAAGGTAACACCTTGCAACTTCTTTTTCGTAATAGGCAGGACAAAAAATTTATTGGGATTCAGGCGCAGACTATTGCTTCTACCCCAGTTCGAAATAAACACCAGATCAGTGTTACACTTTTGAGCAAGGGTATCAATATTAACAAAGAAATCTGATAAATACAGCTGAATATCATCAGCATAGGCATGAAGACTTACATATTTGCAAGACGAAAATATGTCGTTAATAAACAGGCTAAAGAGAAGAGGGCCAAGTATTGAGCCTTGTGGAACACCAGAAGTAAGTACTACTAGTCCAGAGGTATCAGTACTGGTCATTACTCTTTGACACCTACTAGTAAGGTGCCTTCGCATAAGCTTGACTGAATTTTCACTAAACCCAAAGTACCTACGTAGCTTTGAACAGAGTAATAAATGATCAACAGAATCAAAGGCTTGTGTAAAGTCAAGTAGACAAAGCAGGGTCAGCTGATTTTTATCAAATGGCACGCGAATATCATCCAAGATTTTTAACATGGCAGTGGAGCAACTTCGCCCAGCCCTGAAACCAGATTGGTAAGGGGAAACCAACCAATTATTGAGGGTATGTAGGTTAATTTGATCATACAGAAGAAGCTCAAAGACTTTTGAAAGGGAAGACAAGATGCTAATTGGACGGAAATCACCGTAGCTCCACGCAGATTTAGCTTTCGCTACTGGTTGCACAGACGCAATTTTCCACAGGGATGAGTAGTATGTTTATGTATGTTCTGGACCACATATTGTATGGAAAACTCGGTGCATGTCTCAACCAAAAAACTCAATACTTTTGGGGCAGTCTGTCTCCAGTCTGGCCTTAGGAATGGGGCCAGTTCATTATTTTCGAACCAGTCGGGATAGAGTCTGGTGTTGCTAATGCGACCAGTTCTATATTTACCTTGACCTGAAATTTTTATCACCTCTCAAGATCTTTCAACAATTTCTTTGCCTACATTTATGCACATACGTTTTTGCGGTTTGTGTTCCGTTCTTCCGGTTTGTGTTCTGGCTGATCTATAAGAAAAAGCTTAGAGTTTTTTGCATTTGGTATGAAAAACTCGGAGCATAACTCCCCCTAACTACTCATTCTATATTCTTCCGGTTTGTGTGCTGGCTGATCTGTAAGAAAAATAGCTTAGAGCTTTTTTGCATTTTATATGGAAAACTCGGTGCATGTCTCTCCCTAACAACTCTTTACTTTCGGTGCAGTCTGGGATGAGTCTGGTCGTAGGAATGAGACCAGTTCTATATTTATCTTGACCTGAAATTTATGTCACCTCTCAAGATCATTCATCAAATTTGTTGACTAAATATAGACGCATACATTCATCCAGGGATGCACCTTAACGTTAAGCTAATCGTTTATCAAAAAATTTCCACCGTTTCCGTTGAAACACTTCGAAATATTATCGATAAAGAAATTATCAAGATAAATTGTATCTCGTTTTTAACCGAAACGAAAAGCTTTCGTTAACGTTAAAAACGTTAACAAAAACGTGATACTTTATGTTTGAATTGTGCTGGCAATGCTATAGCCATGGTGAAGCCGTAAGTTGCTTACAGCGAGCGAACGTACACACACAAACTCCATGTAATTTGTTTGTGTAATTCGTTGGTGGTAATGTTCTGGCTGGCGCAAATCCTTGGGCTGAACCCTCCCAGAGGGTGCCGGCTGGTAATATACACAACAGTTTCCCCTTCCAGGGGAGTGCTAGCTAAGTTTAGGAATCATCTCCATTTGTGCCCCAGCTCCTTAATAGCTTAGGCATATGGAAATGGTTTTTAAACGTGGCCTCAAGGTGGGAACTGGACCACGCCCAGTTGAAAAGGTGGTCTACCCCTAATCCAGGGTGTTATGCGATTCCGTGCCCATTGGATGGTTTGCAGTCAGGGGCATCCGACTGTATTCTTACGGAGCCTCCCGGATACCGGTCCACCTCCGGTAGTAACGGCGACTTGCTGCGGTATGGGGCTCTACCGCAGTCGACCGCATTGTTTCCCCTATCCCTTTAACTTCAGGCTGCCGAACGGTCTCACCTTAGTAGGCAGCTAAAGAACAAGATTTGTAATGAGTAACAAAAACCTTGCCTCGGATACCCGCACGGGTAAAGATGCCGCCCTTGGACTAGGCATTAAAAAGTCCACAATTCGTCGGGAACCGCACTGACGGCACCGACCAAGCTTTCACGGCAACAAAAAAATCTTCGGCCACCTGTGCAAGCTAGCGGAAGAACTAAACCCCTTGAGGGCAAGTCCAATTCCGCAGCAGCCGGCAAAGCTAGCCCCAAAGAGGGAAAGCAACGTCCGACTGAGCAAGCACAGGAGGCCCGTCCCACGCCCGTACCGGGCACCTCTTGTCAGCAGGTGGCTGGTAACAGCACTAAATCCTCCACGGACAAAAGTACTGCCTCCACCGCTGCAAAGTTACCTCGCAAGCGGGCTGAACCCCTTGAGGGTTCCAAGGCAAATAAGCGAATCCCGACTTCGGTCCGCAACCAGCGGAACATTCGCAATGCCGTCAAAATCGTTGAGAAACTTGGCAACTCTCCCAGCGACAAGTTGACGGCAGAGCAAAAAAGTCCTCTGGCCTGGGCCAGGAAGATTATTGCTGCCAAGAAGAGCAGCAACAACAACCCCACCCCTTCCTCTTCTGCCACCAAACTAACTTCTGACCTGAAGATGCCGGCCCTTAAGAGACAAAGGTCTATGGGAAATGCCTCGAGCGATCCCAAAAGGCACCGGCCTTCGGCCTCTACTCCCCCTGCCCTTACCAAAACCTTCAGCGAGGCGGCTAAGGCCAACTTTACGCTGGCGGTTTTGAACCGCGGTCACCCGGATGGGAACATGACCCCGGATAACTGGAAGGATGTCCTTAACGGCCTTCTCAAGATCTTTAAGGACATCATGACCAAGCATCCGGGGCCGGCTCCCACTATCCGTGATGCCGGCTGGTACCAGGGTAGGGTCAAGCTTGTTTCCTGCGCCGATGAGCGCTCGTGCAAGCTCTACAAACTCACCATAGCTTCGCTAGGACAGCTGTGGCCTGGGGCCAGGTTGGATGCCGGTCGGTGTGGAAGAAATTCCGAACAGACCGAGAGCCTGGGCCTGGGTCCCAGACGGCATAGCGGAACCTGGCGAGATCCTTGATACCATCGCGGAGTCGAATCCGGGGCTACCTTCGAGCAATTGGAGGATAGTCCGGGTCGGCGAGACAAGGGCGAAGCAGCGTTATGTTGGTTTCATCATAAACGAGGCTTCTCTCCCTTGGCTTGACGAATGTGGTAGAGTATTAAGCTACGGCTTCTACTCCATCACGTTGAAAATTCGACGGGATGGTGTGAAGGAGGAAACACCGGACGAGGGTGAGCCTGTACCGCAGGGCGAGGGGTCAGACAGAAACACCCCGAGTGGTTCTGCTGCCCATGGCACTGGGGAAGGGACCGCCACCGCTCCGGAGGATCTGGTGATTGGGGATACCGCCTCGAGCGAATCCGCAATCGCCACAATCACGGAACCATGCAACACCTTGAGTGGACATGGGGCCGATATCGAACTGGCACGCAGCACTCCGGATGCCGAGAGCGATACACTCTCGGTATCTGAGTTTGCGGGCCAGTTCTTTACGGGCATGGACGAGCAGCTTTTGCTGGAATCTGACCCGTCGGATGCCGAATTCGACGATACTATCGTAGAGGAGGCATCCGACGATGCGGATCAGCAGAGGATGGACGTCGATGCCACAAACGAATCGTAACGGGCGCGGGTACTACAGATAAACCTGCACCATTCTAAGGCAGCCTCGACTGCCCTAATATTACGCCTCAGCACTACGTATGAGGACGTCGTTCTAGTCCAGGAGCCTTGGGTCGTTGGCAGCAAGGTCTGTGGACTCTTTTCTAAGGACTACCGGCTGGTGACACCGCCCGTGACAGGTAGAATCAGATCTTGTATTCTAGTAAAGAAAAATCTAGTATTTATTTTACTATCTCTTTTTAGCGACGAGGACTTTACCTGTATTAGCCTCGAGCTACAGGGGCAAACAATCTGGCTGATGTCCGCATATCTATCGCACGATCGCCCAACTTCTGTGCAGGACCGGCTCTGTAAAGCGGTATGGGAGGCCCACAGTAAAGGGTTCCCGATAATAATTGGGGCCCATGCCAATGCACATCACACTGCTTGGGGCTCTACCGACATTAACAGTAGGGGTGAGTCTCTTTTTGATTCTATTATAAGTAACAATCTAAGTATATGCAACTCTGGAGATAAACCAACTTTCATCACCTCAAATAGGAAGGAGGTTCTAGATGTTACTCTAGTTTCTGGGGCGTTCTCTGACCTTGTCAAAAATTGGAGAGTTTCCAACGAAAACTCCTACTCTGATCATATGTATATCATTTTCACTCTGCTCTTGCGTACACCGCCTAGGGTGGCTTACAGGAATAGGAGACGTACGAACTGGAATCTTTATAAAAAAGTCCTATCCTCTACTCTCCTAAAGAACGCTTCTCACGGTAGGCCGAGCCTACCGCTAACAAATGATGAAGCGCCTCCTTTAGACACAACATTTGCTTCTCTCGGTGAGCTAGACTCATCGTCAAAAATAGAAGAAGCAGTAGATCTTATCACCAAATCTTGTAACGCTGCCTTCACAGTAGCCTTCCCGGAGATTAAGGTGAGGGGTAAGAAGAAACCCTATTAGTGGAACCAAGAAATCTCCGAGCAGAGGAAAGACAGCAGAAAACTCTTTAACGAGGCTAAACGCACGGGAATCTGGTCCCATTATAGGGATGCCTTAAAATCTTTTAAGAAGTTAATCCAGAAGGCCAAAAGGGACTCCTGGAAGAACCTCACTAATGACATCGAAGAAGTCTCAAAGGCCAATCGCCTACGAAAGGTCCTCTCCAAAAACCCCATACCTCCAAGCTGCATTCGCACAACGAGCGGAGAATGGGCCACTTCTAGTACGGAAATTCTCGAAACCCTGATCAGCACTCACTTTCCGGGCTGCAGATCTCAACCATACATCTTAAACACGCAATCTAAACCAGGGCCATTTCAACCCCTGGACCACATGTGAAAAAGGAGTTATCTGGGCGATCAAGTCCTTTAAACCCTTCAAATCTCCGGGAACGGATGGAATATTTCCCGCTGAATTGCAAGCTGCAAGCGATCTTATAAGCCCACTGCTAGCTAAAATCTACAAGACTTGCCTCAACCTGGTCTACATCCCCACGGAATGGACCAAGGCAAAGGTAGTCTTCATACCCAAAGGAGGCAGGATATCGGGCAACAGTCCAAAGGATTTCAGACCAATAAGTCTGACCTCCTGCCTTCTAAAAGTTCTGGAACGATTGCTGGACGCCTACATTAGACGATCGGCAAATAAGGCACTCATCTCCAACAACCAACACGCCTACTCTAAGGGCAAATCCGTAGAGACAGCTCTACATGCTATCACTACTAAGATAGAGAAGGGTCTTGCCTTTAAAGAATTTACGCTGGGTATCTTTCTCGACATAGAAGGAGCCTTCAACAACGTTCTCCCAGCAGCGGTCACAAAATCTCTACGTTCTTTAGGGGTGGAAGAGCGTCTTGTGAAGTTCGTCGAGCTCCTTCTAAACAAGAGAATCATTATATCTGAGCTGGGCAGCTCATCGTTAATAAGGTATACCAACAGAAGAACCCCCAGGGGGGCGTTCTTTCTCCTCTACTATGGAACCTGACGGCGAACGCTCTGTTATCTATACTACAGCCCACCGGATGCCAAGTCATTGCATATGCCGACGACATAGCCTTGACAGTTACCGGCAAACACCTTCCGGTGCTTGGCGAACTCCTGCAAAATGCTCTTAATCTAACAAACACATGGTCTATAAAATGCGGACTCAGCATCAGCAGTGAAAAAACTGAGATGGTGCTTTTTACCCGCAAACGCAGTATACCGGAATTTACCCTCCCATCCCTAAACGGGAAGGAAATCAAACTCTCTACCGAGGTTAAATATCTCGGAGTTATTCTAGACAGGAAGCTTGACTGGAAGCGAAATGTGGAGGAACGATCCAGGAAAGCCACAATGGCTCTCTACGCTTGTAAGTCGGCAATCGGAAAAAGGTGGGGTCTCCAGCCACGCATAGTCCATTGGATCTATACGGCATTGGTGAGACTCTTCTACGCCGTCACCGTGTGGTGGACGGCACTCGATATCGAATCTAACAGGAGTAAAGTAACGAGAGTGCAGAGGATGGCGGCAATGCTCACCAGCGGTGCCCTTCCCTCCACTCCCACCAAAGCTCTTGAAACCATATTATTCCTTCTCCCAACTGATCTATATGGTAGATACTGTGCCTCCTGCAACGCGGCGAGGCTCAACGCTATCGAACCATGGAGGGATTGCAGGTTTGGTCACACCCGGATCCTGAAGTAAGTCCCTGAAACCTTCTTGAAATTGGACCATACAACATCGCCCCCTTGCTGGGACAACAAATTTTCCACAAGAATACCAGAGAGGAACGAGTGGGCAAACGGCGTAGAGCCGGGATCACACGAAATCTCCGTTTTTACAGATGGCTCTAAACTAAACAACAGAGTCGGCAGCGGGATATTCTCGGAGAAGCTCAATCTAAGCGAGAGCTTTCGCCTACCTGATCACTGCATTGTTTTTCAGGCTGAACTCATAGCTATCTGGGAAGCAGCCGGCTATCTTGCTAACCTGCAGGTAACCAATTCTATTTCAATTTTCTCTGACAGCCAAGCTGCCATAAAATCCCTGCAATGCAGTAACACCTCGTCACTAGTGGCATTGAAGTGCAGAGAAACCCTCAACAAACTAGCTGAAAATTGCAACCTAAGCATAATATGGGTTCCTGGCCACTGTGACATCTCAGGAAACTGCGCTGCGGATGAGCTAGCTAGGGAAGGCACCAACTTGCAAACAACAACCTCCGCTGATTGGGCCAGCCCTCCTCTAAACACTTGCAAATACAACCTGCGATCTCTTTTCACGGATCAGGCAAACGCCAGATGGGCGAGGGAACCTACATGTAGTATATCCAAGCAAATCTGGCCTAAGCTGGATGAAAAGAGATCGCGATCGGTGATATTATTAAACCGTATCTCTATAAGCCCACTAGTGGGCCTTCTTACAGGTCACTGTCTCATGGGCACTCACGGTGCCTATATGGTCCTGCAGACAAATGACTTCTGCCGCAGCTGTAGGGACGAGGAGGAGATAGAAAGCGTTGAGCACTATCTGTGCCACTGGCCCGCACTGTCAAAAACCAGGTACCAATGCCACCACAGACACTATTTTGGGTGCCTTGCGGAGCTTGAATCTATAAACTCAAACGATATCTTGCGTTTCATTAGGCAAACGCGCTGGTTTAGCCTCACTGGGGTCTAAACTCTCCTCTTCTTCGAAAGTAGTGTAATAGGAAATAGGGGCCCCGCGTGGTAGCACAACGGGCCACAACAGCCTACGTGAGTCTCCGCTCGGACAGCGGAGGCAGCCACTCTAACCTAACCTAACCTGGTGGTAATGTCAAAAATACTCTGAGAAACGTTCGTACTGTCAAAATTCATGAGAAAAGTTGCAATCAGCTTGGCTAATGCTTTCACCTTTAATGACTCCGCCATCAATCAGCTTTGCCAGCATAGTTTGAAATTAATAATCAACATAAACGATTTGATTTCGTTTTGATATGGCAGAAAACGAAAAAAATCATTTCCTTAATTTGACGTTCTTAACGTTAATAAACGAAACGAAATGACTTTGTTTCGTTTATTAACGTTAATTATCGTAACGAAATGATAGCCTCACTGGGGTCTAAACTCTCCTCTTCTTCGAAAGTAGTGTAATAGGAAATAGGGGCCCCCGCGTGGTAGCACAACGGGCCACAACGGCCTACGTGAGTCTCCGCTCGGACAGCGGAAGCAGCCACTCTAACCTAACCTAACCTGGTGGTAATGTCAAAAATACTCTGAGAAACGTTCGTACTGTCAAAATTCATGAGAAAAGTTGCAATCAGCTTGGCTAATGCTTTCACCTTTAATGACTCCGCCATCAATCAGCTTTGCCAGCATAGTTTGAAATTAATAATCAACATAAACGATTTGATTTCGTTTTGATATGACAGAAAACGAAAAAAATAATTTCGTTAATTTGACGTTCTTAACGTTAATAAACGAAACGAAATGACTTTGTTTCGTTTATTAACGTTAATTATCGTAACGAAATGATATCGGTTCGTTGGTTAAGCATGCCTGCATTCATCAAATCAGGAGAGTATCGAGTTCGAATTTTTAAAGGGGCCCAGATTTGTACAGAACCCCACGACTTACCGTACATTCTTACACACATGGATGTACGTGAGAATTTCATAATTAACTAAATGGTTAATGAATGTTAAAAAAGACTTAAAAAATAATTTTTTATATCCAACTATGCTGTGTCTGTGTTTAACGTATAAAAAGTCTACCATTTAGAAGATATTCCATTATTAATTTTCATAATGTTTGCGACAGTAGATGTTCAAGGTTTTAAAGCATACGACAATAGATTTATTGTAAAGGAAATAGCTGTGGTCCTCAACAATGAAGAATTCCACTGTTTCCACATAAAAGCTCCATTTGAATTTTCGGATCTGAGCAAGGATAATCGACGACAAGCTAATTGGATAATGTTACACCACCATAATTTATTATGGTCCTATGGAAGCGATAGTTTTAAATCTGTAAAAAACTATTTGATGTCAACATTGAAGAACATAAAAGTTTATGTTAAAGGGCAAGAAAAAAGTGTGTGGATAGTAGAGTTCCTCCAAAATCCGGTGTTTAACATTGAAGAGGAGAGTGCAGGATGTGATATAATGAATCTCTCTAGATTATATAGTTTACACCCAGATGTTGTGCGTTGTCAATATTATTTTCATACTGATTGTAATGTGAAAACCAACCAACGACAAATTCGTTGTGCTTTAAAATCAGCATATATTTTGTTCATAAAACATATTGGATAGTAATTTAAATTTACAATGAAATAAAATAGAATTAGAAATCTTAACTTAAGTGTTTTTTAATTTTTAAAGGGTGAGAATAAGAAGAAGAAAAGTAAGTATATAAATACATTTTTTTCCAATATCAACCTCATTTTAAATTAACGTGAATAAAGGGATATATCAAAATGAATTTTAAATTTCATATCTCAGTATTATTATTATTTGTTCTCAAAACTATCTACGGAGCACCATTTTGGGAAAACCTAGATAGTAATGCTTTTGCAATAAACCAAAGCTCGAAAAGTATTCAATTTAATTTAACATTCCCGAATAGTAATGATATTTTATCAATTAATATGTCATTATTATTACTAAAACAAAGTGAGCCTGTTTTAACGAATGACGAAGAAGAAATTGAAGTGTTGTCAACGACGCCATTATTTTCACCATCCACAACAATCACACCATCGTCTGAAGTTGATTTTTCAACGGAAGGAAAGCCTATGAGAATTTCTACTATAGATGAAGCTATAGAGGCATTTCGTAGAGAGCTCATTGAAAAGTAATCTGATATTGGAGGAATCATTGAGGCAAAATAAGAATTTTATCGACATTTTGTGACGGACTAATTCCTGCTGAGGTATGCCCAGTCCGTCCAGGGTTCCTATATTTGGTGGGGGAACCTATTCCGATGAAAATAAATAGACAAAGGAGTTCTGAAAACGTTATAAAGTTTATTTAAAAAAAAGGATCGATATCCCTAAGAGCTACTCCTATTCTTTGTCCCTGTCTAAATAAGAGTAGCTGAGGTAGAACCCCTCTGCTAGCTCTCCGTCAGTTGGAGTAGAAACCTCCTACTGAATATAAAATAATTCACGAAATGAAGTAGAAACCTTCAGGTCGTGTTGGTCAGTGGTAGAAGCCCACTGACTCGTATGCCTATCTCCTAGCTTCTCATCTTACAAGTTAATTTGCCGCCCTTATATACTATTTTGTACGCCGGTGGACAGTTATTTCCTAAAAACAATTCATTGTAATAATTCCTTAGTTATAAAGTTATGTAGGACTGCACGCAGGCAGTCAGTAATTTTACAATAACAATTATAAAAGTTGGAAATGCAAAAATCGAATTCTAGTTAACGCTACTTTCGCTGTATTCTATTGGTACATACATACGCTTACATGCTAACATGCGTTTTCCCTCTTTCCATTATCATACATATGGTGGTACATCGGTATATATACATATATGCATATTTTCGATCAGGTATGGCGATCCGCTATCCCGGCATTTCATATCCCAATTTTAGGGAGCCCTAATATACATAGCGAACAATGTGCCAAATCTCGTACGTACGCTTGTTGTATGCCTGCCGTGTTTTCCAGTCTTTGGTTTACCTATCGAATTCGATCATATGTGTTTATGCGTATGTTCGCTGTCACTTGGTTTTGATGGTGCGTTGGCCTCGTTTGATGCTTTCGGCTTCTGCTTAGGGCGTGCGTTGGTGTGTCGTATGCTTGTACGTAAGTATGTAGAGAAAAGTCCCAATTAGTAGCAGCGCTTAGTTTGGCGACTTTTACTGCTGATCTTTGTTTATCTAAATTGTTATGTATGTTGTATTTGTGGCTGAGTGCATTGGATGCGCAAAGGGTTGGTTGACCGGCATAATTTTATGTTTTTATGCATTTCCATTTTCCTTCCAAATGTTTTAGTGTATGTTAGGGTGACCTATATTTGAAACTTATGTGGGCGAAAAATGTAAATATTGTGCTTGCGTGCAAAAGTGCGCAAGTCTGGTTTATCCTTCAATTTAGTAAATAATAATTCAATATGCGACCGCATGTATTTGTTTTGACGTGTAATTCATAAAGGTATAATTCATGTCATAAAAATGTATAAATGTTAAATTCAGAGTTAAATTCAATTCTTGTATAACATGTATGTAAGAAAAAATGAAAAATAGGTATATGTTGTGAGGGTACAAAACCCTCGGTTTTGGGGTCCTCACACTCCCCCCTCACCTACCGCAGCGAAGCTTACGGTCACCGTGCCGGTGCGTGTGATCCGTACTCGGAAGAGTGTTCGCTCATACTGCCTTCGTCGTCGCTGTCGTCATGGTTGTTGTTGTCGTTGAGGCTGCCGTTGACCTTACTGTCCATACGGCTTAATATTTCGCTGTCGTCGTTGTGTTTGTTGAGGCTGCCGTTGACCTCGCTGGCCATACGGCTTAATACTTCGCTGTCGTTGTTCGTTGTTGGCGTTTTGCTTCCCTTCCCATCGGCGGTGTGTGACTCCAGTCTATACTGTAAATAAGAAACTGGTGGATTTTCCTTAGGGTGCTCTCACCGTATATGGTGGATTTAAAAAAAATGTGGTATATCATGAGCCTAGTTACAGGGTATATTTATGTGATTATGTAATTGTGGGTAGAGTTTACCGCGCTTCAGTGGTTGATCCGAAGTTCGGGTACTTCTTGAAATGAAATTTCTTCGTGTATGATTTGATACTGTTGCGGTTGGGCGTGTACGTTACTACCGATTTGATTCGAGTTGCAGTAGAATCTCACGTAATAATCCGTTATTCCGGAGTTGTCTCTGGGTGTGTGTTCATTTAGGGCTGCTATAGCAAACTGTCTTCCTAGGTGTAATCTTGCTACAGGTATCGGTCCTTTGGCGATCTGTACTTGGGTTCCTCGAGTGACCTGTACCTGATTTTCTGGAAATGTTCGTGCCTGATTCTCCGTATTGTTTTGCACTTGAGCGTCTTTATATACTATCAGTTGTTGGCTCGGACTTTGGTCCTCTTCGTGTTGTCTCTCGGTCTCTTCGCTGACTCGTGTGAGCGTACCACAGATGGCTACCTCGCTGTTCTCTCTCTGTTGTTGTACCTCGGGGATATTGTTTGTTGTTCGATTGGACGATGTTGACGGGATTTGGTCTTCACTAGCGCTCTTCTGTTCATGCCTTTGCTTTCTGGATTCATTGTTGTCGGCGGCGTCGGTTGCGTGGTATGCTTTCAGCTCACTTAAGTGGGCTGTCCTCCTCCTTCCTCTGAAAACTTTGTCTAGCTCTACGATCACTGGTGATACAAAGTTCGTTACCCGATGGGGTCCACTGTACCTGGGCGCTAGTTTGGCTGCAAAGTTATCCACCGCTTTTGACAGCTGATGCTCCTTTACCAGCACTAGGTCGCCTATAGCCGGTCGCCATTGCCTTCTTCTTAAATTATAATGCTTTGCTTGCTCCGCTGATGCTCGCTCTTGCTTCCGTCGTACCATCTCGAATATCTCCTTCATCTTCATTGATTTCTCGGCTGGATTAGCTACTCTCTCACCTGTACCGAATGTATGCTCGTCGTAAAGGCTATTGGGAATCCTTGGTTCTCTGCCTTGTACTACATATGCTGGACTATACCCTGTCGATTCGCATACGCTTGTGTTTAATGCGAGTGTTATCTCTGGTATAAGCTCGTCCCATGTTCTCTGCTCTATCCCTGAAAACTGTGCTATCATCCTCTTGATGTTGCGGTTCGCTCTTTCTGTCGGATTCTCCTGCGGTGTGTATGGTGCTGTCAGCTGGTGTTTTACGCCCAGCTCCTCCAAATACTTCTTAAAACGTTTGCTCACGAACTGCGCTCCGTTGTCTGTGATTAATACCTTTGGAATGCCAAATCGTGCCAAAATTCTCTCTCTAAATCCTCGTACTACGCTTTCTGTTGTTGCCTTTCTAATTGCCATTATCTCCACCCATTTTGAAAATCTGTCAACGAAAACTAATGCCATTGTATTACCATGTTTTGAGCGTGGCATTGGACCAACAAAGTCTGCACACACTGTTGCCCACGGTTCTTCTGGAATTTTAGTTAACATCTTACCCGCGGCCTGTTGTTGACTAGGTTTGTATACCTGACATCCATGACATTGTTGTACGTACTTCCTTACGTCTCTGAACATTCCGGGCCAGTAATATCGTGTCGTCGCTCGTGCAATAGATTTTCGAACGCCCATGTGTCCTGCGCTTGGTGTGTCATGAATTTCCGCCAGCACTCTGCGTCTCTGTGGGGTCGGTACACATAGCTTCCAGGGTACTGCGTCTTCACCATCAACTTGACTCTCTATTCTCCTGTAGAGCTTTCCGTCCTCGATCACATAGTCTGGGAATTTCTCCGGAGCCTTTCTTACCTCTGTAATCTTCGCTTTTAGCCACTTGCACTCGTCTTTGCCTTGCTCTACTGTCAACGTAGTTAGTTGCTCGTCCATCGGCTGTCTCGAAAGTGCATCTGCCACGACGTTTAGCTTTCCTTTCCGGTACTGTACGTCGAATGAGTATTGTTGTAGTTCTAGTGCCCATCTAGCAATCCGTCCCGTCGGACTGTCTATTGCGTTTAACCATTTTAGAGCTAGGTGGTCTGTGATTACCGTGAACGTGTATCCCTCTAGGTAGGGTCTCATCTTCCTTATCGCCCACACTATTGCCAAACATTCTTTCTCTGTCGGGGAATAATTTGTTTCTGCCTTATTAAGTCGGCGACTCGCATAAGCAATCGCTCGTTCTTCGCTGTCTGGTCCTTGGGTGAGCACTGCTCCGAGGCCAAAATCGCTTGCATCCGTCTGTAGGCAAAACTTCTTCGAAAAATCTGGACAAGCTAGTACAGGTGCTTGGGTGAGTGCGGCTTTTAATGCTTCGAATGCCGACTGCTGCTCTTCCGACCACTTCCACTTCCTTCCTTTCTTTAGCATTGACGTCAACGGGTGTGCAACTTGTGAAAAGTCTGAGACGAATCTCCTGTACCACGATACCACTCCTAGGAATCTTCGTAGTTCGCGTAAATTGTTTGGCGGTGTCAACTCTTTGATGGCTGCTATCTTGTCCGGGTCCGTGTGAATGCCTTCCTCGCTAACGACATGACCTAGATACTTTAAACTTTTCTTAAAAAACTCACATTTTTCCGGGTTTATCTTAAGGTTTGCTCTTCGCAGCCGTTGAAATACTTCCGCCAGGTGTCTTATGTGTTCTTCCAATGTTTTGCTCGTAATGATGATGTCATCTAGATATGCGAATGCGTAAGGTTCCAACTCTGGTCCTATAACGTAATCGAGTGCCCTCTGGAAAGTTGCTGGTGCTGAGTGTAGACCGAACGGCATTACTTTCCATTGATATAGTCCACGTCCGGGTGCCGTGAATGCGGTGTATTGTTTGCTGTTTTCTTCCATGGGGATTTGCCAATATCCGTTTTTTAAATCGAGGCTACTGATAAACCGAGCACTTCTCAATCTATCCAGGATGTGTTGGATACGGGGTAACGGGTATGCGTCTGGTACTGACCTTGCGTTTAGTTGGCGGTAATCTACGCACAGTCTCCACTTACCATTTTTCTTCCTTGCCAGGACTATTGGTGCGCTGTGCGGGCTTCTAGAAGGTTCGATGCAACCTTTATCGATAAGCTCATCGATTTCCTTATTAATAATCTCTTGCATCTTGGGATTCTTCGGGTAATACCTTTGTTTTATGGGACGATCGTCTCTCATCACTATCTTGTGCGTGGCCACGTTGGATACACCTGACATCTCCTGGAACATCTGTAATTCTTTGTTGAGAAATTTACTCACCGACTCGTCTGTGTTTGCAACTTTTAGGCTGTTATCTTTGTGACTACTTTCATTTCTACTTTCGACCATTGTTGTACAAGTGACCGCATCCTCCTCCTGATTGTTTGTGTTCAAGGTTAGCGTTTGTTCTCCGCATCTCATCTCCATGTTCACCTTCCCTAGGTAATCCGTTCCAAGCACCACTTCGTCGACTAGTCCTGGTAGGATTAGCATTTCATTTCGCAGCACTTGGTTACTCATTCTCACTTCTACATCTACCGCTTCTATGATCGTCTTAGGTTTGCCATCTCCCAGTATCACTCGTGTTTCTATCGCCTTTAATATACCTGTCTTCAGCCTTCTTGCCAATGTTCCACTCATAAAGCTTCGCGTCGCCCCTGTGTCGATTGCTGCTACTACCTCTTCGCCATTCACCGTAATATTCGCCAAGATCCGGCCCTTTGTATGTCTTAACGTGTTTAGTTTTCCCGAGGTTGCGTTTGGGGAGACCCCACTCCTCGGTGCCAATGAGGTCTCTGGCCGTTTCCCTGCGTTCGTCTACAACAATTTCGTGTGAGTGTGCCTACTTTTCCGCATGTCCAGCAGAATTCGATGCGAGCGCTACGGCAACCGTATGCGACATGGCCGCCTCCTCCGCATCGTCTGCACGCCGTGTTTGTATCGATGTATCTTGGTGCCGGGTCTGATTTCTGGGATGGTTGTTTCTCTGTCTGCTGTTCCCGCTCCTCCGCCTGTATATATTGGTAACGTTCTTCTGGGCGCCTTGGTACAAATGGTATTGCCGTTGGTCGCATCGGATCTCTATCAGGGGTAATATTTTCATAATCTTCTACCAAACTTACCAATTCTTCCAGGCTGCTGATCTCGCCTCTTTTAACATACAGCTGGATTTCTCTGCAGGAGTTCCTGTATATGCGGTTTAGCTTTTTGTCTTCGGTGTAGTTGGCATGTCGCATCAGCCCTTGTAGTGCAAGCACATAATCCTTGAACTTCTCTCCTGGTCTTTGCATGCGTGCCCGTATCTCGTCGTCCAACTGTTCAAAATATCTGGAGCTGAGGAAAAATTTTAGGAAATCTTTCTTGAATGAGTCCCACTCTTTCCAACTCCGGTTGTTATTTCGGTACCAAACCAACGCTTTGTCTTTGAGTAGCTCCGGCAATGCTCGTGGTATCGAGTTGACGTTTATTTCGTATCCTTCTGCCAGTTCTTCCACGCGTTCTATGAACCCTAGAGGATCCTTGCCCCCGTCGTATTTCAAACCCCATTTTCTTACCCGGTCCATAGTGGTTGCGTATGTGCCTGGCTGTTGCATCGTATATCGTGGTGGTTGTGGGACCTCGTGTTGGATGGGTGCGCCGGTTGTATTCTCGTCATCCGTTCTCGTAGCGCTTGGAGATGTCGAACGACTACTTGCCTGTGGTTTGTTTAGATTAGATGTCGTCCTTGCATGTTGTAGAGCTAGTTCTGTAAGCCGATCACGCCATTTCTCGTTGTCCTTTTCTGCCTGTACGAACGCCGCCAATCCCTTTCTTAGTTCGTCTACCGTTCCCGTATCATCCAGCTCGAACTCCGAGTGGTAACTTACCAGCTCCTCTCGGGTCAGATAATATACCCATGATACCTTTACCATTTTCTTATTTGCGTATCCTTTCCTTGTTAGTTTGTGTGCTTAGTCTTCGTTGTTTTGCTTCCGTATATCCTTGTTACCTTCCTTTATGTAAAGCCTTGATGATTTCCTTGATTTTATTTAAGTCTTCTTGGGTGCCATATGTGTTTTTATTTATAAGCCTGCTCGGGCGCCATATGTGACGGACTAATTCCTGCTGAGGTATGCCCAGTCCGTCCAGGGTTCCTATATTTGGTGGGGGAACCTATTCCGATGAAAATAAATAGACAAAGGAGTTCTGAAAACGTTATAAAGTTTATTTAAAAAAAAGGATCGATATCCCTAAGAGCTACTCCTATTCTTTGTCCCTGTCTAAATAAGAGTAGCTGAGGTAGAACCCCTCTGCTAGCTCTCCGTCAGTTGGAGTAGAAACCTCCTACTGAATATAAAATAATTCACGAAATGAAGTAGAAACCTTCAGGTCGTGTTGGTCAGTGGTAGAAGCCCACTGACTCGTATGCCTATCTCCTAGCTTCTCATCTTACAAGTTAATTTGCCGCCCTTATATACTATTTTGTACGCCGGTGGACAGTTATTTCCTAAAAACAATTCATTGTAATAATTCCTTAGTTATAAAGTTATGTAGGACTGCACGCAGGCAGTCAGTAATTTTACAATAACAATTATAAAAGTTGGAAATGCAAAAATCGAATTCTAGTTAACGCTACTTTCGCTGTATTCTATTGGTACATACATACGCTTACATGCTAACATGCGTTTTCCCTCTTTCCATTATCATACATATGGTGGTACATCGGTATATATACATATATGCATATTTTCGATCATGTATGGCGATCCGCTATCCCGGCATTTCATATCCCAATTTTAGGGAGCCCTAATATACATAGCGAACAATGTGCCAAATCTCGTACGTACGCTTGTTGTATGCCTGCCGTGTTTTCCAGTCTTTGGTTTACCTATCGAATTCGATCATATGTGTTTATGCGTATGTTCGCTGTCACTTGGTTTTGATGGTGCGTTGGCCTCGTTTGATGCTTTCGGCTTCTGCTTAGGGCGTGCGTTGGTGTGTCGTATGCTTGTACGTAAGTATGTAGAGAAAAGTCCCAATTAGTAGCAGCGCTTAGTTTGGCGACTTTTACTGCTGATCTTTGTTTATCTAAATTGTTATGTATGTTGTATTTGTGGCTGAGTGCATTGGATGCGCAAAGGGTTGGTTGACCGGCATAATTTTATGTTTTTATGCATTTCCATTTTCCTTCCAAATGTTTTAGTGTATGTTAGGGTGACCTATATTTGAAACTTATGTGGGCGAAAAATGTAAATATTGTGCTTGCGTGCAAAAGTGCGCAAGTCTGGTTTATCCTTCAATTTAGTAAATAATAATTCAATATGCGACCGCATGTATTTGTTTTGACGTGTAATTCATAAAGGTATAATTCATGTCATAAAAATGTATAAATGTTAAATTCAGAGTTAAATTCAATTCTTGTATAACATGTATGTAAGAAAAAATGAAAAATAGGTATATGTTGTGAGGGTACAAAACCCTCGGTTTTGGGGTCCTCACAATTTTAAATTGGAATGTGATAATTTTGATCTACCAATTCGTTTTACTTATGATAGTGGATACATGGAAAAAATGTTGAGCATTAAGTGCTTTGAATATCGTGAAATTGAAACTGAACGAATTTTAAGTAATGCCGCTATTGAAAATATTCTAGTCCAGTATACTTCATTTAAAAGACCACATGTAGAAATAATTGATGTGAAAAACTATAGACAAACATATAATACGGTCATTGTATAATGTGCCTCACACATGTATAGTAAAAATAAAAAAATAAAAAACGATATGAAATTACCTAGTTTAATAAAAATTCTACTTATATACCTGTTTTGTTTAAGTTATGGAACAAGTTATCCCTATAACCAATTTATGAATCAAGAACAAAATATAAACAGCTTTAGAAATTTTGAAAATAGTAAACAGACTAGCTTTGAATACAATATTCCAGACACTTCATTACGTTTAAAAATAAATGTAACAGTTCAATTGTTAGATCAGAGTTTTCCTGAGCTCAACCGATCATTATTAAAAACAACATCAACAACAACAACCACGCAGAGCCCTGAGGGATCTTTTAGACCAACTAACCCCGATCAAAGGACTGAGTCACATAGTAAGAAAAAAGTGCATACACCATTGTAGAGACTATTGGCAATTTTAAAAACTTACTAGTTGAAATGGAAAAGAGAATAGGAGGCATTCTTGAAAGCCCAGAGGTTTTTATAGACATTTCAATTTAGTTTACGATAATTGTGAAATACGATTTAAATGCTCTTATTACAGCAATTATATGCAGCGTACTTTAAATATTTATTGCTTTGAATTTCCGGAAAACAATACGGAGGCATTACATAAACGAGAAGCATTATATGAGCACGCTTCATACTATATAAATCCAACAATAATTCATGTTGATCGTTATTATCAAACATTGCATATGAAGGTTCAGTAATCGCAGACATGTCATCGTCATCGTCATCAGCAGCAGTAGACATATTTAATTTTCTGAAACAACTTGAACATATTTTACCTGAAGAGTAGAAGGAGAGACTTTTCGAAACTCATTCAAAAATTGAGTATAGAGATAAATTAAGTAAAATAAAGAATTATTTCGGTGAACATTATGAAAATTGTGTTTGGTCGAATTCTAATAGCACAGATGGCCCAGACACTTGTAATTGCTCACACCTAGAGCGTCTGGATGAGGAAGCCTAAAAAATTATGAACACTTATAAAAAAATTTATAATCAATTCGTTGTAAATATTGTAAATAAATTCTATCTGTAAATACTTACTTTTTTCAAATAAACCGTTTAAGTAAATAAATAAATACAATTTTTATTTTTTATTTTTATTTTTTATTATTGTTTCTTCAACTATCATAATATTATAAAATTTATTTCACAAACAAACTCAAATATAGATAAAGTATCTACATACTAATAGTATCATCGTCTCTTTCAGACCATGAGACGGTAACCCTTATAATGGCATGGAAAGCATCCTGGCTTAGCTCTATGATGGAAACTTCTGTCAATAAGTAGTACTGACATTCCATTCTTGCTGTTATGATCCCTTTAACAAATTCCGTTACCGTTTTTAAATAATCTTTTTGACGACATTTGTAAATGGGATATATTCATACATTTTATCATGGATGAGTATACAATAAGAAGCAATGTTAAAAGAGGCGGCCCTATGAAATTTTAGCTCAATCCGAATATCGATGGGACCGCTTTTATGTATTCATTGTGATGTGTTTCATCTAAAACAATTATTGGAGCAGTTTGAATAAATTGATCAGTTGACAAAAGTGTTTGGGGAGTGCGTGGTAACTTTGTTGAAATTTCAAATACATGTCATATAATAGAGCATACCGATTTCGATCAAATTTAATATTAAAATCATCATATGGATATTGGGGTTGAGGTGAACTTTAACATCCAATAAGTCACAATGTGTAAATTTATTTTAATTTTGAAATCCTAAAATAATATGGCGAGGTCTTTCATTTTCACCAACCAGTTTGACATTCAATAAGATATTAGCCAAACATGCTTAACCAACGAACCGATATCATTTCGTTACGATAATTAACGTTAATAAACGAAACAAAGTCATTTCGTTTCGTTTATTAACGCTAAGAACGTCAATTTTCATAATGTTCACCGAAATTAACGTTAATTTGACGTTCTTAACGTTAATAAACGAAACGAAATGACTTTGTTTCGTTTATTAACGTTGATTATCGTAACGAAATGATATCGGTTCGTTGGTTAAGCATGCCTGATATTAGCGCTTTCCTGTAGGGACGGGTTATGGTGAACATCCCAACTTCTAAACGAAATGTTTAGCGATTGTTTGCTACATAGTTAACCGATACGAGTCTGAAAGTTGAATATATGGCACTTTCCATGTAATATTTAAAAGTTTTAATAAAAGCTTTTCTGATGGTATAGTTGATATCATAACAGCATCATCTTCTTTGGCTCGTATTAAGATTAATTCATGTTTACAATTAACAATAATTTTATCAAAATCTTCAGCGAATCCAAGCAGGTTTTTCAACGGTATACATAAATTAAAATGTCCAGTCTTTAGGTTAATATTTTCAAATGGACACAACCCTGCATTTTTTGGATTTTGCTCTCAAATTCGTTAAGTGATACATAATTTTTCATTGCTGTTGCAATACCAAACTTTCTAGTGCGATCAATTTCTATTCCATTAATTTCATATCGAATCTCCTCGAAAAAATATGCCATACAATTATTAAGTAGCTGCACAGTTTTTGAAACTTGCGAATTACTATTTGATATGAATCCCTCAATGTATAAAATACTCTCACTAGGTAGCACATAAATCATACTCTACTCTACAAGTCACTTTTCGTACCCGTCCTGCTATATGGGACAGAAGCATGGACCATGACATCAGCAGATGAAGCGGCTTTGGGAGTGTTCGAGAGAAAAGTTCTTGGAAAGATTTATGGACCTCTACGCGTTGGCGATGTCGAGTACCGAAGAAGATTTAATGATGAGCTGTACGAGCTATACGCAGACATCAACATAGTCCAGCGAATTAAAACGCAGCGGCTGCGCTGGCTAGGCCATGTTATGCGGATGAAAGATGATGCTCCGGCCAAGAAAGTGTTTCTATCGGAACCCGCCTATGGAAGCAGAGGTAGAGGGCGGCCCCACTCCGTTGGACGCACCAGGTGGAAAATGATTTAAACTCCCTTGGTGTGACCAATTGGCGCCGGTTGGCGGAGCGAAGAAGCGACAGGGGCGCCTTGTTGGACGGCATTAACCGTTTAGACGGTTAAGCGCCAATTAAGTAAGTAAGTAAGGTAGCACATATAGGTCTTGATTTTGTAACGGGATCCGAATTTCATCATTATTTTAAAACGATTGCAGATATGGTATTTAGCTATGGTTATCTTTTTTTATTATACGGCCACCGTGGTGTGATGGTAGCGTGCCCCGTCTACCACACCGTCTGCCCTGGGTTCACATCCGGGGCAAAGCAACATCAAAATTTTAGAAATAAAATTTTTCAATTAGAAGAAAATTTGTCTAAGCGGGGTCGCCCCTCGGCAGTGTTTGGCAAGCGCTCCGGGTGTATTTCTGCCATGAAAAGCTCTCAGTGAAAACTCATCTGCCTTGTAGATGCCGTTCGGAGTCGGCATAAAGAATGTAGGTCCCGTCCGGCCAATTTGTAGGGAAAATCAAGAGGAGCACGACGCAAATTGGAAGAGAAGCTCGGCCTTAGGTCTCTTCGGAGGTTATCGCGCCTTATATTTTTTTTTATTATGAAATATGGGTTTTGACAAAACGTTTTTTATATCACTCATTGTTTTAAATAAATCCTAAACTTATTAGGAACTCCTTATTCGCGGGGGTTAAATCAATTTTATTTTGAACAGGAGATTTTATTTCCTTAGACTGTGGATTTTTTGGTTTTGTAGCCAGTACTTTTGAGGTTGATTGAAAACTATTCAAAAAATCTGTATGCAGTAGCCTTTTATTAAAAATTATAATTTTTTAGATAGGTTTTAAATGTGGTCTTATTGATATGTTCTTTCCACGAAAATTAACCAAGCCACCAGTTCGATCAACAACTCTAAGAACTAGAGTACTTATTTGACGTATATTAACCGGTAAATATATAACAATAGCAGGTATTTCTGAGATTTTATATCCTGGACGCTGAGCCCGCCTTGTCGGGCAGGTGGTCGTACGACCAAGATGATTGACTCATTACCAAATTGTAATAAGGAGGATGATAAAAGGAGGACTGAGTCGCAAGCCAAGGACGACGAATACGCATTAAGCGATGCGTCGGGCTCGGGGAGCGAGAGTAGTGCTGACTCAATAAACTCCGTGCTGGAAAAGCACCCAAATGAAAACGGAGTAGAAGAGTGGAGAAAGGTACGGCGCAGAGAAGTAAAAGAGCTCTATCGCAGTACCGTGCAGCACTAAGAATTGTCCAACGCCTGGGAGAAGTGGTCGACCCAACAGAAGTGTAGATCGAGCGCTTCGAATGGGCGCATGAAGCGGTAGAAGTAGATCCAAGGCAGTTCAAAAGGTTTGCTGATAAAACACCCTCGGTTCTGCAACCGGTACGAGGAGGAAGAAGCGTCGAATGGCAGAATGAAGAGGCAACGTTTGGCGGAAGGCGACAAGCCTGCTTTCAAGAGCAGAAAGCACCCAGTCCCAGAGCCGCGAGGCAGGGCAATTGCATATACAAGACAAGTAAGCCCAAAGCTGTAAGAAAGATGGGCCCCAATAGCGAGGTAGCAACTACCTCGAAAGCTGCGAGTCAGAGGGAAGTCCCAACTACGGAAGTAGGAGATAAGCCAAAGGGAGACAACGCTAAGACTCCGGCTTTCTCGGAGGTGCTAAAGGGAGTTAAAGCTAAGACTCCGGCTTTCTCGGAGGTGCCAAAGGGAGTTAAAATTAAGACTCCGGGTTTTCCCGAGAAGATGAGTGATTTGGCAAAGCAGTCACTGACTGTGGCGCTGGTTGATCGTAGCAGTCCTTTCGGACAGATAACTGCTGAAAGGTGGAGATCTGTAGAAAGGGAACTTATTAGCTTAATGCTTAAGATGATGCGGGAACAACCAATTAAGCCCCTTCCAACCTTTGATTCGGGGGATGGTATAATGGTGTGAAGATAGCGTGCGACAACATTGCGAGCTTGCGGTGGCTGGAGGTAGTGGTTCCAAACCTCCAAAGGCAAGGCACGAATGCGTGGTTTGAGGTGGTGGATAAAGCGCAAATCTCCACGGTACCAAAAGTTAAGGTATGGATACCATGCGTGATGAATTCGGAGGATACACCGCGACTTCTGCAGAATCAGAATCCGAACATACCGACACAGGATTGGAAGGTACTTACTGTATCTCGGCCTATGGAGGAAGGTAAATTCTACATCTTCCAAATTACAAGCAGGCGGAGGATATATTGTACACGCAGCTTGGCAAAATGTCCTTTGGCACTGGCAAAATTTACATGCGACTCAGGAAAAGAAGTCCCGAGGATAAAAATCCTAACACGCTGGGAGTGGGCGAAGGCGAAAAGGACCTCAAAACCTTAAGGGAAAAAAGACTGGTGGAGGTAGCCGACGTCACCACGAAGGTGTTAGAAGAGGACCAACGGGCAGAGAGTGCTGCGAGTCGCACAGAAGAACACCCGGCAAAACAGTTACAAGAGGCTGAAGGGGGCTTCGAACACTCTAAACGAAAAGGACAAGGGAAGGACGACGACATCACGACGAAGGTGCTGGAGGGGGACAAACAGCCCAATGGTGCTGCGAGTCCTACAGACAAACCTCCAACACAGTAAAGTGGCGCCGAGCGAACTCCTCCTAACCCTATAGGAGGGTTAGTTTTACGTGGCGCTGATCCAGGAGCTGTGGCTCTCATCAGGAGGAAAGGTTTCTGGACTTAGCGCTCGCGGATTTGGCGTTTACTATGCGCAAACGGAAGGACGAGTGCGAGCTGTAGTAATGGTAAGGAAACAGCTGCATTCATATATGCTGTCTAACTACAATACTGAGGACTTCGTAGTGGTGGCCGTTGAGCAAAGGAATAAGCAGATACTTATCCTGGCATCCTGTTACATGGCCCATGCTGCGGAGGTTCCACCGATGGAGTGCTAGAGGCTAGTACAGGACGAAGGGCGCAAAGGGCGGTTGGCCATAGGCGCGTATGCACTCCACAATGCGTGGGGAGGATCAGATAAGAACGAGAGATGTGAATCTCTATTTTGTTACATCCTGCAAACCAATTTGCAGATAGCCAACAGGGGCAATGTCCCTACATACACTAGTCCAACATCCAGCAATGTTTTGGATATTACACTGAGCTCCGAACGTGATATGGTTGGATGGTTCTTGATAGACCATCCTTCTCCGATCATGCTTATATCAGCTTCGGCATAAACTTAAAGAGGGTAGAGAAGGGAGGAACCTTTAGAAACCCTAGGCCAACAAACTGGACTAAATTCCAGAAACAGGTAGAAACGAAACTGGGACAACCTTTCCAATGTGGAGGAACTGGAGGAGTCTAATGAATTCCTAACTAGGACCCTTATGACTGCGTATAACAAAGCTTGCTCTGTAAGAAGGTTCAGAGGAAAAGCAAAGCCGCCATGATGGAGCAATTAGCTGAGTCTTCTGCGAAGACAGGTAAAAGAAATGTTTAAGCTAGCAAAGACCGCGCAAACACACATTTCCCATCGGGAGATGGTTTAAAAGAGCCAGCAGGCAGCACTCACACTTCGATCACGGAGCGGGTAGTACCGGGCTTGGTGACCGATACCAAGATCGAGTGCGCAGTGAAGACGTTTTCTAATTTTAAATCGCCGGGCCCAGATGGTATATTCCTGGCCATGCTACAAGTCTCAAGTAGGGCGGTCGTCGAATGGCTTAAAATAATATTCGATGGGTGCATAAGACTGAATAATGTACCGCACTCTTGGAGAACTGCTCGTGTAGCTTTCCTACGAAAGACAGGAAAGGTCGGTCGACGGATAGGCTGCATGTTAAATTGCAGGAAGTTTACATCACAATGGGCATTGTACGAGGCCACGAAATCAGTGGACAGGAGAACGCCGCAGGGAGGGTGCTATCACCTCTGCTGTGAACGCTGGGCATCAACCAACTGCTCAGGCAATTCGATGAGGGACCCGTAAAACTTACGGCTTACGCAGATGATGTTGCAATTGTCATAAGTGGAAAGTGCCTTCCAATGATTAGTTCTTTGATGGATCGGGCGCTTCGGGATATTTATACCTGGGCATCTAATGTCGGGTTGAAAGTCAATGCGGAGAAGACGGATATGGTCTTGTTTACAAAGAGGTACAAGGTCTCAAATTGGACCAGGCCTAAGTTAGGAGGGGTAACCCTAAAGGAGAAACCTTGCACAAAGTATCTAGGAATCATCCTAGACAGTATGCTGTCATGGAAGCTCAACGTGGAGGAGAGGGTGAAGAAGGCTTCAACGGCAATTTATACATGTAAAAGAATGCTGGGATGTACGTGGGGCTTATCGCCCTCTCTTTTTCGCAGTGGGTTTTTACAGCAATTGTAAGCCCTATCCTATACTATGGAATTCTTGTTTGGTGGAAAGCCACACAAAAAGCAACCTACCTCAAAACATTAGAGGGGGTATGCAGACTATTAATGTTTAGCATTACGGGAGCCCTGAAAACAACCCCGACAGCTGCACTCTATGTCATACTGCACATTCCACCTGTAGATCTGGTAGCAAAGAACATAGCGTTAACAACGGCAACCAGGCTCGTTGCCTCGGGGCAGCTTGAGCGCCGACCATACGGCCATAGTAGTATAGCGTCATCAATCACAAGACGAACAGACTACCTGATTCCCTATCTGCGATTCGAGGGCGATCTTAAGGCCACAGTAGATTTGGACGGTTGGCGCAAGGGTGCTCATATGGCGGACGAGGCGATACATGTGCACACATATAGTTCCAAAGTAGTGGAAGGAGTAGGGTCTGCGGTATACTGTGCTGATTCGGAAATAAACATATCCTACAGGCTGCCGGATTACTGTAGCCTTTTCCAAGCGGAAATAGTAGCCGTAACCAAAGCAGTAGAAATGCTGGAAGAAAATAGCCCAAGCTGCAATCGTGTTAACTTTTATATTGACAGTCAAGCAGCAATTAAGGCAATAATCTGGCATACCACAGCATCTAAATGCGTGTTAGAGTGTAAGCAGTCCCTGGAGAGAATCGGGACAGGGAGAAGCATACATCTATATTGGGTCCCAGGGCATATGTGAATGAAAAAGCGGATGAATTAGCTAAAAAGCGCGCATCCCTTGAAGCTTGCTCCGTAGACGTCCCAATTAGATTGGGCGAAATTAAGCGAAGGCGAGAGGTGTATATGATCGACTAAGCAGGGAAAGCGTGGGTTCAAGCGCGGGGCTGTAAAGTGTTGAACATTATGTGCAGGTCTTATAACCTTAGACTAACAAAGTTGCTTCTATCATAAAAAAGAGAGGACTGTAGACTCATGACGGGTTTTCTGACTGGACACTGCCTTTTGGCGCCACATGCCTTTAAATTAGGCTTGGTCAGTGTGAGCAGATGTAGGAAGTGCGGGCCGGAAGAGTAAACTGTATGCACAGACAGTCCATTTATATATGATCCGTTGATGACATTACATTCAACAGATATCGTGTTTATTTTTGTTATATCCACTGGGTTGTCAGAGTAATGAACAATCCCTGGCTCCAGTATTCCTAGTAATTGGGCATTCTTTATCAATATTTACTTCTTCCTTAAAGCTCATAATTTCAGTGTGAAATGTATTAGGATTAGCGCTTATATCAATATACGCTTGATTTAATGGTTCATATATGTTAGTAATTGTTTCAAATATATCATCCATTTCATATGTTCCAACAGGTATCTCAATAACATACATTCGATCCAATGTGAAACAAATTGTTTTCTTTGTCCACATTTGGAATTGTATGATATGAGCCAAAACTGATTAACCCACAGACATAATCTTGTTTGAGTTCTATGGGAGGGAAATAATTTGCAACCAGTATAGATGAATTACCACTTATTGTTAATGTAAGCGACATGTTGATAGACTATCATTAAATACTTAACTGAAATAATTATTAAAACACTTTTCTATATATTTTTTTTATTTATTTATTTTATTAATTTAAATCATTAACATCCACCCAGAAATTGTGTTCAGAAGAGAATCCTAACCATTTAACATAAATTCTATTATTTCTACTTCTCATAACTTTTTCAATTAAATATACATGAGGGAGTTTAGTTTTCAAGAGTTCATATTCGTAAAACCACCCCTTAATAGCCTTACCTTGATAGTTTTCAAGTAAATATGTTGTAGGGTTTGTGTTTTTAATTGACTTTAATTTAAACACTTCTGGTGTCCAATTTGGTGTATACCCTTTTTCAAATACATGTTTATATTTACTTAATCTAACCTCATTATTAATTTAAAATTTTGGTCTATGAAAAACATTTAAATTGTTGTATGCAGTATCCAATAAATGTTGTTCATTCGAGGAACTTACCTCATTTGGAGTCATTTTGATGGTCCTGTGAATAGTATTATTATAATCATTAACTAAATTTTTATAGATATCAATCCATTTAGAAGTTCCTAAATTCATTCCCCATCATTCCTTTTAATGTTCTATTGAATCGCTCTTTTATAGATGGTTTTAATAATGAAAATGTCGAATAATGATTTATATTTTTTGTTTGTAATAATCTCTTAAAGTTAGTATTGTAAAATTCCTTTCCATCATCTATTTGCAGGTTTTTCTGTATGCGGTTACTTGAATTTAAAATCTTCGCCATTGCATTTGTGACATTTTCTTTAGTTTTATCTTTAACTGCTTCAACCCATGCTTTTTTGGAAAATGTATCGATTACAGTTAAAAGATACTGACAATGATTATTACTATTTTAATACTGAGTCATTACCACCAAGCCAGCTTGCCATAAATCATCGATTCCTTTAATAATAACACGTCTTCGTTTAAAATTTTTTCTAGCTTGTTTATGTAATTCTTCTACAATAGCTCTTTTGTTATTCATTTTGTTAATGCTTTTATAGTAGGAACTTTATTTTTAGCACTTCAACATCTTTTTCCGTAGGATGTTGTTTCAACACAACGAAACGCATCAAATAATACTCAATAATAGATAAATAGTTGTTTATATTACTTAAATCCTCCCCACATTCAACTTTTATTCGCCGATCTATTAAATCATCAAGAATCGATACATCATTTTTAATACTATTATTCAGGATTGTATTTATTTCTCTGATTTGATGTTCTAATTTAGTTTTTATCTTATTTAACTCTTCGAAAAAGAATACTTTCGAAATGGCATCATCGTCTTCTATAGGAGCAGCTAGGTTAATTATTCTTTTCTTGTTTAAATTAAGGTTTTTATTTCGGTCTAGAATTGTTTTCGTCTTCGATCGAATATTACCAAATGAGGAATGTCCAAATTTATTTATGCTCATATTACTTAATAATCTTTGCTTCTCGCAACTCTTCAATAATTGATATAATCTCGTTTTGATGGTTGTTATGACCAGCACTTGTTGAAGATATAAGCAACCACAATCTATCCACCAACTCATTAGGATTATTCCAATATTGATAAATATTTTCACGGCAATCGATTGATTCCAATAAATCTCTACCGCTTATGAACGAGTGTGGATCATAATTGAATATATGTCTGTATTTATACGATTTTGTCCCCTTAATTTGAATATCTGGGTTATAGTTACGCTTGTGAGCATTTTAATCTAAAAAAAACTGTCGATAAGTGTGCAAATCACCCTTTATATAACGTTGTGGTTTTCTATGAAATATTAACTCGAACAGACCTGGTGTCATTTTCCATTTATCTCTACCAATCTGTAAAACATTTTAGAACTAATTTTTAATGTATGATTTAATCGGGGATTGCCCGTATTGCTTTTTTTATAAATGTATGAAAACATATATTTGAAGCAATTTTTAATTTTATAATTTACTAGCAGACCCGTCAGACGTTGTTCTGACCTAAATTTGGTATATCTGCATATATTTTAATAAGCTTTTTCCCTCTAACTCTGCCCTCTCCCTCTTCACTTCTTCTTAATCATTTGATGCACTTCTCCCTTCGTCTTTTTCGCTTCATCTATCTCTATTTTCGTCTCACTCTATCTCTTTCTCAGTCTCCTTCTCCTTCCCTCTTTTCTCTTCTCTCAAGTTTTTCCCATTCTTCTTCATTTCTTATTGGCATTCCCAGATGGTGGCATGTATTTTGTTCCAGTCCCATTCCGAGTTCCAGTCCCAATCCTAGTCCTAATTTCAGTATCAGCCCAGCCCGTCTCTGGTCTACTTCCCCAAAAAAAGGATCGTAAATAATACATCGGTATAAATTACTCTGTACTAAAGCACACATCAACAGTTTCAATTTGATACCCATAATGTAAAAACACATCCTAGTGTTACCCTGGTCCACGTTTTGGCCTATATCTCGAGACCCTAGTCACCCATCGGTATAAAATTCTCTGTACTAAAGCACACATTAACAGCTTAAATTTGATACCCATAATGTGAAAACACATCCCACTGTTACCCCGATCCACGTTTTGGCCTATATCTCGAGACCCTAGTCACTAGGCCGGGTCGATTTGTGGGGAGGAAAAAAATTGCCCATTGCTCTGTGAAAATCATATTCTAGGGATCAAAATAAGAAACTTTGCCGAAGGAACAATACCTCTAAAATGAATTCTGATGTCCCCCCCCCTTTTGGTCGTAGGGGCAAATTTTGAAAAATCCCACTTTGAAATGCCTATGTTTTTTCTTTTTGGAGTTTATTTTTCTGTTTAGAAATTTATTTAGTCAGAACATATGGAAATGAAGAAATGAATTCAACTTAGTAATAGAAAAGAAATTAAAAAAAATTATTAGAAATTAGCGTTTTTACAACCCCCTTTTAAAACCAAGACTTCACTGTGATGCATCTGCATGTCGTAAACATAGTTGTGTGGGTTTTTTATTCAACCGTTTTAAAAAATGAAGGTATCACTGTGACACAATTGCAGATCGTAAAATTGCTTGTGTTGTTTTTTTAAGCCACCACAAGACACAGCAGGTAGAATTGAAATTACTCCTACCCAATAGTTCGACCCAAAGGGGGGGGGGGGGGCATCAGAGTTCGCTTTAGAGGTATGGTTCCTTCGGCATAGTTTCTT
Organism: Eurosta solidaginis; assembly: GCF_040869045.1. Taxonomy (NCBI): domain Eukaryota; kingdom Metazoa; phylum Arthropoda; class Insecta; order Diptera; family Tephritidae; genus Eurosta; species Eurosta solidaginis. Next base: position 115,186,993 of record NC_090319.1, on the reverse strand, counting down.
ATTTTGATCCCTAGAATACGATTTTCATAGAGCAGTGAGCGATTTTTAAATCGACCCGCCCTACTAGTCACAAATAGATTTGAAAATTACCCTGTACTAAAGCACTCATCAACAGCTTTCATTTGTTATCCTTGTTGTATAAACACTTTCTAGGGGTATCGGGGTCCACGTTTTGGCCTCAATGTCGAGACCCTAGTCACCAATAGGTATGAATAGTAAGTAACCTGTAATAAAGCACTCATCAACAGCTTTAATTTGTTATCCATATTCTATAAACACATTCTAGGGGTACCCGGGTCAACATTTTGGCCTATATCTCGAGACCCTAGTCACCCACCGGTACCAAAATTACCCCGTATCAAAGTACTCATAAACAGCTTCCATTTGATACCTACATTGTACAAACATATGCCAGGATTACCCAGGTCCACGTTTTGATCTCACGACACTATCCAGAACGGGATAAAAAGTGTCCTATGTCTGTCTCCTGGTTCTAATCTACCCTTTACCAAATTCAGCCAAATCTGTTCATCCGTTCTTGAGTTATAAATAGTGTAACTAACACCACTTTCTCTTATATATGTATATACATCATATTAGAAACTTCAAAAATAACAGTATTTCTCCACTATTTAATGGATGTTATTATACAATCTACAAACTTCAATCACTCTATCTATTAAAAAAAAGCGCAAGAAAATCCGTTGCGTAGCTTTAAAGGTTTAAGCATTCAAAGGGACATGGGACAGAAAAAGCGACTTTGTTTTATAATATGTAGTGATGCAGAAATACCAAAAAATTAACCTTTTTTGAAGAATTTTAAGGAAATGTTTAATATTTTTAACGAAAGAGTATTTTTCAATAGATGTATGCATTCCTAACCATTTATGTTGCATTAATATGTATGTACATACATATGTCAAGCTTATGTGATATGAAAATACATACATATGTACATACATGCCTACAAACCTACGCCCGAAGTTAAATAACGCAGCGGATGCTATGTACATATGTACGTATGTGTCGCATCATGGCTCACTCAGAAGCAATTAGCGCGCACAGTTGATACCGAACAATCACACACACGAATTTTTTGGTAAAAATGTTACTTTTGTTTAAACAATTTGGCTAATATAAGAAAGGAATCAAGTAGTTGATGCAGAACGAAGGTAAATATTTCAAAGTTTTAGTGAAAGGTAGAATTTTTCAAATCCATCCTTCCTTTTATGAGTTCTAGCTGTGTAAACAAAAATTTTATGTTTTTTTTCTACATTTTGGCAATTTGTCACGCCCTTATAATATATACCTTCAAATTATATTAACTGTACCATCTCACGTAGCTAAGCTTTCAAATGCACAAAACCGTTTTAAAATCGGAGCATTCTGTGTGAAGTTATGTGCATACATGGCATTTAGCGACTTTATTTTACAAGATTTATAGATTTAGTAATTATTTGGGAAAATTTTAAACAACGTGACATCAGGACGGACAAGGCGACAGCTGTTTCGATTATACCTTGTAAATCTCTTTAAAGCCTTTTCTCCCGGGAGTGGGAGTCGAACCCGCACTCCTACGACAGTTGAAATGGTTACAAACGCATTCAGCTACGTCATGCCTTAGTTGTTGTAAATTTTTTCCCAATTGCCTCCTTTTGCATATTTTAATCTTTTACACATTGCATACTTCGTATGCAATTATGTGTTAAAGCTATGCTTGTTGGTACGGCGGTTTTCAAAGAAACTTTGGTATTGTTGCTGTTTTTGTTCTATTTATAGAACTACAACGAATTAACCAATTTTGTTTATTTGTATGATTTAATCGGGGAATGCCCGTATTGCTTTTTTTTTTATAAATGTATGAAAACATTTATTTGAAGCAATTTTTAATTTTATAATTTATTTAATAATTAAAAAAAAATTTATATAATAATTAATTAATAAAAAAATTAATAATTTTTAATGGTTTGAGTCCAAACCGCCATTGTCTATTTGAATCTCTATTCAGACCATACAATGTATCAAGCATTTTAATATCTTTAAGCAATTTTATATTGTGTAATAATAAATTGGGGGGAGTGAGTAAGCTTTACCCGTTTGTAATCTTCATTTAGTTGATTTTTACTCTGACGTTTTACAGTTTTATGTCTTTCCCGCATATTAAGATCTTCTTCGATTCTTCTCAAAATATCATGTTCAGTTACAGAAGTATTATCATTTAAAGTTTCAGCTTGATTTTGACTTTCTACAGCCTTGTTTATTAATTGTTCATCATTTAGTTTACTGGGAATATATGGTTTTGGTCGTTCACAATTATTCATATAATTTAGTTTTTATTTAACGCCAATAACATTATCTAATTTTTGGGTTTTATGAAAACATTGCTCATTAATGATATCACCAGATTTTCGCTTTTCAGGTTTTTTATCAATATTTGATTTAGTTTTCATTACATTGCTTTGTACAGCTCTTTTTATTAATTCATCATCATGAGGTTTACTTGGAATATGCGAAGCTGGCCTTTCACAAAAATTTATTTTTCGTCTAACGCTAACAACATTATCTGGTTTTTGTTTTTTATTAAAACATTTCTAATTAATAATATCAATAGGCTTTCGCTTCTTTTTTGTAGGTTATTCATCGCTTGCCCCTCAACATTTTCTTTCGGAGAACTATCTGTAGAATATTCTAAATCTATGTCATTCGAATAAATGTTTGTTTTACTATCAAGATCATTATCATTCACATAATTTTCAACGGTTGGCAATGTATCAACTTCCATGTCTTTAATTTCTTTTACACTGCCCGCCTGCCAAATTACATCATCATCATCATCATCACCAATATAATTAGTAACATTATTTTTATTACTATAGTTTTTCAAATTATCAACCCGCCAAATTTCATCATCATCATCGCCATCATCACCATTATAATTAGTAACATAAACGTATAAAGATTTATTCTTTTTATCGGCTCAATAAGCCTTTTTAGATAGATATATTTTGGTTGATATAATGATTTTGAATAAATGTATACATTTCGGAAATTAAGCTCGTTTGGGCTGTCAATTAAACTGAGCATAACATTAGTTTTTCCACAATTTGACGGTCCCACAATGAGCGCTCGTATGGAATTTGGTAAAACGGGACTATGTCTAGTAACATTTTAAACATTTATACAACTGTCAGCATTATTAACCTTTAGTTGGAGGCTTTGTTTAACAACTTTCATTTTGGTTGGGGGATGGGGGTGGGCGGTATATCGGAGCTCCAAGACAAAGTCGTGGGACTCTGTACAAATCTGAGCCCCTTTAAAAATCTGATTCCCTTTAAAAATCTGGGCCCCTTTAAAAATCCGAACTCGACTTAGTCAACGAATTTGTTGTATGATCTTGAGAGGTGACATAAATTTCAGGTCAAGATAAATATGGAACTGGTCTCATTCCTACGACCATACCCATCCCAGACTGCCCTGAAAGTAAAGTTGATAGGCTGAGACATGCACCGAGTTTTCCATATAAAATGCAAAAGAGCTCTAAGCTATTTTTCTTACAGATCAGCCAGAACACAAACCGGAAGAATATAGAATGAGTATTTAGGGGGAGCTATGCTCCGAGTTTTTCATAGAAAATGCAAAAAGCTTAAAGCTTTTTCTTATAGATCAGCCAGAACACAAACCGGAAGAACGGAACACAAACCGCAAGCGCGTATGCGCCTAAATGTAGGCAAAGACATTGTTGAATGATCTTGAGAGGTGTTAAAAATTTCAGGTCAATATAAATATAGAACTGGTCTCATTAATACCACCAGACTCACCCAGGCTGGTTCGAAAATAATGAACTGGCCCCATTCCTAAAGCCAGATTGGTGACAGACTGGCCAAAAGTATTGAATTTTTAGGGTGAGACATGCACCGAGTTTTCCATACAAAATGTGGTCCAGAACATACATAAACATACTACTGGGATGGAAAGCAAGAGGTTGTGATGGCGTGATTTATAATGTGGGTTAAGGTACCAACAATAAATGGTAGTACTAGTACAATCTTAATAAATTTGACTGGTATACCATCCCCACCTCGATAAAAACAAAAACAATTGTTGAAATATAAATATAAATAAAATTGAAAAACTCTTCACCAACCCAGTGTATGGAAAAAGTTTTATTCAGGGCCAAAGGTCAAAAAACTGAGTTTTTTGCAATTTTGAGCAAAAGGGTATGTTTTGTCATAAAAATATATTACGTAATCGTCATAATGCCGGCAGTGTTTGCAAGCAGTCCGAGTGTCTTTCTGCCATAAAAAGTTCTCGTCTTCCTTGCAGTTGCCGTTCGGAGTGGGCATAAAACAAATAGGTCCCGTCCCGCCAATTTGTAGTAAAAATTAAAAGGAACACGACGCAAATTGGAAGAGAAGCTCGGCCTAAAATCTCTTCGGAGGTTATCGTCATAATACGCACACGTTTCCAAGCCACCTATGAGCGCGTTTTTTATCATACTAAACGAGTAAACATGTGTTTTCAATACTGAGTATAGCTGAAAAATAACGGTATTTTATACATTGTAGCAGTATAGGGGACAGATGTTGTCTCGTGGTTACACTGGTTTAATTTTACCTCATATAAGTTTAAGCTACAATGACCGACAGAAAAATATTTTAAATTATACTAAGTAAAACTCTGGATATATTGGTGCATAGTATAACGATTTCAACTGTTTGGATCGTAATTTCTCAGAAATGGTAGTAGCTCGTAGGAAAAATTGTTGAGACGTTTGTTGTAGATAATTTTAAGCTCTAAAATTGTCGTATATACATATGTATATTTTTATGATAAAACATACCGTTTTGCTGAAAATCGCGAAAAGTCTTTTTTTTTTTTGCATTTGACATTGAGGAGTGTCTAAATTTTACTTATAATTATATTTTAAATAATTTTACTAATTTTCAGTTTGTTGTAACTTTCCGTATCACTTATCTTATTTTTTGTCTAATTTGACCGGACCATGCTTTTGTCTGCGCCTTACATTTCTTTTTTATTTATTGTTTTGTCTTATATATCAAACTTATGTCACAGTTTAAATTATATTTTTTTCACCATTTAACTAGTTAAATTGAGTAAATTTAAATATGACATTAGAGTCCAAGCAATATCTATCTAACAATTGGGATAGCGAGAAACATACATCTATGTATATTGGGTGCTCGGACATATGTGGATAGATGGAAATGAGAAAGCGAATGAGCTGGCTAAAGACGACGTATAAAAGAAGGCGATGGGTACACATGATCGAAAGGCGTGGAACCAAACGCAGCTGCATATTTTCACATATCATACGACCTTCGACTAACAAAGTTACTCTTACCAGTAAAAAGACTGACTGAAAGTGTTACACTTTTAAATAAGGCCTCGTCAAACATAGTAAATGTGGAAAGAGCGGGTTGCAGGTGCAAACGGTCGAGCATGTATTGTGCTCGTACCCTGCGAACGCCAGTCTAACACTCCAGCTATGTATACAAGCAACAAGTAGGATAGGTCCTAGAAAGCTTCTAGTGTTCGACAACAGGACACACATTTTTTATAAAATCCTCCATCCATTTTTATAATGTTCTCGTTTTTGTTAACGGTTTTCAATTTGGTCGTTAAGCAAACTTCTGGTAACATTACGGACTCACTCAGTCTATTTAGGGTCCACGAGGACTGGCCAGCTCAACCTTACATAAACCATATACAACAAATAAACGCATGATATGCGAAAGGACAAGGAAGCTCCGGTAAAGAAGGTAATCTTATCGACAGCAGTATTAGAAAGCAGAGGAAGTGGGCGATTTCCCCTGAGTTAAGAGTGACAGGTAAAGGAAAACTTTAACCTCCTTGTTGCTCCTCCCAATCAGCATAAATTATCGCGAAGCAGAGGTATCAGGCGTGACTGGTTATGCAACCGTAAAAATTTTTTTTTGTAGGGTATGTGCGATTGTACTTTTATGGGCAACATGTGATTTCATAGTGAATGGAAAATTTTATTTTCGTTACTTCAGCCAGTGATAGCAATGAGTTTCCTTTAGGTGCGGATGCTATTAGCGAAATTGTGGAATTGTCTGGCTGACCAACCAACCGAAATATATCCTTTTATTCATTCTTGGGAAAAATAACTTTACAATTAATTGTAATGGTTAAGGGCGAGTGTTTATCAGTCAAAGCAATTAAGCCGGTGCACATCAAGTACGAGTAATAAGCAGTTAATTAAAATCGGCATTCATTACCAACCATTTACGTTCCATATTTGAATATTTTTCGAAATATGTAAAAATACATCAGATTTAGCACCGTTTAAGCTCAAATATTTTAATACTTTTATGTATGTATTTATATACATATGCATTGATGTAAGTCTCTGCTTAAATTTGTGTTCACTCCTTATTCATTTATACACATATGCGCTCCTTATGTGTCGGCAGGAATTAATAGCCATATGTGTAAATATGATATCATTTTTCTGTAAGATTATCACACAGATATATTCTGTCACTTATTCTTTAAATAAATATATGCCGACAAATACAGTTATTTTTATTCTCTTCCTACTTGCCTACGAAGGTGCACCTTCAAACCATCATATGATATGGATATCGTGCACTCAAGAAATTACACTATTTTGATATATACATACATAGTTAATACAAATTTTTACCGCAAAGTTCTTATTTTAAACTTTTTTTTCGGTTGAAGCACGTCACTGTTGGCAGCTATAATTTTGAAATATTTACGACTTTGTTTATTAGGGAACCGTAATTAACACAAACAACTACGTCAGTCTAGAAATCCAGCGAAGAATCACTCTTGCCAAAAAATGCTACTTTGAATTAAGTAGGCAATTGAAAAGTAAAGTTCTCTATCGGCAAACGAAAATAATGCTCTTCAAGCCGCATATCGTGCCTATCGTGAAGCGCTCGAAACGCTTTACAAGTCTCTACATGTTGGCGATGGCGTGTACACAACAAGATTAATTGATGTATCCACTTTTTTAATTCCATGAGAGAATAGAGACCACCGCTGAGGATATGTTTAAAAGGATACCAGCGAGCATGAGCACAAACAAATAAAACATCTCTAATGTATATGCACTTAATAATATCCAAATGTGCGTCATAAATTTCAGCTCCATTAGTGTTTTAATTGAATTTTCTAACAAATACCGACCGGAGAAAAACTTCATTTCAAAAACAAGAGCGTTGAGAAAGAATACATTTTTTTTTGTAGTGCACAGCATTTGTACATTATGGAAGGACACACGCTTACCCAGTCAAATCCTACAGTCAAACAAACAATTAGTAAATGATATTACATCTAATATGAATGCCAAGCTAACTAGTCTGGTAGCTGTTTTTTTCTAAATAAGCAACTGGTATTTTTAACGAGATGTTCGTTGTTAGATTTCAGTCTAAAACTTAATGGTTTGAATGTGGCCAGATAAATTCTAGTTAAATTCTTCTCATATCAGGGACGTAGCGAGGGGGGGGGGGGAAGGTTTGGGGCTTAAACCCCTCCCCTCTCCCTTGCCACAGGATCATTTGATTTTTTAGGTCGTTACAATTCAAATATTTGATGTTTTTATGTCTTTGTTAATAAATTTCTTTATAATTCTGCTACGTATTTACTTTGTTGGTGATATTATATTTTTAATATGCAAGCATATGTATGTACGAAGTGAACACTTGTATTTTAATCATATTCTGTTTCATAATAATTCTGCAATTTATTAAATATACAAATGTACATGTAAACTTTTACTATAATTTCATAAAAAAGTTTCCTTGTAAATTTGTCTAACGACCATCTACATACATATCAGACAACAGCAAAAATTGAACACAACAACGTTCGATTGCATTCGGCAACATGATCGTGTTCAATGATCCAACTTGCTTAAACGAACATAATCGACATTGATTTAAAATCAAACAACTTATTGCATGCGCGAATATAATCAATTCAGGCGTTTGCTCGTTTGCTCAACCGCGATTACATTCATCGGAATGAAAAGGCAAATATGAAAACTCCATGCGTCTGAATATTTGCATGATTCTTCTGTCCTTACGTCGAGGCGAAAAGCTACAAATAAACCAGGGATGCACCTTAACGTTAAGCTAATCGTTTATCAAAAAATTTCCACAGTTTCCGTTGAAACGCTTCGAAATATTATCGATAAAGAAATTATCAAGATAAATTGTATCTCGTTTTTAACCGAAACGAAAAGCTTTCGTTAGCGTTAAAAACGTTAACAGAAACGTGATACTTTATGTTTGAATTGTGCTGGCAATGCTATAGCCATGGTAAAGCCGTAAGGTGGTAACAGCGAGCGGACATACACACACAAACTCCATGTAATTTGTATGTGTAATTCGTTGTGGTAATGTCAAAAATACTCTGATAAATGTTCGTACTGTCAAAATTGATGAGAAAAGTTGCAACCAGCTTGGCTAATGCTTTCACCTTTAATGACTCCGCCACCAATCAGTTTTGCCAGCATAGTTTGAAATGAATAATCAACATAAACGATTTGATTTCGTTTTGATATGGCAGAAAACGAAACAAAATCATTTCGTTAATTTGACGTTCTTAACGTTAATAAACGAAACGAAATGACTTTGTTTCGTTTATTAACGTTAATTATCGTAACGAAATGATATCGGTTCGTTGGTTAAGCATGCCTGATATAAACATACATATAAACATTGCTTACGGTTCTGTTCGTTTGCGGAACTAAACGATACTAATTCTCGTGCTTTGATTTTATTCTCCGAATTTAAATAATGTTAAATTTACAGCATTTTTTCGAAGTACACATTTCCTATTTTGAAATATAATGCAAATTTGACATGTGGAAACCACATTATTATAATGTAATATCTAAATTTTTTTTTCATATCAAAAATACATTTCAAAAATGTAAAATTCAAATTATTTGATAAATGAAAAAATAATGTCTTTTTCACATTTTAAAATGTAAAAAACACATTAGTGTTTTTTCCGTGTAAATATGACTTTTTAAATTAAATTTTTTTCTATTCGATCAGTTTCTTTCTTTTGAATTTTATATACGTATACGTTAGATCTCATGCATAGGCTCAAAAAGCATGAATTATACTTATTCCTGAAGGAGGTACTTCGTTTTTTTTTTTTTTTTTTATCAATTTATATATGATTAATATTTTATTTTTTTAATATTACAGGAATGCGATTCTGTGGCTTCTCCTAATGTTCACATGTTCTCGGAAATCTTGTGTACGCTTTCAGTAACAACGGCAACGAACGAGAGATCTTTTTCAACTCTTAGGCTGATTAAAAACTATTTGAGAAACACGATGAGTGAAAATCGATTGAATGGCTGTGCATCACTAAGCATCCACCGTGATCAAAATGTTACCGTTGATGAAGTTTTAGATGAAATGGCAAAGAAAAGCCGACACATGCGCTTGAGTTTTCAATGTAACCTTTTTCATATCATATGCTAAATACATGTACTTTAATGTTAAAGCTAAAGACAACATTTTTTTTTTTATTTAACTGAAAAAAAAAAACATTTTTTTTTTATTAATCCGTTCAAGCTATCATCACAAGACTCGTCAATTAGATTATTCTCATAATAGAAAGTGTTTTGAAAAAGGAACGACTTTGGATGAAGACCACGACCCTTATTACAAAAATTTTTTTTAAAAGGATCTTAGACCAAAATAATGGCCCAAATCGTTGCGAGTAATAGCATTAATATACTTTTTAACTTCCGAAGAGTTATTTATTACAACAAAATATTCAGAAACTTACAATTAATATTCAGAAAATCACAATTGACGGGATGTATGGAATAATGGTATAAGTCGAGTTACACCGTTTTTCCATCTTAGAAAATAATAGTGATATTTAAACAAAGATAATAGCTTCATTTAGGGAAAAGCGGTATAACTCTCTAATAAAATTTTGCAGTAGTGAAGCATCGAAAAGGTATGAAAATATATTCAATGTCGTAGACCAGAAAGAACTAAAAATAAAAGAATTAAAGTGGTTTCAAAAACGACTAGGCAGACAGAGAACTCCATTGTTAAAAATAGAAAAAAGGTTAAAAATGATAAAAGTAGTAAAAAAAAGATTGTTAAAAATAACAAAAAGAAATAACAAATATTTATAAGCATTTCTAAATAATAGAATATAATGTATTTAACAATGGTTGTTAATGTATCTACTATTTTGTTTAATAAAGTATCTCAATCAAAATATTTGATATTCGATCTATGGAATAACGGTAGAACTCAAAAAAAAAAGAAATCATCCATTTTATAATAAAATTATGTATATATAAAATCTATTACTTTTTCTCATCAAAGAATCATACTATCTAAAATCTTACCAAGTAGGATTATTATAAATTTATTTTTACCTGTATTGTTAAGTTTTTTTCACTTTTCTCAAAAGGTTGATATTTGAGTTATACCGTTATTCCACACATCTCCTCAATTAATATTCACGTTGTTGCAATTCATATTCAAAAACTTTCAACTGACATTTAGAGAGTTATAATTCATATTCATATCTTTTTCAGACAACCAAAATAATAATTATTTGATTTTTAATTTTAAAAAAATCACAGAAATTTCAATAAACATGAAAAAAAACAATTATCATTAGAAAAATATTATTGTTCTGGCCTTGAGCTCGAGTCAACCTTGAACCATTTATCAATAGGCCGATAAAACAAAAACAATTGTTAATAAAACTAAGAACACTTGGGAATGTCAAACAAAGAAATTGACAATAAACAATAAGATTATTAGCATCAATAAGCCGTTAGTAAATTTGCGGAGGATTCGAGAGAGTATAAAGGCAGCCCAAGCTGAGTATTAACTAATACGTTTTGATTTAAACACGCTATTGGTTGTGAAGTATAATTGTGACGTACTACTCCCAAAGTAATATAAATAAAGACCAGTTTGCAATACTGAATATTGGAGTGATTTATTCAACAGCTTAGTGATTCGAACGTAAGCAGAAAGTGCAATAATAAGCAGGATTCCACATAATTCGTTAGAATATTACAGGCATGCTTAACCAACGAACCGATATCATTTCGTTACGATAATTAACGTTAATAAACGGAACAAAGTCATTTCGTTTCGTTTATTAACGTTAAGAACGTCAAATTAACGAAATGAGTTTGTTTCGTTTTCTACCATATCAAAACGAAATCAAATCGTTTATGTTGATTATTAATTTCAAACTATGCTGGCAAAGCTGATTGATGGCGGGGTCATTAAAGGTGAAAGCATTAGCCAAGCTGATTGCAACTTTTCTCATGAATTTTGACAGTACGAACATTTCTCAGAGTATTTTTGACATTACCACCAACGAATTACACAAACAAATTACCTGGAGTTTGTGTGTGTATGTTCGCTCGCTGTTAGCACCTTACGGCTTCACCATGGCTATAGCATTGCCAGCACAATTCAAACATAAAGTATCACGTTTTTGTTAACGTTTTTAACGTTAACGAAAGCTTTTCGTTTCGGTTAAAAACGAGATACAATTTATCTTGATAATTTCTTTATCGATAATATTTGGAAGTGTTTCAACGGAAACGGTGGAAATTTTTTGATAAACGATTAGCTTAACGTTAAGGTGCATCCCTGGTTAATTACATTTGTTCACATAACGGTACCCCGTAACGGCATAATCTAATCGAGATATATACAGACTTCTATATATCAAAATGATCTGGGCGAAAAAAGAAATTCATTTAGCCATATCCGTCCGTCTGTCCGTAAACACGATAACTTCAGTAAATTTTGAGGTATCTTAATGAAATTTGGTATGTAAGTTCCTGGGCACACATCTCAGATCACCATTTAAAAATCGGACTATAACTACGCCCACTTTTTCGATATCGAAAAACCGAAAAAGTGCGATAATTCATTACCAAAGACGGATAAAGCGATGAAACTTGGTAGGTGGGTTGATCTTATGATACAGAATAGAAAATTAGTAAAATTTTGTATAACGGACTTGGCACCGCCCACTTTTAAAAGAAGGTAATTTAAAAGTTTTGCAAGCTGTAATTTGGCAATCGTTGAAGATATCATGATGAAATTTGCCAGGAACGTTACTCCTATTACTATGTGTGTTCTAAATAAAAATTAGCAATATCGGATGACGAACACGCCCCCTTTAAAAAAAAAAATATTTAATATTTAAAATTAAAATTTTAACAAAAAATTTAATATCTTTACAGTATACATATAAGTAACTTATGTCAACATTCAACTCCAGTAATGATATGGTGCAGCAAAATGCAAAAATAAAAGAAAATTTCAAAATGGGCGTTGCTCCGCCCTTTTTCATTTAATTTATCTGGAATACTTTTAATGCCATGAGCCGGAAAAAAGTTTACCAATCCTTGTGAAATTTTGTAAGGGCATAGCTTATATGACGATAACTGTTTTTTGTGAAAATCGGCGAAATCGGTTAAAGCCACGACCAGTTTTTATACACAGTCGGCCGTCTGTCCTTCCGCGCGGCCGTTAACACGATAACTTGAGCAAAAATCGATATATATTTACTAAACTTAGTTAACGTACTTATCTGAACTCACTTTATCTTGGTATTTAAAAGGCGAAATCCGACTATGACCACGCCCACTTTTTCGATATCGAAAATTTCGAAAAATGAAAAATGCCATAATTCTATACCATATACGCAAAAAGGAATGAAACATGGTGATTGGATTGGTTTTTTGACGCAAAATATAACTTTAGAAAAAACTTTGTAAAATGGGTGTAATATCTCCCATATTAAGTAGAAGAAAATGAAAAAGTTCTGCAGGGCGAAATCAAAAGCCCTTCGAATCATGGCAGGAATACAGTTCGTGTTATTTCATATATAAATAAATTAGCGGTACCCGACAGATGATATTCTGGGTCACTCTGGCCCATCGATATCTCGAAAACGCCTTCACGTATACAACTAAGGGTCACTCCCTTTTAAAACCCTCATTAATACCTTTAATTTGATACCCATATCGTACAAACACATTGTAGAGTCACCTATGGTCCACCTTTATGGCGATATCTCGAAAATGCGTCCACCTATAGAACTAAGGCCCACTTGCTTTTAAAATAGTCATTAACACCTTTCATTTGAGACTCATATCGTACAAAACATTCTAGAGTCTCCCCTGGTCCACCTTTACGGCGGTATTTCGAAAAGGTGTCAACCTATAGAACTAAGGCCCACTTCCTTTTAAAATACTCTTTAATACCTTTCATTTTATACCCATGTCATGCAATCACATTCCAGGGTTACCTAAGTTCATTTTCCTACATGGTGATTTTTAGTATTACCAGTTGTATGTATCCATGAAAAAGACAATTTTGTCTCCAAAGCTCTCAGCTAAGTATGTAATATTCGGTTGCACCCGAACTTAGCCTTCCTTACTTGTTTCTTTCGAAGATTAGTCATTTAGAAATTCGTCAAGTTCGGGACAAAGCAACATCAAAATTTTAGAAACAAGTATTTTCAATTAGATGTACATTTTTCTGAGCGGAGTCGCTTCTCGGCAGTGTTTGGCAAGCATTCCGAGTGTGTTTCGGCCATAAGGATCTTTTTTTGCATAAATGCAAAGGTCACATTCAAATAAATCCAAAATACTTATTTTCAAAAAAGCATATGTTGGATATTCACCCACAAGTTAGGTTCAATATGTCAGTTTCAGTAAGAATGTAGATACCCACATTAATTTTAAGGACGGCAATATAGCTTATAAAACTGAGCAGAAATTGCGAAAAGCTTCCTATCTGTACCAAAAGCTTCTTATCTGAACAATCGGTTTCATGAGATATCTTATAACTTTAAACGAGCAATTCTCGTATATTTGTATGTTTGTATTGCCGAAGGATCTCGGGAACGTCTCAGCCGATTTAAATGAAATTTGGCACAGAGATAATGTATCACCTTCTAAGATTTTCTACCTAGGTGTTGCCACTCAGAAAGTTTCACAAGGTTACCACCTATTCGAAATTAAAAAAAAAAATTGCATGAGATATGCCGATGTGGGTATCAAATGAAAGGTATTTCATTTCGCATTACAATAGGGACATTTATGAGTAGGGTTGTCATTTAGGGTTGCCGCATATTCGGAATTAAAAACAAAATGCCTGAGATATGCCGATGTGGGTATCAAACGAAAGGTATTTCACTCCGCATCACAATAGGGACATTTATGAGTAGGGTTGCCATTTAGGATTGGGGTAGTTAGACGAAATAGTACTCTACTTACTCATATTCTATTAACGCTTTAAAGGAGAATTTTCTTGATTTCATACACGCTATTAAAATTGAAATGCAATATCAAGGCACCGAGGCAAATTCTAGCAAAATATATTTAAATGCATATTTTTGGCAAATATGAAATGAATAATTGCAATTTCTTACAGATTACTTACTTACTTACTTAATTGGCGCTTAACCGTCTAAACGGTTATGGCCGTCCAACAAGGCGCGCCAGTCGCTCCTTCGCTCCGCCAACCGGCGCCAATTGGTCACACCGAGGGAGTTTAAATCGTTTTCCACCTGGTCCTTCCAACGGAGTGGGGGCCGCCCTCTACCTCTGCTTCCATAGGCGGGTTCCGATAGAAACACTTTCTTGGCCGGAGCATCATCTTTCATTCGCATAACATGGCCTAGCCAGCGCAGCCGCTGCGTTTTTATTCGCTGGACTATGTTGATGTCTGCGTATAGCTCGTACAGCTCATCATTAAATCTTCTTCGGTACTCGCCATCGCCAACGCGTAGAGGTCCATAAATCTTTCGAAGAACTTTTCTCTCGAACACTCCCAAAGCCGCTTCATCTGCTGTTGTCATGGTCCATGCTTCTGCCCCATATAGCAGGATGGGTACGATAAGTGACTTGTAGAGTATGATTTTCGTTCGCCGAGAGAGGACTTTACTTTTCAATTGCCTACCTAGTCCAAAGTAGCATTTATTGGCAAGATTGATTCTTCGCTGGATTTCAGTGCTGATGTTGTTGCTAATGTTGATGCTGGTTCCCAAATAAACGAAGTCTTTTACTATTTTGAAATTATGTCTGCCAACAGTAGCGTGGTTGCCAAGGCGCATATGCGCTGACTCTTTGCTCGATGACAGCAGGTACTTCGTTTTGTCCTCATTCACCATCAAACCCATCTTTACCGCTTCTTTTTCCAGCTTGGAGTAAGCAGAACTAACAGCGCGGGTGTTTAGGCCGATGATATCAATGTCATCAGCATATGCCAGTAATTGCACGCTTTTATAGTATATTGTTCCAGTGCGGTTAAGTTCTGCAGCTAGTATAATTTTCTCCAGCATCAAATTAAAGAAATCGCACGATAGGGGGTCACCCTGTCTGAAACCTCGTTTAGTTTCGAACGGCTCGGAGAGGTCCTTCCCAATTCTGACTGAGCTGATGGTGTTGCCCAACGTCATTTTGCACAGCCGTATAAGTTTTGCGGGGAAACCAAATTCAGACATAGCGGCATATAGGCAGCTCTTTTTCGTGCTGTCGAAGGCGGCTTTAAAGTCGACGAAGAGGTGATGTGTGTCGATTCTCTTTTCACGGGTTTTTTCCAAGATTTGGCGCATTGTGAAAATCTGGTCGATGGTAGATTTACCAGGTCTGAAGCCGCACTGATAAGGTCCAATCAGCCGGTTCACGGTGGGCTTCAATCTTTCGCACAATACACTTGAAAGGACCTTATATGCGATATTAAGAAGGCTGATTCCACGAAGAAGAAAGATTTCTCACAAGCAAAAAGATATCTTACTATGGTAATTTGCTACCGTTGAACACTAGAGGCATATGTTCAATTTGACGACATCTAAACATTTAACTACTTACCAACAGATAGCACTTAGGGAAGTAAGTTGATATTTAATTAAACTAACTGATAATTGTCATTCGTGAAATTTACAAGTTTTTGGAATATAATAAAACTGTGAGGCTTCCATAGTGTATAACTAAAAAAATGTTTGAAATTAATAATTCGGCGCATGAAGATACTCGACCTAAATAACTTAGTTTTCGACTTCACTAATTGTCATAACAATTCCTTAAACTATAGGCTGGAATTACTCAATTCAACTTTAAAATTTTTCATTCTAGTTAGTTTTGCGGTTAGTGTTTGATATGTTTTTGAAATCTATTTTTAAGGCAATAAAATACTGGTAAGTAAAAATATATTATATATGTACATATAAAAAAGTAGAGTTTTTTGATGACATGTGACAAAGTATGTTATGCGGCATACTCGAAGATTGCTGAACAAAGCTCGGTCGCTCAGGTACTATATTATTAAACGACCAATCTCAATGATTTTTTCATAAAACAATAAATACGATATAATAAGCATTTGGTCAAATTTCAAGCTTATATCCAATAAAATTTTTATTTTCTGAACATTTATGACAAATTTCTTTGATTTTTCCAGACAAGAGTAAATGCCGTACACCTAAGGATGTGGTGAAATTTGAGGTCCATAGATGTTAAAATGCGGCAGAAATCATGAAAGGTTTATTATCTGAAAAATAGGTTGTACGGAATATCTACTACATACACTACGGATCTCTACAATTTTTTCAGACAACAATAAGTGACATATACGAAAGCATCTGGTGAGATTCTAAGCTTCTATCTGATAGTTAATTTAGAGAAGATTTCATGCCATTACGTTTCGCACGCAGAATTTTTTACACCTATTTTGAATAGTTGGCATAAAATAGCATTCAACAGGTGGCTAGAGATTAACAAAAGTTTTTTAAAATTATTGCAGAATAATTTTAGTAGGGGTACTCTCGGACAACTCAGTGAAGTGTCTTAAGACGGGTGTCGATTGAAATACTTTCTTGGTATTACAAAAAAAGCTTCTTTTCAGAAAAATCGAGGGATGTGTGCTATAGTGGTAGCGTCTAACCGGACACCAAAATATATCCGCTCACCCAATTTAAACAAGATTGAGGCACTAGTTTGCATTCAGACAGACAGATCGTCACTCTGTTCATATCGGTATACATTGCCTATGTCGAGGCTGATTCTGGGTGAGTATGAGTTTAACCTAGTATAGTAAGCAAATCGAAGTTGTACCAGAGTGATGCGTGCCTCCCTGGGGAATCTACTTTCCACTACTGCGAGTTTGGGCTATGGGACTCTGAGAACGTGGTTCGTCGGGCATTTATCGGGTTCAAACTGCTGAAATCTTATGCGCTAGATTTCTTCAAAGTGCTTGCGGAGATGACTTCTTATGTCCCTAGAAGGTGGCAATCAGATGTCTGCCCAGGCTTTTTAGTGTTAAACTTAAACTATTTGTTCAGCATTTCATTTCTCTTCTTTATGGTGAATGTTCCGGCCCCACTGTGTAGATGATGTTCTGGCGACATAAAAAGCACACGGCCATAAGCGTAGGTTACAAGAGATTGGCCAGTTGCTTTAACGATAGATATGAGCGTTTCTGTATGAATTGTATTGAGGATTTTGATACGACTGTGAACGTAAGGTACAATGTAGAACTTTTTTTGGACGTTGTAGCAGCGCACTGTCCTCAAGTGGCCCAAGGAAAACTGGCTAATCCCGTTCATGTCCAGACCCCGTGAAACCCCTGCTAATTAATCGCCGCTTCTTCGCGTATGCATTTATCTGCGCTCCCTTTTAGCGTGCATTAGTTGCGTCATAATCAGCCCACAGCCGTCCAACACTCTATATGTCTGCACATTAGGGCAAATAAATTCCTTATAGAAGGTTCTTCTCCAAAGACTATGTGCACAGTGTAGACAAAAAGGATCCTTGTCCATCCTACTTATGTAAATACTTCTTGAAACCTGACCACTCAATATGTGCGTCAGTTGGTAGTTTAATTCGCGGTACCGCTGATACCATTCCTCTACATTCCTAACTTACGCAAAGGTTTATCGCCTTTTGTACGTGTCACCTAACTATTGTTCGTGACCTTGCGCTTTTCTGGGCAGGGCCGCCGAGAGAAAATCCGGGGCCGGGGGCAAAAAAATACGGGCCCCCATACTAGAGATATACGCCACCGATAAACGCCGCCGAATGTCAAAAACATCGGCGCGGCGGCGCGGCGTCCGGCGCGTTACTCTACTTTCTACTCGCTTAAGACTGTTTAGGCCATTTATTGTTCATGTTGAAAATTGGTCGGATATGATCGAAAGTGGTATCAACGGATGCGCATCACTGCCAGTTATAAGAAACTAATTGCGAAATTTAACTCTTTATAACTATTCAAAAGTTATTAAAAATAACAGGTGCTTTCGATGTCAGCTTAACACGGACTTTGCATCACCCAATTCAGCAAGTTATTGAAACAAAACACTAAAATAAAAGTTATATAATACATTTATATGCTCACTGTGCATTTTTGAAAAAATTAAGAATGAACAATGAATTCAAGTAAAATGACCCTAGGTGAACATGTTTTCAAATTGTCCTCAAGTTGTTAAAAACAGCAAAACACCCAAAAAAGGTGCCGATTTTTTAAAAAAAATTTATATTGCAATTGGTTAAAAAATAAGCGAAATCAGTGACGCAAAATCTTTTCGTAGGTTCTAGGTGCATAAACACTCCTTTGGAATGATTCTTACCTCATACTTAAGTTGAGGTTATATATATATGCACGTATGAGAAGGATTTGAAAAATCACTTGGGCTTACATTCAAACATTGTTTATTTGCGAAACTATACAACAGCGTCTGAAATTTTGATTTTCACACTTTATCCTTCAACACCCAAGTCTCCCGGTTTGACATTTCCCAAAGTTGGCGGCCTATCCAAAACTATTCCCTTGGAGGGAATCATATTGATTGTAGCCTATCAACCAAGTTTAAATATCACCTACACGTTACGGCTCCTTTTACAAATGTGAATACGTAGGCACATATATCTACCAGGTGAGGCTTTGTCCTTCGCAAGAACACTCAAAGTGGCGAAGCAAAAGCTTTCCCAAGACAGTGGAGCTAATGACCGTGTGTGCTACTACCCTAACGTAGTGGACAGTCGAACTGGTCTGAAAACTGACCGTGTAGGTCATCAATAATGAGCTTTTATATCATAAGGCCGGAAGACAGTAGTTAACATCTTTCAACTTAAAATCCGTCGACTTTCATTCTAAATTTGATTTAACGAAGACTATTTAAATCAATGCTGTGAACACAAACGTCTGCAACCTTTGGTCTAAATTTTAAAAATTTTATCCAGGTCCTTGTAAAATTTTAATTATGTAGATGCGCCGAGGATTATACGATTTTCACCCATACGAATGACATCCTCTTAGACTGCTTATGATTTCGAGGGCGGCATCCTTGGTCGAATAGTCAATCTCTAACGTTTCAAGGTGTTTCTCTGGTGTATCTCGGCAGCATAGAGCGACAAAAGCATCCGTTGGAAAGTCTTCGGAGCTACACCTAGAGCTTCTAGGAAAGTGACGTCGACGAAGGTATGAGTTCGAAGTCGCAGTCCTATAGCTTCTGTAATGGCATATGGAATGAGGCTCAGGAGGCGTGGTAGCGGCTGGTGGTCGGGATTGCTACTGTTGGCACATCGGGATTTGTAGCTTTTAAAAACAGCCGAAAAAAGTGGAGGCGCCATGTGCCACGAGAGTCATGAGTATTAATATACCATTAATAGCAACCGTAAGTCGCCTTTGTGCGTGACCGCCAATGAGCCACAAATGATTTAAAGAAATTGTGTTCGCGACGATTATTAAGAGTTAACCCCAGGTGAAACTACGCTTTGCACGAGATATACAGGCAAAATTGTGACAATTTTACGTATCTCTATTTCTTTTCAGCAGACGCAGCAGTACCAATTCCAAAGACCGGGTTAGGTCAGAAGCCTCTCTGGAGCAAGCGAACGACGGAAAATCCCTCCGCAAGGAGCTACTCCTGAAAATTTTTGAACGGTCTGCGAGATCTTGAGGCAAAAACCCCGGATATTTCCGAAATGGCCAACACTTTGATTTCCTTAAATACATACAAACAAAACCTTTCCTAAATATTATTTTTTTAAATAGAACAAGTAAGGAAGGCTAAGTTCGGGTGTAACCGAACATTACATGCTCAGTTGGGAGCTATGGAGACAAAATAAGGGAAAATCACAATGTAGGAAAATGAAACTAGGGTAACCCTGGAATGTGTTTGTATGACATGTGTATCAAATGGAAGGTATTAAAGAGTATTTTAAGAAGGAGTGGGCCATAGTTCTATAGGTGGACGCCATTTAACGATATCGCCTTAGAGGTGGACCAGGGCTGACTCTAGAATTTGTTTGTACGATATAGGTATCAAACGAAAGGTGTTAATGAGTATTTTAAAAGGGAGTGGGCCTTAGTTCTATAGGTGGACGCCTTTTCGAGATATCGTTATAAAGGTGGACCAGGGTTGACTCTAGAATGCGTTTGTACAATATGGGTATCAAACGAAAGGTGATTTTAAAACGGAGCGGGCCTTAGTTCTATAGGGGGACGCGTTTTCGAGATATCGCCATAAAAGTGGACCAGGGATGACTCTATGATGTGTTTGTATGATATGGGCATCAAATTAAAGGTATTAATGAGGGTTTTAAAAGGGAGTGGCCCTTAGTTGTATATGTGAAGGCGTTTTCGAGATATCGACCAAAATGAGGACCAGGGTTACCCAGAACATCATCTGTCGCGTACCGCTTATTTTTATATATATGTAATACCACGGACTGTATTCCTGCCAAGATTCCAAGGGCTTTTGATTTCGCCCTGCAGAACTTTTTCATTTTCTTCTACTTAATATGGTGTGACACCTACACCCATTTTACAAAGTTTTTTCCAAAGTTAAATTTTGCGTCAATAAACCAATCCAATTACCACGTTTCATCCCTTTTTTCGCATTTGGTATAGAATTATGGCATTTTTTTCATTTTGCGTAATTTTTGATATCGAAAAAGGGGGCGTCGTCATAGTCGGATTTCGGCCATTTTTTATACCAATACAAAGAGAGTTTAGATAAGTACGTGGACTGAGTTTAGTAAAGATGTATCGAATTTTGCTCAATTTATCGTGTTAACGGTCGAGCGGAAGGACAGACGGTCAACTGTGTATAAAAACTGGGCATGGATTCAACCGATTTCGCCCTTTTTCACAAAAAATAGTTATCGTCCTAGAATCTAAGCCCCTACCAAATTTCATAAGGATTGGTACATTTTTGTTCGACTTATGGCATTAAAAGTATCATAGACAAATTAAATGACAAAGGGCGGAGCCACGCCCATTTTGACATTTTCTTTTATTTTTGTATTTTGTTGCACCATATCATTACTGGAGTTGAATGTTGACATAATTTACTTATATACTGTAAAGACATTAAATTTTTTGTTAAAATTTGACTTAAAAAAAAAAAATTTTATAGTGGGCGTGGTCGTTCTCCGATTTTGCTAATTTTTATTAGGCACACATATAGTAATAGGGGTAACGTTCCTGCCAAATTTCATCATGATATCTTCAACGACTGCCAAATTACAGCTTGCAAAATCTTTTAAATTACCTTCTTTCAAAAGTGGGCGGTGCCACGCCCATTGTCCAAACTTGTACTAATTTTCTATTCTGCGTTATAAGTTTAACTCACCTACCAAGTTTCATCGCATAATCTGTCTTTGGTAATGAATTATCGCACTTTTTGTGTTTTTCGAAATTTTCGATATCGAAAAAGTGGGCGTGGTAATGGTCCGATTTCGTTCATTTTAAATAGCGATCTGAGATAAGTGCCCAGGAACCTACGTACCAAATTTCATCAAGATACCTCCAAATTTACTCAAGTTATCGTGTTAACGGGCGGACGGACGGACGGACCGACATGGCTCAATCAAATTTTTTTTCGATACTGATGATTTTGATATATGGAAGTCTATATCTATCTCGATTCCTTTATACCTGTACAACCAACCGTTATCCAATCAAAGTTAAAATACTCTGTGAGCTCTGCTCAACTGAGTATAAAAATCAGGCTGTTTAAAGTAAGGACATCGCCGTACGCCGGCGCGCCGCCTACGACGCCGCCGCCGATAAAGTGATCGGCGTAAACCTCTACCCCATACTAAAATGAAGAAATTCTCAAAATCAAAATTACCACCGTTTACATATTTATATGCATTTTTATATACATGTATGTTTAAGCGTATACATGCATACATGGGTCCATTTGTATGGACGAAAATTAAGCGAAATCGCACCATAGGATTTGGGCTCAGGAAAAAGAAGTTCCACTACGCATACCCAAAAAAATAATTTTCGAGCCTGCAAAAAAAAATGGCGAAAGGGTAAAATTTCCGACCAAAATACTCCCCAAAACCCAAAAAGTAATTTTTTTTTTTTTTTCAAAAAACTGTTGTAAAAATGTTGGCGATAACAGTTTTTTACAAAAAAAATATTTTTGGGTTTTGGGGAGTGTCTTGGTCGAAAAATTAACCCTTTCGCCATTTTTTTCGCAAGCTCGAAAATTATTTTTTTGGGTATGAGTATTAGAACTTTTTTTCCTAAACCCAAATCTTATCGAAAAATCGATGGCGCGATATCGGTTAATAAATCGACCCGAATTTTTCTGCTGCAACAGAAAACGAATTCAACACCTTATGCGGGGTTCAGACCCGTTATGAGATTTATAAAATTTGTTTAAATTTAACATGATTTTACTATCTACAAAAGGTGATTAAAGGTGTGGTTTGTTTATTGTCTATACGCAAAAAGCTTGGATAGCATTTTGAGATTGCCGGCCCCCCAAGGCTGGGCGGTGCGAAGAAACTGGAAACACTAGTAGGATAGTTGTTAATTTTACAGCACAGCTCATCAATGGGAGCGCCATCACCTGCTGCCGTGCATTGATCGCCGTAGGAAACAATGGTAGCTGGTGGGGAAGGGAGCTCCGATTTGTAAAAATTAAATAGAAGTGGGGTTAGACCACCATCCTCCGACATTCCTTGTTTAATTTTTCTTGTTTTTACGTTTCTAAACAGGACCGATGCCTGCCAACCACACATATAATTTGTGGTTCATATTTTGAACAAGCAAGTATTTTGAGTTTAGCAAGTTTTACTGCTTCTTCAACCTCTTTGGCGGTGACAGCATTAGAAGAATTGGTTTATGCTTATATGTGCCACTGTTGGTCTACCATATGTATTTGGTAACCGATGAATGCATTTGCAACCGATAGCTTTTTATTGCGAAAGGTAATGAATACTTTATCATTGCGCTTAGTATTATTTAAAAGGTCCTTTACGGTTGAGCATTGCTTACCAACATCGGTAGAGGGGTTACAGTTTTTTAGATGTTTCTCCCATTTCCCCCGCTTATGTTTAGCAACAAGCTGCCTGATACCCTTTAGTCTTGCTGCCTCACAAGG
This sequence comes from Eurosta solidaginis, assembly GCF_040869045.1. Lineage (NCBI taxonomy): Eukaryota > Metazoa > Arthropoda > Insecta > Diptera > Tephritidae > Eurosta > Eurosta solidaginis. The sequence goes on along the minus strand of NC_090319.1, from coordinate 115,163,545 downwards.
CCAGACTCTCTCGCTAAGTTTGCGGCCTTCGTTAGTAAGCTTGACTGGATTTCCGGAATTCTTCCAGGGGCAATTAAATAAGCTGAAGTGAGTTCAATGACATTGAAAACACGTTCCCCTTAATGTACGTCAGTCGGAATGGAAGAACAGAAAAAATATTATCTATGTATGCTGTATATAAGTTGATGAAGGTGCAGTTCTTAAACGTGGCGAGTCCGGTAAGTTTATTTCGCAAGTTTAGTATAGGTAGGTCTTCGGATGACAATGTTAGTATCGGCTATTGTTAACAATGGAGGTGTCGGTGACAATTTCCTACAACACGTGCGGGGGCGTTCCCTTTTACTGTGTAGAACGTCGTGCCATCTACTTGATCCATCTATATAATATTTATTTATTTGTATGAAACATAACTATAAATAGTTGTATTACAATTAAAGGCATCTAACAACATACGCTATCGACCTCTCGTCTAGATTAATTTTTTTCGCCAGGGATAATGGCACTGAATTTAGAGATATATTCACTGACGCAGCTAGTAACAGGGCAATGTAGATGTTAAATTTCCATGGCCTTAGAGGATATACTTTGTCGCTCCAGGAAACTGCCCTTGCGACCGATGTCAGAATCAAAGAGATTATATTGCACAGAATTATGAGTCATAAAAGCCACTCCGCCTCCACTACCTATCGCGCGAAGTTTTCTATGGACTTTGTAGCCGGAGAAAGTCTGCAATGTAGAGTTTGCGGTACGCTACTTCTCTGGTATCGCAGCTTTGCAAATGGTGGGCCGCTTCATGATCGTCGTTGTTGTTGCCCTGGGACAGAACGCCCCTGCGAAAGTTCCCCGGGGGACTACTGTTGCTGGGCCTAGAACAACTTCGAAAGTGACATCGGGGTGCAGCAAAAGTTTTATAAAAATTATCGGATATACGACTACCAAGATGTAGCCCTAAACACTCCGTTCGATGCAACCATTGTAGTTCTAATATTGAAATAAAAAGGAACTATTTTTATGTAATAATTAATATTTTTAATTGAATCGTTAGTACAAAAATTGAATTTTCACAAGAACGAAAATTTTTGAAGTAACCAAATTCAAAATTGAAAACCAAAAATACATGAATACATTTAAAAATAATAACAAAATTAAAAAGTAAAATATTGTAAAGTTAAAATTATAAACAAACCCTACAATACTCCCCCTTCAAGAAAAATCAACATCAAACAAATTAAAAGTAACTCTCTTTTTAAGTGTATTGTTAGTGTTGTTTGTATCTGTTGTTTCAATTATTGCTGGTTTTAATCTGTCAATTGGAATAGTTTTAATAGTATCATTGATTTCCAATTTAAAATATTTTCGTTCTTTTTCCACAATTTTGTAAGGTCCCTCATATGGTTGCTGTAATGAGCGTTTATCTATAACTCGAACAAATGCAAATTTACAAGTTGGAAGATCTTTTGGAACATAAATTCCTGTATCACAATTTCTATGATGAATTAAATTTGATTTAATATTCCGAAAATGTTCACGCAAACTACTTAAAATTTCAGTTGATGAATTATTCTCAGCTGATGGAACAACAAGTTCCCCCGGTAAACGTACATTTTGACCAAAAACCATTTCCGCTGGTGTAGCTGAAATATCCTCTTTGTAAATAGATCGCAACCCAAGTAGTATGACAGGTAACTCGTCATACCAATTGTTTGATCCATCTCTAGCCATTATAGTAACTTTTAGCTGCCTATTAAACCTTTCAACCATACCATTTCCTTGAGGGTGATAAGGCGAAGTAGTAATATGATGACTACCGAGTAATTTGGTTAGCTCTAAAAACAATTTTGATGTGAATTGGCTACCTTGGTCGGTGGTTATTTTCAATGGAACTCCAAAAGGAGATATATATTCTTTGAAAAATTTGTTCGCAATTGTTGACACTGAAATATCTTTTAGAGCATATGCCTCTGGCCGACGAGTAAATCTATCAATTATTGTTAAAATAAAACGATGTCCTTTCGAAATAGGTAACGGTCCAACTATATCTAGATGTATATGCTCAAATCTATTCTTAGGAATGGGAATTTTGACAACAGGAGACTTTGTGTGACGATAAACTTTGGATTTTTGACGACACTCTTTTGACAACTATTAATATCTTTAGTCATGTTAGGCCAAAAATATTTTTTAATTATGAGTCGCCGTGTAGCTCTTGTACCAGGATGTGCAATTCCATGCAGCATGTCAAATACCGTCTTCCGTAATTTACTCGGTACAAATGGTCTAGGTGTATCTCCAGAAACTTCACAACAAATATTGAAATTTAATATAGGTATATTAATTAACTTCAAATTTAAAAATTGTATTTTAGATATTAGTTCGTTTAAATCCTTGTCATTTTGTTGTTCGCTTTGTAAAATTTTGAAATTCAGCTCTGTATTGTTTATTGCATTAACCCCGAAAGCTCTAGATAGCGTATCTGCTACAACATTGGATTCTCCTTTAATGTATTGTATGTCATCAGTAAATTGTGCTATAAACTCCAAATGTCTCGTTTGTCTGGGACTCCGTTCTGTTTTTGAATTTAAAGCTGTAGTTAAAGGTTTGTGGTCCGTAAAAACTGTAAATTGTCGTCCTTCCAAAAGATATCGAAAATGTTTTATATTTAAATAAATTGCCAATAATTCCCTATCAAATGCGCTGTACTTAATTTCGGTTGGAGAAAGTTTTTTAGAAAAAATGCAAGAGGTTCAATTTTGTTATTATATGTTTGTTGTATAACACCACCAATAACCGTATTAGATGCATCTACTGTTGAAGATAATTTGGCATCTTTGTTGAAATGATTTAACAATATCGTAGATGCAAATTTGTCCTTAATGCATTCAAAAGCTTCAATCGATATATCGTCCCATATTAAAGTTTTGTCACGTTTCTTACTTGTTCTGTTAATTAGATCATAAATTTTCTTCGTAAATTCTGCTAATTTTGGAATATATCTATGGTAATAGTTTACCATGCCTATAAATTTTTGGGCTTGCTTAACTGATTTCGGACGTTCGAAATTGCGAATAGCTGCTACCTTTTCGTCAGAAGGTCGAATACCTGTACCAGAAATATTATGTCCTATAAAGTCTATATTTGATACGCCAAAAGTACATTTACTTGGTTTAATGTTTAAACCGCACTCTGAAAAGCGTTGAAAAAGTATACGCAAATGTTTTAAATGTTGTTCTTCGTCTTTACTTGCAATAAGTAAGTCGTCGATATAAGAATATACAAAATCTAAGTCACTGACTATTTCGTTAATGAATCTTTGGAAAGTTTGTGCAGAATTTCTAAGTCCGAAGGGCATTCGCATGAATTCAAACATACCGAAAGGAGTTGTAATCGCAGTTTTATAAATGTCTTCCTCAGCCATAGGAATTTGGTGATATGCTCTAACTAAGTCTAATTTCGAAAATATATTTTTATTACGAAGATTCATATTAAAATCTTGTATGTGTGGTAAAGGATAACGATCCGGCACAGTTACAATATTTAATCTCCTAAAATCACCGCAAGGACGCCAGTCATTCAACTCTTTTTTAGGTACTAAGTGAAGTGGAGATGCTACTGAAGAATTTGAAGGCCGACAAATGCCTGTTTTAACTAAAAAATCAAATTCCGTTTTAGCGACTTTGTATTTTATCGGATCTAAGCGCCTGGGTCTAGAAAATGGAAGACTACCTTCCGTTACAAGTCGATGTACCGTTGTATGTTTAACAGGTTTCGTATAATCTGGTTCTGCAAAAAGTGACGGAAACTCTCTTAATAATTTCGTAAATTTTTTATCAACCGCAAATAACTTTGGTAAAGTAATGTCACAAAAAGAAGAAATGGTATTGACCGTAAGATTTGTTAAGGGATCCACTAATCGCTTATGTTTCATATCAATAAGGAGACCATATTTACAAAGAAAGTCTGCTCCAATTATTGGCTTAGCTATATCCGCTATCAAAAATGTAAAGGGAAATTCACGTCTTAAACCTAAATTTACGTTTAAAAGCCTTTTCCCATATGTGGAAATTGTTGAACCATTAGCTGCTGTAAGAATTATACCTGTACGTTTCGTATGTGGAAATTTACACAATGGTAACACTGAAATTTCTGCTCCATTATCGATCAAAAAATGTAGTTTATTATCTTTATCAAAAATGAACAAGCGACGAGTTGAAAATTCCAAATTACCGTTGTTCGTCGCTGCAACAATGGTTGAATTTAGTTTGTTGAATCTTTATTTTTATTATAAGAACACGGTTGTTCACAATTTCGAGCCAATTTGGATTATTACGCGAATTGGAACGACGTCTAAATGAATTTTTAAAATAATTTCTGGAATTCGACCGTGATCTAGATTGATTTTGATAAACTTGATTTTTTTTTTCAGATAATTCTAAAGAAAGTTTTTGAAAATTTTCAACCATCAAAGAAGCAGTTTTAACCAAATTTTCAACAACAGAATTTTGCGCTACTAAATTCGAAACCGCGTTAACCGAATATACTTCATTTTTATTTATGACTTCCCAAATATTATCAGCGAGTTTTCTCAATTCGTTTATATTAGTTGAATTGGAACTAGCTAAAATCGCACTTAAATTTTTGGGAAGTTTTCTTATCCAAATCTTTTTAAGAATATTTTCACTGAAATTTGAACCGGCAAGTAAAATCAATGATCGATAAAATTCTGAGGGTTTACGATCTCCCATCTCAGAATCACTAAAAATTTTATCTAGTTTTGAACTTTCACTTAATGAATGCCTTTCTATTAAGATTTTCTTAAGTTCAGAAAACTTATTAACTTGGGGAGGATTTTGAATAAAATCTAAAACCGTTAAAATTACTTCCTGTGAAAGCGCGTGCATAGGCAGTTAAGTTATTAAATGATAACCTTTAGTTTTTGTAACGAATAAAAATGTCCGAACTGCCTTTGAAGTTTTTAATCGAATTAGCAAACAAAATGCACAATGAATTTTCTCAACAATTTACGCAGTTTTCAACTTACAATTACGATGAAATTGGGATGTTTCTTAATTTAAATGAGAAGTTTTCGGTCATACATGAGCAAATACGAGAACTAGCTAAAAAAAATTAGAGAAGTTATAAAAGGCAAATAGGAAAATGAAAATTTTAAACAAACTTAGCGCTAATACAAAGGCATGTCCTACTTCCGTCTTTTGTATTCATTTCAAATTCTTGCGCTTCCTTGCAGCATATTTTTTTCCAACTAACCACAAAAATATTGCTTTAATTTGTGCGATTTAATTAATTTTCGTAGAAAGTTTCTCAGTTTACTTGCTAAAAGTGTTTCTAATCGTTTTTTCATGCAGCCGCCAAAAATATGGTCATACGCCGTTAAATTTACGAGGTAGCAACAGGCAGGCGTACGTTGTGGTCTCTACATAATATGTATGTATTGCATATTTAAATACAAGTAGGAATGTATGTATGCAAATGTGGGGGTGAAGTCTGAATGAGCTATGCCCCACAATGAGTATGACCACTGAAATTCTTAAATCTCGTTAAACTTTTCATTCTAATTATAAACGGAAATTCGCTGAGGCACAAGAGGTGCTATTTACCAACTGCAGGGCGTTCAATGTAACATAAAACCATTTAAAAGGAAAAAATAAGACTTTTACTTTCGTCACAATTTGTGTTTGTTTGTCTTTCTCTCAACGGCTGCTGCGATAATTGTTGAACCAAAAAGCTAATACAAAAGTGTAAATGAAACTAGATACGTCTTTTTGGCTGTCCTTTTTACTGAAATCTCCTCAGTTTTCGCATTTCAGGCTCATTTAGTCAGCTCTAGATCGAGTTTTATTGTACTCTAATGTTTTTATACTCCGCTGATCGAAGCTCACAGAGTAAACTACCTTTGTTGAAATAACTGTAGCTTGTAACGGCATAAATTAATCCAGGTAAATAAAAGCTTCCGTATATAAAAATTTATAAGATTAAATTATATAAAAATTTCCTTGACACTCACCTCCCAGTCGCTGTTTTATATGAGCGAAATCTGATGATAATCACGCCCACCACGCCACATTTTATAAACATATATAAAATTTTGGGAATAATAATAATGCAGCTACCAAATTTCATACGTAGGTTGAAATACAAACTCCTAATTAAATTTTTTGTTAATTTTAAAATAAAGGCGCTGCACCAGTTATCATCACAAAACTTGGTAAACTAATTGCCCGGGTCATATAGAATGAGTCGGGAGTAAATCGACGCAATCGGTAAAGGGTATAATGCCCACTTTTATACAAAAGCTTTTTAAGAGCGAATGTAATAGAACATATCTTTGCCAAAACAACTTGATGGCAATGTTTTTTTTTACTTCTTATGTGTATTTAAAAAAAATAATTAAATTAAATTAGAAAATGGGCGTGGCACCAAGCATTTTCTTTGAACTTGAACCCCTGTTTCTGTAATTTTACAAAATTCCGTACATGTATTTTTCGTATAACCTTAGAGAATATTGCAAAATATCGAATTCGGATAAGAAACACACCCACTTTTCCTTTTAAAAGAACTGTAGACGAATATAATAAGATATATCTTTGTGAAAAATAAATTGATGTCAATGCAATATTACTTTTAAAGTGTATTTATAACAAGAAAATAAATAAGTAAATAAAGTCGGAAATGGACGTGTTCCGCCCCTTTTTTGGGCATTAAATCTTCTACATTTCGGAGTTCATAACTGAAAGAAGAATTGATCTATAGGGGAAAACTCTATACAATTATTTCGTTTATGCACTACAAACATGCCCGCTTTTGATTATATTTAGTGTCAAAAATTTAAAATTAAATGAACTATACGATAGAAGCTCTCAAATGAGTATTCAATTTTGCTTAGACTTGAACATAGACACCTGTACTAGTTTTTTCCTTAGTTCTTGAAAATGCCAAATTAATTTCAGCGATTTTTTTTTGTTGTGTTTGTCTTTATACTCAGCATGCTTTGCACACAGAATATATTAACTTTGATTGGATAACGGTTAGTTGTACAGGTATAAAGGAATCGAGATAGATATAGACTTCCATATATCAATATCATCAGTATCGAAAAAAAATTTGATTGAACCATGTCCGTCCGTCCGTCCGACCGTTAGCACGATAACTTGAGTAAATATTGAGATATCTTTACCAAATTTGGTACACTAGCTAATCTGGACCCAGAATAGATTGGTATTGAAAATGAGCGAAATCGGATGATAACTTCATATATAAAATTTTGGAAAACACAAAAAACCTGATAATTAAGTAAATAATACACCTAGAATATTGAAGTTTGACATGTGGACAGATGTTGAGACTCTCGATAAAAATTTGAAACATTTTTTCAAAATGGGCTTGGCACCGCCCACTTATGATAAAATCAATTTTACAAATATTATTAATCATAAATTAAAAATCGTTAAACCTATCGTAAAAAAATTCGGCAGAGAGGTTGCCTTTACTATAAGAAATTATTTGAAGAAAAATTAACGAAATCGATTAAGGACCACGCCCACTTTAATATAAAAGATTTTAAAAAGGGTCGTGGACGAATAAAATAAGCTATATCTTTGCCAAAAACAGCTTTGTATCAATGGTATTTCATTTTCTAAGTGGATTTATAACAATAAATAGGAAAAACTTCAAATTAAAAAAAAATGCGTGGTACCGCCCCTTTTATGACTAAGCAATTTTCTATGTTTCGGGAGCCATACCTCGAAGAAAAATTAACATATCGTAATGAAATTGTGTACACTTATTTTCCTTAAAGCAGAAAATATTTCTAGTAAAAATGGACGGGATCGGTTAAAGACCACGACAACTTAGATGTAAAACAAGTTTAAAAGGGCCGTAAACTAGAATAATAAGCTATAACTTAACAAAAAATAGTTTTGAATGAATGATATTTCACTTATCAAGTTTTATTGTAAGAGGAAATGGGGAAATTTCTTTTAAACGGGCGGTGCCACGTGTTATGTAGAAAAGTAATTTATCTGAAATTAAATGTACAATTGAAGCTCACGCTGAGTATATAATGTTCGGTTACACCCGAACTTAGACACCTTACTTGTTTTAAACTAATTTGGTTGTTGTCGTTTGAGTGGGGTATGGCATTACTTACTGCTGATTTTCGTTTTACAGTGAATGACAAAATTTTATTTTTGCTTCAGTGAATATTACAATGAGGTACACGGCGACTGCCTACACAAGCATAAGTCGTACCAACTGTCGCCTCATTCCGGTGCCTCAAATGCGGCCAAGACAGTGGGTCATGATATGCATGAGTTACGATTTGTGCCTGCTGTTGACACCTTCGCAAAAACGTTCAGGGTTGTTACTTACAAAGTCACGTAGATATCCGCTTTCATGGTGAAATAGCATTTAGTTTTTTCCTTTTGATTAACAACTCTCTATAGCGAGAAGTAATTTTAATAGGAGTTGCTGGTGCTGACGTCAATCAATGAACTTACTATTGGTAATCGACTGATGGGATGCAAAATGATGATATAAAGTTACGAGTGGTTCATAAAAAAGTACAATGAAATCAAACAGAAAATTAAATAGAGAATAAAAAGGTAAAATCTCAAGATATTCGAAAAGCGAGAAATCGATAAGTTTTCACCTAGAGGGAAAATTCATAAAACGTGAAAAAAATGTAAATAAGCCTTTCACAAAGCTTTTATTTCCATACAAATTTCTAACAGGACTGTCCGTCCGTCCGTTCGTATATCCGTCTGTTCCTCCGTTAACGCGATAACTTGAGCAAGTATTGAGATATCTTCACCAAATTCGACACACGAGCTTATCTGTACAGAGAATATATTGGTATCGGATATATCGACATTTTAGACAAACATATTTTAAACAAATATATTTAGATATCGATATTTTAGACAACTATAAAAAATTAGATAATTGAAAAACGAATAACGCTAAGCTGATGAAACTTGGTAGGTGTATTGGTCCGTATATCCCGAATCCTTGACCCATCACAGGTTTGTCACTATAGTTTTGGTTTTTACACGTTTACAGCTGTCTATGCTTTTCAAATCATGAAAGCGGAACTGTGATAACAATCTTTAATCGCCATCGGTATGTGTCATATTATATGCCAGTGATTTTTTTCCAGTGTATGTTCATGTGCGGATCCAGAGAGGCATTTTGGGAAGGAGCTTCACGAGAAGATATTTAAATTTTTTCCATAGCCACTATCGACTTGATCGGTGGTAGGGCCTAACTATTTTTTTTAAATCCTACTTGAGTCGGTCTAATACGTCAGCCCGAGGGATCATCATCGCACGTTTTTCTGCAATAACTTTCATTTAAAGAAATGTATTGTAATGAAATTAAACATCACTACTTCTTCTTAATTAAATTATCGCATTTTTTCGGTTTTTCGAAATTTTCGATATCGAAAAAGTGGGCGTGGTTATAGTCCGATATAAAAAAATAAATAAATGTAAGGCGCGATAACCTCCGAAGAGATCTAAGGCCGAGCTTCTCATCCAATTTGCGTCGTGCTCCTCTTAATTTTCCCTACAAATTGGCCGGAAGGGACCTACATGTTTTATGCCGACTCCGAACGGCATCTGCAAGGCAGATGAGTTTTCACTGAGAGCTTTTCATGGCAGAAATACACCCGGAGCGCTTGCCAACCACTGCCGAGGGGCGACCCCGCTTAGAAAAATTTTCTTCTAATTGAAAAACCCTTTTTCTAAAATTATGATGTTGCTTTGCCCGGGGTTTGAACCCAGGGCATGCGGTGTGGTAGGCGGAGCACACTACCATCACACCACGGCGGCCGCCGACATTGTTCATTTTAAATAGCGATCTGAGATGAGTGCTCGGGAACCTACATACCAAATTTCATCAATATACCTTAAAATTTACTCAAGTTATCGTGTTAGCGGACGGACAGACGGACGGAAGGACATGGCTCAATCAAATTTTTTTTCGATCCAGATGATTTTGATATATGGAAGTCTATATCTATCTCGATTCCTTTATACCTGTACAACCAATCGTTATCCAATCAAAGTTAATATACTCTGTGAGCTCTGCTCAACTGAGTATAAATAATGTGCTCTTAAAGAGTTTTTAATTACAAGCAAATTGGTGTTTGAATTGTCGGTAAAATTCTAGTTGAGGGGTCGACTGCTAATACGCTACCAAAAATATCGAGAGAGTTGTCAAACGACGCGTATTGACCTCGACAATAATAATGTGAAAAATAAACTCAATCCAGTAAAAAAAATAACATAACATACATAAATTTTTCAATTCACATTGTCAGTTTTATCTAATATATAAAATTCTTCTGTCACGGTTTTAGAGGCTTAACTCCTCCGAATCGGCTGAACCGATTCTCATGAAATTTTGTGAGCATATTGGGTAGGTCTGAGAATCGGCCAACGTCTACCTTTTTTTCGCTACGTGCCTAGGGTCTTGAGATCAAAACGTGGACCCGTGTACCCCTAGAATGTTTTTATACAATATGGATATCATATGAAAGCTGTTGATGAGTGCTATAGTACAGGACAATTTTCATACAACTGGGAAGCTAGGGTCTCGAGATATAGCCCAAAACGTGGACCCGGGTACACCTAGAATGTGTTTATACAATATGGATATCAAATGAAAGCTGTTCATGAGTGCTATAGTGCAGGATAATTTTCACACAACTAGGAGGCTAGGGACTCAAGATATAGCCCAAAACGTGGACCCGGGTACCCCTAGAATGTGTTTATACAATATGGATATCAGATGAAAGCTGTTGATGAGTGCTATAATTCAGGATAATTTTCATACATCTAGGAGGCTAGGGTCTCGAGATATAGCCCAAAACGTGGACCCGGGTACACCTAGAATGTGTTCATACAATATGGATGTCAAATGAAATCTGTTGATGAGTGCTATAGTAGGATAATTTTCATACAACTGGGAGGCTAGGGCCTCGAGATATAGTCCAAAACGTGGACCCGGGTACACCTAGAATGTGTTTATACAATATGGATATCAGATGAAAGCTGTTGATGAGTGCTATAGTGCAGGATAACTTTCATACAACTAGGAGGCTAGGGTCTCGAGATATAGCCCAAAACGTGGACCCGGGTACACCTAGAATGTGTTTATACAATATGGATGTCAAATGAAAGCTGTTGATGAGTGCTATAGTACAGGATAATTTTCATACAACTGGGAGGCTAGGGCCTCGAGATATAGTCCAAAACGTGGACCCGGGTACCCCTAGAATGTGATTATACAATATTGATAGCAAATGAAAGCTGTTGACGAGTGCTATAGTACAGGATAATTTTCATACAACTGGGAGGCTAGGGTCTCGATATATAGCCCAAAACGTGGACTCTGGTACACCTAGAATGTGTTAATACAATAAGGATATCAAATGAAAGCTGTTGATGAGTGCTATAGTACAGGACAATTTTCATACAACTGGAAAGCTAGGGTCTCGAGATATAGCCCTAAACGTGGACCCGGGTACACCTAGAATGTGTTTATACAATATGGATATCAAATGAAAGCTGTTGATGAGTGCTATAGTACAGGATAATTTTCATACAACTGGGGAGCTAGGGACTCAAGATATAGCCCAAAACGTGGACCCGGGTACCCCTAGGATGTGTTTATACAATATGGATACCAAATGAAATCTGTTGATGCGTGCTATAGTACAGGATATTTTTCATACAATTTGGAAGCTAGGGTCTCAAGATATAGCCCAAAACGTGGACCTGGGTACCCCTAGAATATGATTATACAATATGGATATCAAATCAAAGCTGTTGACCAGTGCTATAGTACAGGATAATTTTCATACAACTGGGAGGCTAGCGTCTCGAGATATAGCCCAAAATGTGAACCCGGGTACACCTAGAAGGTGTTTGTACAATATGGATATCATATGAAAGCTGTTGATGAGTGCTATGGTACAGGATAATTTTCATACAACTGGGAAGCTAGGGTCTCAAGGTATAGCCCAAAACGTGGACCCGTGTACCCCTAGAATGTGTTTATACAATATGGATATCAGATGAAAGCTGTTGATGAGTGCTATAGTGCAGGATAATTTTCATACAACTAGGAGGCTAGGGTCTCGAGATATAGCCCAAAACGTGGATCCGGGTACACCTAGAATGTGTTTATACAATATGGATGTCAAATGAAAGCTGTTGATGAGTGCTATAGTACAGGATAGTTTTCATACAACTGGGAGGCTAGGGCCTCGAGATATAGTCCAAAACGTGGACCCGGGTATACCTAGAATGTGTTTATACAATATGGATATCAAATGAAAGCTGTTGATGAGTGCTATAGTACAGGATAATTTTCATTCAATTGGGGGGCTAGGGTCTCGAGATATAGCCCAAAACATGGACCCGGGTACCCCTAGAATGTGTTTAAACAATATGGATATCAAATGAAAGCTGTTAATGAGTGCTATAGTACAGGATAATTTTCATACAACTGGGAGGCTAGGGTCTCGTGATATAGCCCAAAACGTGGAAAAGGGTACCCCTAGAATGTGTTTAAACAATATGGATATCAGATGAAAGCTGTTCACGAGTGCTATAGTACAGGATAATTTTCATACTACTGGGAGGCTAGGGTCTCGAGATATAGCCCAAAACGTGGACCCGGGTACCCCTAGAATGTGTTTATACAATATGGATATCGAATGAAAGCTGTTGATGAGTGCTACATCACAGGATAATTTTATACAACTGAGAGGCTAGGGTCCCGAGGTATAGCCCAAAACGTGGACTCGGATACACCTAGAATGTGTTTTTACATTATGGGTATCAAATTGAAGCTGTTGATGTATGCTTTAGTTCAGAGGAAGTTTTGCACCGCTGGGTGATCACGGTCTTGAGATATAGGCCAAAACATGGACCCGGATACGCCTAGAATGTTTTTATATTATGGGTATTAAACTGAAACTGTTGATGTGTGCTAATACAGAGTAAGTTTTTCATCGTTGAGTGACTAGGGTCTCGAGATATAGGGCAAAACATGGACCCGGATACCCCTAGAATGTGTGTGTATTATGGATATCAAATGAAAGTTATTGCTGAGAGCTTTAAAGTTCATTGTGATATTCGATTTAATCGCATCAACCTGGCAAAATTGATAAATATGCATGCGAAGCCGAAATAAAGACAAGAATTAATAATACACACATACCTATTTACATACTTCCTATTCGATTTGCCTTAAATTTCGTATATAAATTTGCCTATATTAGTATTTACGATGCTTTTTTCCGGGAAGTATACCAGAGACGGACTGGGATTAGGACTAGGACTGGGACTGAGATTGAGAATCGGAGTGGGACTGGGACTGAGACTCGGAGTGGGACTGGAACTAAATACATACCACCCTCTGGGACTGGAAATAAGAGATAAAGAAGAAGGAAAAAAAACTTGAGAGAAGTGAAAAGAGAGGAGCCTGAGAAAGAGATAGAATGAGACGAAGATGGAGATGAAGCGAAAAAGGATGGAGGAGTGAATAAAAAGACTAAGAAAAAGTGTAGTGGGGCAAGGACAGAGTTAGACGGAAAAAGCTTATTAAAATGTATGCAGATAAGCCAAATTTAGGGCAGAACAACGTCTGCCGGGTCTGCTAGTTTCATATAAAATAAAATTTACTGGAGCACTTACATAAATGAAATGTTAGATTTCATTGTTTGATTTGCTTACATTAACTTTTTCTAAATATGTACATTTTAAGAGCTTGAATCAGCCAAGGAAAACCTTCCGTGCTTTGTGGTCTGCGAATATGGAAATTATCGATTCAAAACTTATGCTGCGAGCAAGGCTGGACTCCAACGCCAATGTTCCAAGGCTTGTCAAGCGATTTTAGCTCATAGTAGAACGTAAAAAATTTTTCACGCGAGACAATAGACTAAAAGAACGCTCCTCTTAAGCCACACTGACTGGAAGTGTGCAAAATATTCTTAGTGCTATGCAGATGTTCGGAAATAATACTTCCATCTTCAAGTCATGAAATTTGTTCAGAAGTTGAAATGGTGGCAGCGAATCACATCCCAAATTTGCTAAGTGGATGTCTTTGAGATGAATTATTTCATCCATTAGTTACGTAGAAATATCGATACCATAAATCGTGCAGAATGCCGCTGCCTTTTCTCTGAGCTCTTCTTCCGTCAGATTCTGATACTTCCACAAAAAACTAAATTTAATCGCAATGTCATTTACGGCTTCGAAACGTCTTGTCATGTTACCAATCAAGCAGTCCAAAAGAACGTTAAAAACTTGCTGTTTGAATTGAGTTTCGGAATCACACTAAGGCGATTCGCCAGGTAATTCATAGAACTGGCGGTTTCTTATCTTCCTTCTCTTCTCTGCGAAGGTATTCACAACCCCTATACTCCCTGCCAGAACCTTGCATTCTGGAAGTATGATCGACCATTGATCCCTGAACTTCGTCAACTCATCAATCAGGCTACGTATATTTTCTGTTTCCACGTCCAGTGTGGCATTTCTAGCTTGCAGTACCAGATTTGATGGTTGATTACCGTCAACATTTTGAGCCAAATGGAGGCTAAGAGGATACACTCAAATTTCCCCATATATGCTTCAATACCTTCCAAATACGTTACTGTTTCTGAACTCAAATTCAAAAGCTTGATTTCATCAATAGCTTTCTTGGGGAATGTGAGTTGCGAAAGGTTTCACACTATCCACACGAGCAGACCATCGTGTGTGTAACATGCTGTGCAAGGAGCAATTCATTTTCTCCTTGAGAATTTCCCATCTCTGAGGGCTTGCGCTAAAGATAGTATACAATTTCTGCGTAATACCGAAACATGTTGTGACTTCTGCACAACATTTAGCAGCTTGCATTCTACATAAATTTAAAGTATGACAAACACAAGGTGGAAATATTGCCAGGGAGTTATCTCTCAGGATATGACTCTGCGCTCCTTTGTAATGAACGCTCATATTACTGCCATTATCATACCCTTGCCCACGGCAGTCATCCAGTGGAATATTGTGCTTTTTTAGAGCGCTGCGAATCAGCTCAGCGATAGGTTTTCCTGTTTTTGCGTTACAATCGACAAACTCTAAGAAGCGTCCTGTGATTTTCCATTTTCCGGAGCCCCTGTCTAATAAAACATAACGCAATATAAAAGCAGTCTGCTCAATATGCGCCGAATCAGGGGTTGAATCCACTATTACTGTGTAATACTTGACGGATTTTCTCTCGCCTTCTGTCTTTCTAATTACTTGACTTGCACAGATTTCTATGAACTCATTTTGTATTCCATCAGACAAATAATGTGCTTGGAGACGATTCTTTTTCGTTTGAGATTCCCTCACCTTCTCCAAATATTCATGCAATAGGGGGTCATAATTGCTGATCAGTTCGAAAATACTCCAGCGGGCTGCTTAATTTTTAACGGTTTCCGCTAATAGAAGCTCCACTGAACTTGCACTTCGAATTTTCATTTCATATTGGCGCCACTCTATATAGAAGTTTTATGATTTTGACTATTTTCATGTTCAGGAATTTTGTCGTGTGACCTCTTCCAACCTTATTCTTTAGAATAACCTGAAGATTTTGTCAAAACTGATCGGGTATTTTCGGAAATTTTGCTGAAAAGCCGGCATGGAAGACAAAAAGCGCTTCTTTTGTTGCACTCCAAACGAGCCAATCACGCTTTACTTTTTCTCCGTTTATTTAGAGTAGTATGGAGTGTGACTTGAATGAAATGGCAACACTTAATTCGTTGGGAAGTCGAAATAAAATGTGACTTTAAGTTAATTGAAGGATTTTTGACAGATAGCGCTTATAAGATTGTGTCAAAAACGTTTATCTAACTAAAAATCATCCCTCTACACCGACTAATTTTGATGAACGAGACACATCTTTCGTACACATTTCCCTGAACACAGTATCGTAATACAATAGCAAGTTGGTCATTGTGAGACAGATCTTGAGTTGAATCCATCACGATTGAATAATACTTTGTGTTGTCGCTATTTATTTGATTTATAATTTGTTTCACTATCTGTTTGCCCATAATATCAATAACTTCCTCATATACTGTTTTTGATAAGTACGATATTGTCGATTTCGGTCGCAGCTCTCGTTATTCAATATGTTCCCGAATGAATGGGCCAAACTCTGCCAATAGATCCAGAGCTCCCATGAAATTACCATTATGTGGTGAACCAAATACTTCTTCGGAACCTCTAAATGCTAAGCCTCTTATACTCAAAATTTTATCACTGCAATAACCCGTTTCATGGCATTATGATATTACTCTGTTTCTTTCTTTGATTGATCCTGGAGCTGCTTATCTACAGACTTATTTTCTTTTCATGTCAGCCAAGCTGACATAGACATTTTATGTTCATTGGAATTTTCGTTATTTTATAAAGACGTCCCTATGTGTTTCCAATCAGAAAATCCCGTCGTGTATTGAGAAAGTGTTTTAGAAAAAAGTTTGCAAGTCAAACAAAAAATAGTCCCAAGGCTGGGTGAATAGTACAACTAAGGTCGTTCCAGTAATTGGCCGTTTTTCATTTTCTCAATGAAATATCTGTCTGAGAATGATCTATTTTGATCTATATATTTTTTTGTTGAAGCTGAATATTTATTTTCTGGATCTGTCATAATACACACACATTCTAGAGGTATCCGGGTCCATGTTTTGGCCTATATCTCGAGACCCTAGCCACTCAGCGGTGTAAAACTTACTCTGTATTATAGCACACATCAACAGCTTCAATTTGATACCCATAATATAAAAACACATTCTAGGTGTATCCGGGTCCATATTTTGGCCTATATCTCGAGACCGTAGTCACCCAGCGGTGTAAAACTTACTCTGTACTAAAGCATACATCAACAGCTTCAATTTGATACCCATAATGTAAAAACACATCCTAGTGTTACCCTGATCCACGTTTTGGCCTATATCTGGAGACCCTAGTCACCAATAGGTATGAAAACTACCCTGTACTAAAGCACTCATCAACAGCTTCGATTTGATACCCACAATGTAAAAACATGGTCTAGGCGTTCACGGGCCCACGTTTGGCCTATATCTCCAGACCCTAGTTACCCAGGGGTATGAAAATTATCCTCTACTAAATCACTCATCAACAGATTCCATTTGATATCCATATTGTATAAACACATTCTAGGGGTACCCGGGCCCACATTTGGGATATATCTCTAGACCCTAGCCTCCCAGTTGTATGAAAATTATCCTGTACTATAGCACTCATCAACAGCTTTCATTTGATATCCATATTGTATAAACACATTCTAGGGGTACCCGGGTCCACGTTTTGATCTCAATACCCTAGGCACGTTGCGAAAAAAGGTAGACGTTGGCCGATTCTCAGACATACCCAATATGTTCACATAATTTCATGAGAATCGGTTCAGCCGTTTCGGAGGAGTTAAGCCTCTAACACCGTGACACAAGAATTTTATATAATAGATATGCTATCTAGGGCTAGACCAATCAGTACGCAATATGACTTTTTCATTGAAACTTTTAATTAAATAACTGTACCTGGCGCAATAAAACCCGACAGTAGTACAAAAATAAACTCAGTAGTACAACAAAAAAAAATTTACGGTTCTCATAATCCGGTGATGAATTTTAAAGTATTAGGAAGGGAAAATTTTTGGTACTATGTTAAAACTTTTTTACTACCTTAGGAATGTAGGAATGAGAGTAAAATTAAGAATAAGGTAAATGGTTTGAGACAAAGTAGTAAAAATAGGTTAACAGAAAGATTAAGAATAAGAATAAGATTAGGGTATTAGCGAGAGATAGACATGAATAGGAGCAAGAGGAAAAGCGAAGATTTGCGGAAAAATGAAAGGGATAGGGAAATCCAATGAGGTGAATAAGGAAAATCAGAAAATGCAAAGAGGAAAGGAAACAAGAGAGGAAGAGGGTTAGACAGAAGAGCGGCAGTTGGTTGGATAGAGAAATTCAGAACAATGTCTATCGAGTTCGCCCACACGGTTGGGAGTATTTCATGTTTGTCTAAATAGCCAGAGCTTTTTAAAATAAAATTCTGAATAGCCGAATTCCGTTGTTGCCATTTTTAGCTCCGATTTGCTTAAGCATCGTTTCTCTAAAACATCTGCCGCTTTATACTTTTACACCAACCATCTCTTTCTGCTCAATCAGCCTACTTCAATGCTTGGATAATGTTGGGTCTTGGACCGTTTACCGTCACTTCGGAGTTTTCTTATAACAAGTCTTCCAGATACTCATCCGCAACATCGAGATCGCCAATCATCTCATTGACGTCAGCAGTATGTTTCTGTGATGTGGACAATGTGGTACTTTGAAGATCAAGCCAATAAGACCGGTTGACTAAAACTGTTCCATTTCCTCAGAAAAATGAAACAGACCTTTCCACAAAAGGAAAAACAGACCACAGGCGTTATTTTCCCGCACGTAAATTCACATATCAGAAAGCCATCAATTTATTGTTTTTTTATGGTACTGAAAAAAATCAATGTTGCAGATAAGTCAAGAAGCAACACTCACTTAAAATGAAAATACTCGCCAAATGCGACTCCATTTTGTAATATTGACTTCATCTGAATATATGAATGAAAAAAAAAAATATGCTAAAATATTTAACCAAGGATATTAAAAAGCGGTAAATATAAACTTAATAGTTAATAGAAGTTCAAAAAGGTTTGGCTTGACCATTGTGAATTCATAAAAGTGGCGAATGTTTAACAAAAACGTTCACAATAGCAAACAGCCTCGATCAGTTGTTCAATCGCTGTTCGATTACTTAAATCATTTGCTCAATTATATTTTTCAAACATTTTTGTAGACGACTGGTATATTGCATTATTTACATATTTTAAAATTTTTGCTTAACTGGCTGCTCACATTTAATCTATTAACTAGATTTTAGAAATTAATATTAATATTGTTACGAATATTAGCAAAACTAAGGAGTGCTGCCATCTCCAGGCCGATGCTAAGCAGTGACGTGAATTCACATCAATAATTCAATCATTATGTATCTACATAAACGAATCAATAATTGCGTCTACACATATGTACACATTCCGACGAGCAACATTTACATACAAGGCAGCGAGAGATGAGATGTCACACACAGATGAATTTACTTATACGCTTATGTGTGTGCGGGAGACTGTAAACTACGAACTCACATATGTACATCTGAGAAGCGCTAAAAAGTAGACAATTGTAAACAAGTAGAAACTATATGAGAACTATACACACACGAATATAGTTGGTAAGTTCTGGAAATGGAAGAGCCTAGAAGTATGCAGCGTAAACTATAAAAGCGGGGCAGGCGAGTAAGAAGTAATTCAGTTTGAGTTGAGCAATCAATCAGTTATTGATTAAGCACGCGATCTGGCGTCCAATAGTGGAGTTTCATTTGAGCTATCAGTTTGGTTATTAAGCTATTCGTTGCACAGTTTGAGTGTTATTGTGAAGTATTTTAATAAAGGCCATTTTTCCATTATTCAATATTGAAGTTATTTGTTCAACAGTTTAGCGATACGAACCTAGCAAAAGGGCAAATAAGAGGAATTTACAGCAAATTCGTTACAATATGTAGTCTGATTTTCTGTATATACATTTAAAAGAAAAGGTGATTTGAAACACAAATGAGCAATTCATAGCACTTCAATTTAATAACCGCGAGCAAAAACCAACCTTTCTTCCATTTTCTGGCCATTCGCGACAGCCGTTCTCCCTGTCAGCTATTATTTGAAAGGTAGGTATGGCAATGGAGGAATAGAAAGATTTTTCACTTGTATCCAGTGCACGGACTTTACTACTTTATTGGTAGATCTACCAACTTTTTAGCCCATTTTCATTTTCTACCACTTATACCACCAAAGCCCAAAAATCTACCCACATTTGCCTTTGTAAGGAAATTAAGAAGCGATTCAATTTCGGAGACGAAAAGTTACACCTTTTGGAAAATGTTGATGAAAGAAATATTAATTCTAGTCAAATGACAATGATTGTTCCCTTACTTAAAGCTTTTCCATTTCACAAGACTTCAATGGAAATTCTAAACAAGGAATGGCAATCATTAATGTTATATGATAAGGAAATAATAGCAAATATATTTTCCGACGATATTCTTAAAGGATGGATAAAATTGGGAACTGAAAAGAGTCTTGTAAAAGAAAATGTGAGTGAATGTGAAATGTTCTCCTTAGCAATATTACCTCACAGTATTGCAGCCGCAGAAAGGTAGTTCTCTATAATGAACGACATAAAAACCGCCAAGCGTAATGGATTAAAAATTTCAGGCAATTCGAATCAATTATTAATAAAAGAGTATTGTATCGGACGGACTTTATTTCAGACTCCAATTAAAGTAATGAGATTTTATAAAAAATTTTGCTTTGTAGAAGATGATTTTGTTCCTTGTATTAAATAACACCCATATGGAACTAGATTTTTCTTTTGTTTTTTTTTTTTACAATTTTTTTTTTTTGTTGAAATTCGGTCCTTATTGTGCACAAATTCAAACAAGAAATAAATTATTATTATTATTATTATTGATTATTAAAAAATCATACAAACAGACAAAATTGGTTAATTCGTTGTAGTTCTATAAATAGAACGAAAACAGCAACAAAACCAAAGTTTCTTTGAAAACCGCCGTACCAAGCATAGCTTTAACACATAATTGCATAGGAAGTATGCAATGTGTAAAATATTAAAATATGCAAAAAGAAGGCAATTGGGAAAAACTTTACAACAGGCATGACGTAGCTGAATGCGTTTATAACCATTTCAACTATCGTAGGAGTGCGAGTTCGACTCCCACTCCCGGGAGAAAAGGCTTTGAAGAGATTTACAAGGTATAATCGAAACAGCTGTCGCCTTGTCCGTCCTGATGTCACGTTGTTTAAATTTTTCCAAATTATTAAATAAATTATAAAATTAAAAAATTGCTTCAAATAAATGTTTTCATACATTTAAAAAAGCAATATGGGCAATCCCCGATCATTAAAAAATCATACAAAAAAGAAATAAATTTGTTTATGAAAGAAATGTAGTAAATGAGCTCGCAAATATTTTCCTGCTATATTTTCATCAGTTCTTTATTATGACTAATTTTGCAGGAAAATAAAAAAAATTTTAAGTAAACGATAATATGCCAAAGTCGGTTATTTTGTGGCAGAAAAATACTGGTACATTGGATAATTGTTGTTGTAATGAGACGTATCGGTAAAGTTTCCTCAGTATTTCAAGCTCAAAATACAGGAAAAAAGCAAATATGATATACGCATTAGCTATGTATATACAAATTTACATGAATTTTTTTTTTTTTGTTTACATTTTTTTAAGTGTTATTTCCGTGAAATGTGCTCTATTTGTTTTACAATAAAATATGAATTGTTTTGTACAAATATAAAATGTAGCTATTGTTTTCTTGAAAAAATAATCTAGCAACTTCTCCACTATTTAAATTTTTCGTCTACCAACATTCTCTTTTTAAAAGTCCGGGCACTGCTTGTATGTATTCACAATGGGCTGAACTCATCAGTACAAATGAGATTCAACTTGTAGAGAACAAACAAACCCTAATATTGTCGTCCATAAAAATAAAACTTGTTCTACAGGTTTTCACTTTAAATCGGCTGCATGCGATAATTTATTTCAGGTAAAAAGTAACAAGACCAAAGGTTTTTGCATTTCTATATATTTTATGTGCTTCAACCGCCCCTGTAATGTCTGACTTTTCATTAATAAATACTTCGAAAATCATATAAAAATAATAAATCAAAAAATGTATTTTCTTTGAACGCAGTTTTAAGAGGACACATTTCCAATTTAGATATGGTAAAATGGAATAGAGTAGAATTAAATAAAAACAAAGAAAGGAGAAGCGATATTAACTGACATTCATCATATATACTGGTACACGTGCACATAGTGCGAAACATTTGTAAGTATGAGTTAACAGAATGGGTAAGGTCGTGCTATTATTTACGGAAGTAAGAATGCGCTTGTTATGAACCAACACGCATACAGAACTACAGGCATTCAAACGCACCTTTTATACTAAAGACAACGATTAACGACTAAACCTTCTAATTCCAATTGTCATGATGCACTCAGAAGCAACCGTGTCACGCAGGTAATTCTAGAACACCGCATGATGCCGCTATTATAATCTGAAATAATGTGGTGTGGGTGCGGTTGCGCATCCGATGACAACAAGCACAGCAACCGCAAATTCAAGGCTTTGTGCCAGAGTTGTGTTATCTTTACTGTCGCCTATAAGATAAAGTTTTCGGTTTTATGATTCTGTAGTTTCGCCTTTCACTTTCCGCTGTCTTGCACACTGAGGTTAACACAACAATAGCCCCATATTCCAAATGCAATCAACAACAATAATAACAACTACAAAGCATAAGTCTGTTATTCTTGTTCTAAGTGCTGCAACATGCTTCGATCGTCATCTACGTGTTCCTCCCATGCCAGGATGATTGTTTAGTTGCAACCACCCACAATCATTTTCTTTCCTTCACCTCTATTTATGTGGTTGAATATTTGTTTGTGAAGTACTTTTTGCCCTGACCTAAAGTAAATGCTGCAGCAACGACTGCAAGTAAATTGCGCCACGTATTCTCACTAATGTTAATAATTCCTCTCACCCATCCATGCCCTTTACATTTTTGTTTTCCTTAGAACTAGTTGGTTATCTGTTGATGCGCTGTTGTTTTTGTTATAGTTATTTATGGTGTTGTCGGCTTGCTAAATTTAGTAGTTATGTTAGCGCGGTTTGAAAATTAGTCCAATTTCTCAGCAGGATGTGAACTGCAGTTGATAGAAGCGCCCTTGTACTTTCGCACTATTTTTGTGCTTGCATGCTTATGTATTCACACTTGAATATGTTGAAGCAAATGTATGAACAAAAAAGTATGTAAATAGGTAAATTAATGCAGATTTGTTGTATTGATGAACCACTAATTTTGGTTGATAAAGTTACGCCATCGCTTAATCTCAGCATGAACTCAATAAAGATGCACCACGATCCAATATCTTTAAAATTCAAACTTATCACAATTTTCAATTAAAATATAATGCTTTCTCTTTCCGATTTTCCAACAAATCAAGTTATTACTTAAAACAAAATTCACAGCACTCCAACACAATTTCTAGAATTTAATTCAAAATTTTCAACTTTTTATTCGGAATTTTAATAATTTTTTCTAGTAAGCGCCTTGTTGGGCGTTTAAACGGTTAAGCGCCAATTAAGTAGTAAGTTTCTAGTGAGCAATTTTATATATTATTCAACTTGACTTCAATGCTTATTTCAAAACGCTGTCGACTACCGTTTAATTTTGAGAACTTTTTTGTCAAAGGTGTTGTCGTGTTCTCTCATACAATGGTCGAAAAAAATCGTTTGTCGATAGCATTGCACATCGTTAAAGTCAAATATAGCGACCTATAAAATTTCGAAAAATATCTAAAATTTCATGCATGCAAAAATTTTGTACAAACTTGCACCGCAATCGGCAGGACAAAAAAGTTTTATAAGTTGCAACGACGGAGCGTAAGTTAGACATTTTATTTGGAAGGGAAGTTGCAAAGTCGTGCTGGGAAGATTTCTTCTATAACGAATTAGTAAGCAAGACACACATGATTGCAAATCTGCTAATTGCAGTTTTCGCAACCAAACCATACATTTCAAAAAACTGAAAAAGAAATATGTATGCAAATTCAACAACTAAATTTATTTGATTCATTTCAATGATTTAATAATAAATTGAAGTATCGCTGCACGAAAACATTAAAGCAAACAGCTTTTTTGTAAGTTGCTGAAAAATGTTTGCTAATTTCTATTAGTTGAAAAGTTAGCAAGTTTCGGTCTTTGAAAGAGTAAGATAATGTCTTTCATCCATGTATTAATTTTTATGCTGGACAATTCGTACTGGCACTTTTTGCCGAGTACACCTAAAAAGTTGAAAATTTGTATGTCAAATTTTTGAAGTTTGTTGAATTGCTGTTAATTAGTTTTGAGCTCTGAACTTGAATTCTTAGGAAATCTAAAAGAGAAAGCATTATATTTTAATCGAAAACTGAGAAAACAGTTAAAACAAATCGTTAGCTTAATGTGAAAAAGTGCTAAGTCACTTTTTATGAATTTTACAGGAGACGAAAAAAAATTAATAATTTTTGAAATAACTTTTTTTCAAAACTTTGAATGTTGCAATACTTTTGAGTGCAGAAGCTTTGAAAAAGATAAATAAAAATCATGTATGCTAACCTAGCAGCTATTTTATGACTTAACACAATTTCCGCACTCAAAACAAATTTTTTCTCCTGACTTAGCACTTTTTATTCAATATGTTTCCCCATCACTCCTACCCTTTAATGATTGAAATATAACAATAAACTACTATATTTCACAAAAAATACTATTTATTTGTCAAACTATTTCTAACGGTTCTGATCTGGACTATTTTTCCGGATGGTTCGCAGACAATAATTTATTTTTAAATTCAAACAAATGCTGTGTTGTGTCTTATTCCATAAATAAAACTGCCACATACTTTATCTACAAACTAAATGCTAAATCTCTTAATCGTTGTGAAAAGAGTAAATACTTGGGTGTAAGTTTTGACTCCAAACTCTCTTTTTCTAGTCACATTGACTACATTGTTTCAAAATTTGTTGCAATGGTTGGGTTCATTAGACGTAATACCAGTGAATTTAAGGACCCTATGACGTTGAAGGCACTTTATAGTGGTCTTGAATATTGCTCAATAATATGGAATCCTTTCTATGAATCTAACTCCTATAAAATTGAGAAAGTTCAAAAAATATTTACAAAAATTGCTTTACGTATGCTTCACTGGCCAGACGGCCTCCTATATATACCAGCAGACACAAATTGCTTGGTCTTCAGGCTTTGCATGACAGAAGAACTTTTATCTCACTCATGCTTGCCTATAATGTAATAAACTTTAGCACGAATTTCTCTGTCTTATCTAATTTGTTCATTCCATATATTCCACTGCGTGATCTTCGGCATAATAGATTATTTATTGAAATAACTCATAAAACGAATTATGCTATGAATGGTTATAGGTCTATATATCTGTCTAGGACTATACATCTAACAAATCGTTTCAGTAGTGTTATTAATTTTAATAAGAGCTTTTATAAGTTTAAGCTTGAATTGTTTTCTATTTTTAACTAGTCTGTAAGAAAGCATGTAGTTATCGACATGTAGGAATTGAAGTAGATTATGGTCAGCGCAAAGCATTTATCAAACACCAAAGGCATGTCTCAATTGGGTGAATCCAATTTCAATGCGTTGTGTTCGCAACCCTCTCAAGGGGTTGCCAGCGCAATATATAGTTTCTCCAACCCAATTGTCAACCTCACCTAACCGTGCCGAATCCTGTTTCATGGACAGCCGAGGCTCTGGCGACACCAAGTTCCTCATGTAACTAGGACGGGGAGGGCGGGATGGCCTAGAAGGTTTAATGTGGTCATATAAATCGCTCCCGAGATGGTCGGTCTATAACCTTAATAGTGCTTTATTACCGGGACGTACCGGATCTATGTATATCCGGCAAAGGACCACCAACATCGCTAATACTCCACAAAGCCTTCGGGTAGTGTCTTTATCGTTAATAAAACAACAACAAAGCATGCGCGCATAAAGAAATGACTAGTAATTCAGATTGATATTATTGACAGGTTGGCTTAGCACATTCTTTTAACAGCTGACGACTTAGCACATTTACACTTCATTGCTCACAGCACGTAAAAATGAACAATAAAAATATTTTTTTTTGTGATCGATATATTTTGAATTTAGTTTTAAAACTGCATTAAAATGAAATTTTTCAAAAAAATTGATTTAGCACATTTTCACATTAAGCTAACGAGTGAGATGGTTTCCTATATTCCTTTTTTATTTTTGTTGATACTGGAAAACGCAGCCAAAAGGGATTATTGTTTTTACTTGGTTATTTGACATGTGATTATTCAATTTGATGTCATTATTTTTGTCTTGAGAATCTGTATAATTACTTTAAATGTCCTCATGGGCTGTGAAGTCGCTTTTTATAATTTTGTCTGTCAAACCAATTTTTGGCCCTTAAAATATAATTTTTTTTTCAACCTAAATGCTCTGAAAAAATAAAGATGTAAAAGCGACTGCAGAACTCAAAAAGTCATTAAATGGAATTATAGAGGTTCTGAAGGCAAAAATAATGACATCGGATGAAATCGGATGTAAAATTACCAAGTTATAATCAAAAACTAATTTCGGCTTTATTTGAAAGGATAATAGATAATAAAATACAAGTAAGAATACTTGGTTTCTCCATTTATACAAATACTACTACTAAAAGGCTTGCGTTTATGTTCATTACCTGTAATGGCGTTGTGCAGCTCTTGTCTAAAGATTCAAAATAAGCACTACCATAATTGTTTCTTTCCCGACAATAAAGAAGCTTAAGTTGGTTATTGATAATATAGCTGAGTTATCTCAAGAAAGTCGTATTGTATATTTTATGTGCTAGCTGCCTACCTCTGGTGTCGATTCGCAAGCTGGAATGCCAGAAATCACCAGGAATAAGATGATTTTCGCCACAAAGTAGCGCTCTGATATCAGGGTGATAGCCACTTGGACAACAGGTGGCAGGTGGAATATAGACGTTAATGACGGATGGGTATGCCATGACTTTCTAAGGTTTTGTCCCTGCGGCTAATGTTGGGTTGAAATAGACTATATTGCATGGTGTGATATGTGATAAAGGTAAGACCTCCACCATTACCCCTTGTGCGATATTTTCTCATGCGAGTGGGTGTGCCGGAAAAGGAGGGCTGGGGTAAAGGGTGGTGATCGGCATTGCTTCTATCCATGCTTCGTAGATTGCAGTGATGGGTTGGAGCGGCCACATTAGCTGGTTTGACGCGATCAACACCGGGCAGTTGATGTGGCCCGCTGGAAAGCGTTGCTGCTGGAATGTGGCGGAGGTACGCTTGTGTACCTTGGCCGGAAAATCAAAATCCCTAGTCGCTCCGGTA
The DNA here is from genome assembly GCF_040869045.1 of Eurosta solidaginis. Classification (NCBI taxonomy): domain Eukaryota; kingdom Metazoa; phylum Arthropoda; class Insecta; order Diptera; family Tephritidae; genus Eurosta; species Eurosta solidaginis. The sequence goes on along the minus strand of NC_090319.1, from coordinate 115,136,412 downwards.
CATAGAACCGGCTGCCGTGGGCAGCGCACATTTAATAGTTAACAAATGTAAGGAAAAAAATTTATTGATAGTGTTCTGAAAAAACTTACTGTATTTTTTCTTTGCCTTTTCATTGATATAAACACATTAAAGGCTTGGTTTCCTAGAAAGCGGTGAATATTTTTGAATACATTTTTTTTGTACGTTTATTTAAAGAAAATAATAAAATACAACTTAAAAAAAAAACACGCAAAAATGCAGAATTAAATTTTGCGAATCGTCTGCCTTAACTGTTCGCAGTTTCCAACAAAGCGGTGCCTATAAAAACGGCACCGCTTTTGGAGGAAACCAAGCCCTGAGCTACCAGGAGGTTGGAGCCGTGTATAGAAGTCCACGAAAGTGGGGAAAGCTTCTGACCGCGATTGGCCTTGGAATGGCCAGAGCGATTATTTTTCCTGCGGTTCAAGAGCTCACTACTTCCGGTTGCGGCCCAGTATCGTCTGGGGTAGCAACTGAACATCCGTTTAGTGGAGAGCTAATGTGAGAAGTTAACAACCTGGCTGGGCCACTCTGACATACTCAGTTTAACGGCTAGCTGGGGGATTCTTCATCGGTAGCGTCTGTCCACCCCGAGGTGTGGCTGCAAGCGGGCGTCTGCCTTGGATCAAGCGGCCCGTTGAGCGGGTTGTGCGCTGGACTTGGAATACGCCACGTCAAACCACACTCCAATGAAAAGCAACAACAATCCACGGATAAGAGGAAAATTCTTAACTGGTGACCATGGCAAACGTTTTAAGGACAATGGTTTGAGGGCATGCACCTGGAACATCCGTTCCCTATATGCGATTGGCTCAGATGCCCGCCTGTTTGATGTCCTCGTCAAAGCAAAATCCAACATCACCAAGGAAGAAGGAAGTTTAAAATTTGTGATATCTATTCGAGAAAGACGATGAGGGGAAATACCCTTTCTATGAAAGTTTAGAATGCACATAAGTCGTGCCTGACGATTTTAACGCCAGCGTGGCCAAAGGAGGTATTTTTGGCCCCACTGTGGGAAAGTTCAGTGGATTAGCATTTAAAATGTTCCTCTTTAAGGGACTGAGGCTGATTGACTTTGCAGGTGCTCGAAATATAGTCATATCCAGCACCAGGTTAAAGCATAAAAAGATACATCAAGCTACATAACTGTCCCCAGATCGAAATACATGCAATCAGTTCGACCCTGGCTCTGTGGTGCTAAAACCAAGGAACAAAATACAAGGAAAGCTAGACGTTTTTATAAGCTTCAAGTAATTGTTCACCTTTATGATCTTCAAATAATTGGTCACCTAGTTATAGCTTTGTTTTTGATAAGCTGTTTACAATAACTACTTTTAAAATTTCGAAATCACGATTCATCACCTGTGTTTAAAGACACGTTTTCCACTGCATTCAATTTATATAAAGGAAGAGTTTAAAATTTTTTTGAATCTTTTTAAATTACAATTAAAAAAACAAAATCAAGGTGGAACCTTGAAAAACTGTTAAAGGTTTAGTTTTATTTAAGTATTGCCCGCAGATGTTCACATTTTTCTTCACTTTACAGAAAATTTATGAAAACTCGTTGACATAGTTGATTTGGCTTTACTCAATGTCAATATCATTGACACTGTAACCTTTTGAAATTTTACTTTGTGACCATTTCCAATGGTAAAAACTTCGATTGACCTTATTGCCATCTGTAGTTGTCAAAAGGACAATTGCCATAAAAGCAGTTGACCTTCTGTCACCCCTCTTTCGATATATCTCTTGAAGCAATCTTGCTTCGCATAAATTGATGGATTAGCATCTTGAAATACACTGCTAGAAATCTATCTGTCCATCATCCACAAATCAAATTGTCAAATCATTTCCGAGGGGCGACCCCGATTTGAAACACTTTTTTCTAATTGACATTTTTTTTTCTAAATTTTTAAGGGTAATTTGCTCAGACCGTCGGTGTGGTAGGCTGGGTCCGCCACGTCACGGCGATCGCCGTGTATAAATAAATGCAATGCGCTATATCCTCCGAAGAGATTTTAGGACGAGCTTCTTTTTCAAATTCGCGTCGTGCCTCTTTTTAAATTTGTCTTACAAATTGGCGGGACGGGACCTACAGGTTTTATGTCGACTCCGAACAGCTTCTGTGAGGCAGATGAATTTTCACTGGGAAGTTTTTGATGGCAGAAATACACTCTGAGTGTCTGCGAATTAACTGGCGGGGGCGCCCCGCTTAGAAAAACATTATTCTAATTGAAAAAACTTCTTTCGATTTCTTGATGTTACTTTGCCCTGACCCTTGCTTTGGTGGGCGGAGCACGCTACCCCCATACCACGGCTACCGGCGTGAATAGTGTTCGGAAATATTAGAGTCACCCGAAATATTGTTATTGTCATTTCATAACACGCCTCCTCCCCGTTTTCATCCACCACTGTATGTTTCTGTGAGTATACGTTAGCAAACTTTTTTGTGGCTGACCAAACTTTTTTTTTTAATCTTCAGAATTTTTGAAAATCTCAACCATTTTTCTCCTAAATCGCTTGCAGATTGCGATTTGTAATCGCTTGCAAATCTCGCTGGATTATTGTTTGAAAACATAATTGCATTCTCGCCGAACATGATCACCAAAAGCATTTACAGAAGGATACTACACACAGAGATAAGTATGTATGTGTGTACATTTTTTAACCAGACAAAATCTTTTGAGAGTAAAGTCTTGTTTGTACCTACATTTTTTGCACTTTAAATGGCTGATACGGCCGTTACAAAACGTGACAAAGGGGCAGATTATCGAATGTAACAAACGGCTTGCCTTCTTCATAGATTCGATTCACGTTTCTGATACTACCATGCCATATTCCCTCTATACCCAGGAAAAACTGCCATAATCGGTTGTAAGCAATAAGGAATATCGGTTTCACTCCTGATATATAACCTTTAAAGTAAACATAGTACATCATACGCCTTTTACTAACGCATTACTTTGGGAACAATATATACAAATAACCGTTATCTCTAAGGTAAATAAAAATAAACAGCAAGTAAGAACGGGACTGTCTTCGGCTGTGCCGAAGACTTCATAGCTTTCATGAATGGGGCTGAACAATAATCTTATCCCGTTCGTAATCTCCGAATAATCGGATGTATAAAATAAGAAATATATAGTGAAAAGATCTACACACCTCACGATTTTTAAGATAAATATAAAATAAACAAGTAAGAACGGGACTGTCTTCGGCTGTGACGAAGACTTCATACCTTTCATGAATAGGGCTGAACAATAATCTTATCCCGTTCGTAATCTCCGAATAATCGGACGTATAAGATAAGAAATATATAGTGAACAGATCTACATACCTAAACGATTTTTAAGATAAATATCAAATAAAAAACAGGTAGGTACTTTGTGTGAGGATGCAAAGTTTCAGGTTTTTTGTGGTTTGCGTGTAAAAACTATGACTACAAATTACGTATTTCAACAATATATGACGTAAACGTAACTATTTGATGAAATTTGATGAATTTTGAAGTTTCTAGCCGTAAAAAAGGGGCAAAAATTATAGTTTATATGGAGTATATAATATATATACCGCCGATCTCTATGATTTTTTCAGACAACAATATATGCTATATACGTAAGCATTTGGTGAAATTTGAAGCTTCTAGCTGTTAAAATGGGTCAGAAATTGCGCAAATTTTCTTATCTGAACAATCGGTTGTATGAGATATATACTATATATACCACCGATCTCAATGATTTTTTTCAGGCAAAAATATATGCTATACACGTAAGCAATTGGTGAAATTTGAAGCTTCTAACTGTCACAATGGGGAAGAAATAGCGCAAAGTTTCTTATCTGAACAATCGGTTGTATGAGATATATACTATGTATACCACCGATCTCAATGATTTTTTCAGACATAAATATACGCTATACACGTAAGCATTTGGTGAAATTTGAAGCTTCTAGTTGTTAAAATAGGGCCGAAATCGCAAAAAAAAATATATATATACTATATATATATACAATATGTATCACCGATCTCTATGATTTTTTGACACAACAATATATATTATATACGTAAGCAATTGGTGAAATTTGAAGCTTCTAGCTGTTAAAATGGGGTAGAAATTGTGAAAAGTTTCTTATCTGAACAATCGGTTGTATGAGATATATACTATATATACAACCGTTCTCTATGATTTTTTCAGACAACAATGTATGCTATACACGTAAGCATTTGGTGCAATTTGAAGCTTCTAGCTGTTAAAATGGGGAAGAAATAGCGCAAAGTTTCTTATCTGAACTATCGGTTGTATGAGATATATACAATATATACCACCGGTCTCTACGATTTTTTCAGACAACAATATATGCTATACACGTAAGCAATTGGTGAAATTTGAAGCTTCTAACTGTCACAATGGGGAAGAAATAGCGCAAAGTTTCTTATCTAAACAATCGGTTGTATGAGATATATACTACATATACCACCGGTCTCTATGATTTTTTCAGACAACAATATATGCTATACACGTAAGCACTTGGTGAAATTTGAAGCTTCTAACTGTTACAATGGGGAAGAAAGAGCGCAAAGTTTCTTATCTGAACAATCGGTTGTATCAGATATATACTATGTATACCACCGATCTCAATGATTTTTTCAGACATCAATATATGCTATACACGTAAGCATTTGGTGAAATTTGAAGCTTCTAGCTATTAAAATGGGGCCGAAATCACAAAAAAAATATATATATACTATATATATATACAATATATACCATCATATATATATATTATATATATCACCGATCTCTAATGATTTTTTGACACAACAATATATGCTATATACGTAAGCATTTTTTGAAATTTGAAGCCTCTAGCTCTTAAAATAGGGCAGTAATTACGAAAAGTTTCTTATCTGAACAATCGGTTGTGGGGGATATATACTATATATACGACCGATCTCATAAATTTTTTTAGGCAACAATATGTGCAATAGACGAAATTATATGGTGAAGCTTGAAGGCTTCAATCTGTTAAATTAAGTAAGATATGACAAAAATCCTCATTTTCGGAAAAATCGGTTGTATGGAGGATATATGCTACAGTCGTCCCATCCGGCCGGTTCCGACAAATGTCTAATCGGACATACAAATGCACCCGATCGCCAAATTTTATCAAGATATCTCAAAAATTAAGGGACTAGTTTGCATACAAACAGACAAAGGGACATACGGACATGACTAAATCAACTCAGCTCTTCATCGTGATTATTTCGGTATACTTAATGGTGGGTCTATCTATTTTCCTTTAAGGACTTAAAATTTTAGGTTTCGTGACGAAATTAATATACCATTTCATTTTCATGAAAGGTGTAACAAGTAAAGAGGTCTAAGTTCGGGTGAAACCGAACATTACATACCCAGCTGTACACTTGAAATGCTGTTGTTTTTTGTATTGTGTGCTTAATAGTGTTAAAAAGCTGCGCAGAAATACACTAACATATGGTTCTATTCTGAACTAATTTTTCTTCGAGATATGGCCCCCGAAACATAGAAAATTGTTTGTCATAAAAGGGGCGGTATCACGCCCATTTTTTATAATTTGAAGTTTTTCCTATTTATTGTTATAAATCCACTTGGGAAATGAAATAGCAATGATATAAAGCTTTTTTTTTGCAAAGATATAGCTTATTTTATTCGTTCACGACCCTTTTAAAAATCTTGTATATAAAATTGGGCGTAGTCCTTAACCCATTTCGTTAATTTTTCTTCAAAGTATTCCTTATAGTAAAGGTAATTTATCTACCGAATTTTGTTACGATAGGTTTAACGATTTTTGATTTATGATTAATAATATTTGTAAAATGGATTTTATCACAAGTGGACGGTACCACGGCCATTTAAATTTTTTTTTTAAATGTTTATCAAGCGTCTCAATATCAGTTCACACGTCAAAGTTATTTACTAAATAGTCAGGTTTTTTGTGTTTTCCAAAATGTTATACATATATATATAGAAAGTGGACGCTCATTTTCAATACCAATCTTTTCTGGGTCCATATAATCTCGTCTACCAAATTTAGTGAAGATATCTCAAGTTATTGTGTTAACGGACAGACGGACGGACAGACATGGCTTAATCAAATTTTTTTTTTTCGATAATGATGATTTTGATATATGGAAGCTCATAATTCCTTTACACCTGTACAACCAACGGTTATCCAATCAAAGTTATAATACCCTGTGTACAAGTACAGCTGGGTATAATAAATGTTGTCTAAGGAGCTCTGTTCAAGTTTTTGGTATATTGCTATTTTATCTTTTCCAAATGTCTGAAAAAACGGTTTAAAGAGAATAATCTTTTGGATAATATATACTTCCTAGGCTGGCCCCCACTCCGTTGGAACGACCAGGTGGAAAACGTTTTAAACTCCCTTGGCGTGACCAATTGGCGCCGGTTGGCGGAGCGAAGGAGCGACTGGCGCACCTTGTTGGACGGCCATAACAGTTTAGACGGTTAAGCGCCAATTAAGTAAGTAAGTAAGTAGACTGGCCGAACTGCTGCCGAGAAGTGACCCCGTTTAGAAAATTTTCAAAAAGTATTTTTAATGTTACTTGTACCGCAACATGAATGTAAGAGCTGAAAATGAATTTTCGATGATATATTAGCAATGTATACTTAAATAAAAATTTGAAAGTGGTGATTATAAAGATAAATAATGGAATTTAAAGTCATATGGCATCTTATAATAAGACTTATAATAAGGTTATAATATGGCATACTATTCCTTATCCTAACCGATTCCTAAACACCATTTGTGAACATTATTTAGAGTCGATCGGTAAGGCTTTTGGCCTTATGTAACAAGCTTTATATGTATAAGTTAAAAACTTTGTAGTGAGTATGCATACAATACAGGAAGTATTTGTAAAACGACTGCTCAATTACGTTGAATTTATACATATTTAGTTAAATAAGTTATTAACTCTTAACAATCCACATGTGTCCAACGCACACAGATTTAAATTAGTTTGGGTGTAAAATTTTACGTATTAATTCTGCATAAAAGTTGTTTATGCATTTTTTCTAAAATATTCTCTCAGTAAAAATAAACAATGAAAATATTTTATATGTCACTAGCTAACCCCTTATAAAGAATTATCTAAATTTCTAACGTGTCAACACAGAAGTGTCCAATGGACTCGGCTACATGTTTTCACCAAACATAAAGCTCTTGATATCAAATCTTTTAGTATGCAGAGAATACTTAGGTACGTATACCTCTCCTCAATCTAACAAAAAAAGAGAAAAAAATTGTACACTTACGGTCATAAAAAAGCCGACGACAATGTGTTCCCTGTTACATAGTTTCTACGGTCATTACAGCTATGTAACGAAACATTTTAGTTATTTTGATCAACATCAACAATTCCTTAACCCAAATCACCCTGGAGTTGCCATATGGCAAAGTGCGATAGTCTTGCGTTAATATGTCCACAACATTCCAAAGAATGCAGATACCGTTATCTGTTAGCACGTGGCTGTTGCGTAATTGATCGCGCTTTCGTCAGCATTCATTTGCTTGTCAGTTATATTTGGTTCGTGGTCGTGAGTGCATTGCAAAATATATACAAAATGTGGAGTGGAAAAAAACGTGAAATGAAAAAGTAAGTATATCTAAGATATCGAAGATTCGCGCGGTCGGGCTATGATAGCTGTGTTTTTGTGTAGTGATTGGAATATAAAATAATTCTCAATTATTTTTTTCTAAAAAAATTATATTTGAATGCGTTTTTCTTGCATTTTTCTGTGCATGTGTCCATATGGCAACGCCAGCCAGGTTAGACCACTGGTATACGTTGAACTTGTGTTTTATTACCTTAATAATGCTTTTTTTCTAATTTTAACTTTTTAAAGACCTCTAACGCTGCAAGAAGCTTTGGATTTTTTAGAGGAATTGTGTTCCGATGATGAAAACGATGCTCCTACTAATATCCAGGCACTCTAAATCGAGCCACCTTATCAGGATGGGGATGTAAGTGCGGAAGATGATGGTGACGATGAAGGTGGAATTCCGGACAATGTATGTCCAGCACAACTTAAAGCCGGATGTGAAATTGTATTTGAAAATGGTACGCGAATGAAAAATAACGATTGTAATCTAGAGGATGACGATGACGAAGAACCTTATGACGATACTTTAGACGATTGTTTGCCGAGCTCGTCCAAGAAAATTTGTCGACCAATTCAATCAAATCCTGGAGTACCACTTCCACCAGCTAACAAAGACAGCAAATATACTTAGCAAACCGCTAATTCATTACCAGTCCTTCCTATATTCCTTGAAACAAATTTCGAAAATTGTCGAGATCTTAGACCTCATCAACTTTTTGAGAAATTTTTCAGCGATTATTTGCTTGAACATATATGCAAATGTTCGAATTTGTACGCTAGGTATCATCAGAAACGATACGAAGAACTTACTATAGATGGTAATGACGATGTAATCTCTATTTTGATTTTATGATATTATATTTAACACTAAATTTTTCAGAGTTACGTGTGTTCATCGCAACTTCTACCGGGGCCTTTCGAGACATGTGGAGCTGCGATGATGACGTTCAAAACGTTATGGTCTTCAATGCAATGCGAAGGAACCGCTTTGAGGAAATCAACTATATGCTGCACTTCGAGTCCTCATTGCACGAACCGTCTGCTAGTTCTGATAGGTTTGACACTCTTTGGAAACTACCCTCACTGACTGACCATATAAAGGCCAAAATGACTGAAAACTTTCACCCAGAACAAAATCTCTCATATGACGAAAGTATGATTGCCAATTTCGGTCGCCATGGATGTAAACAGTTCATAAAAGGAAAGCCAATTCGTTTCGGATACAAAGCTTGATCTCTGCACTCCTAGAGGATATATGATCAATTTTGAAATATACCAAGGTAAGAATCCGAGGATGAATTCTACATATGAAGAACGCTTTGGCAATTGCGCAGCTCCACTTTTTTGTATGATTGACGAATTTTCGGAAAAGGTGCAAGAATTTCCGTTATCCTTTTACTTCAACAATCTTTTCACTGGAATACCATTGATGATTTATTTGAAAAAAAAAAGAGGTTTCCAGGCTACCGGTACAATTCGAGAAAACCGCATTCCAAAAAGTTGTCCTATTCCACATAAGAAGGATTTGCGAAAACAGCAAAGAGGATATTACGAAAGCCAGTCAGAAAGAGTCAATTTATCTGACTAAATGGGTAGATAACTCGGTAGTGTGCCTTGCATCGACATGTTTTAGTGGCGAACTAAAATCCACAGTATCTCGCTACAGTAGAGAATTGCGTAGGAAAATACCAGTTCCACGTCCGTGCGTTGTAACTCAATACAACAAATTTATGTCGGGTGTGGATCGATTTGACCAAAATGTTGCAGGCCGTCGTATAAGCTTTAGAGGAAAAAAATGGTGGCATTCCATTTATAGATCCGCTAATGAAAATAAGTCATTTAAAGATTTTAAGAGAGAAGTAACCATTTACTACTGCAAGCACTACGGCGTCGAACCGAAAAAGTTCCAAAATTCGTCAAATAAACGAATTGAATCCGTAACGAATGTCCTGTGCTATGACAGGATTGATCATCTTGTGGTTCCAATTGAAAATAAGAGGCGATGTGCAGGTGATGTATGCAAGTCCATCGTGCGAACAGCCTGCAAAAAATGCGATGTTGGACTTTGTTTGCCTTGCTTCGAAGCATATCACACAAAAATGTGAAAAACCAGGATTTTTCAATAAAATTTTTTATCATCTCAATGATATTTAATAAAATTAATTCATTATTTTTGCTTTTTTAATGATATAAAATAAAATGAATTGAAAATTTTGTTTTGAATTTTGATTTTTGGGGGTTGCGGAATGATTTTCTACATATATGTAAACCAGTGGCCTAGCTTACCTAGCGTTGCCATATGGCAACAGGACATTTCAAGGACCCTGGGTACAGGACATAAATTCTAATGCTACAGTTTTTTTAGTTTACCCAAAAGTATACTGCAAAAAAAAAATCTTTTCAAAATTCCACAAAAAATTTACGTAGGGTGATTCGGGTTAACTCATGAGGTGGTATCTTAAGGCGAGAAAACTAGAAAGTTCCTAGCAGTTTGCGTAAAATCAAAAATGTTCCATAAAAGTAATAGTTTTATCCTTGAAGAAAACAATTTATATAATTGTTTACGAAGGACAAATCACGCAACATATGCAAACAGTAGGCGGAGTACATTACAATAAAGTATTCTTAAAAATATTATGAACGAAATATATTGAATAGGTGACTTTGTACTCTCATTTTCGAAGTGGACGACCACGAAAGGCCAATGTAGGCATTGAAAGGAATATTGTCATCATGGCTCTTCTAAATACATTTAAAACTGCTCCTGAAACTTCCGCGGAATTGAAGGATAATATAAACATGACAACTACAATAGCAACGGCACTGTATCTCTTGAGAAAAACGAATAGGATGGCCCATGGCTTAAAAAAACCCACTTCCCCCCACAAAAAAGCGATCCCGCACGCTAACTGGTATTATAAAAACATAAGTTGGACAGGGAACGATTGGCCATGATTCGTATTCTCTTATGAGTGTATAATAAGTTTTAATCAGTTAAAATTCGCGATGCGTAGTAAGTCCCAAAAATCAGGAAGATTTAGTCAAAACTGCGTTAAGGCAACAGTGAAGGATTCTCCGTATATAATGGTGTGGAACGCATTAAAAACCGTGAGAGTCGCTTAGATTTTGTTAATGGGGAGTTAAGCTAACTCCGCCGCCTACATTGACAGCATTCAAGACGGCATCTCACCAAGAATTGGGGGCTAATCGAGCAAAATAATCTAAACGTAGCTGCAAATCCATATTTTGGTATTTTCGAGGCTAACCACGCATTACAAAACTGAACTGAATTTATTTCTTTTGAGCTATTCTGAGATTATGACTCGTCGCCAGTTGTTCCGAGGCCAGTTTCTTTTTTCGCAGAACCAGTTTGGTAGGGGGGGAGGGATTTTTGTACTAAGAAGCTGGTTTTATTCTAGCCAGGGACCATATAATTATTGTACCTCAAGAGACGGCGGACCAACAATATTATATTTTCATTTTTGTACTATCCTTCAATTCCGCGAAAGTTTCTGGAACAATTTTAGATGTATTCAGAAGAGCTATCCTGACCATATTCCTATCAACGCGTTCAGTGACCTTTCGTGGTCATCCACTTTGATAACGTGTGAATAAAGTCCCCTATTCAATATATTTCGTTCAGAATCTCCTTAGGGATAATTCAATATAATGTTCTTTTTTACGAAAACTGCTTGGGACTTTTTAATTTTATCGCCTTAAAATACCACATAATGAGTTAAGGAATTATCGATATTAACCACAATAACTAAAAAGTTTCGTTACGTAACTGTAGTGACTGTAGAAACGCCGTAACAGGGAAAACAGCTTCCTCGGTTTTTTTGACCGTAAGTGTACTTAATAATTATAAATAGGGCGTACATCAAAAATATAACTATTAAGCTCTAACCCATTTTAAATGTTTCTGTAATTTGGGCTTAGGCTGATCGATTTCGCTCATCATATCCAGCATGGTGTACGTGTATAAAAATATTCATCAAACTACACGACTGTCTCCAATGGAAATGCATACACTAAGGTCGGCCACGTTGTGATGGATGGACGGCATGCCTCCGGTAATTTAAATGTGCATACGATTCGAAGACCTACCATCGACTCGGATCACCATCCCGTCGCAGTCAAAATACGTGCCCGCCTTTGCGAAACTAAGAGCGAAAAACAAAGAACACAAGGAAGGCTAGACGCTATATAATTCAACCCGAAGGAATGCAGGATCAGTAGGAGCATATCTCTAAAGGACTTCATACTGCCGTCAAGGACATTAGCTATTTGCGACCACCGAAAAACAACTGGACGCCGCCTACATGATTACCTGAAAATCAAATGAAATAAGAAGAGTATGTGCGCGAGTTGAAAATAGAAGAGCCGCCCTTATAAAAATAAAATAAATAAATGTAATTCGCGATAACCTCCGAAGAGATTTTAGGCCGAGCTTCTCTTCCAATTAGCGTCGTGCTCCTTTTTAATTTTTCCTACAAATTGGCGGGGCGGGACCTACTTGTTTTATGCCGACTCCGAACGGCATCTGCGAGGCAGATGAGTTTTCACTGAGAGCTTTTCATTGCAGAAATGCACTCGGAGTACTTGCCAAACACTGCCGATGGGCGACCCCGCTTAGAAAAATTTTCTTCTAATTGAAAAACCTTATTTCTAAAATTTTGGTGTTGCTTTGCCCGGGATGTGAACGCAGGGCATTCGGTGTGGTAGGCGGAGCACGCTACCATCACACCACGGCGCCGCCCTTATAGGAAGAACAAATATGAGGCAGAAAGGCGTAAGTGGGAGGAGCTTGAGCTGCTACCCACCAGAAGTAAGGCCTGCAAAATTTTTCCAAAAAATTCCGTCAAAAACAGGCGGTTTCAAATCCCGGGAAAACTTCTGTAAGAACGAGTTGGGCGATCTTGAAGCCGATGTCACATAGTACTTAGATTACAGAGGGAACACTTCTCTGCCCCGAAAGAAGGGTAGGCGCATGCATCGGCTTCTTTGCAAAGTATAGTTGCAAGAGTGCATGCCTGACAATTTTTATCGAAGTCTTCTTTGTCCAGTCCACAATAAGGGGCATGTTTCGCCAACTATTGCGGAATCAGCCTTCTTAATATCGCATGTAAGGTCCTGCCAAGCGTACTGTCCGAAAGATTGCAGCCCACAGTGAATCGGTTTATTGGACCTTATCAGTGCGGCTTCAGACTTAGTAAGTCTATCTTCGACCAGATTTTCACTATGCGCCAACTCTTGCAAAACCCGCGAAGAAATAATAGACATGCATCGCCTCTTTGTCGCTTTTAAGGCCACTTTCGACCGATCGAAAATTTGATTCCACCGCATAACTTATTCGGCTGTACAAAATGACGTTGACGATGGCTCTTAGCTCAGTTAGAATTTGGAAGGACCTCTCCCAGCCGTTAGAATCTAAACGAGGCTTCAGACAGGGCGACCGACCGGCGTGCGATCTCTTTAATATGATGCTGGAGAAAATCATAAAAGCTGCGGAGTTTAACCAATGCGGAACAATACTTTATAAGAGTTTGCGATTATAGGCGTGTGTGACGACATTGACACCATCGGCCTAAACACCCGGGCCGTAAGCTCTGCTTACTACAAACTGGAAAAAGATGCTGAAAAGATTGGTTTGATGGTGAATGAGGACAAAGCGAAGTACCTGCTGTCATCGAGAAAAGAGTCAGCGATTTTTTTCCTTGGCAACCACGCCACTGCTGGCAGCCATAATTTCGAAATAGTAAAATACTTCGTTTATTTGGGAACCGGCATTAACCCAGATAACCCTGATGTACTATATGTTGTACACCAATTTCATGTCGATTCACGCACGCGCCCGATGGCCGGGAAATAACGGGGATGTATTTTTGCATGCAGTAGAAATTGCGCAACACCGTTAGTAAGGGTTTACAGTCCCTCAGTGAGAGAAGTGCTCGTTGTGTTATTCAGAAAATTACTAATTTTGAAAAATGCAAAAGTATAACATATTCAAAAGTATAACAAAATGCAAAATTATAACGATTTCAAAAGTGAGTTAAAATTTATATCATAAAATTTAAAAAATATATATTTTTTATTAAAAAGTTATAGAGAAATAAACAAGTTTTTAAATGTGTAAAATGATAGTTAAATACATTGAAAATTAATTAGTAGTAAAAATGAGCAAATATTAGTGTACTACATATAGTACATTAGGTAGGTGTCTACGAGATCTATTTTTTTGCAGGGGTCTCTGGCCTCATGAGGTTGTTGTTTTGTTGGAAGATGGTGAAGAAAACACTGGCGACATCGATGAAGTGGTGTTGTTTCCTCCAGTTAATGCAAACGACGAATATTCTGGTCCTGAGGAAGCTTTTGGCGTAAATAATTTTCCATCTGCCCAACTGCAAGCGCCAGCAGAAATAAAATTTTAGTGCAGTCGGGCCTGAAAGCTCATCGGATGAGTTGGACCGTAATATACCGTTATATATGTAGAACAACGGCATTTGATTTACATGTATAACTCTAACATGGGAGGAGTGGAACTTTCTGACCAAAATGTAAGCTTGTATAGAACTTCAATGAGGGGCAAAGGGTACCTGCCTTTGCTAGCCCACTGCATTGATATGGCGCTCCAAAACGCTTGGATCATACATCGCGAACGGGGCGGAAGTTTTAACCAACTGAGCTTTAGGCGTGCAGTGGCTACCATGCTGCTGACTGCCCATCGAAAGCAATCAACCTAACAAAAGGCCATCCATGTTGCCCTAAATAAGCCGAGATTTGCTATGAACGTATGGATCATCTTGTAGAGTCACAGGAAAAACAAACCCGATGTGGATATTGCCATCAAAAAACTACTACAATATGTGTAAAATGCAATATTGGAGTACATGCAAAGTGTTTTGTAAACTTCCATTCCAATCAATAAAAATATGTTTTTATCCCTTATATTCCTAATGTACTATATACACCTCTAAAATAATAAAAAATTTTTTTTTTTTTTTTAAAGTATCAGAGTCTCTTTCTATAGCGGTTTTAAACAGATATTTCCAAAAAAAATCAAAAGTTTTAGCCTGAGTAACTTTTAGGGTTATCTGGGTTAACACAAACAACAACATCAGCACTGAAATCCAGCGAAGAATCAATCTTGCCAATAAATGCTACTTTGGACTAAGTAGGCAATTGAAAAGTAAAGTCCTCTCTCGGCGAATGAAAATCATACTCTACAAGTCACTTATCGTACCCGTCCTGCTATATGGTGCAGAAGCATGGGCCATGACAACAGCAGAGGAAGCGGTTCTGGTAGTGTTCGAGAGAAAAGTTCTTAAAGAGATTTATGGACCTCAACGCGTTGGGGATGGCGAATACCGAAGAAGATTTAATGATGAGCTGTACGAGCTCTACGCAGGCATCAACCTAGTCCAGCGAATTAAAACGCAGCGGCTGTGCTGGCTAGGCCATGTTATGCGAATGAAAGATGATGCTTCGGCCAAGAAAGTGTTTCTATCGGAACCCGCCTATGGAAGCAGAGGTAGAGGGCAGCCCCCACTCCGTTGGAAGGACCAGGTGGAAAACGATTTAAACTCCATTGGTGTGACCAATTGACGCCGGTTGGTGGAGCGAAGGAGCGACTGGAACGCCTTTTTGGACAGCCGTAACCGTTTACACGGTTAAGCGCCAAAAAAAAAGTGTTTTACTATTTTCAGCAGCACTCTACAACGATGGGACATCCTCAAAAAAAATGTACCGAACTCTCTTCATAGCCTCTCAATAAGTTCGCATGTATCTTGCTGTCCTCAATTTGGTTTAAAATACTGACTAACATTAATGAAAAAAACATGGTCCTCCAAGCTAGAGACGCTACCATAGATGTTGAGGTCCGACATCTAGATACCTTATTAGCTGATTTGAAGTTGATCAGCAACCAATGGAAAACAATTTTAAACGAATGCAAAACAGTTGCTATTCAAGTGCACATCTCGCCAAAGTTTCCGCCCATTCGATAGAGAAAACCCAAAAGATGTTCTGAAGATAATTTAAATGAGACGATTACGAATGATTCAGAGTCTGATTTTAAAAACAATACATTCCTGGTGATCGTTGATTCAGTAATCACTGGCATTACTGAACGATTTGCAACTATGAAAAATTTGAGCGAGATGGTTTCCTTTTTGTGACAATTTGAAGACATGGATGAAACTGCGCAAAAAAAGCAAGAAAAGCCGCTCTTTGAGCGGAAATTTGAAAATTTGTTTCTTCCTACTTCTGCTGCCACTACTTTCCATAAATTTGCAAGCAACAACACAGTTAATAGATGTGGATTTGAAAGCAAGATGGCTCCAATTGTCACCGTGTCTACCGAGAAAATTTCTTGTGATTGAATCACGGGACCGCAGTATAGCCAATGGTTAACACACCAAGCATTATTTTATTGCACAGTAATATGGATAAATCATTGCAGGTGTTTAGTATAAAATATTAGGATGATCATCGCTGGAGTAGCGACAACCAAAGCGGTCCCCAATATTTCGAATTGATAACGGGGGATACTATAAAAAAACCGAATTAGTTTAGCTCTTCAATTAATTGATTTGACGGTAAGGTACATATACAGTACCTTCAGAAAGAAAGTGTATTTTGAAATATGATAGCGATATTTTTTACAAACCTTTGTATACTTCTGAAGGGCACAGACGTTTCTACCAAAGGCGAATAAATGAGACGGAAGCAGCTTTCCGCAACAAAGAAATGCAAATGAAGCAAACAAAGCCAAGGAATGCAACGTATATATTTAGTATGTATGTAAGCACTTAACCATATACGTATGTATATAGGGTGTTTATTAAATTTGTGATTAGTTATGACATGGTCTCTAAGGTTATATTAGAAAGGCGGTTAAAAGTTCCACGGTCTTTGAAATTTAAATCATTATTTCACATGCTCCTTTTTTTTATGTTTACCTTAAAAAATGTATGCCTCACTTATTATTTTATCTGATAATTGAATCAGGGCTACATATATCCAAAAAAACTTATATTTTCTTTGCTGTGCAAAAGCCTCTGTCAACAATATTTTTTATAAAAATAATTTTCTTTCGACTTTTTAACTAAACTAAGCAGAGCTGAGAACAAAAATCTGACTTGATTACACAACGGGATGAAACACAAGGCAAAGCCAAAAATGGGTTCAATTGCAATGAAGCAAGTTTCATTTGACCTGATGCTCTATATATACATTACTTATTTCAAACCCTGTATAAGTATATAGAAAGGGAGATGGTAAAGGGAAGTAAAGAACAGCACAAGAGATCCACCTTTACATAGAATGTTACATACATACGTGCGAAAGAAATTCTAAAAAGAAAGCAACCGCAACAGCAACTTCCGAGTGCAATGTAATAACCTGCGGCAAGATTTTCTTACATTACATGGCAGCAGTAAAAAATAGTAAAATGCAACAAAGCGTTAGTTGTGGCAAAAGCAAATAACTTTGGACGGCAACATCGGCGTTAGTCGCAAAGCTTTTTCAATTCGAATATAGCTTTTGTCGCGAATTGAACTTACATGCATATGCAAGTATCCTCTTGCTACATTAATGACATGTTGTATACAATCAACAGCAGCCGCAGTTACAACAAATGATGGTTGTTTTTACAGCAATCATTACAGCAACAATAAAAACAGAATGGATGTGTGTGACGTTCGTTCTTCAGAGTCATTATCGTCGATCGCTTCGTCCCATTGTACCTAAGGCACGTATCATTGCAATCAGCAAAGTAAACGTTGATTATGCTGTTGCGTGGCTGTTGCTCATCAACGTTGAAGTTTTGTGCCATCAGTACCAATTGAGTGTGGGTGCAATTTTATTGTGCACTTACTTAGATGCTACTTGAAGTTACCGTAAGCAGTGGGTAGTGGTTGGGCAACTATTTTCTGCTACTTGAATCTCGCTGCTTTGAGTTTGTGTCAGCTATTGAGGCAAATTTTTGACCGTGATTTGTGTGTACTAGCGATAATTTCCTTGAGTGAGGATTATGCCACAAGTGTTCCTGCAGAAAAATTGAAGTTGGTGGGGCTGATTTTGATAGTACTGCTATTTCTGCATGACCAGCCACTACTAACGTATCCGGTGAAATTTCCAGTGCAAAATGTAAACATATATATTTAATTTTAGATTTACAAATAATGCTGATTGATAATCATAATCAGGCAAATAAGTCAAATATGCTGTCTGCTACCTTAATAAAGAATGCGGATATCTACATTTATTTTCCGAAATTGAGTTATTTGAAAATATTGTGACGAATTTTGGGAAATTCCTGATTATTTTGCAGCTCCTGTTCACGTTTGAAATAAATAACTCAAATATTCTATATAACAAAACGTTCTTTATTTAGACTACTTTGGGAATAGTACTTAACAATTACAATTATCGCGTACTTCAATGAAGCGTGTTAAAATCTAACCGATTGATAATTTCTCAGCTTGCGCTGCTTTTATACTCTATGTTGCCTCGTTCGCATATTTCTCCTAAGGTCTACACTTTTCGCTGGGGCTTTCAATAATGTTGCAAAATGGGCGATTATGTATGGTCTTAATTAGATTAAAGTGCATCCTGCCTTAATCAGATGGATCGGCTGCATGTTAAATTGCAGAAAGATTACATCACAATGGAGATTGTACGAGGCCACGAAATCAGTGGACAGGGCACGCCGCAGGGAGGGGGGCTATCACCTCTGCTGTGGACGCTGGTTATCAACCAACTGCTCAGGCAATTCGATGAGGGACCCGTAAAACTTACGGCTTACGCAGATGACGTTGCAATTGTCATAAGTGGAAAGTGCCTTCCAACGATTAGTTCTTTGATGGATCGGGCGCTTCGCGATATTCATACCTGGGCATCTAATGTCGGGTTGAAAGTCAATGCGGAGAAGACGGATATGGTCTTGTTTACAAAGAGGTACAAGGTCCCAAATTGGACCAGGCCTAAGTTAGGAGGGGTGACCTTACAGGAGAAACCTTGCACAAAATATTTAGGAATCATCCTAGACAGTAAGCTGTCATGGAAGCTCAACGTGGAGGAGAGGGTCAAGAAGGCCTCAACGGCACTCTACGCATGTAAAAGAATGCTGGGGTGTACGTGGGGCCTATCGCCCTCTCTTTCTCATTGGGTTTTTACAGCGATTGTAAGCCCTATTCTATACTATGGAGTTCTTGTTTGGTGGAAAGCCACACAAAAAACAACATACCTCAAAAAATTAGAGGGGGTATGCAGACTATCGATGCTTAGCATTATGGGAGCCCTGAAAACAACCCCGACGGCTGCACTGTATGCCATTTTGCACATCCCACCTGTAGACCTGGTAGCAAAGAACAAAGCATTAACGACCGCAACCAGGCTCGGTGCTTCGGGGCAGCTTGAGCGCCGACCATATGGCCATAGTAGTATAGCGTCATCAATCACAAGACGAACAGACTACATGATTCCCTATCTGCGCTTCGAGGGAGATCTTAAGGCCACAATAGAGGTGGACGGTTGGCGCAAGGGTGCGCAAATGGCGGACGAGGCGATACATGTGTACACCGATGGTTCCAAAGTAGTGGAAGGAGTAAGGTCTGCGGTATACTGCGCTGATCCGGAAATAAGTAGATCCTACAGGCTGCCGGATTACTGTAGCGTTTTCCAAGCGGAAATATTAGCCGTAACCAAAGCAGTAGAAACCCTGGAAGAGAGTAGCTTAAGCTGCAACCGTGTTAACTTTTATATTGACAGTCAAGCAGCAATTAAGGCAATAATCTCGCATAGCACAGCATCTAAATTCGTGTTAGAGTGTAAGCAGTCTCTGGAGAGAATCGCGACAGGGAGAAGCATACATCTATATTGGGTCCCAGGGCATATGGGAATAGATGGGAATGAAAAAGCGGATGAACTAGCTAAAAAGGGCGCATCCCTTGAAGCTTGCTCCGCAGATGTCCCAATTAGATTGGGCGAGATTAAGTGAAGGCGAGAGGTGCACATGATCGACCAGGCGGGAAAGGCGTGGGTTCAAGCGCGGGGCTGTAAAGTGTCGAAGATTATGTGTAGGTCTTACAACCTTAGACTAACACAGTTGCTCCTATCATTAAAAAGAGAGGACTGTAGACTCATGACGGGTATTCTGACTGGACACTGCCTTCTGGCGTCACATGCCTTTAAACTAGGCTTGGTCAGTGATAGCAGATGTAGGAAGTGCGGGTTGGAGGAGGAAACGATCGAGCACGTTCTGTGCTCGTGCCCTGCACTTGCCAGGCTAAGACTCCAGCTATTAGGAGTGATACAGCTGTCAGATCTAGAAGCAGCAAGTGGCTTAAGTCCTAGGAAGCTTCTAGTATTTGCTAAGAGGGCGGAGTCATTTTATAACATAGGTCCTGGTTTTTGATAGGGTTTTTCAATTTGGTCGTTAAAACAAACTTCTGGTAACACTACGGACTCAATCAGGCTATGTGAGGTCCTCATGGACCGGCCAGTTCAACCTACCGACCTACACTTTTCGCAAACAGCTGCTTATTTATTTCTCCTGTATGTGTTTGATATACACGTTTTGTCTTCTAATTATATGCGTGTGTGTGCGTGAGTAATAAATTCTGCTCTTAGTTGCTGCCTACATGTATGTATGTGAAATATTCTCTTTTCTGTTAGCTTCACTGTTGACATATATGCATGTTTGGTTGCTTGCTTTATTGTTGTGCATTTATTTAGTAGCAGCATAGTAATGAACCGAAATGCTAATTAATATTCGCTCAATATTATAAGTATTGCATATAGATATAAATTTGTAGTGGTTTCGAGTTCACACTTTTGCAATATCTACACATATTTTCCACAAACCCTAATGATAAATGTGGGTATCTACAAAATAACAGCAGTATCTACACTTTTTGTGGGAAATTGAGTGAAATTACGGATTTTTCAAAAGTATTTTTAGCTTCTTTACGACTAATTTCCTTTTAGAAGAAAGGGTGTATCTACAAAAATCGACATACAAAATTGCAGATACTGCCCATGAATAGTTTTTGTAACAAATTTTGCGCTAAGCGTGAGCAGTATCTACAGCTTCGCATATAAGGAATCAAAGTTTTTTCGCATAAATAGAAAGATCACATCAATATTAATCTATATTTTTAGTTTTTATTTGACAAAACACAATATGTTGAAAAGTACAGATGCAAACACGTTATGTGCAATATCTCAGTATCAGTTGAAATGTAGATTCCCACATTCTTTATTAGGATGGCAGTAGTATACATTAAAAAAAAACAAGTAAGAACGGGACTGTTTTCGGCTGTGCCGAATACTTGATACCTTTCATGAATATGGCTGAACAATAATCTTATCCCGTTCGTAATCTCCAAATAATCGGATGTATAAGATAAGAAATATATAGTGAACAGATGTACATACCTAAACGATTTTTAAGATAAATATAAAATAAACAAGTAAGGATGGGACTGTTTTCGGCTGTGCCGAAGACTTGATACCTTTCATGAATAGGGCTGAACAATAATCTTATCCCGTTCGTAATCTCCAAATAATCGGATGTATAAGATAAGAAATATATAGTGAACAGATGTACATACCTAAACGATTTTTAAGATAAATATAAACTAAAAAATGGCAAAAAACCCCCTTATCTGAACGACCTGTTTTATGGGATATATATTATATATAGCTCCAATCGAAATGATTTTTACAGGAAATCTTCTATGATATATTAGAATATATATCACCAAGTTTCACGTTTTTATATTGGAAACTAAGGGAGAAATGGCCAAAAACCTTTCTATCTGAATGATTGGTTGTATGGGGTAGGTATATAATATATACGTATAGCTCCGATCAAAGTGATTTCTCAGGAAATCTTCTTTGATATATTAGAATAAATATGTACAGCAGAGAGCAGCACAACCACCAGCAACAACATTAACTGCATTCTTTCAATTGTGCGAAAGCGATAACTTTGCCAGAACGTTGCTGTATTCAGATGTAACGCATTATTTCACTTGGACTGCAAAGAAATGGCAACGACGTAAACAAGGAACACCTCTTGATGGCCATTTTGGCAGATACCATGGGAAGATTGTACACAGTTCATCCAAACAATGCAGAATGTTATTATTTGCGATTGTTGTTAGTAAATGTTGTTGGGCCACGTTCATTTCAACATTTGCGAAGAGTGAATGGTCATTTATGTATGACGTATCGTGAAGATTGGCGGCCACCGTGGTGTGATGGTAGCGTGCTCCGCCTATCACACCGTATGCCCTGGGTTCAACTCCCTGGGGCAAAGCAACATCAAAATTTTAGAAATAAGATTTTTCAATTAGAAGAAAATTTTTCTAAGCGGGGTCGCCCCTCGGCAGTGTCTGGCAAGCGCTCCGATTGTATTTCTGCCATGAAAAGCTCTCAGTGAAAACTCATCTGCCTTGCAGATGCCGTTCGGAGTCGGCATAAAACATGTAGGTCCCGTCCGGCCAATTTGTAGGGAAAAATCAAGAGGAGCACGACGCAAATTGGAAGAGAAGCTCGGCCTTAGATCTCTTCGGAGGTTATCGCGCCTTACATTTATTTATTTTTTTTTATCGTGAAGCATGCGAGCAATTAAGTTTGCTTGAAAATGATGTGCATTGGGATTTAACGCTTCACGATGCATCGATTGTTTCTTCTCCACATAAAATACGTATCTTATATGCCATAATCGTGTCAACATGTTTTCCATCAAATCCTCTTGAATTGTGGAATAAATACAAAGATTTTATGGCAGAAGACTATTTGATTCGAATGCGTCATCACACAAGAAACACTGATTTGCTGATTTCATTGGAAATGTATAATGAGGCATAGATAGCGATTGAAGATATGTGCCTTACGATTAAAAATAAAGGATTAGGGCAATTAGGTTTGTCACCACCCAATCGTCCAATGCATAATTTATTTGATCGAGAATTGCAACGTGAACAACAGTATGATCCCAATGAATTGCAAACAGTTGTGAATTTGAATGTTCCTAAATTAAATGACCATCAAAAACATGTCTATGGTACCATCATCCAAGCGCTACAAAATGAAGTCGGTGGATTATATTTTTTGGATGCGCCTGGTGGTACGGGAAAAACGTTTGTGATATCACTCATTTTGGCAGCCATTCGATCGCAACGAAAAATTGCATTGGCACTTGCTTCGTCGGGAATCGCTGTTACTCTATTGGATGGTGGACGAACAGTGCACTCTGCATTAAAATTGCCGTTGAATGTGCAGGTATGCTTATATTTATTGATTGATCACTTTAAAATTTAATCGATATTAATTAAAATTTAATTATTTTCAAATTAAAGGATGATTGAACATCCCACGTGCAATATTTCAAGAAATTCTGCGATGGCAAAAGTTTTGCAACAAGCAGCAATTTTTCTATTGGATGAATGTACAATGATGCATAAAAATTGCTGGAAGCATTACACCGTACAATGCAAGATCTACGTCAGAATTAAGAAATTTTTGGTGGTGCATTTATATTATTGTCAGGGGATTTTCGACAAATATTGCCTGTGGTTCCACGATCAACACCGGCGGATGAGATCAACGCATGTTTAAAGTCTTCTCTTCTGTGGCGAAATGTGCAAAAATTGACATTGAACATAAATATGCGCGTTCAATTCCACAACGACCAATCTGCAGATCGGTTCTCGAAGCAATTGTTAGATATTGGCAATGGAAAAGTTCGAGTCGATAATACAAATGGATTGATTACATTGCCGACCAATTTCTGTACCATTCTCCAATCAACAGAAGAGTTGATTGAAAGTGTGTTTCCAAATATTGTTCAAAATTACAGGAATCACAATTGGTTGAAAGAACGCGCAATACTGGCACCAAAAAATTTACACGTCAATGCAATCAATTATCAGATTCAAGAGAAATTGCCAGGTGCAGTGACGTCATATAAATCTGTTGATAGCGCAATGAATGCAGATGATGCAGTGAATTATCCAATTGAATTTTTGAATTCATTGGAACCACCTGGTAAGCCACCGCATTATTTGAATTTAAAGGTTGGCTCATCAATTATTTTACTGCGGAATTTAAATGCATCAAAACTGTGCAATGGCACAAGATTAGTAGTAAACAAATTGATGCCGAATTTAATTGAAGCGACAATATTGACCGGAACAGCGAAAAATGAAATTGTACTCATACCACGTATTCCACTGATTCCAACAGACATGCGACTTGAATTTAAGCGTTTGCAATTCCCAGTGCGTCTATCATTTGTCTTGTCCATCAATAAGGCACAAGGACAAATGCTTCAAATATGCGGATTAAATTTGGAGGAGCCGTGCTTTTCACATGGACAGCTATACGTGGCCTGCTCAAGAGTTGGAACTCCAAATTGTTTGTTTGTGCTCGCTTCCAATGGGCAAACTAAAAATATTGTATATCCAAATGTTTTGGATTGACATTAATAATTTTGAAATAGAATGTATTCATTTCATAAAAAAAATTTATAATCTTTCATTTCTTTTTTTGGTTGGTTGCTACGAAGTGCAACGGGGTCCGCTAGTATTGCAATAAATATCACCAAGTTTAACGTTTTTATATTGGAAATTAAGGGAGAAATTGCCAAAAATTTTTCTATCTGAACGATCGGCTGTATGGGATATATACTATATATAGCTCCGATCAAAACGATTTTTTCAGAAAATTTCTATCATATATTAAAATATATATGACCGAGTTTCACGTTTATAATTTCTAAATTAGGGAGAAATGGCCAAAAATCTTTCTATCTGAACGATCGGTTGTATGGGATATATATTTTATATAGCTCCAATCGAAATGATTTTTACAGGAAATCTTCTATGATATTTTAGAATATATATCACCAAGTTTCATGTTTTTACATTGGAAACTAAGGGAAAATGGCCAAAAATCTTTCTATCTGAATGATCGGTTGTATGGGATATATATTATATATAGCTCCGATCGAAATGATTTTTTCAGAAAATTTTCTATCATATATTAAAATATGTATGACCGAGTTTCACGTTTATAATTTCTAAATTAGGGAGAAATGGCCAAAAATCTTTCTATCTGAACGATCGGTTGTATAGGATATAACTATATATAGCTCCGATCAAAGTGGCTTTTTTAGGATATCTTTTGTGATATATTAGAATATATATCACCGAGTTTTACGTTTATACTTTCTAAATTGCGGCAGGAATGACCAAAATCGTCTTATCTGAACGATCGGTTGTATGGGAGATATATGTTATAGTGGTCCGATCCTACCGGATCCGACAAATGTCTAATATAAGACAAAAATACATCCTCTTACCAAATTTCATTGAGATATCTCAAAATTTGAGGGACTAGTTTGCGTTCAAACAGACAGGCGGACAGACAGACGGACATGGCTATATCAACTCATTTCGTCGCCCTGATCAATTCGATATACTTAATGGTGAGTCTATCTTCTATATTTCTCAACGTTACAAACATCGGACCAAAGTTAATATAATATTTCATGTTCATGGAAGGTATAAAAATAGGTAGGTACTTTCCGTGAGGATGCAAAGTTTCAGGTTTTTTGTGGTCTGCATGTAGAAACTATGAATACGAATCACGTATTTCAACAATATATGACGTAAACGTAACTATTTGGTGTAATTTGTTGAAATTTGAAGCTTCTAGCCGTAAAAAAGGAGAAAAATTACAGTTTATATGGGGTATATAAGTAATACATATAGCACCGATTTCTATGATTTTTTCAGACAACAATATACGCTATATACGTAAGCAATTGGTGAAATTTTAAGCTTATAGCTATTAAAATGGGGTAGAAATTGCGAAAAGTTTCTTATCTGAACAATCGGTTGTATGAGATATATACTATGTATACCACCTATCTCAATGATTTTTTCAGACAACAATATATGCTATACACGTAAGCATTTGGTGAAATTTGAAGCTTCAATCTGATAAATTGAGGAAGATATGACAAAAATCCTCTTTTTCTGAAAAATCGGTTGTATGGAGGATATATGCCATAGTGGTCCGATCCAGCCGGTTCCGACAAATGTCTAATCGGACACCGAAATACACCCGCTCACTAAATTTTATCAAGATATCTCAAAAATTAAGGAACTAGTTTGCATACAAAAAGACAGACGGACATGGCTAAATCAACTCAGCTCTTCATCCTGATTATTTCGGCATATTTAATGGTGGGTCTCTCTATTTTCCTTTAAGGACTTGGGATTCGTGACGCAATTAATATACCATTTCATTTTCATGAAAGGTATAAAAATATGAAGTTTGATCTTTATTTCATGGAACAAATTTTTTTATATTTCGCAAAGAGCAAAGGAAGTTAATGGACAAGTTGCACTGTACAAGTAAAATATATATCGCCTGTGTTTACGCGGCGTAGGCCTACATACGTATATCCATGAATTTATATATATTCCGTATCTTGTACTGTATTTTATTATATGGAATTGTATTATATTGAATTATCCACAAAATCAATGAATTGTATCTACCTTTAAAGTTCCCATTGGGTCTCCGCATGGACGCAGCCTCCACCGCGAAAATCCACCAAGCACAATTCGCCGCAAGTACAGGATGCCGATATGGCATGATCGCCAACCTGTCAGAAAACCACCACCTTTTGGTTATCAAAAAAATTATTGCTATTGTTATCTTAAAACCCATAAAAATCTGCATCTTGTGCATTTTCTGCTAAACAACTTTATAAAGTCGCGATCTTTTTGGATATAATTTTGCTTTCGTGAAAACCAACACTTTTGCTTTGTGATCAAGTTTTCTGAGTAAATACTATTGTCATAAGTTTCAAGTTTGTGCTTAAAGGTCTTTTTTATAATAATCATAATATAAATTGGCGAGAAGCTGCATTGTATATAAATATCAAAGACGCAATTCTAGTACCGAATCGCCCTAATTTGTGCTTATTGGAAATTGAATATCAAATAGAGATCAAAGCCTTGAAAGGGCGTGAAGACTAGAATTATTTTACATATCTTTTACTCAACCCTGACGGAAGTTTTATTGGTGCGGTGAGTTTTTACACACAACTGTTTTATGTACATCGAGATTTGAAGGTAGAAGCCGGAAATAGGGAGTCGATTTATTGCTGCAGTTCGATTGTTTAAGAGTGGTGATTTGGGTTAATCAACCCCCCAGCGGTTATCAAAGGTGACCACAGCATTCCTCTCATTCTGGTCAGTTGTCACCAGCCTGAAACCATCAGCGGCCATCCAGTCATACCATCTTACGTTAGCCGGGTAAGTCTCTCAGAACTAATGGTCCTTCGTCGCCATTGACGAAACCAGCCTCTTAATAATAAAATTACACATACATAACGTACATCCCCTGAGTATATTTGGAGGCTCCCGCCAAATACAAAATTTTCCCGCCAAATACATAATTTTCCCGCCTAAAATTTCATTTTCCAGCCATAAAAGTATATATTCTTACCCCCTATATACATATATATATATCGCGGTGTATTACAAACCAAATCCCACGCATACTCTTACAAAGTTAACTTGTGTCCCTTGCTGTATAATTTAAATATATATCCCCACTTTTACATTGTTGGCGATACCCAGCAGTAAATTCGGTCACATTTACCTTGCTTGAAATACCCAGCAGTAAATTCTGCAAGTCATCCCAACTGGTCCCAGACTACTCCCAACTAAGTCTAACTGGTCCTAGCCTACTACACTCTCGACCAATAGGAAAACTTATCCCTTTGGTTTTCCCGCATAAATAAACCCTCGGAAATCTCCAAAAATAACCAAAATAGCCAAAATAAAATTAAGCAAGTCCCTCTTCAGAGTGGCTAGCGTGGTCGAAAGTAAATTTATATCCGAAACGGATCTCTTTTCGGATTACTACGCTCTTTTCGGCACAACCCTGATCGAAGATAACACCGAGGCATCCCTAAAAATAAAAGACAAAAATATCGATATGTTCTGGGAAAGGGTACAAAGCGTATATGACGCCGTCGTAGAGTCAGATGACAACGACCTTCTCGACAACTTTAAGGCCTCAGCCTTCAATAAATACCGCGCCTGCCTTATAGCGTATGAAGACACAAAGGCAAGAATAGGCGATCAGCTCCAGCTAAGGGTACTAAGCCATCCCGTCCCCGCTACAACTACCACTCCCCAAGAAAATTCCGGGATGCACCTCAAAGTACCCACCTGTGACACCGAAGTATTTTACGGAAGTTATGATCAATGGCCGTCCTTCCGTGACATGTTCACGGCGGTTTATATCAACCACCCCAAACTCTCGAGCGCCCAAAAACTGTACCACCTCAGGTACAAAACTCAAGGAAAAGCCGGCCAGATAGTAAAGCAATTCCCACTTAGCGATGACAACTTTGTTCTGGCTTGGGAAGCTCTGAAATCCCGATAAGAAAATAAAAGAGTCCTGGTTGACAATCAAATCCGAATTCTCATGAATCTAAAAGCGATTCAATCGGAAAACAGTGAGGAAATCCAAAGACTGCAATCTTCCGTTAATAACTGTCTCCAGATATTAGCAACCCAACAAGTCTCGACAGATAGTTGGGACCCCATATTAATATATCTGGTAACCTCAAAACTCCCGGAAAATACAGTTGCGCTTTGGGAGCAATCTTTAAGCTCCAGAAGAGACCTACCGAACTGGTCCCAAACCTACTCGCTACGAGATAGTGGAAAAGGTGGATCAATGGCGACCAGACAAATCCCGATATAATCCACCCTCCACAAATTTCTCAAAGCCTCCCTCAAGTCAAAACAATCCCTAGTTCAGGTAGGCTCAAACCCCTAACCAAAACCGCAACCCCCGCAGGACAACAACTACTCCCAAAATCGTACAAATGCTCATGTGGCCCAGCATCAAAAGGTATACGCCTGCAGAATGCGCAAGCAGAACTCCACACGCTACAAAGCTGCTTGCATTACAAAAAGCTGGCAATCCCTGAACGGAAAGAAAACAATCTATGCGAAAACTACCTGTCCCAAACCCACCTCTTAAAAGATTGCACAAGCACAAGAACGTGCCTCTACTGCCAAGGTCGCCACAACTCCACCCTCCACGACGCCGGAGTATCTCATGAAACCAATGGCCCTCGGAAAACAACAGCTCAAGTAGCAACTAGTCAAGACGTTACCAACCCAGATCCCAACGAGGATCTTCCCACCACCTCAAATGCTGCCCGCATCCAATCTTTGCATGCAGAAAATGATAGCAAGATCATTCTCTCAGAGCCTTAGTGGATAAAGGGTCAGAACATAGCTTCATCTCGTCGAAAGCTCAAGTCAAGCTAGGCCTCCCATATACCCACTCCCTATTTGAAATATCGGGCATGGGAGGCGGAGTAGTACAAACCTCCAACAAGTTATGCTCACTGACCCTAGTCTAAAATGACCACAAGGTGAAAATAAAGGCCCAGGCAATAGTGCTACCTCGGCTTACTAGGCAACTCCCAACACTCAGGCTAAATAACGACCAAATGCGTAAATGGTCACACCTCAAACTAGCAGACTAGAATTCTCAGAATCCCTCCCAAATCGATCTGGTGTTAGGCAGCGATCTCATCCCTCAAATCGTGCTAAATGGCATAGAAAAGATCTCGCCCACACTGCTAGCACAAAACACGATATTTGGCTGGATAATAAGTGGCCAAACCCCCGAAAAGGTCGGATCACACTCCTCTCAAGCGTGGGATGTGACGAATGTCCAGCTGAATGAACAGCTAAGACAATTCTGGGAAATCGAAGAAATACCCAGAGTGCGAGTGGAAACCCCAGAAGATAAAATGTGCGACGAATTTTATCAAAGCACCACCACTCGCATGGATGGCGGTCGATACATGGTCCGACTCCCATTTAAATCAACATTCCCGAACGATATCGACCCCGGTCAATCCCGTACTGCAGCCCTACGACAGTTCCATGGCATGGAACGTACTCTCTCAAAAAAGGGCGATCTCAGGCAGCAATACGACCAGGCACTCGAAGAATATCTGTCTCTAGGCCACATGGAAGAATGCAGTCCCAATGAAATAGAATCCCTGGGTAAATACTGCTCATTCTATCTCCCTCACCATGCAGTCGTAAGGCCAGACAAGAAGACAACAAAAGTCAGAGTTGTATTCAACGCCTCTAAAAAGTCGGTTTCCGGTCACTCCCTTAACGATGTCTTATGTACCGGACCCACCCTCCAACCCGATCTCCGACTTATGTTGTTAAAATGGCGAACATATAAGTATGTGTTTAATGGCGATGTCGAGAAAATGTACCGTCAAATTCGCTTGCACCCCGATGACCGAGACTACCAACGGATAAAATTCCGAACCCCCGAACACAGCCCAATAAAGGAATACAAGTTAAAAACGGTCACCTTCGGGGTTAACTGCGCGCCTTTCCTGGCTATTCGCACTCTACACGAGCTGTCGAAAGACTTAGCCGATTCCCATCCACGCGCAGCCCCAATACTAAAATCCGAGACGTATGTTGATGATATTTTATGTGGCAGTCATGATCTCCAATCAGCCGAGCAATCCCTAACAGAGACTATAGACGCTCTCAATTCAGCCGGCTTTCCCCTAAAAAAGATCACGGAAAACCATCCCGACATCTTCCAAAAAATATCAAAAACTGATCTGCTGGAAACAAACTTTCTCGAGTTCGAAAAGACTAGCACCGCCAAGACCCTGGGCATCCAGTGGAACGCCCTAACGGATACATTCTCGTATACCGTTGACTCAAATCCGGCATCCACTGCAGCCACGAAGCGGCAAATTCTCTCCTCCATTGCGAAACTTTTCGATCCCGCAGGGTGGCTGACGCCCATCATGATTCAAGCGAAGATGCTCATGCAAGAATTGTGGTTAGACGGGACCGAATGGGCCGAGAAGGTTAAACCCATCCGTCTAACCAAATGGGCGCAGTTCTCTCAAAATCTTCCCTCTATCTCATCCATCCATATACCCCGATGGATGAATTTTACGCCCGATCAATATGTTGAGCTCCACGGATTCTCCGACGCCTCAGAAAAGGCTTATTGTGCAACCCTGTACCTAAGAAGTAACGTCGGTACTTACGTCCACTGTTGTTGTTGTTGTTGTTGTTGTAGCGATAAGGTTGCTCCCCGAAGGCTTTGGGGAGTGTTATCGATGTGATGGTCCTTTGCCGGATACAAATCCGGTACGCTCCGGTACCATAGCACCCTTAAGGTGCTAGCCCGACCATCTCGGGAACGATTTATGTGGCCACATTAAACCTTCAGGCCATTCCCTCCCTCCCTACCCACAAGTTCCATGAGGAGCTTGGGGTCGCCAGAGCTTCGTCTGTTAGTGAAACAGGATTCGCCGCGGATAGGTGAGGTTGACAATTGGGTTTGGAGAAGCTATATATTGCGCTGGCAACCTGAAAGGTTGCGCTACACAGCTCCTTGAACTCAGGTCCACTCTCACCTTATAGTGTCCAAAGGCAAAGTGGCTTCTCTCAAAACTATTAGTTTGCCACGCCTGGAGCTATGCGGAGCGCTCTTATTAGCCAAATTAGTCGCAGTAGTCCAACCTTATCTCGGTCTAAGCAAAAAAAAATTAATCATGTGGTCCGATTCGGAAATCGTGCTAGCCTGGTTGGAAAAGCCACTCCACTCGTGGAAAACATACGTCTCTAACCGAACAGCGCAGATTATAGACCTCGTTGGAAATGTCCCTTGGCGACATGTGCGAAGCAAAGACAACCCCGCGGATCTTGGAACCAGAGGATGCAGCCCCGACGATCTCGCTAACTCATCGCTATGGTGGAATGGTCCAGAGTGGCTTTCCCGACACCCCCCCGCCCCCCTCCCCCCCCCAGGACTGGCCAACACCAACGGCCAGAAATATTGTACCCCCGAACTTCGCCGAGTGGAAGCACTGCATGCAGCGGAAGAGTCAGAAGACTTCTTAGAACGGTTCTCCGCCTATCCCCGCGCGCTACGAGTAACAGCGTACGTGTTGAAATTTGTAACTCGGCTTAGAAATGCTGTAGGAGGCAATCGTACCCCTAACGATCCCGCCCTCTCTTACGCCGACGTCATGCGCGCGAAAATCCGTCTGCTGAGCTTGACTCAGTCGAGATTCTTCGCTTCCGAAAGAGACTCATTCGAAAATTCAATACCAAGCGGAAAGCGAAGTCCCCTACTGGCACTTGACCCCTTCCTGGATACAAACGGGATTCTCCGTGCCAACGGAAGATTAGTAAACGCCGACATGACCTACAATTAATGTCATCCCATCATTCTCCCCGAAAAGGCTCGATTTAATTCCCTCTATATAAGGTTTCTACACGAGAGCTTTCTCCATGCGGACCTCCGCCTCCTGCAGCAAGCTATGAGGCAGGAATTCTACACCCCCGACTCAAACCTCAGCTGAAAAAATGTATTTTCCAATGTAAAGTCTGCACCATCCATAAGCGACAAACGCAATTCCAAATAATGGCAGCTTTACCCCCCGAACGATGCACTTTCGCGCCCCCCTTCACTACTACTGGCGTAGACTTCGTCGGTCCGTTCCAAATAAAAGCTTCGATGCTCCGATCTCCAAAACTCGTAAAAGGCTATGTGGCGGTTTTCGTTTGCTTCACCACCAAGGCGATCCATTTGGAATTGTGTTCGGATCTCACCAGTAAGGCTTTTCTCGCTGCCTTCGCCCGGTTTGTAGGGCGTCGAGGGTACCCGAAACAAATGATGAGCGACAACGGCACAACATTCATTGGTGCTAAGCGAGCTACCGAAGTAGAGTTCGTCACCTTCCTCAACGAAGTCTCGATAGATATTGTCCAAAAGTATGCACCACAAGGCATCGATTGGAAATTTATACCCCACATGGGCGGATTATGGGAATCTGCCGTCAAAAGCTTTAAAACCCATCTTAAGAGGGTCGCCGGAACACACAGCTTCACCTTTGAAGAATCTCTATTAATTCGTATCGAGGCCGTTCTCAATTCTCGTCCTATCTCCCCGCTTTCTCAGGACCCAGCGGATCTCACCGCCCTCACACCTGGCCACTTTCTCCGAGGCGCACCCCTTCTCTCATCCCCGAGCTGAACTATGAACACCTCTCTATGATCAAACGTTGGGAACGGTTGAAAGTTTTACATCACCAATTCAGCAAACGCTGGAAGAATGACTATCTCATGGAGTTACACAAGCGTTATCGATGCCAAACCGCTCAACCTCCCCCTAGAATCGGCGATCTAGTCGTCCTCAAGGAAGACAACCTACCCCCTACCGAATGGCGCCTAGGACGCGTGGAAGACACCCATCTAGGAAGAGACGGCCATATCGGAGTAGTCGACGTACGCACGCAAAACGGTGTGCTCACCAGGCCTATCACAAAATTGTGTTTCCTGCCACCAGCGGAACTTGATTCAGCCCCGCATGGTTCCCTATCATCTCACGAACCAACTACAGTCCACCAAGATTACCTATCGACACCATCTCAGAGCATAACTGAATCATCCCGTATCTCTCACAGGCAGTCCCTAACCTGCCGTTTCCTCTCAGACATACCACTAATACGTATTCATAGACAGCGCCCTCCGGTTCTCGCGCCACGCCGCTTGCTTGAATCGCGAGTCGTAGTGCCCGCAGCCCCGCCACGACACACCAATACCGTGATGGCCGACTACCGGAAATGCCGATTGTGTATGCGGCATCACGCCCTCTTGAGGTGCCCTGCTTTCTTGGCCATGCAGCTGCAACAACGCGCATTAATTGCTAGGCCACATCAATATTGCACCAACTGCTTGGCGCTGTCCCATCGCACCGACGAATGCACCTCCACCGAACGCTGCCAGGTCTGCGGGCATCCCCATCATACCATACTACACCGGGAAACCGGAGGTCGCCACCCCTCATATGCTATTGCACCACAGCAGGATTTTCGTCCGACATCACGCCGCCCAGAGCCGCACCGTCGCATTTCCGCAGCTCATCGTCGACATCGCCAGCCACCAGTCACTCATCGTTCTTCGAATGCGCGTCAACCTCAACGGCAATCAAATGTCGAAAACCGCACTATACGATGCACCGCCACCGGACTGCGCACGTCAACTTACAAACATAAAGTTGGAAAAATACTAATTCAAGAAGCAGTTCTGGCTCTGACCGACCTGCAGCACACGTTAGGCGCTTAGTACGCCTAAGCGTCCCATCTCCCTCTTGTACATACGTATATCCATGAATTTATATATATTCCGTATCTTGTACTGTATTTTATTATATGGAATTGTATTACATTGAATTACCCACAAAACCAATGAATTGTATCTACCTTTAAAGTTCCCACTGGGTCTCCTCATGGACGTGTGTCAGCCTCCACCGCGAAAATCCACCAAGTTCAATTCGCCGCAAGTACAGGATGGCGATATGGCATGATCGCCAACCTGTCAGAAAACCACCACCTTTTGGTTATCAAAAAAATTATTGGTATTGTTATCTTAAAACCCATAAAAATCAGCATCTTGTGCATTTTCTGCTAAACAACTTTATAAAGTCGCGATCTTTTTGGATATAATTTTGCTTTCGTGAAAACCAACACTTTTGCTTTGTAATCAAG
Source organism: Eurosta solidaginis (assembly GCF_040869045.1). NCBI lineage: Eukaryota > Metazoa > Arthropoda > Insecta > Diptera > Tephritidae > Eurosta > Eurosta solidaginis. Next base: position 115,102,059 of record NC_090319.1, on the reverse strand, counting down.
TTTTCTGAGTAAATACTATTGTCATAGTTTTCAAGTTTGTGCTTAAAGGTCTTTTTTATAATAATCATAATATAAATTGGCGAGAAGCTGCATTGTATATAAATATCAAAGGCGCAATTCTAGTACCGGATCGCCCTAATTTGTGCTTATTGGAAATTGAATATCAAATAGAGATCAAAGCCTTGAAAGGGCGTGAAGACTAGAATTATTTTACATATCTTTTACTCAACGCTGACGGAAGTTTTATTGCTGCGGTGAGTTTTTACACACAACTGGTTTATGTACATCGAGATTTGAAGGTAGAAGCCGCAAATAGGGAGTCGATTTATTGCTGCAGTTCAATTGTTTAAGAGTGGTGATTTGGGTTAATCAACCCCCCAGCGGTTATCAAAGGTGACCACAGCATTCCTCTCATTCTGGTCAGTTGTCACCAGCCTGAAACCATCAGCGGCCATCCAGTCATACCATCTTACGTTACCCGGGTAAGTCTCTCATAACTAGCCTGTTTGTAAACAGGTGTAACTAAAAATTTTTATTTTTCCAAAAGAAAGAGACTTGCACCTAGGAGTATTCTGTGTATGTGAACATAATTTTATCCAGTCGGCTATTGTGCTATCTTAAAATCTCGAAAAATAAAACTTTTGGATCACATCAGTTTACAATAAAACCGGCGATACGTATTTTAAATTTGTATTCCCTTCTATTAAAAAAATATGAGAACAAGTACAAAAAGTTTTGCAAGTCATGAACCGCTTACAGTTACTTAGTTTGTTCTTTTGTTTTTATAAGTTAGCATGAACATACAAACTTATATCACTGACTGGTTATCAATTTATTCGTTGCTGCCCGTAAGACCAGACTTTTCTGGAAAGATCCGACATCAAGTTTTGTATAACGTAGTTTTCCACTTTGGGCGATACTGTTCGCCACATTCTACGTACTTCTGTAACGGATTTTGTAGCTTTCGCTATTCTCAAAACTTTGGGTGAATTCAAGTTTTTTAACATGACATACATATTGTGGCGAATTTTAACATCACTAAGTTTATTAAATAAAGGTACAACAACAATAAAGCAAGCTGCCTCTTTTGTGTATGTAAATCAATCATTATTTACACACATACATATAAGGCAACGGAGAGATACTCACAAACACATGTAGTCATTAGCCGAAGTAGTACTCACATATACACACGCATATGGCTCCACACTACAAATATATGTATATGGCTGGTAAACAAGCATGAAGTTCGGGAAATTACTACACCTTAGGAGAAATGGGTGAACGAGGAAACCGAGAGTATAAAAGCCGCGCAAGCTGAGGCATGATTAATTAGTTTGATTTAAACACGCTATTGGTTGGGAAGTATAATTGTGAAGTACTACTCTCAAATTAGTCTAAGTAAAAACCAGTTTGCAATACGGAATATTGGAGTTATTTATTCGACAGTTCAGCGATTCGAACGTTAGTAGAAGGTTTCAAATTGAGCGGAATTTCCCTAAATTCATCACAGTGTTATCTTAGAACCACTTTCGGATGAGAAGAGCCAAGTCCGGTCTATATGTATGTAGTTGGACCAATATATGACGTAGGAATATCAGAAGACATCGAAAACACTCTTTCACGAAAATTTCTGCGTTGTTGGTTCCCATCGTAAAGAACGGCGTGTATTAATGTCGCATTCACAAATAGCTTGCCAAATCTGAACATTTGCGCCAAAGTATTCCATCTGGATGGTTTTTTCCGAATAAGGAATGTCCTCTTTAGACTGTAAGAAGTAGAACTGGGTACCTGGCTACGTTCTTGGGTCCATTTTCAAATAGAAAAAAATGTCCATCCAAACGAAACGCGGTATGACGTCTGTTTTTAGATTTGTTTCGGATTTTTTTCTTCTTGAACGTTTTAATTCAATTTCTCGTATAATTTGCGAATGTGTGGTTTTGTCTATTTTACATCATTTCTCGTTGATATGAATCGGTTTTTCACAATAAGGGACAGAATTTTAACAATTGAACACAAGGCGCTATAACCTCCGAAGAGATTTTAGACCAAGCTTCTCTTCCAATTTGCGTCGTGCTACTTTTATTAATTTTTCGTGAAAATTGGCGGGATATGACCCACATGTTTTACGCCGACTCCGAACGTCATCTGCAAGGCAGATGAGTTTTCACTGTGAAGCTTTTCATGACAGAAATACACTCTGAGTTTTTGGTAAACCATTACCACAAGGCTACCCCGTTTAGAAAAACTTATTTTCTAATGAAATACATTTTTTCTAAATTTTTGATATTACTTTGCGCAGGGCTCGAGCCCAGGATCTTCGGACAAGCACGCTAACACCATACCACGGTGGCTGACAAAAACTTAAAAGGAGTTTTAAGTTTTTTTTTGAAATTTTTGTACCTGTCCATATATGTACGAATACGAACAGAGCATTAGCACCTTTGCCAATAATATGAGCTGTTCCTTTATATATTCAAATCTTTTGGATGTAAATTGAACAAATATGAATTTTTATCTCTTATATATTTTTTTGTTGTTGGTAGTATTATTTCTATGAAGAGATAAACTTCCACAACTTTTTTCAAGAGTGTGTTGGTATAGGACAATCTGGGGACAATACATATCCAGGTCCTTATAATATTTAGGCTCAACCTAAGATATGCGGAGTATGCAACGTGTATGATATGCAGAGTATTTCAGAAGCCAGGTATTATCAAGTTTTTTAAAAATATAATTTTAAGCACATACTTAGAATTTAATGGCATACTATAAGTGCCTAAAATTTTTTTCTTCTTTGTATATTTTGGGTGCCCTACTGATTATACATAATGCTGGTTCCTGAATAGATGAGGTTGAATTTATATTTGTCAACAATGGTGTGACTTCTAAGGGGCGGATGCGCCGATCTTCTTTAACGACAGCATGTATTAATATTTTTCCTCTATCCTGGCCAGAGAACTCAGAACTTACCGCGCGTTTGTTAAGACCAATTATTACAGGCTCATTCCAGTTTAAGACACCCGGTCCACGCAGGACAAGATTTTTGATTTCGATGAAATTTTAATATGTTGTTCTTTATTGAAAATAATGAAACACGTGTTTTTTTTTGCCCCAAAAAGTTGTTTTTCGAATTTATCGGCAATTGAATTCCATAAAATGAAATCGGTATTTTATTCACCTATTTTTTAACCGATTCTCATGATTTTTACTTTGAAATGTTGGTTATTATATTTACTTTTATATAACTTTATAAATAATAGCATATAGTTTAAAAAATTTTTGTTTAGTATTTAGTAAAAATTTATGAATTTTTCAAAAATTAATTTCTCAAAAATGTTTCTTTTTTGTTGTTTAAACTTTTTCTATATTGAGCGAGCAGTTCATATTTCAACTTTGCTAAATGCCTATTAGCCAAAACTTGTTGTTTTCGAGATATGAATTTTTGAATATTAAACATTTTGTTCCCCCATTTATTGATGCAATGCATTACAGCATACAATAACTTTGTCGAAAATTAACCGATTCTCATTTTTTCTTTCAAATGTTCGCTATTAATTTTAATTTTATATAAATTTATAAAAATTGCATATAGTTACAAAAGAATTATTTTCTTAGTATTTAGTAAAAATTTATGACTTTTTTTTCAAAAATTAATATTTTAAATAACGGTTATTATTTTTTGTGTAAGCTTTTTTTGTATCGAGTGAACAGTTTGTATTTCAACTTGGGTAAATATCCATTGGCCAACGCTCGTTGTTTTCGAAATATGAATTTTTGAATATTAATCTTTTTTTTCGCCATATATTGATGCATTACATATCAGCAGACAAGGCGATCAATGCAAAATGCTTAAAATTAATTAAAATATCACATTTACTATTGAAAACATTCATTTGTTATTTTTAAGAATATGGTAAAATATTTCACTAAACCTCCAATACCGTTGTTGTTGTTGTAGCGATAAGGTTGCTCCCGAAGGCTTTGGGGAGTGTTATCGATGTGATGGTCCTTTGCCAGATACAGATCCGGTACGCTCCGGTAACACAGCACCATTAAGGTGCTAGCCCGACCATCTCGGAAACGATTTACATGGCCACATTAAACCTTTAGGCCATCATCCTTCCCTTCCCACCCCCAAGTTCCATGAGGAGCTTGGTTCGTCAGTGCCTCGTCTGTTAGTGAAACAGGATTCGCCGCGGATAGGTGAGGTTGACAATTGGGTTTGGAAGCTGTATAGTGCGCTGGCAACCTGAAAGGTTCCGCTACATAGCCCCTTGAATCTGGTATTTTAGTCGCCCCTACGACAGGCATACCTACCGCGGGTATATTCTAACCCCCTAACCCGCTGGGGGGAATACCAATACCGTCACAAGAGCCTTTGCCATATCCTGTTACAACATTACTGTAATTCTGAAAAATAACAACAAATGAATGTTTTCAATAGTAAATGTGATATTTTAATTAATTTTAAGCATTTGGCATTGATCGCCTGTATGCTGATATGTAATGCATCAATATATGGCGAAAAAAAGATTAATATTCAAAAATTCATATTTCGAAAACAACGAGCGTTGACCAATGGATATTTACCCAAGTTGAAACATAAACTGCTCACTCGATATAGAAAAAGTTTAAACAAAAAACAATAACCGTTTTTTTTGAAATATTAATTTTTCAAAAAGTCATAAATTTTTACTAAATACTAAAAAAATAATTTTCTTCTATCTATATGCAATTGTCTATAAATTTATATAAAATTAAAAGCAATAGCGAACATTTCGAAGAAAAAAGCATGACAATCGGTTAATTTTTGACAAAGTTATCGTATGCTGTAATGCATTACATCAATAAATGGGGGAAAACAAATGTTTAATATTCAAAAACTCATATCTCGAAAACAACAAGTTTTGGCTAATAGGTATTTAGCCAAGTTGAAATATGAACTGTTCACTTAATATAGAAAAAGTTTAAACAAAAAAATAACCTTTTTTGGGAAATTAATTTTTGAAAAATGTCATAAATTTTTACTAAATACTAAACAAAAAATTTTTTTTAAACTATATGCTATTGTTTACAAAGTTATATAAAATAAGTATAATAACGAACATTTCAGAGAAAAAATCATGAGAATCGGTTAATTTTTGACAAAGTTATTGACAGTTGAAAAAATAGGTAAATAGAATACCAATTGCATTTTATGGAATTCAATTGCCGATAAATCCGAAAAAAAATCTTTTTGAGGCAAAAAAAAAAAAAAAACACGTGTTTCATTATTTTGACCAAAGAACAACGCATTAAAATTTGATCGAAATCAAAAATCATGTCCTGCGCGGACACTGGGTGTCTTGAAATGGAATGAGCCTACAATATATGATCAGCATACGCCAGCAGTTGTGCGGTGCCACGCGGTTTAGATCTGCGCTGCAACGAGTATCGTCTCCAGTAGTAGGTTAAAGCAACCGCACGATACGGAGTCGCTTCAGTTAAAGCCTTAAATTTGTCTGGTTTGGCTTAGAATATGAAAAGATTTAGATTTAAATTTGTTTTGTCTCAAATTTCATACTGTAGTTTGCATCTCAAACGTCATAATTTGGAAATAAAACCCAATTTAGAACATGAAATTTTCTAATAGGTTTAAATTCCAGACCTAATTTGGTTTGGTCAAATATGTAGTACAAAAAACTGTTCCTTGTAAGTTTAAAATTTGACCAAATATTTTTATACGTGTGGATGCAACTTCTCTGTTAGATTTCTTATTAGAACCGCGTCTTAAATATCACCCGAAGTATATCTCACCAAGTATTTTATTTGTTATAAAAACTTAGTTCGCACACCATCAATCTCATTATCATAAAGCCTTATTTATATATCACAGATGTATATGTACTCGGTATAAATATTAGCCCAACAATTGTATATTGATGGCGACTTTTTTACATACTGTGACGAGTATTAGCATCACTAAGCTGATACTAAATAAATAAAGGCACAACAATAATAAAGCAAGCTGCCACTCTTGTGTGAGTAAACAAATCAATCATCATTAACACACAAACATACAAGGCAACGAAGAGATACTCACAAAAACATGTAATTCGGCTGATGATTAGTAGTACACATGCATACACCCGCATATGGCTATAAGATAGATATAAACTACAAATATACATGCATATGGAAATTACCAAGCAGGAGGTACAGCAGTTCTACTTAGAGGGCGAAACGTCTAGACTTTAGTAGAAATATGCGAATAAAGCAACGGAGAATATAAAAAAGGCGCAAGCTGAGTATTCAGTAATCAGTTTTAATTTAAACACGCTATCGGTGGTGAAATATAATTGTGACGTACTACTCCCAAAGTTATCTAAATAAAGACCAGTCTGGAATACTGAATATTGGAGTGTATATAATATACTTGTATCATAAGGCATAAAGTGTACCTAACGCTTATATCCCAAAAAAATAAGACTTATACCCCAAACGAATTATTATAAGTCATTAGGCAGAATTTAGAACCATATAAAAAGGCTTAACAACCAATTAAACTAGGGTTTTAATAAGTTATTAGAACAAGTCATGTTACGTTTCTTTTAACATCTTTTATAAAGCTTACAACTCACATAAAATCAGGCTTACATAAAGCCTTATCATAAGATACTACTTTTGTATTATGACGATTGAAATCAGCCTACAAAAAGAACATGTATTGAGTATAATTACCTGATTATAAGGTTTACAAACCAGGTCGAATAAGTATTCGGACATCCTTAGAAAGTTTATATCAGCCATGAAAATATTCTCTTAAAAAATTCTTTTGCCAGATGTAGTTTGCATAAGACATAAAACACGTAGATGTAGGAAAGATAAAACAGTATTCAAAATAATTTAAATAGATCATCTTAGCCAGTGAGAAAAGTAGAGTTCACATCTTAGATGGGTTCTTTGAAAGGACAAAACATAGATTTATCTATTGTAATTTGTTATACGGGCACACAATTTTTTTAAAGTGTATTTAAATTTTTTTTTAATTTACGCACGTATAAGCATTATTTGTAGCGTAAATAAGCTGGAAATAGGACGTTATCATAAGGCGCATGATGTACTACGGACGGATTATTTAAATTAATCAATCAAAGGCAGCGACTATTTAAGAACCACTTACTGCAGAGCCAGTAAAGGAGGCGTTGTAAAGGTTTAGGGCCATTTCGTAGAAAATAACCTTTGTCATTTAAAAGCACAGCAATGGGACAGACTAAAAACTAATACCTTCACTTAATGCGACAGTTATTCGCTAGCTTGGAGCTAGGGCAATTCGGTGCAGAACTTCTCATCTTTTTTTATTAAGAAAAAAACCAAACAAATAATATTTGTACACCATCAACTTAAACCCCACTAAACTGTTCCAAGGTGCAAGGGTCCTTACCCACCCATAGTGTTATCTGAAGAAAGTTAACATCTGCCATTTAACATGTGGTTATAAACCTAATTACATTTTCAATATATTGAAAAATCTGCGTTTGAAGTGATACGGCGTTTTTCTTTATTAGGGGATTACGGTCATTTTGTTAAAAAGTTATGCATATTTATACAGATAAAAGAAGATATCATATAGTCAATAAAATTATTTATTTATTTATATGAAGAGTGTTTATGTTGAACCTCAAATTCTCATTCGTTAAGTACACAGTTACTTTTATAATATATATATATATATATATATATATATTTCAATAATATATTAGTTGTATGTTAATTTATTAAATAGCAGTAAACTAATATATTTATTTTATTAGGACTAGTATCTACTTAATGTTATTTAAGAAATACTTGTATGCTTATTAAAATTAGTTTTTAGTTTAATTTAAATATAAAATACTTGCTGTACTTTCGTTACAACTTATTATCATTATTAAATATACAAATTTAAATTTATTTTCTTTTAATTTAATTATTTTTCTCAACTCAATGCAGTAATTTATTCTTAGAAAGTATATAAAACTAAATTTTCATTAATATGTACATATATATATACAGTAATATTTACGTTAATGCAACCAAATACATATATATAATCATACACAAAAATTCACAAGGTATTGCAGTGAAAATCTTATAAATTAAAAATCGATTAGATATAACACTTTATTATTATATTGTGACGAATATTAGCATCACTAAGTGATACTAGCATCACTAATCTGATACCAAGCAGATGCTTATATGTACGTAAACAAATCAATCATCATTTACCACACATATGTAAATACAAGGCAACGGAGAGATACTCGCAAACACTTGTAATCATCAGTCGAAGTAGTGCTCACACATACACAGGCATATGATTATGAGAAACGCCTAAACTACAAATATACATGTATATCGCTGGTAACTAAGCAAGAGATTCTAGAAGGCGAAACGTCTAGACTTTTGGAGAAATATGCTGACGAGGCAGCAGAGAGTATAAAAGCAGCGCAAGCTGAGGAATAATGAATCAGTTTTTATTTAAGCACGCTATTAGTTGTGAAGTATAAGTGTTATTGTGAAGTACTTTCAAAGTAGTATAATAAAAAATCATTTTTCATTATTGAATATTGGAGTTATTTATTCAACAGTTTAGCGATTCGAACGTTAGCAGAAGGTTTTGAATAAGTGGAATTTCCCAAAATTCGTTATAATTTGTGTCAGAAGAGGAATTGTTGAATAAATTCCGAATTCGAATACAACTTGGACATGGCAAAGTTAAGTGAATTAAGGATCCAGCAACTGAAAAAAGAGGTCGGGAACCGTGGATTGAATACAACCGAAAGCTACGAAAGCTAATGGAGTCGGAAGGAATTAATTTGAACGATGATGTCTTTCATCCTGACGGCGACGAGACAACAACAAAAATTTAAGAGAAAAACTGAACATCGCAGACAGTTACGAGCATAGACTTGAATGATTTTGGCTGCAATATCTGCTCAAACAACGACAGTGGCATCCCAACTGGTATCAAAGGAGACACGCATAACATCCAAGATGGAAGCACAGGAGACACACATAGGATCTCAACTGGAATCGCAGGAGAACCGTATAGCAGCGAAGATTGAAGCACAAGAGGCACGAATATCGGAAATGCGGGCACAAATTTCAGCGCAGATCTCTACACAACTGGAAGAGCAAGAAGGACGTATTGAGAGATTGAAACATTGCGAGTCATATACAGGAGTTGCAACTAAATCGGCCAGCAGTTTCAGCGAGTAATCCGAAGGTAAAAACACCATCCTTTTATGGTTCTGTTCCTTTCCAAGTCTTTAAGCTACAGCACTGAACAACTGGAATGCTGAAGATAAAGTTGCAGCTTTATTCGTAGCATTGAAGAGGCCAGCAGCCGAAATCCTACAGACAAATGGAGTTACTGAACCGTTTCCAGAGGCCTTGTGAACCATTGAAAGGTTTGCACATTTAGCGAATGCGAAGGCACCCGTGGAACACACCGAAAGGGTAAAAATCCAGAGCTTTATTAATAGAATACGGGATATCCAAACGAAGCGAGCGACATACGCAAACCCAAAACCTACTTTCACAGAAACGGTATCACATGCTCTGATTCAGGAAACAGCATCGCTTCTGTGTAAGCCAGCGTTCAAAGCATGCCGAGTTGAGGTAGAACGGCCAGACTGGGTGAACACAATATCGGAGGCGCTGAAAGGATCGCAAAAGCGGAGTGAAAGATTTATCCAATGCTTCAAATGCGGGAAGCCATGTCACATTGCACGACATTGCGATCTTCATCCTACTGGTTTCAACAGCATGGGTGGCCTTAAGAACAAAGCTGGAGGAGATGAGCAAGAGCATGTCAGATGTAAAAATCGAAAGCTGACTCCAGCTGTGGAGGGTCCCGTTATCTCTGTATCACAAATCGGAAGAAAATCGAGCAGTCTTACCGTCAGAGGAAATGTGGACGGCAAAGAACGTGTACTGACTGTAAAGCCATTACCTGGAGCAAGATTGCGTACGGTCACTGGCGAGTATAACCAAGTCCAGGGAGAAGTGATATGTGAAGTCTTAATTGGAAAGGTCACAGTTCTGCACAAATTCGATGTGGCGGAGATAGTCGATGAAATCATATTGGGAGTGGACTTCTTGGTTGACCATGACATCAAGATCGACATGCAAAGAAGGATTATGCTATATAAAAACAAGGATATACCCCTTAATTACAGTTTTGAGAAAGGGTTCAGCAGTAAGCGAGTGCTGGTGGAGGAAACCCGACAAAGACCACGAAAGTCAAAGCCTGAAGGCCGGACACAGATTAGTGGAACGAACAGAACACACAAATCAATACCGAAAGTTCCTGCGGGAAGAACACTTGCATTGACAAACCGAAATAGACGAACTAAAATGAAGGAAATAATTTCGGAGAAAGAATGCAAGGGTGGTTTCAAGCCAGGGCGCACTACTCTTTTGAACCGTCAAGACGACACTGATGATGCCGAGTCAATCCGTCAAGATCAAGCTCTGAGAAGTAGTTCATTTGCCAAACATAAGAGTGTGAGGGAACGTTCCAGGATAATAAGTAGTAGGATGAAACACAGGTACGACAAGAACAATAATTCGGAAGGTTTCCTGGAGGAAGATTTGGTACTGCTATACAACCTTCACCGGCGGAAAGTTGTTCCATCCAAATATTGCTGCAGTTAGGAAGGCCCGTACAAAGTTGTGAAGATGATCACTGATACCATCTACCGCATACAAACCATTGGGAAACCACGAAATAGAAGGATGTTTCATTTGGAGAGGCTAGCAGCGCTTAGTTCGAGAGATTTGTCTGATCGCGACGATCAGATTTAGCTGGAGGGCAGTGTGACGAATATTAGCATCACTAAGTGATACTAGCATCACTAACCTGATACTAAGCAGATACTCGTATGTACGTAAACAAATCAATCATCATTTACACACATATGTACATAAAAGGCAACGAAGAGATACTCGCAAGCACATGTAATCGTCAGTCGAAGTAGCGCTCACACATACACAGGCTTATGACTATGAGAAACGCCTAAACTATAAAAAAAACATGTATATCGCTGGTAAGCAAGCAAGAGATTATAGAAGGCGAAACGTCTAGACTTTTGGAGAAATGTTCTGACGAGGCAGCAAGGAGTATAAAAGCAGCGTAAGCTGAGGAAAGATGAATCAGTTTTGATTTAAGCACTCTATTAGTTGTGAAGTATAAGTTTTATTGTGAAGTACTTTCAAAGTAGTCTAATAAAGACCATTTTGCATTATTGAATAATGGAGTTATTAATTCAACATTTTAGCGACTCGAACGTTAGCAGAAGGTTTGGAATAAGCGGAATTTCCCAAATCCGTTACAATATCATATGCTACTGAACACATATCTATATTTATAAGATAACTTATTTTTAACCATTTTAATATATGTTCGAAGTGTTCTTATATTTACACTTACATATTTACTATATATGTATATGGAATTAGATTTTTTATTTTGTTTAGTTAACTTCGGTTAATGCTATGCATAGAGTAGTATTTTATTTGATTTTCTTCTTGAGATTTAACATTTTTACCCTTATTTCAATGGACTATTAACGATTTGCCTGCTTAACATCGGCTAAAGCCTACAGTCAACGAACTGATTGGACTTTTCCAGTGCGGTTTCAGACATGGTTAATCTATCACTAACAAGTTTTTCTTGCAGCATCCCCAGGCCAAATTCAAAGTTTTTTTCGAAACTTACGCTGAGGCTAAAGCATCAGCTTCATTAGGATTGGGAAGGACCTCTCACAGCTGTTCGGAACCATCGCGGCGTTTGGCAAGGCGAGTCCTTTAACCAAATGGGAGTATGCTAATGATTTTGACCCTAACAAATGTGACGTAATTTCTTATTTCTTTGTACGTGTTTTTCGAGGCGAAGGCGATGTATTTTCTGCCGTTGAAAAAATCGCATCGATACGGGTATGGCAACTACGTCACTGTTGGTAGATAAACATAAATAAGAAACGGTAAAGAACTTCGTCTATCTGGCATCCAGTATTTACAGCGAAAAAATTTCAGCAAAGAAATCCAGCATAAAATTAATCTTGCCTAGAAGTAGGTACTGATTTGGACTGCGCATGTATTTGGAAAGTAAAGACCCGAACACATTTGACTTGTGCGTCGTTTTGGCGCTGGTGTCGCTTTGAAGTAACGCATGCTGGAAAATTCCCTGCCTCAATGAATGCAAGAAAACTCAAGTTTTGACTTGTTTTCATGGAATAAATTTTAAAAAATAACAATATTTTCTCATGAATATGGATATGTTTCAAAATAAACAAAACAAAAATAAGAATTATTTAAATAATTTAGGAGATTGGGATAGGCACATGGAAAAACGTAAGTTTTTGCACTCTCTTGTTGTTGCTTAAGACTTCCCGTTGCGTTGCCTGTGGATTGAGGAATTAGCAATTAAAACGTGTGTGTACAAAGTCAGCTGTTGACGCAAAGGTAAACACCAAAACGGTGAAAAATTCGAATGTGTTTGAGCCTTAAAATACTCTCTAGACGAATATAAATTACTCCTTCAGCCTCTCATAATGCGTATCCCGATGTACGGCTCGAAATAATGGACGGTGGCGAAGGAAGTTGCGTTGACCTTATAAGTCTTCAACACAAAAACATCTTTGGAAGATTTATCTTTCCTGTCGTGTTGTCAAGCGGATGGACCGAATAATTTTTAATGATTAATTGTATAAGCTTTAGGAATACAAGGGCTGATTGCAATAAGTAAAAGCACAAAACTTTCGATGCCAAATTCATATTATGCGAATTAATGTTATACTTAGAAAACAGGAGGAAAAAACCTTCAGTTGGTAACAGCTATGATGAAGCTATGTAGGTTAACTGGCGCAACTTGCTACCTACCGACGAATATAAAATACGCTTAGTCCGGTCATTCAGTCAACAAAGATAAGCAGATAAATTTCTATCAAAACCTATGAAAAAGGCACATTTTGAACCCGACCCCCTCAGATTTTGATGAAATTTTGCATAGAGGTACACTTTACCTATACAAATACCACTTCGTTTTTAGAAATTACATTTTTGAAAAATTCTTGGCGTGGCAAGATATCAAGGTTGTGAAAAATTCGTGAAAAATGACGGTAATAGGTACTTTTGAGCTGTGATAACTACGGAATGGCTCAACCGATTTCCAAGATCTTGGTACCATTGGAAAGGTATTCTAATCGGCTATCGAAATCGTAAATATTTTTTACACTGAACAGCATTTTTTTGTTTTTAAATGCTTGATCTTTGTAATTTTTTCCAAGTTTAGTTTTTAAAAAACTTATAAAATGGTTTTTCTGCCGAACAGTTTGAAAATGTGGACATGTGCCCATTTCAATAATAAACGATTAAATTTCTAGGAGGAATATATTTCCTACACGACCGATCACTATACCCAACACCTCGTGTTTTTTGGGTAAAACTGACGCACGATTGAATGTTTTTTTGTAGAATCACCACATGATGACAATCAATATAAGTAATAGCGACCGCATTGTATGAAGGTAGTGTGGTCAACTACTATACTGAAAGCCATAGGTTCGAGTGTGCCTCCAGCAAGCTGGTATTTTTTCCCCTATTATTCACGCATTCTAAAGTTAAACTTTTTGTATCTTATTTATTATGACGCAAATACACGCAAACGAAACTAGCGACATAGTATGGTCAAAGAGGATAAATATAATAAAAGACCACACTCGTTACTTGTAGCCATTTGCTAAATGTTTTCTTTGAGGTAGTCGCTGTGTTTTTTTTTTTGCGAGATGTGCATATAATGTCTTCTATACATTTTGGTGGGGTATTTGTGTGTTATTTTTCCGACTGTATTTAATTAATTAATTAATTCTATTTACAAAAATTACAGTTGCACAAGGTGCCTACACGGCATGGATAAATGCGAGACAATTGAAAATGTCCCTCTTAGAAAGCATTAGGCATCAATTTTTTTAAATTTCCAGCGAGTTACTCGCCACTCGTAGCAGACTGTTGGATCTTATTATATTTATCCTCTTTGGTATGGTGCTATGGGTGCCTGTTAAAACGCTATGACCACCCTGTCGTATGAGCAATATTTCATTAGGGCGAGCGAATAAAAAATAACAGCCAATTAAGAAACAAAATTTAGTATTATTTATATGAGGCGCACGTTGGACGGGTAAGATAAGTGACTTGTACAGCATGATTTTCGAGAGAGAGGACTTTTCTGTTAAATTGCCTACCCAGTCAGCAGTTGTTAGCACAGAGAGGTTTTTTTCGCCGGATTTCTAGTCTGACGTGGTTGCCGAAATATAAAGTGCTTACTATATGTTTGATGTCATTAGGTACTTTGGTTTGTCCGCATTCACCATCTTTTCTGTTTTCTTTTCCAGCTTGGGTAAGCGAACTTACGGCGCGGGTGCTCAGGCAGATGTTATCAGTATTGTTCCAGAGCGGTTAAGTTATGCAGCTTCAAATTAAAGAAATCGCATGTTTGAAACCTCGTCTCGTTTCGAACGGTTCGGAGAGGTCCCTACCAATTCCGATTGACCTCAACGTCATTTTAGACAGCCGTATAAGTTTTTCGCGGAGACGAAATTCTGACATGGCGGCAACTAGACAGCTCCTTTTCGGCTATGGATTCGACGAAGAGATTATATGTGTCACTTCTTTTCGATAGGACATTATATGTGTTACTAAGAAAGCTGATTCCGCAATAACTGATGCAGTTTGCAGCATCCCCCTAATTGTGGACTGGGCAAAGAGCACTTACATTCTAATGGTCAGGCATGCACTTTCCCGAACATATTTTGCACAGAAACTGATGCATGCGCCTTACCGCCGTATTTGAATAGCTTCGCAGGCAATACATCAGCGCATCCGGCGTTAATTTTTTTTGATCTGAGACTTTCTCCTGGACCGAAAACCTTCCGCCTGTCGCCGAATTGAGTAACATCTCAAACTCCACGCACTCACCCCTTTTTGCCTTCTGTCATCTAATAATGAAAAGGGTACTATTGATAACACAAGTGGAAAACCAGATATGATATTGTACTACAACCAAACGAAAGTTTGGGGGGGGGGGGGGGGGGGGGCGTAGACACTCTAAATAAAATGTTTTCCGGAATGTCGTGTTCGCGAAAAACTAATAGGTGACCGATGGCAGTTTTTTATGGCATGCTAAATATAGCATTCGTTAACTCATATGTAATATACTGCCATAACGTGATAAGTATTAGCCAGAAATATTTAACCCGTAAGGATTATGTGAAAATACTCTGTGCTTCGCTAATAAATCCATGGATGAAAAAAAGACTTGAAGTACCCACATTGTCAAGAACTTTGCACAACACTGTTGAAGTCGCTTTAGAAAATTCCGGCGACAGAGTCAGTCCTACCCAACAAGAAGACCCAATTGATATAAGGAATGATCCCGAAGGTAGTAGCAATCCGAAAAAAAGAAAATACTGCGGTTTTGTCATTCCAAAATAAGACGCATGTCGAAAAAAGAATGTGTTAAGTGCAAAAAGCCCGTGTGTGGGGAGCACCAGAATCAAGTTTGCAACGCGTGCATATAATATTGCTTGCCTTTATTTTTTTTTGTTCTAAAACAATATACAAAGAGTTATTTTGTAAACAACATAAAAAAAAATTGATAACCTAGATCTAAGAACGAAAATTATACCTTTTTCTGAAGACTGCCTTATTTTTGCTACTTTTTATGAAAAAAAAAAAATTTAATGTTTTATAAATTTTATATTATCTTTAATTTTATGATTACATGTTTCAAAATGGACTGAAAATGAATAAAATAAATGATCTCAGTTAAAACACAATTTTTATATTTTTAGTAAGCTTAAAATCCATTAAAAGGAGATACGTCATTATGACGTATCGTTATCTTTCCAGGGGTAAAAAATAACGTTATCTTTATAGGGTTAATGCGGGATCTGTTTATTGGTTCATGGGCACGTATTGTAGACATTTTACTCTGCCATATCTAACCCCCAATTTTTGTTTTGCAGCGAGAGATTTCAAAATAACATAAAATTTTAAATTTCAATTAATTAGATATTAGAACATTTTTTATTGTGTTTTTATTTGAAATCATTGGAAAAAAAGCATAACTTTAAGGGTCTTTATGTAAGAACTACGTTGAAAGCCAAATTGAATGGAAATGCGTAATAAATAATTGTATATACATAAGACTGGGTCTATTTATTAACCGATATCGCGCCATCGATTTTTCGATAGGATTTGGGCTCAGGAAAAAAAGTTCCACTACGCATACCCAAAAAAAATTTTCGAGCCTGCGAAAAAAAAAAAAAAAATGGCGAAAGGGTAAATTTTTCGACCAAAAAACTGTTATCGCCAACGTTTTTACAACAGGCTAAATTCAAGGGAAAAAAGTACGGCACGCAAGGAGAATTTTATTACTGTTACATAGTGGTACCTTTTGCTTTTTTCTAGCTTTGACTAGAATTTTGAAGTAATTATCATATAAATTTAATTGTATAAAATTTTTTGGATCTTTAAAAAAAAAAACAAGAAAAAGAAAAGCACTCAGCCATTACATCACCAGCTAAGAGTATCCTTGATGCAATTGATAGAGCAGGAGTTACTTCATCCATCTGAAAAAACTGTAGCGTCGTAACGTGGCTTTGGGTAAAATTAGGTGTTAAAATAGATGGTTGTATGAGCATCACTTCATAATTAAATGCATCGAGTTTTTTGAAAAAACTTTTTTCTAACAAAAATCGCTGCTTCGTTGAAATACAATGAAAGACCAAATGGGGATTTCTCTCTTTATACCGGAATAATATGGATATTTATTTGATATTTAAATACGAATCCTAAAACTCGAAATTAAAAAATAAACAGGGCTCATATTACGTTTTACTATCAGTGACTAAACCCATTTTCACTCAATCAATAATTATGCAACTGTCAAACTATTTCCAGAAGTTATAACAACAAATTTGGTATTTATTTAAATTTCTTCGGTGTAAACTCCTATCATTAAAGTCTTAGTCAGCGTTTATATAAATTATGCCCAACTTATCATATTCCTAGTGATCTGTGGATGCTTTAATTATTCATCGGTTTCTTGTAGCCCGCTAATTAAGGTAGGTGCTTTGTCATTGATCGAAGGTTATAAAATAGCCCCCATTGTTTTTACTGTAAAAAGGTTAACGTACATTCATTTTCATTTGCACAAATTCCTGCATACATTAAAATACATGCATTTATGTACACTATCTAGAAACTTTGAATACAATTGCTTATGCAAACTTGCATTTATAAAAGAATGTTTTTTACTTTGTGTCTCCAATCAGTTTTATAACTAGTAACTTTGCACTTGTGGCCGTTGCTGTGGGTGTCACTAGGCCAACGTTGTTAAGGAGAGTACGCCGATGTTTTGTGATTTCTGCGTTTCCCTCTTCAAAGATATTATTTTGCATCCTAAATGAGTGCACTATAATATTTTGTGGCAAAAAGTTTCTTTTGATTTTCTCCTCGTCTCTGGTATATTGCATAAGTTCCATTTGTTGTTACTTTAGATTGACATGTCATGTTGTGTTATGCCCTCCAATTAATAAAACACTGAACAACATAGCCAATATGCAGGCTGTGTACGCTTTTTGTACTGGAGCGGATGAAGTGACGGCTGATGCAGATGATTCACCTATGGAGTGGAAACGATACAGAACAAATAACAGTGAATGTTAGTTGGAACATGGTAAAAAAATTTTTTAACGAGGAATTATATTGCGGTATTAGTTTTTTAAAATTTCGTTTAACCCTTGTTGTATTTAAGCCGCATTATATTTTAAAACTTTCCATGCATGAATGGTGTATAATGATGCAAAATAGTCTATAAAAGTTCACATTTATCGAAAAAATTTGCTTCAGAAAATAAATCGATATCTTTCAATTATTATCAAAACTCAGCAATATCCATGGTTCAACTATATGGTTGGCTCATCTATACAAAAACAAAATTGCCGTCATCCAGTGAGTTTTAAAGCTCCGGCTCACGCTCAATTCTCACGGGAATGCTCTGGATCATTCAGAGACTTGAGAAGCAGATGTCGTGAAATTTTCGCACACGTGAAATGTGATAGGCAGATGTCGCCGCTGTTTTTCATTTAACTCATACGGCGAAAGGCTAAGCAGCGACATCTATTTTTGAAAAAGTAGGTTTATTAAAGGCAGCGTTGCCAAACTAAAAAGAAGTAATTAACAAATTATCTGGTTCACAAATTGAACCAGACTTCTATCTGGATTTATCTAGCTCAAATCGTTGGTGTTGCATTTAAATGCAAAATTATTTATCTGGCTCAGGATTTTGCCACCGGATGACGGCAAATATGTTAGTTCAGATTGTCAAAATTTGCGTGTTGGTGCGAATGGTATGGAATGGGAACATAAAACTTAGCAGTTTTTATATATTTTAAGAAAATGTTGCTAATGTGTTGGTTTCATTTTGAGTTTGCCATCTCCTATCGCTAATCCTATCGACCATGCAATGAAATAAATAAAATCAGCTGATGAGATGAGCCAACCATATAATTTAGCCATGGCAATATCTTTGCGATATGCAATAGATATTTTAACTGATTAGAAAAAGAGAGCGATATTTTATAAGAAATGAGTTAGTGTTTCATACTTAAACATATGGGTGTACGTTTTGAACACTAATATTTTTAAATTAAGAAGAGCTTTTCCAGTATTTGAACCACAATAGCAGTTTGTATACCTCACACAAGTATGAACACATCATGTAAGGAAGTTTAGGTTCGCGCGATACCGAATGTTATAAACCTGACTGTGTACTCCCACATACATATATACTAAGCATACATATAAAGGAAAATGTCAAGAATATTAAGTGATGCGAATGCTAAAAATAAAACTTGTACATACATATGTTAATATCGATCTGTATAAGACCCTGTGAAACAGTTACTGTCATAAAAACCATTATTTAAGTTTAAATTGACTAGGATTGGTCGAGAGAATAAGTAAAAGGCTGTCCTATTCATGCAGGAATTTCAGAACAAAAAAATTCGTATATTTTTATTCCTTTTGTTTGTTTTTATTTTATTCTTAATTTTACCTTATTCTGAACGACGAAAAATTTCCAGACGAAAAACCACTTCCTAACTAAAAGACCATTTCAATTTCTTTTTTCATTTTCATACTTTTGTTAGTTATACAGCGTACCATGTTTGGCCCTAATTTTAAACTATTCATCGGTCTGATCAATTTTTTTTTAGCTAAATTTTATACCTCCCATTTTATTGCATCATTTTCTTATTTAATTAGGTTTAAGTTTATATTCAAGCCAAAACTTTTTTTTAAAACAAAAGAAAGAAGTTTAAAAAATCTAATTGGAGAAACCTAAGGACATTTCTGGTTTTAAAAGTAAACCGAAAAGTTAAAAAATTCAAAAAGTAAAACTTGTGTACATATACCGTTACAGTCTGCCGTTATGTCAAATAAGTTAGAATGTATTAACTTTTTGAGCTTTGCGCTGCTGAATATAAAAACAGTTTCGAAAAATTTATGTGCCCCAATTTAATGCGATAGAGAATATATAGGTAGTAAATTTGTACTATGTCAAAATAAAAAAAAATTTATAATTTCCAGAATAAACGACTAATTATATTTTCTGTGTGGAATGCATTTGTTGAAGCGATTTATTTGGTACAAAATAAGTGAATTAAGGTGAAAATCTCTTATGACTTATAATGAACTCACTCTCATTCATTCAATAATTTATGTATTGGTTACATATTAGTACAATAAGATGCAAAGATCTTTTCTAGTACAACAAAAATAAGTACAGAAATATGCAATTACGAATAGGAATGAATAAGAGAAACTAAAATAAGTATCACAAATTAAACAAGTAAGGAAAGCTAAGTTCGGGTGTAACCGAACATCACATACTCAGTTGAGAGATATGGAGACAAAATAAGGGAAAATCACCATGAAGGAAAATGAACCTATGATAACCCTGGAATGTGTTTGTATGACACGTGTATCAAATGGAAGGTATTAAACAGTATTTTAAGAGGGAGTGGGCCATAGTTCTATAGGTGGAGGCCACTTAGGGATATCGCCATAAAGGTGGACGAGGGCTGACACTAAAATTTGTTTGTACGATATGGGTATCAAATGAAAGGTGTTAATGAGTATTTTAAAAGGGCGTGGGCTTAGTTCTATAGGTGGACGCCTTTTCGAGATATCGCTATAAAGGTGGACCAGGGGTGCCTCTAGAATTTGTTTGTACGGTATGGGTATCAAATGAAAGGTGTTAATGAGTATTTTAAAAGGAAGTGGGCCTTAGATCTATAGTTGGACGCCTTTTCGAGATATCGGCATAAAGGTGGACCAGGGGTGACTCTAGAATTTGTTTGTACGGTATGGGTATCAAATGAAAGGTGTTAATGAGTATTTTAAAAGGGAGTGGGCCTTAGTTCTATGGGTGGACGCCTTTTCGAGATATCGCCATAAAGGTGGACCAGGGTTGACTCTAGAATGTGTTTGTAAGACATGGGTATCAAATGAAAGATGTTAATGGGTATTTTAAAAGGGAGTGGGCCTTAGTTCTATACGTGGACGCCTTTTCGATATATCGGCATAAAGGTGGACCAGGGGTGACTCTAGAATTTGTTTGTACGGTATGGGTATCAAATGAAAGGTGTTAATGAGTATTTTAAAAGGGTGTGGACCTTAGTTCTATAGGTGGACGCCTTTTAGAGATATCGCCATAAAGGTGGAACAGGGGTGACTCTAGAATGTGTTTGTAAGACATGGGTATCAAATGAAAGGTGTTTATGAGTATTTTAAAAGGGAGTGGGCCTTAGATATATAGTTGAACGCCTTTTAGAGATATCGGCATAAAGGTGGACCAGGGGTGACTCCAGAATTTGTTTGTACGGTATGGGTATCAAATGAAAGGTGTTAATTATTATTTTAAAAGGGTGTGGACCTTAGTTCTATAGGTGGACGCCTTTTCGAGATATCGCCATAAAGGTGGACCAGGGGTGACTCTAGAATGTGTTGTAAGACATGGGTATCAAATGAAAGGTGTTAATGGGTATTTTAAAAAGGAGTGGGCCTTAGTTCTATAGGTGGACGCCTTTTCGAGATATCGCCATAAAGGTGGACCAGGAGTGACTCTGGAATTTTTTTGTACGATATGGGTATCAAATGAAAGGTTTTAATAATGAGTATTTTAAAAGGGAGTGGGCCTTAGTTCTATAGGTGGACGCCTTTTCGAGATATCGCCATAAAGGTGGACCAGGGGTGACTCTAGAATGTGTTTGTAAGACATGGGTATCAAATGAAAGGTGTTAATGGGTATTTTAAAAAAGGAGTGGGCCTTAGTTCTATAGGTGGACGCCTTTTAGAGATATCGCCATAAAGGTGGACAGGGGTGACTCTAGAATGCGTTTGTACAATATGGGTATCAAATGAAAGGTATTAATGAGTATTTTAAAAGGGAGTCGGCCTTAGTTCTATGGGTGGACGCCTTTTCGAGATATCGCCATAAAGGTGGACCAGGGGTGACTCTAGAATGTGCTTGTAAGACATGGGTACTAAATGAAAGGTGTTAATGGGTATTTTAAAAAGGAGTGGGCCTTAGTTCTATAGGTGGACGCCTTTTCGAGATATCGCCATAAAGGTGGACCAGGAGTGACTCTGGAATTTTTTTGTACGATATGGGTATCAAATGAAAGGTTTTAATAATGAGTATTTTAAAAGGGAGTGGGCCTCAGTTCTATAGTTTGACGCCTTTTCGAGATATCGGCATAAAGGTGGACCAGGGGTGACTCTAGAATTTGTTTGTACGGTATGGGTATCAAATGAAAGGCGTTGATGGGTATTTTAAAAGGGTGTGGACCTTAGTTCTATAGGTGGACGCCTTTTCGAGATATCGCCATAAAGGTGGACCAGGGGTGACTCTAGAATGTGTTTCTACGATATGGGTATCAAAAGAATGGTGTTAATGAGTATTTTAAAAGGGAGTGGGCCTTATTTCTATATGTGGACGCCTTTTCGAGATATCTCCGTAAAGGTGGACCAGGGGTGACTCTAGAATGTGTTTATAAGACATGGGTATCAAACGAGAGGTGATAGTGAATATTTTAAAAGGGAGTGGGCCTTGGTTCTATAGGTGGACGCCTTTCGAGATATCGCCATAAAGGTGGACCAGGGGTGACTCTATAATGCGTTTGTACGATATGGGTATCAAACCAAAGGTTAATGAGGGTTTTAAAAGGGAGCGGTGGTCGTTGTATATGTGAAGGCGTTTTCGAGATATCGGCCAAAATGAGGAACAGGGTGACCCAGAAAATCATCTGTCGGGCACCGCTAATTTATTTATATACATATGTAATACCATGAACAGTATTCCTGCCAAGGTTCCAAGGGCTTTTAAATTCGCCCTGCAGAAATTTTTCATTTTCTTCTACTTAATATGGTAGGTGTCACACCCGTTTTACGAAGTTTTTTTCTAAAGCTATATTTTGCGTCAATAAACTAATCCAGTTACCATGTTTCATCCCTTTTTCCGTATTTGGTATAGAATTATGGCATTTTTTCATTTTTCGTAATTTTCGATATCGAAAAAATGGGCGTGGTCATAGTCGGATTTCGGTCATTTTTTATACCAATACAAAGTGAGTTCAGATAAGTACGTGATCTGAGTTTAGTAAAGAAATATCGATTTGTGCTCAAGTTATCGTGTTAACGGCCCAGCGGAGGGACAGACGGTCGACTGTGTATTAAAACTGGGCGTGGCTTCAACCGATTTCGCCATTTTTCACAGAAAACAGTTATCGTCCTAGAGTCTAAGCTCCTACCAAATTTCACAAGGATTGGTAAATGTTTGTTCGTCTTATGGCATTAAAAGTATCCTAGACAAATTAAATGAAAAAGGGCGGAGCCACGCCCATTTTGAAATTTTCTTTTATTTTTGTATTTTATTGCATCATGTCATTACTGGAGTCGAATGTTTGTATAATTTACTTATATACTGTAATAATAATAATTTTTTTTGTTAAAATTTGACTTAAAAACAATTTTTTTTAAAGTGGGCGTGGCCGTTATCCGATTTTCCTAATTTTTATTAAGCATATATATAGTAATTGGAGTAACGTTCCTGCCAAATTTCATCATGATATCTTCAACGGCTGCCAAATTACAGCTTGCAAAACTTATAAATTACTTTCTTTTAAAAGTGCGCGGTGCCACGCCCATTGTCCAAAATTTTACTAATTTTCTATTTTGTGTCATAAGTTCAACTCACCTACCAAGTTTCATCGCTTTATCCGTCTTTGGCAATGAATTACCGCACTTTTTCGATTTTTCGAAATTTTCGATATCGAAAAAGTGGGCGTGGTTATAGTCTGATATCGTTCATTGTATATAGCGATCTGGGATGAGTGCCCAGGAACCTATGTATCGAATTTCATCAAGATACCTCAAAATTTACTCAAGTTATCGTGTTAACGGACGGACGGACGGACGAACGGACGAACGGACGGACGGGCATGGCTCAATCAAATTTTTTTTTCGATAATGATGATTTTGATATATGGAAGTCTATATCTATCTGGATTCCTTTATACCTGTACAACCAGCCGTTATCCAATCAAAGTTAATATAATTTGTGAGCTCTGCTCAACTGAGTATAAAAATAAAAGTACGACTATTATTGACTCTAACTCTAAACTCTAAAACAATAAAAATATTAAATTATAGTAACAACAGAAAAAAAGTCATAATAATAAGAATAATAAAATTAATATTAATAAAATATATATATATGGGGAATTCTTTGTCAAATAAGCGTAGTTTTGTGTGCCATTGGTGCCATTTTTTAGTCAAAAATGGTCTGAATGATGATGAATCTTGAATTTGAAATTTGATATCGGATTCTTGTTTAGCGGCCTCCACAATATGTTGGTCATTATTATTGAGGAATTATATTTTTTTCGATCATTTTTAATTAAAAAATTGCACTTTTTTGCGAGATGCCTCACTTTAGACAGTTTTTTTTTCAGGTTAAAAACTTTGTTTTTAAAATACACCTAACGGCATAAAAAACTAGACTTCTTAACGATTTTTTTCGTGTGACCAAAAATTCTTTTTTTTTTTTCCAAAATTGAAATGGGCAGGGGGGATGGCTGATTTGACAAAGAATTCCCTATATATATATTTATATGATAAGCCGATTAGAACAAAGTTAGCTTAATTGACTAAGGTGTGCAAAAATAAATCTCCCAAAATAGCTTATATTTGAATTTTCCCTAAAATTAGAAGGAATAGAGTTCCATATACGAATAGCGTTGACAGTTTCGTTGATGGTAAAATATTAAAGTAAGGTACAATTAAATCAGTAACTCGCACAGATCTGGTAAGTACCAACTTAGCAAAGAGGTAAAAAGGCGATTTCAGCGTGATATGCACTTACGAGCCTTGAGATATTCAGAGATCTCGCATGCCAATAAGATTCGCATCCAAGGATATGATCAAACTTAGACAGACCGTAGACATAGCGCATTACATTATTATATAGGACCTCGACTTTGCGAAACGACTTACTATCCAGCTTGCTGTAAACCAGTTCTGACTGGTCAGATGACTGGCGGTAGAACTTACTATAATGCAATCCGCCGTCGTCTTTTTAGTGGAGTGAATGATGCAGATATCCTATAATTTCTCAAGGTGATGTACACCCTTCGACCATGATGGTAATGTAATCACCGACCAGTACAAATTAAGCTGGTATTGAAAAAAAACCCAGATAAGTTACCTTCCCTACAAACTTGACTGGTTTGCCACCAATGATAAGCGGGCCAAGAATATCGAGATCGTTTGATTTTATATTGATTATTGGCAAAACCAACCCCTGGCCTACGGCCACATTGAAATCGTGGATAGCTTAGCATTGACATCAGAGCACAGATGATTACGCGAGGGTAGCGGACACTTATAATTGCAAATCATCAGCAAAAGCATGAAGATTTGCTTTCCTACAGACATAGAAATCATTATATATAAACAAACTAAATTGAAGCGGGCTTAATATTTATCCATATGGCACCCCAGTAGGCGCTAACTTTAATTGAGCTACCTCAGACCCATTTTGACCCTCTAGATTCTACAACTTAAATAGATTCGCATTAATTGAACAGCACTATTACTTAATCCAAAATACTTTTTAGCGTAGTACATAGCAGAGTGTGATTAACGTAAACGAAGCGTTTAGAAAAGTCATGAAAACAAAGCAAGGTCAACTGGCTTTTGTCGAACGATAGCCGAATATCGTCGAAGATGTTTAGCGTAGCAGTATTGCAGCTATGCTTTTTACGAAACCTAGTTTGAAGAGGTGATAGGAGGCTATGAAATTGCAAATGGCGAGAAGTCCGCTTAGCCATAATATAGGATACTATATGGTAAAAAAATTTTAATCAATTTGATTGGAAGTTCATCTTTTCTCACAACATTGGAGCTTATAACAAGAACACACCTTCCCACATCATCGAGAAGTCTGCTTAGCCATAATATAGGATACTATATGGTAAAAAAAATTTTATCAATTTGATTGGAAGTTCATCTTTTCTCACCACATTGGAGCTTATAACAAGAACACACCTTCCCACATCATAATAACTCTCTGTATTAAACTCAATCGGTGTACCATGAACAAGCAATTCACTACGTGGAACAAAAAGGATATCAATTGAACTATAACTACATGGTTCAAGAAATGCATCATTGACAGTTTTAAGAGATAACTTGCATGGAGCATCGTCTTTACTACGAACCTTTAGACTATTAATGTTTCGCCATAAGATACGAGGTGGTATCCTAGTATCTAGTTTCATTCCAAAGTACGCCCGCTTCTCACACCTAGTAAGAGGAGTTGCTCTATATCTAGCAGATCTCAAATCCTCCCAATTTTTCAGTCAGGGGTTTTCTTCCATGGCGAGTGAAGTTTAATACGTAGTTTGGTGGCCTTTTGAACCTTGTCATTTTCATACGAACTCGATGATCATTTAGGAGTAATAGCACAAATGGGGACATGTTTATCAAATGCGGACTTCAGATTACTTACAAGAAAATTGAGTTCCGAGTCAACAGTTTCACAATTCCAACATTAAGGCGTCGCTAGTTTCTGTATGAGAATTTTTTAGTGACATTACAATGTTCAAGATTAATATCAAGACAGTAAAAGATGAAATCATCGCCCGATAATAAAGAGATTTAGTCAAATTTTAAAACACTAGCCAAGTCAGAAACTACAAAATAGCCTAGCAGGCTTCGAGTATAATTGGGGACATATCTAGGAATCGAATCGTTTACTAAGTAGAGTCCTGCACTTGCAATATTAATCAAAATATTATCTCTGTGCCTATCGCGAATAAGAGTATTAATATTTAAGTCAATACAGACAACATTTTGATAATAATCAATGATATACTCAGACATTACTTCAAAATAGAAGTTAAAACTAAAATATTTGTGCGGATTGTAAGCGAAAGAAACAACGATGTATTCGGTACCGCTGCTGTTTGACTCAGTTAGAAAGTGTATACTTAGATTTCGTCGACCATAAAATGCAACACCCCTGCCTCTTCTTTATGTTTTGTCATTACGTAGAAGATAATAGTTACCGATTTCAACACAGGGAGAACTGAGGCTTGTTTCCGATATAAAAATAATATCTATTGACGAGAGATCAAACACATTCGTAACGTAATCCATTTTTTCAATTTCTGAACAAGCTTTTCTTTTTACAAAAAAGGCAACCAATTTTATGAAAAATACACTTGGATCGGCAAATGATTTTGAAACACAAAGAAAGAGAGCGAAAGACAAAAAAAAAAAACAACAAGGAATAATCAGCATGTGGAAAAATTCAAGTCGAAAGATAACTACGATATAAGAAAAAAAAAACGTTTGTTTGTTTCATTAAAAGCTCAATTCGTCGCTAATTAGCAGTAACTGTTGGCAATTTTATTTCCTAGCTAGACAAAAACCATTGTGTTTTACTACAGACATATGTACATAGATAACTAGATACATGTTTAAGTGAAATAAATGAAAATTGGTTTCCTTCTGCTATTTCCATTGATTGTCCTTGTTGTGCTAGTACAGTTATAAAAAGATATTATAACCAAGCCATCAGCAACAACTTTTAGTACTTTGGTTTGCACTGGAATTAAGTATAATAATTGGCTCAAATATGTTAAAGTTTTCAAATAAAGGGTGTGACCGAACTTTTCATACTCAGCTGCCAAATTACAGCTTGTAAAACTTTTAAATTACCTTCTTTTCAAAGTGGGCGGTGCCACGCCCATTGTACTAAATTTCTTTTCTGCGTCATAAGTTCAACCCACCTACCAAGTTTCATCGCTTTATCCGTCTTTGGTAATGAATTATCGCACTTTTTCGGTTTTTCCAAATTTTCGATATCGAAAAAGTGGGCGTGGTTATAGTCCGATTTCGTTCGTTTTCAATAGCGATCTGAGATGTGTGCCCAGGAACTTACATACAGAATTTCATTAAGATACCTCAAAATTTACTCAAGTTATTGTGTTCACGGACAGACGGACGGACGGGCATGACTAAATGAATTTCTTGTTTCGCCCAGATCATTTTGATAGATAGAAGCAGGCACGACGAGAGGGGAGAGGGAATGGGGGAATTTCCCCGGGCCCGGTGTTTCTCAGGGGGCCCGCGATTTAGAGGTACTAAGACATTTTTTTTTTAATTCAGGAGAGTCTTTAGTTGTTCCATGTGCAAATTTTAATTTTAAATTAAATTTTTTGCCTGGGACTTCGAGCAGTGAAAAGAAAATAAAATCATCAAAACAAAATGTATGTTTACATGAATTCGAAATCGTAAAATTTTCGTGGTGACACTGATGAAAGTTCATCTTCAAAAAATCTTCCAACAATACCACCAACTCTGTATCAAAGTCCAGATTATTTAAACGACTTCGATATCGGTACCGTGAATAATGAGTTTTTGCGATCTGAAGAAGTCAACCAAATAATTCGTCGGGTTCATCAAAAGTGTACTGTTATTTTTCCACGTGATTGTCATGACGAGGCATTACCTATCTCGTTGTTAAACAGAATCTTGCCAAATGGAGGGAAAGTCGAGCGTGACTGGTTAGTGTGGAGTGCCAGTAGCAAGGCTTTTTATTGCCTACCATGTCGTCTGTTAAGCACAAATACTTTAAATTAACCTAAAATTTGTTAATTTCATTTAGTTGATGTGACATTTTTTTTTTTTTTTTTGATGTAATCCATCAATAATGATTCGTGAACGAGACGTCATTAATTCAAGTTAATCAAATGTGTTGGATTTTTTATAGGGGGCCCGTAAATTGTTTAGTCCCGGGCCCGAAATTTCTCTCTACGGCCCTGTATAGAAGTCTAATCTCTCTCGATTAGTTTATGCCGTTACGGAGTACCGTTATGTGAGCTCTGCTCAGCTGAGTACAAAAATCCAGACTGGGACCAATCTTTCAACATCCGAAGCAAACTCCTTTAACGTCTCGTTTGCTTTTTGGTAACGGTTTTGCAACTCAATTTGGTATATCTGTTTTCTATGCTCGCTTCCATAACGTCTCTCGACAGCGGCCATCAATGCTGCATAGTTGTTCCGCTCTCCTTCGGGAATCGTCTTAGGATTTCGGCTGCTGGCCCCTTCAATGCTACGAGTAGAGCAGCCACTTTATCTTCAGCATTCCAGTTGTTCACTGCTGACGTCTTCTCAAATTGAAGCTTGAATACCTCGAAAGGAACAGAGCCGTCAAAAGATGGAGTTTTTATCTTCGGATTGCTCGCTGGATCAGCTGAGCGATTTAGTTGTAACTGTTGCATAAGACCTTTCAACGCTTCTATCTCGGCATCAATTTTGTCCTCGAGTTGTAAAATTTTTGCATCCTGCTCGTCCAGTTTCGCAAAGAGCTGCGATGATACCTGTTCCGAAATGTTTGTCGACATTCCAGATATACGTGCCTCTTGCGCTTCCAATTGAGATGACATATATGTCTTCTGTTCTTCCAATTGAGATGACATTTTCGACGCCATTTCGGAAATGCGTGCCTCCTTTGACTCCAGCTGAGATGCCATTGTCGATGTTTGTACAGATACTGTGTTCGTCACTATCTGCGGTGTTTCGTTTTTTTCTTCCATTTTTGTTGTTGTTTTGTCGCTATCATAATGAAAGTCATACTCCTCAGCATTGTAGATTCCTTCAAACACCATAGCTACACTTAGTGGTTTTTGTAGCTGGGATTTATCGCCAAAAGTAGCCACTCCACGGACTTCCAACTCCTCCTTCAGTTGCTGGATCGTCAATTCACTCAACTTTGGCATGTCCAAGTTTATTCGAAGTCTTCAGAATTTATTCAACAATTCCTCTTCTGACACCAATTGTAACGAATTTACTTGCAAATTCTCTTATTTGCCCTCTTTCTAAGTTCGTATCACTAAACTGTTGAATAAATAACTCCAATATTGAATAATGCAAAATGGCCTTTATTAAAGTACTTCACAATAACACTCAAACTGTGCAACGAACAGCTTGCTTAATAACCAAACTGATTGATAGCTGAATTTCAAAATAATACTGCTATTGCTCGCTAGATATCGTCTTAATCGAAACTGATTGACAACTCAAACCAAACTGAATTACAGCGCCTCTACATGTGTCGCCTTTTATACTCTTTGGTTTCCTGGTTCGCATTTTTCTAGAATCTACTAGCATTGTCCAATAGCTCTCAAACTTCTCAGCTATAACTAAAATTGCACAATTTTATACATCTTTTAGGCGCTTCCAGAATCTACTAGTCCAGTAGCTCTCAAACTTCTCAGATATGTGCATGTGTTAGTGCATTGACTCTCCGCTGCTCGTATACGTACATGGTACATATATGTAGACGCAGTTATTGTTTCGTTTATGTGGATACATAATGATTGAATTATTGATGTGCATTCACGTCACTGCTTAGCATCGGCTTAGAGACGATATAGCTTAGTGATGCTAATATCCGTGACAGTATTAAAATTGTTTAGAACTCAATATCAATAAGTTGGAAAATTTTAATTTCTGCACGGAAAGTTTCTTGTTAAAAAGTTAAGTTATGCTATTACTGATCTGAAATGCGAAAAGTGATGTATAAAGAAGCAAGCAAAAAAAAATTGTAAAGAAGATAAAAGAAGCACGAAGTGAATTTTGTAAAGAAGTACGTAGAGAAAAAGCAAGAAGAAAATATTGTAAAGAAGTCAGAAGAAGCAAGAAGAAGATATTGCAAAGAAGTTAATAGAAGAAGAATATATCGTAGAGAAGTTATAAGAAGTATAAAATGAATAATAAAGCGAGTAGTGCAAAACAAAAAGGCAATAAAAATAATAAGAAATATGTTGTAAGAAGAAGCAATGTGTAAAGATTTAAGCGCCGACACGAACATTTCCGCGAACATTCCCGTTATGTCATGTTTCTGCGACATTTTCTGTCGTGTATGGTGGTGTTTGCCAGTTCGCCAAAAATCAAAATATTTTAATTTTTGGCGAAAATTTGCGCGAACTGTTCGTGAGTGTATGGCGAAATAGCTCATAATCGTAGTAATTTCTGAACGGAACAGACGTGCGCGGAAAAGTAAAATGGACAATAAAAAATTTTTGAGTGAATTTATTGATCTTCTCTCTTTTTTTTACGCTTAATTGCCACAGCGAGCAATATTGCTGCAGCACAATTGTTGTCCGTACTCATCGCTTTCTGAAAGAGAACTAATGTTCGGCCAAAAGTTCGTATGGTGTATGGCCAAAGCTGCGAACAAGATTGCGGAATGTTCGCGGAAATCTTTTTGTCGTGTATTTGGCGCTTTAAGAAGCTATTAGAGAGAAAAGAGTGAAACGAAAGTGATCGAAAAAAAAGCAAAGCACCAAGAGATTAGTGAAATAAAGTAAAGAAAATAAAGCAATGCGAAGTAATAAATGGTAAGAAGTAGAAGCTAAAAGCGAAATTTGCATTTGTTGTAAAAATAAAGCCTAGAAAAACTGTTCAGTTTCAAAAAGCAATTTGGTAAAAAGCCTAAGGAAAATCATCACGAAATAGCAAACACAAATGTGTAAAAATAAGAAACAAAGTGTATCAAAAACCAAAGCAAAGCAGTAGTCAATAATGTATACATTCATATATGCATTGTCGTTGGTTAGAAAAAGAAAGATATTCAAAATAAAAAACGGCTTAATGACTAGTAAGAAAGAAAAAGTGAAAAGCCTGAAGAAGTAAATAGAAAAATAAAAGCAAAATCAAATTGAAAACATATGTAACAAGTAAGGAAGGTTAAGTTCGGGTGTAACCGAACATTACATTCTCAGTTGAGAGCTATGGTGACAACATAAGGGAAAATAACCATGTAGGAAAATGAACCGAGGGAAAACCTGGAATGTGTTTGTATGACATGTGTATCAAATGAAAGGCATTAAAGAGTATTTTATGAGGGAGTGGGCCATCGTTCTATAGGTGGACGCCATTTAGGGATATAGCCATAAAGGCGGATCAGGGTTGACTCTAGAATGCGTTTGTACGATATGGGTATCAAATGAAAGGTGTTAATGAATATTTTAAAAGGGAGTAATCCTTAGTTCCATAGGGGGACGCCGTTTCCAGATATCGCCACAAAGGTGGACCAGGGGTGACTTTAGAATGTGTTTGTACGATCTGGGTATCAAATTATAGGTATTAATGAGGGTTTTAAAAGGGAGTGGTGGTTGTTGTATAGGAGGTCGCCTTTTCGAGATATCGCCTTAAAGGTGGACCAGGGGTGACTCTAGAATGCGTTTGTACGATATGGGTATCAAATGAAAGGTGTTAATGAGTATTTTAAAAGGGAGTAATCCTTAGTTCCATAGGTGGACGCCGTTTCGAGATATCGCCATAAGGGTGGACCAGGGGTGACCCTAGAATTTGTTTGTACAATATGGGTATCAAAAGAAAGGTGTTAATGAGTATTTTAAAAGGGAGTGGGCCTTAGTTCTATAGGTGTACGCCTTTTCGAGGTATCGCAATAAAGGTGGACCAGGGGTGACTCTTGAATGCGTTTGTACGATATGGGTATCAAATGAAAGGTGTTAATGAGTATTTTAAAAGGTAGTAATCCTTAGTTCCATAGGTGGACGCCGTTTCGAGATATCGCCATAAAGGTGGACCAGGGGTGACCCTAGAATTTGTTTGTTCAATATGGGCATCAAACGAATGGTGTTAATGAGTATTTTAAAAGGGAGTGGGCCTTAGTTCTATAGGTGGATGCCGTTTCGAAATATCGTCATAAAGGTGGATCAGGGGTGACTCTAGAATGTGTTTGTACGATATGGGTATCAAATTAAAGGTATTAATGAGGGTTTTAAAAGGGAGTGGTGGTTGTTGTATAGGTGGTCGCCTTTTCGAGATAGCGCCATAAAGGTGGACCAGGGGTGACTCTAGAATGCGTTTGTACGATATGGGTATCAAATGAAAGGTGTTAATGAGTATTTTAAAAGGGAGTAATCCTTAGTTCCATAGGTGGACGCCGTTTCGAGATATCGCCATAAAGGTGGACCAGGGGTGACTTTAGAATATGTTTGTACGATATGGGTATCAAATGAAAGGTTTTAATGAGTATTTTAAAAGAGCTTGGGACTTAGTTCTATAGGTGGACGCCTTTTCGAGATATCGCCATAAAGGTGGACCAGGGGTGACTCTAGAATAAGTTTGTACGATATGGGTATCAAATTAAAGGTATTAATGAGAGTTTTAAAAGTGATTGGTGGTAGTTGTATATGTGAAGGCATTTTCCAGATATCGACCAAAATGTGGATCAGGGTGACCCAGAACATCATCTGTTGGATACCGCTAATTTATTTATATATGTAGTACCTGCCAAGATTTTAAGGGTTTTTTATTTCGCCCTGAAGAACTTTTTTAATTTTCTTCTACTTAATATGGTAAGTGTCACAACCATTTTATTTTATAAGTTTTTTCTAACGTTATATTTCGCGTTAATAAAACAGTCCAATTACCTTACCATGTTTCATCCCTTTTTTCGTATTTGGCATAGAATTATGGCATTTTTTTCATTTTTCGTAATTTTCGATATCGAAAAAGTGGGCGTGGTCATAGTCGGATTTCGTTCATTTTTCATACCAAGATAAAGTGAGTTCAAGTAAGCACGTGAACTAAGTTCATTAAAGATATGCCGATTTTTGCTCAAGTTATCGTGTTAACGGCCATGCGGAAGGACAGACGGACGACTGTGTATAAAAACTGGGCGTGGCATCAACCGATTTCGCCCATTTTCACAGAAAACAGTTAACGTTATAGAATCTATGCCCCTACCAAATTTCAAAAGGATTGGTTAGTTTTTGTTCGAATTATGGCGTTAAAAGTATCCTAGACAAATTAAATGAAAAAGGGCGGAGCCACGCCCATTTTGAAATTTTCTTTTATTTTTGTATTTTGTTGCACCATATCATTACTGGAATTGAATGTTGACATAATTTACTTATATACTGTAAAGATATAAAATTTTTTGTTAAAATTTTACTTAAAAAAATTTTTTTTTTTAAAAGTAGGCGTGGTCCTTCTCCGATTTTGCTAATTTTTATTGAGCGTACATATAGTAATAGCGGTAACGTTCCTGCCAAAGTTCATCATGATATCTTCAACGACTGCCAAATTACAGCTTGCAAAACTTCTAAATTACCTTCTTTTAAAAGTGGGCGGTGCCACTCCCATTGTCCAAAATTTTACTAATTTTCTATTCTGCGTCATAATTTCAACTCATCTACCAAGTTTCGTCGCTTTATCTGTCTTTTGTAATGAATTATCGCACTTTTTATGTTTTTCGAAATTTTCGATATCGAAAAAGTGGGCGTGGTTATAGTCCGATATCGTTCATTTTAAATAGCGATCTGAGATGAGTGCTCAGGAATCTACATACCAAATTTCATCAAGATACCTCAAATTTTACTCAAGTTATCGTGTTAACGGACGGACGGACGGACATGGCTCAATCAAATTTTTTTTCGATCCTTATTTTTTTTGATATATGGAAGTCTATATCTATCTCGATTCCTTTATATATGTACAACCAACCGTTATCCAATCAAACTTAATATACTCTGTGAGCTCTGCTCAACTGAGTATAAAAAGAAACGAAAGAGTGTTGTATGTTCACACACTTAGAGGAAAAGAAAAAAAAGAACGGCAAGCAGCAATTTAAACGTAAGGAAAAAGGAAAGGCGTGGTCCTTCTCCGATTTTGCTAATTTTTATTGAGCGTACATATAGTAATAGCAGTAACGTTCCTGCCAAAGTTCATCATGATATCTTCAACGACTGCCAAATTACAGCTTGCAAAACTTCTAAATTACCTTCTTTTAAAAGTGGGCGGTGCCACGGCCATTGTCCAAAATTTTACTAATTTTCTATTCTGCGTCATAATTTCAACTCATCTACCAAGTTTCGTCGCTTTATCTGTCTTTTGTAATGAATTATCGCACTTTTTCTGTTTTTCGAAATTTTCGATATCGAAAAAGTGGGCGTGGTTATAGTCCGATATCGTTCGTTTTAAATAGCGACCTGAGATGAGTGCTCAGGAATCTACATACCAAATTTCATCAAGATACCTCAAAATTTACTCAAGTTATCGTGTTAACGGACGGACGGACGGACATGGCTCAATCAAATTTTTTTTCGATCCTTATTATTTTGATATATGGAAGTCTATATCTATCTCGATTCCTTTATATATGTACAACCAACCGTTATCCAATCAAACTTAATATACTCTGTGAGCTCTGCTCAACTGAGTATAAAAAGAAACGAAAGAGTGTTGTATGTTCACACACTTAGAGGAAAAGAAAAAAAAGAACGGCAAGCAGCAATTTAAACGTAAGGAAAAAATCTTATAAAAACAAATGTACGAATTTTGAATTTAATATATCGCACACTAACTACAAAAGAGTCACAACTTAAAATTTTTCAAAATCGGTTTTTTCCATAAACCAATTCACAGTAGACATCTCTAACTGCCCCTTAAATTTCGTTGTCATTATTTTCTTCTTTAACTGTAAAATTACCGTTATGCCAGTTTTGGTGTTGATTGCATCGCTTGCCTCTATCAACTAAAGAGTACTATTTTTAGTTGTGTCAATCTGCTTAAGAACAAGTGAGCAGTTTTTTTTACGCATAAAGTGTATTATTTTAAAGTCTGACTATCTTGTTGCAAAATAATTTTAACTTTGTTGTATATTAATTAAAATTGTGTCTTTTTATACGTAAAGAGTGAGTACAGTTGCTTGTATTATTGTTAAATGTGCCTTTTTTGATGAAATAATTGTGAATGTACGAGTAATAAGTTTTCTTAGAAATAGTCATAATTTAAAATTGCTATATATTTTGTCCGTAAACGAATAATTACAACAAAATTTCGTCAATTCATTTTATAATGAAGGTATCCTTTTTTGTAAAACTGGATTTCAGTATAACATTACAGACGTTTTCACATAAACCGTTTTTCTTCTCTCCTGAACATTTACATTTTTTCAAGTTCAAGCTTGTTTGTTTCACCAAATTGAATTGAGCTATGTATATAATTTTTTTCTCACATATTAATTAAAACAAAGAATTGCTTAGTATTATTTTTAACACAAAATTAAAATTATATTTTATTACAAATAAATTTCGAAATATTTTAAAATGGAAGTAAACGATATATTAGCTTTGACTGTTAGTGGTCTTAAAGACAAATTACTTGAACTGAAAATATCGACCTCTGGACAAAAATGCGAATTGCAGGACAGACTACTTCAGCACTATAGCTTGTCACGAAATGAGCTAAGTCGCGATGTGTCGACCCAGTCCGTGTACGACGATACTAAAGGCATTGGTAACGTAAGTTCTCCGCAGTTCCTCATGCAGTCACTGTATTTTATCCTAAAGATATGGGCGATAGTGTTACCAATTTTTCAGGTGAAGGGTTCCTAGATATACGGTTTTGGATAACGGAATTTGAAAATAATGCAGCTATCGTAGGTTGGAATGACTTGAAAAAATTTGTTTATGATAAACAGCTTCTACGCGGAGCAGCTAAGCTTTTTGTAAGAAGCCAAACGTCTGTGAGTGACTGGTTATCGCGGAAAAGGGAGCTGATTAAAGAATTTGGTTCAAAACTGTCTACCTCTGATGTTCAAAAAATATTGCAAAATCGACGTAAACATGCCAACGAGTCCCTACGCGAGTATCTGTATAGTTTAATGGAAATAGGAAAACAAATAACATTAGATGAGGCCAGCTTAATTGATTATTTTATTGAGGGAACCCCGACTCACGGTTTAACAAATCGACGTTGCATCAGGCTAAGAGCATTGTGGAGTTAAAGGAGCAAATTAAGGTTTATGAAAAAAATGCGCAAACCGAAAATAGGGTCAGGTAGAGCAGCTTCTACCGAAACAGTTTAAGAAAGTAATATGGTATCCGTGAAACCAAAAGATGGGCAAGCGAGAAGATGTTTTAAGTGCGGCCATAAGTCGCATATTGCACCAAATTCCCCAAGAAGCAATATAAATGTTTTAAGTGCAATGAAATGGGACACCGATCATTCGAATGCAAGGGTAAAGCCCAAAAAGAAATAAAGAAAGAAGCAACCACAATTAACACCTTAGGCAATGAGAGCTTTCAACCAGTTATTGAGAGAGTCAGAGAGGAATTGCATTTTAAAACTATTAGAATCAATGACTTCAAATTCGAAGCATTAATAGACTCAGGATGTTCATTAAATCTAATACGCTATGACACACTATTACTTAGTGGGTATGAAGGAAAATTAAATAATGATAAGCGCAGGCTTCACAGCGCCTGCGCGTATATCATTGAAACAATAGGTAGTTATGAAGCTTTGATTCATGTAGATGAGTTATCACTAAATATCATATTTCATGTTGTCAAAAAACAAGATATGCAATTCACTGCGATGATTGGAAAAGCAATTTTAAAAAATGTAGATATTATCCTGACCCAGGAAGAGGTAATTTTGAAAAGTAGGGATTCAGAAAATGGTAAACTGACAGAATCAAGTTCGGTAGTAGACAAAACCACAGATTGGATAAGACAGTTGGATATTTTGAATTTATGGGAAGTTGAAGAAAGAAGCAGTCTCAGCGTAAAGCATTTACACAAGAATTTGGCTAAAGAAGTAGAAAGTGTAGTAGATAAATATAAACCTATAGGGAATTTAGTAGCACCCGTTAAGATGGAAATTGTTCTATCCGACGATGTCCCAGTTTATCAGCCACCAAGACGTATTCCCTTTTCCGATCGTTGTTTTGTTAATAAGCAAGTAGGAGAATGGTTAAAACAGGAAATAATACAAGTTAGGAGTTCCAATTACGCTGCTCCAGTGGTAGTTGTACCTAAAAAGGATGGCAGCAAACGCTTATGCTGCGACTATAGGCAACTAAATAAAAAAACCATAAGAGAAAATTTCCCTAATGATATTAATGGATGATGTATTGGATAGACTTCAAGGTAGCCGTGTTTTCACCACATTAGATTTGTCCAACGGTTCCTATTATGTACCGGTGGATCCTTTATCTAGAAAGTACACCTCCTTTGTTACTACAACCGGCCGGTATGAATTTCGGGTCGTTCCGTTCGGTATTTCAAACTCTCCTGCGGTTTTTTGTAGGTATGTGAATGCAGTTTTCAGAGATTTAATCGCAAAAGGGAAAGTGATTACGTACATGGATGATCTGATAATTCCCTCAATAGACGAAGCTGAAGGAATGGGCAAATTAAAAGAGGTTCTACAGGTTAATGCGTCATACGGGTTACAAATAAAGTGAAAAAAGTGCCAGTTCTTAAAACGAAGAGTCGAGTTTTTGGGCTACACCATTGAGAATGGCACGGTAAAGATATCAGACGAGAAGACTGCTGCGGTATGAAACTTTCCTCTGCCAAGAGACAGAAAGAGTTTACAGATGTTTCTAGGATTAACGTGCTATTTCCGCCGGTTTGTAGAGGGTTTTGCAACAATATCTATGCCTTTATCAGACCTGTTGGGGAAAGATGCAGAATTTAAGCTAAGAAATGAAGAAGTTGCAGCTTTCGAGCAATTAAAAACCCAATTACAGAGAGCAAATGTATTACGACTCTTCTCACAAAACGCAGTAACCGAAGTGCATACGGATGCAAGCAAATTTGGGTATGGAGCCATATTGCTTAAAAAAGATCCCGACGATCAGCAGCTACATCCGGTTCAATACTTGAGCCGCAAAACTAAACCTGTGGAAGAAAATTACCGTTCGTATGAGCTAGAGGTACTAGCGATTATTGAGGCATTAAGAAGTGGAGAATTTACTTATTAGGGATTAAATTTAAAATCGTTACGGACTGTAACGCGTTTACAATGACCCTTAAAATAAATGACGTACCACCGAAGGTTGCAAGGTGGGCATTGTTTCTACAGGATTTCAATTATGAAATTGAGCACAGAGCAGGATCTAAAATGATACATGTGGATGCATTAAGTAGGGTGTATTGCTTAATATTAGAAGACTCACTAAAGTTTCGACTGAAGCAAGCTCAACTCAAAGACGAGTGGACGAAAGCCATCCGAAAATTTTTGGAAAAGGATAGCTATGAGGATTATTACATATGATATCCTTTTTAAGAACCCAGATAAGGAACTAATAGTTATAACAAAGACTATGGAAGATGAGATTATTAAGCTCTATGTGCTAGCTCTATGTGCTGACAGGGACATTTCTCAATCAACTCATGCTAGAGAAATCGTGTTATATTCCCCAGGTCAATACTAAAGTTGAACAGATAGTTCAAAGTTGTTTTGAATGCATAGTCAGTGAAGCAAAGTAAGGGAGGAAAGAGGGGTTTTTAAATGCAATTGATAAGGAAGACACTCCTTTAAGCAAATATCATTTAGATCACGTAGGTTGAAAGTGACCAGTAAGTCGTATAACTACATTTTAGTGGTAGTCGACGCTTTTAGCAAATTCGTATGGCTACACCCAACAAAGAACACGGGAAAAGAAGCTGTAGTAGAAAGGTTGAAGAAACAGGCAGCGGTGTTTGGCAACTTTAAACGTATAATTACGGATAGGGGTGCAGCTTTTATATCAAACTTATTTAAGGAATATTGCGAGGATGAACATATCCAGCATTTACTGATAACCACTGGTGCTCCTCGGGGAAACGGACAGGTCGAGAGAATGCATAAGGTCGTCGTCATACCTATGCTATCAAAACTGTGCGTATCAACCCCGTGTAGTTGGTACAAACATATAGACCGAATCCAACAATTTATCAATAATACGTCACCACGTAGCACAAACAGTCCCCGCTTAAAATATTAACAGCACTTGATATGCGTATGGCCGACATGCCACAGTTGAAAGAATTTCTTGAAGACGCAGCCGTAGATGAATTGAACGAAAATCGCGACGAAGTACGTGGACAAGCCAAAGAAAATATTAGAAAAATGCAAGAAGAAAAC
This sequence comes from Eurosta solidaginis, assembly GCF_040869045.1. Lineage (NCBI taxonomy): Eukaryota > Metazoa > Arthropoda > Insecta > Diptera > Tephritidae > Eurosta > Eurosta solidaginis. The sequence continues at coordinate 115,062,438 of NC_090319.1, read as the reverse complement.
CGCATATGTTATAACCTTCGCCGTAAAAAGGAAACAGCATACAAACTAAACGATTTGGTAGTGATTAAAAGAACCCAATTTGGTTCGGGCTTAAAATTGAAACCAAGTTTTTAGGTCCCTATAGGATAACTAAGCAACTTAGTCACGGTCGCTATTAGGTAGAAAAGGTAGGCGATTATGAGGGAGCGGGAAAGACGTCGACAGTTGCGGAATACATGAAGAAATGGGCCGATTAATTCGAGGCCGAATGAAAGCAGGATGGCCGAATGTAGTGCTGAATGTAGTTTGATCTATTACTGACATAGACTGTATGATGCGTACTCACCTTAAGCAAGGACGTACGATGCGTACTCACCTTATGCAAAACACTTAACGAACGAAAATAACGAAATACAAGAGAGGCATGCAAATAAAAAAACGGACAGTAGAGATCAGACGGTGAGAGAAAAAGATTGCAACACAAAAAGGCTTCTAAAGAGTGTAATGAAATAATAAAACTGAATTAATAAAATTAAACTGAATATTAATTAATTTAAAAATAGTTTATAAAAGTAGTGATATGTATTTTACTTATAATAAAAGAAAAAAGCAAGGAAGTGTTTTATTTGAACCGATTATCCTACATGAATATGTATTATTAACCTTATGAAGACGATATGGAACTGCAGTATTTAAAAAATTTTGGTTAATATCAAAAAATCTCATTGAAGCAAAAATATAAGAATACATAAACGAGAGGCTACCTACGTACATACATATGCATGTCCCAAATTTCAATCAAACTGCTCAATAAATAAACTTTTATCGAATAGGTCGGTCTCTGGTTCATTTTCTGGAAAAAAGTATCATTAACTTAGGCGAAGGTACCTCCGCTACGGCAGGCACCTTTTCGCGGCGCTGGAGCTTATGCCGCTTCCAAGAGGCGCTGAACATACAAAAGGAGATGCTCCGGCATCCTCCGCCCGTATGGTTCGATCTTCGTGGAGAGGCAACCAAGAACTGCTACTTTTGCCTTAACGGCTACAAGTGTGCGACTGTTTTCCCATATAAGGGCGACACCTCTTGTCCGCCAGATGCGTCTGTTTCCCCATTTTAGGGGCGGCATCTGGTACACAGCCCTAAGTCGTCAGATGCGTCTGTTTCCCCAGGTCAGGGCGGCACCTGGCGCACATAGCCTAAACGGCACGTGCGCGTCTGTTCCCCATGTCAGGGGCGGCACACAACGACGTCTGTTTTCCCCAGGTTAGGGGCGGTCGAGTCCAAGTCTTTTGGAAGGAGTGGTAGGCTTAAAAGAAACTCCAAGGGTAATGGTGAATTCGGTTCGTCGGGTATGAGTGAAAACGAAGGGAGAAAAGTTACGGTGTAGGGGGTTGGATCCCCAGTACCGGCGGTAGATGGTGGACGAGAAAGCCATCTGGCGTCGAGATCCAGGGACTTCTCAGGCTGTGGAGCGGAACCCCAGGGTACACAGTCTACGAATGCTACTGGCAGAACAAGAGCTCTGTCCCTGTCCGAGCACGCTCTGTGGAGCACGGCAAAAGCAGGATCTGAGTCTGGTGCTGAGGGAAGCTTTAGGTCTCGGTTGAGGAGTCTAACCACCGTCAGCACCACCGAGGATGAACTATCATCACTGGTGAGCGACGACGATGAAATAGACTCCGAGGCTGAGAGCGTTCCGCTGAAGGACCAAGCGCAGATGTCAGGAACTGCGGAGGACGAAGGGTCAGAGTCGGAGAAGGTAAAAAGCAAGCAGAAAGCCCTGAAGGGCTACAAAAACTCTTCATACTAACTTGGGAATATGCAGAAGAAAGATCCTACCACTCCTCTGTAAGAGAAAAGGCTCTTATGAAGAAACACAGAAAGGTAGTAGCAAAGTACAAAGCAACTAACGCTGCTAAAGATGACGGCCAGAAAGGGTCAAACGATCAGGGCAAGGACGCTAATCAAGCGTCCTCGTCTGAATCGATGTGCGCACAAAGCCGGAAGAGGATCAGATCAGATGAGGGACCTCCAGTTTACCGCTTCGTCCGGTGATCTCAGTATGGATGCCACCTCCAGTAAGGGTAACGGAGTCCTGGTTGTTGTCTCGATGACCCCTTCCAAGACAAGGGCGGGCAGCGACCTACTGATCGCAATCGATCAAACGTCGCTGCAAGCCATAAAGAGGCTCAACGGGGTCGTTAGGTTTAGGCTGGGCTCCCTTAACTTCTCAAGTTCGCGGAAACGCATAGAACCGGCCTTGTCCTCGGTTGCGAGGCCAACGGATATCATGAGCTATGGGGAGCAGCGACACAAACGCAAGAGGTGAGTCCAGTTTTGACTACTTACTACTAACGTAATTGTATCCAAAAAATGCAACCAGCCAACGTTTAGGAATAGAATTAGGGAGGAAGTCATAGATATCACCCTGGCCTCAGACTCTCCCACTGTAAGAATCGATGACTGGAGGGTGTCACACACATGCTCCTTCTCGGACCACAGTAGGATAATTTTCAATATATAAGTGGAAGTTCCCCGGCCATATAGAAATCAAAGAAAAATAGACTGGAACAAATATTCTGAAGTAGTATCTCACAAACTGGCAACCACGGAAATGGAAGTCAGACGGGTAGCTAACAATATAGTCAGAGCAGTTAACCGACTGACAACGATATTGACAAGCACTTTTGACCTCTGTTGTCCCCTTACTAGACCACGGGAAATACCTAGAACTATGTGGTGGAACACAGAGCTAAGCCAACTCAGCTCAACAACAAAAAAACTCTTCAACAAAGCTAAGTATAGCCGGCGGGAAAAGGACTGGGATGCCTACAGATGTAGCTTTAACAAATACAAAAGCTGCATCAAGAAGGCAAAAAGGATATCATGAGAGCAATACTGTGAGAACTTGGCGACGACAAATGAGGATTCAAGACTTCGCAAAACACTATCAGGATCTAGTTCAGCCCCTAGTAGCATAAGGAAGTCTGATGGCTCATAGACCGTCTCCAGTCAGGAAACTCTAGAAGTCTTGATGGAGATACACTTTCCTGGATGCACGGATACGACAGGCACGACGATGCCACAAAACCGCGCACGCCCTCCGGAAACCGACGTCACGGACATCGTTGACCGATATAAAATATCATGGGCTATAATACCATTCGAACCCTCCAAATCGGCGGGACCGGATGGTGCGATACCGGCTATTTTACAAACCGTTTGTGACGAACTGATACCTTATCTACACGGCATGTTCTCAAGATGCCTACAAGATGGTTATGTATCCGAGAGCTGGAAAAATGTACGGGTGGTTTTCATTCCCAAAGCAGGAAATCTTAACCCCTCGGAAGCCAAAGACTATAGACCAATAATCCTCTCCTCCTTTATCCTTAAAAGACTCGAGAGACTTATCGATCTACACATTAGAAACAATGACAATCTCTGGCAAATATATGCAGCACAGCATGTATACCAAAAAGGCAAATCAGTTGAAAGTGCCCTTCATGAGGCAGTCAGTGCCATCGAGAACTCACTAAGCTGCAAGGAATACACGTTGGCAGCTTTCCTCGATATTGAGGGTGCTTTCAGCAACGTGCAGACGGAGGCCATCTGCACGGCTCTTACACGAAATGGAACCAAAAGCTTTATAGTTGCATGGATCGATTCTACGCTTAGAAGTAGAGTTGTCAACGCGACTTTAGGGACTGGTTCTATTGGCAAAATTACCACCTGAGGCACCCCCAAGGCGGGGTGCTATCGCCTCTTCTCTGGATACTGGTTTACCACCAATAATCTTGAAATCTGTAGGAGAAAAGGAAGAAAGATAGTTGCATACGCCGCTGACTTAGTGATTCTGATCACAGGCAATTTCTTGCCAAACATCAGCGAACTCATGGAATCGCCACTTTGCGATATTTCGCAATGGGCAGGGCAAAATGAGCTGAGGGTAAAACCAACAAAAACCGAACTTGTCCTGTTAACGACAAAGACAAAGATACCCTCCCTTAACTTACCGAGGCTAAACGGTACAACGTTAAACCTATCTTCGGAAGCGAAATATCTTGGAATTATATTCGATTCCAAGTTAAGCTGGAGAAGGAACGTTGAGATGAGATCAAAGAAAGCTCTAGCAGCATCCTACGCCTGCAAAAGGGCATTTGGACGGAACTGGGGACTAGCACCACATGTCATTCATGGCATGTACAGCACAGTCATTCGACCGATACTAACATATGGAGCTCCAGTTTGTTGGAAGGCGCTAGACAAAAAGAGTAATCAGCAGAGGATCGGGAAGGTACAAAGGCTGGCATGCCTGGGAATGTCAGGCGCCGTGAGCAGCGCACCTCAGGAAGCGCTAAATGTCATCTTTCACTTGACGCCTCTACAAGTCTTCGTGCAGGGATTAGCCGCTTAAGGAGCTCTACGACTAATAGAATCCATGGTCGATATGACGAAGGGACAATTAAACGGAATAATAACCGACCTAACATCCAAAACAGACCACATCACAGGGGTTTTGGACTTCCAGGTTCAGAACATACGATATCCGTCAAGTGAGGAATGAGAAGTAGGCCTAGACAACGGCAGGGGCATCACAATATACACCGACGGCTCGAAAATGGAAGAGGGAACTGGAGCTGGGATGTACTCAACAGATAAGCGAATCATTCCTGACGCATGCAGTGTATTCCAAGCCGTCTATGCCATAGACCGACGTAACAATCTTTGTTGCCAGCTAAACCGCCTTAAGGGCATTAGAGTCCAACACGATAAAATCGGTCATCTCAATGTCTCCCTTTGCTGGGTCCCTGGGCACAGCGGCATTGAAGGGAATGAACTCGCGGATGAGATTACTAGGAAAGTTTCCGACTTAGACATAAGTGAGGTGGATAGCTCCGTCCGACCGCCGCTGAGTTGTCTCCTAGGGAGAATCGACGAATATGAGAACAGGGCAACGGACTTGCTATGCAGCAGACTGCGAAGTCTCAAGGTCCTTACGGCCATGCTTGGATAGGAAGGGCACCAGCTTCCTTCTCAAACTGAACAAATCTGCGGTGAGGGTACTTGCGGGTGTCATCACAGGTCATTGTACTATCGCACCAATGCTCCGACGGTGGCAAATACCAACAAGCTTCCTCTGCTGAAGCTTTCAGGATGAGGAGGTAGAGGAGTCGATCTACCACTATCTCTGCCGATACCCGGCGCTTCAAAGAAGAAGGCTCAGATTTCTGGGCTCACGCTTCTTCGACAGCCTGGCAGAGGTTGGGAAGGTGAAGTCTCGCTTCTTCTTGGGTTCATCAGGGAAAACAAGTGGTTAGTTGAGGACCGCTATGAGGTAATGGGGTTAAACGAATTTGCCGCCATCCTGTACTTACTGAGGGCACTCACAATGGACAAAAATGTCTCCGAGGGGAAGTGTGGGTATCGCCCACGCACGCGCTCTTAACCTAGCCTAACCTAACCTGGTGAAGGTAGGTTACCTGGGTGCCAAATTTCAACCAAAGCGCTCAATAAGTAGTTTTTTTTTGTCCCTGGTCCACTTCCTAGAAAAAAAGTTCTCTAAATATTAACCTAAGCAAACAGCTATCTATGTAACACATTTCAATTAAATATCTAAACAAATAAGCCTTCGCTATCTAAATTTATATTGTTGCCCTGACTGCCTGCGTAGTGAAACACAAAACTCCTTCGTAGTCTGCACGAATTGTTCGTGCATTCATGCAGCACACTAATTTGTCTGTTTTGTGTATTTCAATGCAAACTAAAAGTAGAACTAAATAGCTCGCGAAAACATATGCTTTTATATATATAATACATACATTCCTACTGGATGGACTCCATAGGCACGCACGTTAACATATGAAAATTCTAATTTAAGTTCGAAAACATTTTCGAACGCATCAAAGTAGCATTTTGTGTACTTTCGTGCGTTTTCATGTGTGTAGCAGGTAATTTTTTGCTACTTTGTAAGCTTTTTTGTATCTCATTATTACTAAAAATTCACCAAATGCAAATGCGCGCAGTTTCGAACAGTCGAACGCATGTACGTTCGACTATGACAACGTTTAAAAACACTTATGTACGCACACCCATGCCTACGATCCTTCGCTATAGGAGTTTTGTGTAATATTGTTCGCGCACAAATAAAATACACAAAAAACAATTCGGGTCAAATACTACACAATAGAATCGTGCTGTTGCGGTCTGGTCGCGGCTACCACTCAGGCTTAAAATACACTACTGTCATCTGGAAGCTTCGCTTAACCCAATTAACTTTGAGAATGTTTGTGCGAAGAAAAAAAAAGAAAATTTATATTAACAACCTCGACTACTACAATTACACCATTTCGATGTTGCAGAGATGTATCTCTATAATACTGTGGCGAATATTAGCATTTCTAACGTCACTATGCTGTTAGTAAATAAACACAACAACAGTAAGCCATTTACACACATACATAGAAGGCGGCGAAGATATTTCACACCCATAACCAGCAGCTTGAAGCAAAGGGATAATTTGACATACACAAATGTAGTAATCAGCTAAAAGCAAAAGTTGTTACTCACACATATTGATAGAAGAAAAACATAACCCTGCAAAAAATGCGATTAGTATAGGATGAATCCGGGATTAGTCGCATAGGAGTATGCGACGAATGCCAGTTTTGGTCGCTTTGTATGAGTTGAACTGTTCGCTTTTGTTTGAGCATGTCCAATCCCCTTTGTACTCATATGGGAAAATATGAAGACTTTCGGTTCAATAAGGACTCAAATAGGGCCCAATAGCATTTTTGATGGCAGAAACACAATCAAATGGTTTGCCAAACAACCAAATCTATTTGATGTAAGTTGTTCGACCGATTTTCAAGAAGGAATAAAAAATATTCTCGGAAAATTTAATGCTAACTCTGGCGTAATCGTTAAGCCCTAGTAATGTACCCGAAAGGAACTTAAGGGAATCAATTATGCCCAAATGTAGACAAAAGAGATCAATCGGAGACCAATCTATTTAAGGATTAATCGCACGATTTTTTGCAGGGAAACTACAGATATACATGTACGTATATAGCTAATTAACCAAGTATGAGATAAAACTGTTCCAGAAGGCATGTTCATGAAAAGTATAGACCTTAGTAGAAACAGATGAACAAGGCTTTCTGAGAGTATAAAAGCAGCACGGTGCAAGCGGTAATCAATCAGTTTGGTTTAAACACGCTTTTATCAAGTACATACGTGGTATTTGTAATTGTGAAGTAGAGTTGTAAATAAAGACCATTCGAACGTTAACAAAAAATGCATAGTAATCAGAAATTCCCAAAATTCGTTACAATACGTTCAGAAATTGGAAAATGTTTTATTTTGTTGTGTGAAAAAATGTGTAAACAAAATCTAGCTGCACACGCTCGGTTGGCAATTAAATTATACTCGTAGTACTTATTGCAGACTCATGAGCAGGGCCCACCCAGACTGGTGCAAGCGGTGCGGTGCACCAGGGCCCCTAGCTCCGAGGCGCCCCAAACCCCCAAGTCGCAAAAGTTTCACCGAAAAATGTATACACTAAATTATGGGAAAAATTTTATTTTTTATTAATTTTATTCAAATTCTAATCCAAATGCAGATATCGGGATGGACTACCTGGAAAATGCTTTCTCCGAAGTCACCAACATTCGTCATTTTTTTAACGAATTGGTTTTAGAAGCTTCTGAATTGTGTGCAAAATTAAGTATCAGTAACAAATTTGAGGAAAAAAAAGAAAAAATCAAAAAATATTTTGATGAGCTCTGCGAAGATGAAAGACTCACTGATCCTGAAAAAATGTTCAAGGTTTAAATTTTCTAAAACACAGATTTGAAGGAATGACTATGGTTCTGGATACGTATAGAGTTCTACAACCTCAATTCATTGCTACTTCAAGTGAATCCGAAATAAGAGTAGAGACAGAAGAAATCGTTCAAAAGTTTCCAGATCACATATACCCATTGTTTCCTGTACAGTTGATGTCAATGGAAGCTGCGTTCAGTTCAAAAATAAGTCAAATGAAAACAATCAAAGAACTGGCAGATTTTCTTGTAATTGAAAACAGTTCATTGATATAAAATTTTTCAGATGTTTATACTGCGTGCATAATGTTCTTGTCCATCACAGCAACAACTGCCACCGCTGAACGATCGTTTTCAAAATTAAACTTTATCAAAAATTATTTGCGAAATTCGATGGGTAATGAGCGATTAAGTGGACTGGCAGTCCTAACTATTGAAAATGAAAGAGCTCGTAAAATTGATTTTTCAAAAATAATCGATGATTTTGCGAGTATGGAAAGTAGAAAAAAACTTTTCTAGAATGAGAGATACAAGAAACTCACAACATGTGCAAGAAATTTTGAAGTTATAATGTTTCTGAGATTTTACATTGAGTATTAGTCATTAATTTACTAGTCAAATGTAGTAATATAAGAATATTTATTTTTTTGTAATGCCAATCACTTGTGATTTGCGACACAAGTAGTACGACAATTTGGCTGTAAAAAAGTATTAAAAGAAACTATGTATGCAACATAATATAAAAATATCCTACAAGCAAAACCTTTTGCGTCGTATAACCTTTTTTTTTAGAAAAATGGCCTCCGGTGAATTTTGCACAAGGGCCCGTACAAACTCCGGTACAGCCCTTCTCGTGAGCTGAAAAGCCTGCAACCGCATGTATATATGTTTTCGTGAACGTAACCCTCTCAGATAATCATATGAAGTGAAGTATCATCGCCCTCCCAACTTTTGCTCCAAAATGTTGTGCTACTTTCAAAAAATTACCTTTTAATTAGAAAAATTCCAGTTTGCAATAAAAGGTGAATTCCACTTTTGTCGTGAGCTGAATTCTGAATGTGTTTATGTATGTAGTTCTTTGAGGTAAAGAAAATAGCACAGGAATATAAAGATTGAAATTTGAAGAAATGAGAAAATGTATATGTGTTAATTCAAATATACAAGTGGTAGTATGCGATAATTATAAAATAAGCTGTTGCTATCTGTGATAAAAATACACTGTTGTTCCGAGTTGTCAACAATAAGGCCAACTAAATGCAACAGACTCTTTAGTTTCCGTCCAATAATCGGTTAATAGTGTTTTGGTTTCAGTGATTGTCAAGGCTTTCAAACTTTCGTTCAAATCACACATTTATCTGGAAAATTGCATAAGTGGAAGGCGTAGGTTAATATCATCTGCTCTTTCAATTTTCGGTAAAGATTTTACCGCTAAAGTGACCCGAAAATGAGCTACAGATTTATAATCATCAATTTACTAAAGAAATATTTTTTCTGAACGGGGTCGCCTTCGACAGTGGTATCAGTGGATGGCTATGAATTTCCGCTTGGAAAACTTTGCAGCAAAATTTAATCTGCCTTGCAGGTTTGGAAACGGAACTAAACATGTAGATCCCACTAGTTTTAAGAAAAAAAAAAAACTGTAGGCAGCTCGCCAAAAACTTGAAAAAGAGCTCGTCTTAAAGCTCCTCGGTGGCATAGTATGCCCAGTTATTATTACTAGAGTTCGACAGGTGGTTTAAATTCAACCACTGCAGTGGTTACTAAGTACAAAAACAAAACTATAAACATCATGACCGAAGGGTTTTATCCCCTCTTATCTATCCTTTCCTTTCTGAATATTTCTTTTCTTTCATTTCCTTACCTTTCTCTTAAATTTTCCACTTTACTATCCTTTACTTTCATTTCCTTTTCTTTCCTTTGTTTTCCTTTTCTTCCTCGTCCTTTCCTTTCCTCTTCTTTCCTTCCTGTTCTTTCCTTTCTTTCTTCTCCTTTCCTCTCCTGTCCTTTGCTTTGATTTCATTTCCTTTCCTTTCCTTTCCTTTCCTTTCCTTTCCTTTCCTTTCCTTTCCGTTCCTTTCCTTTGCTTTGCTTTGCTTTCCTTTCCTTTCCCTTCTTTTCCAATCCTTTCCTTTCCTTTCCCTTCCTTTAGCTTCATTTCCTATCCTTTCCTCTCCTTTCCTTTCGTTTCTTTTACTTTTCTCTCCTTTTCTTTCCTTTCCTTCCTATCTTTTTTTGTTCTTCCCTTCCCTTTCCCTTCCATCACTTTATTTTTAATAATTAAATTTTATTTTGTAATAATTTTAGCAATTTTTGTTATTATATCGTCAATTGGCAAGAACCAGGATAGGAGTAGAAACAATGAAGACAAACAAACAACCACAGAGATAGCTGAATGGTTATAGCAGCGGCGCCTAAACGTTGCCGATGAAGGAAGTTAGCAGTGGCCGAAATGGATCTATACAACGAGCTTTGGCAGTTGTCTAAATTTTTTCTTTCTTCTATTCTTATTTCAAAATTTTTTCATTTAAGGAAAAATTTATCATAACAATAATAATATTAAAATAATTATTTTTATAAGAGCTCGATTCGAAACCGCGATCTTATATTTATTTAATTGAATTTAATTTAATACTATATAATTTTATTTTATTCAAATTTATTATTCTTTATTTTATTCTATTTTGTTCTATTTCAATTAATTTTATTTGGCTTCATTTTGTATTGTTTTATTTTATTAACAAAAAAAGTAGTACACAACATTTTTGCAACAAACAAAATGAATAAAAAGTCCAACTTGAATATTATTTGCTATTGTAAACAACAAAGCAATGAAAATGACACATTAAGTCTGATTACGTTCGCGACAGCGGCCACAAAGCAACATCTATTAAATTATTTTTACACATTTTATTATGAGGATCGTTATTTTCGGCGCGACAGAGCAGCACGACAATCAATCACGACTGCCGTGGTAGCCAGATTAAACCTAATTCTATTATTGGGTAGCGACAGTGATTGGCGTCCTCTTTATTTTGTCAGTAAAAACTAAAATAGAAGTAAAAAACAGATAATAAAAGCTAAAATCATTCTTTTGGGCGTTTTTTAAACATAATATATATGTTTTATAATTTTCGCTACTATTTGCTATAATTTATATTTGTAGGTGCCGCCTTCTAAGTTATCAAGTAGCCAATGATTGGTAACGGTTGTCGTCAGGCTTTGATTTATTGTGGTTGTGGTCTGTAGACACCGGGTTGAATGTAATCAGCCCTATTTACTCATATTTGCTGACTCTCACACTATAATTATTTCCATCAAAACATCTATGTACACCAGCGGTCACCAAAATTGAACTGTGGCTGTGTTAGTAAGAGTAACATCATAGCGGTTCAACCGTCGATAAAAATCTAACGACGTAGGACGTATGCACGTATGTTTGTTAACACTCAAAATAAAAACGTAAATATGCTATACAAATAAAATTTTATTGCTTGGGTCTAACAATAGATTTAAACAAAATACATATATTGCTAGTATATAATAAAAAGCACATTACGCGCATGGGAGTTTGTTTGCAAAATATCTGTTTGAAAACGCGCAAATAAACGATATCTTCCGCTGATTTTACTACTCTGCTTGTTCAGCGAATAATAAAGGCCGTGACACAATGACATTTTTCATATAGATGCGTTTAACACAAGCTTATGCATTCCAATAACATCGCCACAATCAACCAAGATGTTGCGTTTGTAAATATGAAGGAACTTCAGACGTGGCAATTGAAGTTTATTACGCCTTTCCCATTCACATACAAAATTTCGCGAAGCACTGTTATAGACATTGTCCCTATACAACAAAAATACTTACCAACATATTTTGTGTCGCATTCGATTGCTATATTGCAGTTTTTAATTGCGAAAAATGTTAGAAAATTTACCAACCAGTGGCAAAAATAATTTCACTTGCAAAGTGTGCCAACACCCTTAGCCAAAGCAAATGTCAAATTCTTCTTCTTATGATTTGCTTGGAACAAAATTTTCAATATCAGATGGCGCCAGAGTCGCTCACTCTACCATTCTCCAAAAAAATACATGCAATCTACTCATAATGCATAAGCAAGTGTTAAACTCATCTATATGAAAAACTGCCTATGTGTCGGAGCTATAAACGAAAGAGAATTATAATGTGTTTGAAGTGAGTGCGGATAATTATTTCACTAGCTGGCGACGACTGATATATACTCAGTCGCCACAATAAACCAAGATGTCGCGTTTATAAATAGGAAGGAACTTCAGACTTGGCAATTGAAGTTTAATTCGCCTTGCCCATTCACATACAAAATTTCGCGATGTACTGTTATAAACATTGTCCCTATACAACAAAAGTACTTGCTAACATATTTTGTGTTGTATTAATTTGTTATATTGCAGTTTTTAATTGCGAAAAATGTTAGAAAAGTTACCAACGGGTGGGAAAAATAATTTCGTTTGCAAAGTGTGCCAGCACTCTTAGCCATAGCAAACGTCAAATTCTTCTTCTTATGCTTTGCTTGCAACTAAAGCTGCAAGAAAGTTTTCTGATCTAATGCTTACTATTGAAAAGAATGAAAATCGCTACCCCGTGTATCAGCTGATTTTCACAAACGCAGCAATTTCAACTTTCTTCGCCTAAAATTTGTGAAGTTACAAAATTCAATTGTCACGATCAGCTGGTTCAAGAGGAAATTGCCCCACCGTGATTTTATGTAGGGTAAAAATTTAACAGTTGTGCGTTGCGAGCAGTCACAATTTTCACAAACGAACGAAATACCCCGTAAACGTGTTATCTGCTTTTTAGAATAGAACAAAATAAGTTTTCAACCCTTGCGCAGCGTACGAAAAGCGTAACACTTCTTCCAGAAAAGAAAACGCTAATAGTTATTCTTTTGTAATAAAAAGAGGTTAAAAATAATAATTTTCTTCAAGTCGATTTTTCATTATTTTTCTTTCAAACATGTACCAATATCCGCGAATAATTGGCCTTTCGAGCGCTTATTTTTGATTACTCCATTCTTAACCTTTGATGAGAAATTTTATTTCGAGAGAAAATTTTTTTTTGATTTACGCATGTGCGCCATCCCAAACTAAAGTGGTTAACTTGTGGAAATTAAACGAAATGCAAAAATATTTGTGTGTGTGCAAAAACAAGCTTAACTTGGCGTATAGGTTATTCGTAATCCACTAAAACCTCCTTTCAATTTAGGCAATAATGTGGAAAGTACATTGAGGGCGGCAGTTTGCGGGGTTGACATGGTCGTTAATGTTGATTTGATGCACTCAAACTGAGTAAATGTTCATATTAATGTAAAGCATATGCTATTTTTCCTTTAAATTAAGTTTATTTCAATTAAAAGTGAGCACTTTTGCTTACTGCTGCACATGTACTAACATACGTACATAAGTATATATATGTATATGTACATAATACGGATGTGGCGGAAGTCATTAGCCGCAATCGGATTTTTATACTCAGTTGAGCAGAGCTCACAGAGTATATTAAGTTTGATTGGATAACGGTTGGTTGTACATATATAAAGGAATCGAGATAGATATAGACTTCCATATATCAAAATAATCAGGATCGAAAAAAAATTTGATTGAGCCATGTCCGTCCGTCCGTCCGTCCGTCCGTCCGTCCGTTAACACGATAACTTGAGTAAATTTTGAGGTATCTTGATGAAATTTGGTATGTAGGTTCCTGAGCACTCATCTCAGATCGCTATTTAAAATGAACGATATCGGACTATAACCACGCCCACTTTTTCGATATCGAAAATTTCGAAAAACCGAAAAAGTGCGATAACTCATTACAAAAGACAGATAAAGCGACGAAACTTGGTAGATGGGTTGACGTTATGACGCAGAATAGAAAATTAGTAAGATTTTGGACAATGGGCGTGGCACCGCCCACTTTTACAAGAAGGTAATTTAAAAGTTTTGCAAGCTGTAATTTGGCAGTCGTTGAAGATATCATGATGAAATTTGGCAGGAACGTTACCACTATTACTCTATATGTGCTAAGTAAAAATTAGCAAAATTGGATGAAGAACACGCCCACTTTTTAAAAAAAAAATTTTTTAAATTCAAATTTTAACAAAAAATTTAATATCTTTACTGTATATAAGTAAATTAAGTCAAAATTCAACTCCAGTAATGATATGATGCAACAAAATACAAAAATAAAAGAAAATTTCAAAATGGGCGTGGCTCCGCCCATTTTCATTTAGTTTGTCTAGAATACTTTTATTGCCATAAGTCGAACAAAAATTTACCAATCCTTCTCAAATTTGGTAGGAGCATAGATTCTATGACGGTAACTGTTCTCTGTGAAAATGGGCGAAATCGGTGGAAGCCACGCCCAGTTTTTATACACAGTCCACCGTCTGTCCTTCCGCTCGGCCATTAACACAATAACTTGAGCAAAATCCGATATATCTTCACTAAACTTAGCCCACGTACTTACCTGAGCTCGCTTTTTCTTGGTATAAAAAATGGGCGAAATCTGACCATAACCACGCCCACTTTATCGATATCGAAAATTACGAAAAATGAAAAAAATGCCATAATTCTATACCAAATACGAAAAAAGTGATGAAACATGGTAACTGGATTGGTTTATTGACGCAAAATATAACTTTGTAAAAAACTTTGTAAAATGGGTGTGACACCTACCATATTAAGTAGAAGAAAATGAAAAAGTTCTACAAGGCGAAATCAACAGCCCTTGGAATCTTGGCAGGAATACTGTTAGTGGTATTGCATGTATAAATAAATTAGCAGTACCCGACAGATGATTTTCTGGATCACCTGGTCCACATTTTGGTCGATATCGCGAGAACGCCTTCACATATACATCTAAGGGCCACTCGCTTTTAAAACCCTCATTAATACCTTTAATTTGATATCCATATCGTACAAAAACATACCAGAGTCACCCCTGTCCCACCCTAATGGCGATATCTCGAAAAGGCGTCCACCTATAGACCTAGTGTCCACTCCCTCTTAAAATGCTCAGTAACACCTTTCGTTTGATACCCATATCGTACAAACATTCTAGAGTCACCCCTGGCCCACCCTAATGGCGATATCTCGAAAAGGCGTCCACCTATAGACCTAATGCCCACTCCCTCTTAAAATGCTCAGTAACAGCTTTCGTTTGATACCCATATCGTACAAACATTCTAGAGTCACCCCTGGCCCACCCTAATGGCGATATCTCGAAAAGGCGTCCACCTATAGACCTAGTGTCCACTCCCTCTTAAAATGCTCAGTAACACCTTTCGTTTGATACCCATATCGTACAAACACATTCTAGAGTCACCCTGGCCCACCCTAATGGCGATATCTCGAAAAGGCGTCCACCTATAGACCTAATGTCCACTCCCTCTTAAAATGCTCAGTAACACCTTTCGTTTGATACCCATATCGTACAAACATTCTAGAGTCACCCCTGGCCCACCCTAATGGCGATATCTCGAAAAGGCGTCCACCTATACACCTAATGTCCACTCCCTCTTAAAATGCTCAGTAACACTTTTCGTTTGATACCCATATCGTACAAACATTCTAGAGTCACCCCTGTCCCACCCTAATGGCGATATCTCGAAAAGGCGTCCACCTATAGACCTAATGCCCACTCCCTCTTAAAATGCTCAGTAACACCTTTCGTTTGATACCCATATCGTACAAACATTGTAGAGTCACACTTGGCCCACCCTAATGGCGATATCTCGAAAAGGCCTCCACCTATAGAACTAAGGATTACTCCCTTTTAAAATACTCATTACCACCTTTCATTTGATACCCATATCGTACAAACACATTCTAGAGTCACCCTGGCCCACCCTAATGGCGATATCTCGAAAAGGCGTCCACCTATAGACCTAATGCCCACTCCCTCTTAAAATGCTCAGTAACACCTTTCGTTTGATACCCATACCGTACAAACATTCTAGAGTCACCCTTGGTCCAGCTTTATGGCGATATCTCGAAAAGGCGTCCACCTATAGAACTAAGGATTACTCCCTTTTAAAATACTCTTTACCACCTTTCATTTGATACCCATATCGTACAAACACATTCTAGAGTCACCCTGGCCCACCCTAATGGCGATATCTCGAAAAGGCGTCCACCTATAGACCTAATGCCCACTCCCTCTTAAAATGCTCAGTAACACCTTTCGTTTGATACCCATATCGTACAAACATTCTAGAGTCACCCTTGGTCCACCTTTATGGCGATATCTCGAAAAGGCGTCCACCTATAGAACTAAGGATTACTCCCTTTTAAAATACTCCTTACCACCTTTCATTTGATACCCATATCGTACAAACACATTCTAGAGTCACCCCTGGCCCACCCTAATGGCGATATCTCGAAAAGGCGTCCACCTATAGACCTAATGCCCACTCCCTCTTAAAATGCTCAGTAACACCTTTCGTTTGATACCCATATCGTACAAACATTCTAGAGTCACCCCTGGCCCACCCTAATGGCGATATCTCGAAAGGGCGTCCACCTATAGACATAATGCCCACTCCCTCTTAAAATGCTCAGTAACACCTTTCGTTTGATGCACATATCGTACAAACACATTCTAGAGTCACCCCTGGCCCACCCTAATGACGATATCTCGAAAAGGCGTCCACCTATAGACCTCATGCCCACTCCCTCTTAAAATGCTCAGTAACACCTTTCGTTTGATACCCATACCGTACAAACATTCTAGAGTCACCCCTGGCCCACCCTAATGGCGATATCTCGAAAAGGCGTCCACCTATAGACCTAATGCCTACTCCCTCTTAAAATGCTCAGTAACACCTTTCATTTGATTCCCATATCGTACAAACATATTCTAGAGACACCCCTGGTCCACCTTTATGGCGATATCTCGAAACGGCGTTCACCTATGGAACTAAGGATCACTCCTTTTCAAAATACTCATTAACAGCTTTCATTTGATACCCATATCGTACAAACACATTATAGAATCACCCCTGGTCCACCTTAATGGGGACATCTCGAAAAGGCGTCCACCGATAGACCTAAGGCCCACTCCCTCTTAAAATGCTCAGTAACACCTTTCATTTGATACCCATATCGTACAAACAAATTCTAGAGTCAGCCCTGGTCTACCTTTATGGCGATATCCCTAAATGGCGTTCATCCATAGAACTATGGCCTACTCTCTCTTAAAATACTCTTTAATACCTTTCATTTGATACACATGTTATACAACCACATTCCAGGGTTACCCCAGATTGATTTTCCTTATTTTGTCTCCATAGCTCTCAACTGAGTATGTTATGTTCGGTTACACCCGAACTTAGCCTTCCTTACTTGTTCAAATTTACTTTATTGGAATCGGACCCGAAATCGGAAGTCGAAAAAGGATCAAATATATCTTGCTTAACATGTGGAGACAGACGAATCAAATAAGACCATTAAAATTAAAAAATTGTCCAACACTTTATAGTTTTTTAAAATAAAATTCATTCAGCTTACTACGGCCAACAACTTCCAATCCAAGGAATTAAACACCGCTTTAAAAAAACGTTGCTGCTGACCCATCGGATTTTCCAACGTTTCGGAATAGGAATGGAAGTTCTGTTTCATCGCATGTACATATATATGTGTGTATGTACATATGTATAGGTTAGATTGAACTGGCCGGTCCTTGCGGACCTCACATAGACTGAATGCGTCCGTAGTGTTACCAGAAGTTTGTTTTAACGACCAAACTGAAATAACCTATCAAAAACCAGGACCTATGTTATGAAATAACTCCGTCCTCTTGGCAAATACTAGAAGTTTCCTAGGACTTAAGCCACTTGCTGCTTCTAGATCTGACAGCTGTATCACTCCTAATAGCTGGAGCCTTAGCCTGGCAAGTACAGGGCACGAGCACAGAACGTGCTCGATCGTTTCCTCCTCCAACCCGCATTACATCTGCTATCACTGACCAAGCCTAATTTAAAGGCATGTGATGTCAGAAGGCAGAGTCCAGTCAGAATACCCGTCATGAGTCCACAGTCCTCTCTTTTTAATTATAGAAGCAACTTAATTAGTCTAAGGTTGTAAGACCTACACATAATCTTCGACATTTTGCAGCCCCGCTTTTGACTGACTTTCCTCCGTAGGCCGAGATACAGTAAGTACCTTCCAATCCCAACAACTCGAACGGATTTTATGTGTATATCTACGACTTAGGATAATTTCGCATGCACTACACGGTTAGAAATTTGAGTTACATTTTAAAAAATTCATCGGTTTAAGCAATCTCCAAACTTATTTTTTCCTAAATTTAAAACCTCTCGATTTACTATACTATGTTTTCCAATTTCAGCGGGCTTAAATTCCAAACATGATTGAATAATACGTCTAAAAAGTATGTATATTGGAATGATTTCCCGTCATCCCTCGTCAAATTTGGTTTGGAGACAAACCGATTGGGCGCCATCATCAGAGTTATTTTTCGTTCTTAGTAAATTAAGAACATTAATTGCGAAATAATGCTGCTTCCAGAAAAGTTATACTTCTTTAAAATAGGTGTAATTCACTGTGGGCAACTTTCAAAAAACGATCAAGTTGCTTATTTTCAACTATCCAATCAAGACATAGAAAATAAAATATATGTGGCAGTTATATGCAATGTGAAATTTTTTGTTTTTTACTTTTTTATAAAACAGTATCCAAAAATACATATAACTCTCTGGGACTGGGACTAGAACTGGTACTAAGACTGGGAATAATGGATGGAGAAGAATAAAGAGAACTAGAGAGAACAAAAACGAAAGAAGAAGGAAAAGACGGAGAAAGAAATAGAGTTAGACGAAGAGAGGGATATTTTGCTAGATGGAGCCGGGGAGGGAGGCAGAGAGAAAAGAAGGAATGGAAAAGACGGGCAGGGCGAAAGAGGCTCAAGGAGTGGAGAGGAGAGGAGAGGAGAGGAGAGGAGAGGAGAGGAGAGGAGAGGAGAGGAGAGGAGGGGAGAGGAGAGGAGAGGAGAGGAGAGGAGAGGAGAGGAGAGGAGAGGAGAGGAGAGGAGCGAGAGTAAGAGGTAAATGGTCCTTAAAGTTATGCAGATAGAGCAGGACAACGTCTGCCGCGTCCGCTAGTATTGTATATACTTGTTTTAAAAAAACAAAAAAACTTTTCCGAAAGTATCCTGTTCTACTATCATGCTGCTTAGCAGATTATAATTGAATATTTAATTGAATATATTGTAAAAAATTACGGGATAATCCATTTCCTGTCGAGATATTTTTTTAGTTTTCACTTCGTTTTTTTATTCTCTCTGTTCTATCAATTTTTTAATACGGGGACATATCGAATTTGGCTTTTCCTACCAAATTAGTAAAAAAGTAGCAAGGAGCGTCCCTACTACTTAAAAGTCATTACTAGGGCTGTGAACTGCATCCGGATTTTCCAACTATCCCGATAACCCGGATATTCGAATTACCGGATAGCGAAGCAAAAAATCCGGCTATCCGGATTCATAAACGGGAAATCCGGATATCCGCTGTTCGGCTATCCGGATACGTAAACGGAAAATCCGGATATCCGTATTTCCGGATACTCGAATATAAAGGTTGAATATCTGCATATCAGAATTGAACGAAACAAACATCGAACAATTTTTCAACTATCCGGATAACCGGATATTCGAATTATCGGATAGCTAAGCAAAAAATCCGGCTATCCTGATTCATAAATGGAAAATCCGGATATCCGCTGTTCGGCTATCCGGATACGTAAACGGAAAATCCGGATACCCGTATGTCCGGATACTCGAATATAAAAGTTGAATATCTGCATATCAGAATTGAACGAAGCAAACATCGAAAAATTATTCACAAAATATGTTTGTAGATTATTAAATTAACGTCAAAAATTAAAAAGCAAATACTTTACAAACAAGTGAAAATAAGAAGCGTGCCATTTGTTTATATTGTGAAAAAACGCTGTTAATTGATTTAAATGCCCCACGAATTTACTGTTATTAATGTTAAATTAACATATATGGTAATTCACTTTTTTGCTTTCACTGGATATCCAAAAATACGGTTATTAACCGAATCTTCCTAAATCCGGATATCCGGATAGTTTCACAAACGAATATTAACCGGATATCTATGCCATCGGGATTTTATCCGTGTCAACGGATATCCGTATGGATATCCGGATATTCGAATATGCAGATAGTCCCATCCATAGTCATTACTGCATTATGAGGGCCGTCAAATTTTTTTCTTGTACCACTGACTTCACCTGTTTCGCATCATATAATGGCAGATATTTTTGGAGATTTTTATAGCCAAAAGAGAATAAGATACAGACCAAAATTTATTATTATTTAAAATTTTTAGATTGAAAGGTGGGCTTTAACTCAAAATTAAAAAAAAGCTGCTTTGTAGTAATTATCAAACTAAAAAAAATATTTTGTTGTACCCAGCGTGTACTTGTACACAAGGTTATTTACTATAACTTTGCTTAGATAACGGTAGTACGCATTGTGGATACAACAAGTGTGATATCTTATCCGTCAACTGCCTGACATGATGTTCAATATGGCTACTTTTTAGCATTTTGGCAGCGTTTAGACAGGGTGTTCAATATTGCGGAAAATGGGGCCGGAAATATTCAGCGGGTGATAGAAAGAGAAATGAAATTCGATATGTAATCAGTGCACGGACTTTACCACTTTATTGGTAGATCTACCAACTGTTTAGCCAATTTTCATTTCCTACCACTTCTACCACTAAAGCCCAAAAATCTACCAACATTTCAATATACATATTCGCATTGAAACCAAATATTGCGATCATTAGGTATATAATAATTTTGCCATTTCTTTCAAACGAAGATTACATTTATTACGGTTTTTATTTTGAAAAGTTTGTGTACGAATTCAAACAAGAAATAAATTTATTTAATAATTTGGGAAAAATTTAAACAACGCGGCATCAGGACGGACAAGGCGACAGCTGTTTCGATTACAACAACTGAGGCATGACGCACCTGAATGCGTTTGTAACCATTTCAACTATCGTAGGAGTGCGGGTTCGAATCCCACTCCCGGGAGAAAAGGCTTTGAAGAGATTTCCAAGGTATAATCGAAACAGCGGCCACCGTGGTGTGATGGTAGCGTGCTCCGCCTATCACGCCGTATGCCCTGGGTTCAACTCCCGGGCAAAGCAACATCAAAATTTTAGAAATAAGATTTTTCAATTAGAAGAAAATTTTTCTAAGCGGGGTCGCCCCTCGGCAGTGTCTGGCAAGCGCTCCGATTGTATTTCTGCCATGAAAAGCTCTCAGTGAAAACTCATCTGCCTTGCAGATGCCGTTCGGAGTCGGCATAAAACATGTAGGTCCCGTCCGGCCAATTTGTAGGGAAAAATCAAGAGGAGCACGACGCAAATTGGAAGAAAAGCTCGGCCTTAGATCTCTTCGGAGGTTATCGCGCCTTACATTTATTTTTATTTTTAATCGAAACAGCTGTCGCCTTGTCCATCCTGATGTCACGTTGTTTAAATTTTTCCCAAATTATTAAATAAATTATAAAATTAAAAATTGCTTGAAATAAATGTTTTCATAAATTTAAAGCAATACGGGCAATCCCCGATTAACTCATTCATAGAAATAAATTTGTTTATGAAATAAACGTGGTAAATGAGCACGCAAATATTTCTCTGCGCTATTTTCATCAGTTTTTTGTGAATAATTTTAAACGGAAATAAAAAAAGGTTTAAGTTATTTTGTGGCAGTATTCTTGACACATTGGAAAAATGTTGTTGTAATTAGACGTTTCGGTAAATTTTCGTCAGTATTTCAAGCTCGAAATGCAGCAAGCAAGTATCATATAGGCATAAGCTATGTATATACAAATTTACATGCATTTTTTCGTTTTGTTTACATGTTTTTTGAAAATTGTTATTTCCGTGACATGTGCTTTATTTGTTTTACAATAAAATATGAATTGTTTTGTACAAATATAAACTGCAGCTACTTCTTTCTTGGAAAAAAATCGACCAACTTCTACCACTATTTAAATTTTTCGTCTACCAACATTCTCTTTTTAAAAGTCCGTGCACTGTATGTAAGTTGACAATATTACGAAAAAGAGAAATTTAATAAAATTAAAAAAAAAAATGGGCGTGGCACCGCCCACATTCAAAGAAGAAACGTTTTAAGCCGTAACTCAAAAACCGCCGAAGATATCATAATTAATTTTGGCACTAAGATTGTTCTTGCTATATAACTTTGTGAAAATTTCAGAATCGTTTTGGCGACCATCCCCAATGTAAAAAAATCGATATCGAAAAATACAAAAAATTCAATAATTCATTACCAAAGGTAGATAAAATATGAGATTTGATGAGAATTGACTTTATGACGAAAACAAAAAAGATAAGTAAAATTTGGGCATTTATAAAAAGAAAATTTTAAAGTTTTGTAAGCCCTAAAATATAATATTGAGATTTGGTATGAAGGTTGTTCTTGTTATTTTACACCATGTGCTCAAAAATCGCATGTGCTTAAAAATCCTTGTTATTGCATACACCCTTTGTTAAAATTACCAAAATAGGTTGGCGAACAAAAAGTTTCAAAGTGTAATGGTAACAATGAAATCCACCCTGGTATTTTTCCTTGGTAGTGACATGGTGTAACTAAGTAACACATTTTTAACATTTTTGAAAATGGGCGTGTTTTTAGGTAATCTTTCTACGATACTATTATTGCCATTAATCGAAAATTGGTTTAAGGTATTTTCGTATGCTTTCACTTAGTTGATGGGCTTATCTGAACCAAAATATTGTGACGAATACTAGCAACACTAAGGGATAATATCATCTCTAAGCCGATGCTAAGAAGTTACTTGTATGCACATCAATAAACCAATCATTATGTCTACATGTATGTACGTACACGCAGCGGAGAAGAGACGCACAAACACATGCAGATATCGTATCTGAGATGCTCCCAAAGGTATGCAAATATAATTGTGCTCATTTTGAAAGAATGGAACAATGCATCAATAAATACTGGGAAAGTAATGAAACTTAGCGGGTGGATTAACCTTATGGCGCAAAATAAAAATGTAGACAAATTTTTTAGAGAAGAAAACTTCAAAAACTTGTAAGCCGTAAATCAGAAGCCGTTAGTGGTACTTTGAAATTTTTTCAGATTTATGGTTCTATTTCTGGATTATATTTAGACCTGAGGAAAATTCGTTAACGACCACGCCATTTAAAAAAATGTTTTAAGTTCTATCTATCAAAAAATTGGCAGTATATTTATGACACCTAACTGCAAAGTATGATGATTTTAAAAAAATTTAAAATGGTCCTGGTCCGCTCATTTCAACTAAGCTCTTTTAACTTTTAGTATCAAACTGGAACAAAATGCAATTAAATTTAACGCGATTTGGTGGGAACATTGTTTCTTTGACAATAACTGTTTTATAGCTGCTTACGGAAGAAGACATTTGCGTGTATGTAGGTAGTGTGTTCCAGCCTTTTACATCATTGAATGGTGTTGACATTTTTCTTTACATGTATTTTTAATATATGTATTGTAACGAATTTACTTGCAATCCTTTTATTTGCAACCCTCTGCTAAGTTCGAATCACTAAACTGTTGAATAAATAACTCCAATATTGAATAATGGAAAAATGGCCTTTATTAAAATACTTCACAATAACACACAAACTGTACAACGAATAGCTTAATAACCAAACTGATAGCTTAAAGGAAACTGACTTTCAAAATAATACTGTTATTGCTCGCTAGATATCGTCTTAGTCGTAACTGCTTGACAACTCAAATCAAACTGAATTCCAGCGCCTCTACATCTGTCGTCTTTTATACTCTTTGACTTTAACATTCGCAGCTTCTAGGCGCTTCCAGAATCTACTAGTCCCTTAGCTCACAAACATCTCAGCTGTAACTACAATTGGAAAATTTTATAGTTTTTCTTATTGCATACTTATAGGAGTATCTCAGATATATGCATGTATTTGTGCATTGACTCTCCGCTGCTCGTATACGTACATGGTACATATATGTAGACGCAGTTATTGTTTCGTTTATGTAGATACATAATGATTGAATTATTGATGTGCATTCACGTTACTGCTTAGCATCGGCTTAGAGCTGGCAGCACTCCTTAGTTTTGCTAATATTCGTAACACTGCCCTCCACCTAAGTCTGATCGTCCCGATCAGACAAATCTCTCGATCTAAACGCTGCTAGCATCACCAAATGTACCATTCTTCTACTTCGTGGTTTCTCAACGCTTTGTATGCGGTAGATGGTATCACTGATCTTCTTCACAACATTGTACGGGCCTTCCCAACTGCACCGCAATTTGGATGGAACACCTTTCCGTCGGTGAGGGTTGTATAACCGTACCAAATCTCCCGCCACGAAACGTTTCGAATTATTGTTCTCATGGTACCTGTGTTTGATCGTACTACTCAATACCCTGGTTCGTTCCTTCACACTCTGTTGTTTGGCCGATGAACTACTTCGTAGAGCTTGCGCTGGACGGATTTGCTTTGCATAATCAGTATCATTCCCACGTTTCCCCACAGTAGTGTGCTCTGGCTTGAAACTACCCTCGCATTCTTTCTCGGTAATTCGTTTCTTCTTTTTCCTGCGTCTTTTAGGTTTTTTCAATGCCAGTGTTTCTCTCACAGGTACTTTTGATTTTGATTTACCTTTGCCTTTGACTTTCATGGTCTTTGTCGAGTCTTTTCAACCAGCACCCGATTACTGCTGAACGCTTTTTCCAAACTAAAGTTAAGTGGTATGTCCTGGTTCTTATAGCGCATAATTTTTCTCCCCATATCGATCCTGATGTCATGGTCAACCAAGAAGTCCACTCCCAATATGACTTCATCAACGATCTCCGCGACAACGAATTTGTGTAGAACCATGACTTTTCCAATTAATACCTCACATAACACTTCGCCTTGGACTTGATTATACTCGCCTGTGACCGTACGCAACCTTGTTCCAGGTAATGACTTTACTCTCCTGTAGACCAAATCAGATCGAATTAAGGAATGAGATGCCCCCGTATCTACAGTCAGTACACGCTCTTTACCATCCACATTCCCTCTGATGGTAAGACTGCTTGATTTCCTTCCAATCTGCGACACAGATATCACAGGACATTCAGTAGCCGGAGCAAGTTTTCGTTCTTTACATCCGACACGTTCTTGCTTATTTCCGCCAGCTTTGCGTTTACGGCCACCCACATTGTTGGAACTATTAGGAACAAGATCGCAATGACGTGCAATGTGACCTGGGTTGCTGCACTTGAAACATTTATTAACTCCGGCATCCTTCTATAGAGATCCCTTCGGTGCTTCCAAAATTGCGTCTACCCAGTCTGGCTTTTCCACTTCCACGCGATGAGCTTTGTACGCTGGCTTACTCAAAAGCGAGGATGTTTCCTGAGTGAGCGCATGCGATACCGTTTCAGCAAATGTTAGTTTTGGATTCGCATATGTAGCCCGCTTCGTTTCCACATCTCGTATGCCATTTATGAAACTCTGGATTTTTACCCTTTCAGTGTATTCCACGGGTGCGTCCGCATTTGCGAGATGAGCCAATCTTTCAACATCCGTGGCAAACTCCTGCAAAGTCTCATTCGCTCTTTGGTGACGGTTTTGCAACTCAATTTGGAATATCTGTTTCCTATGCTCGCTTCCATAACGTCTCTCAACAGTGGTCATTAACGCTTCATAGTTGTTCCGCTCTCCTTCGGGAATCGTCTGTAGGATTTCGGCTGCAGGCCCTTTCAATGCCACGAATAGAGCTGCGACTTTATCTTCAGCATTCCAGTTGTTCACTGCTGCGGTCTTCTCATACTGTAGCTTAAAGACCTGGAAAGGCAAAAAACCGTCAAAGGATGGAGGTTTTACCTTTGGATTGCTTGCTGAAACAGCTGGGCGGTTTAATTGCAACTCTTGTATACGACCTCTCAAAGCATCTACCTCGGCTTCGATTTTTTCTTCAAACTGCGTTATTTTCTTGTCCATACGCGCTTCGAGTTTTGATGATATACGCGCCTCTTGCGCTTCGAGTTGTACTGTTATGCGTGCTTCTTGTTCTTTCAGTTGCGTCTCCATATTTGATGTAATCTTTGTTGACATTTCTGCCATACGCGTTTCTTGTGCTTCAATCTTCGATGTAATCTGTGTCGAAATTTCTGACATACGCGTTTCTTGTGTTTCAATCTTCGATATAATCTGTGTCGACATTTCCGACATACGCGTTTCTTGTGCTTCAATCTTCGATGTTATGCGTGTCTCCTGCGATTCCAATTGTGATGACATATATGCTTTCTGTTCTTCCAGTTGTGTAGAAACTTATGTTTCCTGTGCTTTAATCTTCGATGTTATGCGTGTCTCCTGCGATTCCAATTGAGATGCCACTGTCGATGTTTGAGCAGTTATTGCAGCCAATATCATGTTCAAGTCTGTGCTCGTAACTGTCTGCGAGGTTTCGTTTTTCTCTTCAAAGGCTTTGAACAGATTTCCAAGGTATAATCGAAACAGCTGTCGCCTTGTCCATCCTGATGTCACGTTGTTTAAATTTTTCCCAAATTATTAAATAAATTATAAAATTAAAAATTGCTTGAAATAAATGTTTTCATAAATTTAAAGCAATACGGGCAATCCCCGATTAACTCATTCATAGAAATAAATTTGTTTATGAAATAAACGTGGTAAATGAGCACGCAAATATTTCTCTGCGCTATTTTCATCAGTTTTTTGTGAATAATTTAAAACGGAAATAAAAAAAGGTTTAAGTAAATACCAAAGTGGGTTATTTTGTGGCAGTATTCTTGACACATTGGAAAAATGTTGTTGTAATTAGACGTTTCGGTAAATTTTCGTCAGTATTTCAAGCTCGAAATGCAGCAAGCAAGTATCATATAGGCATAAGCTATGTATATACAAATTTACATGCATTTTTTCGTTTTGTTTACATGTTTTTTGAAAATTGTTATTTCCGTGACATGTGCTTTATTTGTTTTACAATAAAATATGAATTGTTTTGTACAAATATAAACTGCAGCTACTTCTTTCTTGGAAAAAAATCGACCAACTTCTACCACTATTTAAATTTTTCGTCTACCAACATTCTCTTTTTAAAAGTCCGTGCACTGTATGTAAGTTGACAATATTACGAAAAAGAGAAATTTAATAAAATTAAAAAAAAAATGGGCGTGGCACCGCCGAAGATATCATAATTAAATTTGGCACTAAGATTGTTCTTGCTATATAACTTTGTGAAAATTTCAGAATCGTTTTGGCGACCATCCCCAATGTAAAAAAATCAATATCGAAGAACACAAAAAATTCAATAATTCATTACCAAAGGTAGATAAAATATGAGATTTGATGAGAATTGACTTTATGACGAAAACAAAAAAGATAAGTAAAATTTGGGCATTTATAAAAAGAAAATTTTAAAGTTTTGTAAGCCCTAAAATATAATATTGAGATTTGGTATGAAGGTTGTTCTTGTTATTTTACACAATGTGCTCAAAAATCGCATGTGCTTAAAAATCCTTGTTATTACATACACCCTTTGTGAAAATTACCAAAATAGGTTGGCGAACAAAAAGTTTCAAAGTGTAATGGTAACAATGAAATCCACCCTGGTATTTTTCCTTGGTAGTGACATGGTGTAACTAAGTAACACATTTTTAACATTTTTGAAAATGGGCGTGTTTTTAGGTAATCTTTCTACGATACTATTATTGCCATTAATCGAAAATTGGTTTAAGGTATTTTCGTATGCTTTCACTTAGTTGATGGGCTTATCTGAACCAAAATATTGTGACGAATACTAGCAACACTAAGGGATAATATCATCTCTAAGCCGATGCTAAGCAGTTACTTGTATGCACATCAATAAACCAATCATTATGTCTACATGTATGTACGTACACGCAGCGGAGAAGAGACGCACAAACACATGCAGATATCGTATCTGAGATGCTCCCAAAGGTATGCAAATATAATTGTGCTCATTTTGAAAGAATGGAACAATGCATCAATAAATACTGGGAAAGTAATGAAACTTAGCGGGTGGATTAACCTTATGGCGCAAAATAAAAATGTAGACAAATTTTGAAAAATGGGCGTGGCACAGCCCAGTTTTTAGAGAAGAAAACTTCAAAAACTTGTAAGCCGTAAATCAGAAGCCGTTAGTGGTACTTTGAAATTTTTTCAGATTTATGGTTCTATTTCTGGATTATATTTAGACCTGAGGAAAATTCGTTAACGACCACGCCATTTAAAAAAATGTTTTAAGTTCTATCTATCAAAAAATTGGCAGTATATTTATGACACCTAACTGCAAAGTATGATGATTTTAAAAAAATTTAAAATGGTCCTGGTCCGATCATTTCAACTAAGCTCGTTTAACTTTTAGTATCAAACTGGAACAAAATGCAATTAAATTTAACGCGATTTGGTGGGAACATTGTTTCTTTGACAATAACTGTTTTATAGCTGCTTACGGAAGAAGACATTTGCGTGTATGTAGGTAGTGTGTTCCAGCCTTTTACATCATTGAATGGTGTTGACATTTTTCTTTACATGTATTTTTAATATATGTATTGTAACGAATTTACTTGCAATCCTTTTATTTGCAACCCTCTGCTAAGTTCGAATCACTAAACTGTTGAATAAATAACTCCAATATTGAATAATGGAAAAATGGCCTTTATTAAAATACTTCACAATAACACACAAACTGTACAACGAATAGCTTAATAACCAAACTGATAGCTTAAAGGAAACTGACTTTCAAAATAATACTGTTATTGCTCGCTAGATATCGTCTTAGTCGTAACTGCTTGACAACTCAAATCAAACTGAATTCCAGCGCCTCTACATCTGTCGCCTTTTATACTCTTTGACTTTAACATTCGCAGCTTCTAGGCGCTTCCAGAATCTACTAGTCCCTTAGCTCACAAACATCTCAGCTGTAACTACAATTGCAAAATTTTATAGTTTTTCTCATTGCATACTTATAGGAGTATCTCAGATATATGCATGTATTTGTGCATTGACTCTCCGCTGCTCGTATACGTACATGGTACATATATGTAGACGCAGTTATTGTTTCGTTTATGTAGATACATAATGATTGAATTATTGATGTGCATTCACGTTACTGCTTAGCATCGGCTTAGAGCTGGCAGCACTCCTTAGTTTTGCTAATATTCGTAACACTGCCCTCCACCTAAGTCTGATCGTCCCGATCAGACAAATCTCTCGATCTAAACGCTGCTAGCATCACCAAATGTACCATTCTTCTACTTCGTGGTTTCTCAACGCTTTGTATGCGGTAGATGGTATCACTGATCTTCTTCACAACATTGTACGGGCCTTCCCAACTGCACCGAAATTTGGATGGAACACCTTTCCGTCGGTGAGGGTTGTATAACCGTACCAAATCTCCCGCCACGAAACGTTTCGAATTATTGTTCTCATGGTACCTGTGTTTGATCGTACTACTCAATACCCTGGTTCGTTCCTTCACACTCTGTTGTTTGGCCGATGAACTACTTCGTAGAGCTTGCGCTGGACGGATTTGCTTTGCATAATCAGTATCATTCCCACGTTTCCCCACAGTAGTGTGCTCTGGCTTGAAACTACCCTCGCTTTCTTTCTCGGTAATTCGTTTCTTCGTTTTCCTGCGTCTTTTCGGTTTTTTCAATGCCAGTGTTTCTCTCACAGGTACTTTTGATTTTGATTTACCTTTGCCTTTGACTTTCATGGTCTTTGTCGAGTCTTTTCAACCAGCACCCGATTACTGCTGAACGCTTTTTCCAAACTAAAGTTAAGTGGTATGTCCTGGTTCTTATAGCGCATAATTTTTCTCCCCATATCGATCCTGATGTCATGGTCAACCAAGAAGTCCACTCCCAATATGACTTCATCAACGATCTCCGCGACAACGAATTTGTGTAGAACCATGACTTTTCCAATTAATACCTCACATAACACTTCGCCTTGGACTTGATTATACTCGCCTGTGACCGTACGCAACCTTGTTCCAGGTAATGACTTTACTCTCCTGTAGACCAAATCAGATCGAATTAAGGAATGAGATGCCCCCGTATCTACAGTCAGTACACGCTCTTTACCATCCACATTCCCTCTGATGGTAAGACTGCTTGATTTCCTTCCAATCTGCGACACAGATATCACAGGACATTCAGTAGCCGGAGCAAGTTTTCGTTCTTTACATCCGACACGTTCTTGCTTATTTCCGCCAGCTTTGCGTTTACGGCCACCCACATTGTTGGAACTATTAGGAACAAGATCGCAATGACGTGCAATGTGACCTGGGTTGCTGCACTTGAAACATTTATTAACTCCGGCATCCTTCTGTAGAGATCCCTTCGGTGCTTCCAAAATTGCGTCTACCCAGTCTGGCTTTTCCACTTCCACGCGATGAGCTTTGTACGCTGGCTTACTCAAAAGCGAGGATGTTTCCTGAGTGAGCGCATGCGATACCGTTTCAGCAAATGTTAGTTTTGGATTCGCATATGTAGCCCGCTTCGTTTCCACATCTCGTATGCCATTTATGAAACTCTGGATTTTTACCCTTTCAGTGTATTCCACGGGTGCGTCCGCATTTGCGAGATGAGCCAATCTTTCAACATCCGTGGCAAACTCCTGCAAAGTCTCATTCGCTCTTTGGTGACGGTTTCCAACTCAATTTGGAATATCTGTTTCCTATGCTCGCTTCCATAACGTCTCTCAACAGTGGTCATTAATGCTTCATAGTTGTTCCGCTCTCCTTCGGGAATCGTCTGTAGGATTTCGGCTGCTGGCCCTTTCAATGCCACGAATAGAGCTGCGACTTTATCTTCAGCATTCCAGTTGTTCACTGCTGCGGTCTTCTCATACTGTAGCTTAAAGACCTGGAAAGGAAGAGAACCGTCAAAGGATGGAGTTTTTACCTTTGGATTGCTTGCTGAAACAGCTGGGCGGTTTAATTGCAACTCTTGTATACGACCTCTCAAAGCATCTACCTCGGCTTCGATTTTTTCTTCAAACTGCGTTATTTTCTTGTCCATACGCGCTTCGAGTTTTGATGATATACGCGCCTCTTGCGCTTCGAGTTGTACTGTTATGCGTGCTTCTTGTTCTTTCAGTTGCGTCTCCATATTTGTTGTAATCTTTGTCGACATTTCTGCCATACACGTTTCTTGTGCTTCAATCTTCGATGTAATCTGTGTCGAAATTTCTAACATACGCGTTTCTTGTGTTTCAATCTTCGATATAATCTGTGTCGACATTTCCGACATACGCGTTTCTTGTGCTTCAATCTTCGATGTTATGCGTGTCTCCTGCGATTCCAATTGTGATGACATATATGCTTTCTGTTCTTCCAGTTGTGTAGAAACTTATGTTTCCTGTGCTTTAATCTTCGATGTTATGCGTGTCTCCTGCGATTCCAATTGAGATGCCACTGTCGATGTTTGAGCAGTTATTGCAGCCAATATCATGTTCAAGTCTGTGCTCGTAACTGTCTGCGAGGTTTCGTTTTTCTCTTCAATTTTTGTTGCTGTTTCGTCCCCATCAGGATAAAAGACATACTCGTCCACATCAATTCCATGCGACTCCATTACCTCTCGTAGCCGTGCTTGAAGTTCGATCTTATTGCCGGTTGTATTTAATCCACGGTTCTTCATCTCCTTTTTCAGTTGCTGGATCTTCAATTCACTGAACTTTGCCATGTCCAAGTTGTATTCCCAATCTTCGGAATTTATTCAACAATTCCTCTTCTGACATCAATTGTAACGAATTTACTTGCAATCCTTTTATTTGCAACCCTCTGCTAAGTTCGAATCACTAAACTGTTGAATTAATAACTCCAATATTGAATAATGGAAAAATGGCCTTTATTAAAATACTTCACAATAACACTAAAACTGTGCAACGAAAAGCTTAATAATCAAACTGATAGCTTAAAGGAAACTGACTTTCAAAATAATACTGCTATTGCTCGCTGGATATCGTCTTAGTCGTAACTGCTTGACAACTCAAATCAAACTGAATTCCAGCGCCTCTACATCTGTCGCCTTTTATACTCTTTGACTTTAACATTCGCAGCTTCTAGGCGCTTCCAGAATCTACTAGTCCATTAGCTCTCAAACATCTCAGCTGTAACTACAATTGCACAATTTTATAGTTTTTCTCATTGCATACTTATAGGAGTATCTCAGATATATGCATGTGTTTGTGCATTGACTCTCCGCTGCTCGTATACGTACATGGTACATATACGTAGACGCAGTTATTGTTTCGTTTATGTAGATACATGATGATTGAATTATTGATGTGCATTCATGTCACTGCTTAGCATCGGCTTAGAGCTGGCAGCACTCCTTAGTTTTGCTAATATTCGTAACAGTACATATCAGAGAACATGCTGGGTATATTAAGTTCAGTTTAGCCCGAACTTAAACTTCCTCACTTGTTTGTATTTAATACCCGTATATTTATTCTTGAGTAGTTCCGGAATACTCCATTTCGAGTAAAAGACTATCTCGCTTCACTTTAGTCACCAAAACTTTCAACGGCTTTTGAAAACCTTCACTGGTTTTTGAATTACGATTGGAAAGATTTCAAATTGTCTAAAAATATATATTATATAAGTGGGTAGCGCCACGCCTAGTTTTTGAAATTTCACCAAATTTCTATTTTTCGACATAAGGTTAACTCACATAATTTGCATTGTATGTAGTGTATGTCATGGGCAACCCTCATGCAAATTCCAACTTGATATCTTCCGCTGCGTTTGATTTACCGTTTGAAAAACCTTAAAAATTTAAAGGTAAGCCTACATTTACCATTTTCCAAATATTTTCGTCATAAAGTGATTTTGGTAATGAAAAATCGCATAATTTAAGTTTTTTAATATTTCGATATCGAAAAATTGGGAGTGGTAATAACCCGATTTCGACCGTTTCCAACACCAATCTATGTGAGTTTAGAAAAGACAGTATACAAAAATTCGTAAATATATCTTAATTTTTGCTCAAGTTATTGTGTTAACGGACAGATAGAAATGGTTTAATCAAAATCTGTTTCTATGCTGATAATTTTGATGTAAGGAAATCTATATCCATATCGATTCCCTTATGTCATGTACTGCCGTTACAAAACCAATGTGTACAAGTACAAGCTGGGTATAAAAAAGAAATAATGGGATATTTTCTCATGTAACTACGATAACTTTTGAATACTTAGTTTGGCACGTTCTAACACGTTAAATTTATTTAAAGAAAAACTTTTCCGTAGACAATAGAAAATATTCTGTGAATGTGCCTGTATTAAGTTTTTGTCTAACCTATCACTAAACCATCTGACAATTTGTTTTGAATCATTTACCATCTGACTTTTCTTCTTATTTGTACTTTCTTGCTTACCATTTATTACGTTGAGCATCACGGTCACACTGGGGCTATTTGACGGGCTACATGTGTAATTGCCATTATCACGTTTTTTTGCTGATTCAATGATTAATGAGCCGGTCTGCATTTTTAAGACAAATAACAGTATTGGTATCAGCAAAGGTACCAGTGTATATAATATAAAGCCAATATGCCAGAGACAAAGTCGATGTCAATGTACAGCGTAATGATCACGATACCAAAATCCATATCAAATTGTTGTCACATTTGTTGTTGTGGCGTAAGAGAAAAATTATAAAAAGGAAATTGTATGAAATAATATAACGTAGAAATATGCTATTTAAATATGTAGGTATAAGAGGTAAATACACACATATATACAAATTATTCCATATCATATTTACTTATGTATGTATATCTGAACAATTTATTTGCCTGATAAATTTTTAAATTATTATTTAGAAGACAAACAAACTGAAAGGGAACTACCTCTACCGGGAATTGTCCTGGAACAAATAGTCTTAGAAGGAAGGAAGAGATTTTGCCGAATAACCGGGTTCCCGATAATAGGTACGAAAATAAACGCCGAACTGGGGACTTCAGGTTGATTCCGTTCCATGTCAGTAATATACAAAAGTATGAGCACTATTGTTGAATCTTTTCATTCTTCCCAAGGCGAATTCAGTACGGGATGTTGTTATCCCAACAGCTGATTGCTTCTTCTTGATTATTTGCCATACAGTGCCTTGTACTTTAATATGTCAGTTGATCAAAATCAATTAAAATTTCCTTTTGACTTGACACCCTTCTGCACGGCGAGTTGGCTGAAATCGCTTTGCCACCACCTCGTATGAATTCGCCTTGGCTCTTCTATACAAATTTAATTTTATAAGAATTTATTGAAGTTAACGAATTGAGAACTAATTCTCGAAGCTAACAAAAGCAGAGTAGTTTTCTAATAAACTGTTTTTTTCTCCGTTACTTTATGGTTAGCTAAAAGTCTGCCTGTAAAACTTACAAAAGTTGAAGAATTTTATTCTCCAATTATTTACTTCCGAATGACTTTGTATTTAACTGAAAATCAGCATATAAAATACTATTAGTGAGCCTAAGAAAATTAACCAATTGTTAAGAATTTTGTTCTTAACTGATTAATTTCCGCATCACTTTAGGGTTAACAAAAAGTCAAAGCAAATTATTACAAGCAGTTTGATTTCTGCATAACTTAGAGTTAGCATTAAACCGAGCTAGATAAATTGGCTTAGAATTAGTTTTTTGTGAGGCTGGCTGTGGCTTTCGTATATGGGATCTTAACCCTGCCTAACGAAAATATTTGCGAGTGCAACGAAAGCCCCAAAAAAAAAGTCCCCAAACACAAAATCCCCAAAGAAAAAAAAAATACCCAAACACATAATCCCCAAATTCAAAATCCCCAAAATCAAAATCCCCAAACACAAAATCCCAGTGCTGTGATAAACATCATGACCGTGTAAAAAATAGCAATATCTCTTTCCTCTTTCATTCATATTTATGTATGTATAACTATATATTCACGTTTTGACAATACATATTTTTACTTATTCATATATAGGACTGCTAGTCGCTCTAATTCGAACAAGCTAACAGAAGCGTGTACTACGCAGAACGACATCACCGTGGCGGTAGCCACGGTTATACCACACACCCGGACTTGGCATGTCGTAGCCCAGGATTATTTTTTATAAGCGCTGCCGAAGGCCGCCTATGCAGAAAGTTGGTATGGATTATTAGCCTTTTTTGGTCGGGCGATTTTAAACCTAATTTGAATTAATTTAACACGTAAAATGGGGATTTTGTGTTGGGGATTATGAGTTCGGGGATCTTGATTTTGAGGATTTTGATTTGGGGATTTTGTTTTGGGGATTTTGATTTTTGGGATAACGTGGTAGACCCAAATATTTGTATAACATTAATTGAGCAGTGCAAAATTTTTAATAACAGGAAATTAATAAATACTCATAATAAAAATATAAAAAATAAAGGAAATGAAAAAGTACGCAAGATATATCCAATCAAATGCGATTAACAAATGTGCATCAACATCTTGGAAAGGATTATTTTATCAATAGGTGAAAACGAAAGCCATTAACCAAATGTTTTAAATCTGTTGAATCGGAAGCATCAAATAAAAATATGTACTATATTTTGAGATTTAATATCAATTTAATTTAATATTATTGGATTTTGTTACCCATTATCGAAAATAGCAATCTTAAGTAAAATTATAAAACCTCATCAGGCTTCTTTGTGGAAGAAACACAAGCGTATTTGTTATAGATTTATGAATTCAGCCCAAAGTGTACAAGAGGAATGAAACGGTATAGTAGTGGGTGAAGAGTAAAAAAAATGGGGTGAGTGATATGGAGTAGAAAAGGACAAACGCAATCGCAAGACAGGAAGCCGGAAAGATGGAGAAAGTGGAGGGGAGTGGAAAGGGGTAAAGGGAGAGAAAGACATTAAGTGGGGTTCGAGGACGACTGATGGGACGGAGATTATGGAGAGAAATAAGGTGAGGGAGAAGAAGAAGAAAGGAAGAAAAGGAGATACTAAGAGCAAGTCGCAGAGTAAGAAGATAGAAAACGAGAAGTGGCAGCCCGTGAGACCTCGGCAGAGGAGAATACCATACAACGGCTTTTTTCTGCGTATAAATTCTTTGTATATGAGATAGGTTCTTCTAGTATAAAAAAACATACATACATTGTATATGCTAACAAAAAGTATATTTCACTTACCGTGCTATGTGCATCTCCATTGACTTCGGGTGAATGCCGATCGATCTGTGTACGATATCGTCTAGAATCACCATTAATTTGCTCCGTACTATGGAACCACATTATAAACGTTGGCGGTTCAAGTGCTCCCCGGACAATACAGCGCAGCACCACAGTGCTACCTGCTTTTACTAAGCGATCAGGGCCACCTACAATTTCTGTTCGCGGAACTAAAAGAGCAAAGGAGAAAACAAAAATAAAATTTTTGTGTGTGAATAATGTACACAGAGGTTAGAAAAGGACCATATTGTAAAGCAACTAATTTCGTTAAAGTACAGGTATAGAACCAGCTTGTCACACTAATGACACTTGAATGCAAAGCAATAAACGACATTAACAACTGCCTGGCACGTACGACACGTACAACGAAATGTATGGGTGTTATACACACACAGGCGAGCACATGTTTGATGAGGTGTTACGAGTGATTTTTCTTTTCATGACTTTTTTCAATGCGAATACATATGTAAGTATTTATGTAAGTGCACTTACCCATGTGTAGTAACTTAACTTCAATAAATAAATAAAAATAGATGAAATTTTCGAACAGTTCCTGCTATGTGGAAGAAAGCTGTCAATTCATACAAAGGGAATGAAGAACGATTTTGTGATTTGCTACTGTGAATATTAAAATGCGAAATCTTTTTGCCAATATGTAAGTACATATTGGTATGGCTTTGCACGTATCATCCGGAGACGGAAGTGCGAATACGGATTTTCTGTGGTGGCGTGCACAATATCATTGTGCACATATTTCTGTAGAATGGAGGAAGTATTGGTACGAAGATTGAGAAATTTTATTAATAAATATAATGTATTAAGCAAAACCAATATGGATTCCAGAAAGCGAAAAATATTAATCAGCTGTTAGGACATTTTTCTAATAAGGTGAATGAGAGTCTAGGTAGAAACCATCATTGCCTAGCACTATTTATAGATTTTAGCAAAGCGTTTGACACCTTATCCCACTCGAATCTCCTCAGTGCATTGTATAATTCAGGGGTGCGAGGGGAAATCCTTAGATGGATTGAAAATTATCTTTCAATGCGGAAATACACAGTAAAAATACATAACACTTATAGCGAGAGACTAACAATTGAATGCGGAGTTCCCCAAGGTTCAAAGCTAGGCCCGCTTTTATACATTCTATACACTAACAGCATGCTTCAACTGCTAAAGAATTCTGAAGTGTTTGCCTATGCTGATGATACAGCTGTATTAGTTCCCCACATAGACCTTAACCAAGCAATAAAAGTCATGCAGAGAAAGCTTAACGTAATTACCAAGTGGTCCCATGACAATGGTTTGAGAATAAACGCATCTAAAACTAAAATTATGCATATGAGACCTCCGCATATTCCATCCTCAGAGATAAATATCCTGTTTCATAGCATCAATTGCATACATAATAACGCCGCAGCGTGTAATTGTGCCGAGGTTCTTGAAAAAGTGAACACATACAAATATCTGGGTGTGCATCTGGACGACCACTTCAAATGGAGTACGCATATCAACCATCTGCAAAAAAAGCTTAGGTCGACATCATACTTTCTGAAACATCTTAGTTTTTGCAGCTCGTATAATGTATTAAAACAAGCCTATTTGGCACTGTCAGAGTCGTACTTGAGACATTGAATTACCGCGTGGGGTTCATCCACATATTGCAACTATTTACAAGATAGTCAGAACCAGATCCTTAAAATTCTAGGCAGAAAGGAAAAGATACCTGATTCGACAATATCCCTCAACAAAGAGCTCGGTACACTAAATGTAAAATCTATATATACAGTTACAGTTCTAAATGAATTTTACGATGAAGGTAAGTGGCGAATACGCATTGATCATCACATTGGTACCCGTAAGCGTAACGAGAACAGGTTGAGAATCCCAAAATTCTCGAACAACTATACAAAAAGAACTCTTACCGTACAATTCCCTACAATTTTAAATAACATTCCGGTCAATCTCACTAACTTGCCTAATACTCCTGCCAGGAAGTCAGTTTTGGTAAAGTTTATTAAGAGCATAATATAATGATTGTCCAAGTACATACATAAATTCTGTATCTTTCTTCCCACTCTTTCCCTTCTTCCTACACTACCAACTCTTATATATTCTTCCTTTAACTAATGTCTAGACATATCTATAGAATTTGTGAATTTAGTCTTAAGACTCAATGTATTAATTTTAAGATTTTTTGTTGTTATATCTGAATAACCGCAGATAAGCGCCAAGCTTTGCGGGAACTGTTTCCATTTAAACGAATTGTAAAAAATTGATTTTAAACAAATACAATACAATGCAATACAATACAATACAATACAGGTATGTATGTATGTATGTGTTCACGGTCGTAACTTGTAAAATGTTTATTTCTTTTGAAGTACAAAATGCATGTGGTATCTCTATTATAAATATGAAAATATCAGATATAAATTTTCGAGTAATTATGTAAATATTATTACAAATCTTGAAAACATACATAACTGGGCAAATATGTGTTATTTTAATTTTACGAAATGTGTTGAAGATGGCAGTAAACTGTTAATATAACAATAAATAAATGTTGCAAACAATCGAGAACGAGTATATTGTAATTAAAATTTTCAAATATTAACATTTGTAGGCTGTGATAAGATATTGGCAATGGCAATTCAAACCGAAGGTAGACAATGTTTTGAAGTTTTAAGTAAAACAGTTTAAACAAATTGTTATAACATATTTATTTCCAATGAAAAAGCTGTACATCGAAATACGTATTTTGAAAGAGCCATATTAAGAAAATTGTTACTAAGATATTCCATTTAATTAACTATTTCATAGGAAAATTGAAAGTCGGCCAACTACATAGAACTGAACTCTAGCTGAAAATTGCATTGAAAAAACGACCCTGGGCTTCGAAATTGACAGGGTGAAATTCTTGCCAAGCAGCTTAAAGTCCCCTGAAAAACTAGGCCGCAAACATTTTTTAATTTGCACATTTTAAAAAATATCAATCCAAATTTTTATTTGTTTTTAAGTGATGAAATATTTGTTTGAACCGCAATAAAAAAGGGTTTGTATGCCGGCTTCCCGCTATATTATGTACCAGCCAACTTCACGGTCTTTTTGGTTGTCACATACGCTTTTTACCATTGCAAAATTTTTGAAATCCTAGTTTACCGCTTAATTGCGCTACTGATTTCGAAATAAAACAAGTTTTAGTGGAATATCACAAAAGATGTTCCTACGTCAACTTGAAGTAGAGCTATAAAAATGTCCCTATCGGTAAAATAGAGGAAAACCAACCTGCTTAGGAATATACAAACCTTAAGGATAAATGTGGGTTACCCTGTTTAAATT
This sequence comes from Eurosta solidaginis, assembly GCF_040869045.1. NCBI lineage: Eukaryota > Metazoa > Arthropoda > Insecta > Diptera > Tephritidae > Eurosta > Eurosta solidaginis. Next base: position 115,022,984 of record NC_090319.1, on the reverse strand, counting down.
TAACTCCAATGTGAAAGATTTTAAATCTTAAAATTCTTTATAAATAGTGATATTGTTTTGACACCTACTTTTTGCCAATATCGACCACAGTGAGGCATATTTATATCTATCTTATTCAAATTTTAAATTTTTTTGGAAAACGCAAACTAAGTTTAACTTTTTATACAGTTTTCTTCCAAAAATAAGATTCAAGGATAGCTGTGAGCCGGCTGATTTAGGATATGGTAGAATCTTAATCAAAATATTTAATTTAATTTTTGAAAGCTCGTGAGCTTGACACCGGTGAATAATAATTCTTATTCAAATATTATTATTTTTATTTAAAAAAAACCCAACGAGAAAAATTTTTTGGGCATATTGCTATGGTACGATTTCGTAAACCGCCACATACTCATCGTCAGGCAATTTTTTTAAGTTATTTTTCAGACGTTTAACCGAGATTCGAACCAAGGATTACTCGGCGAAACTTGTAGGCGCTTAACCACTTTACTTTATTCAACATATGCTAGTCATATAAATACATATGAATACTTTGTGGAGCATATTATAACCTTATTTAAAACAAGTAAGGAAGGCAAAGTTATGGTGTAACCCATCACTGCATACATAGCTTGGCGCTATAATCGTAAACACTTTTTTTGAACTTTTTTCCAGCGTGTACTTGTAGACAAGGGTATTATAACTTTGATTGGATAAGGGTAGTACGTAATGGCATAAAGGAATCCAAATAGATATAAACTACTTTATATCAAAATTATCAGAACAGAGAAAAATTTTGCGATGTGACATTTTAAGAAGAAAATTTAAATCGTTTTCAAGCATTTAATCAAAATCCTTTAAAGATATCATGTTGAATTATTCGAGTGCTCTTTTATATTAGTTTTTCAGAATTCGATTAGCTGAAATCAAATAATCGTACATCGTCGATTATTCGATTTATTGCTCGTTGTCGACTGTTCGAATAATGGCTGGTAAAGGGTTATTCGAATGTTGAAATACAATAAGGAATCTGGGAGGTATACAAATTTTATATTTTCCATTTTAATGAGCTTTTACTAAAACTATTAAGAACATCTGTACGATATGAGTTTAAACCCATATTGAATACCTTATACAACATGAAACTAGGTTTGTTAATACAAAGTGATATTATGTAAATATATAGATTAAATAGATTAAAGTTTCATCAGTATCACTCATAAACCGCTTATTATTGTAAGGGAATATTAGAAGGCTGGCGTTTTTTAGTGACAGAGAACTTCTACTTAAACCGACAATATTTCCTGCTATGGAGAAAGTTCGCTCATATTCTGCTGATTTAGCTGTTGTACACAAAGTTAGTTCAAGGTAACCGTACCGTAGGTTCGACCGTAAACGACATAATTTTTGACTCAGCGTTATTTTTTTACTTTTGGAAATCAATTAAAAATTCCGCATCGGTAATTCTATACTGGCTTCCTTTTGTGAAGGAGATGCAACATGGTCTAAAGTGTTGTATTTAAAGGAGCCGACATTTACGTGCCGTTTCTTTAAATTTAAACAAATTTTCATCTCCTTATGCGGTTGCTGCCATATGAGTCTTACGAATACGATGGGCAAATGGACGGCAGTGTCAAATTTTTATCCCCGCAGTTGCTATGTCAGATGACTTTCAAATTTTAACTAAATTATTAACCTCTTCCCACTTACAGCGTTTAATACTTTTTTGATCACAACAGAAATAAGTATGCTCACATACTCCTGCAGCCAAGGCGCATGAAATTTTATTTTATTTTTTTTTGGGTTTTATACAACTTTTTCGAAAAACCGTGTTCAAGGCTCTCATGTCAGCCAATTATCACCCATCAGATCTCAGTAGATTTCGAGCGTAATTCCGATCGTAGAAAGATATGACACGTTGGAAAAGTACGGACTCTTCATGATTCTAATGCTAAAAATATTTGCGATGAAAAAACGTAGATTTTTGGACCATTTTTTGACATTCTTTCTAAAATATGGATTTTTATCGAAAGTTTGGAATATTTTACTTGTGGACAACATTTTGGTGAGATACCATTCCTAGATTTCAATATCGATAAAACTAAAAATAATTCAACAAAGAAGACATATGCGATACATACATGGCGTATACGTAATTATACCTTTCAGGAAAATGAAATGGTATATTAAATTTCCCACAAATTTCAAAATTGTAAGTTTTTAAAAGAGAAGAAATTTTTCTTAGCTTGGTCCCCCCTCAGCAGTATTTGGCAAGCTCAGTGAAAACTCATCTGCCCTGCAGATGCCGTTCGGAGACTGCATAAAACAAGTAGGTCCCGTCCCGCCAATTTGTAGGAAAAATCAAGAGGAGTGCGACGAAAATTGGAAGAAAAGCTGGGCCTAAAATCTCTTCGGAGTTTTTATCGCCTTACATTTATTTATTTTTTTAAGCTTCATATTTCACCAAATGCTTTCGTATATAGCATATATCGGTCTTTTATAGAGCATATATCCCATACCACCGACTGTTCAAAAAAAGAAAATTTCGCAATTTCTACACCACCTTAACAGCAATAAACTTCAAATTTCACCAAACTATTACGTATATAGCATATATTACTTACTTACTTTATTGGCGCTTAGCCGTCTAAACGGCTATGGCCGTCCAACAAGGCGCGTCAGTCGCTCCTTCGCTCCGCCTACCGGCTCCAATTGGTCACACCAAGGGAGGTTAAATAGTTTTCCACCTGGTTCTTCCAACGGATCGGGGGCCACCCTTTACCTCTGCTTCCATAGGCGGGTTCCGGTAGAAATACTTTCTTGGCTGGAGCATCATCTTTCATTCGCATAACATGGCCTAGCCAGCGCAGTCGCTGCGTTTTAATTCGCTGGACTATGTTGATGTCTGCGTATAGCTCGTACAGCTCATCATTAAATCTGCTTCGGTACTCGCCATCGCCAACGCGTAGAGGTCCATAAATCTTTCGAAGAACTTTTCTCTCCCAAAGCCGCCTCATCTGCTGTTGTCATGGTCCATGCTTCTGCCCCATATAGCAGGACGGGTACGATAGGTGACTTGTAGAGTATGATTTTCGTTCGCCGAGAGAGGACTTTACTTTTCTAGTCCAAAGTAGCATTTCACAAATGTCGACACAGATTACATCCAAGATGGAAACTCAACTGGAAGAACAGAAGACATATATGGCATCCCAACTGGAATCGCAGGAGGCACGCATAACATCGAAGATGGAAGAACAAGAGGAGCGCTTATCATTGCAGGTGGCACAAATGTCTTCGCAGTTAGAAGTACAGGAAGCAAGGGTAACATCAAAGCTGGAAGCGCAGGATGCAAAAATCTCTCAATTTCAGGAAGAGGTCGATGATTTAAAAGGTCGTATGGAACAGTTGCAACTAAATCGCCCAGCAGTTTTAGCGAGTAATCCAAAGGTAAAAACACCATCCTTTGACGGTTCTGTTCCTTTCCAGGTCTTTAAGCTACGGTTTGAGAAGACCGCAACTGTGAACAACTGGAATGCCGAAGATAAAGTTGCTGCATTGTTCGTGGCTTTAAAAGGATCAGCTCCTGAGATATTACAAACCATCCCAGAGTACGAACGGAGCAGTTAAGCATTGATGGCCGCTGTCGAGAGACGTTACGGAATAGAGCATATGAGACAGATATACGAAATGGAGTTACTGAGCCGCTTCCAGAGGCCTGGTGAAACATTGCAAGAGTTTGCGGCTGGCATATTTAGCGATTGCGGACGCACCCGTGAATACACCGAAAGAGTAAAAATGCAAAGCTTTATTAATGGAATACGGGATATTGAAACGAAGCGAGCGACATAAGCAAACCCAAAACCTATATTCACAGAACCGGTATCATATGCTCTGATTCAGGAAACAGCATCGCTTCTGTGTAAGTCAGCTTTCAAAGCACGCCGTGTGGAAGTAGAAAGGCCAGATTGGGTAGACGCAATTTTGGAAGCACTGAAGGGATCACAAAAACAGAAAAATGCTGGAGTTATGAAGTGTTTCAAGTGTTGTAACCCAGGTCACATTGCACGTCATTGCAGCATCGGTCCTGGTAGTCCCAACTTGGTTGGTCGTAAACGTAAAGCTGGAGGAGATAAGCAAGAGCGAGTCAGATGTAAAGATCGAAAACTTGCCCCAGATATTGAATGTCCTGTCTATCTCGCAAATTGGAAGAAACTCGAGCAGTCTTACCGTCAGAGGAAATGTGGATGGCAAAGAACGTGTACTGACTGTAGATACGGGCGCATCTCATTCCTTGATCCGATCTGATTTGGTCAACAGGAAAGTAAAGCCATTTCCTGGAGGAAGGTTGCGTACGGCCACTGGCGAGTATAACCAAGTCCAGGGAGAAGTGATATGTGAAGTCTTAATTGGTAAGGTCACCGTTCTACACAAATTCGATGTGGCAGAGATCATTGATGAAGACGTATTGGGAGTGGACTTCTTAGTTGACCATGACATCAGGATCGATATGCAGAGAACGATTATGCGTTATAAGAAACAGGATATACCACTTAAATTCAGTTTGGAGAAAGGGTTCAGCAATAAGCGAGTGCTGGTGGAGGAGATTCAACATAGACCTAAAAGTAAAGCGGGCAAAGGTTGATGGAATGAGCGGGACAAACAAATCAAAACCCACGGTACCCACGAGAAAAATACTGGCATTGACAAACCCAAATTAACGCACTAAACCCAAGGAAAGAATTCAAGGGTGGTTTCAAGCCAGGGCACACTACTGTCGTGAAACGTCGGAACGATACTGATTATGTGAAGCCAATCCGTCAAGCGGAAGCTGTACGAAGTAGTTCATTGGCCAAACAACGGTCCAGAATAAGGAGTAGTAGGATGAAACACAGGTGTGATAAGAACAACAATTCGGAAGGTTTCTTGGAGGGAGATTTGGTACTGTTATACAACCCTCACTGGCGGAAAGGTGTTCCATCCAAATTTTGGCTGCAGTTGGGAAGGCCCGTACAAAGTTGTGAAGAAGATCAGTGATACCATCTACCGCATACATACCATTGGGAAACCACGAACCAACATGAAAATGGTTCATTTGGAAAGGCTGGCAGTGTTTAGATCAGGAAATTTGTCTGATCGGGACGATCCGACTTAGGTGGATGGCAGTGTGACGAATATTAGCATCACTAAGGGGTACTATCACCTCTAAGCCGATGCTAAGCAGTCACTTGCATGTACCCAAACAAATCAATCGTTATGTATACACATATGTACATAAAGGCTATACTCACAAAAGTATGCAATCATCGGTGGCAGTATTAATCTTATATACCACGCGCATATGGCTATGCGAGAGACTATAAACCAGTGGTGTCCAAAACGAAAAATGTGAGTGTATAAGTGGGAACGAGAGAATGGGAGCAGCCCAGTAGGAAATTTAAACCAAAATAACAGCATATTGAATTGAAGTAGAAAATTTGGAACGTGTTAGACTTTCAAATAAAAAATTCAAGTGTGTTACTTATTAAGCCTACACATTTTTAAATAAGGGCGGTATTTTACAGATTTTGTATTTAATACAATTCTTGTATTACGGATGTTAATGATTTAATGCAAATTAATTTTTATAAGTGTGTGGACTGATGGGAAAACATTACGACTGGTAAAATATATGCTTTGTAGGTCAACTGAACAAAAATTAAATTTTTAGGCATATTGCATCAACCATCAACTTGCATTCCATTCAAAGAGCACAGCGAGAAAGAGAGAAATTTCGGTTGTTATTACGAAACTCGAGGGTGTTAAGCCGAGTGATCATATTGTGGTTCTCGAAAATTTTTTTAGCAATTAAAGGCACATTTCAGAATTTGGTCTGTTTTCAACCATTTATTGATACCTTCAGTTACGATATAAGTAGGTATGAGTTAGTGAAAATGTTCCACCATACAAAGGTAATATTGAGTTCTCGAAAAAATTGAAAGACTATCCAATATGGAAAATGATTTTTTTGAATGTTTAACACTTTCCCTTCACCATATTTTTGTGTGCAAATGTTTCTACCTTTAAGTTTATTCCTCCAAGCAACACAAAAAACTTACAACAATCTTTCTCATATACTTTCAATTATCAATTATCAGTTTGATTAAATACATAATATAATTTTACAAATTAATATATCATGGAAAAAATTACAAAATCAAAATATTCAATATTTTATTTATTTAAACCATTCATTTGGAAACCTTACCTCCGTCCCTCTTGGTTTCCAATTGAAATTTAAATAAATAAAAAAAATCATTTTGATTTTTTTTCGTGATGAAATATATTTATATAACTCCTTGTATATATTTGGTTTGTAAAACTATATTATATCTTTAATAAAACCTTCAATATCAATACTTTCGTGACAGCTTCTTAACAAAAGTATATTCGATAAATGACTTGATGTTAAATTGTTGCGCTGCTTGGAGCAAATGAACTTTAAGTGGGAAAAAATTTTCTCACAAAAATATGTTGAAAAAGTGATAGGCACTGGAAAGATATTATTCTCAATATTAGATACGACCATTCCTCTGAATTTTTCCAAAATTGTGGTGGAACGTTTTCGCTTCGTAAGATGATTAGCTCGGACTGAATTTCAAATTCATACTTACTTATATCGCATTTGAAGGGGTGTTCAAAGATGTCAAGAAATGGTTGAAAACAAACAAAATCTTGAAATCTGTTTTCAAAATTGTTAACATTGTTTTCGAGAATTGCAGTATGATCACTCGGCTTAACACCCGCATATTTCTTAGTAATAACCGGAGTTTTCGGAAAATGGGTATAATCGCCAGATTGAAGTTCCCTTAAAAGCAAAAACAGTTATGTTTGGAATTGATGCACATTTTTCACAGCATGTTCCTGTTTCTTTTCCTTGAAGCTTTAAATTCAGTTTGTTCAAAAAAAGGAGACAGCAGCCAAAAATGCTAAATCCAAAATAAAATTGTCATCTTTGAAATATCGAACTAGGGCGTCTTCGTTACAATTAATTTAAAGAAATCGCAAAACTTCTTCCCTCAACTCAAATAACCTGTTGAGACAATCACCACGACTTAGCCAACGAATGTGTGTAAATATTTTTAGGTTATCATGCCGAGCATAAGTTGTTTTTAAAAAATTAAAAAACTTTCTGTGGGTGGGGGAATGGTGCCCTCCCCGTGTTTCATTGATAATCTGTTCTGCACGTCTCATGACGGTATGACCGCTCAAAAATTTTGAAGTGAGTGCAACTTGATGAATAATGCAATGAAAATGTCTTCCAGAAATTCCATTTTTATTCAATTGGCCTACGAACTCTTCATTCTTGCCGGTCATAACGTTTGCCCCATCCGTACATACTCCTGTGAATTTGTTTGCATCGAAAACTGAAAAAACCGTTTCGTTTACTACGTCGAAGAAGATCTTTCCTGTCACATTACCACAGAATGTTTCAAGAGAAAACATTGTTTCAGTTATTTCATAATTTACGTTAACTGTCCGAACACAAATCGTCAGTTGACATAAATCATTAATATCGGTGGTTTCGTCCAAGCACAGAGAAAAAAATTGGCAATCATAAATTTTTTTCTTTATCGCAGATTGAATGTGTATTCCCAGTTCATCAATCCACCGGGCTACTCTTTGGCGTGATATGGGTATATTTTTAACTAGTTCTGTATCAAGATTCATTTTTTGAAAAATTTTTTGACAAATATTTTTAACAAAAACACCATCTATAAAAGGCCTAGTTTAGAAATGTTAAGTTGATCATGGAAGATAGCTCGGTTTTCATTTTTCTATTTGATTGTTTGACAACTTGCTCATTTTCTACTTTAGCCAACCACCCTTTGAATTTTTCCAAAAAGTCTAACTTCTTTTCTTCATAAAATACCTAAATACCTTTTTTGTCTAAGATTTGTATATTTTGTAGGAGGAATCGAAATGCCTTTTAATATTACATTTATAGCCTCTTTTGAACGACTTGAAACATAAAAGGCATTGCAAGTCGCCAAAGGCATTTTCTAGCATACAAAATTTCTCACAGGGCATTGTATTGCATACATAATTGCATACATTAACTGTCGCGGCCAAGCTTGGTGTTTATTCGTAGCTGGCTCGCTAACGGCTGAACGGTGGAGAGTAAGAATACGTGTGATCAATTGATCTATGGTATGGGAAGCAATGCTATAAACTACGAATTCGCATGCATATATCTGAGATACTCACAAAAGTATGCAATCATCGGTGGAAGTATTATTCACATATATACGCGCATATGGATATGCGAGAGGCTATAAACGTATATCTGTAATTTATAGCTGGTGGCGTATAGCTGGTGGCGTATAGCTGGTAACTAAGTAGTAAATTCTAGAAGAAGAAATGTCTAAAAGTATGCGAAAGAGAGCAGAGAGTATAAAAGGGGCGAAAGCTGAGTAAACAGCAATCAGGTTGATCTAAGCACGCTATCAGTTGCGAAGTATAAGTGTTATGTGAAATATTTTCAAAGTAGTCTAATAAGACCATTTTGTACTATTGAATATTGGAGTTATTTATCTAACAATTTAGCGATACGAACGTTAGTGGAAGGTGTAAAATAAGCGGAGTTTCACTAAATTCGTTACAATATTATTATACTTATATGAATGAGGATAAGTTTTGGAGCATCTGTACACTCCTCAAGGAAGATTCTACGATTACTTTAGGAGTAATTAAGGAGTATGCGAGTACTCTCCAAATAATCTTCATACGTATAAAAAATGTGGCTCAATTAACATTGCGATGTTCTAGGCGTAGATCAAGTACTCCCGCGCGTGAAATAATTCCAAAAAATTTCGAACCAAAATGCAATATATACAAAGAACTAGCTATCCTAACTTCAAATCTAGTTGTCCGATAAATGTGATTTTTTCGCTACAAGGTAGTCTTACAAAACACGTATACGATGAAGAATGTTATTCTACGGCAATTCCCCCAACAAATCAAACAATGTTCTGAAAATTCCGATTTTTAGATATTAAAGGTCCCCATATTCTTCCATATTGAAAATTTGCTGATTCTATTTTTTTGAATTAATTTATTATTATTGCAGTTTCTCGGATTCAAACTAGTAGATGTAAATCCTATTACTATCAATTTAATTGAGTTTATTGAATAGATGAACACTTCTCGAATTGTGTTATACGATCCGTGATCGGGATCGTATTAAAGCCATTCGTGAACTCTTTTAAGAAAAGTTCGGCGGATTTACATTAATCGTTTGAGTGAAATTGTTTGTCGATGCGGGATCTTAAAGCACGATTCTGGCCCAGATATATATATATATATAATTGTTGGCTTTCTGAGAGTACTAGAAAATATTCATCTTTCTGAACATTATCCACCATGGTCAAAATTTAAATCGGTGTCTGCGCAGAAATAACAAGGGTCGCGTAGGTGGTGTGGGACCGACTATTTTAGTGGAAAATTAAAACAGAAAAATAATGCCTTTTTTATTCCAAATTTTCCCTAAAATTTTAGGATTATATATATAATATATATATAATATATAGACTCTAAAGGGATCAGAATTTTAGAGATATTTAGACAATCCACACAGATTACATTGCAATCCATTTTTAAGTAACTTCCCACTAAGCTAGAAAGTTGAAAGCTTACACGTACATAGTTTAGATCACCAAAATGTTCTATAGGTTGGCGCATGAGCCGCGAGAATTAAAACATTTAATTAGATTATATTAGATCGGCTTTTAGGCGATTTCCAGATAACCCAGGAACTTAAAACTTTGGTATAATATTCAGATAGAAAAGAGGGCGCGTTACTGGGGGATTTTTAGAAAATCCATTTAGAGCATGTGGAATTTTGCGTTCGCTTTTCAAGTACCTTCTCATTGATCTAGAAACTTGAAGCCATACACGGAGGTCAAGTCACCGCAATGCAAAGCAAGGACAAAAATTTTCGGTAGGTGGTACACGGGTCGAGATACCACTCACTACATTTATAGCATAATTTCTATAAGATGGTTTTTTAAATTTCAATGGCGAAATACATCAACATTACATATGTCTATGTTCAACGACACATTTTCCGCTGCGTTTTAATAAATTTCTTTAAAGGAAGGGTTTGAAAATGTTAATACCTTTCATGAAAATGAAATCTAAAATTCATTAAAGGAGAAGAGATAGGCCCACCGAATTAACAGGATGACGAGCTGAGTTGATTTAGCACTGTCCGTATATCTGTCTGTGGGAACACAAACAATTCCCTCAACTATTCAGAAATCTTGATGAAATTTGTTGAGCAGAAAAATCTTGATGTTAGACATTTTTCGTAACCAACCGAATCTGACATTGTAGCATATATCTTCCTTGCAACCGATTTTTTCGGGAAAACGGTTTTTATTCATACCCCCTCAAATAGGTTGTATAAATAATATGTATCCCATAAAACCGATGTTCAGATAAGCAGTCATTGTCATAAATATCTCATCTAGACAGCAAAATTTTTTAACTAATCAGTTATTTTTTCAATATGAATGGAAAACATCGCTTACAACTATTCTTTATTTATTGTATATTTTATATAGCCCATTATTCAGATATTACGAATTTTGAAATTGCATCAGATTATTGTTCAGCTCCATCCATGAAAGGTATACGATTTTTGGCACAGCCGAAGACAGACCAATATTTACTTGTTTATCTTCTGTTTATTCAAATATATGTAAATTTGAATTGCCAAACGTGAGTAATGTAAATAAAATGCATAGTAGTACGTGATGCACTACGCGCCGCACATAGGTAGATTTTCAAGTTTTAGTCGATCAAAAATATTTTATTGCCTATTACTTCTTAAAACTGTTTATTAAATGAAAAATTATAATAATTTGTGTAATTAATCGGTTATATTAAAAAAATAGATATTACACAGTGTAACACTAAAAAATTTCTGCGCAGTGAGGCTATTTTTCTCGTTGTACAGCAAGAAGTGTAATAACTTAGTTCTGTCTTTATCTAGGGTAAATTTTTAATTGGTTTTATGAAAAAATATAATAAATTGTGTAACCAATCGGTTATATTAGAATAGATATTACACTGTGTAACACCTAAAAATATCTGCGCATTGAGGCTATTTTTCATGTTGTACAGCAATAAGGGTATATCAACCCCTCAATCTAACCCCCTATCTGCAAGTATCTGCAGCTAAATTTAATGTAGTTGGCAAGCTAATTGTGCCAAGTATTATGTTCAAAACTAATTTTCACTTGGACGGACTTGGAAACATAACAATACTGGTTTTGAAAACAAAAATAAAAAAAATTAAAAAAATTGTTTTTAACATCCTAAATAAAATAGGTTCCTTATCAATATATAACTTCCAAAAATCACAAACACCATTAAGAAAAGGTGGTTACATTTTATTAAAATTTTGACAAAACTTGGGCATGGTTAGGACAACTAAAGCTCGAAAACAAAATATGTCGGAGCGCTTTTCAACAACATATCTTGCTATTATAATATAATGTAATAATATAATATAAAAAGATTTATGTCTCTCCCAAGGATTTCAGTCTGATCAGTGTATATTTGTCCCTTACTTAAGAATGTTACTATTTACCTGAAATATCAGAATCCATCACAATTACTCAATTCAATTGTCTTAAAACTTAAAATATTCACGTTAACACATGTGATTTCATACAGTTTAAAAAAAACCATAACACGCGTTTCAGAAATAGCTAAATTCCGACTACTTGGAAGCTAACGCCAGATATGCGATGGATGGGAAGGGCTAGAATTATTGTTCCCCTGTCTATTCTTATCGTGAGTTGAAAAGGGAAGCGAGACGCCTTTTCAGGAAGAAAAAAGCAGAAGCAGAAAGGCGTGAGTGCGAGGAGCTTGAGCTGCTAGCCACCAGGAATAACGCCCGAAAATTCTACCAAAAAATACGGCGACAGACGGAAGGTTTTAAGACCGGGGCAACCTCCTGTAGGAATGAAAACGGACCTTGTAACTGATGTCCAGAGAGTGCTTAGATTATGGAGGGAATACTTCTCTGCTCTCCTAAATGGAGGCAGCTATTCACCGCGCAGGGATGAAGAACCAGATCCCGCAATCGATGATGATGGAATATATGTCCCCCGCCCGATTATGATGAAGTTAGAATAGCAATAACCAGATTGAAAAACAACAAGGCCGTGGGCGCTGATGGATTGCCCGCGGAGCCATTCAAGTACGGCGGCGAGGAGTTGGTAAGGCGCATGCAGCAGCTTCTTAGCAAAATATGGGCCGACGAGTGCATGCCCGACGGTTGGAATCTAAGTGTTCTTTGCCCAGTCTACAAGAAGGGGGATACTGCAAAATGCACCAACTATCGTGGAATCAGCCTTCTTAATATCGCATATAAGGTCCTTTCAAGTGTATTGTGCGAAAGATTGAAGTCCACCGTGAACCGGCTGATTGGACCTAATCAGTGCGGCTTCAGACCTGGTAAATCTAGTATCGACCAGATTTTCACAATGCGCCAAATCTTGGAAAAAACCCGTGAAAAGAGAATCGACACACATAACCTCTTTGTCGACTATAAAGCCGCCTTCGACAGCACGAAAAGGAGCTGCCCATATGCCGTTATGTCTGAATTTGGTTTCCCCGCAAAACTTATACGGCTGTGCAAAATGACGTAGAGCAACACCACCAGCTCAGTCAGAATTGGGAAGGACCTCTCCGAGCCGTTCGAAACTAAACGAGCTTTCAGACAGGGTGACCCCCTATCGTGCGATTTCTTTAATTTGATGCTTACTAGCTGCAGAACTTAACCGCACTGGAACAATATACTATAAAAGCGTGCAATTACTGGCATATGCTGATGACATTTATATCATCGGCCTAAACACCCGCGCTGTTAGTTCTGCTTACTCCAAACTGGAAAAAGAAGCGGTAAAGATGGGTTTGATGGTGAATGAGGACAAAACGAAGTACCTGCTGTCATCCAGCAAAGAGTCAGCGCATACGCGCCTTGGCAACCGCGCTACTGTTGGCAGCCATAATTTCGAAATAGTAAAAGACTTCGTTTATTTGGAAACCAGTATCAACACTAGCGACAACATCAGCACTGAAATACAGCGAAGAATCAATCTTGCCAATAAATGCTACTTTGGACTAGGTAGGCAATTGAAAAGTAAAGTCCTCTCTCGGCGAACGAAAATCATACTCTACAAGTCACTTATCGTACCCGTCCTGCTATATGGGGCAGAAGCATGGACCATGAAAACAGCAGATGAAGCGGCTTTGGGAGAGTTCGAGATAAAAGTTCTTCGAAAGATTTATGGACCTCTACGCGTTGGCGATGGCAAGTACCGAAGAAGATTTAATGATGAGCTGTACGAGCTATACGCAGACATCAACATAGTCCAGCGAATTAAAACGCAGCGGCTGCACTGGCTAGGCCATGTTATGCGAATGAAAGATGATGCTCCGGCCAAGAAAGTGTTTCTATCGGAACCCGCCTATGGAAGCAGAGGTAGAGGGCGGCCCCACTCCGTTGGAAGGACCAGGTGGAAAACGATTTAAACTCCCTTGGTGTGACCAATTGACGCTGGTTGACGGAGCGAAGGAGCGACTGGCGCGCCTTGTTAGACGGCCATAACCGTTTAGACGGTTAAGCGTCAATTAAGTAAGTAAGTAAGTGTATATTCTTACGCTGTGGGAGTGCTTTTTTTGTAATTGTGGCAACTTTCGGAAGTTCAATTATGGCCGCTTAAATCTCTAAAATCTACCTATGTGGGCCGCTGAGCCAACAAAAGTTATATGTTTTCTGGTAAAAGGTTTTTATAGCATACTAGAAGACCCGGCAGACGTTGTCCTGCCCTAATTTTGGCCTATCTGCATACATTTTAATAAACTTTTTCTGTCTGACTCCCCCCCCCCCCCTCCTCACTTTTTCCTAATCCTTTTATTCCCTCCTCCCTCCGTCTTTTTCGCTTCATCTATCTCCATCTTCGTCTCATTCTATCCCTTTCTCAATCTCCTTCTCTCCTTTCTCTTCTATCAATTCCTTCTAATTTTTCTGCATCGCGTATTGCCTGTCCCAGAGGGTGGTATGTATTTTATTCCAGTCCCAGTCCCACTCCGAGTCTCAGTTCCGGTCCCACTCCGAGTTTCAGTCCCAGTCCTAGTCCTAATCCCAGTCCCAGTCCGTCTCTGGATAATATATTACTCTGTACTAAAGCACCCATCAACAGCTTTCATTTGATATCCATATTGTATAAACACTGTCTACGCATTCACTGGCCCACATTTTGGGCTATATCTCGAGACCCTAGTCACCCAGGGGTATGAAAATTACCCTCTACTAAAGCACTCATCAACAGCTTCCATTTGTTATCCATATTCTATAAACAAATTCTAGGGATACTCGGGTCCACGTTTCGGCCTATATCTCGAGACCCTGTACGTGAATCGCAACCAAACCTATATATTAACCACCGCGCGAGGTTTACGCAACTTGTGTGAAAGTTTGAACAAAATCGACCGACGTATCTCTTCAAACTCCGGCGACCAACTAACACGCGTTTTAGCTTTCATTTTATATATATAGATTTTTATTTTTCACACTTCACTATAATATTAAAACGAAAACTTACAATTTGCAAACATAGTGACACATGATTTTTATATATTAAGACTAGCGTCATACTAGCAAATTCGCTAATTTTGAAGCATATATAATTAGGTTCGTTTTCTGAACGTCAAAACAGGAACTTCAAGCGGCAATTAAAGCTGCCTATTGGTAATTGAAAATATTTTTTTTTGCATTGAATAAACGGCAACGGATGTTTTTCATAACAAAAACTAACTTTTTAACCCAATGCCTGGCTTATGTAGCTTTAACACTCCTAAGAGTGTGCGAGGATGGAACATCCGTATCCTAGGAAACACCCATGTATAACAAAGATAAATAAAAAAACAGGTTAGCAACGAGGATATTTAATTAAAAATATAAGTACTATGGTAGGAAGAAAAAAATGTGCTTTCTTATTTCATAAATAATAAATAGTTTAAGTAGTATATTTAGTTTTGCCGCCATTTGGAGCGACTTTTTGGCTATGGAATGAAGCTGCCAAGCCCAAAGTCCTCCAAGATAAAGGTGTTGGGAAAAGTGAGGTTAAATGTTAAAAAGACTACAATTTATACACACATTTATGTATATGTTGGTAAATAGTTAACATATCGCACAAACACATACATTGTATATAACAACAAACTGCTTGCGGCAATCTAAAAGAGAAGAAGCAAACCCATGGCATGCTGCAGAAAAATCTTGGCGTATGTAACTCTTGACCTTAACCAAGGCAACTCCAACACTTTGAATTGTTTTAGACGTATCACTGCATGCTCAATCTCTTACTGTCTCTTTGGTTTCCGTTATTTAATTGCACAAGTTTTTGTTCCAATGCAGCTAAAATAAAATGAAAGTCCAACTTAACTTACCAACAACTTGTAAGTGCGCTCGGGCGCTAACTTTTGGCTCTGTTGACACTTGACATTCGTAGGCACCTGCATCTCGTGCCTGTACGTATTTTATCTGTAGCGTCCAGAATTTGTCCGGTTGCTTGAGTGCTAAAAATCGTTGGTCTGCTATGAAAACCGCTCTGAAAATATACAAAGTAAAGGGAAATATGTATAAGTTTGAGTGTTGACGTAGTGAACAGAGCAATAAATATGTCACATAACGGTGATTCTGAAGCAGTTTCGGTACATTGCAGCTAAGGAGCGTATGGCCCACTTGCGGAACGGAAAGTTAGTTTTTTAGCTCAGAATTAATTTAAAAAATTTGTCAAAAATATATTATTTTAACATCTCATGTCAGGTTAGCTCTGAGCTTAACAGTTAAATCGCCGTTCTGCAAGTTGGCATAAGCGGTTAAAACTCTAGTCTAAATGATAAAGTGAGCATTGATTATCGTCCGATTTCGCTCAATTTAAATACCGGCGCGTAATGCACATATGAGTACATAAATATTTCAAATGGATTTTTTATTTTTCAAACTTGTACATTCAGTAGGTAGAAAAAAACAATCAATGTACTGCACAAAATTGCAGAAAAATCCTTTTCTTTTTTCTCTTTTGATTTTTAAATTGCAAATTGTGAAATCGTGTATTCTTAAAACCAACTTTTTAGGCTTTGATGCATAAAGTTTTAATTGAAAGTAAATTTTTAAACAAAATTGAGGTAGTTCGGATGGAATCGTATATATTTTTCTCTGCTGTGAGCTCTTGGTGCGGAAATCCTGGGAATTAGTTTTAAAAACGGATAGGTCTACAACCAATGTTGAATACTGTAGTGTCATCGCATTTATTCTCATAATGCCATTTAAGGAATTAAAAATCATTGATAAATAGTTATTTTTACTGCAGATAAAGGCTATTATGTAATTTTAAAATTCATTTAAAAACCTTTTATAGAAAAAGACCGTTGTCCTGTATCGAAACAAATAATTTCCCCGCGCGAAAGAAAACCTCACTATGCCACTGCTAAAATTGTATATATGTAATTGTATATACATATATGGGCAGGTCCTGGGTAACGGACTCGACATTCGTACCCATTAGACGAAAATTTATATTCCTTAAATTACAGATTATAAAGGTCAAAGAAGACCCCTCGGTTGTAGATTTACGAAATTTCAAATTTTTTTTACAAAATCGGATATGAGGTAAAGTACGGTTACGGACGCTACAATTTTTTCTCCATTAATAATAACTAGTATCGCCGGTGGTCGAAATTCGACCAACTCTTATTTTTTTTCAACTCAGTCTATGCATCCCGTGTTGGGGGTTGTGAAATAATGCGTTAATAGTTAAGCAGTGAGCGGAAATATAGCAAACTGGTCTAACTTACTTAAATTTTTCATTAAGACATTGTAATTTTTATTGTATTTTCTTAAATTTTCTATAAAATTTTCAAATGTAATTATAACCTTTTGGTATGGAGCTCCTTAAACAAAAATATAAAAAATATGTCAAATCAAAAGAAATTGACATAGAATTAATGTGAAATTACTTGACATTAAATTGAAAAATAGGTTTTTCCACACCACCCGGGAGGTCCCCGTTGGGGCGCTACCGAAGTTAGTTTTGTGTGCTCGGTTCCCCAGTAGGCCTATATCTCCCATATACATATATCGCCCATTTACTTCAAGAGTGTCACAATTCAAAAACACGAACTTTTAGTTAAAAACAAAGAAATGTGCTTAAGGAATTTAGCCTATTTCACGCCACCCGTTAGGTATGCAATTGGCGCTTTACCGAGTTTAATTTTGTATAAATACATATGTAGTATGTACATAAGTGCGACACAAATCGAAAATTTCGAATAGAATAGAGGGTAACTTCATAAAAAATAAAAATATAAAAAAATTATGTAATGAGAAATAAGGCAGAGTTTACTAAAAAAAATTTAAATGAAAGAAAAAAATAAAGTACTTAAAGTGCGAAAAAATTAAGTGATGTGAATAAACAGTTCCATATAAAAACGCAATAAGTGCACTTGGACCTTTTTCCGGGTTTTAATGTTATCATTGTGGGAATACGAAGATTCTAATATTCGGATATTTAATGTTGGGATTCCCATTGAGATCTATGTACGTAAATAATTTGTATTAAATTTGTAAACATTCATATTCATGAAATGGAAATGAATATATATGACCATATCTACCATAAAATATCGTCTGTGAACGATATAATACTAAGATATAGCAAAGCAGAATAAATTAGAAAAAAAAGAAAAAGAAACAAAAACATTGAAATTATTCACCCAAACATATTTACTAAAATAAAATTGATTTCATAATTTTAAGCGACATAAACAAATTAGGATTATGGGATCTAAGCATCCGATTAATGGGCATATAATCAAACAAAGTTAGCCTAATAATAAATATAGTTGGTAATATACTGCCTATGCAATATTTCGACCTAAAATCGAAAACGTTTTTGGGTCGTTTTTTTCGTTTAATATACAACGTGAAATTTTCCGATTCAATCAAGTTGCATTTAAATAATAATAAACTAAGTTGAAATAAAAGATAATATAATAAAATAAAATAAGAAATATCAAAATAAATTAGCATAAAAGACAATATACAAATTTTAATGTAATATCTTTGTAGCAAATTTAATATACAACGTGATAAAAGATAATAAAATAAAATATAATAAGAAATATCAAAATAAATTAGCATAAAAGACAATATACAAATTTTAGTGTAATATCTTTGTAGCAAATTTATTTATTTTTTGTTCACTATAAGACGTGCTATATCCAAAATGAGCATAAAATCTGGAAATGCAAAAAACATTTGGGTCAAATTTGCAATTAGTTGTTATTTATTTATTTATTTATTATTTAAAGTCGACGACAAACTATGGTCGACTGCATAATATAAAAGATATATAAATATACAACTCAAAAGATAAAATTTAAGATATATCGAGCTTTCAACAATGTTATATTACAAACAAAGAAATATTAATGAACATTACTATTTAATTTCAGAATATAATAATAATAAGAAATGTGAGCAGAAATAAGATCTTATGCCGAAATCTTATACTGGCGGAATGCATCAGATTCCGCTCAGCATGATTTCGGAATGCAGTGGATTCCAATCTCCCTGTTGGAATGCAACAAGATTCCAATCAGCATGTCATGGGAATCCGGCAGTGCTAGGAGTAGTGTAATGAGGATACGCCATCACAAGGCATAAAAAAGTAACATGACCTGTTTTGTTGGAATGTACCGGATTCCAATCAGCTCGATGCCTGACCCATAAGATTATACTGCCGGAATGCATACGATTCCGGTCAGTGACTCATGAAAAAGCATGTTTTTTACGTTGTTGGAATGCACCAGATTCCAATCAACACAGTACTGTCTTGTTCCTTCTTAATGATACATGTTGATAAATGTTCCTCCATCCTTAAGCGAGATAGTTCCTGTTTTTTATCGAAGGAATAAAATGCCGGCAAATTAAATTAGCTTGTATCTCTTAAATTAGATAGGCAAGTATTGCATTACGTATAGTGGCAAAAGTACATTCAAGACTGATGCAGCTATACAAGTCATTGTAGCGCGCACCAGATAAGAAGAGGATTATTTTTAGCAAAGTTTCGTCGACAAAGGGTTAAATAGAAAGGAATGTAGTGTCTGGATACTCTAGGGGGAACCGCAAAAAACAAGCGGCTGAGGAGGTCCGCGGAATCAATTTCTCCAATAATGAGCTTATGGATGAACAATACCCCCAGCAATATTCTCCGATTTTCCAGAGTGGGTAAGTTAATAAGAAGAAGTCTACTTCTGTATGGTGGAAGGTGGAGACTTGAGTCCCAATTAAGGCCGCGCAATGCAAATATCAAAAATTGCTTTTGAACTGACTCAAGACGCTTTATATGCTTTTGAGTAACAGGGGACCAAACGCATGAGCAATACTCGAGTATTTGACGAACCAGCGATGTGTAAAGAACCTTAGTGAGGTACGCATCATCGAACTCTTTAGCCCATCTTTTAACAAATCCAAGTAAACCCAACGCTTTGTTGGCTATAGATGAAATATGCATGTTAAAATTCAATTTCGGATCAAAAAGGACACCTAGATCATTTGCAATAGATATACGCTCCAAAGGCGTACCATCTATTACATAAGATTTCAATGCTGGCTTCACTCGGTGAAATGTCATATGCTTACATTTAGAGCAATTTAAAGCTAGTAAATTTGTTGTGCACCAACATTGGAACGAGTCCAAGTCGGCCTGAAGAAGATCCAAGGAACTCAAATCGGTAGGACAGTAAGTGTAGCAAAGTTTTACATCATCCGCATACATTATAGTATGGGAATATAATATTGTCTGTGGCAAGTCATTAATGAAAAGGGCAAAGAGCAAAGGGCCTAGATGACTTCCCTGGGGTACGCCGGAGGGAACTCCGTCAACATTGGTGACGTAGAACAAACAGCCGCAAAAGTACCACTATTAGTTCGTGCATCGTTTAATTTGCCATAGATCGTCTCACTGGAAGTCTCGACACAACCTTGTGTAGATTCTTGTGAAGATTCCTGAGCTGCATTGTTCATAACGTCTTTGGTTAGCCTGTTCGTATTAGTCAACGCGGTTGAAGGGACATTCGTAGGAGGACAGCTTTGCCCCTGACTCGAAGACAAGTTGGAGTCATTATTGGGCATACATTTCTTTAGTTTTGGGGATTCAGATATCACTTTAAATTTTTTAAAGTGAGCCTCCATCGTTTTGAATCTTTCGTTAAGGTCACGAAACCCAATAAAAATGTTGTTGAACTCTTTCTGAGTTTGCCTCATAAAAGCTCGCATGTCATTTTCTACGGAACGACAATCATGACATGCCCAGTTCAGTCCAATTTTGCTGGATATTAGGTCAACCACCCGACCACCTATGTGAGAGAAACCGGCACAGATAACATGAGCCATATTATCACAGAGCCAACAACAAACATAAGTATCACCACGGGAAATTTTCTTTTGATTGGTGCACTTCTTGACACAGCAATCCAACATAATTGCAAAGTTAAACAAACACAAAAGAAAACAAGTAAGAACGGGACTGTCTTCGGCTGTTCCGAAGACTTCATACCTTTCATGAATGGGGCTGAACAATAATCTTATCCCGTTCGTAATCTCCGAATAATCGGATGTATAAGATAAGAAATATATAGTGAACAGATCTACATACCTTAACGATTTTTAAGATAAATATAAAATAAAAAACGGGTAGGTACTTTGTGTGAGGATGCAAAGTTTCAGGTTTTTTGTGGTCTGCGTGTAAAAACTATGACTACGAATCACGTATTTCAAAAATATATGACGAAAACGTAACTATTTGATGAAATTTGATGAATTTTGAAGATTCTAGCCGTAAAAAAGGGGTCAAAATGACAGTTTATATGAAGTATATAATATATATACGACCGATCTCTATGATTTTTTCAGACAACAATATATGCTATATACGTAAGCCGTTGGTGAAATTTGAAGCTTCTAGCTGTTAAAATGGGGCCGAAATCGAAAAAAAAATATATATATACTATATATACCATCATATATATATTATATATATCACCGATCTCTATGATTTTTTGACACAACAATACATACTATATACGTAAGCAATCGGTGAAATTTGAAGCTTATAACTGTTAAAATGGGGAAGAAATTGCGCAAAGTTTCTTATCTGAACAATCGGTTGTATGGGATATATACTATATATACCACCGGTATCTATGATTTTCTCAGACAACAATATATGCTATACACGTAAGCATTTGGTGAAATTTGAACATATCTAAACGATTTTTAAGATAAATATAAAATAAAAAATAGGTAGGTAATCTGTGTGAGGATGCAAAGCTTCACGTTTTTTGTGGTCTGCATGTAAAAACTATGGCTACGAATCACGTATTTCAAAAATATATGACGTAAACGTAACTATTTGATGAAATTTGATGAATCTTGAAGCTTCTAGCCGTAAAAAAGGGGTCAATATGACAGTTTATATGAAGTATATAATATATATACGACCGATCTCTATGATTTTTTCAGACAACAATATATGCTATATACGAAAGCATTTTGTGAAATTTGAAGCTTCTAACTGTTAAAACGGGGCAGAAATTGCGCAAAGTTTCTTATCTGAACAATCGGTTGTATGAGATATATACTATGTATATCACCGATCTCAATGATTTTTTCAGACATCAATATATGCTATACACGTAAGCAGTTGGTGAAATTTGAAACTTCTAGCTGTTAAAATGGGGTAGAAATTGCGAAAAGTTTCTTATCTGAACAATCGGTTGTATGAGATATATACTATATATAGAACCGATCTCTATGATTTTTTCAGACAACAATATATGCTATATACGTAAGCAATCAGTGAAATTTGAAGCTTATAGCTGTTAAAATGGGGTAGAAATTGCGAAAAGTTTCTTATCTGAACAATCGGTTGTATGAGATATATACTATATATAGAACCGATCTCTATGATTTTTTCAGACAACAATATATGCTATATACGTAAGCAATCGGTGAAATTTGAAGCTTATAGCTGTAAAAATGGGGTAGAAATTGCGAAAAGTTTCTTATCTGAACAATCGGTTGTATGAGATATATGCTATATATACAACCGATCTCTATGATTTTTTCAGACAACAATGTATGCTATATAAGTAAATATTCGGTGAAATTTGAAGCTTCTAGCTGTTAAAATGGGGCTAAAATTTGCGAAAATATATATATATATACTATATATATATACTATATATACCACCATATATATACTATATATACCACCGATCTTTATGATTTTT
Organism: Eurosta solidaginis; assembly: GCF_040869045.1. Classification (NCBI taxonomy): domain Eukaryota; kingdom Metazoa; phylum Arthropoda; class Insecta; order Diptera; family Tephritidae; genus Eurosta; species Eurosta solidaginis. Next base: position 115,000,592 of record NC_090319.1, on the reverse strand, counting down.
TCCGACAACAATATATGCTATATACGTAAGCATTCGCTGAAATTTGAAGCCTCTAGCTCTTAAAATAGGGCAGTAATTACGAAAAGTTCCTTATCTGAACAATCGGTTGTGGGGGATATATACTATATATACGACCGATCTCATAAATTTTTTCAGGCAACAATATGTTCAATATACGAAAGTATATGGTGAAGTTTGAAGCTTCAATCTGTTAAATTGGGTAAGATATTACAAAAATCCTCTTTTTCTGAAAAATCGGTTGTATGGAGGATATATGCTATAGTGGTCCGATCCGGTCGGTTCCGACAAATGTCTAATCGGACACCCAAATACACCTGCTCACCAAATTTTATCACGATATCTCAAAAATTGAGGGACTAGTTTGCATACAAACAGACAGACGGACAGACGGACATGGCTAAAAAAACTCAGCTCTTCAACCTAATTATTTCGGTATACTTAATGGCGGGTCTATCTATTTTCCTTTAAGGACTTACAATTTTCGGTTTCGTGACGAAATTAATATACCATTTCATTTTCATGAAAGGTATAAAAATAGGTAGGTAATCTGTGTGAGGATGGAAAGCTTCACGTTTTTTGTGGTCTGCATGTAAAAACTATGGCTACGAATCACGTATTTCAAAAATATATGACGTAAACGTAACTATTGGATGCAATTTGATGAATCTTGAAGCTTCTAGCCGTAAAAAAGGGGTCAATATGACAGTTTATATGAAGTATATAATATATATACCACCGATCTCTATGATTTTTTCAGACAACAATATATGCTATATACGAAAGCATTTTGTGAAATTTGAAGCTTCTAACTGTTAAAACGGGGCAGAAATTGCGCAAAGTTTCTTATCTGAACAATCGGTTGTATGAGATATATACTATGTATATCACCGATCTCAATGATTTTTTCAGACATCAATATATGCTATACACGTAAGCAGTTGGTGAAATTTGAAGCTTCTAGCTGTTAAAATGGGGTAGAAATTGCGAAAAGTTTCTTATCTGAACAATCGGTTGTATGAGATATATACTATATATAGAACCGATCTCTATGATTTTTTCAGACAACAATATATGCTATATACGTAAGCAATCAGTGAAATTTGAAGCTTATAGCTGTTAAAATGGGGTAGAAATTGCGAAAAGTTTCTTATCTGAACAATCGGTTGTATGAGATATATACTATATATACAACCGATCTCTATGATTTTTTCAGACAACAATATATGCTATATACGTAAGCAATCGGTGAAATTTGAAGCTTATAGCTGTTAAAATGGGGTAGAAATTGCGAAAAGTTTCTTATCTGAACAATCGGTTGTATGAGATATATACTATATATACAACCGATCTCTATGATTTTTTCAGACAACAATATATACTATATAAGTAAATATTCGGTGAAATTTGAAGCTTCTAGCTGTTAAAATGGGGCTAAAATTTGCGAAAATATATATATATACTATATATATATACTATATATACCACCATATATATACTATATATACCACCGATCTTTATGATTTTTTCAGACAACAATATATGCTATATACGTAAGCAATCGCTGAAATTTGAAGCCTCTAGCTCTTAAAATAAGGCAGTAATTACGAAAAGTTCCTTATCTGAACAATCGGTTGTGGGGGATATATACTATATATACGACCGATCTCATAAATTTTTTCAGGCAACAATATGTTCAATATACGAAAGTATATGGTGAAGTTTGAAGCTTCAATCTGTTAAATTGGGTAAGATATTACAAAAATCCTCTTTTTCTGAAAAATCGGTTGTATGGAGGATATATGCTATAGTGGTCCGATCCGGTCGGTTCCGACAAATGTCTAATCGGACACCCAAATACACCTGCTCACCAAATTTTATCAAGATATCTCAAAAATTGAGGGACTAGTTTGCATACAAACAGACAGACGGACAGACGGACAGACGGACATGGCTAAAACAACTCAGCTCTTCAACCTGATTATTTCGGTGTACTTAATGGTGGGTCTATCTATTTTCCTTTAAGGACTTACAATTTTCGGTTTCGTGACGAAATTAATATACCATTTCATTTTCATGAAAGGTATAAAAATAGGTAGGTAATCTGTGTGAGGATGCAAAGCTTCACGTTTTTTGTGGTATGCATGTAAAAACTATGGCTACGAATCACGTATTTCAAAAATATATGACGTAAACGTAACTATTTGATGAAATTTGATGAATCTTGAAGCTTCTAGCCGTAAAAAAGGGGTCAATATGACAGTTTATATGAAGTATATAATATATATACCACCGATCTCTATGATTTTTTCAGACAACAATATATGCTATATACGAAAGCATTTTGTGAAATTTTTAAGCTTCTAACTGTTAAAACGGGGCAAAAATTGCGCAAAGTTTCTTATCTGAACAATCGGTTGTATGAGATATATACTATGTATATCACCGATCTCAATGATTTTTTCAGACATCAATATATGCTATACACGTAAGCAGTTGGTGAAATTTGAAGCTTATAGCTGTTAAAATGGGGCAGAAATTGCGAAAAGTTTCTTATCTGAACAATCGGTTGTATGAGATATATACTATATATACAACCGATCTCTATGATTTTTTCAGACAACAATATATGCTATATTCGTAAGCAATCGGTGAAATTTGAAGCTTATAGCTGTTAAAATGGGGTAGAAATTGCGAAAAGTTTCTTATCTGAACAATCGGTTGTATGAGATATATACTATATATACAACCGATCTCTATGATTTTTTCAGACAACAATATATGCTATATAAGTAAATATTCGGTGAAATTTGAAGCTTCTAGCTGTTAAAATGGGGCTAAAATTTGCGAAAATATATATATATATACTATATATATATACTATATATACCACCGATCTTTATGATTTTTTCAGACAACAATATATGCTATATACGTAAGCATTCGCTGAAATTTGAAGCCTCTAGCTCTTAAATTAGGGCAGTAATTACGAAAAGTTCCTTATCTGAACAATCGGTTGTGGGGGATATATACTATATATACGACCGATCTCATAAATTTTTTCAGGCAACAATATGTTCAATATACGAAAGTATATGGTGAAGTTTGAAGCTTCAATCTGTTAAATTGGGTAAGATATTACAAAAATCCTCTTTTTCTGAAAAATCGGTTGTATGGAGGATATATGCTATAGTGGTCCGATCCGGTCGGTTCCGACAAATGTCTAATCGGACACCCAAATACACCTGCTCACCAAATTTTATCAAGATATCTCAAAAATTGAGGGACTAGTTTGCATACAAACAGACAGACGGACAGACGGACAGACGGACATGGCTAAAACAACTCAGCTCTTCAACCTGATTATTTCGGTATACTTAATGGTGGGTCTATCTATTTTCCTTTAAGGACTTACAATTTTCGGTTTCGTGACGAAATTAATATACCATTTCATTTTCATGAAAGGTATAAATAGGCAAAAGAAACTATAAGTATAAGATAAATTGAACAGCTGTTCAAAAATTATGGGAGAGAGTTATTTTGGAGCACTGGATTCAAATCGCAAGACAGCGTATAGCTAGCAGCGAACACAACACAAAGCAAAAATGGCACACAATGACTTGCTAATAGCAGCTACCAACAAAAAGGTATGCAGTTATCACAAATTTTCGTGAAAATCTATGATATATGAACACACAGACTGAATGTTTAAATTGCACAAAAAGCCACTATGTATATTGCACTGTGTAAAGATTTAATACGAAATTAAACTTATAAACTGTTTTCTATTATATGAATAAATATTTATAAAAGACAAAACTTGTTTACAAAGTAAAAAGAATAACAATTCGAAGAGCGATCAAAAACACGTCCGCGCACGGCAAGGTTACCAGATCATAATAAATAATCATAAATAAATAAATTTAGTGAGTTTGAACAAAAGTTGACTCATTATTTCTGATTTATTTTTTTTTTTAAAGCACCTAAAATGAAAAACAAAAAATCTGTTAAATAAAGACCTATGTTTTTACGTGTAAGTAAAATTTGTCCAAAAAAATAGGCCGGTTAAGTTATTACTTCTCTTTAAAGTTTTTTGTGCGCTAACAATTATTTTAGAACAATTTTTTAAAGATTTTGGTACAAACCAATATAGGTAATTGGAAACAATGGGAAAAAATATTTTACTTCAACAGAAAATGAGCGAAGCAGTAGTTCTCTCACCGTTTGGCGTGTACAAATATATACATATGTAGAGATGAAACATTTGAGCAACGGAGCATTGAGAATTTGGAGCTATGTACTTAGGGGGGTTTGTGAAAATAATGCGTCCTACAGATGGGAATTTCGATAGTTGCACAGATTTTCGAATTTACAAAAAACTTTTTCTATTAATTATAAACAAATAGAGTAATATTTGTTAACAAAGGTAGGCCTATGCACTGCGGCTGGTCAATACGAATCGATTCATATAACTTTTATATGATTTTACGTATGCTAAGTATGCGAAACAGCCTGTCAACTGATTGTATGGAAATTTTGTTAGCGTATTAATATATAGACAATAAATCTTTTACGCGATATATATCCAAGTAGTCTTTGGCAAAGCTTCTCTTCCAATTTGTGGTGTGCTACCAATTTTTAATCTTTCCTGCAAATTGGTGGGGCCTACAAATTATATGCTGACTGCGTTTAGAAAAACTGGTGAAGTATATTTTATGTTGCTTGTGCCGTGACTTGCACCTGGATCCTCTGTATGAAAGGGTAATACATTACCTCTATACGACGCTCGTCATCTCAATGAATGACATATGGTAAATCGGCTAATTTCATTTTTTTTTTATTTTTTATTGAACCTCTAATACATAAATTAACAGAAATTACATTTCAAGTGCAGCAATGGAAATACTAAAAAGAAATTGAAACTAAATGACGTACATGTTTTTGTTTTACTGTATCTACTTTAATTTTCTTTTTTAAAGATAAAGTTGTTCGACCGGCTTCAATATAGTTGCTGTCGATTAAAGAAAAGTGGTGGAAACTTTTTATCCCGTGAATATTTGGAGCTTTTTCCCATAGGTTAGTAAGTTTTGGACTAAAATTCTCAATTTCAGTTCCAGATATATAAATTGTGTTCACTACGGCTATGTTGCTGTGAGCACATTCGAAAAATGATAACGCATCTTTAAAAACAATATTTTTTGTTTTAACGATTTGCCAAAATTTTCTTTTGATGACATCTCCTACACCATCTACAGCACCTTTGCCATGTGAAGTGGCGAAGAATTTCCACTCGAAAGTTTTGCAGTTAAAGTCACTAGCAAGAACCGGAATACTTGTTATAGTGAATTTATTTTTGTACTGACTCGCACTTCCCTCTGAGTATATATAAACTGTTTCAATTTCTTTGTGCTCCTTTTTTATGATATGCATGATCTTTGAAATGAAACAATAAACATCATATTTACAACTCGATTCTGTGCACTTGACAAATTGTCAATAAGTTGACAAGTAATCAAGATTTTTATCAAGTTGACAAATATTTATATTCTGGGCATAACTTGACAACTCTAAAAAGCTCTACGACCTGTGCTTTTCACCATTGGTGACCTAAATAAAGTAAACCAAAATCAGCTGTTTAGTGCAAAAATCGCGAAATGGAATAAACGTAAGAATTAAATATTGTTCACTATTTTTTGTAACAAATATTTTAAAATCATGGTTTTTTCAAAGAAGTCAAAAGTGGCACGTGCTACGCATGAGCAATTGGAGCGGTATGTCTCATTTTATGCTACGAACCACGAAATGGGAATAGGAAAAAATAATCCGCGGGGTTTTTCGGGGTCATTTCGGCACGGCTTTGGAGACTCCCTCGGGTCACCTGGGGGTCATTCCTGGATGGTTTTGGGGACGCCATCGGGTCCGGGATGGTTTTGGGGACTCCATCGGGTCCTCCCGCGGACATTTGGGGGCCATTCTGGGGTGGTTTTGGGAACTCCATCGGGTCCTGCCGGGGTCATTTGGGGTACACATTCTGGGATTGTTTTGGGGACTCCATCGGGTCGTCCCGGCGTCATTTAGTGGTCGTTCCGGAATGTTTTTGTGGACTCCCTCGGGGTCATTTGGGGGGGTCATTCCGGAACTTTTTGGGGACACCCTCGGGGTCATTTTGGGGTCATTGGGGGATGGTTGGGATAACCACTATATGACGCTATATGTCCCCCAAATTATCCCGAGGGGGTCCCCAAAACCATCCAGGAATGTCCCCAAATTACCCCGAGGGAGTCCCCAAAAACATCCGGGAACGACCACTAAATGAAGCCGGGACGACCCGATGGAGTCCCCAAAACCATTCCAGAATGTCCCCCAAATTATACCGATGGAGTCCCCAAAACCATACCAGAATGTTCCCCAAATGATCCCGGGAGGACTCGAGGGAGTCCCCAAAGACATCCCGTAATGACCCCAAATGACCCCGAGGGAGTCCCCAAAACCAACCCAAAACCATCCCCGAATGTCCCCCCAAATGACGCCGCGAGGACCCGATGGAGTCCCAAAAACCATCCCGGAATGTCCCCCAAATGACCCCGAGAGGCCCCAAAAAGATCCCAGAACGACCCCTAAATGACCCCGAGGGAGTCTCAAACACCATCCCGAAATTACCCCCAAAAACCCAAGGAGGAACTTCCCACAATAATAGCAAAAGTAATAAATGTTCTTCCATTTTCTCTCGATCGCACAATAACAGAATTCTAATTTAAATTTATCTGTATAAATTAAATTATCAAAAGCGTTTGACTTATTGACAGCTTTTCAGCGCAAAAGCTCTTTATTTTTTACGAAGAATAGCAATCGCGGCGATTTTAAACCTAATTTGAATGTTTTTCACACAGAAAAAGGATAGTTCTTTTTATTCCATTTCCAAATTAACACTTCAATATTGATGATTTCACTAATATTTAATGGGCACATTAAAGAAAAAACAGTGCAACGCAATAACTTATAAATACAATTAATACAGCATTTACATAACATAACTCAACCTAAATCACCTCGTATTTATATCAGATTATGAGGTGGGTTTTGTCGAAGGCTGAGGTAGCACTCAGTAAATCCAGGGTCAAGTAGAGGTCCCACAAACCCCCACTTAATAAGAACACAGTAGTTATGTATTAATGACGAATACACACACACGGCTTGACGGGTAGTGAGGGCAGCAGCTTTCCATACAAAGATGACAGGGCAGGGAGGCGAGCAGCGGCTAACAGTCGTAGTAATAGCGGAGGGGTCGGTACGGCGGTTGACCGGTGGTGCAGTAGCGGACGGGATGTTACGGTGGTCCGGAGGCAGCGGCGGGATCAGCGCGGCGGCCGGACGGCAGACAGTATTAGCGGACGGATTGGCGCCGTAGCGGGAGTAGCACGGCGGCTGGACGGCGGACAGTATTAGCGAACGGATTTGTGCAGTGGAATGGGCGCAGAGGCGGGATTAGCACGGCGGCTGGACGGCGGACAGTATTAACGGACGGATGGATGTAGCGGTATGGATGTAGTGACGGCACCAGCGAGCTGGCTGGACGGTGATAAGGTAGCGGCGGCTAAAGGTCGTCGTAGCAGCGGCGCCACGACGGTAGGATAGCGGGCGGCTGACGGTCGTCGTCGTAGCAGCGGCGCAATGGCGTAGGATAGCGAGCGGCTTACGGTCGTCGTAGCGGCGGCGCAACGGCCTAGGATAGTGGCGACAACAATAGGGCAACGGAGCGCGTACCAGTGGCGTGGCCAAGGCGAGGTGTCGGTGCAAACTTTCTGCTGATTACCCTTTTAGGGGGGTTCACAAGTAGCGGCGGTTGCGAGTGGCGGCTTCCTGCGAGGACGCTGTCTCAGTGGCGGCGGCGGAGGGAACTACGAGGAATGAAATGACAACAGCAAATTCATTCTCTTTTATACTGCTTCTGCTATGATGCGAGTGAGAAATGAACCGCTAATTGGGTACTTCAGTTTGCCATTTACTGTGAGTTGGCGTACTGTGTGCATATTATTGTTATCGCCAAATGCTATTCGCATGCATTGGTATGTAGCTGCTGCTGTTTGCTACCTATTAATGTACTATGTATGTATACTCTCAGGCGTAGGTGAAAAAGGGCTAGAGTGGGGGTGTCAGGCGTAGGAGAAAAAGGTTACAGTGGGGGTCGTACTATTGTAATGCTACGTTACAAGATGATAAGTTATTAATTTTACAGACGATATAAACCTTACTTATATAAATAAACTTGTATATGTATATTTTATAGGCGTCCAAAATTTATAACCGATCTTGAAGAAATTTTTACCAGAGCTTTACGTAATAGTTTTGTATTTTTAAGGCTATATACATAGGGTCTTATGAAATCGGGCGGGGCTACGTCCCAGGGCTCTAAAGGAATACACTCGTATACGAATGAATAAAGACTTAAAAAATAAAGTCAGGAGTCTTTTTATGGGACCTTATTTTTTTAGTGAATTCCCGAAACTGTAAAATTAATTGCTAAGTGGAGATATTAGTAAGTAGAGTATACTGTTCGGTAGGTATTGTATTTAGAAGCACGTAATAACTTCGAAGTTTAAGATTTTTCAGTTAACTCCCTATTGTTCCAAGCGTGCGATATGTGTTTACATACGACACCAAAGTGATAAAACAAAACTATACCAGTGGAAGCGGGGCATATTCTCTCTGCATATGACAATAAATAACTGCTTTCGTTGATATTGTATTTAAATTCAATATTTTTAGGAAACTCACAATGTTCCTTCGTCGCATGTGCTATATTTTAATCAAATTTTATATTGGCAAACCAAGCCAAAGTGCACTCAATTAAATGCGGATGAAATACCTATTATATATTGGAAATGAAGTTATCAACCGGTACTGAAAGTACTGAAGGTACAGAAAGTGTAGATGTATGTATATTAGCAATGATAATCGCCATGTCCAATATCAACACGATATCTTCAATTGCTTTCGATTTACGCCTTTTTTCCCAAAAGTTTGCAAAATTTCCAGTTTTTATTATAGCCAATCCATCAAGTTTCACGACTTCTTCGTCTTTGGTAATGAACTATGTTTTGTTTTACATTTATCCATTTTTTTTTAAAACACCAAACCGATTTGATTTGAGAACAATCTATATGCCAAATTTCAACATGATGTCTTCACCAGTTTTTGATTTACGGCTTAAAGGACTTTTAAATTTCACAGTTCACGGCCATGCCACGCGCGTTTTTCTAAAATTTTATAAAATTGTTATTTTGAGTCTTAAGGTTAACATCATTATCAGGTTTCATCACTTTATCGGTTTTGGCTAATGATTTATCGAATTTTTTACATTTTTCGAAATTTTTATTATTCGAAAAAGTAGGCATTCAATATCGCCCATTAACAATACCAATATGTTTTGGATCCAGGTAAGTCAGTATACCAATTTTCGTAAATATGTCTAAATTTTTGCTCCAGGTATTGTGTTAACGGGCGAACGGACATGGCTCAATAAAAACCTTTTTCGATCCTGATAACTTTGATGTAAGGAAGTCTATATCGACCTCGATTCCCTTATGCAATTACGTATTACTGTTATCCAATTGAAGTTGTGTTAACATTGTGTACAAGTAAACGCTGGGTATAAAAAGATTAGGAAGGCCAACTGAGCCACCATATGCATTATCAGTACAAATTAAATTGACTTATAAATCGCAGTTTCCCAAAAAAAAAAAAAAATAAAGAAACATAAGTAGGTATAGTAGAATTAAAAGCATATTCAAGCATAAGAAATTAAACGCTGCTACTTTAAAGTCCCGTCACATACTCGTAAGAAGTTTTTCATATAGATGCGTTTAACGCAATCTTATGCAATGCATAAAAAAGTATCAACTTCCAACTTTTTTTGCAGGAAAAGCATAAGGACAAGAATTCGACATTCCTTAATATTTACAAACGCAACATATTGGCTTTCATAAGATTGCGTTGAACGCATCTATATGAAAAACTTCATTGTCGCTCGGCCAACACTTTGGGATGGGAAATTACTCCCAGCACTGACGAGAAAGTGATTCCTTCAAATTACGGTATTGATCAACTTCTGCATTACACTCGCCGAGTGGAAAAGAATATGCGACAGTATGAACTCTTGCCCAATCGGGCATTCGTTAAGGCATTAGTGTTTTATACAACTGCATCCAATGGTTTGGTTGTTTTACAGGTTCGTGTGTTTTCATTGAAAACATTCTTGAGAGAGATCTCTTGTAATTAACTTGTCGGCATCGCATTTACGAATTTATTTTGAAAAAAGTTTTCGGGAAGAAGATGGAAAGAACAGCGGATCCAACTATACAAATATTTAAACAGTTTAAAAATGCTAAGCCTGCAATTAATGCACGCGAAGGTCAAAAAACATTTGGCCTCAATTGATGTAACTCGAGATATAGACTTGGTACAGCGCGCTTTGTAGAAAGATCAATCAAGGAGGATTATAATTTTTTTTTAAAGTGGCTGCTATATTCTTTAGTGAAACCCAATATCAAGAAATATTTTTCATTGATATTAGAGAAAAATTTGCAAAGTTTACAAGCGGCGATGGTTATTAGAACATTTTTCTGAATTTCACGTCTTCATCAGCTATCTTCTCGGGAGCTGAGTATTGAACTCGAACCTCCAACATTCATACTAGTGTAAAGGCAAATGCGTTTACCCACTCAGCAATATGAATGCCCCGCTGCTCGCTTTGAATTGGTCTCTAAGTGTTGCCTTTTTTTTTCCTGTTCATTTCATTCACCATTTAGGTACACACTTATTCTGTATGCTATTTAGTCCTGATTGTGTGAAATGTTTTAGGCGCACTTAAGAGCTTAGTAACAATGAAACAAAGGGCAGTACTTAGAGAGCAATTGCAAAGCGAGCAGCGGGGTATTCATATGGTCGAGTGGTTAAAGGCATTTGCCTTTACACTAGTATGAATGTTGGAGATTCGAGTTCAATACTCTGCTCCCGAGAAGCTAGCTGATGAAGAAGTGAAATTCAGAAACATGTCCTAATAACCATCGCCGTTTGTAAACTTTGCAATTTTTCTCGAACATCAATAACAAAACAATTGTATAAAGCAATATGCGCATGTCTCGCTAATTAAATACCTTTTTTTCGTGCACCAGGTGCCATCCATCATGCAAGATAGTTTGTAAGTTGATGTTTTCATTTCCCTAGTCAATAGAAAGCTGATCAAAGCTAAAATTGGGGTTGTGTTTTAATATTTTCCAACGCTAAAGATTTCTTCACAAAATTTGTTTATACTATAGATATAACTGGAGACGGCTTTAAGATACTAAGCTATATTTACTTACTTAATTGGTGCTTAACCCTCTAAGCGGTTATGGCCGTCCAACAAGGCACACCAGTCGCTCCTTCGCTCCGCCAACCGGCGCCAATTGGTCACACCAAGGGAGTTTAAATCGTTTTCCACATGGTTCTTCCAAAGAAGTGGGGCCGCCCTCTACCCCTGCTTCCATAGGCGGGTTCCGATAGAAACACTTTCTTGGCCGGAGCATCATCTTTCATTCGCATAACATGGCCTAGCCAGCGCAGCCGCTGCGTTTTAATTCGCTGGACTATGTTGTTGTCTGCGTATAGCTCGTACAGAAGAACTTTTCTCTCGAACACTCCCAAAGCCGCTTCATCTGATGTTGTCATGGTCCATGCTTCTGCCCCATATAGCAGGACGGGTACGATAAGTGACTTTTATAGTATGATTTTCGTTCGCCGAGAGAGGACTTTACTTTTCAATTGCCTACCTAGCCCAAAGTAGCATTTATTGGCAAGATTGATTCTTCGCTGTATTTCAGTGCTGATGTTGTTGCTATTGTTGATTCTGGTTCCCAAATAAACGAAGTCTTTTACTATTTCGAAATTATGGCTGCCGACAGTAGCGTGTTTGCCAAAGCGCGTATGCGCTGATTCTTTGCTGGATGACAGCAGGTACTCCGTTTTGTCCTCATTCACCATCAAACCCATCTTTACCGCTTCTTTTTCCAGTTTGGAGTAAGCAGAACTAATAGAGCGATCTTCCGTGTAAATCGGGGGATAGGTGTGTATTTTTCCAGCGCGGTTAAGTTCTGCAGCTAGTATAATTTTCTCCAGGATCAAATTAAAGAAATCGTCACCCTGTCTGAAACCTCGTCTAGTTTCGAACGGCTCGGAGAGGTCCTTCCTAATTCTGACTGAGCTGATGGTGTTGCTCAACGTCATTTTGCACAGCCGTATAAGTTTTGCGGGGAAACCAAATTCAGACATAGCGGCATATAGGCAGCTCCTTTTCGTGCTGTCGAAGGCGGCTTTAAAGTCGACGAAGGTGATGTGTGTCGATTATTTTTTCACGGGTTTTTCCAAGATTTGGCGCATTGTGAAAATGTGGTCGAAGGTAGATTTACCAGGTCTGAAGCTGCATTGATAAGGTCCAATCAGCCGGTTCACGGTGGGCTTCAATCTTTCGCACAAAACACTTGAAGGGACCTTATATGCGATATTAAGAAGGCTGATTCCACGATAGTTGGTGCATTTTTCAGTATCCCCTTCTTGTGGACTGGGCAAAGAACACTTAGATTCCAACCGTCGGGCATGCACTCTTCCGCCCATCTTTTGATAAGAAACTGCTGCATGCGCCTTACCAACTCCTCGCCGCCGTACTTGAATAGCTCCGCAGGCAATCCATCAGCACCCACGGCCTTGTTCCCTGCATAATCTAAGCACTCTCTGGACATCAGTTACAAGGTCGCCGTTTTCGTCCCTTCAGGAGTTTGCCCCGGTCTTAAAACCTTTCGTCTGTCGCCGTATTCCTGGTGGCTAGCAGCTCAAGCTCCTCGCACTCACGCCTTTCTGCTTCTGCCTTTTTCTTCCTGAAAAGGCGTCTCGCTTCCTTTTTCAACTCACGATAGCGTTCACATACTCCTCTTGTCGCGATCGCTTTTTTTGCTTGGATAACTAAAATAAAATAGTTACCCTGTTTGATAGAAATATTATTTTCTTTAAAAAAAAAACTGCATAATTTGCAAAAAATTGCGAGTTTAAAGTGTAGCTATCTGGTGACTCTTGGGAATCTGTTGAGTAAAGTAAAGTTGACTGAACAAGTTTGCATTTTTGATTTGTTTGTGTTGTTTTCCTATGAAATTGCCAAGTTGTGATTTGCATTATTGCATACATATGTAGATATAAAAGGCAAAACATAATAGAACCAAAAATTTTTGAATATAAAGATGTTGCATGCGCGAACTTCGGTGGAAAGCAGCGGAGCGTAACAAAATTCTAGTAGGTCGCTTTCACCACACCAAAAACTTTAACACAATTTTTAACATAATTTAAGCACAGAAATACACTGATTGGAGTTTTAGTGAGTAAAAGTTAAAATTCTGAACACATTAGCTGAATAAAAAGTGTAGAAATAATTATTAAATAACAAATACAGACAGTGGTAGTTTAACAAATTCTGCTGTGGTAAGTGGTGAATGTGACCTACTAGAATTTTGTGAAGCTTGCCTCACACGATTTTTCGTCCATGCAATGCCTCTATATTATACCGTTTCTGATAGAACTGAGTAAAACAGAGGCTTCTCAATTTCATTTGCTATATGAGAGCTATCCTGTTCGACTTCTAAGTAAACTTGATACATGTATATATATTTATAATATATGTTGCTTTTAGCCTGGGGTTTAACAAAAGTAAATTTTCAACTTGTCCACCTTTAACCATGACCTATTTTTCCAACCATTGTTTGGTTAGTTGAGATTGCGGTGACATAAATTTTAGACAACCTGAAAATTAGATAAGACTTTCGGTCTTAATTAAATTTTGGTATGGTATTATTTACCTTTTCTGACAACAAAAGTAAAAGCAAAACAGTTAAATAAATAAACTTTTGTATAAGTAGCGCATGCAATATGCATTAAGCACGAGGTGTTTGTTTGTGTATAAGCTAAAGGCGAAATTTGCCTACCATCACGGCTATGGTTCGGTAAATTTTGAGTGGGGAGAAAATTTCTCCTCACATGTTCTAAATGCCTTAAAATATTTCTTCGGGTTAAGAAGTAATAAAAATATAAATATTCGCTATAAAGTAGTTGGATATTCCAGCATCAGGGGTTGCATGTAATATTTCATCTTTACTCAAGCAATTTGGTGAAATCAGCTGAGAATATCTTATTCTAATAGCAAGTGTATAGGCTTAACATTCAGTATTACTGTTATGTAAAAAGCTCGTAATATCGATGTGTAATTCCAAATTATTATAAACTAGAGTACTCTGCAGACTTTGCTTTCGCCGAAAATTAGTTTACCTACATTTAAAATTTGGCCTCGCTTCCCGCCTCCACTACCTATCCCATTCTCTTCTACTCTATCTTCCGCTTTTCTTATAATTCTTGTCCATTCGATTTCAATATGTTTCTTGTGTTAATCTTTACGGAACTATACGAAGCTTACACAATTTTTAAAATCGCTTTCATTTTTATAATTAAGATAAAGATAGATAATAGAAAAATTCTCCTGTCCAAAATCATTTCTCCCTGCGATGTTATTAATCTACCAGTAAACAAGGGAATTTGTTATAATGTAGCTTCTGTATAAAAAATGTTACTTCTTGCCCTCCCCCATTCCCTCCATGGTTGATCCCTGCCTTCCTTCGTATCTTCTCCAATTGACATTCTTGATTTTTTCCTCTTCTACTCCCACTTTCTTTCCCCTCCCTCAATCCTCCTTTATTTTTCTTCACTTCTTTCCTTGCACATGCTTCCTCTCCTTCCCATCTTCCATTTCGCACTTTCTTCATTTGTATCTCCCTTTTCTACTCACACGTTCCTCCTTCTCTTTAAGCCCGCCTTCTCTTTCTTCCCTCTTTTCCCACTCCTATCTTTTATATTCCTTTTTCGCAAGGCTGCGTAAACAATACATTTCAAACAAATTGGTCCACTTCACGCAATGAATAATTATTATTATCTTTGTCAAGCAGGTACCACTGTACCGAATTTTAAAATAATCTCACCATAAATAAGATTTTTTGGAATAATTCGGTCCCTGGTCCCATTCGCGGAAAGAAATTTTTTTAAAATAATGACTCTAAACTGTTTTATTTAGAAAAGGTCGGTACATGGTAAACTTTCGGGAATGAAAAGTTATATAGAAATGTTCCTACACGAAATTTCAAGCCAATCGCACCATACACAATTTTATTTAGAATAGCTCGACCAGGAATTAAAAATGTCTCAATTATTATTTTTGTCAGTATCGAATTTCAAGCGAATCGCAATATAAATAAGATCTTTTGATGTCGGTCCATCTTTGGTCCACTTTTCGAAAAGAAAAGTTTCTGAAATAAAGAGCTATTCAGGGAAGTACCCCTATATCAAATTCAAGCAAATCACAGAATAGATCGGCCTCTGCTCCACTTTTCTCTCCGATCTCTACGGATCGGCCCAACCGCTCTCTTAGCAACACATTCAGCGACTCATTTTTATATTATGGATTTTACAGTAGTTAAGGCTCTGCGAATGAAGGGGAGTAGCTTGTTTTGCTCCAGTCATTTTAAATATACGGTCAATTGTACAATGGACCTTTAAAGTACAAATAACTTGTTTTTCTTAAATTATTTGAACAAAACCATGTGAAGTAATTCCCAAAAAATTTTATTTTGAAGTAAATGTCATGTTGATACTGTCAATTGAATAGTTTACTCAAGGGTAAATCTTAGTAAAGCGCCCGTTACTCATATTTAGCATACACTTGGCTTGACCTGGGAATTATCACTTAAACTTCAGTTTAATCAGCATTGCATCTAACTGATTACCCAACACTTAGAAATACTTAACTTGATTTAGAAGAATGTTGATTTTCTAAGAAACATCAGTACTTTTAGATGGCATTTTTACTTTAAAATTTCCAGCAGAGTGGGGGCCGCCCTCCTTCTCTGCTTCCATAGGCGGGTTCCGATAAAAATACTTTCGTCGTCAAAGTGTAAAAGTCCGTAAACCTTTCGAAGAAATTTTCTCTCCAACACTCCCATAGCCGCTTCATCTAATGTTGTCTTAATTTATGGTTCTTCACCATGTAACAAGACGGATATGACAAGGGACTTATAGAGCATGATTTTCGTTTTCCGAGAGAGGAATATACTTTTCAATTGTCGACTCAGTCCAAAGTAGCAATTATTGGCAAGAGTGGTTCTTCGCTGGATTTTAGGGTTGATGTTGTTGTTTTTGTTAATGCTGGTTCCCAGATAAACGAAGTCTTTTACTATTCAAGGCGCAAATGCGCTGACTCTTTTTGCGATGACAGCAGGTACTTAGTTTTGTACTCATTCACCATTAAACCCATATTTTCCTCTTCTTTAACCAATTTGGAGTAAGCAGAAGTTACAATGCTGGTGCTCAGGCCGAGTATACCAATGTCTTCAGCATACGCCAGAAGTTTACGCTTTTAAAGAATGTTGTTCCAAAGCGCTTAAGTCCTGCAGGTAGTATAATTTTCTCCAGCATCAAACTAAAGAAATCGCACGACCTTTTCTGAAACCCCGTTTAATTTCGAACAGCTGGGATATGTCCTATCCAATTCTCGTTGAGCTGATGGTGCTGCTCAACGTCATCATGCACAGTCGTATAAGTTTTGCGGGGAAACCAAATTCAGACATGTGGCATTCAGGCAGCTCCTTTTCGTGCCGTCGAAGGCGGGATTGTAAAATTCGGGTTGACGATAAATTTATAAGGTCTGAAGCCGATTCACGGCGGGCTTCAATATTTCGTACAATACACTTGAAGCAGTTTACAGGATCCCCTTTCTTGTGGACTGGGAAAGGTAGGTAGGTAGGTAGGTTGAACTGGCCGGTCCATGAGGACCTCACATAGACTGATTGAGTCCGTAATGTTACCAGAAGTTTGTTTTAACGACCAAACTGAAAAAACCTATCAAAAACCAGGACCTATGTCATAAAATAACTCCGTCCTCTTGGCAAATACTAGAAGCTTCCTAGGACTTAAGCGACTTGCTGCTTCTAGGTCTGACAGCTGTATAACTCCTAATGGCTGGAGTCTTAGCCAGGCAAGTGCAGAACACGAGAACAGAACGTGCTCGATCGTTTCCTCCTCCAACCCGCACTTCCTATATCTGCTATCACTGACCAAGCCTAATTTAAAGACATGTGACGCCAGAAGGCAGTGTCCAGTCAGAATACCCGTCATGAGTATACAGTCCCCTCTTTTTAATGATAGGAGCAACTGTGTTAGTCTAAGGTTGTAAGACCTACACATAATCTTCGACACTTTACAGCCCCGCGCTTGAACCCACGCCTTTCCCGCTTGGTCGATCATGTGCACCTCTCGCCTTCGCTTAATCTCGCCCAATCTAATTGGGACATCTACGGAGCAAGCTTCAAGGGATGCGCCCTTTTTAGCTAGTTCGTCCGCTTTTTCATTCCCATCTATTCCCATATGCCCTTGGACCCAATATAGATGTATGCTTCTCCCTGTCCCGATTCTCTCCACAGCCTGCTTACACTCTAACACGCATTTAGATGCTGTGCTATGCGAGATTATTGCCTTAATTGCTGCTTGACTGTCAATATAAAGTTAACATGGTTGCAGCTTAATTTATTCTCTTCCAGGGTTTCTACTGCTTTGGTTACGGCTAATATTTCCGCTCGGAAAACGCTACAGTAATCCGGCAGCCTGTAGGATCTGCTTATTTCCGGATCAGCGCAGTATACCGCGTACCCTACTACTTTCACTACTTTGGAACCATCGGTGTACACATGTATCGCCTCGTCCGCCATTTGCGCACCCTTGCGCCAACCGTCCACTTCTGTTGTGGCCTTAAGATCTCCCTCGAAGCGCATATAGGGAATCATGTAGTCTGTTCGTCTTGTGATTGATGACGCTATACTACTATGGCCATATGGTCGGCGCTCAAGCTGCCCCGAAGCACCGAGCCTGGTTGCGGTCGTTAACGCTTTGTTCTTTGTTACCAGGTCTACAGGTGGGATGTGCAAAATGGCATACAGTGCAGCCGTCGGGGTTGTTTTCAGGGCTCCCGTAATGCTAAGCATCGATAGTCTGCATACCCCCTCTAATTTTTTGAGGTATGTTGTTTTTTGTGTGGCTTTCCACCAAACAAGAACTCCATAGTATAGAATAGGGCTTACAATCGCTGTAAAAACCCAATGACAAAGAGAGGGCGATAGACCCCACGTACACCCCAGCATTCTTTTACATGCATAGAGTGCCGCTGAGACCTTCTTGACCCTCTCCTCCACGTTGAGCTTCCATGACAGCTTACTGTTTAGGATGATTCCTAAATATTTTGTGCAAGGTTTCTCCTGTAAGGTCACCCCTCCTAACTTAGGTCTGGTCCCATTTGGGACCTTGTACCTCTTTGTAAACAAGACCATATCCGTCTTTTCCGCATTGACTTTCAACCCGACATTAGATGCCCAGGTATGAATATCGCTAAGCGCCCGATCCATCAAAGAACTAATCGTTGGAAGGCACTTTCCACTTATGACAATTGCAACGTCATCTGCGTAAGCCGTAAGTTTTCCGTCATCGAATTGCCTGAGCAATTGGTTGATGACCAGCGTTCACAGCAGAGGTGATAGCGTGAGGCGTGCCCCTGTCCACTGATTTCGTGGCCTCGTACAATCCCCATTGTGATGTAATCTTTCTGCAATTTAACATGCAGCCGATCCATCTGATTAAGGCAGGATGTGCTTTAATGTAATTAAGACCATCCATAATCGCCCATTTTGCAACATTATTGAAAGCCCCGGCAATGTCCAAGAAGACTCCTAGAGCATACTCCTTATATTCCAGGGATTTCCCTATGCTTATTACCACCCTATGCAATGCGGTGTCTACCGACTTGCCTTTGGTGTACGCATGCTGAGTTGTAGAGAGCAGCTTTTCATCCACGTTGGACTTTATGTACACATCTATCAGCCTCTCAAAGGTTTTGAGCAGAAATAATGTTAAGCTAATGGGTCTATAGTCTTTGGAATACATGTGACCGATCTTCCCCGCCTTTGGTAGAAAAGCTACACTAGGAGTTCTCCAAGAGTGCGGTACATGATTCAGTCGTATGCACCCATCGAATATTATTTTAAGCCATTCCACGACCGCCCTACTTGAGACTTGTAGCATGGCCGGGAATGTACCATCTGGGCCCGGCGATTTAAATTTAGAAAACGTCTTCACTGCCCACTCGATCTTGGTATCGGTCACCAAGCCCGGCACTACTAGCTCCGTGATCGAAGTGTGAGTGATGTCTGCTGGCTCCTCTAAACCGTCTCCCGATGGGAAGTGTGCATCGAAAAGCACCTCAAGGCATTCCTCACTATTACGTGACCATTCCTCGTTCTCTTTCTTTATTAGTCGCTGGACTATGTTTCCCTTTGCTAGGACTTTTTTTCAACCGTGCTGTTTCGCTGGAGCACTCTATGTCCGTACAGAAACTTTTCCATGAGTTTCTCTTCGCCCTGGTAATTTCATGCTTGTAGATCCTCAGTAGATCCCTGTACTCGTCCCGACACGCTTCCCTTTCCGCGGTCTTTGCGAGCTTAAACATTTCTTTCACCTGTCTTCTTAGAAGACTCAGCTCATTGCTCCACCATAGCGGCTTTGCTTTTCCTCTGAATCTTCTTAGAGGGCAAGCTTTGTTATACGCAGTCATAAGCGTCCTTGTTAGGAATTCATTCGACTCCTCCAGTTCCTCTACATTAGCAACCTCTTTGGGTTGTTCCAGTTTTGTTTCTACATGTTTCTGGAATTTAGTCCAGTTCGTTGACCTAGGGTTTCTAAAGGTTCCTCCCTTCTCTACCCTCTTTATGGGGATGTTGAAGCTGATAGTGGACTGGGAAAAGAACACGAAGATTCCAATCATCGAGCACGCACACTCCTCGCCGCCGCATTTGAATAGCTCCGCAGGCAATCCATCAGCGCGCGCTGGTTATTGCTACTCTGACTTCATCATAATGGGATTGGGGACATTAATTCGGGTTCATCATCCTTTTGCGGTACATCGCTGTCCCCATTTAAGAAAGCAGGAAATTGTTCCCTCCATAATCTAAGTACTCTCTGGACATCGGTTAAAACGTAGCCGTTTTCATTTTTGCAGAAGTTTACCCCGGACTTAATACCTTTTCTGTCGCCGAATTTTTGGTAAAATTGGCGGGTGTTATTACTGGTGGCTTGCAGTTAAAGCTCCTCGCACTCACGCCTTTCTGCCCCTATTTTTTCTTCCTGTAGAGGCAAACCAGAGAAACATTGCTTATACATATGCCTTGGTATATATTCTGGAGTAACTATTTATCCGCATAACACGTTTTGTATAAAGCCTCGAAAAGATATAGCCAAAAAATGGCAAATATATAAAAGTGAAGCTGCAAAGCTGTGTTACACATTTTATTAACACATCTGCAGCTAAAACGTGAATGGGCAAATATTTCAACTATGCAAATAAGTTCCATCACCCCTGAGAATAGCAAAACGTCATATTAATGCGAAGATGAGCGTCTTTAAGATCCGGAAGGTTTGTTCAAATTGAACATTTTTTATCGCACTGATCTATTACAAGGGGCTGTAGAATTTATTGAGATATATAAAAAAAGACGGAGAAAGACAAAGAAATAGAAAAACCGTCGCGTATTAGAGATCTCGCTGGTTTATTAATAAAAAAAATCATTTTATGTCCTGCAGCTTTCCTGAAGTATGCATTGCATTACTGTTATTTCTTACAATTCCTGTGATTACAGCTGGTGCTGAACGATCATTTTTAAAACTAAAGTTGATAAAAACCTTAAGAACCTCTATGAGACAAGATAGGTTATGTAACTTGGCTATTCTGTCTATTGAAAATTCTAAATCCCGATCTTTAAACTTTTATGATGTTATAGATACTTATACGTAACAGAAATCTCAAAAATCGCATTTTTCTTAAAACTATGTTATTAAAATTAAACTGAGTACAATTTGACGATTTTTACTAATAGGGTTCCATCAAAGTAATTAGCCACGGGCCCCAGAAGATATAGTTACGACACTGCCGAAAGTGTTAGTTTTCGTCCGAAATTTTGAACGTGTTAGTTTTCATATGGTACGTCGAATGTGATTTGAAATGAAACCTATTTTGGTACCGCCTACTTCTGATAAAATAAATGTTTTAAAATTTAAATCATGATACAAAAATGGAGGTAGTTCCACTTGCTTTGACGTTATCCATTTGAATTTTGCGTTTTTTCGCGTGGGAGTCTAGATTAATGTTTTGTGGATCAGGAAATTAATTTCAATTTATTAATTTCAATTTCAATTTATTAACTATTTAAGATACATTAGCGCCTTAAGACTTAGTCTTTTATTGCACAATACAAGCAGAAAAGTTAAATATATAATAAGTATAGTATTGTCACGGATATTAGCACGGATATGTACCATGTATGTATATGAGCAGCGGAGAGTCAATGCACAAACACATGCATATATCTGAGATATTACTATAAGTATGCAATGAGAAAAACTATAAAATTGTGCAATTGTAGTTACAGCTGAGATGTTTGAGAGCTAATGGACTAGTATATTCTGGAAGCGCCTAGAAGATGCGAATGTTAAAGTCAAAGAGTATAAAAGGCGACAGATGTAGAGGCGCTGGAATTCAGTTTGATTTGAGTTGTCAAGCAGTTTCGATTAAGACGATATCTAGCGAGCAATAGCAGTATTATTTTGAATAGTAGTTTCATTTGAGCTATCAATCAGTTTGGTTATTAAGCAAGCTCTTGGTTGCAAAGTATAAGTGTTATTGTGGAGTACTTTAATAAAGGTCATTTTTCCATCATACAATATTGGAGTTATTTATTCAACAGTTTAGTGATTCGAACTTAGCAGAAGGGCAAATAAGAGGATTTGAAGGTAAATTCGTTACAGTATAATATAGTACAGTATAATAAGTTATAGTGTAGTATAAGGCAAAAAACAAGATTTGAAAGCATACCACAATTAAAAAAAATTAGTAGACATATCGCAGTTATGAATAAGCATATCTATTGTCATATTACAAAAATTTATTTAAAAAGTACTTAAAATGTAGAGCTTATAAAGCCTCTGAAGAAAATTTATAACCACCGTCTTATGCTGTATTTTCGATAAAATAATTAAATATGATGCTCTTAAAATTTTTATCCCATAGCGAATTCCTTAAAGACAGTGGAATGGAGTTCCACAGTCTAACTCCGTTTACAAAAAAAGCCTAGAACTGCCAAAGTAATTAAACTTTGACAATATTAAATTCGAGGAATGAGTTCTAAGCTTTTCATGCAATTATTCCGGTTTTTTTGAACAAGCAATTTAAACATATAAAAACAATGACGAGCATTAATGAAGGTTATTAGGTCACATCCAATAATGGAGTTTCTCAACGTGTATAACTAATCGAATTTCTTTAAGCCATGAACATACCTAGTGGCAAGGTTGAAAGCAACATTGAGTTTGTGAAGACAACGTAGGTCCAGTTTACTGTATTCTACCTCAAATTAAGTAATGAGAGGAGCACTCAAGTTCAAAACGACCTTCTTTTTCATGTCTGAGGGTACAAAAAGCGAGGAGGTTCTTAAGAACCGCAAAGTAAAGTACATTTTTCACACAACTTCATTGATATGGTCTTCACAGGACAGAATTGATAATGAAATCCAGATTTCTCACTTTCTCGACCACCTGAAGCTATTCAGAACCAATATAAAGGTGAGGGATATCAGAAAGCCGGATCTTATCTTTGTATATTGGAAGCACAAAGATTTTTTTGGATTTAGGGACAGAAGGTTTACGGTGGATCACTCAAGAATCAGTCGCAAGTCCTCATAAAGCATGAAAGCTAAATCGTCTACCATACCAATATGATTCGATAAGTATAATTGAACATAATCAGCATATGCGTGTAATCGAACGTGAGAGCAGGTGTTGAAAGTATCATTTAAAAACATACTAAAGAGAAGAGGACCTAGGACGGAGCCCTGTGGCACTCCGGAACTAGAGTGACCTTCGTCTGACCTTCGTCTAAAAATATGTTGCCGAAATGAACAATGTTTCTGCAAAGATTGGATTGTTTTCATGTAAGAATCTTAAGAATTCAATAAATAAGTTACAGAAGAAGCAGAAGAAATAAAAGTCACACACTTGAATATATTGAGCGTACTCTGTGTATAAAATGGACTCGCTCGTGGACTGAGCACGTTAGAAAGAAAGCACAGTTGGTTCAAGTGGTGAACGCAATCCTACCATAGCCTCTTTTAAAAACCCGATCGCCCCATACAAAAATTCAAACAAATTTGTAACAGAAAAAATATCTAAAAGCCGGACACACACACTGTTTAATTTCTACATATCAAAGTTGCCTTCCCACCATTTAGTACATGCCGACTGCACCATAGTATCTTAATTAAACAGCCACAGACTTTCTGGTTTCTTTAGCTTGCGCGACCAATTGTATCCAAAGTACAAAGCTGCATCAAAATCCTCAATTCGCTTGCCGGCAGCACTTGAGGAAAAGATAAAGAATCACCTGAAAATAAATTGGCCGCCGCTCATGTTTGAAATATTTTATAACAACAGCCTTCAACAACGAAACTTGAGAGTTGTCAGTAGTTTAAACTTGATAATCATTCTTCATAAACTTAATTCTTAACATCTAAGATCCTTTCTGAGAATACAAATAAAAAAGGACGTGTGGCACTCGGGGACTGCCGCGGTGAAGCTATTGCATATTGTCAACTTATGCAATTATAATATTTATGCAACATTTTGTTTTCTTTGATATTAATTCAAGTTTTGTGTTTGATATTAAGACAAGTTACACTTTTTAAGCGTGGTGACCGATAAGAAAACAAATTTTTTACTTTATTGATAAATGAAAAGTTAATATTTAACTTTCACTTTAACTTTAACTTTATTTTTAACTTTAACTTTAAATTTCGCTTTAACTTTAACATTCACTTTAACTTTAACTTTTACTTTAACTTTAACTTTAATTTTAATTTTAATTTTAATTTTAATTTTAATTTTAACTTTAACTTTAACTTTAACTTTGCCTTTAACTTTAACTTTAACTCTAACTTTAACTTTAATTTTAACTTTAACTTTAAACTTAACTTTAACTTTAGCTTTAACTTTACTTTAATTTGAACTTCAACTTTAACTTTATGTTTAACTTTAACTTTAACTTTAACCTTAACCTTAACTTTAACTTTAACTTTCACTTTAACTTTAACATTCACTTTAACTTTAACTTCAATTTTAACTTTAACTTTAACTTTAACTTTATGATAGAGATCCAATTTTATATATTTGGCCTGTTGCTAACACCGAACCTTTTTCGAACCTTTTCGAACCTTTTTTGACAAATAAAATCTATGCAATAGTTAAAAAAGAAATGTAAAACAAATGCCCTTGGTGTTTTCTAAGGACACTTTTACATGTTTCACCCATTTTTTGTAAAGGAAATTTCCATACCGAAATACCATCATTTTTTTAATGGTGACAATCTGGGAACACTACGAAAAAAACAACACTACTACCTTCCTTTTTATACCATGGTTTCAAATATTGCTGACTATAATATTATATCCACATTACGTCATTAATGAAGTTTTCTGCCCGTTTTAGGTTATTTATCATAAAACTTCGCAAACGTATTTCCGTTGCCACATGGTATGTGCTGCTTTAGCACCAGGCCCGGTTTTATATGAAAGATTTTCGAAACGATCGCAGACTAACATAATAGCTGATATGTTTCGAAAATTAACTTCATGTCAACTGTATATTAATTTGAAATAATCAAGGAGCCATATCTCGAAGAAAAATTGGCGCATCTTAGTAGAATTCATAATACATAATTCCCTTATAACGAGAAATATTTCAAATAAAAGTTGGCCAAATCCGTTGTTTAAAACTACCACTTTTGATAATTCTTGAAGTCAAAAAAGTTAAACCAAATGAAATGTATTTTGACGAATATTAGTAACACTAAGTGATACATCACTAATCTGATACTAAGTAAATAAAGCCACAAAAACAATAAAGCCAGCTGCCACACTTGTATGTACGTAAACAAATTAATCATCATGTACACACATACATACAGGCAGTAGAGCGATCATGGCGAAGCGATACAAGGTGGCAGCATGGCATGGCACGCACTTTGTTTTTGTAAATTCGATGGACAAATGTCAAAATCATACTGCGCCGGAAGTTGATGTATCAAATCAAATAAAAAAGGGTTATAATCAGCTGTTCCATGCTGTCGCCTTGTATCGTTCCGCCATGAGAGAGATACTCACAAACGCATGTCATCATCAGCTACTCTTTCGCCTACTTATACACACGCATATGGTTGCACACTACAAATACACGCGCGTATGGCTAGTGACCAGGTAGAGGATTCTAGAAGAAGAAACGTCTAGACAATTGGGCAGAGAGTATAAAAGCAGCAGAAGCTGAGTTGTCCGTATTTGATTTAAGTGCGTTATTGGTCACGAAGTATAAGTGTTATTGTGAAGTACTATCAAAGTAGTCTAATAAAGACCATTTTTGCATTATTAAATATTGGAGTTATTTATTTAACAATTTAGCGATACGAACGTTAGTAGAAGCGAAGTTTCACTAAATTCGTTACAGTATGATAAAAGCTGACAACTGAGTTAAAATTTAAGGTAACAGTCGGACTAACACTCCCTTATTTCTTAATTTGAAGTTATTAATAACATTTTAGGAATTCTAACTTCAAGCGAAACCGAGCGTTATATATACAGATGGTTGATATCATATACTCATGCATACATATTAGAAATACATCTAAAGACAAATATCAGGAACATTAAGTGATATGGAAGCTGAAGCATACTACTTATGCGCATGCAAATCCCGTCTTCGGTAAGAAGCTATAAAACCCTTACTGTCATAGAAACAATGTTGCTACCAAATCTCGTTAAAATTTGACGCTTTTTTCTACTTTATTATTAAAAGTTTTGTGAAATGCTTAACTAAAAGAAGGGTATCAGCACCATTTACAATATTTATGTACTTAATTGTAATTATGGCATGTAAATAAACGGATCACTAAAACTTTAAGCAACCTTTATAATAAAAGTGTGCGTGGTCGTTATAGAATTTATTAATTCTATATGGGGTATTCCATCCCATTTCGACCAATTTTGAACCCGACCCCTTTAGAATTGGCTGAAAGTTTTTTTTCTTTTTCTAGCTTACGAAAGACGTTTTTCAGAAGTTTTTCAAATTTTTTCATCCAACTCAAAAAAAGTTATGATTTTTTAAAAAAACACCGTTTTTGTTTTCAAAATGCTTTAACTTTTTCAAAAATTCACCGTTTGGGATCTTTTTTTTTTTAAAAAATTGTTTTTAAATGTACTTTTCGGAAAAAATACAAAAAAATGTTTAAAGTTTTTTTTTTATTAATTTTTCAGTTTTTCGAGATTTTTCGAATTTCGCCATTTTTTTTTTTTTTGTTCTCATAAAAAATTCAATCAATTCTGCAATCATCCCCACTAATCCCGGAGTGGGCCGATTTTTTTTTTTTATTTGAAAAAAAAACTTTAAAATTTTTTTTGTATTTTTTCCGAAAAGTACATTTAAAAACAAATTTAAAAAAAAAAGATCCCAAACGGTTAATTTTGGAAAAAGTTATAGCATTTTGAAAAAAACACCGTTTTTTTTTTAATTCATAACTTATTTTGAGTTGGACACCGTTTTTGTTTTCAAAATGCTATAACTTTTTCAAAAATTGACCGTTTGGGATCTTGTCTTTTTTTTTAATTTGTTTTTAAATGTACTTTTCGGAAAAAATAAAAAAAAAATTTTTTTAGTTTTTTTTTTTTCAATTAAATAAAAAAAAGAAAAAATTATCGGCCCACTCCGGGATTAGTGGGGATGATTGCAGAATTGATTGAAGTTTTTTATGAGAAAAAAAAATGAAATTCGAAAAATCTCGAAAAACTGAAAAATTACAAAGAAAAGAATGTATATTGGAACGAGTTTCCGTCATCCCTTGTCAAATTTGGTTTTGAGACAAACCGGTTTCGGCGTTGTGCCATCGTCAGTGTCGATTTTCATTCTGATCAGTTGTTGTCGTTTGTCCTGTATTTATAGTTCGTAGGTATATGAGCAGGTATTGTCAAATTGATGCTTGTGTATATTTAGTTATGTGTATGTGCTGTGTGTTCATTCAGAACCGATGGTGGTTTACTAATCGATTTGTGTGGCTGACTGGGGTAGGTAGAAATCTGTGATTTTAGTCGTTTGACCTTCTTTGTCGGTTTTTTGTTTTGGTGTGTTAATTGTATATTTTTTTTTTTTTATTTAATTGAAAAAAAAACTTTAAAATTTTTTTTGTATTTTTACCGAAAAGTACATTTAAAAACAAATTTAAAAAAAAAAAAAGATCCCAAACGGTCAATTTTTGAAAAAGTTATAGAATTTTGAAAAAAACACCGGTTTTTTTTTTTAATTATTAACTTTTTTTGAGTTGGCTGAAAAAATTTGAAAAAATTCTGAAAAACGTCTTTCGTAAGCTAGAAAAAGAAGAAAAACTTTCAGCCAATTCTAAAGGGGTCGGGTTCAAAATTGGTCGAAATGGGATGGATACCCCATATACAATTCCAAGAACCATAATTCTGCCGAGTCCGAACGGCATCTGCAAGGCAGATGAGTTTTCACTGGGAGCTTTTATTTTAATGTTATTTATTTACTTTTTCTTGATTCAATCCTAACACAACAAGGTTATACCTTATAATTATTAGTGTTAGTCGCTACATATTATAATTTCAATAATATTAACATTTTTATATAAAAAAAAAAAAACAAAATAATTTAAATTACTTAAACAACAGTTTTGCAATTAATTGATTAGAGAAAAATATATCATATTTAAAAGAAAAGTTTGGTGTAAAGCCACACAAAAAACAACCGACCTCAAAAAATTAGAGGGGGTATCCAGACTATCAATGCTTAGCATTACGGGAGCCCTGAAAACAACCCCGACGGCTGCACTGTATGCCATTCTGTACATTCCACCTGTAGACCTGGTAGCAAAAGACATAGCGTTAAACAACTGCAAAAGTGCTCGGTGCCTCGGGCAGCTTGAGCGCCGACCATACGGCCATAGTAGTATAGCGTCATCAATCACAAGACGAAAAGACTACCTGCTTCCCTATCTGCGTTTCGAGGGCGACCTTAAGGCCACAATAGAGGTGGACGGTTGGCGCAAGGGTGCTCAAATTGCGGACGAGGCGATACATGTGTACACAGATGGTTCCAAAGTAGTGGATGGAGTAGGGTCTGCGGTGTACTGTTCTAATCCGGAAATAAACAGATCCTACAGGCTGCCGGATTACTGTAGCGTTTTCCAAGCGGACATAGTAGCTGTAACAAAAGCAGTATAAACCCTTGAAGAAAATAGCCCAAGCTGCAATCGTGTTAACTTTTATATTGACAGTCAAGCAGCAATTAAGGCAATAATCTCGTATAGCACAGCATCTAAATTCGTGTTAGAGTGTAAGCAGTCGCTGGAGAGAATCGGGTCAGGGAGAAGCATACATCTATATTGGGTCCCAGGGCATATGGGAGTAGATGGGAATGAAAAAGCGTATGAACTAACTAAAAAGGGCGCATCCCTTGAAGCTTGCTCCGCAGACATCCCAATTAGACTGGTCGAGATTAATCGAAGGCGAGAGGTGCACATGATCGACCAAGCAGGAAAGGCGTGAGTTCAAGCGCGGCGCTGTAAAGTGTCGAAGATTATGTGTAGGTCTTACAACCTTCGACTAACAAAGTTGCTTCTATCATTAAAAAGAGAAGACTGTAGACTCATGACGGGTATTCTGACTGGACACTGCCTTTTGGCGTCACATGTCTTTAAATTAGGCTTGGTCAGTGATAGCAGATGTAGGAAGTGCGGGCTGGAGGAGGAAATGATCGAGCACGTTCTGTGCTCATACCCTGCGCTTGCCAGGCTAAGAATCCAGCTATTAGGAGTGATACAGCAGTCATATCTAGAAGCAGCAAGAGGCTTAAGTCCTAGGAAGCTTCTAGTATTTGCCAAGAGAACGGAGTTATTTCATAACATAGGTCCTGGTTTTTGATAGGGTTTTTCAGTTTGGTCGTTAAAACAAACTTCTGGTAATGTAACACTCAATCAGTCTATGTGAGGTCCTCATGGACAGACCAGTTCAACCTAACCGAAACTAAAAGAAAAGTAGTTTAAGTAGCTTACGAGCTAAACTATTTCTGTAGTTCACGCTTAAATGTGTTCATGTTACCAATCGATACTAAGTTTTGTGGAAGAGAATCCCAAAGTCGTACCGCTTGCGCCATGTACTGTTTTTCAGACGTCATTTTATTGTAACTAGCTGAAATAAGTTTCGAGTTTCTCACAGATTTCATTGCAGTAACTCTTTGGTACAGATACTTTGGTCCTTTGTTGTAGTACACAATATTTTACGCAGAAGTGTAAGTATTCGAAACTGGACAAGCTTATCAAATGGAATGAAATAAATAGTCAGCATGATGGGAAACATGATCCCTAGCCTTGATTCCGAATACATATCGTGCAATATTATTAAAGATTTCCTTTAACTTTTGCTTACACGCAAAACTACATTTAGCAAAAATTTCACACACACCCATATAATAACGACGATATAAGATATGTTTTGGCAAGCAAAAATAGAATTTCGTGAAGGGTAAAGTGTTGTGAGGACAAAATTGCGCGAAACATGATATAGTTTTCCTACGACTATGTTTATGTGACTATCCCACGTTAATGTCCTATTGAAAACTATTCCTAAGTTTTTAGCTGTGTGCCCGTAGTTAATAGTTACGCCTCCAATTAAAACTTGAGGAAAGGTTGATATGTATATTTGTTTTCTAGCGATAACATGAACTTGAGACTTCTATGGATTGAGCGCTAAGTCGTTTTCCAAGGCCCATTTGTTGATTTGGCATAAGTTTTTGATTATTTCCAAGACACAGACTTGCACATCGTCTGCATTCAGGTGAGAGCTCATGTCCGTAATGAGAGCTGGTAAGTCGTTTATATACATAGAGAAAAAGAGAGGGCCCAGGATTGACTCTTGTGGAACTCCCATCCCCAATTCTAATGCAGATGATGTCGTCGTCCCATTGAAATTACATTGAGTTCAGAAAATACTAAGTAGGAAGCTATTAATTTTGTGGAGGTGGCAGAAAAACCGAAAAACTTTGTAAATTTTGTTGTAAGAATGCCATGGTTAACGGAATCGAAAGCTTTTGAATGGTCGAGTAGGGCTAAGAAAGTGAGTTCATCTTTGTCAATGGCCGCACGAATATTTTCATTCATGTCAACCAATTCAGTTATGCAGTTATGCGATTTTCGAAAACCGGAATTCCGTTTGTGTAAAAGAGAGTGATTTGAATGAAACGTGCTTATCTGTTTATATATGTTCAACTCAAATACTTTTGAAAGATATCGTAGAACAGCGATTGGCCTGGACTCACCATCTGCTTTGGGAATGGGACTAATTTTAGCAACTTTCCAACAATGAGGGAATACTGAGGTGTTAGGATTGTTAAAACAATATGTAATGTGTGGAAGAATCTTCGGCAGCAGGGCCTTTACGAAAACTGGATGAATTGCGTCAGTCCCGACAGCAGCAGATTTAATTGAAAGGAAGCACTGTAGTACTTCATATTTATCCATACACGAAAGCTAAAATTCATATCATTATCCAAAGAATATGGTAAATCAAGGTAAGCATTAGGAACAGAAGGAATATTCGGTTAATTGCATCAAGGACTCCCAGGGACGGGGAAAGATATTCCTTGCCTTTAACTATGCCAATATTTTTAATTTTCCTCCATGTATCTTTGCTACCGATTGCCCTTGAAAAACTTTCTTCGAAAATCTTGGCTTTGGCCTGCGTAATCATTCTGCATACACCTTTTCTCATAGTCAAAAACTTATCATGCAAATATCAAGTTTTGTGTTTTTTGCAGAGATCATAAATTGCGTTTCGCTTATCTATAGCTTCCTTTATTTCAACGCTAAGCCACATATTAGCCGTGTTTTTTAACACGCGTATATACGTTTACGCTTAAACTTTATATGGACTTCTAAGCGATAAACTTTAAATACACCTCTGAAATTGCTGCGCATAAATTTTGTCCTACTAAATTTCAATACGCATTATACTCAGATGTAACTGAAATATGTGTCTTTGTTTCACCCTCTACACTAATTCTATGTATTCTATGTGTGTCCACAATTCATCGCAACTGATTCAGCTATATGTTATACCCTATGGCCATCAGAGCGTTGTGTCTCCGCTTTTCGGTACACCCTGTTGCTGTAGCTAGTTGTTTAACCACAGCCGCTAGATGGGTCTCCTAAGCATTATCTAAGCGAGGATAGGCGTTTTTTTTCAAACGAAATGTGCGTGTAACGCGTGTAAAAAAAACACGGCTATTGTCTTAGTTTTTCCGAACCTTTTTCTTATTCGGGACATGAGCTTCAAATAGCCTTTCTATGTTAGCCTGCAAATATTTAATTTGTGCATTAATACATGGTAGCATTTCTATATGATGCCAGTCAGTTTCATCAACATCAAAGTTAAGTTTAGCATAAGCGATATTTCTGAAATATCGAAAAGTAGTATATACCACAGAATCATTAGCAGTGACACGGAAGTCAAGGGTTAAAAATATGAGGTCACGTTTTGGAGAAAAAGGGCATGGATAACTGGTATACAGTAAAGTCTTGTTTAGGTGGTTAGTGACAAAATATATCTATAAGTGTTTCACTGACTACTATTTGTAAAGTGCGTCAGTGTTACTGTACTAACCGGTGAAAAATCAAAATTGCTCAAACCGCCAAATATTGAATCTTCAGTAAGAAAATTGCAATTAAAGTCAACCGCTACAACGACATCTTCGTACATTAGAGACAAGCATTCAATAGAATTCGCGAGAGCTCCGCAGTCAACACTTTTATTTTGCTGATAAACCGTACCAACAAGAACCTTTCGTTTATTGGATACCACCTCAATCAGCAAATATTCATTGGACTCATCCGTACTCGACTTTGACTTAACAAAACATTTTAAAGACTCTTTCACATATTTAATAGCAGAAATACCTCGGAGTGCTTTCCAACCACTGCCGAGGGGCTACCCCACTTAGACAAATTTTCTTCTAATTGAAAAGCCTTGTTTCCAAAATGTTGATGCTGCTTTGCCCGGGGCGTGAAGCTAGGATCTTCGGTGTGGTAGGCGGAGCACGCTATCATCACACCACGGCGGCCGCAAAAAATTGCGAATTTAAAGTGGAATTATGATTTGTTATATTGGTCATGACTTGTGAACGGCTTAAGATATTTTACCACATTTGTTTTGAATAAATCGTATTTTTATTTTAAGCACAAGCGGCCACCGTGGTGTGATGGTAACGTGCTCCGGTTACCAGACCGTATGCCCTGAGTTCACACCCCGGGCAAATCAACATCAAAATTTTAGAAATAAGTTTCTTCAATTCGAGGAAAATTTTCCTAAGCGGGGCCGCCCCTCGGCAGTGTTTGGCAAGCGCTCGGAGTGTATTTCTGCCATGAAAAGCTCTCAGTGAAAACTCATCTGCCTTGCAGATGCCGTTCGGAGTCGGCATAAAACATGTAGGTCCCGACCGGCCAATTTGTAGGGAAAATCAAGAAGGGCACGGCGCAAATTGGAAGAGAAGCTCGGCCTTAGATCTCTTCGGAGGTTAATGCGCCTTACATTTTATAAATACGACAATCAGATCCAATTATATATTTTTATTCTTTATTAAAAACGTCTAGCTTTTTTCCAAACAAATTGAAAAGAATACCCCAAGATATACAAAGCTTTCTGTGTCTAAATTCCAAAACTTGTATACAATATTTCAAAATGTTTTACAATACAGTATTACAACTCGGCCTTCCTGACATCTCGATCGACTTGATCGGGACAACTTCCGTCACCTTCTTCGTGTCACTGTGCTTGTTCGCAGCCAAAGGATCCGATGCAATATCTGGTGTTATCCACATACGCAATCGATTCGATTCAACTACACCATTATATGGTATTTGCGTTACCTGAAAATTTTCGATGTCCTTCAAAACATACCGATCATTTGGCAATTTTTTGGAAATCTCATAAGAGCCCTTGTACTTAGCGATAAATTTTTTATTAGTCCCAACAGTAGTGTCAACATTTTTCATCACTACATAATCCCCTTCATTAAAAACCTTTGCTGGAACACTATGTTTTATAAAATACTTCTTATTATATTCCTGAGACCTTTCGATATAATTCAATGCTTTTGTTCGAATTTTCTCTAAATTCGGTGATTCAACTACACCAGCCTTTTCTTGTAAATATTCAGTCAACTCATCGATGATTCGCCCTCTCTGTTCTATTCCAAACAATAATTTAGTCGGTGATTCCTGAGTCGAGGCGTGAACAGAGTTATTTATTGCGTACTCTACTTGGATAAGTTTGCCCAACCCATCTGAATGACCGATTGGTTCTGTAAGCTTTGCTAGCATAACCTTTAAAACTCTGTTCACCCTTTCTACCTGTCCGTTTGCCTGCTGAGAAGCGACGGCAATCTTTACATGCTGGACATTGTTACTGTTAAGGAAATCCAAGAAGTCCTTTGAAGTGAAACATGTTCCCCGATCACGGGGTCGACTATAACTGTCAAAGTATTTTTGCAGAGATGCACATACCTCTTTGGTGCTAGTGGTTTTTACTGCATACAACTTAGTAAACTTCGTGAAACTGTCTACAACCACTAAAATGTGTTTTCTAATCGTGCGAATTGAAGGAAGTGGACCGAAGTGGTCTATGTACACGGTATCAAAAGGGACTGGTGTCCTAGGAATGTAATATAAATTATGTTCATTTGAACGTGCAGCAGGTGAGTATACTATACATTTAATAGAGTTTCTGATATAATGTTCAACCTTCTTTCTAAATTTTGGAAACCAATAATTCTTTTTTATCTGATCTGTTGTTTTCTCGACACTCATATGTCCAATTTTTTCATGCATTATCCTGATGATATTAGTTTCCATGTCCATAGGCACATACAACTGAAGGTGAGATGACTTTGGGTCGGGTTTGAAAACAAGACCATCTTTAAGCTCGTAATGCTGTACAGGATCCTCCTCTAATTTTCCTCTTAAAGTTTTTATACCAATATCTCTATTTTGAGTGATTTGAATATTTAAATCAATACTATTGATCTCCTCAGAGCTTATTAAATGACAACGGCTTAAAGCATCAACATGGCCCATAGAACAACCGCTACGATGCCTTATTTTAAAATTAAAGTTTTCAAAATTGAACACCCATCTCGCTATGCGCTGATTTATTTGTTTTTTGGCCATTGCCTGAGCAAGATCACTACAATCAGTGACTATGACAAAAGCAATACCCTTCAATTCGGTCTTAAATCTTTCGAGCGAGTAAACAATGGCTAACGCTTCTAGCTCAAAACTATGCAATTTTGATTCAGACTCGGACGCTGTTTTGGAAAAGTAAGACACGGGATGAAATTTTCCATCATCTTGCTTTTGCATAAGCACAGCCCCGAACCCTATCTTTCTAGCGTCGGTGTGCAGCTCTGTTTCTTTACTGGGATTATAAATGGCAAGTACCGGGGCTGACATCAAACAACTCTTAAGAGATTCAAAAGCTCTATCATACTGCTCACAAAAATTAAAAGAAACATTCCTCTTAAGTAAATTGGTTAAAGGCTTTGCAATTGATGAAAAAGAAGGAACAAATTTTCTAAAATAAGAAAATAAACCCAGACCTTGCTGAAGTGTTTTAAAATTTCGTGGCTTTGGAAAATTCTATATTTTCTCAATATGTGTTTCATTCGGACGGATACCTTCAC
Organism: Eurosta solidaginis; assembly: GCF_040869045.1. Classification (NCBI taxonomy): domain Eukaryota; kingdom Metazoa; phylum Arthropoda; class Insecta; order Diptera; family Tephritidae; genus Eurosta; species Eurosta solidaginis. The sequence goes on along the minus strand of NC_090319.1, from coordinate 114,965,579 downwards.
TGCTCACATGATATCCTAAGAAATTTACTTCTGAATAGCCAAATTTACATTTTTTCATATTCAAGTCAAGACCTCTCATATATAACCGACTTAACACACAACTTAAAATGTTTACATGAGTTTTAAAATCAGATGTAGCAACGAGAATATCATCCTTAAAAATTACTATTTTTCCGGACTGTAATAAATCTCTAAAAATTTCGCAAACAAAACGTTGAAAAACCGCTGGCGCGTTTCTTAAACCAAAGGGCATTTTTGTGTACTCATATTGTCCTCCAGGGATTACAAATGAGTTGTATTTAATAGAATCTTTATCCATTTGAACCTGATGGAATCCACTTTTAAGATCCAAAACCGTAAAAATTTTCTTACCTGACAAATACTCTAAACAGTCTTCTATCAGTGGCATTGGAAAATTTTCCCGAATGGTTTTTTTATTCAAAAACCTATAATCAATACATAATCTTCCCTCACCACTCTTCTTTTTTACCAAAACCATAGCAGAGGCATACGGAGAATTTCTGTACCTTACAATACCTTCAGAAAGAAGTTTATTAATAATTGCCTGCACTTCAGCCTTCTCCGAATAAGAAAGTATCCGTGGTGCACAATGAAAAGGAGTATCGTCCGTTAAATTTATTTTCATTCTATAGTCAAGGGGAACAATCCGTGTTTCTGTTTCAGGCTCCAAATAACAGTTAGTTATAACCCTTCTTAATATACCGAATTGTTGTGCATTAAGTTCAGAACTAATATCAGACTCACTTAAAGACTTTACTTGTGAGACCAGATCAATATCCTTGTTACCAGTATGGGTACCTAACTGAACTGACAATTTTTTTTTTTGTTTACTTCCACTCCACAAATCTGCATTGTGTATTCCGTTAAAATACTTCCTCTTTTCAAATCTATTAGGTGACTTGTTTGAATCGAATCGTCCGTAGAAGACACCAAACCTTCAGTCGGATACACCAAGCATGCAATACAATTTCTCCTGAGGCAAAACAAATCAAGCGCACTCTTCTTTGAACAATATGTATGGTTAAATTTTATTTCGTTTTTTAGATCCATTAACATTTTCTTTGAGTACTGAATTTTAGATCTAACCTTACAAAAAAAATATACGAAATTTACTTAACAGACCTCGCCCAATCAACATAGGCATAGACAGATCCGAATCGTTTAAAACTAAACATCGATGGGCTATTTTCTGTCCCTTTAACTTTAGTTTGCATAAAACTTCTCCGTACGTATAAAGTTGCCTATCACCAACACCTCGATACTCAGTTGGCTTTAATTTGTTGCCCATGTTGAAAGGTACGATTGAACGTTTAATAAAACTCCTCGGACTACCAGAATCAAGAAGAGAAAGAATATGAACAGTGCGTTGGCTTTGTTTTCCTAGCACAGTGACACTTACCATTTGCATTGCATCAACCGCCTCAGCCAAATCTGCGTCCTTCGACTTCACGTTATTGTCAATAGCTGCAACTACCACTTTCTTCTTAGGACAGGTTTGGTGAAAATTACCAAGTTCACCACACTTAAAACACGAACCTGGCTTACGTAGAGGTTTTGTACATTTTGATTGATAATGGCCTAGCTGTGAACAATTAAAGCACCGTATAACTTCATCAGAAGAATTTGATTTTTCTCGACGAATCGCCGTCTGCGGTTTGACTATGTTCGGCTGCGATTTGTCTCTAAGTTTGTCATAACGTTCAAATTGTATTTTCAATTGATCCACAGTAGTTGCTTGATATAAAATAGATATTAAAGAATTTCTTTCATTCAATCCAGATATAATAGCATCCACCAAATCGCGTTCCGTTGTTTGCCTTACTAGCGATTACCCTCATTTCAATAAAATATCGCTGAACACTCTCATTTGGTTTACGTTTCCGGTTCCTCAACTGCTCGTAAACTTCAAATAGAGTATGTTTTCGCCCGAATTCATCACATAATGCCCTCTTCAAAACTACATACGTGGTGGCGGTGATGGTACGCGCAAAAAGTTTAGCAGTGCCATTCAATAAACGTCGTGTGCAAACTAACTTATTACGCTCCTCAACTTACAACAGCTCAAACATATCCTCCAAATCACTAAACCACTTATAAACTTCAAAACCCTCATCTCCGGTATATTTGAACGCCATAGCGTCAATGGCTACCATATTTACAGGCAGAACTCCCTGTACCTTGGTCTGAAGTGACTCCACCTCTTTTCTCAATAAAAGCAGCTCTCGTTGCATTTTTAAACGAACGCTTTCCGCTAACATAGGTTCCATTGTCAGGCAACTTACATTAGAAGTACCTGATGCAGAATTGACAGCAGTGGGTTTATAGACAAAACTAGCAGCAGTGTTTTCAGCAGCGGTTAAACACCAGTGTTAGCAGCGGGCATAACAGAAGTTGAGTAATTTGCAGCAGCAACGTTATGAACAGTAGTGTTGGAAGCAACAGCAGTGGTAATAGCATCAGGCTTACTAGGTGCTGGAGCGGTCATGATTGTAACATTATCATCAAACATAACGCTGTTGTTAACAGCCGGCACATCAGCACATGTTGAATTATCGCTTTCGTTTACATCAGCGGTGGCAGAAATATTTTTGTAATATACGTTGTATGACCTGTGACGAGGTCTCTCCGAAGAATTTTCAACTGGTTCTCCGTTTGGCCAAACGTGTTCTCATACAATGTACGTATCTGAGATATAGAAGCACTCTCCGGAGGCTCAACGCCGGCATTCAGCAACTCCTTCACCATTTCATGGCGTGCCTCCGATCGTAAAGGCATTTTTATTTCGCGTTAATCAAATAAAGACAATTACAAATTATCGTAAAGGGCGTGAAATTGTATCAAATCCAACTTCTGAATTGTAAAGACGACAATCAGATCCAATTATATATTTTTATTCTTTATTAAAAACGTCTAGCTTTTTTCCAAACAAATTGAAAAGAATACCCCAAGATTTACAAAGCTTTCTGTGTCTAAATTTCAATATTTCAAAGTGTTTTACAATACAGTATTACAATTTATTATTTTTTTTTAGATACTTGCAAGACCTACTAATATTAGCACTTAGCAATTTTTCTGCGAGCTTGCGAAAAAATATTCATGGTCTCAACCGTTCCTGAAAATTAAACATTTAATGCTAGCGAAATAACAAGAGATTTGACAGTGCCACTCGGAACAAATTTATTTATATTTCCATAAAAAATTTCTTTTCACTCGAAATACTCCACTTAGTCCAGTGATCATATTTAAAATAAGATTAGAATCTTTGAATTCGAGATACTCTGCTGAATACTGGTATTAACTTTTATATTGACATCCACAAACTTGTCTCAACACCTGCATAATGTAAAGTATCCGCGTCTGTCAAAAATTAAGGTCACAAAAATCGAAATTTTGGAAATTTGTTGCATATATATATTTTCCTTTGCGGTTTACGCTATATATATTTACTATCAATATTACAGAAGATACAATTCTCTACAATGTCTGTCTCAAATGTTTTTTACACGTTGAATCGTTTCCGGGATAGAGGGCACTGGGCACGCGTTGTTTCACTATGGGGACAATATTTTTAAAGCAGTCCGCTAAAATCAATTGTTACTTGGATAACTAAAATAGCTACCTAGTTTCAATTTCAATTTGGCGACCACCGTGGTGTGATGGTAGCGTGCTCCGCCTATCACACCGTATGCCCTGGGTTCAACTCCCGGGCAAAGCAACATCAAAATTTTAGAAATAAGGTTTTTAAATTAGAAGAAAATTTTTCTAAGCGGGGTCGCCCCTCGGCAGTGACTGGCAAGCGCCCCGGGTGTATTCTGCCATGAAAAGCTCTCAGTGAAAACTCATCTGCCTTGCAGATGCCGTTCGAATTCGGCATAAAACATGTAGGTCCCGTCCGGCAAATTTGTAGGGAAAATCAAGAGGAGCACGACGCAAATTGGAAGAAAAGCTCGACCTTAGATCTCTTCGGAGGTTATCGCGCCTTACATTTATTATACTCAGTTGAGCAGAGCTCACAGAGTATATTAACTTTGATTGGATAACGGTTGGTTGTACAGGTATAAAGGAATCGAGATAGATATAGACTTCCATATATCAAAATCATCAGTATCGAAAAAAAATTTTATTGGGCCATGTCCGTCCGTCCGTCCGTCCGTCTGTCCGTTAACACGATAACTTGAGTAAATTTTGAGGTATCTTGATGAAATTTGGTATGTGGATTCCTGGGCACTCATCTCAGATCGCTATTTAAAATGAACGATATCGGACTATAAACACGCCCACTTTTTCGATATCGAAAATTTCGAAAAACCGAAAAAATGCGATAATTCATTGCCAAAGGCGCTTAAAGCGATGAAACTTGGCAGATGGGTTGACGTTATGACGCAGAATAGAAAATTAGTAAGATTTTGGACAATGGGCGTGGCACCGCCCACTTTTACAAGAAGGTAATTTAAAAGTTTTGCAAGCTGTAATTTGGCAGTCGTTGAAGATATCATGATGAAATTTGGCAGGAACGTTACTACTATTACTATATATGTGCTAAATAAAAAATAGCAAAATTGGATCAAGAACACGCCCACTTTTTAAAAAAAAATTTTTTTTAATTCAAATTTTAACAAAAAATTTAATATCTTTACTGTATATAAGTAAATTAAGTCAAAATTCAACTCCAGTAATGGTATGATGCAACAAAATACAAAAATAAAAGAAAATTTCAAAATGGGCGCGGCTCCGCCTATTTTTATTTAGTTTGTCTAGAATACTTTTAATGCCATAAGTCGAACAAAAATTTACCAATCCTTCTCAAATTTGGTAGGGGCATAGACTCTATGACGGTAACTGTTCTCTGTGAAAATGGGCGAAATCGGTGAAAGCCACGCCCAGTTTTTATACACAGTCCACCGTCTGTCCTTCCGCTCGGCCGTTAACACAATAACTTGAGCAAAAACCGATATATCTTTACTAAACTTAGCCCACGTACTTATCTGAACTCACTTTATCTTGGTATAAAAAATGGCCGAAATCCGACCATAACCCCGCCCACTTTATCGATATCGAAAATTACGAAAAATGAAAAAAATGCCATAATTCTATACCAAATACGAAAAAAGGGATGAAACATGGTAACTGGATTGGTTTATTGACGCAAAATATAACTTTGGAAAAAACTTTATAAAATGGGTGTGACACCTACCATATTAAGTAGAAGAAAATGAAAAAGTTCTACAAGGCGAAATCAACAGCCCTTGGAATCTTGGCAGGAATACTGTTAGTGGTATTGCATATATAAATAAATTAGCAGTACCCGACAGATGATTTTCTGGATCACCCGGTCCACATTTTGGTCGATATCGCGAGAATGCCTTCACATATACATCTAAGGGGCACTCGTTTTTAAAACTCTCATTAATACCTTTAATTTGATATCCATATCGTACAAACACATTCTAGAGTCACTCCTGGCCCACCATAATGGCGATATCTCGAAAAGGCGTCCACCTATAGACCTAATGCCCACTCCCTCTTAAAATGCTCAGTAACACCTTTCGTTTGATACCCATATCGTACAAACACATTCTAGAGTCACCCCTGGTTCACCTTTATGGCGATATTTCGAAACGGCGTCCACCTAGGGAACTAAGGATCACTCCTTTTCAAAATACTCATTAACAGCTTTCATTTGATACCCATATCGTACAAACATATTCTAGAGTCACCCCTGGCCCACCCTAATGGCGATATCTCGAAAAGGCGCCCACCTACAGACCTAATGCCCACTCCCTCTTAAAATGCTCAGTAACACCTTTCGTTTGATACCATATCGTACAAACATTCTAGAGTCACCCATGGCCCACCCTAATGGCGATATCTCGAAAAGGCGTCCACCTATAGACCTAATGCCCACTCCCTCTTAAAATGCTCAGTAACACCTTTCGTTTGATACCCATATCGTACAAACATTCTAGAGTCACCCTTGGTCCACCTTTATGGCGATATCTCGAAAAGGCGTCCACCTATAGAACTAAGGATTACTCCCTTTTAAAATACTCATTACCACCTTTCATTTGATACCGATTTCGTACAAACACATTCTAGAGTCACCCTGGCCCACCCTAATGGCGATATCTCGAAAAGGCGTCCACCTATAGACCTAATGCTCACTCCCTCTTAAAATGCCCAGTAACACCTTTCGTTTGATACCCATTTCGTACAAACATTCTAGAGTCACCCTTGGTCCACCTTTATGGCGATATCTCGAAAAGGCGTCCACCTATAGAACTAAGGATTACTCCCTTTTAAAATACTCATTACCACCTTTCATTTGATGCCCATATCGTACAAACACATTCTAGAGTCACCCCTGACCCACCCTAATGGCGATATCTCGAAAAGGCGTCCACCTATAGACCTAATGCCCACTCCCTCTTAAAATGCTCAGTAACACCTTTCGTTTGATACCCATATCGTACAAAAATTCTAGAGTCACCCCTGGCCCACCCTAATGGCGATACCTCGAAAAGGCGTCCACCTATAGACCTAATGCCCACTCCCTCTTAAAATGCTCAGTAACACCTTTCGTTTGATACCCATATCGTACAAACACATTCTAGAGTCACCCCTGGTCCACCTTTATGGCGATATTTCGAAACGGCGTCCACCTATGGAACTAAGGATCACTCATTTTCAAAATACTCATTAACAGCTTTCATTTGATACCCATATCGTACAAACATATTCTAGAGTCACCCCTGGTCCACCTTTATGGCGTTTTCTCGAAAAGGCGTTCACCTATAGAACTAAAGCCCATCCCTTTTAAAATACTCATTACCACCTTTCATTTGATACCCATATCATACAAACATATTCTAGAGTCACTCCTGGTCCACCTTAATGGCGATATCTCGAAAAGGCGTCCACCGGTAGACCTAAGGCCCACTCCCTCTTAAAATGCTCAGTAACACCTTTCATTTGATACCCATATCGTACAAACAAATTCTAGAGTCAGCCCTGGTCCACCTTTATGGCGATATCCCTAAATGGCGTCCATCCATAGAACTATGGCCTACTCTCTCTTAAAATACTCTTTAATACCTTCCATTTGATACACATGTCATACAACCACATTCCAGGGTTACCCTAGGTTCATTTTCCTACATGGTGATTTTCCTTATTTTGTCTCCATAGCTCTCAACTGAGTATGTAATGTTCGGTTACACCCGAACTTAGCCTTCCTTACTTGTTTTTTTATTTATTTAGTTTCAGTGGAGGATTGTACTTCCGGGGGGGCTTTTACTTCAGTATTTTATGTCGTATATTTGATTGCAACATAACGTAGGCAGGGTGCATTTATTTTGATTTTTACCGATGGCCAAAAAGGCAAAACGTTCTCCAGAAAAAAATTTCGATTATACAACAAGTAGGGAAGTCTAAGTTCGGGTGAAAGCGAAAATTACATACCCAGGTGTACACTTGAAATGTTGTTGTTTGTTTCTTGTGCTTAATAGTGTTACAAGGCTGCGCAATAATACATATACATATGGTTCTATTCTGAACTAATTTTTCTTCGAGTTATGGCTCTAGACGCATAGAAAATTGCTTAGTCATACATAAAAGGGGCGGTGCCACGCCCATTTTTTTAAATTTGAATCATATTTATTGTTATAAATCCACTTGGGAAATGAAATGCCATTGATATAAAGTACTTTATGCAAAGATATAGCTTGTTTTATTCTTCCACGACCCTTTTAAAAATCTTTTATATAAAAGTGGGCGTGGTGCTTAACCTATTTCGTTAATTTTTCTTCAAAGCATTCCCTATAGTAAAGCATCCTCTCTGCCGGATTTTGTTACGATAGGTTTAACGATTTTTGATTTATGATTAATAATAATTGTAAAATTGATTTTATCACAAGTGGGCGGTGCCACGGCCATTTAAAATTTTTTTTTTTTCGAATTTGTATCAAAATTCTCAACATCAGTCCACACGTCAAATTTCAATATTCTAGGTGTAGTATTTACTAAATAATCAGGTTTTTGTGTTTTCCAAAATGTTATATATATAAAAAGTGGGCATGTTTATCATCCGATTTCGCTCATTTTAAATACCAATCTATTCTGGGTCCAGATAAGCTCGTGTACCAAATTTGGTGAAGATATCTCAATATTTACTCAAGTTATCTTGCTAACGGACTGACGGACGGACGGACGGACATGGCTCCGTCAAATTTTTTTTTCGATACCAATGTTTTTGATATATGGAAGTCTATATCTATCTTGATTCCTTTATACCTGTACAAGCAACCGTTATGCAATCAACGTTATAATACCCTGTGTACAAGTGCAGCTGGGTATAAAAAAAAAGTCGAAGAAAATAATTGCAAAGCGTCTGCCCAACAAGATGGGCCAATGTCATGAAGCGGTATCCACTTACATTGAACTTCAGCCAGCAATTTTCGAAGTCTTTGAAGAGATAGCAGAAGGTAAAAACGACAAAACTTCAGCACAAACTTCTCAGATTCAAGATGCTATTTCTAGCGTGCAATTCCAAACGTTGCTGTATTTGTTGTAGCGATAAGGACACTCCCCGAAGGCTTTGGAGAGTGTTATAGATGTTGATTTTCCTTTGCCGGATGCAGATCCGGTCCGTTCCGGTAACAAGCACAGTAAAGGTACCAGCCCGACCATCTCGGGAAACGATAAGTTATGACTACATGAAACCTTCTAGGCCATACCACCCCCTAGATCCATCAGGAGTTCGGGGTCGCCAGAGCCTCGGCTGTTAATGAAACAGGAATCGCCACGGGTAGGTGAGGTTAAAAATGGGGTTGGAGAAGCTATATATTGCGCTGGCAACCCCTTGAGAGAGTTTCGCTACACAAGAAACCACGCATCAGTAAACATCAATTAAATAGATGCAACGTTGATACGAGCGTCGAAGATTATTATAGAATCGCATTCTATATTCCATTCCTCGATGCATTCATAACTCACATCAAGAGCCGTTACTGAAACACCAACTAATTTTCGAAAATTCGGTGTTTTGTTCCCCAAAAATAAATACAACGCTGAAAAATGCAATAAACTTCATGAATTTTATGAAAGTGTTGTGAATTGTTCCAAAACTGAGTTCGCAATGGAAGTCAAAATGTGGAGAAGGCGAGTCGATGGTCAGAATTTTAACAAGTAAGGAAGGCTAAATTCGGGTGTAACCGAACATTACATACTCAGCTGAGAGCTTTGGAGACAAAATAAGGGAAAATCACCATGTAGGAAAATGAAACCAGGGTAACCCTGGAATGTGTTTGTATGACATGTGTATCAAATGGAACGTATTAAAGAGTATTTTAAGAGGGAGTAGGCCATAGTTCTATGGGTGGACGCCATTTAGGGATATAGCCATAAAGGTGGACCAGGGCTGACTCAAGAATTTGTTTGTACGATATGGATATCAAATGAAGGGTGCTAATGAGTATTTTAAAAGGTAGTGGACCATAGTTCTATAGGTGGACGCCTTTTCGAGATATCGCCATAAAGGTGGACCAGGGGTGGCTCTAGAAAGCGTTTGTAAGATATGGGTATCAAATGAAAGGTGTTAATAATTATTTAAAAGGAAGTGGGCCTTAGTTCTATAGGAGGACGCCTTTTCGAAATATCGTCATAAAGGTGGACCAGGGGTGACTCTATAATGAGTTTGTATGATATTGGTATCAAATTAAAGGTATTACTGAGGGTTTTAAAAGGGAGTGGACCTTAGTTGTATATGTGAAACCGCTTTCGAGATATCGAAAAAATATGGGCCGGGGTGACCCACAACATTATCTGTCGGGTACCGCCAATTTGTTTATATATGTAATAACACGATCAGTATTCCTGCCAAGATTCCAAGGGCTTTTGATTTCGCCCTGCGGAGCTTTTTCATTTTCTTCGACTTAATATGGTGGGTGTCATATCCATTTTACAAATTTTTTTTCTAAAGTTATATTGTGCGTCAATAAACCAATCCAATTACCATGTTTCATCCCTTTTTTCATATTTGGTATAGAATTATGGCATTTTTTCATTTTTCGTTATTTTCGATATCGAAAAAGTGAGCGTGGTCATAGTCGGCCATTTTTTAAACCAAGATAAGGTGAGTTCAGATAAATACGTGAACTAAGTTTAGTAAAGATATGTCGATTTTTGTTCAAGTTATCGTGTTAACGGCCGAGCGGAAGGACAGACGGTAGACCGTGTTTAAAAACCAGGCGTGGCTTCAACCCATTTCGCCCATTTTCACAGGTAACAGATATCGCCACAGAATCTATGCCCCTACCAACTTTCACAAGGATTGGTAAATTTTTGTTCGACTTATGGCATTAAAAGTATTATAGAAAAATTAAATGAAAAAGGGCGGAGCCACGCCGATTTTGAAAATTTCTTTTATTTTTGTATTTTGTTGCACATTATTATTACTGGAGTTGAATGTTGACATAATTTACTTATATACTGTAAAGAAATTAAACCGAACATTGTATACTCAGCGTGAGCTTCAATTGTACATTTCATTTCAGGTAAATTACTTTTCTACATAACACGTGGCACCGTCCGTTTAAACAAAAATGTCTCCACATTGCCTCTTACAATAAAATTTGATAAGTGAAATAGCATTGATTCTAAACAATTTTTTGTGTAAGTTATAGCTTACTATTCTAGTCTACGAACCTTTTAAACTTATTTTATATCCAAGTTGCCGTGGTCTTTAACCGATTCCGTCCATTTTTACTAGAAATATTTTCTACCTTAGGGAAAATTTGTGTACCCAATTTTATTACGATCCGTTAATTTTTCTTCGAGTTATGGCTGCCAAAACATAGAAAATTGCTTAGTCGTAAAAGGGGTAGTGCCACGCCCATTTTCAAAAATTTTAGTGTTTTCCAATTTAATGTTATAATTCAATTTAGAGAGTAAAATTCTATTGATACAAAAGCTCTGTTTCACTAAGATATATTTTCGCCTACGACCCTTTTAAAAATCTTTTGTATAAAAGTGGGCGTGGTCTTTACCGATCTCCTCCATATTTTCTAGAAATATTTTCTGCTATAGGGAAAATTTGTGTACCCAATTTTATTACGATCCGTTTATTTTTCTTCGAGTTATGGCTCCCCAAACATAGAAAATTACTTAGTCATAAAAGGTACTGTGTCACGCCCATTTTTTAAAATTTGAAGTTTTTCCTATTTATTGTTATAAATCCACTTGGGAAATGAAATACCATTGATATAAAGCTCTTTGTTGCAAAGATATTACTTTTTCTATTCGTCCACGATCCTTTTAAAAATCTTTTATATAAAAGTGGGCGTGGTCCTTAACCGATTTTGTTAATTTTTCTTCAAAGCATTCCTTATAGTAAGGGCAACCTCTCTGCCGAAGTTTGTTACGATAGGATTAACGATTTTTGATTTATGATTAATAATATTTGTAAAATTGATTTTATCACAAGTGGGCGGTGCCACGCCCATTTTAGAAAATGTTTTCAAGTTTCTATCAATACTCTCAATATCACTCCACGCGTCAAATTTCAATATACTAGGTGTATTATTTACCAAATAATCGGTTTTTTTTGTGTTTCCCAAAATGTTATATATATAAAAAGTGGGCGTGGTTATCATCCGATTTCGCTCATTTTCAATACCAATATATTATGTGTCCAGATAAGGTCGGTGGTGAAGATATCTCAATATTTACTCAAGTTATCGTGTTAACGCACTGACGGACGGACGGACATGGCTCAATAAAATTTTTTTTCGATGCTGATGATTTTGATATATGAAGTCTATATTTATCACGATTCCTTTATACCTGTACAACCAACCGTTATACAATCAAAGTTAATATACTCTGTGTACAAAGCACGCTGAGTATAAAAACAATTTCATGAAGTAATATGAGCCTGTCTCGCTAGTTAAATATATCTTGATAATTCTGAGACAGGTAAGGCTACATCTATCTCGTTTTTTTATGCCATAACGTTATGCACTGCACTCAAAATTCAAAGTATTCAGCAAACATTCTAGTTCAGAGATTGGAATTTTGTGGGGTTATTCATACTAGTAAGATTTTGAATACTTCGTTCACAAGAATTTTGTTTGAAGTTTGTTTGTACAAATCAACGTGCACATAAACACAGACTCGATCAGAGAACACTGCTCCGTTACTTCTGCAGATTAATGAAGCCTTTTAAAATGCCAAATCTTCTAAATAAATAGGCCCAGACGGAATAGCTATACCGATGCTAGAACACCTTAGGCATAAGGACATCAGCTACTTGGAGCATTTTTTCTACGGACAATCCCACCAAAGCCTACACACCCAGCTAACGATGTTGAGTTGTTACCATTCCTTTAGTCAGTAACGAAGATGTTGGAAACCGTTCAGCTTCCTTCAATTTAAACGCAAGTCTTCGGTTAGCCAGTCATCAGCATGGCTTCCGTAAAATGCATATCGCTATCACAGCACTTAACGCCTGATAAATTGCCAACTGAACCACCCAAAACGCCATCATAGGACGAAGCTCGTGGCACTTGAGCTGTCGAAAACGTTTGACACAATCATCCACCGCGCTACTCCCAGACATAGAAGGTTCACCCCTTGTCTAAAAAGATTGACCGTAGATTATCCGCGCGGTCGGCAAGCGTCGTCTCAATTTAAAATCGAAACCTAAAAACCTAGGGGCATTAAACAAGGGGTGGTGGAGGGTGGTGTCCTATCATCGGTTCTATTTAATTTATACATATCAAAGGTCGCTTCACCACCAGAACGAGATACCAACATATCCTATGCCGAAGACTGCACGATAATGACAACTGGCCCTGGTCCTCAATAGACGAATTAGTTTTCAAAATGAATAGTTATCTACCCAGTTTTCCTCTTTTTTCACCTCGCGCCATCTGAAACTATTGCCGAGCAATTCCACGTCCACTACGTTTAATCAGATAAACATAAGGAGGTCCTAAGCCTAATCCACACTGACTCCGTGAAATTCTTCACTGGGTTGCATCCGGTGAACATTGTTATCAATATTCTGTAACATAAACTAACTACTATGCCATTTGGTTCATACTAACTAGTATACCATCTGATATAATGCTGAGCCCGATGCATATACTGACTATTATGGCATCTGGTACGATTCTGGTGTATATAATGGCTAGCTTATCAATAGGTATGATGCTGATGAAGAGACTGGCAATGGATATTTCGTAGAACATCGACGTGTTAAATATACTATTTGCTAATATGGAAAAAGGACTGGGTTGACTACAGGTGTACCTCCGTTATCCAATAAAAGATATAATATCTCTGTGTACAAATACGCGCTGGGTATAAAAATAATTATAATAATATATTAGCCGTGTTTTTTAACACGCGTATATCCGTTTACGCTTATATGGACTTCTAAGCGACAAACTTTAAATACACATCTGAAATTGCTGCGCATAAATTTTGTCCTACTAAATTTCAATACGCATTATACTCAGATGTAACTGAAATATGTGTCTTTGTTTCACCCTCTACATTAATTATATATATTCTATGTGTGTCCACAATTCATCACAACTGATTCAGCTATATGTTATACCCTATGGCCATCAGAGCGTTATGTCTCCGCTTTTCGGTACACCATGTTGCTGTAGCTAGTTGTTTAACCACAGCCGCTAGATGGGTCTCCTAAGCATTACCTAAGCGAGGATAGGCGTTTTTTTTCACGCGCAAACGAAACGTATACGCGTGTAAAAAAAAACGGCTATTGTCGTGTTAAACTCCATAACGCAGGGTGAACAGACTACATGGTTTCATTCCTGAGCTTAGTATGAGAAAAGGACAGAAAATGAAAGGAAATACGTCTGAATCCTACGTTTCTGGTGTCGGCTTAGACTTTGGTTCAGCTTTGTAGTGTGGAACTACTCATATTTGGCTTTTGGGAAATTATTAAAATTTGATATTTTTGGCAAATCGTGGATAAACCTGATTTTCTTTTTAAATAGGCCCAATTTAGCCGGAGATCGGTAAAAATGGCAACTCTGCTGTTAATATACACATAGGTCACGTTTACTGGTGCCAAAGTGGTGTCTGACGGTGCAGCTAATAATTGAGCGGTAGTGCACTGTGCACAGAAAAATAACTTGCATAATACATTGCGTAGTTAAAGGCTAGCTTTATGCTGAGCGAATGTGGTGCCAAATGACGTTCTGCTGTCAAACACATTCTACTATTCACAAAGATGTTGCAACTACATGGCTACAATTTACTTCCTCTGTCATTTGATTGTCTCAAGTTTAGCTGACTTTGCTTGGTTGCCATCACATTCATATGTTTATATGTGCACTAGAGCGTTTCACTAAAAAATTTTGAAAATGTGCCCCTTGTTCGAATTCGTGTAGATTTAAAGATCTCAAACAAATTTACTCAGCTGAGCAAAGCTAACTGAGTATATTAACTTTGTTGACACAACGGTAGTTTGTAACGACATAAGCTAATCGAGATAAATAATATAGACTTCCGTCCGTCTCTGAACACGATAACTTGTAAGTTTTGAGAAATCTTGTTGAAATTTGGTATGTGGCACTCATCTCCCATCACTGTTTACTACAAGCGAATTCGGGCGATAACCACGCGCATATATGAACACTTAGGCTGACGACAGAGTGAAAGCTAGAAGCGCCGCAGGTATAATATAAAGATATGGAAGTTATTTCTTATATAAAATTTTAAAAGTTGTCAGAGTGCAAGAAATATTTCAAGCTTGTAAAACATATGAAATTTAAAATGGCTTTTCGCCAAACATAGCTTATCGCGAGCAAACAACTTCCATATCAAGGGAAATAGTTTCCATATCTTTATATTATAGCAACGCTCCCGCTTCCACCATGTTTTCAGCCTTACTGTATAATAATAATTCCAACGAATTTATACCCTCCAAAGCCCGCCCGACCGGCGCGAGGGGCGCATCCGCATGACGGATTTGTTTTTGTTTTTGCCGAGTTGTTGATAGGCGGAGGTTTGTTAAGCGTCGAGATCTAAAGCTGCTCAGCTACAAAATAAAAATCATCAGCTGAGTACTATACATAACAGTTAGAAATTACATAACAGTTAGAAATTTTACTTATACATACTACATTGTTAAATTACAGAACATTTTTAGTTTATTAGATTGTTTTTTATTTTATTTTATTTATTTATTTTTTTTTTTTTTGTTACGAGTTAAGATAGGATAAGACAGTTTTTTTTTATCGTAAAAAGTGAATCCGTTATATCAAATGAATTAGAATGAGTGTTAAAATCATGACACATACACCGAAAAGGTTCACTCAATTCGAAGTTAGTTCTACACTGCCTCAAAAGAAGAGGTTTGTAATGTCTTGCCACTCGCGATGGGACGTTAAAGTTTACTTCGTTTAAAAGAATTGGACTAGAAATCAATCCATTCAAGAGCTTAGTCATAAATATAACGCCTAGCATTTCTCTACGGCTTGTGAGAGTTGGAAGATTGATAAGCTTCAACCGACTAGTATAAGGCGGAAGATTATACGCAGAGTCCCACTGAAAATTCCTTAAAGAGAAAAGTAGAAATCGCTTTTGTATTGATTCAAGTCTATCTGCAAGAACTTGATATTGTGGATTCGAGAATATCGATTTGTATTCTAGTATCGGTCTAACTACAGTGATGAAAAGCTCTTTAGTTACATAAGGGTCACTAAATTCTTTAGACCATCGTATGAAGAGCTAAAAAAAAGGTTTGCCATTCTGGAATTTTCTCGATATTGATTACGCAATTAAGAACACGCCTTTAATATCTAAATCTATTCTTACTTTATTCAAATTTTTTTTTTCATTTATGGCATAAAAAATGTCGGTTTTAGGAAAACGTCGATGACAGCTGAATGTGGCTTGGTAGGTTAATGACTTGTTTGCACGAATTTCGCCTTGAGTGAGTATATTTACAACAATATATTACTCACGGAAATCAGTTTAAATAGATAAGTTATATAGACTAAACATATTTCGGTGAGTTAATACGGTGCTAATATTTTTTGTTTAGCATATTTGAAATCTCCATGAAGTAGGTACATATTCCAGAAACGTAAATTACAAGACCAAATAATAGTTCAGAAATCTGTTTAAAAAAATTCAAAATAAACAAAATTGTTCCTTCAAAAAAAATCGGCAGAACCGTGTGGACATTTCAGAGACGACTTGCTTTTTAATTTTTTCTTAAACGATTACCTCCACCTCGGCCATACACTTCGCTCTCTTGTTTCCTCTTTTAGTTTCTTAATTACCTGTCAACTGTAAGTATGTGCCCATCACGCACCCGCACCCAGGATACTGATTTGTTGCCAATCTGCTTCACCTGAAAATACAAGAATAAAATAATTAAATAAATCCGAAAAATGTTTAACTTTAAAGTATGTATTAAGTTCTGGCATAAAATTCAAAACTATTCCATTTATGTAGATAATACTATTCAGTTTCATATAATATTACCAACAAGGTTTTTGAAAAAATTATTATAATTATTTTGCTGTTTCTGACACTTCATTTCTTTTCTCATCTCCCTCTCCCTCTAGATATCACATTCTTCATAAGAACATAATATGCAGCCACAAAAGTTCATAGTCCAGGAGCCCACTGCAAAAAACATGTTGCATGTTGTATTCAAATGGGATCAGTATAACTCATTTACTGGTACTTGGGGCAACTTCAAACCGTGGACTTGCCAGATCCTAGCTTCGCAGGATCGTGGTAATTCGTCGATTAAAAGTAAATTTTCGGCGAAAATATGTTGCATAGTGTATTCAAATAAAATGTTCAAATTACGAGAGCTGGCAGCGTCCCGACCCCAAAAGTACCGACTTGCCACCACCTGTCCTGGAAGAAACCCTTGGCAAGTCGGTTCAAAGGTGGTGCACTATATGTTATATCTTTTACCAATCTGAAATTTTGCATGAAGGGTAATCTTATTTTCTCATAGACGTGGCAGGAAAAAACAATTGCAGGTTTTAAGTTCACAGTTGTTTGCACTATTTGAAAAAATTTAATACTAAGAATTATATTCGCATACGGTTTAGAGATTATTTATTAATGCATATTTCAAACATGATGAAATAAGCAACATGGCTGTATTCATAAATTAAAGAAAAAATGTTTACATTAGTCCGCCCATTTGTTGCATAGTTATATGCATATGAAAAAAAAAATGTTCGCCTAGCGAGCTGCAATGCCAATAAAGATCACAAAATAATGATGCACGTTTTTTCTAAATATTTTTCAGTTTCATTTAGCTAAAAGTGAATATATTTACAATACTTTATTTTAACTGTGCAAAAAGTACTTATTCTATATCAGATTCGTCTCCGGCCAAAAATATTTCATCGAAATTTTCAATCTCCACATTTTCTTCCGAACTTTTTATAGGAAATCTCAACACCTCACCAACATCAAGAGGTACCGATTCACCGTCGAACCAGCGTGGTTTAAAAATTCCGTGATCATTAAACCAATCACATCCTTCCGCAGGCAGGAAACTTAACACAAGTTGATTCAGTCGCGTTTAGCCACATAGAACTGACGTAAGCTGTCCTTAATAATTTTTTTTAAGGGATTTCATAGTCAAGCCTTTAATTTTCTTCATATATTTTTCATTATCTTTTGTTGTTCCGTACATCCTCTGGAAAATTTGTACCCTTGCATTGCTGACACTGGCACATCATTTCACATTATTCATATTACAAGTGAATTCTTGTAGAACTTCCACCTTTTTTTCATCACATACATCGGTTGGATCAGTCAGAGAAACATTATTCTTGTATCAGCCTCTTCGTGCTGGCATTCTAAATTTCCTTCCACCTTTTTAACAACGTGGTTGTCTGAAACGGAAAACAAAAAACACTGCCCCTAAACTGTTATGAAAACTTCCTTGTCTTGTAGAACAACCGCCATTTCGTCATTCTTCCAATGAGTTGCTAAGAATCTCACGAAGCACTCTTTAAAACGAAAATATTTCAAGCTACCTACGAAGTCATGTGGACATAGTGGAAGCGGGCCACGTATAGTGAATGGAACGTCAAATTCTTTACGCGTCTGCTTTTGGAGATCTTTGATAAATCGATGAACGTATCTATCGAAGACTAGATGAATTTCAGTTGACGAAGTGCTACATACTCTTTGCAAGATGGACTCGGCCTAATTATGTACAATGCTAATTAGGTACAAGTCATATAGATGACATTTTACAAATTAACAGTTTGTACACTGTTGTTGTGTTTGTAGAATATTATATGAATAAACCTATGAAAAAGGGGTTTCTGGTCCCTAACTCCAAAATTTGAGGGTCCATTAGAAACCCTAAGTATGCAGATTTTATGTGCTCGACTAAACCAACGAATTGAGGTATATCTCGTAAAGAGAGTATATTCATTTCCAAACAGTGCAATTAATATTACATGGTGATGCACTAGAATGCAGTTTTGTCAAAAAGCGCTCGGAGAATTTTCGTAAGCTTTTATTGCTGAGCTTAATTCAACTCACAAAGAAGGAATCCGCAAAAAAACCGAGATAGTATGACTTCGGATTAAAACATAGTTCAAGCATGCGGTGTCCTTTGAACCGTTGCCAGCTTTTATAATTTTAATATTTTATTTAATACACTATGCAACATATTTTGGTGCAATAACTCCTTCTTTTAACCGACTTGCCAAAGGTTTCTTCCAGGATAGGAGGTGGCAAGTCGGTACTTTTAGGGCCGGGGGTTGCCAACTCTCATAATTTGAACATTTTATTTGAATACATTATGCAACATATTTTCGCCGAAAATTGACTTTTCATCGACGAATTACCACGATCCTGCCAAGCTAGGATCTGGCAAGTTCTCGATTTAGGTTGCCCAAGATACCAGGAAATGAGTTCTACTGGTCCCATTTGAATACAACATGCAACATGTTTTTTGCAGTCGGCTCCCCTACTATCAGTCTTATTAAGGCCGAAACACATTCGACTTTTGCCTGGTTTTGCCGTTGGCGTCACTTTGAAAGAACGAACGTTGAAAGTTTTCCTGCCACATCAAACGCAGGAAGAAAACTGAGATTTTGAGTTTTGTCATTCAAAAAAATAGTAAATAACAACATTTATTCGGGAAAGAAGATATTGTTAAAAATGTAATAAAAACAATGGAAAACAAAATAAATTCGAGCGAATTTCAAAGCTACAATGAAACGAAGTGACAACGCCAGTAAAATGTAAGTTTTTGAATTCCTTTTTCATTACGTTGGCGTTGCCGGTTGATTGAGAACATAACCTTGAACACGTGTATGTGCAAATTCAGCTGTTAACTCAATGCAAGCGCCAAAACGACGCAAAAGCAGAATGTATTTGGGCTTTAAGCTGTAGACGCAACGCCCTGCCGCCGCGAAATAAATGCAACGAACTTCGCCTTGTCAAAAATATCTTTTTTTTGCAATATATTAAGACTCTCACAAATCTGACAGAGAAATAATACTGACACTGTGCAACAGCCGACTGAGTATTGGATCAAACCAGCTCTTTTGAGGAGATTGAGGCTTAAGTATAAAAAGTACTAAATGTAATCCTATGTTAATTCGATACTTAAACGGATATTTCTGTAATTGATAAAGCTGTAATGCTGATATTTCATATGATCAACTTCGGAAGATTGACTTAGAGACTCTATTAGACTTAAAATTAAAAAAAAAAGAAGCGCGTGGCCTAACAGAATTTTTTGAAAATCTTTACACCCACTTTCTATATAAAAATTATAAGTACAAATTCGAAAGTAACATCTACCGCTTTTTCCCATGTTATATTCGAAGTTAACCTCCAAAAAATAGATATCGGCTTTCGAAGTTCTAAATTCTACAATTTGAAATTTTATTTTTTTTTTGTTAACGCGTTCAGTAAATTAAAAAAATAAAAATGTGGCCGTGGTCCGCCTTTTTCTTTTATTTGAATGGCTGAATTCTTTTTTTTGAAAAATATTGTATAACAGCTGTTATACGAGGTGAAAATTTAGAACTTCCAAAATATGAAAAACCTCATATTTCCGAAATTTCGCAAAACCCCTGTTTAAGCGAAAAAATGCGTTTTTTACCAAAAATTTATTTTAACCAACACAATTTCCAGCTGGTAAAACTATTGAATATTAAATAAATCATAAACTTGCATTAAATGTGCTATTTTCAAATCAAAGCGCTGGGTTTTTATACTTATGAGCTCTTAACAGTACTTATGTCCACTGTGCTCTCCAACAAATTACGACGATCATCTATGCCATGATTTATGTAAATGTGTGTAAAAACAACAACTAAACCATTCCCTACATAAATATTTGTCGGCTAACTCGTCTTATACTTTCGCCGAAGTCACCGAAACCGGTTTTCAGATATCGTTAAAAAATGTTTTAAATACACTTCACAAATATTTCCACAAGGCCCTTTAAAAAAATGTACGAGGTTTCACCGAGATTCGAACCACGGTTGAGGAAATTGCAGTTTTACCGTGTTATCCGTGGCCCTAATCTCGGTGAAACCTTTGATAATATTACGAAATTGCCTGACTATCATTACGTGGTGGTTTTCGAAATGGTACCATCGCAGTTTCTTTCTTTCCAGTTTCTCTTAACAAACCAAAATAGTAATTGAATATTCTATTATTATAAACCGGTGTTAATCTCACTACTTCTTTAGTACAAATTTAACACACCTTTTAATATACAAACATATCTATGACTTAAGATCGGTTGAACCAATTTTAAAAATCAATCATAGATAGTATGTAAGTGGATTTAGTTCCATACGTCGACAAATTTCTGATACACTGACCAAAATGTGAACCAGTGTGATCCCAAAATGTGTTCTTGTAATATGGGTATCAAATAGGGTGTGTAAAGAAGAAGAGCGAGAGGGAATGGTAGAGTTATACCAAAAGAAAAAAAACAAAATAAGAGATAGGAGTGGGAATCGTAGACGGAGAGAATAAGAATGGTAAGTGGAAGAATAAACGAAAGGTAGTGTGAGGAGAGGAAAGAAAATGGGGATAAGAAATGGAGATAAAAATGGAAAAAGTGCGAGGTAAAAAGGAATTTAGATAAGGTAGGAGATAAAGAAAAATAGAGGGGGGTTGAGGGAGATTGATGAAATGGGGGATAGTCGCCCATCAGCAGTGATTTAGCAAACACTCGGAGTGTATCTCCGCCATGAGAATCTGCTCCCGCCAATTTGTAGGAAAAATTAAACGGAGCGTGACGCAAATTGGAAAAGTAGCTTGGCCTAAATCTCCTCTGAGCTAATTCGCGCCAAGGTTTTATTAATTTTTATTTTTTGCGGTGGTAATATACCAGATTAATACTTGTCGTGAAATTAATGAGTTTTCAATGGTATTCTAATAAATCAACTTTAGAAAAATGTCCTGAGGTATGGCATTCTTCAAATAAATTTTAAGACAGTACCGAGGTAGGCTGTAGATATGATGATATTGTTGTAATTATATGAAGATTTCAAAATATGTACAATATACAAACCAAAGTCAAAGCCATTCACCCACCTCAAATAAATTGTTTCATTGTTTCCAGGCACCATACAAGTTACTTAAGTCAAAAGCCTCAATGACATTCTAAATATACATTCACATGAAAACGGCATACAAAGGTTAATTATTTCTAGTTCAATTTAACTTTGAACCCCATTTTATATGTACATATATATGTGGATTATCACCTGAGTAAATTGCCTACAACTTTTTTATCAATTGGTATAAGAGCAATTACCTATGAAACACACCAAGTAAACAAACTAATTACACATGTCATTTGAATATAAGTCAGAGGACGTAACGGTTTTGATATTATTCAAAATATCTAGAATTTGTGATTAAAATTTTACTTTTAATCAAGTTTAAACTAGATAAATCTGAAGTCAAAATAACCAGGTGAATAACTTATTTTTTGTCCAAAGTTTTAGCCACTGCTTTTTATGTCCCTCTATAACAACAAAAATTGTATAAATGAATATCAGTTATTATTAATCGTCTACCTTTTAAACTCGAACATAAAGATGAAGTATTTAAAAATAAGTATTTAGATATACATAGTTGTCCCACATAACTATATGAGCCGTTTATTTTGAAAGTGGCATAAGTCATTTCCAACTCATGGTCTTAAATGCATTGTTATTTTTGAACGAATGCATATATATGTAGATGGTTCTACAATTATAAAACAATAATAAGAATTGCATCTTTTGGATATTGGACTCTAACAAACTGGAGGCGAGGAGAGATACAAACAAATTATCACTGAACCTAAACGACATGAAATGACTTATGCCACTTTCAAAATAAACGGCTCATATAAGTATGCTACTATCTCATAAAAATTTTACTTATATGATGAGCAAACTGTCGTAAAATCCAACCTGTTGAGTGATTTCAAAATAATGAGCGGTAGGAATTCCGGAAGCATTACCCAACAGTGGGACTTGAGTCCCAGTAATCTCAACTTCATTGAAAAAAACTGGAATGGCATCACAGGTTCACTGGTGTAATTTCCTTTGTTTTCCATAAATTGGAATGGGCATGGGTTGGCGTTGTTTTAGTCACAAGAACACTCCCAACAGCTTAGGGGAGTGTTGCGAATGTGGCCAGTTCTTTGCCGACTTAGAATACGGTACGCTCCGGTGCTAATAATAATAATAATAAATATGAAAACAACCTAATTTATCATCCCCTCCTATAAAATATACATATGTACATGCAGAACATCAGCCAAGTGTATGTGCCCTAAAAAAACACAATTATTTTTTCAAGAGCTGACGTGTTTTTCAATAATCATATTAAACATCTTCTAACTATTGTAATATTTAGTTGACATTTCTGAGTTATATAAGATTGAAAGGACGTGTATGGGCATTTCCCACACCCATTTCGTCCATTTTACATGCCATATGCTTCAACAAGCCACTTTCTTTTCTTTCCGAACTTAAGTAGGGTCGAAAGATCAGCCAGATTTTCGAAATCCCGAGAACTTGAGTGGTCTCGTTTCATTCTTGAGCAAGTGCAGAGAAAGCCATGAACCGATTTTCCATCCTTCTGCTTCTGCAGATAAAGCTTGTAGGCAAAAGCTGTCTCGTCGATCAATCAAATGACGATCATTACGGAGTAGATTACACGGGTCAACATAGAATTTGATTTTGACTTCAAAGCATTAAATTTCAATTCATTGAGTAGTAATTTGACGAAAAAAAATTTATGACATGAAAAAGTTTGCTTTCCTATTTAGGAAACCGCTTGAACGAAATTTTTCAAAATCTGTGGTTTTAATTTTTACTTCAAAATGAAACAATTCAAATATATATTTTAAGCTATTGCATAGATTTTATCGCGGGCTTGGCGACTAAATCAAAAAAAAAACCGTAACGGATATTTGTCAAAAAAGATCCGAAAAGGTTCGAAAAGATTCGTAAAGGTTCGGTGTTAGCAACAGGCCAAATACATAAAATTGGATCTCTATCATAAACAGCGGTGGGCACCACTACATTTACACGGTTACCAAATTGAGAATGTGTTAGTAAACACGAACGCGTAGCGAGCACGAAAGCAAAATCAATTATTTATTTAGTTTGATTTCAATGCTTGAACGGTGAACACGTGTCACACGCACTCTTTGGTACTCTGTTTTAAGCGCGCGTGCAACACTTCCTCACCGTACGACCATCGAAATCAAACTAAAAGAGCTGTCGTTGATTTTCACGAAGTAGCCATTGTGCTATCGCTTATCGTATACATATATGGTCGCTTACAAGCAAACCTAATAAAACCGCACTGCGTTTTTTAGCGCACGCAAACAACCGGCGTTTTTTGCCCTAACCCAAATAAGCATGCGTTGCGACAATGTAAAGCATGTGTGCAAACGTCAAATCTAAATGTCACGCAGAACAAAAATTGGAAATCGAGTTAGGTTTCCACTCAGCAAATTAAATTTGAGATGCTCTCATACAAGTTGTATGTGCATGAGAAATTTTTGGCAGAAAATGACTTGCGTGCGTTTATATTAGGTTGGCTTGTTAGCAGGTGCTAAGCTCACGCCCTCCCCGGATCATAAAGTTAAAGTAAAAGTTAAAGTTAAAAATAAATTTAAAGTTAAAGTGAAAGTTTAAGTTAAAGTTAAAGTTAAAATTTAAGTCAAAGTTAAAGTTAAGGTTAAAGTTAAAATTAAAGTGATTGTTAAAGTTAAAGCGAAAGTTAAAGTTGAAGTTAAAAATAAAGCTAAACTTAAAGTTAAAGTTAGAGTGAAAGTGAAAGTTAAAGTTATAGTTAAATTTAAAGTTAAAGTTAAAGTTAGAGTTAAAGTTAAAGTTAAAGTTAAAGTTAAAGGGAAAGTTTAAGTTAAAGTTAAAGTTAGAGTGAAAGTGAAAGTTAAAATTAAAGTTATAGTTAAATTTTTTTTTTTTTTTTTTTTTTTTTTTTTTTTTTTGTGTTGCGTGGAAGGAGGAAATGCTTTATGCACTGACCGGGATATTTAAGCCTCACTGCGAGACTCTCCGAGTGTAGGACTCCCTTCTTCCATGAAGGCCTACCCACTAAAACCTAACCTCCCACGGCCCGCGCTAATCACCGTACCTGGGACCGCGTTTAGCATTACTTCGGGTACGGGTGCGCCCTACGTGTGCTCTATGGCTACTCTGACGCTAATGGGCTAGGCATCCGTCTTCTCGTTTACTGGTAAGTATATGCCTCACATATGTGCTGACCGTATCCCATCTGTCTCTTCGACAGGTCATGTTATTAATGACACTGCCCTGGGATAGGTCGCCAAGTACATCTTCTACCCTCCTTCGCTGATGGGAGAAGTGCCTGCATTCGAAGAAGGTGTGGCGTACATCGTCTATTTCCCCACAGTACAGGCAGCTCGGGCTATCAACCTTGCCCACTCTGTGTAGGTATTTGCGGAAGTAACCATATCCCGTTAGTAACTGGGTCAGGTAAAAGTCTACCTCTCCGTGCGGTCGCTTCAACCATGGATTCAGTTCAGGGATTAGTTCCCTAGTCCACTTTCCTACGATGCTGTTGCTCCACTGATCTTGCCAACGTCGGATCGATTCTTCTCGCACCTGCATGGCAACAGCAGCTCTACTTGCTTGCGATCCGTTGTCATATATTGTTTTTTTTCCTCAACGAGAAGATATATCGGTATGGTTCCCGCAACGACCAGGACAGCTTCAGCTGATACCGTGCGGTAAGCCGAAGATATTCGCAGCGCCCCTCTGCGTTGGATCGAGGTGAGGGCGACTCGGTTCTTCCGGTATTTCATTGCGTTCGCCCAGATTTCTGCACCATATAAGAGTATAGAATCCGAGGCTGATGCAAGCAACTTCCTTGTGCATGGCTTTGGGCCACCTGTGTTTGCCACTAATCTACTCAAATGCGCTATTATGCGCGCAGCTCTTTCGCAGGCCCCTCGTATGTGATCCGAGAAGTTGAGTTTGCTGTCTAACCTCACTCCCAGATATTTCGTTGAAGCGAGTGTTTCTATTGGCTGGTCCCCAACCATCATGTTCCTGGTAGTGGGAATACGTCTCTTTGTGAGGATGACGATCTCCGTTTTGGCTGTTGCTAACTGGAGACCGTGCTCAGCCATCCACCTATTTACATTACGCATGACCTGGTTTAATTTTAGCTGTGCCAGCTCGCAGCTTGGTGCTGTTATCACAGCTGCCACGTCGTCTGCAAAGGCAACGAGGAAGGTGCTTTCTGGCATGTCTAATCGAAGAAGACTGTCGTAAGTTATATTCCAGAGATCGGGACCTAGTACCGAACCCTGGGCTGCTCTACCTGTTATTTTTACCTTTTTTTGACCGAGAGTACTTTCATATATTAGATACCTCTCTCTTAGGTAGTCCCTTAAAATTTCTAACAAATATTGCGGTACTTTGAAAGTGCTTTCTAGTGCCTCAAGCATGTCCTCCCACCTAGCTGAGTTAAAAGCGTTTTTGACATCCAGCGTGGCCAGCAACACTATAGGTCTTGCTCTGTGGCACGCTGTCTCGGCTTTCTTGACTGCGTCTATAACTTCTGCTATGGCATCGATTGTGGGGTGCCCCCTCCGAAAACCATGCTGTCTGGGCGACAGTCCTCCGGCGTCCTGTAACGCTTTGGTGAGGCGTTGCTTCAGGAGACTCTCCATCAATTTCCCTGTTGTGTCCAACATACATAGGGGACGGTAGGATGATGGAGAGTTGTGATCTCCTTTCCCTTTTGGAATGACAACCAGTCGTGCTGTCTTCCATATGGTGGGGAAAATTCTTTCTTCGAGAAATGTGTTGTACATGTGCAACATAAGTTCTGGGCAGTCGTTTGCAGCTAGTCTAATTGCCTCCGCGGGTATTCCGTCGGGCCCAGATGCTTTCCTAGGTTTCATAGTTCGCACGGCAGTTTTAAGCTCTTCTTCTTGGAATGGTTCCACGTTGCGATCTTCATGGGTAACGTACCCGCCCTCCCTAGGCAGTTGGGTGGGAAACAGGCCATCCACAATGTTCCTTATTTGGTTCTCGTCCATCAGCGCTTTCCAGCACTTAAGCTTGCTTTGCTTAATGGCAGCACTAAGAGTTTTCTTCGCTCCTTTGTACGCTTCCGACTTTTCTAGAGCCTCAGGCCTGCCGCGCGTGCGAGTTGCTAGCCTTCGCATCCTGTGGCATATTTTCCGCAGCTCCGCGATTTCGCTATTCCACCAGTATACCTGCTTTTTACCCCTCCACACTCCCCTCCGTGGCATAGAGAGGTTGCAAGCGTGGCGAAGACAGCTTATTGTCTTTTCAACCGTCTCTTCCGTCGGACTGGAGTTGTTGATTATCCGTGGGGCATCCCCCAGTACTGATGCGGAGAACGTGGCAGAGTCGACCTTGGATGCGTCCCATGCTTTTGTTCTGCGTGGCCCGTTCGGAATCTGCCTCTGACCGGGATCGTTTAGGTGGAAAGTGATGTAGTTGTGATCGCTGTCAGTCAGATCCTCTATGACTCTCCATCCAGCAGCGGTCAGCAGCAGGCTTTCTGACACTAGTGTTACATCGGGGATCGAGTATCCAAAGCCTGGCCGTCGGTATGTAGGGGTCGTACCAGTGTTAAGCACGTTCAAACCGAGCCTGGCTGTCATCTCAAAGACTAACCTTCCACGGGTGTTAGTCTGCGGCATTCCCCATTCGACGGCTCTTGCGTTAAAGTCTCCCGCCACAACCAGGTTACTAGTTAAGTCCCTCAGGTCGTCTTCAATAAGTTCAAGCTTGTCCCTGAACGTTTGAATGGGATCATTCGGGGACAAATAGCAGCTTACTATTGTGGTATTATTCGTAGTTAGGCGGACGTAGCCTTGTCCGGCAACACGGTTCACAATATTGGCGTTTGCATCTGTCATCCAGATTGCGGCGGTGCCGGTGTTGTCTATATGCCAATCATTTCGGGCTCTATAGGGTTCGCTGATGATAACGCTGTTAGCTTTATGATCTAAGACCAACTGTTGTAGTAGCTCATCAGCAAGTCTGCTCCGGTTTAGGTTGCCTTGGATAAAACTAATCACTATTGAATTGAGACTTTGGCCTTTGCAACAGCGAGTGCCGCTCTGAAAATGCTGCATGCTCCAGATCCAGGGACATGATCGAGCTTCTGTGTATTACACAGGTAACATTTTGGAGCTGCGGTACAGGCCGAAGCTTTGTGGCCGCTTTGCCCACACTTCCAGCAGGCGTTACTCCTGTCTGGACCCTTGCATTCTGCCTTCCGGTGTCCGTAGCCGAGACACCTAAAGCAGCGTTGTACTTCTGCTCGCTGTCTGATTCGGCACTGTATCCATCCGATAGGAATTTTACCTTTTTTGAGTAGGGCGTTGCCAATATTCTCGTCCACTTCGACGACCGCCATTTTCTGTTCTCTTTGGTTTGCTGCGAACACAGAGACACGGAGAGGTCTAGTGATTTCTTCTTTGCCGACCTCCCTCCTTATTGCGTCTTGGATTTCTGTTTCAGTTGTGAGACAGTCCATGCCAAGTACTTCCAACTTCATCCGCTTGGAGAGCTGTTGTGCTTCACCGACCTCTCCTACTGCACTACCTATAGCTGCTCTGAAGGCCGTCTGGTCACTGCAGCGCGCCGTTTCAATCAGTACGTTACCAGATTTGGTTTTTCGTACTGACCGTACCACCGTACCTGTGTCATTAGGGCGGAGCTGGCCGCGTATGGCCCCTAGTACCTGGGCATAGCTTTTGCCTTCCACAGGTTTTACCACAAAAGTTGCTGCTTGTCTCCTCTTTCTCGCCCGTTTTTGAGCTTTAGGAGCTTGGACGGGGGTTGCCTGCTTGGCTGGCTGGGCCCGCTGTTTCAGCCTCCGGCGCGCTACATTGGACCAAGACTCACCTTGTGAAAGCGTATTTGTTCTTTCATCTCGTTTCTTTTTGGCTTCAAAGTCCTCCGAGTGGGAATCTGAGCTCGTTCGTGCCCTCTTGCTTTTTCGGCCCGATTCTCTGCTCTCATCTACCTTTTGGGCCCTTAACGATCCCATGCAGCTTAACGCTTCCTCGAGAAGAGCCATACCGGTTTTTATGTCCTTGGACACGGTCTTCTGCTTAAGAGCGGTTTCCTGCATCTCGCGCAGCACTGATACCGCGTACTCCAGCAGTTCGTCTTGGCTCTTCCCTTCGAGGCTTGTGTATGGGAGTGAGCCTCTTGGCGGAGTCGCACCTTTCTCCTTCCCAACAGCGCGCTGTGCAACGACACTGGGTGAGCTGACCGACGCTTTTTCCCTTGCAGTAGCAGGTGTTGACTGGCTGGGGTTATTGCGCAGCTGTGCTTTCGCCGCCTTTGTCTTTTCCGCCGATTCGGTCTAAAGTTAAAGTTAAAGTTAGAGTTAAAGTTAAAGTTAAAATGAAAGTTTAAGTTAAAGTTTAAGTTAAAGTTAAAGTTAAAGTTAAAGTTTAAGTCAAAGTTAAGGTTAAGGTTAAAGTTAAAATTAAAGTGATTGTTAAAGTTAAAGCGAAATTTAAAGTTGAAGTTAAAACTAAAGCTAAAGTTAAAGTTAAAGTTAAGGTTAAGTAAGTAAGTAGTTTTAAGCTCTTCTTCTTGGAATGGTTCCACGTTGCGATCTTCATGGGTAACGTACCCGCCCTCCCTAGGCAGTTGGGTGGGAAACAGGCCATCCACAATGTTCCTTATTTGGTTCTCGTCCATCAGCTGGTTTGGCGGACGGAACTTCTTCATTACTATCTTATATCCCTGCCCCCATGGGTCTCGACCCACTTCCTCGCAAAGCGCTTTCCAGCACTTAAGCTTGCTTTGCTTAATGGCAGCACTAAGAGCTTTCTTCGCTCCTTTGTACGCTTCCGACTTTTCTAGAGCCTCAGGCCTGCCGCGCGCGCGAGTTGCTAGCCTTCGCATCCTGTGGCATATTTTCCGCAGCTCCGCGATTTCGCTATTCCACCAGTATACCTGCTTTTTACCCCTCCACACTCCCCTCCGTGGCATAGAGAGGTTGCAAGCGTGGCGAAGACAGCTCATTGTCTTTTCAACCGTCTCTTCCGTCGACTGGAGTTGTTGATTATCCGTCGGGCATCCCTCAGTACTGATGCGGAGAACGTGGCAGAGTCGACCTTGGATGCGTCCCATGCTTTTGTTCTGAGTGGCCCGTTCGGAATCTGCCTCTGACCGGGATCGTTTAGGTGGAAAGTGATGTAGTTGTGATCGCTACCAGTCAGATCCTCTATGACTCTCCATCCAGCAGCGGTCAGCAGCAGGCTTTCTGACACTAGTGTTACATCGGGGATCGAGTATCCAAAGCCTGGCCGTCGGTATGTAGGGGTCGTACCAGTGTTAAGCACGTTCAAACCGAGCCTGGCTGCCATCTCAAGGACTAACCTTCCACGGGTGTTAGTCTGCGGCATTCCCCATTCGACGGCTCTTGCGTTAAAGTCTCCCGCCACAACCAGGTTACTAGTTAAGTCCCTCATGTCGTCTTCAATAAGTTGAAGCTTCTCCCTGAACGTTTGAATGGGATCATTCGGGGACAAGTAGCAGCTTACTATTGTGGTATTATTCATAGTTAGGTGGACGTAGCCTTGTCCGGCAACACGGTTCACAATATTGGCGTTTGCTTCTGTCATCCAGATTGCGGCGGTGCCGGTGTTGTCTATATGCCAATCATTTCGGGCTCTATAGGGTTCGCTGATGATAACGCTGTTAGCTTTATGGTCTAAGACCAACTGTTGTAGTAGCTCATCAGCAAGTCTGCTCCGGTTTAGGTTGCCTTGGATAAAACTAATCACTATAGAATTGAGACTTTGGCTTTTGCAACAGCGAGTGCCGCTCTGAAAATGCTGCATGCTCCAGATCCAGGGACATGATCGAGCTTCTGTGTATTACACAGGTAACATTTTGGAGCTGCGGTACAGGCCGAAGCTTTGTGGCCGCTTTGCCCACACTTCCAGCAGGCGTTACTCCTGTCTGGACCCTTGCATTCTGCCTTCCGGTGTCCGTAGCCGAGACACCTAAAGCAGCGTTGTACTTCTGCTCGCTGTCTGATTCGGCACTGTATCCATCCGATAGGAATTTTACCTTTTTTGAGTAGGGCGTTGCCAATATTCTCGTCCACTTCGACGACCGCCATTTTCTGTTCTCTTTGGTTTGCTGCGAACACAGAGACACGGAGAGGTCTAGTGATTTCTTCTTTGCCGACCTCCCTCCTTATTGCGTCTTGGATTTCTGTTTCAGTTGTGAGACAGTCCATGCCAAGTACTTCCAACTTCATCCGCTTGGAGAGCTGTTGTGCTTCACCGACCTCTCCTACTGCACTACCTATAGCTGCTCTGAAGGCCGTCTGGTCACTGCAGCGCGCCGTTTCAATCAGTACGTTACCAGATTTGGTTTTTCGTACTGACCGTACCACCGTACCTGTGTCATTAGGGCGGAGCTGGCCGCGTATGGCCCCTAGTACCTGGGCATAGCTTTTGCCTTCCACAGGTTTTACCACAAAAGTTGCTGCTTGTCTCCTCTTTCTCGCCCGTTTTTGAGCTTTAGGAGCTTGGACGGGGGTTGCCTGCTTGGCTGGCTGGGCCCGCTGTTTCAGCCTCCGGCGCGCTACATTGGACCAAGACTCACCTTGTGAAAGCGTATTTGTTCTTTCATCTCGTTTCTTTTTGGCTTCAAAGTCCTCCGAGTGGGAATCTGAGCTCGTTCGTGCCCTCTTGCTTTTTCGGCCCGATTCTCTGCTCTCATCTACCTTTTGGGCCCTTAACGATCCCATGCAGCTTAACGCTTCCTCGAGAAGAGCCATACCGGTTTTTATGTCCTTGGACACGGTCTTCTGCTTAAGAGCGGTTTCCTGCATCTCGCGCAGCACTGATACCGCGTACTCCAGCAGTTCGTCTTGGCTCTTCCCTTCGAGGCTTGTGTATGAGAGTGAGCCTCTTGGCGGAGTCGCACGTTTCTCCTTCCCAACAGCGCGCTGTGCAACGACATTGGGTGAGCTGACCGACGCTTTTTCCCTTGCAGTAGCAGGTGTTGACTGGCTGGGGTTATTGCGCAGCTGTGCTTTCGCTGCCTTTGTCTTTTCCGCCGATTCGGTGCCTTGTGTGGGCATTACCGACAAGGTCGCTTTAGCGGGGGTTGTTAAAACCGGCGATCTCAGCACTTTAGTGCTCTTCTTGAACACCGCTTCATCGCCCCTTTCTTTCTCGCTTTCTCTACTTTTATCTTCCTTTGTTGTTTTAAAGTTGAAGTTAAAGTTAAAGTTAAAGTAAAAGTAAAAGTTAAAGTTAAAGTTAAAGTTAAAGTTAAAGTTAAAGTTAAAGTCAAAGTTAAAGTTAAAGTTAAAGTTAAAGTTAAAGTTAAGGTTAAAGTTAAAGTTAAAGTTAAAATTAAAGTTACAGTTAAAGTTATAGTTAAAGTGAATGTTAAATTTAAAGTTAAAAATAAAGTTAAAGTTAAAGTTAAAAAGAATGTTAAAGTTAAAGTGAAAGTTTAAAATAAAGTTAAAGTTAAAGTGAAAGTTAATATTAACTTCTCATTTATTCAATAAAGTAGAAAATTTGTTTTCTTATCGGTCACCACGCTTAAAAATGTTAACTTGTATTAATATCAAAGACAAAGCTTGAATTAATATCAAAGAAAACAAAATGTTGCATAAATATTATAATTGCATAAGTTGATAATATGCAATAGCTTTACCGCGGCAGTCCCCGAGTGCCACACGTCCTTTTTTTTATTAAGTTTTAATATCTAAATAACTTACAAACAACTGGGAAATGATTTAAAAGTGTATACTTTTACTTTTTCTTCTATGTTCATAGGTACTATACCTCAATAAACCCCAAATATAGTCTCCCATCATGATTTCATTATGTTGGCCTCGAAAACGTTGTTCGAAGAAGAGCCTAAAACCTCTGCTTAACTTTTTGGTAAATTTAAATCTCTAATCAAATTACTAAAATCTTCAGTAGTGATGAAATGATATTTTGGTTGTTCTGGTATCGGTAAAAACTCCTTATCGGCGTAGCTTTTATAAGAATTAAGAGATGATCCACTTCTCTGCGATAATTTTTTCGATGGCTCTGGTACTGGTCGTGTCAGATCGTGTGCGACTGGAGCAGAAGAAGATTCAAGATCAGGATATTCGATAGGTTTTACACTTTTACATCTGCGTCTTTTGTTCGGATTTACAATGCAAAAGTAGCAGTCTTTAACGTGGTCTTTTGGTTCTCACCAGATTCTTGGTGTTGCAAATTTCATAGATCTTTTCTCACCTCGATACCAACCTAAAATAAAGAAAGAGAAATAAACATGTCTACTTTATTTAATTTACTATTTAAATAAAATTTGCTTACCTTCCAAATATATTTTACAATAACTACAAGCAACATGTGGAGCCCATGTCTTGTATTGATTCCAAACAGGACAGCAAACTATTCTTCGTAGGCTTCACAGAGGATGAGATTAATTCATATTTTATAACTCGAACTTTAATAAATTGCCCACATATATAACAAAAAGCATCAATTTTATATTTACACTTTCGCGACTACATTTTAGGTTATTCTAGATTTGTACAAAACACCTCTAGCGCCATGAGTATTGTTTAGGACATAGAACACAATTTTTTTTATAGAGTCGTGTGATATAGAAGCGCCCATGCCAATTTAAAAATTCAAAATGAATATGAAAGACATTTTTTTCAAAATTAAAATGAATATTTGTTTCAAAGTTGCTTTGTTTGCTGAACATTCTTGGCATATACATACATTAGGCCGGGTCGATTTGTGGGGAGGCAAAAAAATCGCCCATTGCTCTGTGAAAATCATATTCTAGGGATCAAAATAAGAAATATTGCCGAAGGAACTATACCTCTAAAACGAATTCTGATGTCCCCCCCTTTGGGTCGTAGGGGCAAATTTTGAAAAATCCCACTTTGAAATGCCTATGTTTTTTCTGTTTGGAAATTAATTTTCTCTTTAGAAATTTATTTAGTCAGAACATATGTAAATGAAAAAATGAATTTAACTTAGTAATAGAAAATAAATTTAAAAAAATTATTAGAAATTAGCGTTTTTACAACCCCCTTTTAAAACCAAGGCATCACTGTGTTGCATTTGCATGTCGTAAATACAGTTGTGTGGGTTTTTTATTCAACCGTTTTAAAAAATGAAGGTATCACTGTGACAAAATTGCAGATCGTAAAATTGCTTGTGTTGTTTTTTTTAAGCCACCACAAGACACAGCAGGTAGAATTGAAATTGCCCCTACCCAAAAGTTCGACCCAAAGGGGGGACATCAGAATTCGTTTTAGAGGTATGGTTCCTTCGGCAAAGTTTCTTATTTTGATCCCTAGAATACAACTTTCACAGAGCAATGAGCGATTTTGAAATCGACCCGCCCTAACGTACATATGTGTGTATGTACATTAGACTGGGTCGATTTATTAACCGATATCGCGGCATCGATTTTTTGATAGGATTTGGGCTAAGGAAAAAAAGTTCCACTACGCATACCCAAAAAAAAAAATGTCGAGCCTGCGAAATTTCATTTTTTTTACTTTTTTTCGACTTTGATTTTTAATGTTTTTTCATGACCTACTAAAAAAATTTTCATTTGATTGTAAAATTTTCATGTATACCCTGTCCGACCCAAAAATGTCCGCATTTTTAAGAAAAAATATTTTCAGGCCTGTTCTGGATTCCGATTCCGATCAATTTTTTCGGAATCGAAATGGATTGGTGTTCTCAATTTCGATTCCGACCAAAAATTATCGGTTCGAAAAGTATTGCCTCTGAGCAGTCGGAATGAAAATTAATTGGCAGATTATACACAAATGTTGCGATATTTGTCTTTCAAATAATTTTTTTTAAATTCTTCATTTTATTTGGAAGAGTTGTATGTATTTTTTGTTTAAATTTGAGTTAAATTGGCATAATAAATCTTTCTTTAAAAACTTCTATCAAGAAATCTATTAGGCAAACAAATCGATGCTGATCGAAATGAAGTCGACCTGTTCTGAATTCCGATCCAGCGCATTTTTACGATTCGCACGCACAATAGCACGTATTCTTGCGTCTGCGCATCAAAAACCATATCTGCAGGCATTTTTTAATTAAAATAAAATTTTATGATACTTAAACCAAAACACATAAACAAAAACAGCTGATTGAACTGGTTACCGAATCGGAATGAAAACGATTCGAAATCGACTTCGAATCGATTTTTTACAATCGGAATTGAGAACACCAAATAGAAACCGAGTCGAAATCAATGTCGTTTTACTTTTCATTCCGAGTCGGAATTCAGAACAGGCCTGATTGTCTCCAATTTTTAAGCTAGAGCTAAACGACAACAACATTGTTTTGGTTACAAAATTTTAAAATTCTTAATAAGTGAAAGGTGAAGCAAACGGTAAGAACTTGCTAAACCAGAAGCTTAAATGTTATTTTGCTGCTTTTATATGTTTTAGACTGAGGTAAAGGTAAGAAATGCTAACAGAAAGGAGGACAAAGGTGTGGGGAGGTGGGACAAATAAAAATAAAATCAAAAGCAAAAAGGATAGTATGAAAGGATAGAAGCAACGGTTGGTGTAAAGTTGATGGCACTAGCAAATTTAATTAGGCAGAAGTGGCCGTCGTGGGAAATATCATTTAATGAAGAAGCTTATTTTAATATATATATACATGCATACATAAAAACCAATATATATGTATGTAAGTATGGACATTTGTGTCACGATTGAGCTTTGAATACATCTTAATAAGGCACTATTAAGCGCTCGGATTACCTGCCGATGAGTTTCATAATTGAAAAGAATTACTGTCGGGTATTAAGAGCATAAATTAGATAATAAACCGCATTAATATAGGAGGGTGGCAGCAGTAATAAAAATTAAGTTTTTTTATTTCAAATTGAACTTGAAAAATTTCTTAATATCTTGCAACCAAGAGCTTATGATCTGAGCTTTGAATGACCGTTAGAAAAAATTTAAGGAATTTCTTACTTTACATAACAATATTCAAGTTCAGCTAAAACGTTATGGTACAAACAACCATCAAAACATTCGAAAAGATTAAGTATGTCTATAAAACAAGTACATATATACCGCCGGATCTTATGGACTCTCCATCATAATCTTCTACTTCTTTTACCCTCTCTCAAGGCTTGCCTTTATTTTACTTCCTTTTTATCATTATTCGTTTCATGTTTTCTCGCAAATGTCAGTGCGGAATCGGGGAATTCTGCAATAGATTTTTGAGTAACTTCGCGTGGAGCTAGACTTATAAAACTTGGAACATGTTTCAAAACTTGCTGATTGTTTAACAGGAGGAGAAAAATTTCGCTAGGTTCCTATTTTTGAGTATATAATTAGTTGAATAAATAAAAAATACTGTCAGAAACAATTTGTCAATTTGTTGACAAAAACGATTTAGTCACGACAGAGTCTTGTCGTTTTTTCAGAGAAAATTCAAAAGATTTTTAAGTAACTAAAAATAACAAGCAAAGGTGTCTAAGTTCGGGTGTAACCGAACATTATATACTCAGCGTGAGCTTAAATTGTATATTTCATTTCAGATAAATTACTTTTCTATAGAACACGTGGCACCGCCCGTTTAAAAAAAAAATTGCTCCCCATTTCCGCTTACAATAAAACTTGATAAGTGAAATATCATTGATTCAAAACTATTTTTTGCTAAGTTATAGCTAATTATTTTCGTCTACGACCCTTTTAAAAATCTTTTATATAAAAGTGGGCGTGGTCTTTAACCGATCTCGTCCATTTTTTCTAGAAATATTTCCTGCTATAGGAAAAATTTGTGTACCCAATTTTATTACGATCCGTTAATTTTTCTTCGAGTTATGGCTCCCGAAACATAGAAAATGGCTTAGTTATAAAAGGGGCGGTGCCACGCCCATTAGAAGTGCAAAACATCAATCCGAAATATCAAATAGGTGTTACATATCATTCGCCAAACTCGAGTGATGCAGATTTTATTATGTATCTTAGCGAAATATTAAACAGCCATTACCAGGATGAGATTTCAATATTAATATGTATAGAACTACAACGTATAGCAGACAACTGATAGAGTTATTTCAATCCTGATCTATGTCGCAAAAAATAGATTTCTATACAAGAAAGTCAGAAGATGTTGAAACTATGATAGATCTGCTGTTTACAAGCAGTAACAATATTACATGTAAAAAAATGGATATGGATAAAATCTCGAATCACGAAACTATATCTTTTACAATAAACCTTGAGAAATCTTTAAGAATGTGCTTAAAAAAGTCTATTGTGTCTTGGGAAAATTATTCAAGTGAAAATCTAGTTCACCCTTTAAGTACCTATAACTACTCTGAATTCTCACAGTTGGAGCTTAATAATAAAGTCACATTTTTAAAAGCTATATTAACAAATGTTATAAATATCCTCACTTACCCTAAAGAAATAAGTGTGAAATTAATGAACAAATGGTATGATAGTGAGTTAGCTAATCTAAACAGGCAAAAATACAATATATATCAATCTGCAATAGAAACGGGAGATTGGCAAAACCACAAAGTTATTAAGCATCAATATAAACGTTTAGTGAGAGTCAAAGAGGTAAAATACATGGAGCGCAAAATCACCGCTAATATGAGAGATAGTAAAGCAATGTGGAACCATCTAAATATTGTATAAGTATGTCGAAGACTAGAAATACCATAAATAAAATCTCAATTGATGACACAATTTACACAGCTGAACGTGAAATTGCTCAATCGTTAAACAATTATTTTATAGACAGCATCAGAAATCAATTCAAAAATAGAAGTTGTTGATAGGGAGATTCCCACAGGCGAAACAATTACAAATAATAATAATAAGAATTGGCAGAAGTCTTAAATATAAAAGAGCGGGAATAATCTTCTAGCGGAAGGAGTCTTAAAAGATGCCGTAATATATTGTGGGTTTTTTACATGCAAATAATAAACGAGAGTTCGAAAAATGGGGTGTTTCCAGACTTATGGAAAACTTCTACAGTTGTGATGTATACTGGAACGATTTTCCGTCATCCCTTGTCAAATTTGGTTTTGAGACAAACCGGTTTGGGCGTTGTGCCATCATCAGTGTCGATTTTCATTCTGATCTGTTGTTGTTGTTTGTCCTGTATTTACAAATGGTAGGTACATGAGCAGGTATTTTATTCAGGTGTTTATTCAGAACCGAGGGTGGTTGTTACTGATCGATTTTTTGGCTGACTGGGGCAGTTAAAAATCCGTAATTTGAGTCGATTGACCTTCTTTGTGGGTTTATTGTTTTGGTGCATTAATTATTTTGTGTTTATTTGTTATTGTGTGTTTTTATGTTGTACCTGTGTGATTATTTTGTTTCTTGTAAACAAGTTTTAAAGGCTCGAATATTGTGTCAAAAATTGTGTTTATCTGTTCATTTGACGTCAGCCTTTTGCTTGTATGTGAAGAACCCTAACTGTTTTATTGATGTTTGCTGGGGAACACTCATTCTCGATCAAGTAATTCGCGAAGTTAGACTTGGGTATAATGTTGGGATTCCGTATTTTTTTTGTTGTAATCTCTAATATTTTCTCTGAACCTCGTTCTTATTTGCCGTCCTGTTTGTCCTATGTATCTATGTTGGCATCCGCAGGTAAGCTTTTATACGCCATGGTTGCTAAACGGATCTTCTGAGTTAGCGTTAGTTCTTAGTTTTCGCCCTAAATTGTTCGATGTTTTGAATGCTGTGTTAATGTTGTATTTTTTAAAGAAGTTCGTCAATATATGTGTTGCTTTTCCAGTATATATCATAGTCGTCCAGCTATTATTTTCCTATTCATTATTTCTTTTTGGTTCTCCATTTGTCCTTCTGAGCTTATCTACTAGTGTTTTTCTTATATCCGTTGTATGCAGCGATATTATATATGACCTCAAGTTCTCTCTTATATGCCTCTTGTGTAAGAGGTGTTCTTTCAAGTCTATGTACCAAGTGCCTTAATGCTGCATTTTTATGTTGTTGGGGGTGATTTGAGGTATTATGTATTATTATGTCGGTGGCCGTAGGCTTTCTATATATGTCATGGTTAAATCTCTTGGCTTCTTTATCAATATTTATCGTGAGGTATAGATAGTTGATTCCTCCGTCTTTTCCATTTACATTGTAAATTTTATATTTCCGTGCTGCTTGTTGAGGTACTCCAGTATAAGCTCTTCGTTATTAGTAGTTAAAACGCATATTATGTCATCCACGTATCTAGCTTAAAATGACACGCCTAATTTGGACTTCATCTCTTGTATGTACTTTTCTTCCAGATTTTGCATAAACACTTCCATAAGAATTGCTGATGTGGGGTTTCCCATTCCAAGACCGTTTGTTTGTCCATATATTTTATTGTTGAATTGAAAATAGTTTTGACGTAAAGTGGTTCTTAGCGTATTTGTGATTTGCAAACTTTTCACTTTGTTTTTTGTATTATGAACTATTGTTGAGCTAACTATGTCCAAAGTCTCCGATAGTGGTAATGATGGGTATAAATCTTTTATGTCAAAAGATACCAATTTGCTGTTCTTTGTTAGCTCTACGGTCTCAATTTTCTCTCTTAGCTCTTTTGTGTTAGCTATTGCATATTCGTTTCTTAGCTCCAGAGTATCTTTCAATATCGTTTTTAAATATTTGGACAGTTTGTAACATGGCGCAGATTTAAATTAATGATGGGCCCCACTGGCGTGTCCTGCTTGCGGATTTTTGGTAGGGCAATCAGTGGAGGATCTGAAGGGGACATTTGGACCAATCTATGTGCCATGTTAGAATCTACTATATTTGTTGCATTTTTTATAGCAACTTTGATTTATTTTGGTATTCATCTGTGGGATCCTCTCTTATTCTACGACATTTCATTTTCTCTATAAGATCTTCGGTTTTGGATACATATTTCTCTTTTTCGATTAGCGCAGTGGTGTTTCCTTTGTCCGCTTTCGTTGTGACAATATTGTTTTTTCTTAGTTTATGCCGTTGATTCTTTATTGTTTTCTCATCTGTGTTAGATTTTTGTCCTTCCTGTGCTTTCACCTCCTTTTTATGATTTCCCTGCACATGTAACTTGCGTGATCCTGTTCTTCTTGTGGTATCAATGATATTGCGATCTCCGCATCTACAATCGCCTGCTCCGTTTTTCTTACTATATTTCGGTCCATGATATTGTGCTTCAGGCCCTTTTCGAGAATTTGTCCCTCTTCCCTGGTAATGGCCACTGTTGTGAGGTTAACGAACTTGTCATGAAACTGGTGAGTTTTTTGGCTTTGGTTACCCTCTCGTCGTCCTGCCAGCTTGTCCAATACCCAGTTCAGCGACCTGTATATTTGTTGTAGTTCCTGATCAACCTCTATCTAAATCCGGTCGAAACATTCCACTAATTCAGTCGCAGGTAGTTGTTCGGCCAATCTTAAATGGATAGATAATAATTCGGCATTTATCTCATCCTTCTTGGAGTATAAGCTTTCCAACTCATATTTTAAAAATTCCTTTTCCGCTTTTCTAACTGTTTTCCTGCTACATTTGGTATTTGCCTTTATTGTTATTTTAGCGAATTTTGCAGTAAAATTCAATTCCAATAGAGAAAATGGCGAATACAATTAGAGCCGATGAGATGAGGCCCATAAACACATTACCGAATGAGGAAAAAATACTCGAACGAGTGGTGAAAAAGCAATTAGTGCAATATCTAGAATCGGACCAAATATTAGTCCCTCAACAATCTGGCTTTAGGAGAAAACACTCTTGCGAAAGAGATCTAAATCTAGTCATTGCTCGTTGAAAAGAAGAGATGAGTTGCAATAAATACATCATGTCTGTTTTCTTGGATCTCAAACGAGCGTTTGAAACAATAGATCAAAACTAGCTTCAAAAAAAAGCTATTTAATATAGGTATAAGTGTTACTGAACTGAAATGGTTCGAAAGTTTCACAAAGATTCGTAAACAAAGAAATGTAGTTGGTTCGTCAGTATATGAAGATAATAACATTGCGCTTGGACTGCCACAAGGATTAGTATAGGCGCCTATATTATTTAATATATATAAATGATATTCCAACTTGTATAAATTATTGTGATATCAATCTTTTCGAGGATGATACATTAATAATGATAAGCGGAGGAAATGTGAGCGATATGGCTGCAAAGCTACAATATGATTTGGATGAAATATATAAGTGGCTGTGTTTAAACAAGCTTAAACCTAATATAAGCAAAAGAAAATTGATGGTCATATCGAGAAGAAATTTCGATGTAAATGACCTTAATAACATAAATATAAACCATCAAACTATCGAAAGAGTATCAAGAATTAAATATCTGGGTATTAAAATCGGTGAAAAGTTAATGCCCTTACTACGGTAATTAAAACAACTCAACTTTCAGACAACTCAACTCCTGTTTGGTATTACGGATTACAACTTATTTCAGTTGAAGTTGAAATGATGTTGCCAACCTAAGAAAGTGATGATTTGACAGATAAATGAACAGGTGATCAATTTGTGGCTGAAATTTAAGCATTTGCAAGTGATTCTTTATTAATAGCAAAATGGATATTAGCATAGAATTTTATTATAACGACGAAAATGTTGGTGACAAAATTGATATGTTGCGAATAAGAAAACATTTACGCGATCACTCCAATGCCTTTGAATTACCAAGCATTAAGTAAGAAAACGTTTAAGGGCAAATCCATAAGATTCTAAAGTAGTTATTTTGCAGATTTATAAGCTATTTTCGGTTAAGTAAGGAAGCATTTTGCTCCTTACTAAACGAAATGAAGGACAATTTCCGCAAACGCGTTCGAAGGACGGCTGTACCTCCTATTTTAAAATTATGCGCTACTCTCCGATTCCTTGCTGACGGCAGCTATCAAAAATGCTTTGGAAATGATTTTAGTGTTGGACTGGCACAACCTACAACATCTATAGTTGTCAAAGAGGTTTTAGATATTATTTAGGAGCATATTTGTGCGAAGTGGATTAAAACCCAAATGACTGCAGAGGAGCAAAGCGCTTCAAAAATCGCGATTTATTCTAAAACAGAATTTCCAGGAGTAGTGGGTTATATCGATGGAACTCACGTTCGCATAAATTCACCAATAAAAGAAATGCAACATTTATATCTAAATATGAAAGGCTACTACAGTTTAAACGTCATGATTGTAAGCAAAAATGAACACGCAAATAATAATTTAGAACTAAATTATTAACATAAACTTATTTCAGCTTTGCGATTACAAAATGTTCATCCGTTATGTGGATGCCAGGCACCCAGGCGCTAATCACGACTTATTTGTTTTTAAGGGAAGCGACTTGAAGGTGCATTCGGAGAGAAACGTACAGAGTAACTATTGGATCTTGGGTAAGACTGGTTGTTATTAAATATACAAATGAATATTTTAAAATCCCTTGTTTAAGGTGATGCTGGTTACCCTCTGAAAACTTATTTAATTACTCCTTATCGCAAGGCAGAATGTGGTTCTCCGCAATCTCGCTATAATACCGTACACTCAAAGACCCGAAATATTATAGAGAGAGCAATTGGAGTAGTAAAGAGCAGATTTAGTTGTCTTTTATCTGCACGTGGCTTACATTATTCACCTGAAAAAGCCAAACAAATTGTGAATTGTTGTTGCACTTTGCATAATATTTGCCAACAATTTCGAGTGGTGCCTACAGAAGATATACCACCTACTTTGGATGCGGACATAAGCAATGAACATCTTAGTGTGGAAAGAGAAACCGAGGCTGCCGCCAGAATGATTCGAAATAATATTATGTTATCCATTTAATAAATTTGTAATTCATCCAGTCATTTATTTTCAAAAAATTTGGCAAAAATAAATACTCAACAAAAATATCACTTCATGGCTCTTAAAACTAAATTTGACCTTTTTTCATTCAGGTTTGTGTTATTTAAATATTCCTAAAACCTATTATAAATGTAAAGTAAAATATCACCTCATGTCGTGTAAACTAAAACTAAAATATCATTTCATTAACAACTTAAAACTAAAACTATTTTAGCTAAAAAAAACAGGATTTCATTATGACAAAAAAAAAGTAACTAAAATATTTACATGCGCGTATTTGTTGAGCGGCTCAGTTTTTTAGTTTTGAACTTCGTGACTTCTGCCTTCAACGCATATAGCTCGTTAGCTTCCTGTGTTTGCTTCTTGTAAAGCAAATATTCTGTGATCCTGACGGCGTGGCAAGGTCGCCTGCGTTTGAACCAGTGGGCTTCCTAGTTGTGAACGCGGCTGCAGACATGGCGTTGACATGCTCTTCGTCATCGCTACTCGGTGGCATATTTTCCATCCCGAAAGCTCGACCACTACGTGCAACTTGGCTTCTCATTTGGATCAGCTGCGCAACACTTTCCGCTTGCGGGATTAGGGATTTTTCTTGCGACGGACCTCCGCCGGTTGCAACAAGATTGCTGCGGTTGTTGGAAAGTTTTCTCTTTAAATTCGCTTTATAATGTACCCAAACCTAAGACAAATATATAAATATAAATATAAATATATGAATGCGCTATTTTCACGACTACTATATACACGTGTCCACTCCGGTGCAGTTCTTGTCGGTGGTCCCAAACTATTCAGCTCTAAGGCGAATTCCTCACATAATTCCTTCACTCTATTTTGCATGCATCCGAACTGCGGCTTGCCTCGTCCAACTTCGGGATGTCGCTCCATAAGTTCAATTAGTCTTTCTATTTGATCCTTCGTTGAAACCTTATTCTTTCTATAAATATTGTAACGAATTTGCTGCAAATCCTCTTATTTGAAATCCTCTGCTAAATTCGAATCACTAAACTGTTGAATAAATAACTCCAATTTGTAATAATGCAAAATGGCCTTTATTAAAGTACTTCACAATAACAAACTGTGCAACGAATAGCTTGCTTAATAACCACACTGATTGATAGCTCAATGAAACTCTACTACTGCTATTGCTCGCTAGATATCGTCTTAATCAAACTGCTTGACAACTCAAATCAAACTGAATTACTTCTTACTCGCCTGTCCCGCTTTTATAGTTTACGCTGCATACTTCTAGGCTCTTCGATTTCCAGAAGTTACTAGTTAGTTTCGGCTACAAAATCGCCAGCCACAACTACGTGCACAAATTATTGCTCTTGTGACAACTCAGATAAGATATATGCATGTGTTTGTGCATTGCCGCTCCGCTGCTCGTATACGTACATATGTGTGGACGCAATTATTTATTCGTTTATGTAGATAAATAATGATTGAATTATTGATGTGAATTCACGTCACTGCTTATCATCGCTTAGAGACGATAGCATCGCTTAGTGCTGCTAACATTCGTTACACTGCCCTCCACCTAAGTCTGATCGTCCCGATCAGAAAAATCTCTCAATCTAAACGCTGCTAGCATCGCCAAATATACCACTCTTCTATTTCGTGATTTCCCAATTGCTTGTATGCGGTAGATGACATCACTGATCGTCTTCACAACTCTGTACGGGCCTTCCCAACTGCACCGATATTTGGATGGAACACCTTTCCGCCGATGAGGGTTGTATAGCAGTACCAAATCTCCCTCCCGGAAACCTTCCGAATTATTTTCCTTGTCGAACCTGTGTTCCATCTTCCTACTCATTATTCTGGATCGTTCTCTCGCATTCTGTTGCTTGGCCAATGAAGAACTACTTTGTAGAGCTTGTTCTTGACGGATTGGCTTCACATACTCAGTATCGTTCCTACGTTTCCCAACAGTAGTGCGCTGGCTTGAAACCACCCTTGCATTCTTTCTGGAAGATTCCTTCAGTCGTTTTAGTGCGTCCATTAGGGTTTGTCAATGCCAGTGTTTTTCTCGCAGGTACTTTTGATTTCGCTTTATTTGGCCCATTCAATCCATCAACCTTTGCTCGATCTACTTTCCTTGACTTTCGTGGTCTCTGTCGAATCTCCTCCAGCAGTACTCGCTTACTGCTGAACCCTTTTTCCAAACTGAAGTTAAGTGGCACATCTTGGTTCTCATAATGCATCGCCCTTCTCTGCATATCGATCTTGATGTCATGGTCAACCAAGAAATCCACTCCCAATATAACTTCATCGACAATCTCCGCCACAACGAATTTGTGTAAAACCACGACCTTCCCAATTAAGACTTCACATATTACTTCTCCCTGGACTTGATTATACTCGCCAGTGACCGTACGCAACCTTGCTCCAGGTAACCGCTTTACTTTCCTGTTAACCAAATCAGATCGGATCAAGGAATGAGATGCGCCCGTATCTACAGACAGTACACGCTCCTTGCCATCCACATTCCCTCTGACGGTAAGACTGCTTGATTTCCTTCCAATTTGCGACACAGATATCACAGGACAT
Source organism: Eurosta solidaginis (assembly GCF_040869045.1). Taxonomy (NCBI): domain Eukaryota; kingdom Metazoa; phylum Arthropoda; class Insecta; order Diptera; family Tephritidae; genus Eurosta; species Eurosta solidaginis. The sequence continues at coordinate 114,920,611 of NC_090319.1, read as the reverse complement.
TCAATAGCCGGGGCAAGTTTTCGTCCTTTACATCCGACACGCTCTTACTCATTTCCGCCAGCTTTGCGTTTACGGCCACCCACATAAAGCATTTGACTGCATCATTATTCTTCTGCTGCGTACCCTTCAATGCTTCCAAAATTGCGTCTACCCAGTCTGGCTTTTCCACTTCCACGCGATGAGCTTTGTACGCTGGCTTACTCAAAAGTGAGGCTGTTTCCTGAGTCAGTGCATGCGATACCGTTTCAGCAAACGTTAGTTTTGGATTCGCATATGTAGTCCGCTTCGTTTCCACATCTCGTATGCCATTTATGCAGCTCTGGATTTTTACCCTTTCAGTGTATTCCACGGGTGCGTCCGCATTTGCAAGATGAGCCAATCTTTCAATATCTCAAGCAAACTCCTGCAATGTCTCATTTGCTTTTTGGTAGCGGTTTTGCAACTCAATTTGGAATATCTGTTTCCTATGCTCGCTTCCGTAACGTCTCTCTAAAGCGCTCATCAATGTTTCGTAGTGGTTCCGCTCGTACTCTGGGATGGTCTGTAAGATTTCCGCGGCAGGCCCTTTCAGTGGCACGAACAGAGCTGCAACTTTATCTTCAGCATTCCATTGGTTCACTGCTGCGGTCTTCTCAAACTGTAGCTTAAAGACCTGAAAAGGAACAGAACCATCAAAGGTTGGTGTCTTTACCTTTGGATTACTCGCTGAAGCAGCCGGCCGATTAAGTTGCAACTGCTCCATACGACCTTTTAATTCATCTACTTCTGCCTGAAATTGAGCCATTTTTGCATCCTGCGCTTCCAGTTTTGATGATACCTGTTCCAAAATTTCTGCCGACATTTCAGATATACGTGCCTCTTGCGCTTCCAATTGAGATGCCATATATGTCTTTTGATCTTCCAATTGAGATGACACTTGCGACGTCATTTCTGAAATACGTGCCTCCTGTGATTCCAGTTGGGATGCCATATATGTCTTCTGCTCTTCCAGTTGGGATTCCATATATGTCTTCTGTTCTTCGAGCTGTGTTTCCACCTTGGATGTAATCTGTGTCGACATTTCTGACATACGCGTTTCTTGTGCTTCAATCTTCGATGTAATCTCTGACGACATTTCTTTTACTCTCGATGTTTGTGCAGATATTGCAGCCAAAATCATGCTCAAGTCTGTGCTCGTAACTGACTGCGATGTTTCGTTTTTCTCTTCAATATTTGTTGTTGTCTCGTCCCCATCGGGATAAAAGACATACTCATCCACATCAATTCCTTCTGCTTCCATTGCTTCTCGTAGCCGTGCCTGAAGTTCGAGTTTAACGCCGCTTGTATTCAATCCACGGTTCTCCAACTCTTTCTTCAGTTGCTGGATCTTCAATTCACTGAACTTCGCCATGTCCTTGTTGTCCTCTGGAATTTATTCAACATTTCCTCTTCTGACACCAATTGTAACGAATTTGCTGCAAATCCTCTTATTTGCAATCCTCTGCTAAGTTCGAATCACTAAACTGTTGAATAAATAACTCCAATTTGTAATAATGCAAAATGGCCTTTATTAAAGTACTTCACAATAACAAACTGTGCAACGAATAGCTTGCTTAATAACCACACTGATTGATAGCTCAATGAAACTCTACTACTGCTATTGCTCGCTAGATATCGTCTTAATCAAACTGCTTGACAACTCAAATCAAACTGAATTACTTCTTACTCGCCTGCCCCGCTTTTATAGTTTACGCTGCATACTTCTAGGCTCTTCGATTTCCAGAAGTTACTAGTTAGTTTCGGCTACAAAATCGCCAGCCACAACTACGTGCACAAATTATTGCTCTTGTGACAACTCAGATAAGATATATGCATGTGTTTGTGCATTGCCGCTCCGCTGCTCGTATACGTACAAATGTGTAGACGCAATTATTTATTCGTTTATGTAGATAAATAATGATTGAATTATTGATGTGAATTCACGTCACTGCTTATCATCGCTTAGAGACGATAGCATCGCTTAATGCTGCTAACATTCGTTACAATATGTACAAAACTCTTGATTATAAAATTTATTGAAATTAATTTTAAAAAGTTTAATTACCCGCTTTCCATTTCTTTTTTATAATTTTCTTTCCAAACAACAACCAAACAACTGCAAAGTAATCAGTAATCAGTTGTCAGATTTTGACGTCTTTGACAACTACACCAATACAAGGTTGTAAACGGTAATGCCACAAAAAGTTGTTAGACTAGACAACTCAACCGACATTTGTGTTTGACAGGTTGAGTTGTAATCTGTAATACCAAATTGCGAAATTTCAACTCAACCATAGTCGTGTACCAAAATTGGTGAAGATATCTCAATATTTACTCAAGTTATCGTGTTAACGGACGGACGGACGGATATGGCTCAATCAAATTTTTTTTCGATATTAATGATTTTGAAATATCTCGATTCTTTTATACCCTTACAACCAGCCGTTATTCAATCAAGGTTAATATACTCTGTGTGCAAAGCACGCTGAGTATAAAAATGCCTGTTTAAAGGTGTGTTCAATTTTTAATTAATATTTAAGGATTCATGAGCTTAACACCGGCTTATAATAATTGAATATCAATTATTGTATTTATAGGATAAACTGAAAAGAAAGGAATATTTTCTAGCATATTGCGATGGTATCATTTCAAAAGCCGAACCGTAATAATCATCAGGCAATCGTAAGTTTATCACCGTGATTCGAACAGCTGAAACGAACAAGTGAATGTGCAGTAGCCTTAACCACTAAGATATCCCGCTTGTACTTGTTTTCTTGCTTGTTTATTTAATTTTTACACTAATAAAACAATTGAGACATTCTGTCTCTATATTGATTTGTGTGTTATGTAGTTTTTTTTTTTGTGAAGTTACTTTTTCCATTGTGAATAAGAAGCTTTTTTTGTAAATTCAGGCTCATTTTTACATATTTATGTTTGTTTGTTGAATGGTGTATTAAATTTTTACTTAATACATAATAATTCATGGGCTTAAGTTCAAAATCAGTTATAATTTGCTGAATGAATGTTCGCAGCTATCAATTGATACTCACATAGTCAAGAGTATTTCTCTCCATACGAGATTATAAAAGTAAATAATTCAACGGAGGTTTAGGTTCAATTTCTTTTCTACTGCGAACAAAAATTTTGTAGTCAAATATTTCGATAAAAAGTTCGGTTCCATCGAAATCTGTATTATAAAATTCACCCAAGTTTTTACAAATACTTTCCTTGTTTAAAAAATTTCCAACGTCTAAGAAAAATCCAAATCTAAAATTAAGGTCTTTTAGTCGTGTAAATCTTGTACGTATTTCTTGTTGGAGAAGATCGAGAGCACTTCTCATAACGCGAGAAATTTCACATTCTGCGGAAAGACCAACATCTCTAGCCGATTCTCCGGGAATTTTGCGCCGCCTTCTTACACGTTTTACTATATCAATATCCCATTTTTCCCAAAGAGACTTCGCTTTTTCTATTCATCATACGCTTCCCTAAAATGTATACCCGAATCTTGTAATCTGAGCTTCACGCGATCAATCCTACTTAAGATTTCATACCAGAAATGAATTCATGTTATGAAACTAAAATTAAGTATATTTTGCATTGTAGCTTCACTTGTGGTCTTAGTGTTCTCTGCTAATTGTTCTCATTGTTCTACTACTTTCTCCAGCCCATCGAATTATCGTCGCTAACCGCTTGTATTCTGTAATTTTTTACAGAAATCAGTTATAATAAAAATAAATTCCTCTTTGCGGACCATTTGGTGCCCCCTGTGAGTAGCACCCGGGGCAATATGCCCACCTTGTTTTATGCCGACCCCGAACAAAAGATGTAAGCCAAATTTTCAAATTCACTGCGAATTCGTCACTCTTGCAAGGCAGATACTCTCCCATCTGTGTGGCGTGACCCTTAATCGTTTTGTAATATGGAGTAAAAAGCCTGGAGAGGTAATTGAATACATTAAAAGCCTCTACAAACAGTAAAAGGCTGAAAGGTCAAGCACAATAGATCTTCATAAAGGTCGCAGAGCATCGAGGCCTAATAATAATATACTATAAATATACATATCGTTAGCTTAAAGTGAAAATGTGCTAAGTCAACTTTTACGAATTTTATAGGAGACGAAAAAAAATGAATAACTTTTGAAATAACCTTCTTTTTTCAAAACTGTGAATGAGGATACCTTACTTGCAATGCTCTTGAATCATGTATGCCAACCGAGCAGCTATTTTATGACTTAGCACAATTTCCGCACTCAAAATAAATTTTTTCTCCTGACTTAGCACTTTTTACTCAATATGTTTCCCTATCACTCCTCACCTTTAATGATTGAAATAAAACACTAAAACTATATATTTCACAAAAATTGTCAAACTATTTCTAACGGCCCTCATCTGGACCCTTTTGCCGGATGGTGCGGAAAAAATAATTTATGTATGTTTGTTTAATGGTGTGTTCAGTTTATACTTATATTAAGAATTCATGAGCTTAACACCGGCTTATAATAATTGAATTTCAATTATGTTTTTTCTAAGAGAAACTGAAAAGAAAGAAACATTTACTGGCATATTGCGATGGACCATTTCGAAAACCGCCAACGTAATCATCATCAGGCAATTTTGTAATGTTATCAAAGGTTTCACCGGGATTCGAACCGTGAATCACATGGTGAAACTGCAGTAGCCTTTAACCACTAGGCCATCCTGCTGGTATTTGTTTTCATGCTTAATTCAGGTTTTCTCATTTCTACACTAACAACACAATTGAGACATTCTGTCTCTATATTGATTTGTGTGCCATGTAGATTTGTTTTTGTAAAGTTCTTCTTCGTTGCGAATGAGAAGCTTTGTCAACTCGGGCTCAGTTGTACATATTTATGTATGTTTGTTTAATGGTGTGTTCAGTTTATACTTATATTAAGAATTCATGAGCTTAACACCGGCTTATAATAATTGAATTTCAATTATTATGTTTTTTCTAAGAGAAACTGAAAAGAAAGAAACATTTACTTGCATATTGCGATGGACCATTTCGAAAACCGCCAACGTAATCATCATCAGGCAATTTTGTAATGTTATCAAAGGTTTCACCGGGATTCGAACCGTGAATCACATGGTGAAACTGCAGTAGCCTTTAACCACTAGGCCATCCTGCTGGTATTTGTTTTCATGCTTAATTCAGGTTTTCTCATTTCTACACTAACAACACAATTGAGACATTCTGTCTCTATATTGATTTGTGTGCCATGTAGATTTGTTTTTGTAAAGTTCTTCATCGTTGCGAATGAGAAGCTTTGTCAACTCGGGCTCAGTTGTACATATTTATGTATGTTTGTTTAATGGTGTGTTCAGTTTATACTTATATTAAGAATTCATGAGCTTAACACCGCAATATGCCAGTAAATGTTTCTTTCTTTTCAGTTTCTCTTAGAAAAAACATAATAATTGAAATTCAATTATTATAAGCCGGTGTTAAGCTCATGAATTCTTAATAAAAATAATTTATATTTAAATTCAAACAAATGCTGTGTTGTGTCTTATTGCAAAAAACAACTGCCTCATACTTTATCTACAAACTAAATGCTAAATCTCTTAATCGTGTTGTTAAGAAAGTGAAGACTTGGGTGTAATTTTTGACTCCAAACTCTCTTTTTCTAGTCACATTGACTTCGTTGTATCAAAATTTGTTGCAATGGTTGGGTTCAGTAGACCTAACATCAGTGACTTTAAGGACCCTATGACGTTGAAGGCAATTTATATATCGTTGGCTAGAAGTGGTCTTGAATATTGCTCAATAATATTGTCACGGATATTAGCATCGCTAAGTTATACCATCACTAAGGCGATGCTAAGGCCACGATAAGCAGTATTTACGTCAATAATCAAATCATGTATACACATATATAAGGCAGCCGAAAGAAGTCACACACAGATGCATTTACTTATACGCCTATGTATGCGCGAGAGACTGTAAACTACAAACATTCACACCAATAATTCAATCATTATGTATCTACATAAACGAATAAATAATTGCGTCTACACATATGTACGTATACGAGCAGCGGAGCGGAAATGCACAAACACATGCATATATCTTATCTGAGTTGTCACAAGAGAGAGCAATAATTTGTGCACGTAGTTGTGGCTGGCGATTTTGTAGCCGAAACTAACTAGTAAGTTATGGAAATCGAAGAGCCTAGAAGTATGCAGCGTAAACTATAAAAGCGGAGCAGGCGAGCAAGAAGTAATTCAGTTGATTTGAACCGGCAAGCAGTTCGATTAAGCGCTATCTAGCGAGCTATAGCAGTATTATTTTAAATAGTTGAGTTCATTTGAGCTATCAATCACTTTGGTTGTTAAGCAAAGTATAAGTGTTATTGTGAAGTATTTTAATAAAGGCCATTTTTCCTTTATTCAATATTGGAGTTATTTATTCAACAGTTTAGCGATACGAACTTAGCAGAGGGTTGCAAATAAAAGGATTTGCAAGTAAATTCGTTACAACTGGTGTCAGAAGAGGAATTGTTATATAAATACCAGAGGACAACAAGGACATGGCAAAGTTCCGTGAATTGAAGATCCAGCAACTAAAGAAGGAGTTAGAGAGCCGTGCATTGAATACAAGCGGCGTTAAACACGAACTTCAGGCACGGCTAAGAGAGGCAATGGAAGCAGAAGGAATTGACGTGGAAGAGTATGTCTTTCATCTTGATGGCGATGAGACAACAAAATTGGAGGAGAAGAACGAAACATCGCAGACGGTTACCAGCACAGACTTGAACATGATATTGGCTGCAATATCTGCACAAACATCGACAGTAGCATCAATGTCGTCGCAAATGTCAGAAATGTCGTCAGAAGTTACATCAAAGATGGAAACACAACTGAAAGAACAAGAGGCACGCATAACAGTACAACTCGAAGAGCAGGAGGCGCGTATATCATCAAAACTCGAAGCGCGTATGGACGAGAAAATAACGCAGTTTGAGGAAAGCCGAGGTGGATGCTTTGAGAGGTCGTATACAGGAATTGCAACTTAATCGGCCGGCTGCTTCAGCGAGTAATACGAAGGTAAAAACTCCGTCTTTTGACGGCTCTGTTCCTTTCCAGGTCTTCAAGCTACAGTTTGAGAAGACCGCAGCAGTGAACAACTGGAATGCGGAAGATAAAGTTGCTGCACTGGTCGTGGCATTGAAGGGGCCAGCAGAGGAAATCCTACAGACGATTCCCGAAGGAGAGCGGAACAATTATGAAGCATTGATGGCTGCTGTAGAACGACGTTATGGAAGCAAGCATAGAAAACAGATATTCCAAATTGAATTGCAAAACCGCTACCAAAAAGCAACTGAGACATTGCAGGAGTTTGCTTCAGATGTTGAAAGGTTGGCTCATCTCGCAAATGCGGACGCACCCGTGGAATACACCGAGAGGGTAAAAATCCAGAGTTTTATAAATGGCATACGAAACGTGGAAACGAAGCGAGCTACATACGCAAACCCAAAACTGAAATTTGCTGAAACGGTATCACATGCATTGACTCAGGAAACGGCCTCACTATTGAGTAAGCCAGCATACAAAGCTCATCGTGTGGAAGTGGAAATACCAGATTGTGTAGACACAATTTTGGAAGCACTGAAGGGATCACAACAGAAAAATGCCGGAGTGATTCGTGTATCAAGTGCGGCAACCCAGGTCATATTGCACGACATTGCAGCACCGGTTCCAATAGCTCCAACAATGTGGTTGGCCGTAAACGCAGAGCTGAAGGAGATGAGCAAATCTCCAAGTCCATTCAATCGTTAAACTAAAGCGAGTCAGCCGCAAGGGGCGACAGCTGGCTCCCTCAATTGAATGCCCCATAATCTCTATCTCACAAATTGGAAGAAGGTCAAACAATCTTACTGTCGGAGGACATGTTGATGGAAAGGAACGTTTACTGACTGTAGATACGGGTGCATCTCATTCCATCATTCGAGCGGATTTAGTCAACAAGAAGATAAGACCATTGCATGGAGCAAGATTGCGTACAGCCACTGGAGAAGACAGCACAGTTCTAGGAGAAGTATCATGTGAAGTCGCAATTGGGAACGTCACGGTAGTACACAATTTTATAGTGGCAGAGATTGTTGATGAAATCATAATTGGAGTGGACTTCTTAATCGACCAGGGCATCAAGATTGACATGCAAAGCAAGACGATGCGATATAAGAACATGGATGTACCACTTAATTTCGGCTACGAGAGAGACTACAGTAGTAAACGAGTGCTGGTGGAAGATAGTCAGCGAATACCACCAAAATCCGAAGCAGTCATCTGGGCAAAGGTTGATGGAGATTGTGGGACAAACAAATTGTGGGTTGTCGAAGCAGCAAACAAATCAGCACTGAAATACTTGTAGGAAAAACCCTGGCTATGACAAAACAAGATGGACGTATTCCGGTAAGAGTACTCAATGAGTTCAAGTCACCACTCAAACTGACTAAAGGAGCTATTTTGGGAAGATGCCAAAAGGCTGAAGTAGTTATTAGCTGTGAACAGCCCCAGGAACACGTTTCAACTAGTAATACTGATCTTTCAAATGACATCACGGCATGGACACAGGGGCTAGAGGAAGCATATCAGAGTAAGGCAAAACAACTGCTCCTAAAGTACGCGAACATATTTGACCAGGATGGTTCCAAACCAGGCCGAACCAATGCTGTGAAACATCAAATCGACACTGGAGATGCGAGGCCGATCCGCCAAGCTCCACGTAGTGTTCCACTGGCGAAGCGGGAAGTTGTGAGTCAAATCATACAAGAAATGAGCGACAGCGGCGTCATCGAACCATCAGCTAGTCCATGGAGCTCACCGGTAGTACTTGTAAAGAAGAAGGATGGAAAAATGAGGTTTTGCGTGGACTACCGGAAGTTGAATGACGTAACGAAAAAGGATAGCTACCCATTGCCAAGAATTGACGACACTCTGGACTCGCTATCGGGTACGAAATGGTTTTCCACGCTGGATTTGAAAAGCGGCTACTGGCAAGTTGAAGTGAAGGAGGAAGATAAAGAGAAAACAGCCTTCAGTGTGGGTGATGGTCTTTGGCAATTTACAGTGATGCCTTTTGGACTTTGTAATGCACCAGCTACTTTTGAGAGACTCATGGACCAGGTATTGAAAGGACTACATTGCAAAACATGCTTGGCGTACCTGGACGACATCATCGTATTGGGCAAGAACTTTGATGAACATCTTAAAAACTTAGATCTTAAAAACCAGCTGGCGCTGGTCTGAAGTTAAGTCCCAAAAAGTGTGCGCTGTTTAAAAAGGAAGTAAATTATTTGGGTCACAAGGTAACGACAGAAGGTATCCGTACAGCGAATGAAAAGATAGAGGCAGTAAAGGATTGGCCAAGACCACAGAATCTGCATGAATTGAGAAGTTTCCTTGGGCTGTGCATATATTACCGCCGATTTGTACCAAATTTGCCAGCGTAGCCCTAGTCTCCACGAGCTAACAAGAAAAAATAAAGCTTTTGAATGGAAGAAGGAGCAAGAAGCAGCTTTCCAAACATTGAAAGAGCGTTTGTGCACTGCCCCAATGTTGGCATATCCGATTCCAGGAGCAACATTTATTCTAGATACAGATGCGAGCGGATATGCTATAGGAGGCGTTTTATCACAACTGGTCGATGGGCAGGAGAAGGTAGTTGCATATTACAGCCGTTCGATTGGAAAACCAGAGAGGAACTACTGCATTACGCGGAGAGAGCTGTTGGCATTGGTAGAGTGCATTAAACATGTTCACAAATACCTCTACGGCCAGCGATTCCGTGTCAGGACAGATCACGCAGCTTTAAAATGGCTTCTGCGGTTCCGTAATCCGTAAGGACAATTGGCACGGTGGATCGAGCGACTCCAAAGCTATGACTTTTCTATTGAGCATCGAAAAGGTAGTACCCATGGAAATGCTGATGCAATGTCACGAAGACCATGTAGTTTGGAATGCAAGCACTGTTCAAAAGCGGAGGCAAAAGAAGACATTATAGATGTCCGGCTAATGACTATAACATGTACAGATGAATGGGACAAGGAACAGCTAAGAAAGTGCCAGCTAGAAGATGCAGATCTGTCACGTGTTATGCAAGGGCTCGAACGAAATGAAAGACCAAACAGAGAAGAGATGTTAGCAGAGAGTCCCATTGCGAAGTCATATTGGGCACAGTGGAACAGTTTAGAATTGATATCCGGTTGCCTTCATCGAGTATGGGAGAGTGAGGATGGTAAATACAAGAACAAACTGATAGTTGTTCCCAGAAAGAGGATTCCTGACGTGCTCAGCGAGCTGCATAATGGTTCAAGCGGAGGTCATCTTGGAATCACGAAGACGCTCGAGAAGATTAAAGAGAGATTCTATTGGGTTGGTTGCCGTCAGTCGGTCACTGAGTGGATTGCGAACTGTGAGGTTTGCAGCAGAGCGAAAGGGCCCAGAACACGAAGTCATGGCCAGATGAAGCAATATAACTCAGGTGCGCCATTGGAAATGATCGCTATGGATGTCGCCGGTCTATTTCCTACTAGCAACGGCGGAAACAAATATGTACTGGTAGTTATGGATTATTTCAGCAAATGGCCAGAGGTATACCCAATCCCAAATCAAGAAACGGAAACGGTAGCAGAAGTGTTTATAAACAATTGGGTTGCAAGGTATGGTGTACCAATGGAGTTACATTCTGACCAAGGCAGGAATTTCGAATCAGCTGTGTTCCAGGAAATGTGTAAGTCATTGGGCATTCGAAAAACACGGACAACTGCATTGCATCCTCAATCCGATGGTATGGTAGAACGATTCAATAGAACATTGGAGGAGCACTTAAGGAAAGTAGTAGACAAGTACCATAAAGAATGGGATACCCGCATACCATTATTCTTGATGGCTTACCGATCAGCAGTGCATGAGACAACGGGCCAAACCCCTGCAAAAGTAATTTTTGGGAATGACCTTAGACTGCCAGCTGACTTGAAGGTTGGGATAGATGCCAATGCGGAGAGAAATGTCAGGAAATCCACTAGTGATTTGGAAGAAGAGCTAAGAGAAATACATGATCTGATAAGGCAACGAACAAAGATTATGAGTGACAAGATGAAAGCCAGATATGATAAAGCAATTAATTCAGAAGGTTTTCAGGAAAGAGATTTGGTGCTGTTATACAACCCGCAACGTAAAAAAGGTTTGTCCCCGAAATTGCAGTGTAATTGGGAAGGCCCATACAAAGTTGTAAAACGGATCAACGATGTAGTGTACCGCATACAAACCACCGGTAAACCACGAACCAAAATGAAAGTGGTACATTTGGAAAGGCTGGCAACGTTTAGATCGAGAGGTTTGTCTGACCGGGACGATCAGACTTAGGTGGAGGGCAGTGTCACGGATATTAGCATCACTAAATTATCCCATCACTAAGGCGATGCTAAGGCCATGCCAAGCAGTATTTACGTTAATAATTAAATCAAGTATACACATATATAAGGCAGCCCAGAGAGATGTCACACACAGATGCATTTACTTATATGCCTATGTGCGCGCGAGAGACTGTAAACTACAAACATTCACACAATAATTCAATCATTATGTATCTACATAAACGAATAAATAATTGCGTCTACACATATGTACGTATACGAGCAGCGGAGCGGCAATGCACAAACACATGTATATATCTTATCTGAGTTGTCACAAGAGAGAGCAATAATTTGTGCACGTAGTTGTGGCTGGCGATTTTGTAGCCGAAACTAACTAGTAAGTTATGGAAATCAAAGAGCCTAGAAGTATGCAGCGTAAACTATAAAAGCGGAGCAGGCGAGTAAGAAGTAATTCAGTTGATTTGAACCATCAAGCAGTTCGATTAAGCGCTATCTAGCGAGCTATAGCAGTATTATTTTGAATAGTAGAGTTCATTTGAGCTATCAATCACTTTGGTTGTTAAGCAAAGTATAAGTGTTATTGTGAAGTATTTTAATAAAGGCCATTTTTCCATTATTCAATATTGGAGTTATTTATTCAACAGTTCAGCGATAGGAACTTAGCAGAGGGTTGCACATAAAAGGATTTGCAAGTAAATTCGTTACAATATGGAATCCTTTCTATGAATCTAACTCCTATAAAAATTGCTTTACGAATGCTTCACTGGCCAGACGGCCTTCCTTCATATACCAGCAGGCACACATTGCTTGGTCTTCAGGATTTGCATGACAGAAGAACTTTTATCTCACTCATGCTTGCCTATAATGTAATAAACTTTAGCACGAATTTATTATAAAAATTGCTTTACGAATGCTTCACTGGCCAGACGGCCTTCCTTCATATACCAGCAGGCACACATTGCTTGGTCTTCAGGATTTGCATGACAGAAGAACTTTTATCTCACTCATGCTTGCCTATAATGTAATAAACTTTAGCACGAATTTATCTGACTTATCTAATTTGTTCATTCCATATATTCCACTGCGTGATCTTCTAGGACGGAATGGCCTAGAAGTTTTAATGTGGTTATATAAATCATTCCCGAGATGGTCGGACTAGTACATTAAAAGTGCTTTGTTACCGGGACGTACCGGGCCTATATGCGGCATGGGACCATCAACCCAAAGCCTTCGGGGAGTGTCTTTATCGTTAATACAAAACAACAACAAAGCATGTACTTTTAGACTGAATGAATTAAATACGTAAATAAAATGCGCGCACAAAGAAATGACTAGTAATTCAGATTGATATTATTGACTGGTTGACTTAGCACATTTTTTGTGAACAGTTGACGACTTAGCACACTTACACATCATTGCAAACAGCACGTAAAAATTTAAATGTAAAATATTTTTTTCTTGTGATCGATGTATTTTGAGTTCAGTTTTAAAACTGCATTAAAATATTGTCACATACTTAAAAATGCAACCCTACTTGACATGACAACGAAGAGCGACTCGCAGCGAAAGGCAGTTAGTTGAGAAGAGTTGACGAAGAACATTCAAACGAATTGGTATCGCGCGGCAGTAATAAATTAATTGAAATTTAAAATATTATAAACTTTGTATTCCCTAAACTTTGTAATTCCATTCTTTTGAATTATTAAATATTCTTTATATTTTATATAAAAACCCCTGACAAAAAGTGAAAGAGTAAAGGACCATTCGGTAAGTTTCTGGCAGTTCAGAAGTGAGACGTGATCTATGCCTGACAGTGAAACGTGAATATTCTTGCGCGAAATTCGAAGCGCCTATAAGGAAAAAAAAGCGAGACACGTAATTTACACCTAAAGAATAAATAAAATAAGAATGGAAAAGTTTAGTGAAATGACAGTGGTAGATTTGCGCCAGCGTTTGCGTGAACTTGGATTATCCACCGCCGGTAACAAAGCGAAGCTGGTTGAAAAGCTCTGCGAGCACCAGTTTAATGAACAATTCGAAAGCGCGTTAAATGAAAGTATTGAACGCCGGTTACGGGTAATAGAAACATCCATAGATAATTCGCTTCGCAAAAGTATTAATAAAACACCGCCGCTAAGTGCATCGTCACCCTCGCGAAATAATGAAAATCGTAACGAAATTGCATCAGCATCTTCAGAAGATATGGTGGAACGCCACATGCAAGGCTCAGCTTCCAGAACATTCGATGACATATATACAAACTCGCATACAGATGAATTTATTCCCATGAATAACGGATTATTTCAAATTTTTCAGTGGCGCCGACGATGAGAGCAGGAGATGATTTGACGACGCTATGTCAATCTTCTCACTCTATCGCACCACTGACGTTACCAAATCGTAGAGATATACGAACGGTAGGAACAGAGAGAACAACAGTTGGTTTGTCTCCTCATTCCTTTGCAGCTGTGCAGCAGCCGATATGCTACAGTGGAGAGAATACCGCTGGAGTAAGGTATAATGCGACAAATTTGTATACAATGAATCGTGACGTAGGAGAGCCGACGAGCGCAAGCATTTACAATGCTGCTACGGAAATGCAATTTCAATATGATCGAACAGCAAGAATATGTATGCCAAGTCATACCGCAGATTTTAATGTACAACACATCCCAAATACGACGCGAAGAGTACATTTTGCTGGTATTTCACAACCAAACTACGTAACCACGAACATGCATGTACCAACATGTGTGCAAAATACATACCCATCAACAAATATGTGTTGCGATAGGGGAGAGTATCCAACTGAACGAAGAACATGCTCAGATTTTGGGAGCGTACAAAATATCATTGGTATTCTACCAACTTTTGACCCAAGTGTGAAAGAGTTGACATCAGTTCAATTTATTGGAAAAGTAGAACAACTTCGCCAAGCATATGGTTGGAGTGACAAATTATTATTATTTGCAGTGAGTGCAAAAATGAAAGGTTGTGCTAAACTATGGCTGGACTCTGATCCAGAAGTGTATACAAATTGGGCAAGATTTGTGAGTGACTTTTTGTTTGAGTTTCCTGCTCAAATAAACGCAGCCGAAATTCATATGAGATTAATGAGTATGCGCCGTGCATTGAGTGAAACTCCAGAGACATTCTACTATCGTGTGTTATCTGTTAGTAGACAGGGTGGGTTAGATGACCAATCGATAATAAAATATGTCCTCAATGGAATAAACGATATTGATATGAAGCGCTCATTTTCGGCAAAAACGTATAATCATGCTAATGAGTTATTGAGAGTAATTGTAAATTACTGCTCAGTTAACACATATTCGTACAAACCAGACTCAGTGTCAAAGTTAGATGTTTCGCGAGAAAAGCATGCACAACAAATGTCAAAAAATAATAACAATAACAAAGAAAGAAAAGAAAATCAAGGTATTGTGTGTTACAATTGTCGCAAGTCAGGGCACATTTCTCGAAATTGCACAGAGCCCCAAAAGCGTAAAAAGTGTACAAAATGCAACAAGTATGGGCATAATGTAGAAAATTGTGAAGCAACACAAAAATCTAAGTGTAACACAATTGAAGAAAACAAAGAAAATTGTAATATGAAAATGGTTAAAATAAACAATGTGGTAGTTGAAGCGCTAATAGATTCAGGCAGTGCGCGATCGTTAATTAAAAGAAATTTTGCAAATCGATTTGAAAATAATTTGAAAGAAAAATGTTTTGTTCAGTTGAAAGGCTTCGCAGGAGGCGAATATGAATGTTTTGAGCTTATGAAAAGTAATATGATAATTGACGATGTGTGTGTTGATGCGAATCTATTGATAATCGATGACAATAAACTTGACTATGATGTGCTAGTGGGAAGAGATGTGTTATGCACAAATGGAAATATTTTCGTGATTGACGGACAGGATTGTTGGATGAAATCCAAAGTGAACATAATTGATAACGTGACCGTTGAAAATGAAAACTTAAAGAAAGTGTTGCGAAAATACGAAGGCCGTTTCAATACTCTTGGAAAAGCCAAGTTGCTAAAAATGAATATAAAGCTTGACAGCGATACTCCTATTAATATGAAACCATACCGGTTACCTTTCGCGAAAAGACCAATCTTGGATGAAATAATACAAGACTTATTGGCAAAAGACGTAATTCGTATATCTGATTCCGCGTATGCTGCGCCGGTAGTTCTCGTGGAGAAAAAAGATAATAAGCATAGATTGTGTGTTGATTTTAGACAACTGAACCGCGTTACGGTGAAACAACCATTTCCAATGCCGGTAATGGACGAATTATTTGCATCGCTTGCACGTAATGAGTACAATACAACATTAGATTTTAATATGGGTTATCACCAAATCGAATTGGAAGAAAGTGCTAAACAATACACCGCGTTCGTGACTAATAATGGACACTATGAATATAACCGTATGCCTTTCGGGTTAGTTAATGCGCCGTCGGTATTTCAAAGCATGATGAATAAGATCGTGGATAAAATGAAACCCTATCGAGTGATTGCGTATTTAGACGATGTTATAATTCCGAGCCGTACTATCGATGACGGGTTAAAAATATTGCAGAAGTTTTTGAGTCTGTTAAAGGAATATGATTTAACACTACGCTACAGTAAATGCAAATTTTTGGTGAAAGAAATAAACTTTTTGGGACACAAAATTACTTGTGATGGTGTTACACCTGGTGAATGCAAGGTAAATGCTATAAAACATTTTAAAAAACCAAATTCTGTAACTGAAATAAGACGTTTTCTGGGTTTAACCGGATTCTTCCGGAAGTTCGTAAAAGACTATGCAATTATAGCACGTCCGTTGACTGACCTTACAAGAAAAGAAGCAATAAAGAATTTTTGCTGGGGAGAAAGCCAAGATAAAGCATTTGATGCGCTTGTTGTCGCATTATGTAGTGAACCCGTATTGACTTTATATGATTTTAATGCAATGCATGAGGTCCATACTGACGCTAGTAGTATAGGGCTAGCTGCAGTGTTATTACAATCAAACGACGACGGTAAAACATGGAAAGCAGTTATGTATTATAGTCGACGATGTACAACAGTAGAGTCACACTACCATGCCTATGAGTTAGAAGTGCTGGCAGTGGTTGAAGCTCTTGCCAGGTTTAGGGTATATATTCTCGGCAAGCATTTCAGAGTGGTAACTGATTGTTCAGCCATCAGTAGTATACGTTCAAAAACTCAACTTATTCCGAAAATCGCACGTTGGTGGATGCGAATAACAGAATAAGATTTCGATTGCGTGCACAGACCAGGGGTGCGCATGGGACATGTGGATGCGCTCAGCAGATCACCAGCTGAAACTGTTAATATTGCTGATAGTGTAGACGTGTTGATTTTAGCTGAAGGTTCTGATGATTGGCTGTTGACTATGCAGCTGCAGGACAAAAATATTCGCGAGATAATTGATATTATACAAGGCAAGGTTGAATCAAAGCAAGCAACTCAATTTAAAAATGAATATCGAATACAGAATAATAGACTCTACAAAATAATCAATGGAAAACTTCTATACGTTGTACCAAAAGCAGTACGATGGAGAATTGTAAAATACTGTCACGATGACATGGGACATTTCGCTGTGGAGAAAAGTTTGCAACGCATATACGAGCATTTCTGGTTTCCGAAAGCTAGAAAGTACGTGAAAGACTATATTTCTGCATGCATTGAACGCTGCTACAATAAAGGTAAGGGTGGTAAGCCAGAAGGTGAGCTACACATAAGTGAGGTGGACCCTATACCATTTCGCACGCTTCACATAGACCATCTAGGTCCATTTATACGAAGCAAAAGAGGTAATACGTATGTAGTAGTAATAAGCGACGCATTTACAAAGTATGTTGTGGCGAAGCCTGTACGCAGCACAAAAACGCAACCTGTGTTGCAAGCACTAAATGATTTGACATCCTATTTTGGGTTACCGTACCGTATAATCAGCGATCGAGGCACCGCCTATTCCTCGGAACAGTTCGAAGATTTTTGTAACCGAAACGATATATCTCACATTAAAACCGCAGTTAGGACTCCGCGTGCAAATGGGCAGGTGGAGCGGGCTAACAAAATCATTCTAGACTTTCTACGTACAGCAGGATCTAAAGCAACTCAATGGGACGAGGAGCTAAGAAATTTACAATGGAGTGTAAACTCTCAACGAAACTCTAGCACTGGTTTCAGCCCAAACGAATTAATCTATGATTTCAAATTACGTGACATCATTCGTAATAAACTTTTGGCAGCAGTAATTGAAGATTCTGAAAAACACAGCATAACCGAAAAGCGTGAAAAGGCCGCTGCATGTATACAACAACACCGAGAGAAGTGGAAGCAGCGTTTCGATTCAAAACATCGCAAGCCTGTCGTATATCAGGTAAACGATCTGGTAGTAATCGAGAACGATCTCCAAGCAACAGGTGAATCACGTAAACTCGACGTACGTTATAAAGGTCCATACGTGGTAACAAAAGTATTGGGTAACGATCGTTATTTGATTGAAGACATCGATGGTATGCAACATAGACAAAAGCGTTTCTGTTCAGTGTATACAACAGAAAAAATTAAACCGTGGTGTACACTACCACCAGATCTAGATGAAGATGATTCCGACGAAGATGAAGTCAGTGACATCGGGACGATGCCAATGTCAGAATTGGCCGAATTGTCACATACTTAAAAATGCAACCCTACTTGACATGACAACGAAGAGCGACTCACAGCGAAAGGCAGTTAGTTGAGAAGAGTTGACGAAGAACATTCAAACGAATTGGTATCGCGCGGCAGAAATAAATTAATTGAAATTTAAAATATTATAAACTTTGTATTCCCTAAACTTTGTAATTCCATTCTTTTGAATTATTAAATATTCTTTATATTTTATATAAAAACCCCTGACAAAAAGTGAAAGAGTAAATGACCATTCGGTAAGTTTCTGGCAATATAGTTTTTCAAAAAAAGTGACTTAGCACATTCTCACATTAAGCTAACGATATACGAATTTTCTACTGAGAAGATTTTCATGTCTGAAATGCACACATATTGTTTTTCAATCCACTGCTGAGGGCGGCCCCGCTTAGACTTTTTGTCAGAGATAATTCAAAAGCTTTTTGATAAACTTGTTTCACAGAAAATTTTGCCAGGGTTATTTTTTTTCTATGTCAAATTTTATTCAAATACTGGCAATATGGACCATATCGGAATTCAAAATTGGCGCTGACAAATTTTCACTTTGCCGAATATCATTTCGTTCTTTATTTTCGTTTAAACAAAGCTTCTCATTGAGGATTCATCTGCCTTGCAGCCGCCAAAGGGACTTTAGATTTAACATACGTGACCCCCAATTTGTAGGAAAAATTAAAAAGAAGCACGACGCACATTGGAAGAGAAGCTAGGCCAGAATCCCATCGGAGGTAAATCGTGCCGAAGTCACCATGAATTTAGCTTCATGGTATACATTTTCCGCATGAGTTGGAGGCATGCCCTGAGGAAATTTTAGCTTTTATAAAATGGCGAAAGTCTGTCAGTCACGGGCTCTTAAACTAGATGGTTTCCAAAGCAAGTTATGGGGTAACTAATATCGAAGTATTTTGTAAAATGTTTCTCAAATGGGGTCGTACCTTAGCAGTGGTTTGGCAAGTTCTTCGATTGTATTTTTGCCATTGAAAGTTTCTCAGCAATAAAATGTATCTGCTTGAGCAGATGTCGCCCAGAGTCGAAAAAGCAGCACATCAAAAATTGAATAGAAAATTCGTTTGGTGTGTTACCAAACTAAAAATATTCACACTTACCCTGCATGGTAAGTACGCGTGAGTTCCGATCTGCGCAGTTACATTTGTAGTAGCATGTCCATCGAGGTATGGTTCTACGAAAGCAGTACCCATCAAACTTCCTGCCGCCGATACGGTCGGCACTGCCGATGTACCACCCACCGTAGTGCCAACAAACATAGAAGGTGAAGATATATACTGCGATGTTAAATCGATGACTGAGGCATGAAGCGGCACTGCAAAATAGGAGAAAAAGAAAACTGTTAAAAATAAATTTTTTAAGTAGCACAATTTGTAAACATATTAACGGTTAAAAGTTGGTGCTTACATTTTTTGTAATGCATTTATGACCAAACCAAATTTGGTTTCAAATATAGATTGTACCTGACTTGCTAAATATTACTGCCCAGATCAGGGCTTCAATTTGAAGCCAAAGAAGTCTACACTTGCTAGTATAAAAAAAACTAATGGGTTTCGACCCGACGTTCGACGGATTTCAGCAGTTCGCTCTACCTACTGAGCTATTACATCTTTGTAAGAAATCATATATGTATGTGTAACAAAATTTTTGAAAAAAGAATCAGCACTTTTCACACATAAAATTTTTAATTTTTAAATTTTCAGGGATTTGTTTTACAACCAGACGTGCATACATCTATTTTTAGATTTTCAAATTTTTTGGTTTAATGAGTTTATGAGTTTAAATGAGTTTTATATCAATTTCACACAGAGGGTTAATGAAAAAATTAGGTAAGTTTTCTACATAAAATCCCTTATTGAACTCAATTTTCCATACAAAATGCAAATATTAAATTATCTCATTATTGCTTTATTAAATGCATAATGGAGTCAAAAATCTAGTACGTTTTGCTTAATGGATCGGATTTCTTTGTCAATGTAACAAATGTCAGTAAAAAATAAATTATTTTCAAAAATTTACGAAAAATATAAAAACACCAAAAAGTTTAAAATTTTATTTTCGCTGCACTTGCAGCAAACGATAACAAAGCTATTAAAAATAAGCAAACATTTGGTTAGATGCAACATCTATGCGTAGTTCCGCATGCATTTTATTTTAATCGCCTTAATAGTTAATGATGCAAGTAGCCTTATGTGAAAAGGAAAACTTTATTACTTCATTAAACAAAATTGTTATTCGATTAAGTTTCTGTGTGAAATCGGTATTAAATTGAAATGGAGTAAAATTAAAAAACACAGTAGTAAATTCAGAGGTTTCCAATTCAATAGAAAAATGTTAAGTGCTTAAGACGAGATGAAAGGCTTAAAAATCAGGCTCATATTTCTAACCGTGTAGCTTTTAAGATCTCACAACTACATTTTCATTTTATTCCCATTGCGAAACTATCTTTTTGCAACGTTACCGGTTAAGCTCAGAATAACGACGTTAATGTGAAAAGTCAGAACTTTAATTAAATTCATTATGTTGAAACTTGTCAAATTGTATGAGTGCTCTAAAATTGTTCTCTTAGTAATTTTGCAACGGAAGTCCGAACATGACAAACATCCATCAACCTTTAAACCGCAAGTAGATGCCAATATAATGCCTTGCCACAAATGATGCATTTGATGTATGTACATCGCAGTTTACAATAAGCAATAAAGCTCTTAAAGTACACTTTTCATATATTAAACAGCACCTTATGTAAAAACAAACACTTAAGCCGAATGAATGGTGTATAAAATTAGTGTACACCATGAAGTTAAAGACCAACGACGCTTCAAATTTCTTTTTCGCAGCTTTACTGCGGGTTGTTTAAACGTTTTCCCGTCCACCACATCTTGGACTTTGTAAGTTTCGTTATTATTTTATGACGTTTAACTTTTCACGTACCTAAGGTGTGCTGTGTAATGTATGTTCTGATGTTGGTAAAAGTATGTATATTAGATTGGGTCGAAAAAAGTCACAAAAGTCTGCCTGATGATTTTCGATCATATGCCGGAACTGACTTAATTGAAGATATATCCCCCATGCATCCGATGGTTCAGATAAGATGATTTTTGACCTTACTTTCAAATTTTAATAGCAACAAGCTTGAAATTTCATCAGACGCTTACGTATAAATATACAGTATAAATAATTAACGTAGATAATAACCGAGTTTTTTTACACGTGTATACGTTTACGCTTAAACTTTATATGGACTGCTAAGTGTCAAACTTTAAATACATCTCTGAAATTGCTGCGCATAAAATTAGTACTACTAATTTTTAATACGCATTATACTCAGATGTAACTGAAATATGTGTCTATGTTTCACCTCAACACTAATTCTATGTTTCACCTCTAAAAATGGTGTGTATCCACAATTCATCGCAACTGATTCCGCTATACGTTATACACAGACATACAACAGAGGGTTGTGTCTCCGCTTTTCGGTACACTCTGTGCTGTAGCTAATTGTTTAACCAATGCCGCTAGATGGGTCTCCTAAGCATTGTCTAAGCGAGGATAAGCGTTTTTTTACGCGCAAACGTAAACGTATACGCGTGTAAAAAAACACGGCTAATAACTCCATTCTCCTCCCTCATTTAGATAGCTTGAACCGTGAAACTTTGTATAAGAGTTGCCTATTTATTACCGATGTCTATATTGCCATTATAGCGGATTGGCGCATACAAGGGCTTACTTAAACTTTTACAAAAATTTATTAAGTCGAAAAATAAACCTTTTCTTTGGGTCTCTTATTTAAATCCGTTCTCTCAGAATTGCGTCCTTGCTGATTCTTTTTGGAAAATATGCGTCTTTTTTACAATTTCATATGTACAATCTTACTCCACATAAAGGGTTTTTTCATGTTCGAAAATTTTTTCATGAACTGCCTCAACATACCACACATAACGCAATAAAACTTTAAAGAAATACTTGACGCCATATACCTCCGAGCAGATTCTGGCCGAGCGTCTATTTCAATTTGCGTCGTGCTACTTTTTAATTTTTTTCTACAAAAGGGCGGGACGAAACTTACTTGTATGTCCACTCCGCACGGCATCAGGAAAACAGATGAATTTTCATTGAGAAGCTTTTAATGATAGAAATACACTCGAGGTGTTTGCCAAACAACTGTGGAGGGGCGACCCCTTTTAGAAAAAGATTTACTAAAATATTTTAAAGTGGGTTTTTCTTATTAATTCATATTAATTTTACATCTTTTGAAATAAACTATAGTATTAAGTTCGCCCCGTAGTAGCTTCCAACAACAGGAAACACAAAATGAGTAGCGTCAGCGCCACGCAATCACAAAAACGAAAACAAACACATTTGCATAAAAATAGATATTTTCTCAACAAAATGTTAAAAATGTAGATAACCCCCACTGAGCAAACAAAAAATTAGTTAAAAAGTGAAACGGAAGGTTCGATATTATTACACATATCCATTTACATACATGTTTGCAGCCTACCATTTCCAGAGACAAACATTTGTATGAAAAAACTTAATAAAGTCAGAAATGTCAGAAAATATTCATGCTTACACAAGTTCAATGAAAATGCTGATGCAATGGGTTTATCTCAATGGATTCTGCTCTTTTAACCAGCCATTCGAGGTCAAAAGCAATAAATTTTAGTATCGGCGTGATGATCACCCCCATTCGAAGCTGTTATAATTTAAATTTTTTTTTGGCATTAAATCACATACATATGTTTATATGTAGCTTGCCAGGCCAGCTCCATCTACCAGTGGGTTTGGCAAAACCGACTTTGCTGAAATTTTTAGAACTTTCTTTAGTTTTCTGAGAAAATTATACCAAAACCAATAAATAGTGCACTCTCTTTTGCAGAATGACATGTGTCAAAAATGTTTGAGTTCTACCCCTCTTGCAAGTGGGCCTAAGTAGCTTCATAGTTGAAAAGTTGAACATGTATTTTAATAGTGATTGTACTTTACTCTGCTACGTTTGTGCACCAAAGTTCAAACTTCTGTGTCCAGGAGTAGCATTTTTGATAATTCTCATACAAAAGTGAAGGGATGTATACAAGCTTAAAGTCCAAGCTTTAACTTTTTAATAAATGTCTATGTAACAAATTACATTTTAATCGGTTCTCACATGCTTAACATGTAAGTAGAAAATATTGCAATCGAGTCTAAAGGATTTCTCTTTTAGGGTTCGAGAAATTTAAAAAAATACCACAAGGAGTCTTGCGACCAAGTTTTAAAAACCAGAAAAAATTGTTCAGAGTGCCGAACCAATGCATCAATGGAAGAAAATATCGAAAAATTCGGAGCCCACCTCTGTTCTTTTTTTGAGCTTTTCGGTGAGATGGAGTTTTTAAATTTTACTCCTTGTTTCTAGTCCGGTAGAAATGCTATTTATTGCCCCGATAGGTGGCGCATTTATAGACATATAAAAAAAAGTCAGAGTGTCATAGTTCGGATGTAACCGAACATTGAGTACTTAGCTGAGAGCTTCTATTTTATTCTGGTTCAGTTTTCAGACACTAAATACTACCAAAAGTTGGCGTATTAATTAATCGATTTTGTCCAAATTTTTTAGAAATATCTCTCTTTATAAACGAAATTAGTGGACCGCCCATTTTCATACTTTTTCTTTTGTTTATTTTCTTGTTTTAAATGCACACGAGAAGTAAAATAGCATTGATATAAAGCTATTTATTTAATATGAATTTGGAGCTTTTAGGCCGATTTAATTAAATAAAACAAGTTTATTTTTTTATTTCCGACGCGTTTCGACACATTTTCGTGTCTTCCTCAGGGAATCTATTTATTAAATACGAAAAACATATATGTTACATATACAATAATTGGTATTAATGTTCAATATTAAATCACTTACATTATTTAAACCAGTGGTTTTTGTCACATTTCTTTAAAAATATAAGTACACATATTAATAACAAACAAATAAGAACAATAATTAAAAACCACACCGACATTTGCTACATTAAAATACCGTCTATTAACATTAAAAACAATATTGCACTTGTCACCTCCAGACATTCTTTGTTATTGACGTCGCATAGGCAGCAAACTGGCATTCCTGGACATAGAAATATACAAATCCAATAACAAACTAACAACTAACTGGTACACAAAATCCATAGCATCATCAAGACTAATTAACTATCATTCAAACCACCCATGGACGCAAAAGAAGAACACCATTATCAATTTTATATCGAAAATTTACACCTTGAGCGACCAGGAGTTCATAAATCACAACAGAGAGAAAGTGATACACATATTACGCAAAAATTGTTATCCAGTCAATACAATAGAAAATTTAATACAAACAGCAATAAACAAAAACAAACACAAGAATCTGAATACAGCAAATAGCGAAAATACCAAAAAAACGTACACTACCGTTACATACATACCACACCTAACAGACAACAAAACATTACACAAAATCATACCAAGCAGTAACACAAGCTATGCGCACAAACCTAATCATACATTAAAAAGCATATATACAAAAACAAAGGACAAAATTGAAAAGGAACAACTACATAACGTAGTTTACGAAATTCGATGTCATGGTAAAGAAGGAGAGAAATGTAACAAAGTTTATATCGGCACAACAAAAAGATCACTAGGAACGAGAATAAAGGAACATAAACTAGATGCAAAAAACAACAAAAGGCAACACAGCACTGGCCCAACACCTTACGGAAAAGAAACACACAGCTGATTTCGACAACGCAACAATACTGGATGTGGAAAGCAGAACACGTAGAAGGATGACACTAGAGGGACTGCGCATACAACAAAAACTACCAACAACGATTAACTTCAAATAGGACGTTGATAATATTAATTGTGCCTATGAGATGTCAATAACAAAGAATGTCTGGAGGTGACAAGTGCAATATTGTTTTTAATGTTAATAGACGGTATTTTAATGTAGCAAATGTCGGTGTGATTTTTAATTATTGTTCTTATTTGTTTGTTATTAAAATGTGTACTTATATTTTTAAAGAAATGTGACAAAAACCACTGGTTTAAATAATGTAAGTGATTTAATATTGAACATTAATACCAATTATTGTATATGTAACATATATGTTTTTCGTATTTAATAAATATATTCCCTGAGGAAGACACGAAAATGTGTCGAAACGCGTCGGAAATAAAAAAATAAACTTGTTTTATTTAATTAAATCGGCCTAAAAGCTCCAAATTCATATTAAATAGCTAAGCAAATATTTGGCCCAACTCAATCATATAATAAAGCTATTTTATTCGTCTAGAATCCTTTTAAACATCTTATGTATAAAAGTGAGCGTTAACAAATTTCGTACGTTTTTTCCATTCTCATTTTACATGGTTTTCGAATATTTGAAAAATTGATTTTGTCCGAAGGGTGTGGTGCCCCGCGCGTTTTGAAAAAAAGTCGATTGAAAGTTAGTCTTTCAACCTAGTTAAATAGCTGGATTATCAGGTTATATTGTTGTCGGTATATGTTTTAAAATATAAACAGCGAAGCTATTCACAAAGTCAGTACTATCAAGTACTTAAGAATCAAAATCGATGATAAACTCAACTTTAGTGAGCACATCGATTACACGGTTGGGAAAATAGCCAAAAAGATATATTTCATGCAATGAACCTGCAAGTACTTAACTAGAGGGTACAAGGTAATGGTTTACAGATCGATAATCGAACTTCACTTCATATATTGTACAACATTATTCTTCATTATGAGAGATAACCAAATTTACAAATTGCAAAAGCAACAGAACCGAGCTACCGATTTATTCTTAGGAAACGCTATGACACACCTATCAGAGATATGCTCACCACTCTAAATTGGCTAAGCATTAAACAGGTACTGTTTTATCATGCGATGAAGAGCGCAACTTCCCTGATTATTTGAAAAGTGACATAAAATATGTAAGAAATGTTCATTCCGTAAATACAAGAAGAAGAAATGATTTTACTCTACCTGCTTATAGAACAGAAGCAGACAAATGTAATTTGTACTATAAAGGATTAAAATTCTACAATGAATTACCAAATGATGTTAAATCTAGTAACATAAGGGAATTTAAACACAAATTGTACAATTACTGTAGAACACTGCCATTCTAGTGCAAGATGGGCAAACTTTCGAATCATCAATAGCATTGCATACATCCCGATTACTCTACGCTGGCACTAGGAAACTTTCCCACGTACGAAAAAAGTAGCCGACGCTCATACTGTAACGCATCACTCATCCTAGTAAGTGCGTCGCCGTTCAGATGTTGCCTTCGCACTTTAAATACGTTAACAGCGTCAGATACAACTGGAAAAATTCTTGCATTGGTGTCATTCGTCTGCTACCCATCTCTCACTCCATTTGGGCAGTCAATAGATGCATATAAATTAATTTAATAAGATTATATATTAATTACTATATTCAGGTATAAGCTAAGATTAGTATAAGCTATAAGAAATAAATAAATAAATAAATAACTATACCCTTTGTAAAAAATATATATTAAAAGTCGGTCAATTTCGATCCCTTTTATTGCTTTCTTTTTCATGCATTTACGTTTTTTGTCAAAGACTAATAAAGAAATTTTGCATAAAAATGCCCTTTAGACCTAGATATGTTAATGCCAACAAAAGAAACCATAGTTCTGACTTGCGCGAGAAATGGTAACAAACGTGGATATATTAAATACCTAGATGTGCAATATAGATATAAAAATATGGGGGTCGACCCCTTTTTTGATGGAGAATTTTTGTACACATATATGCCTTATAAAGAGAAACAGCGAAAGTGGACGAGATTGGTTGAAGGCCACTTCCACATTTTTTCGAGAGATTTTTGAAAGGATTATAAGGGAATATTCTATCTAACCCCAAAAATAATTTCATATCATTGCTGTTTTTATTTCCAATTTTCGCTATGAGAAATAATACAAGATTTTAAAAATCGGAGCTGCTCTATAGCTCTATTGAATAAATAGAAAAATCCACTCTGATCTATGGAGAACTTTGAAATCAGATTTTAACATTGGTTACCTGGAAAAAAGTTCATATTACATAAACATATATGCATGTATGTAGATGGAATAATTGTTATTGAAACCCCCACACAAAATAAAATATTTATTTTTTGTATGCACGTAAAATCTTGTATGTGCATGCAGAGTTATTTAAATATATATACATGTTTTTTTATTATTCATTCGGAGTACATAAATTAAAATTTAATACGAAAATTTTAATTTATATTGAAAGTGTCAAAGCAACCCACATTGAGCTGCAGCAAATTAATTACATTTTAAGCAACAACTTTTACCGCATTCAAACCTTTAAAGATAAACAAGAGCTAAGTTGAACTCATTTAAATACAGTTTTTTCGTGAGATTTCTATAGCATAATGCTTGAGAAGATAGTTCTCACAGCAGAACTAAATAGTGAAGGTACAATCTATTTTAAGAGTGTACAATTACTGGCGTATGCTGATGGTATTGATATAATTGGCCTGGACAAACACGCTGTGAGTTTCGCCTTCTCTGGATTAGATAAAGAAGCAAAAAGCGGGTCTTTAGGTAAATAAGGACAAGGCGAAGTATTTGCTGTCATCCAAGGAATAATCGTCACTGTTGACGGATGTAAGTTCGAAACTGTGAAGGACCTCATATATTTGGGAACCAGCATTAACAGCAAAAGCAATGTCCGGTAAGAAATCCAACGGAGAATAATTCTTGTCAACAAGTGCTACATTGAACTGAGTAGGCAATTAGAAAGTAAAATTCCTCTCTCGGAGAACAAAAATAACCTTCTACAGAACACTCATCATACATGTCCTGATGTATGGCTCGAAGGATTCGCTGGTTATATCATGCTATGCGAATGGAAGATGCCCCTCAGGCCAAGCAGGTATTGCAGTCGATACCGCAGTTTGGAAGCAGAGGAAGGGTTTCCCCCCACTGAGCTGGGAGACGGATGGTGGAGGAAGACCTGACCTCTCTTGGCACTTTGATTGGAAAACGGTTGGTTGTAAAGGTATAAAGGAATCCAGATATATATAGACTTCCATACATCAAAATCATCAGTATTGAAAAAAAATTCGATTAAGCCATGTCCGTCCGTCCGTCCGAGCTTATCTGGATTATGAGCGAAATCGGACACAACCGCGCCCACATTTTCGATATCGAAAATTTAGAACAAAGGAAAAAATTAGATGATTCAAAACCGAATGCCGCTAACCTAATGAAATTGTGTAGGTGTTTTGGTTTTATGACGGAAAACGCAAATTCCAAGTATTTTGGAATATTGACGTGGCACCAGCCACATTTAGAAGAAGAAAATTTGGAAGTTTAACAAGCCGTAAATCAAGAGCCGTTAGAGATATTACATTTAAATTCGGCAGAATCACTATCCTTGTCAAATTATATAGACTGAATAAATATAATCAAAGTCGGTTAAATACCACGCCCACTTTTCCTAAAGGTCCAACCTTAACAAAGTTTGCAATAACTCCATGGTATTTAACCACATTTGACTAATATTCTAAATAAGTAGTGGTATGGCTGCGCTAAGAAAAAAAAAAATAAACAACATTTCGGAATTTATTATAAAAAATGTTTCAAAGAAAAATAAATGAAATTGGTGAAGTACCACGCCGATTTTTATATAAAAGATTTTTAAAAGGGTTGTGGATGGATAAAATAAGCTATATCTTTTCAAAAGAGAGCTTTATAACAATGGTGTTTCATTTCTCAAGTGGAATTATAATAAGAAAAAGCAAAAAATTTAAGTTCTTGAAAATGGGCGTTGCACCGCCCCTTTTTTGAGCAAGCATTTTATTATATTTCGCGAGCCATAGCTCGAAGAAAATTAACGGATCGTAATAAGATTGGGTTCACATATTTTCCTTATAGCAGGAAATATTTCTAGTGAAATTGGACGGGACTATTCCGATCAAGCATTAGGCAATATTTTTAGAACCTCAAAAAAAATAAATCCCTTGTAACAAAACTCGAAAACGTAAGTTATCTGAAATAAATGTACAATTGAAGCTCACGCTGAGTATATAATGTTCGTGTTCAAATACATTTTCACTTATTTCAACTTCATTTACCCGTTCCTGGAATATATTTGCCCTTTTGTCAAATACATTTGCCAACTCCTCGAATAAATTTGCCTTTTTCTCAAATACATTTACCCGTTCCTCAGAAAATTCTTTTCTCTATTTCATTTACACATTTCTGGAATACATTTGCCTTTTTCTCAAATATGTTTGCAAATTCCTCAAATAAGTTTGCCCTTCTCTCAAATATGGTTGAAAAAGGTTTTCTAGGCGTTTTTATAATTAGCTGAGTAAAGGTCATTTAATAAACACGCCTAGTTTTGATTATAATCGGTGTCAAAAAATTTAACTGGGGCCTTTTTCTGTAACGCGATTCGAAAGGAAATGCGATTCGAAAGCTGTCAAATCATATAGGTTTTTTTTTTCAAATCCAAAGAAATTTCTTAAGAAACGAGTTACATAATGAGGCTCCTGTTTTAATATCGCACTTTACTTCTACGTGCAACATAAAAATGTTTTAGAGAGCTACTCTACACATGACATCGATCGCAGCTCATACATGGGTGGCGGCAAGAAAGCACTAGAATAGAAAATAGAAATTAGTTTGTTGTATTGATTATTGGCTTAATAAAAAGATAAAGGTTGCCTTTTTATAATTTAAATCAGCAAAAATTGTAACATTTGGTAAGCCTTTTATGCACGAGTATAAATTCAACTCACGCTGCTACGTTACTATGCCAATTATTCTATCCTCAAATGTGCAAATCTGTTCAGAAGTTTTTATTTTCTTTCGTTTACTGATATTCGGTACAAAATCATGTAAGTGAAGAATTTAGTTTCAGTAAAAATGAATAGAACAACTTTATTAAAAAAAAATTCGCTGCAATTAATTAGACTAAGTTAACATTTAGTAAAAGTGTTACGTACAAAGCATGAAGTGTCATACTTTTCGATGTATCGTTTAGTTTTTTCGAAGTGATTGCAATTTGTATAAGATTTCGGAAACGTACAAAAACATTCCAAAACTTAAGTAAACTACTAAATTTCAGATGATTTAACTGAATTCCCGGAATAGCGATTGGTTTTCTTAAATCAACCTCCGAAGAGATTTTAGGGCGAGCTTCTCTTCCAATTTGCGTCGTGCTCCTCTTGATTTTTCTTACACATTGGCGGGACGGGACCCACTGATTTTTTTATGCCGACTCCGAACGGCATCTGCAAGGTAGATGAGTTTACACTGAGAGCTTTTCATGGCAGAAATACACTCGAAGTGCTTGCCAAACACTGCCGAGGGGCGACCCCGTTAAGACAAATTTTCTTCTAATTGAAAAACCTTATTTCTAAAATTTTGGTGTTGCTTTGCCCGGGGCGTAAACCCAGGATCTTCGGTGTGGATGGCGGGACATGCTACCAGGACTTTAAAAAATTTCAACATATTAATTATAATAAGCTGATAGTCCTTTTATTTTTTAATGCAATCTCCTCTTACACCACCCGTAATATTCGTGTATATAAGATTAACATTTGCTAAAACCCTTTTGATAAGGAATCTCATCAAACCGTTAACGTTCTCGAAACTATATGTTCCCGTAATGACGCCTTTGCCACCTTTCTCCAGAATACTTTTCTCGATTTGGTGTATATATCTTTGGTACTATAATATATGATTTCAACCTTGAAACCTTCTTGACCAGTTATAGTATTGTGGGGAATATTAGCATCACTATGCTGTTAGTAAGTTGGCGGCCACCGTGGTGTGATGGTAGCGTGCTCCGCCTACCACACCGAATGTCCTGGGTTCACACCCCGGGCAAAGCAACATCAAAATTTTAGAAATAAGATTTTTCAATTAGAAGAAAATTTGTCTAAGCGGGGTCGGCCCTCGGCAGTGTTTGGCAAGCACTCCGAGTGTATTTCTGCCATGAAAATCTCTCAGTGAAAACTAATCTGCTTCGCAGATGCCGTTCGAAGTCGGCATAAAACAAGTGCATTAATGCACTACCCCCAACTCCGATATCACGCCGATTTCTGTTTATTCAAATTTTCTAATAAGTATAAAAATGTTAATACATGTAAATAATGATACAGAAGTAACTATGTACAACTTTTGCCCTCTTTTTACGGGTTTTGTTACTCCCTTGAAACCCATTTCAAGGATTTTAGACGCGTTTTCGTAATGACTTCGAGCATTTTTCTTGGACTGCTGAATATAAGTTTAAAATTTAAAATATTCTTAAAATCTGTCAGAAACCCGTTTTCAACATGAATTCTGCACCTCCAAGATTTACAATTACCATTTACTGCACAGAACGTGCCTGTGAGTATTTGAGGGCGTCGTTTATTTAAAGTTAATCCTTAGCAAACACACAGAGGAAATGAACATGAAACTCAGTGACATTTGTTGTGTTGTAACATATGTAAAACATACATTACTTAAATTTCCCTGTAGGGAAAATCCGTATATAATGCACTCGCAGAGTGGAAGGCTTTAAAATACGCGCATAGTAGGCATGTCTGTCGTATAGGCGACTACAATTGATCGACCTGAAGGAACGAGGGGTCAAGAAAATCGTTTCTGATGCTTTTGGGCTAGTACCAGAAGGTGTAGAAACCTTAGCATACTGGATTTATACTCGGGAAAGGACTACCAAATCCACAACATACCCTTAACCCTAAAACAATAACATCAACAACGACCATATCTTGGCTACCGACACGAAAATGTATCTTCGCAAACTTTGCGGGACGCCATACGAAAAAAACGATATGCACATACAGCTATTGTCAGCTATTAAGAAACATTCTATATTAGCTGTATTTCGTTGCTAACTATTCCAATTAAAACACTAGCTAGCTTACCGAATTGCATGGAATCAAAAATAGGGCACTATTGTGAACGAGCGAATGAAATGAACATACGAATATGCAGATAAACCAAAATAACAGCGTGGCGGCAAGGTGACATACATACAAACAAACACACGCATTTCATGTATTTGGTTTTTGTAATTCTCTCGTTGAGTGTCAAAAACATACTGCGCTTGAAGTAGAAATGTCATAGCAGCTAAAAAAAGTAATAATTAGCTGATAAACTTCCACCATCTGTATGGTTTTGCCATAATGAAACTGTTTAGCTAGTTGAAGCGTTTTTTTCAAGCTCGTTTGCAAAAAAAGCAACTATTAATGAGCGATTTATGAGTTTCATATTAAAATTCTTATATTTCCCGTTATCTTTTCCCTTAATAGTATTTGCATTGTTTTGTTACTCTATTTACTACTCAATCCACCTGGTTTTGTTGTTGCGTTATTGAACTACATAGTGTACCTAGACAAGTGTGTCAGCTAAGCGATAAACGTCAAAACTACAAACAGCCTCGCTCACCTGATGCAAATTTCAGGTCTAGAGTTGCATTTTTGGTACGCAAGAGTACTTCAAGCTGAGTTGCATTTGATAGTTTAATAAAACTTTGTAGTATTTAAAGATGAAATAGTCGCATATATATCCGCGGAAATAGGAACACTAGAAGATTTGTAGCCTACAACAATGCGGAAACATACGGAAAGCAAAATTTATTTAAATTAGAGTCAAAGTATAAAGCGCCACACGTGTAACATGGAAAAATTTCACTTCTAAGGCTGTTTACACAAATGCATAAGGGCAAAATTATATAAACCCTTTGGTCGCTTCAAAGCAAAGATAACGTACGGCGTTTCATTGTTTTTCGTCTGGAGTTGTCAAAGCGTAGGCACGCAACCAAAGCATTTATGTAAATTTTTCGATACTTCGCCCGACAGATGAATTAATGAATGCAACACAACCAAAACGTCTGTGTAAATCCGCCTTAATTTTTGTAGCTGTACAAGTGTCCTGCAAATAAAATGGTGCTGTAAGTGCAAACAAATCATATTCCTTTATGACACTACTTTATTTTCTATGTCTTTTTCTTGTATTTTCTCTTATACTGGTATAGGTGTGTGAACTATATTTAAAAATAAAATAATTAAAAAAAGTTTTTAGTTAAACGGTTTTAAAGTTGACTACTAAAACGATCAATTACGAATAAACGTTTTGTGCGCAGTTGATTCAACATCTTGTTGCGATGGATAAAAATTGACAGAAATTTCGGTTGAATTGACCGGTATTTCGGTTGATTTTACCAGTCTTTTTCTTTCAGTCTAGGTAATAAAATAATTAAAAAAAAAATTTCAAGTTAAACGGTTTTATTGGAAACAACACTTACATGAAGTAATAATAATACTAAAAGCTAGAAAATAATCACACTCCTCATCAATCTAGGACGTTGATAAGACAATTAAATAAACGAGTTCGGCGCGTGAAATGTCTAAAAATGTGAGGCGTAGCTTAACCATATTAAGGTTCAGTTGGTCTTACTTATGACTATCAATAGAAATTTGACGCGTACAACGCTTTTATTTAATTGTCTGATCAACGTCCTAGATTGATGAGGAGTGTGATGACTACTACTCAGGAACCACCTAATTATCTTCTAGCTTCTAGTATTATTATTACTTCATGTAAGTATTGTTTTCTATAAAACCGATTAACAAAAAAAAATTTTTTTAATTATTTTATTTTCAAGTTTTTAGTCTTTATTTAATTGCCTATTATTTCTCATTCTATTTCGTTCATTTAGTGACTCATTATTACAAGGGCTCTTTCCTGACAATTTGTTACAATCTAAGGCCTCAATACATAATCCTTCCAAAGGCTTTACTCGACTCTGCGCCACGTATGCTTGACCCTCCTCGAACTCCAAAATATTTTGATGTCACTTCTACCGGACTGTATGTAATATTTGTTCTAAATACGAGCCAAATCGGACATCATAAGTCGCTTTCTATTCACGTATGTATTATGTGTTCCAAATATGTACCGAATCGGACCACAAATAAGATTTTTTTGAATATCTAGATCCTTGCGCCACCTAGCGGCGATTTTTTTCATAGGTCGCTTTCTATTCTTGTATGTATTATTTGTTCCAAATATGAGCCAAATCGGACCACAAATACGATTTTTTCAATATCTCGATCCTTGCGCCACCTAGTGGCGCTTTTTTTATAGGTCGCTTTCTATTCTTGTATGTATTATTTGCTCCAAATGTGAGCCAAATCGGACCACAAATACGATTGTTTTAATATCTCGATCCATTCGCCACCTAGAAGCGATTTTTTTCATAGGTCGCTTTCATTTTATTTATTTATTATGTGTTCCAAATATGAGCCAAATCGGACCACAAATACGATTTTTGTGGATATCTCGATCCTTGCGCCACCCAGGTCGCTTTCTATTCTTGTATATATTATTTGTTCCAAATATGAGCCAAATCGGACCACAAATACGAATTTTTTAATATCTCGATCCATTCGCCACCTAGCGGCGATTTTTTTCATATATCGCTTTCTATTCCTGTATGTATTCTGTACTCAAATTATGAGCCAAATCGGGCCACAAATACGATTTTTGTGGATATCTCGATCCTTGCGCAACCTAGCGGCGATTTTTATTCTTGTATGTATTATGTGATCCAAATATGAGCCAAATCGGACCACAAATACGATTTTTTTGAATATCTCGATCCTTGCGCCACCTAGCGGCGATTTTTTCATAGGCCGCTTTTTATTCTTGTATGTATTATGTGTTCCAAATATGAACCAAATCGGACCACAAACACGAAATTTTGAAATATTTTGATCCATGCGCCACCTATCGGAGTTTTTTCTTCTTCTTATTATTACATTGCCATCGGGTTCTGAACTATATTCCAAATTTCAAGCTTGTAGCTTATCGGGAGTTACTTAAATTTTAATTACAAAATTCGTTCCGGCCGGCAGTCCACCCTGTCAAGTCAAGCTAAATAAAACTGTTAAAAATGTAAAGCTGCCATGGGCTGAGAAGAATTTGCCTGTTACATGGAATTTTCAACAGGATAACAATCAAACGCACACGGCACAGCTAGCAAAAAAAGTTTTTCGATGAAAGTTTCATCAATTTTTTGGAGTGGTCCTCATCCAGTCCAGATTTAAATCCAATAGAACATATCCGAGTTGACGTTAAAAAGCCGAGAGTGCCAAATTTATCCCAAACATGGTTGTCCTTTTTGCTGAAGTAAAAAGGGTGCGGCAGGTAGCACCAATTGCACGATGTCAGAATCTTAC
Organism: Eurosta solidaginis; assembly: GCF_040869045.1. Taxonomy (NCBI): domain Eukaryota; kingdom Metazoa; phylum Arthropoda; class Insecta; order Diptera; family Tephritidae; genus Eurosta; species Eurosta solidaginis. Next base: position 114,885,199 of record NC_090319.1, on the reverse strand, counting down.
TTCATAATTGCGTAATCGATGTGAAGCAGTGCTGAAACAAAAGGGTTATGCAACCAAATATTAAGATAGATAAGCATAAAGTGATTCTAATTAGTTGTGCCACCCACAGTGGAAACTTAACTTTTTTTTTTAAATAATTGCGAATAAATTTTATTCTATTTGTTTCTTAATCTCTTATATGTGTAAATAAAATTATCGAAAAAGTTATAAAAATATGTGCTTAACTGGAATTTGGAAAATTTGTTTGAAATAAGTGCCGTTTCTAATTAGCTGGCAATTGCTGTAAATCTCAGAATTTAATTAGACGCAGTTTCTCAATTTAATTTTTGAAATGCTGAATTCACTATATATATATATATATATATATATATAGCTGGTTGTTTCTTCTTGATTATTTTCCATACAGCGCCTTGTACTACAACATGTCAGTTAATCGAAATCAATAAAAATTGTCTTTTGACTTGCCGTTCTTCTGCACGGCCAACTGGTTGAATTCGCTTTGCCATCACCTGGTATGAATTCGCCTTGGTTAATTGTCAAAAAAAAAAAAAAAAAATACCAGAATATTATTTCCTTTTGTTGATTGTAAAAAAGAAATATAAAAAACATTTAATTTCGTTATAATATCAACTTCACTCAGAGGTTTACTGAAATAATTAGCCAAGTTTTCTACATTAAAGCCCTAATTGAACTCAATCTTCCATACAAAATACAAATTCTTAATTGTCTCATTATTGCTTTATTGAGTGCCTAATCGAGTGAAAATCTAGTCGGATTTACTTGGTGCTTCGATTTTTATTGTCAGTGTAACAAATGACAATCAAAAATAAATTATTTTCAATAATTTACGAAAAATAGAAAAAAAAACGAAAAAATTCAAAATTTAATTTTCGCTGCATTTGCTGCAAAAGATAATATGGCTTTTTCGAAAATAGGCACATATTTGGTTAGGTGCAACATCTATGGTAGTTGTGCATGCATTTTATTTTGATTGTATTTATAGTTAAGGAGGAAACGGCTGCTTTCCATTTTAATTATTTTTGTAAAAGCGAAATATTTTTTTGGGGCTGCTGACTGATGTTCGCCTTGTATGAAAAGAGAAACTTAATTATTTCATTAAATAAAATTGTGATTCGATTAAGTTTCTTTGTGAAAACGGTATAACACTATTATTAACAACTGTTTTTTTTATCGGCCAGAACAATAAATATAGTTCGTATAATGATAAATAGAAGTAGCAATTTATACAACAAGTCACTGCTGTATTGCTACACGGTTAGCGCAGCGCACTTAAAAATCGTACTAATGATGAAGGCTAATCAACCTTCGAAATGGACCTATCTGCGCAGCAATGGCAGGTGTCTGGATAATTGTCTATCTTCTATTCCAAACTAAAAAATAATTTTTCAATTCTGGAAAAATTAAAAAATAAACACTATAATTATCATAAGAATAAAGCAATAATGAAATTTTTTTTCGTTTATTGATAAAATTAACGTTAATATCCTGCCCAGAATTTGGGCATTTTTTATATATTTCCTGCAGGGTCGCCGTTTGTTGATGCGTATGTTGTAGGGATCACGATTTTTTGACTTTTGCAATCCCGAGATTTTGTATTCATTATTATACTCAGCGTGCTGTGCGCACAGAGTATATTAGCTTTGATTGGATAACGGTTGGTTGTACGGGTATAAAGGAATCCAGATAGATACAGACTACCATATATCAAAATCATCAGTATCGAAAAAAAATTTTTCTGAGCCATGTCCGTCCGTCCGTCTGTCTGTCCGTTAACACGATTACTTGAGTACATTTAGAGGAATCTTGATGAAATTTCGTATGTTGGTTCCTGGGAACTCATCTCAGATCCCTATTTAAAATGAACGATATCGGACTATTACCACGCCCACTTTTTCGATATCAAAAATTTCGAAAAATCGAAAAAGTGCGATAATTCATTACCAAAGACGGATAAGGCGATGCAATTTAGTAGGTGGGTTGACCTTATGACGCAGAATAGAAAACTAGTAAAATTTTGGACAATGAGGGTGCCACCCCCCACTTTTAAAAGAAGGTAATTTAAAAGTTTTGCAAGTTGTAATTTGACAGTCGTTGAAGATATCATGATGAAATTTGGCAGAAACGTTACTCGTATTACTATATGTGTGCTAAAAAAAATTTGCAAAATCGGATGAAGAACACGCCCACTTAAAAAAAAATGTTTTTTTAAGTAAAATTTTTAACAAAAAATTGAATATCTTTACAGTATATAAGTAAATTATGTCAATATTCAACTCCATTAATGATATTGTGCAACAAAATACAAAAATAAAAGAAAATTTCAAAATGGGTGTGACTCCGCCCTTTTTCAATTAATTTGTCTAGAATACTTTTAATTACTTTTAATAATAAGTCGAACAAAAATTTACCAATCCATAGCTTTTATGCCATTAACTGTTTTCCGTGAAAACGGGCGAACTCGGTTGAAACCACGCCCAGTTTTTATACACAGTCGACCGTCTGTCCTTCCGCTCGGCCGTTAACACGATAACTTGAGCAAAAATCGATATATCTTTACTAAACTTAGCTCACTTACTTATCTGAACTCATTTTATCTTGGTATAATAAATGGCCGAAATTCGACTATGACCGCGCTCACTTTTTCGATATCGAAAATTACGAAAAATGAAAAAATGCCATAATTGTATACCAAATACGAAAAAAGGGATGAAACATGGTAATTGGATTGGTTTATTGACGCAAAATATAACTTTAGAAAAAACTTTGTAAAATGGGTGTAACACCTACCATATTAAGTAGAAGAAAATGATAAAGTTCTGCTGGGCGAAATCAAAAGCCCTTGAAATCTTGGCAGGAATACTGTTCGTGGTATTACATATATAAATAAATTAGCGGTACCCGACAGATGATGTTCTGGGTCACCCTAAGGGCCCAACTAAGGGGCACTCCAAGTAACCTCAACTAAGGGCCTCTCCCTTTAAAACCCTCACTAATACCTTTAATTTGATACCCATATCGTACAAACACATTCTAGAGTCACCCCTGGTCCACCTTTATGGCGATATCCCAAAATGTCGTCCACCTATAGAACTATGACCACTCCCTTTTAAAATACTATTTAATACCTTCCGTTTGATACCCATGTCATTCAAACACATTCCAAAGGTTACCCTAGGTTAATTTTCCTGCATGGTGATTTTCCTTATTTTGTCTCCAAAGCTCTCAGCTGAGTATGCAATGTTCGGTTACACGCGAACTTGGCCTTCCTTACTTGTTTTTAATTTACTTAAAACAAGTGCCTCAAAAAAAGTTAACAAGCTTTCGTAGAAGCTCTCCTCAATTGAAATAAATAACAATTAAATGGGTATTTATATGTAAAATTGTAGATAACTAACGTATTCAACCATATATGTAATACTCCTATATTTCTAGTACAGTCGACAAGTGCTTACAGGAGTCCCTGTCTTCGTAGACCTACCTCCTACCTAGTACAATAGAATCTCAATAAGTTTTAAAATCGAATTCAAAAAAAGATAGCCTATAAAAAAGATAACCTATCAATTTTTGTGATTGTAGCAGCCGAAGTGTGACAAGAAAAAATTAAAATTTAGCTTCATTCGATTATTCAATACAAAAACAAAAACATTTAAACACACTTTGATGTTTGCGAGTGTACCCAGCCTGTTTGCACACGGTGTCGCTCACAATATCCATGATATTTTAAATCGGTGCTTGAAAAACTGTCAGCATAGCAGGAACAGTACCTAATAAGCCCATCGTTATATTAACAATCAACCACTCTCAGTTACATAAGTATCCGTACCACCTGATAAGATAGTCGCCAGTGCGTATACGCAACAAACATTCAAGTGAAGCTAATATAAGCGTGCTAAAATATGTTGCGCTGGGCTGTGAAAATTTAATACTTTTCTGATTTTGTTACTGTGACATGCTGCCGAAAAATTAACAGCGGGAGCAAAACGGCCAAAATCGCTTAGACGGTTGAGCGGCAATCAATGATGAAGATGATGGCGCTGTTGCTCTGCATGTTAAAACAATTCCGATTTTTAACTTAACGGGTGGGTTCGGAATTGGGCACATTTTTTCTATATCCAGAGTAAGCTATGCCGAAATATCTTGGCGATCGCATTTTGTAATCCCGTAAGAAAAATCAAAAAAACGGGGTGACCTAGTGTACTACGCACCAACCACAATTATTGAGCAACGGTTTCATCGAGACTGGTACGCCATTCAAGAGGTGGGCTATGAAAATATCTAGTTCACATATCGTTTTTTTAATTTATTAACTTGGAATGAAAAAATTTAAGAAAAATTTTCCTTCAAATTAAGGAAAAGTTGTATACAAAAATAGAAACTTTTCCTTATTAAATTGAAATTTTCATTTATTTAAAGAAAATTGTTTAGGAAATGTTTTCCTCATTTTAGGAAAGTATTTTTTTCTGAGTTTGCTGAACAAATATTTCTTACTGTATTAATAGCGCCATAAGGTAGATAAATTTGGCAAATTTGTGTTTGAGCTAAGTAAGAGATAAATGTTAGCAGTAGTCTGTAAAAAAACAGGTTTTGCGAAAATTAGCGCGATTACCTTCAAATCTATTTCAAATTTGATCACTCGCTAGCGTCGTTTATCTCGCTTTCACTGATATCTACGCCAGGTTCTACAATTGTAGACATTTTCAACAACGGAACATTTTTGTTCAACACGTATTTTACTTCGGGATTTAGGGATTGGAATCACATGTCTGTATGTAAAATTATGCATGTTTGTTTGGTGGGAAAATGGGATTACTATAATAAAAATTGACAAATAGGCTCAACAGGCGGTGCACTTAGCAAAAGCAGACTCACCTCCCCGCAGGTCAACGGATTTGAGCAGCTTTTATGGGCAACTAAGTGAGTCGTGGAATAGGGATACCATATATTTACTACGTATGTATAAAATATATACAAATAACATATACACATGTTGGTATATTAAAGAGTGTTCCATACATATGTCACATAAACATATGAGTAATCATATGAAGAATTTTGAAGTTGGTGAATAGATTTAAAGGCACACAATTGAAATCAGCCATATTTCTTCTTTGACGGCATTTAAAAATGTTGTTGTTGTTGTAGCGATTAGGACGCTCCGCGAAGGCCTTGGGAAGTGTTATCGAATTGATGGTCCTTTGCTGGGCCCGATCCGGTACGTTCCGGTACCATCTCGGGAAAGATTTGTTATGACCACATGCAACCTTTTAGGCCATAAGGCCCTCCCGCCCCCTAGATCCATGAGGAGTTCGGGGTTGTCAGAGCCTCGGCTGTTAATCGAACAGGATTCGCCACGGATAGGTGAGGTTGACAATTGGGTTTGGAGAAGCTATGTATTGCGCTGGCAACCTGAAAGAGATGCACAAACCCCTTGAATCCGGTGTTTTAGTCGCCTCTTACGACAGGCATACCTACCGTGGGTATATTTTAGCCCCCTAACCCGCTGGGGTGGCAGTTAAGTATAATGTGGCATTATTGACAATTGGAAAGTCTGACAAAAAATTATAGTTCTAGAATAAATGGCTGTATTGTATTCACAAACACAATTGAAAAATTTGACACTAGCTGTTATCTATCGCAAGGAAACTTGAAATAGGTAGGTTATGAAATCACATGGAACAACAAAAAAAAGCTACCGAGTTGATAAAATCGGTTTGACAAAAACTAATTAATATTTAGGTACATTTGATTATTGAATCAAAAAACAAAAAAATTTAAACAGCGATATGGGCACTCTGATGTTTGTAAGTGTACCCCGTATATCGTTGCAATGTATTACATACATGTATGGTTTTTGCACTTTATTGCCTTTTTTCTATGGATCAATCCAGCGTCACTTGCTCGACACAAGTACTTATAACCTTCCGTCTGACGCCGAATTTGTTGATAAAAGTTACGGGCGATACATGGTACTCGCACTCACGCCTTCCTCACTCGCCTCGCTTCCCTTTTCAACTCGTGGTAACATTCACACACTCTTCTTGTTGCGCTTGTTTCTACGGTGCCCTGAAGACAGTGTCTTTTCTTTCGGTTGCAGAACAGTTGTTTTTCCGTTAATTAATTTTTTCCTCGGAGGCGGTACGAAGTGCTTTCCGTCGGGCTTTCTCGTGCTATCAGAGAACAGGTGTGAGAATAGAGTTGCGAAATCATTTGAAGTCTGTTGCGTTGCAGCTTTTCTACGATTAGCTTTCCTTTTGCTTTTTGATTCCTTGGTTTTAGAAACCTTAACATTAATAAATTCGAAGTTTGCACTGATTCAATGAACCATTTGTTTGCTTACTACAGGTGGTCCCCCAATCGATACCGGTCTTATCAATTTAGAAATACCACTTTTTTAATAAACTTTAATATATAAAACATGACCAAAAATATTCTTACATTGAGTAATATAATTTTTAATTTTTATTTAAAGTTTTCTTCAATTTGAGAGAAAATTGTTCAAAAATGTTTTCAATTATGAATACTTGATTGAATATTTCTCACAACACCTCGACTAAAAGTCCTCTACAGTGACAATTGAACAACTAAATTTTTTATTTTTCTTTTTACAAGCTCCATTTAAAAGAAAATTATTCCAATAACGGCTACCGCCGTGGTGTAATGGGTTCATGCCCCGGACAAAGCAACATCAAAATTTTAGAAACAAGTTTTTTCAATTAGAAGAAAATTTGTCTGGTGTGTACTCGTTACATGCCTCAAAAAGGCACGAACAGTGCTGTAGTTCTATGGCAAGTTTATTTGGAACTACCGTTATTCCAAAACGAGAAATTGTTCGAGCTTTGCTCTGACAATTTAGATATTAAAATTTGCAATATTTGGCAATTTTTAAGTTTACGAAACACAAAACCGACAACGCTCTCTACATTTTACTAGCTTCGCATACTTTAAAAATTGGAAATCTAAGGTTATGGTACACTTTACGAGGGCACCGAAAATTGGGTCCACATTTTTTTTTGGTGTATCTAAAGACTGGTATTCATTTAAGGATTATGAATCCGGAACTCTTCACTTTTTACTGATTCAAACAGTTCCTTTTTCAAAGCAAATTGGGAAAATTAACGCAAGGAAACTTTTTTGTATAGAGTTTACTGAACCTTTTCTTTTTTGAAAGCAATAATTTGTTCACCTGAATTTAACGTTTTTATAGTATATACATACATAAGTAACGCATTAATTTTCATAAGTTTCATTGAGCTTTTTATTTAGAACTATACTAGTAGATATCGAATACTTTTTGGTATGAATTACGATCCTCAAACTTTTGAAATGACGACAGGTTTCGAATGTCAGATGATATCGGATAAACACTATTTTAGCTAGCATTTGTGCGACGCGATGGCGTATGAGCAAAATGAACTTTTAACTACTATACTATCACTTTTAACTATACATGTTAAATTCCAATTAGAATTAGCAATTGATGCAATTGGTTTATATTGTTACGGAAATTTGCAACACTAAGGGGTACTGCCATCTCTAAGCCTGTACGCACATCAATAATTCAATCATTATGTCTACACATATGTACGTACACGCAGCGGAGATGAGATGCCCAAACACATGCAGACATCTTATTGAGATGCTCCTAAATGTAGGCAATTATAATTGTGGAAGTGTCGCTCACACATACAAGCGCATGGGGTGTGAGAGAAGCTATACAAATTATACATCTGTAGTCGTAGCTGAGAAACCAACTAGTAAGTTCTGGAATAGAAAAGCCTACAAGTATGCAACTAGGAAATCAAAGAGTATAAAAATGCGAGAACAGTAGAGGCGAGAATTCAGTTTCATTTGAGCTATCAATCAGTTTGGTTATTAAGCCAGCTAGTTGCAAAGTATAAGTGTTATTGTGAAGTACTTTAAAAAAGGCCATTTTTCCATTATTCAATATTATCAAATAAGAGGATTTTCAGTCCCTTAGTGTTGCAAATATTCGTAACAATATTCTCTAATTCATTAAACAATTAGAAATAGTTCAACTAATTCCCATTAGATAATTGAAATTTTTATTCTAATGGTAAATCTAATTGCAATAGGTGCCATTAGCAAAAAAAAAATCGAGCTAATTGAATATCTAATTGCATTAGCAGAAGTCAATTAGATTTCTAATTGTAAAGGTGAACCAATTTTTTTGCTAATGGCAACTAATTGCAATTAGATTTACCACTGGAATAAAAATTTCAATTATCTAATGGGAATTAGTTGAACTAATTCTAATTATGTAATGAATTAGAGAATTTCGCAAATGAAGGTTAATTAGCAATTATTAGCATTATCTAATCATTACTTAACATCTATGCTTTTAACAAACTGCTTATGGAAAATATTTATTTCTTTACAGCTAAAATAAGTTCAGAACATTTCCAACAACTTTCATTCAGACAATTTTTCTTTTTTCGAATTCGTTTTAGTAGAAAAAAAATTTCTAAAAAAAAGTAATAAGCAAATAATTTTTTTTTTAATAAAACCATATATGTAATACTCCTATATTGCTAATAGAAAATGCTCGCAATGTGTTTTGAATTCGAAATCAAAACAAGACAGCATGGCGGAACGATACAAGTTGGCAGCATGCCTACAGCTGACTATAAACTTTTTTATTTCATTTGATACCTCAACTTCCGGCGCAGTAAGATTTTGACATTTGTCCATCGAATTTACAAAAACAAAGTACATGGAATTTTTATTTATGTTTGTAGGTACATATGTCACCATGCTGCCACCTTGTATCGTTCCGCCATGCAAGACAGCCCACAAAATTTTTGTGATTGTAGCAGCATAGTAAGTGTGACAAGAAAAATCTAAGATTTAGGTACATTCTATTATTCAATACAAAAACAAAAACGTTTAAACAGCAATATATCGGCACTCTGATGTTTGGGAATGTACCTAACCTTTTGTAGCAATATAGGAGTATTACATATATGACTAAAACGAATTCGAAAAAAGAAAACTGTCTGAATGAAAGTTGTTGAAAATGTTCTGAACTTATTTCAGCTGTAAAGAAAAAAAAAAATGTTCCATAAGAAATTTGTTAAAAATGATAATATATTTGTTAAAATTTCATTTTAGGCTAATTTCTCATAATTTAAGCCTAATATCTCTACTAAATTTCAAAAACACTACAGATTTTAATACAGATTCTGAAATGTACGTAAAATACCTTTAAAGAAAGCTCAGCATGATATTTTTCCAATAATTCTATCAGAAGCTATGCAGTTTTTTTGGCCAAACCCTACATTCAAATGCAAAATATGTATTTTGCAAAAGTGACGACCTCGAAATCGGACTTAGAGCTTTGATTTCTTCAGCAATTTTTCTTAGAATCATCCGTAGATTACGTTTTTGCTATACTCCTCTATGGGAAAAATCCATCCATACAATTTGATCTGCTCTAATGTAAACGAAGGTGGATTTTTCGGGAGTTCCGCTGACCAATTTCAGCAAGCCAGTGGCAGGCTTGCAGCTAAAAGTCTCATCATTTGCTTGAGCGGGACAACATAAAATATGGGACCTGCGATGGTTGTTCGAAATTGCTATTGGCCATGAAGTTGTATTATTCAAATTATTTCAGCTGACAAGCAGCTGTGAAAGTGGCTAATTGTGATAAAAGTAATTTTTTTTAATTGCTTTTTTTTTTTCTTTTTATTTAATTTTGACAGCTTTTGTCACCTTAGCACGGATTATTGAGAATTATTAATGCAGCTGAATTCATGAAAATTTCGCGCATTAGAATGAAATTATTTAATAAATAATTTGCTTTAACATCGATAAAGCAAATAAAGTGTTTCATTTGTCTACCGTATAAGTCAACGTTACACACAAATACTTTCGTTGCTGCGACTTATTTCTTGAGGATATCGAGGTGGCGAGGAAAGCGAACGGGCACCGGGTCGCTTGTGCTCGGCAACTCGATTCGCGCTCTCTTTTGTGCTTTTCACAAACTCTTTTCTCTTTAACATTTCTTTTAAACTTTGGTATTACCTTTGCATTTTCATAATAAATATTTGACTTTTATTTGAAATAATGAATATTTGGGACTTCATTTAAAAATCTTATTAAAAAATAATAATTTGAAAAAAAAAAAGTTTAAGGAAATGTCTAAAAGCTTTTATGACAGAGATGCCGTGTGTTAATGGAATGCGCAACACGAAAACAGAAATAGCCGATAATGAGCAACAAAAATACACCTTTGTGAACTCGGTCTAAGGATCGTTGTTTTTGCTGCTAATTCGATTTTCTTTTACAATAACTGAAACAATTTAAATTAAATTAAAGCAATTAAATAAATTTAATTTAAAACTTTTTACAATAACTTTTTACATAAAAAGCTATAGTTATAAACACATTAACGCAATATTATAAAAATCATAATGAAAATTTAACTCATTTAACACTTATAGCAAAGAACTCGAAGAAACAGATTCTCAGATCTCGTTTTAAATATAATAAAACGATTAAAAATTGGTAAAGTAGAGAGACGGGCTTAATTTGCTACACCCACCATAGCCTTTCGAGTGTTAGAAGCCCGAACAAAAAGATGTCTTCATTATAGTTTGGACAATTCATTGAAATAATATTTAAAAATATCCAGATCTTATAAATTAACACAAGGCGAGATAACCTCCGAAGAGATTTTAGGCCGATGGGACCTACATATATATTTACGACTTCGAACGGTGCAAGGTAAATAAGTTTTCACTGAGAAGCTTTCGGTGACATGGATGGACAGAGCGCGCTACCACCCATCACGGCAGCTGCCAGATATCCAGATCTTACTCTCTTGATAAAACAAAAGCCCTAACGGTGTATGTTTACTATCATCAATAAGGCAGTTCGTAGTTTTGTACATTAGATTGTGAAAATATTGCAATAACAAATACAAGGTAAGGATTGTTAAGAACTTTTCATTTTAAAATGTTTCTTTCTATCGTTATTAATGGTTATTAATGTTGCATATTTCCCATGACGTACCAAATGTATATCCGTATAATTTTTAGGTGTTTTATGTTAAAATACTACACCACTTGTCAAAAACAATGATGCTAGACCATTTGCACAAAGTTCGGAACTCCCCTAATGTATATTTCTAATGTACAAAAATAAATATGTGTTTAGGCGGCAAGTAAATAATTATTTTAATTTTAGTAATGAACTGTGGCCTAGGTGAAAAAATTTAATATGCATAACCACCATTTATTGTTTATTTTATGCGGTTAAAATGCAACAAAAGATACAACTGCATATGAAGAGTTCCAAGCCAAAACTCAATAAGTAACTCATAACATCTTCCTAGATAAATGAGAAAAAGTGTCCAGTCCTAAATGGAGGCACATTTTCAGACGACACTTACAATAATTTAGCAGTGATAAAGAACACACATGCAGCCAGAAACTAACATTTATCGGACAACTAGATGTGAAGGTAAGACAGATATTTGTTTGTAAATATTGCGTCTTGGTCTGTAAAAATGCATTGATTGCGTTTTGGCTTGAAAGTTATTAAATTTTGCAATTTCGTGTGAATGGTATATAGTATTAGCTGTTTCTAGAATATAGGGTTTGGTACTATTGTTTCAGCGACCATCGTCATATAAGTACATCATAGGGGAGTACATGACCCAGCTCTAGCTTTGCTTACGAGTATTTAATTAAAAAATGTTTAAGGATTTCTGGAAAGTTATCGCCCGTAGGTATTCCATGAGGATTCCGAAGGAGTTTTCTGAGCTGAAGTAGGTGATGTTGGCCCAGGTCATCGCAATTTAAATTGTTAAAGTACTCCTAAAGCCCCCTTAAACTACTCCTTAAATCGACCTTAAGGAGTATATCAGTATCCCCAACTTATCCATATTCATACAAACACAGCAAAATTTTCATTTCAAAAAATGTGAAAATCGTATGAAATAATTGCGTTTTGGCAAGAAACTTATTATTTGACATGATCAAGAATAGCCAAATTTTATGTTTTTCAGCTCGCATAAAGATTTTTACATAGATTTCAGAAAGTGAAGTTAAATACCATCCATATCTCAAAAAAAAATAGAGGGTGCACTTATTGCGTTTTGGCTTGGAACTCCTCATATATGGTTAAGTACAAACAGCTTCACCCGCATATGTGCACATTAGGGTGGTACTTAATATTATGTAAATTAATTTTTTCTGTCTCACCCCTTCAAACACTAAACCCAAATTTTTATCCGATTGCAGACGTTTAATGCGTTTTCCAAAGGGCTCAAAGTTTAAAAATAAAATAATAAAATATTTTATCTAATAACAATTTTACACTGAGGATGAATGAAATAATAAGTTAATCTTACATACAAAATACGAATTCTTAACTATCTCACTATTACTTTATTGAATGCCTTATTGAGTCAAAAATCTACACGGGTTTGTTTGGTGTTTCAGATTTTTTTGTATTCGAAAATAAAGTAAGTTCAATAACACAGGCCTGCAAGGTTTTTTTGTTTCGGATCAGGAAGTCATTTCTGACGTATTACTGCGTGCTGAGTCCGAATCCGTCCTCAGATTTGGTCCAGCACGCAAATTTTTTGAGATATCCTAACCCAAAAGATGAAAAACACTGTTTTTTAGCATTTTTTGAGTTTATATTTTAATAATAGGAAATTTTTTTGTGCAAATCTGCTTACAGTAAATTTGAGAAGAACTCTTTCCCCACAAAATGCATTCTCGAAAGAATGGATTCGATTTTTTTCCCCGAGATTTGGTCAATTCAAGGTGGGGTCTGTTTTCGAAGTCACATATCATGAGGTGGCCGCTAACACTTTGGGTCACGTATTTATTATTGATATAAGTGCTACTAAAAAAATCAAATCGTGGCGTTCGAAAATGGATTTTGTGGGAAAAGAGTTGTTCTCAAAGATACTGTAAGCAGATTTGTTAAAAAAATTTCTAATTATTAAAATATAAACTCAAAAATTGCTAAAAACAGCGTTTTTCGCACTATTAGGTTAGGATATCTCAAAATCCTGACATGCTGAGCCAAATATGAGGACGGATTCGGATTCAGCGCGCAAAAATACGTCGGAGATGACTTCCTTTTCCAAAACAAAGAAAAAGCCAATTTTTGCAGGCCTGTGTAATTTACAAAAAATATAAAATACAAAAGATCCGCAAAATTTTATTATTGGAGCAAAAGATAATATGCCTTTCTAAAAAACGCGCAAGTTTGGTTAGGCGCAACATCTATGCATGCATTTCATTTTGCTTGTCTTCAAAGTTAAGTAGAAAATGGCTGCCATTCATGTTAACTCTTTTTTTTGTCAAAGGCGTGAAGAAGAAGTACAATAACAATAACAAACATCAAGCCTTGTACAAATTAACATAAAGACACAATGTCTAAAATTGTGAGAGAGTGTGAAATGGGATAAAACTGAAATTAGCAAAGAAAGCAAATACAACACAGTAGTCCAATGTTTAGGCGATTGTGATTTCAGCGGTGTTACCGTGGATCGATCTTCGGTGGATCCTGTTGAAGTAAGAAACATGACGAAATTTCCTCACGATGATGACGTGGTGGTTTTTGAAATGATAAATACAATTGAGCAACAATTAGTATTTACCGGTGTTAAACTCATTAATTCTTAAGTGAAATTTACCACACCATTAAAATATACAAACAGAAAAATTATTTTATTAAACAAAATTGTGTTTCCATTAAATTTTTGCGTGATTTCGGTATAGTTACACAAATCGATCAAACTATTGTTGAAGATATCACTACAACTTTTTGTCACAAAATATTGTACCCAAGTGGTGATAGCATAAGCGTGTCGCATGTTGGTCTTATTAAGGATACCATTATAAAGACTTGAGCGCTTAAATCTGAGTCACTTAAGCTCATGTTATATTCTCGAACATAGTAATACCGATTTAAAAAAGTATTGAAAAAGATTGTATATGTTTTATCTGTGATATGGGTATTCACATTGGAAGATATATATAAAACCAAAATAATCGTTCGTTTAATTCTTAACGACCGCCCTAATACGCATATATATATAATTTATAAAAATATAAATTTTCAAAAATACAGTGTCAACCGCAAATAAACCTAAACGTGGCAACCGAAATAACCACAGCTCGCACAACATTCGCAGCAGCCCAACAGTACCACCAGCACCATGTGTCCAAATGGATTAAGCCAATGTGTGGCTCTCGAACAAATAAATGCAACCAGATTGCACATTAGCTGCTCATTTAATGTGGAAACCACAAAAAAATTATCAACCGATTTTTACATTTTTTGCAGATATGTGTTAACAGTTTAGACATATAGACATATCACAAATGTATGTACATATATATATATATGTCTTTTCATTTTTAAAAAATTATTTAATTCGAAACAATATGTGCAAATGATTTGCGGTTGACATGTCATTAACTTTATAACACAGGACGATGTAATTGAATATTTAATGAGATGGTAAAAAAATGTATCTGTAAATATTCTTAAAATAATATTTTGTTGTTAAAAAATAAAGACAGCTTATGAACGCGCAAAGTACTAAATCGCTTAAGTCGTTGAAACGAGGGATTTTCCTAAAAAAAATTGTTTATGCTACAACTTTTTCATTTTCTGCATATATAAATATTATTTGTCATTTGTTTCCTTTTTTGAAATTTTAAGACGACAATAGAGTGCTATAATATAAAGATAGAATGTTATGAAATTTATTTCTTATGGAAAATTGTAAAAGTTATCACAGCGCACTCATTTGGTCATGTTTCGCACAGAAGTTAAGGGCTAATTAAAGTTCCTTAACCCTCACGCCATAGTCGTAACCATACCCATATCCATAACCATCTCCAATGTGATCGATTAATGGTGCCTTAACCTAAAATTCGTGAAAATTTCATAAAAATGAAGAAAACGCAAAAAATTACAAACATATTCCACAAAAAATAAATCCCTTAGTCTAAACGTATCCAAAACAATGAATAAAATCTACAAAAAGTTATTAAATTCGCCAACTAAAATATTTTTAGGTTATGGATATGGCGAGAAACCAAAAACCAATTGGTTGGCTATGGTATGGTTATGCCGTTAGCGTTATAAATCGATTACATTGATTTCCATAAGGTAGGTTCGATCAGCCGTTTTATCTGGCTATGGTTTTATGGTTATAAGTCACCATTACTTTGCCCTTTAATGCATTCGCCTTAGCAACTCCTCGCCGCCGAAGATCCTTGCACTCGTGCCTTTCTGACTCTGCTTTTTTCCTGTAAAGCTTTAGCATCGCTTTTCAACTCGCGGTAGGGTTCACACATTCCCCATGGTGCGTTCGCTTTTAAAGTTACTCTGTAGGTAACCAGTTCCAAATGTTTTTTCGTGGTCGTCGGTAACCAATTTTTTCCTCAGGGGCGGTAGGACGCGCTCAGGATATATGTTTCCATTGCTCCTGAATTCTTTTGGGTTTATTTGTTCTCTCAGGGAGCAGGTGTGACAGTGGAGCTTCCAAAATATTGGTGGTCTGTTGTATTTGTAGCCTTTCGAAATCTAGCGTACATATAAAACACAGGAAGCATAAAGCCCATCTACCACAACGTAATAGCCATGTAGCGTGATGAATATTTTGATGGATAAAGTTGATGGTTGATAAGATCACTCAATCATCACCACATCTTACCCATTTTACTTCTTTTATATTAGTTTCGTCTGATGTTTTCCGTCAGGTTGGGTTGAACTGACCGGTCCATGGGACCTCACATAGCCTGAATGAGTCCGTAGTGTCACCAGAAATTTATTTAACGACCAAACTGAAAAATATCAAATAACTCCGTCCTCTTGGCATATAATAGAAGCCTCCTAGGAACTATGCCACTTGCTGCTTCTAGATCTGACAGCTGAATCACTCTTACTAGTTGGAGTCTTCGCCTCGCGAGCGCAAGGCGCGAGCACAAAACGTGCTCAATCGTTTTCTCCTCCAACCCGCACTTCTTACATCTGCTATCACTGACCAAACCTTATTTAAAGGCATGTGACGTCAGAAAGCAGTGTCCAGTCATAATACCCGTCATGAGTCTACAGTACGCTCTTTTTAATGATAGGAGCAACTTTGTTAGTCTAAGGTTGTAAGACCTACACATAATCTGCGACATCTTACAGCCCCGCACTTATACCCACGCTTTTCCCGCTTGTTCGATCATGTGCACTTCTTGCCTCCTCTTAATCTCGCCCAATCTGATTGGGATGTCTACGCAGCAAGCTTCAAGCGATGCGCCCTTTTCAGCTAGTTCATCCGCTTTTTTTATTCCCATATGCTCTGGGACGCCGTATAGATGTATGCTTTTCCCCGTCCCCATTCTTTCCAGGGATTGCTTACACTCTAGCATACTTTTAAATGCTGTGATATGAGAGATTATTGCCTTAGTTACTGCTTGGCTGTCAGTACAAAAGTTTACACGGCTGCATTTTAGGCTATTATCTTCCAGTGGTTCTACTGCTTTGTTTATGGGTAATACTTCCGCTTGAAAAACGCTATAGTGATCTGGAAGCCTGTAGAATCTGTTTATTTCCCGATCAGCATAGTATACCGCAGACCGACCACCTTTAACTATTTTATAACCATCTGTGTGTACATGTATCGCCTCGTCCGCCATTTTAACACCCTTGCGCCAAACATCCACCTGTATTGTGGCTTTAAGAGTTCCCTCGAAGCGCAGATATAGAATCAGATAGTCTGCTCGTCCTGTAATTAATGACGCTATAGAACTATGGCCGTATGGTCGGCGCTCAAGCTAGCCGGAGGCACTGAGCCTGGTTGCAGCTGTTATCGCTATGTTCTTTGCAACCAGGTCTACAGGTGTAATGTGCCGAACGGCATACAGTGCATCCGCCGGGGCTATTTTCAGGACTCCTGTAATGCTAAGCATTGATAGCTTGCATACCCCTCTTATTTTTGAGGTAGGTTATTTTTTGTTTGGCATTCCCCCAACAAGAACTCCATAGTATAGGATAGGGTTAACAATCGCTGTAAATACCCAATGAGAAAGGGAGGTTGATAAACCCCACATACACCCCAGCATTCTTTAACACGCATAAAGGGCCATCTAGGCCTTCTTCACCCTCTCCACCACGTTGAGCTTCCACGACAGCTTACTCTCTAAGATGATTTCTAGATATTTTGTGCAAGGTTTCTCCTGTAGGGTGACCCCTACTAACTTAGGCCTGGTAAAATTTGGGACCTTGCTCCACTTAGTAAACAAAACCATATCTGTCTTCTCTGTGTTGGCTGTCAACCCGACATTAGAGGTATGATTATCACGAAGCGCCCGATCCATCAGGGAGCTAATCGTTGGCAGGCACTTCCACTTATGGCAGGTGCAATGCCATCTGCGTAAGCTGTAAATTTTACGGGTCCCTCACCGAACCGCCTGAGCAGTTGGTTGGTGGCCAGATTCCACAGCAGAGCTGATAGCACCCGCCTTGCGGTGTGCCCTGTTCACTGATTTCGTGGCCTCATACAATCCCCATTGTGAGGTAATCTTCCTGCATTTTAACATGCAGGCGATCCATCTGGTTATGGCTGGATGTACTTACCATCCATGATCGCCCACTTAGAAACATTGGTGATAGCCCCGGCAATGTCTAAGAAGACCCCTAGAGCATACCCCTTATATTTCAGGGCTTTCTCTATGTTTATTACCACCCTATGCAGTGCAATATCTACCGGCTTGCCTTTGATGTACGCATGTTGTGTTGTGTATAGCAGCTTTTCATCCACGTTGGACTTTATGTACATATCTATCAGCCTATCAATGATTTTTAGCAAAAGTTAACTTAGGATAACACAAGTTTACAAATTCAGGTCAACTTTTGGATCTGAGAAGATAAGAACGATTCTTAACTATATTTGATATGCTGAATTCGAATCTGCATTCAGTTTTTCAAGATTGATTCTAGTTTTCGAGATCTCGCATGATAGCACCATTGTGCTGTTATAGCAGCTTTTAAATCGTGGCACTGCTTGATAAGTAAGTAAAATACAGCCTAAGAGCTGCTCTTCTCCACAACGGGAATAACAAACCATCTATTCCGATTGCTCATGCAGTACAAACGAAGGAATGCTACGAAACAATGCGGAAGATCCTGTGCTTCATCAAATACAATGATCATAAATGGAAAATATGTGGTGATCTAAAGGTATAAACATTAATTCCAATTAAATCGAAAACACTTATTTTTTATATTATTTCAACAGGTTATTGGCATCTTAACTGGGATGCAATCTGGATTCCCCAACTTTTGTTGTTTCTTATGCTTGTGGGATAGCCGCGCAACTGAACATCATTATGTGAGGAAGGAGGGGCAAAGTCGTACTCAATATGAGCCTGGACAGCAAAACTTCTCCGCAGAACCACTTGTAAATCCACAAGACATTTTCCTGCCACCTCTTTACATTAAACTTGGTCTTATAAAGAACTTCGTCAAAGCATTAAACCGTGAAGGACCGGCTTTTCAGTACTTATTCAAGTTGTTTCCTAAATTGTCATATGCAAAAACAAAGAAGGAATATTTGTCGGACCTGATATTAGAAAACTAATGGCTGATAAAGAATTTACAAAATGTTTAACGCCCGATGAAGCAGCCGCATGGGCATCTTTTCAAAATATCGTTCACCACTTTCTTGGTAATCACAAATCCCCTAATTTTGAGGAAATTATTGGCGATATGTTGGAAAATTATCGCAAGATTGGAGCTCGGATGTCTCTAAAGATGCATTTTCTGCATTCCCATCTCGATTTTTTTCCCGAAAACTTGGGTGATACGAGCGACGAACAGGGAGAGCGGTTACACCAAGATCTAGCCAACATTGAAAGACGATACCAAGGATTTTGGGATGAAGGCATGATGAGCGACTATTGTTGGACTCTAATACGCGAAACAGATACTAAAGAATACAAAAGGCAAAGTTCCACCAATCTTCATTTCTGATTTGTTACTTTTAAGTTAATAAAATGAATATTATTTGACAAAAATCTTAAAAAATGAATTTATTGACTATATTAAAAACTAGAATCAATCTTAAAAAACGGAATGCAGATTCGGATTCAGCGTCATAAATTGACTTAAAAACCACTTTTAGTTGCCCAGATCCAAAACCGTGTATACTTGTGTAATGGGTCTGTAGTTTTTGGGATACATGTAACCGAATTTCCATAACAAATGGGGACTCTTGTAATTACTTTTTAAGTAACATTCCGGAAAGTTGGAATCTTGAAGATTGGAACACATATCGGAATCAGGTGACAGTTAAACCTGAGGATTTATTTAATTATTAGACGTAAATAAATATATAAATTAAATTTGTTTATCAAAGTTCAAGAAGATTATTTCTTTATTAATATAGACATTTTTCGTTTCTTTGGTACATTTAATAGAGGAAGTACTTTAACATTTTTTATCTTCTTTTTATTTGGTATAAATATCCTCGATTCTGATCACCAGATTACATCTTTTTTTTTACTGAAAAACTTAGTGATATGATGTGTATTGAAACAGTTTTCCGTCATTCCTTGTCAAATTTGGTTTGAATACAAACGGGGTTCGGTATTGTGACATCTTCAGTCTCATTCTTCGTTCATCTATTATAATCGTATGTCTTGTATTTAAAATTCGTGTGTACATTAGCAAGTACTGTCAAAATTGGTTCCTTTTTTTACATCATTGGTGAGGCCCATATTGGAGTATTCTTCGATAATCTGGCGTTATCAGGTTCATCGTGATAAACTGGAATCGGTCCAAAAACAATTTTTGACTTTCGGTTTGAAACATTTACCTTGGGATATGTCACGGAATCATCCGCCCTACAGCAGCCGATTGAAACTTTTACAGTTGCCTACGTTACAGAGCCGTAGAGAGATTTATAGTGTAAAGAATTTATTGCAATTCCCCTTATTTGCAATTTCTGTTAACGTTCGAATCACTAAACTGTTGAATAAATAACTCCACTCTTCAATAATGCAAAATGGCCTTTATTAAAGTTCTTTACAATAACACTAAAACTGATTTTCAAAATAATACTGATATTGCTCGACAGATAGACGGCTTAATCGAAAATGATTTTAGCGCCTCTACTGTTCCTGCCTTTTATACTCTTTGATTTCCTCGTTGCATCTTCTAGGCGCTTCTGTTCTGGAATCTACTAGTTGGTTATCTGCTATAATTATAACTACAGATGTACGTGTATAGCTCTTCTTATGCGCGTGTGTTTGGGAGCGACACTTCCACAATTAAAATTGCATATCTCACATAAGATATCTGCGTGTGTTTGTACGTTGCTTCTCTGCTGCGTGTACGTACATATTTGTAGTCATAATGATTGAATTATGGATGTGACTTGAATCACTGCTTAGCATCGGCTTAGAGATGGCAGTACCCCTTAGTGTTGCTAATATTCGTAACACTGCCCTCCACTTAAGTCTGATCGTCCCGATCAGAAAAATCTCCCGATCTAAACGCCGCTAGCATCTCCAATTGTACCAATCTTTTACTTCCTGGTTTCCCAATTGTTTGTATCCGGTAAATCGTGTCACTGATCTTCTTCACAACTTTGTACGGGCCTTCCCAACTGCACCGAAATTTGGATGGAACACCTTTCCGCCGGTGAGGGTTGTATAACAGTACCAAATCTCTCTCCAAGAAACCTTCCGAATAATTGTTCTGATCATACCTGCGTTGCATCTTACCACTCATTATCCTTGATCATTCCCTCACACTCTGTTGTTTGGCCAATGAACTACTTCGTAGAGCTTGCTCTTGACGGATTGGCTTCGCATAATCAGTATCGTTCCCACGTTTCACAACAGCAGTGCGCCCCGGCCTGAAAATAATCTCGCATTCATTATAGAAAATTCTTTCCTTCGTTTTGGTGCGTCCGTTAGGGTTTGTCAATGCCAGTGTTTCTCTCGCAGGTATCTTTGATTTTGTTTTGTTTGGCCCATTCGTTCCATCAACTTTTACCTTTGACTTTCGTAGTCTTTGTCGACTCTTCTCCATCAGTACTCGATTACTGCTGACCCCTTTTCCAAACTGAAGCTAAGTGGCACATCCTGGTTGTCATAACGCATAACCCTTCTCTACATATCGATCTTGCTGTCATGGTCAACTAAGAATCCACTCCCAATATGACTTCATCAACAATCTCTGCCACAATGAATTTGTGTAGAACCATGACCTTCCCAATTAAGACTTCACATACGACTGCTCCCTGCACTTGGTTATACTCGCATAGACTGTACGCAACCTCGCTCCAGGTAACGGTTTTACTCTCCTGTTGACCAACTCAGATCGGATCAAGGAATGAGATGCGCCCGTATCTATAGTCAGTACACGCTCCTTGCTATCGAACTTTTCCTCTGACAGTAAGACTGCTTGATTTCCTTCCAATTTGCGAGACAGATATCACAGGACATTCAACAGCTGGAGCTAGCTCTCGATCTCTACATCTTACTCGCTCTTGCTCATCCCCTCCAGCTTTGTGTTTACCGCCACCTAAGTTGGAACAACCAGGACCAAGATCGCAATGACGTGCAATGTGACCGGGCTTCCCGCATTTGAAGCATTTGTTAACTCTTCCACTCCGCTTTTGCGATCCTTTCAGCACCTCCAATATTGCGTCTACCCACTCTGGCCTTTCTACTTCCACGCGGCGTGCTTTGAAAACTGGCTTACACAGAAGCGACGCTGTTCCCTGAATCAAAGCTTGTGACACCGTTTCTGCGAATGTTGGCTTTGGGTTTGCGTATGCAGCTCGCTTTGTTTCGACTTCCCGTATGCTATTTATAAAGCTCTGAATCTGTACCCTTTCAGTGTATTCCACGGGTGCGTCCGCATTCGCTAAATGTGCCAGCCTTTCAACATCCAACGCATACTCTTGCAATGTTTCACCAAGCCTCTGGAAGCAGTTCAGTAACTCCATTTTGTATATCTGTCTCCTATGCTCAGTTCCTTATCGTCTCTCTAGAGCACTGATCAATGTTTCGTAGTTGTTCCGCTTCCCCTCGAGAATAGTCTGTAGGATTTCAGCAGCAGGTCCTTTCAATGCCACGAACAGAGCTGCAACTTTATTTTCAGCATTCCAGTTGTTCACTGTTGCGGTCTTCTCAAATTGTAGCTTAAAGACCTGGAAAGGAACAGAACCGTCAAAAGATGGTGTTTTTACCTTTGGATTACTCGTTGAAACTGCTGGTCGATTTAGTTGCAACTGCTCGATACGTCCTCTCAAAGCATCCACCTCGGCCTCGATTTTTTCTTCAAACTGTAAAATTTTTGAATCTTGCGCCTCCAACTTCGAAGAAATACGTTCTTCTTGCTCTTCCAATTGAGTAGAGATCTGCGATGATATCTGTGCTGAAATTTGCGCCGACATTTCGGATATTCGTGCCTCTTGTGCTTCAATCTTCGCTGTTATTTCAGATGACATTTCTGCAATACGTGTCTTCTGTTCTTCCAGTTGAGATGCAATTTGCGACGACATTGATATTACTGTCGATGTTTGTGCAGATATTGCAGCCAATAGCATGTTCAAGTCTGTGCCCCTAAATATCTGCGATGTTTCATTTTCCTCTTCAATTTTTGTTGTCTCCTCGCCATCAAGAGGAAAGACATACTCTTCCACGTTAGTTCCTTCTGCTTCCATTGCCTCTCGTAGTCGTGCTTGAAGCTCGATTTTAATGCCGCTTGTATTCAATCCACGGCTCTCCAATTTCTTCTTCAGCTGCTCGATCTTCAATTCACTCCACTTTGCCATGTCCAAGTTGTATTCGAAGTCTTCGGAATTTATTCAACAACTCCTCTTCTGACAGAAATTGTAACGAATTTACTGCTATTCCCCTTATTTGCAATCTTCTGTTAACGTTCTAATCACTAAACTGTTGAATAAATAACTCCACTATTCAATAATGCAAAATGGCCTTTATTAAAGTTCTTTACAATAACACTACAACTGATTTTCAAAATAATGCTGCTATTGCTCGACAGATAGCGTGCTTAATCGAAACTGATATTAGCGCCTCTACTGTTCATGCCTTTTATACTCTTTGATTTCCTCGTTGCATCTTCTAGGCGCTTCTGTTCTGCAATCTACTAGTTGGTTATCTACTATAATTATAACTACAGTTGTACGTGTATAGCTCTTAATATTGTCGTGTGTTTGTGAGCGACACTTCGACAATTAAAATTGCATATCTCAGATAAGATATCTGCATATGTTTGTACGTTGCTTCCATGCTGCGTGTACGTACATATGTGTAGTCATAATGATTGAATTATTGATGTGACTTGAATCACTGCTTAGCATCGGCTTAGAGATGGCAGTACCACTTAGTGTTGCTAATATTCGTAACAATAGTAAAAATTATAAGAGGGATTATTTCTAGCCCATTCTTGCTCGGCGAAATTCAGTTAAATGTTCCAGTCAGACCATCTTCAACTACTGCACATAATTTTTTGTAGATTAAACTTTGAAATGCATGAACCGCTTCGTAGCCTTTTACAGGATTTCAATAACTAAAACTTAGACTCTTGCGACTCGATATTAGGAATTAAAAAATATCTGCTTACCACCTTAAACATGTAGCTCAAATCGAATGTGTTCCGACTCCCTATACTTCTGTATTAAATTTCTTTTCATCTTCTGTATACTTTATGAATTTGAGAATATTTAGCTTTTAATTGAGCACTGTGGCCTGATATATAAAAGCTGCAACTCAATTTTAAACTTATTTTATTTTATATTTTTTTTTGGACTTTGGCTATGCGCCTATATCCTTAGTTAAGTGTATGCTATTTGGTCAGTATAATTGTTAAATTTTTTGATTCGTTGACCGATAAATATATAGATGCATGTATATGGCTTTGTTATCTTTGTTATTTTAAATTTTTACTGTTATTATTATTGTTATTAGTATGTTAATGGATACCTATCTGTGAGGAATATATCCTGTAGATAAATAAATAAATTAATTAAAATTAAAAATTAAATGTATGTGTGTGTGTTGTGGGTACATTCAGAAACCGGAGCGGCTTTAACTGATCAGTGTGTGTGGTCAGTTGAGGCAGGTAGAAGTCAGTAATTTTAGTTGTTTAACCCCTTTCGTGCTGCTATTGTTAGTTTGTTGCTTTGTGTTTGTTTATCGCTTTTAGTTTCTTTGTTGTACTTGTGTTATTGATTTGTTGTAAGCCAGTTTTAGGTACAAATATTGTGTCAAAAACGGGTTTGTCTTATAGCGTTTTCCTTTCTGGAAAAAAGGTTACGCCCATGTTGAACTCTTTAATTCTAACTTTTCAAATAGGTCACTTGGCGCTCTGCTAAAACGATGAATTTTTTGGTAGCGATATCCCTTTTCCTACTCAGTTGGAACTTATTTGTGAACAGAATACATAAACTTTCAAAAATAAAGTAAAGTTAGTCCGCTTGTTGTATTTTTTCGCCACATCTCTTAATATTCAAACTTCGAGTACCCCACATGTGGTACACATTTTGTTTTTATATTACCTAAAATGCTTTACACGAATTAGTATCTTAAACTAAATTGTCGTGTAAGCGCTAGCGAATCCTTTCACATATCCTGCAAATACGTGGTTACTTTCAGCGCTTTTGTTGCAAATTTCTTTTTATTCAGATTGCATCAATAAAAAGAACAATTTCTCAATAAGAGAAAGACATGAAAAAATGCATGTTATGCGTTTTTTCATCTTTTGGTCTTTAACAATAGCTTTTTTGTTATTAATATTTTTTATTAAAGACAAACAAATTATTATTAATAAAAATAAATAAATAAATGGGTAGTAATTGGAAAAATCACCTTCCCACTCCATCCCCCCACCCCCTCCACCAAAGATCAAGAACAAACCGTTCTTGAATTGAGACCGAAAAATGTTAAATCGACCACAAATCGTTCTCGAAGCGTGAGAACGAAAATTCTTAAATCAAGCCTAAGTAGTGCTTGAAATGAGCGCTGAAGGTTCACACATCAATACCAAAGTGGTCATAAAATACGAACGGTGTGCTCGGAAAAACTGTTCTTAAAACAAGCCCATCGGTCACGAGTTAAGAAAAAACGTACTTATCAGACTTTTGTCAACGAATGTTCTTAATTTTGAACTTGTTTCGTTCGTTTTAGAATGATTTTTCTCTGAGTGTAGTTACTGGATTATACTGCACACCTGAAGTAAAAATAAAAACAAAATAAATGTAAGGCGCGATAACCTCCGAAGAGATCTAAGGCCGAGTTTCTCTTCCAATTTGCGTCGTGCTCCTATTGATTTTTCCTACAAATCGTCCGGACGGGACCTACATGTTTTATGCCGACTCCGAACGGCATCTGCAAGGCAGATGAGTTTTCACTGAGAGCTTTTCATGGCAGAAATACATCCGGAGCGCTTGCCATACACTGCCGAGGGGCGACCCCGCTTAGAAAAATTTTCTTCTAATTGAAAAACCTTATTTCTAAAATTTTGATGTTGCTTTGCCCGGGGTGTGAACCCAGGGCATACGGTATGGTAGGGGAGCACGCTACCATCACACCACACCTGAAGTTCTTTATGAGATAAAGAATGTGTTAAGAGATGCATTTCCAACAGTGAAATTTGTATATACTAAATTATTCCCTAATGATGTCACCAATAGGGAAGATCAGGGATCAATTATTGAACAAACACATAATAAAGCACACCGAAATTATAGGGAGAACTTTGCTCAGATCTGACAGGAGTATTATTGGCCATTAATGGTTAGACAATTTAAGCAATATGCAAAAAATTGCAACATATGCAATAATAATAAATACGAAAGGCATCCGAAATTGATTCTTATAGGTGAAGCACCTATACCAGAAAAAGGAGGAGAACAACTCCATATAGACATCTTTTTCGCTCAGAAATTAAAATTTATAACATTTTTGGATTCTTATTGGAAGTATGTAGTTATCAAATATATTGAGGATAAACTAAATTTAGAAGACAACATTTTAGAACTTTTACAAACATTTCCAGATGTTAAAAGTATAGTTATAGACAACGAACCAGGTTTTAGTACGATACAGTTTAAGTCTTTAATGGAAGGATTCAACATACAGATTTACTACTGTGCACCACGTCATAGTACTAGCAATGGAAAAATAGAGAGGGTTCATTCCACACCAATAGAAATATCTCGATTTTTAAAGCAGGAACATAGTTTAATAAGTGATTACGAGTCAATTATGAGGGCGGTTCAGCAGTACAACAGGACAAAACATTCGGTAACAGGTAAGCTTTGTAATATTTTATTTAATAATGAAGCACATGGAAATATGAGGGATATATTAAAAAATGCCCAGAAAAAGATGTTGGAGCACCACAACAAAAAGCGGGTTCAAAAAAATTACCATAAAGGTGAGATTATATATGAAAAGTTATATGGGGAAAGGAACAAATTAAAGCCCAAATATAAGAAACAAGTAGTAGTAGAAGATTTAGGGAATAACGTTAAAATACAAAGCAGAAACAGAATAATTCCTAAGGACAATATTAAAGTTTAATTTTGTTGTATTATAGGAACTATGGGAATACTTATACAAATTTCATTGATAATGTTATGTATCACCATAATCACATCAGACATAATTGATTATACAAGAGAAAACTATATACTTGTAGAAGAGGAAGATGCAGCAATTTTTGAAAGTTATGGGTCAATATACCATTTAACAAATTTGTCATTGTTTGAAAGCGTTATAGAAAACTATAAAACCAATGAGGAAATAATATTACTTGATGACTCGTGTATGGATTTTGAAATACAAATGATAGAAACATTGTTAAGAAAATTGGAAATTAATAATAAATCAAAAAGGGGAATTATTGAATTTGGGATGGTTTGGAAATGGATCACCGGCACACCTGACCATGATGATTTTATGCAAATACCAAATAAAGTGAATGATTTAATGGAAAATAATAATAAGCAGTTTACAGCAAATTCACAAATATTTAAAACAATTACGGAATTGACACAGATATTAAAATAATTACAAGGTAGCTCTAATGAAAAAACTGTTTTAAGACAAAGAAAAAAATTAATAATTACTGAACTTGAAAACACAGTGAAAACAATTACATTGTCAAAAGTAGGAATATTGAATCCATTAATTTTGGATATGGCAGAAATAAAAGAAATAATTAGCGAAGAAAGAATTAATGTAACAATATCAGACCTTATGGATGTTTCAAAATTTAAAATTGCACAAAGAAACAATTTAATAGTTATTTATATTAAGTATCCAAAAGTAAAAAACGTATGTAAATTATTTAAGGCAATAGCCGTAGCACAGAAAGATGGAAAATTGTGGATTGAAAGTGAAATAATAAAGTGTGAAAATAAATTTTATTCAGTAAAATTAAAAAAAAAAAAAAATAATTAAATAACGCATTTTGTATGATAAAAGAAAATAATACATGTTATCAAAGGTTTCACCGGGATTCGAACAGTGAATAACATGGTGAAACTGCAGTAGCCTTTAACCACTAGGCCATTCTGCTGGTATTTGCTTTCATGCTTAATTCAGTTTTTCTCATTTCTACACTAACACCACAATTGAGACATTTTGTCTCTATATTAATTTGTGTGCCATGTAGATTTGTTTTTGTAAAGTTCTTCTTCGTTGCGAATGAGAAGCTTTGTAAACTCGGGCTCAGTTGTACATATTTATGTATGTTTGTTTAATGTTGTGTTTAGTTTATACTTATATTTAAGAATTCATGAGCTTAACACCGGCTTATAATAATTGAATTTCAATTATTATGTTTTTCTAAGAGAAACTGAAAAGATAGAAACATTCACTGGCATATTGCGATGGACCCATTCGAAAAACATCATTGAGTACTCTTACCCGTCCATCTTGTTTTGTCATAGCCAGGGTTTTTCCTACAAGTAAATTCGGTGTTGATTTGTTTGCTGCTTCGACAACCCACAATTTGTTTGTCCACAATCTCCATCAACCTTCAGTCATCTACTGCTTCTGATTTTGGTGGTATTTGCTGACTCTCTTCCACCAGCACTCGTTTACTGCTGTCGCCTCTCTCGTAGCTGAAATTAAGTGGCACATTCATGTTCTTATATCTCATCGTCTTGCTTTGCATATCGATCTTTATGCCTTTGTCGATTAAGAAGTCCACTCCAATTATGATTTCATCAACAATCCCTGCCACTATAAAATTGTGTAATACCGTGACGTTCCCAATTGCTACTTCACATGCTACGTCACCAATTACCTGGGTGTTCTCTCCCGTGGCTGTCGTAATCTTGCTCCAAGCAATGGTCTTATCTTTTTCTTGACTAAATCTGATCCAATGATGTAATGAAATGCACCCGTATCTACAGTCAGTAAACCTTGCTTTCCATCCACATGCTCTCCGACAGAAAAATTGCTCGACTGGGGGAGACATCTGTCGCCCCTTGCTGCTGACTCGCTTTAGTTTAACGAATGCGTGGTTTTGGAGATTTGCTAATCTCCTTCAGCTCCGCGTTTTGCGACCACCCACATTGTTGGAACTGTTAGGGTTGGTGTTGCAACAACGCGAAATGTGCCCTGGCTTTCCACACTTAAAGCATTTGACTGCATCATTATTCTTCTGCTGCGTACCCTTAAATGCTTCCAAAATTGTGTCTACCCACTCTGGTCTTTCTACTTCCACGCGATGAGCCTTATATGCTGGTATACTCAATAGGGAGGCAGTTTCCTGAGTCAATGCATGTGATACCGTTTCTGCGAGTGTGGTTTTGGGGGTTTTTGGGCTTGCCCGTATGCCATTTATACAACTCTCGATTTTTACCCTCTCGGTGTATTCCACGGATGCGTCCGCATTTGCCAAATGAGCAAACCTTTCAACATCCGACGCAAACTCTTGCATAGTCTCATTAGCTTTTTGGTAACGGTTTTAACTCAATTTGGTATATCTGTTTCCTGTGTTCGCTTCCGTATCGCCTCTCTAGAGCGCTCATCAATGTTCCGCAGTTGTTCCGTTCGTACTCTGGAATTCTCTGGAAGATTTCAACTGCAGGTCCTTTCAATGCCACGAACAGTGTAGCAACTTTATCGTCAGCATACCAGTTGTTCACTGCTGCGGTCTTCTCGAACTGTAGCTTAAAGACCTGGAAAGGAACAGAACAGTCAAAAGATGGAGTTTTTACCTTCGTATTACTCGCTGAAACTGCTGGGCGATTTATTTGCCACTCATGTATACGACCTCTCAGAGCTTCTATCTCGACATCAAATTTGGCCTCGAGCTGTACAATTTTTGTATCCTGTGCTTCCAGCTTACCCTTGCTTCCTGTGCTTCTAACTGTGAAGACATTTGTGCTACCTGCAATGATAAGCGCTCCTCTTGTGCTTCCATATAAGATGTAATTTATGTCGCTTGCGGTTCCAGTTGGGATGACATATATGTCTTTTGTTCTTCCAGTTGAGATGACATTTGGGTCAACACTTGCCAATGGATTCGGAGTCTCTATCTTCTCCTCCCTTTTAGTCGCTGGCTCTTCCACATCAGGATAAAAGATATACTCATCCACATCAATTCCTTCCAACACTATTACCTCTCGTAGCCGTGCTTGAAGTTCGATCTTATTGCCGGTTGTATTCAATCCACGGTTCTCCAACTCCTTTTTCAGTTGCTGGATCCTTAATTCACTTACTTTGCCATGTCCAAGTTGTATTACAAAACTTCAGAATTTATTCAACAATTCCTCTTCTGACACCAATTGTTTCGAATTTAGTGAAATTCCGCCTATTTGCAACCTTCTGCTTACGTTCGTATTGCTAAACTCTTGAATAAAACACTCCAATATTTTGTATTACAAAATGGTCTTTATTAGATTACTTTGAAAGTACTTCGCTTTTAAACTTCACTTCGCAACTGATAGCGTGCTTAAATCAAACTGATTCTGCCTACTCAGCTTTCGCTCCTTTTATACTCTATGCTGTCTCGTTCGCATACTTCTAGACGTTTCTTCTGCTAGAATTTTCTACTTGGTTACCAGCTATACGCGTCGCGTGTGTATCGGTAGTTTATAGCATCTCACATAGCCATATGCGCGTGTATATGTCAGTAATGATGATTGCATACTTTTGTGAGTATCTCAGATATATGCATGTGTTTGTGAGCAAGGGGTATAATTTGCTTATAAAAAGTCTGTTTGAGGGATTTTATGGTTGTTAGAAAAGATTTAATGATATACCTGTGCAAAATGTATGTACAATTTATTCGCGTATTTATGCCGCAGTAGTAGAGTGCTAGGTTAAAAATTTAGTAGTAGTTCTAGCTTGTTGAGCTCTGTGGAATATTGCTTCCTTTGCATTTTATTTGAAGCATCAATTAATGCCAGTCCTCCCTGCTTCTCGATAACTGAGGCCAAATTGGGTCACCAAGACATATAAGGTCTTCCTGTCCTGTTTCTCCCACAAGAGTGAAGATCTCATTTTCCTATACTGTCGAATAAGGGTGTCGAAAGAAATATTTTTTTTGGCTGGAGCGCCGTTATGTATTCTCATGTCATGATCTAGGCAGCGAAGCCTTTAGCCTCCTTTTCGTTGCAGTAGGTCCCTATCTCGTTGAAACTCCTCAATTTACTCCCTGATGCTAACCATGGAAATGACCATAAAGTTTCGGGGACCTTTCGTTCCTAACACTCTAATACCCATCTTATTCCAATACGGTCCGTAATTCCGAGGCATAAATCAGTACGTGTTTGATGAGAAGCTTATAGATTGTGATTTTTGTACGTTAAGAGAGCGATTTACTTACCTTTGAAAATAGTACTTGTTTACTAGAGTGATTTTCCGTTAGATTTCCAAGCTGGCATTGCATTCGTCCTTTCACCATCATGTCCCTCAACAGTGACGCAGCTAATAAATTATATCATTGTGCAAATATCTTACGTAGTTAATAAAACAATAAGTGAACTTTATAGCCAGGGAGGCTATACTTAAATGCAGGGGCTGAAACTGGTTTTCTTTTTATAATATAAGTCCTTGCAAAACTATTAATTTTGGACTTTAAATATATTTGAATCAAGATAAATATTATTTTCGGATTTTTATTTTTTGAGTCCGATAAAATAAAAGTTAAATCCGGACCTTTATTTTTGATAACTAAGAAACGCTTCATCCGAAAAAAAACTCAAACCTTTCCACCTAGGACAATTTTTGACCAGGACTTTTTCGACTCCGCAAAAAAAAAATAATTATTATTTTCCGTCCCTGCTTAAAGGTAAAACTGACAAGATTCTTAGACAAATTTTATAAATGCAATAATGTGACTCGATTATAGGAATGTTTAATACATTTGTAGCATTTTGGATAAGACAAGTGTGATAACTTCTATATATAGACGTCAAAATTACAAACAGAACCGATCACCTGACTTTTAATTGACTATCGTGGTCTCTTTCTTTCTATCACCCACTGAAGATAGCCAGCCCTGTGCGCCACCATATTGAACATCCTGTCAAAACGCTGCCAAACCGCTAAAAAGTTGAACATCATGTCAGGCAGTTGACGGAAAAGATATCACACTTATTTTATCCACAATGATATGTAGGTTTGTACTACTCCATTGTGATTTAGAAAGGAAAAGAGGATGAAGCGTTCAGATAATGATAGGGTTTTTAAGAAATATTATTTGTACCCGTAAACCTGCACAGTTTTGGTACTCGGTTTTTCAAGAGATTGTTGTTGTTTTACAAGTTTCTAAATTTATTTATTTGAATTTCATTATGAAATAGCTGCAATGTTCTTTCAAGTTGAGAAGGATTAAAATTGTATGGCTGGACAATGCCACTATGGAAAATGTCTGGCAATGAGGCTAGTGACTCCTAATATCGTTACGCAGACAATATATGAAAATCAACATTATAAAATGACGAAAGTAGGGCCCATTTTTTTTACGATATCTGCTAACGCCGCCATGACTTCATAATACATCAGCATTCCTACTTCAGTTGGAAGTATGTGCTGACGAAGGTTCAGCTTTTATAAAATGACGAAAGGTCGGGCAGTCACAGGCTCTATTTGGCTCTATTTGGCAAAAAACGGGTTAGCCCCTCGGCACACAGTGTAACTTTTTTTCACTTTTAAGATGCCAAAAGTCCAAAAAACAATGTTCTCCAATCTCAAAAATGTTTTGACATGCTACAGATTAATAATCAACTGTTAAGAAAATGTATACACAGCAAAGTAAAAAACCCACGATCACCATGATAAGAATTATGAAACTTGGATAATTGAAACAAGTGTAAAAATCATTTCACAACTGTTTTGACTTCTAACTATTTTATTTAACATACTTGGGTAGTTCTTAAAACTTCCAATGCTGTTAGGTAAGTTTCAGCCACGTAGGCATTTTTTTTAATTTATTTTTTTTTTAGACAGCCACTAAAAGTTTGGTAAGCTTACAAAATTTTTGTTTTCAATAGAATAAAAGTTGCCTCATTCCGCCCAATTCCATTGAACGAATACGTACACACTAAGGGGAATTTCACATAGTTTCAGATAAAAAACAAACCATTGCGAAATTTTGCGTTTTTCTTTGTAATCGCCAACTTAAGGTCTCTATGCCCTCGCTCACATAAGAAGCGCAGTGACCTAACAATTGAATGTCCTCAATTCAAGTCTACAATACTAGATCCCAAAAAAGACAGTTATACCTGAAAGGGTAAAAACCCAGAAAAGGAAACTTGTGCACTGAATAGCCTTCGTTGTTTGTCATATCAGTTTTCCCATAATTAACGAGTTGTGCACTTATCCCATCAACTTATGTTATGTATGCACGCCTACCTGAGGGTCGGATATTATGGGTGATACTTCTAAGCAATTGAGTGCATCGGGAATATACATATGTATGTATATATCAAATAAACGTCTACCTAACGCTCTGTCGGCATATACATGATCGCAAAGGTGCTACATACATATGTGGGGCTTCTCCAAAGCAAAGAACAATATGCGAGCCCTGTAAGAGCAAAATGTTGACAAAAGCATGCTGGCTGTCGGAATTTCCCCTTTACATTATTCGATACGATGCATGGAATGTATGCTACACATCGCTTATCGAATGAAAATGAAGACCTGGTGTGTGCGGGGCGAAGAAAAGATGAAAAAGAAGAAAGAACATATCCAAAATAGATTCAGGAAAGAAGTTGGTCTTTTGATTGATATGCCAAAGCAAACAACCGGCAACACAAATGATGACAACACTGCGAGAAGATTTTTTGGAGATCCTGAAATAACATCAGACATAACCGGCATAAAAATCAATCTTTTGAAAAGGTTTCATACAATACTTCCATGCATAGGATGTGGGTTTCAAATAAATTCTGAAGCTTTGACCACTATGTGACAGAGACAAGGGCACTATATTTATCGGAATATGCTTGGTGCAATATCCCAGTGAGCGTACATAAAATTCTGCTTCATGAAAAGAGTATAATCGTGTCTGCTATTCTTCCTATCGGTCAACTTTCGGAAGAAGCTCAAGAGTCCAGAAACAAAGATGCACGAATCTATCGTGAACTTTTCACCACAAAAAAATTCCAGAATTTGTAGTAACTTGGATTTGCTGCACAAATTGCTGATATCGTCAGACCCGTTCATAAACAGTTTGCGGAAAACCCTAGGTCAAAGCGGCGAGAATTAACGAGTGAAGTTATTGGCTTTTTATCTGAACCAGAGCATGTCGACGATATTGAATCCGACTAACTTTATACCAGTTAAAATATCACTTTTTATTCATAAGTATGTATTTCGATTCAGTTTTTACAAATATATGTACCTATGTTGTGTTTGACTTTGAAAATAAAATTTTCTAAATATTAGTCAAAAAGCGTCTAAGCTAAAGTTAAGAAATATAAACAATTTTTTTTTTTATATTGGCACTGGAAAATTCTTTTAAAGTAGAAAATATGATTATGTGAAATGTCACCTTATATGAGGGCAAGGAGAAAAAGTGAGCGGATCACGCACATTTTTATTCTCAAATCAGATTTAGGTATCTGCAACCACACTACAAAATGAATTGCAAATGAATTGCTCTATTGGTTTCGCTGTTATTAATTTTGGCATCCTAAAAGTGAAAAAAGTTACACTGTGCGGCAGTGTTTTTGCAAGCCCTTCGACTGTATTTCTATAATGAAAAGCTTCTCAACAAAAGAGTTCATCAGCCTTAGCAGATGCCGTTTGGAGTCGACATAGGAATGAGCACACCACAAAATGGAAGAGAAGTGCGGCCTTAATCACCTTAAATGTGTATTCTAACAAAATATTAAGCTGTTAGTAATATATGTACCTTGAAACACGCTTGCGTATTTATATTCCTTTTGTTGTACGACCGCTATCCAATATCTGGTATTCCAGTAGTTCAATAAGGTAAGTATTTTGGAATACAAATGGTGGCACTGGTAACATAAATTCAAATGTATACGAATAGTATAAATCAAAATTTTCTTACAAAACTTTACTTTTCTGGGTTTGGTTGACGATTTGTAGAAAATGCCAATTCATATACATACATATATATATTGAATCTTCAGGTCAGTCCCTGGATCCCGGAGCTGCCATATGAAATACACAAAAATTCGTACAAATCGAATAAAATGGCATCGCAAGTAAATATGTATTTAGCACTCAGCCAGAAAGGCGTCAAGGCACAAGCTAACTATAAATTTACTGCAAGAGTTGGCAGGCAACTAAAATCCAAATGAAGAGAAATCAAATCCGGTTGGTGTGGGGGTTCATGAATGTAAATGAATGAAGCGGCTGGCGAAAATTACGTAAAGTTAGAACGAAAAGGAATTGCAATTGTTGGCAGCTGAACAACAGTGTCAGTAAACATACGTAACCACATTCTACGTTAGCAGTAAGTATTAAGGTGGCCCCAATTTAAATTTAGAACTTTGATCTTAATATTAGTAATCTAAATATATACATATATCTTATATATCGTTGTCCTCTTAACTTTTTATGTTGTTTTCTTATTCTGAAAAGGCAATTTTACTACTCAGCTTATCTTGGCTAAACACAAATTCGCAGGACCAATTCCCTTTTCTCGATATGATTTTGTTTTCTTAATGTAGACTTAAGTAGCACATTTTCTATCAATAAATTTTTATAAAAAATACCTTAAATACTATACCAACTTTAGCCTAACATAGGTATGGAAAAATAACAGATTGAGGCAACAATAATTATTGTTAATGAATCAGGGCTACAACCTTAATCAATTACACCAAGTTGCTGCTTCAACTCAAACTGCTTCTATGTAGATCTCATATATGTCTGACTTCTATTACTTGGAGTTTTAGCCTGGTGAGCGCAGGGCACTAGCACAGAACGTGTTCGATCGTTTCCTCCTGCAACCCGTAATATCTGGATCTCCTGTCACTGACAAGAATGCGATGGAGTATCAAGTATCATTCCGAGCCTTCAGTCCCCTATTTTAAGTTATATAAATAACTACGTTAGTCCAAGGTCGTAATTTTTCCAATGTGTTCCCAAGATTTAAAAAAAGGAGATTCAAATACCAAGTTTTTTGTATAGTAAATTCGACTCAGATTAATTTAAAACTCTCAGGACTACAAACAACGGTAGTCAATTCATTATTCTCCACCTAATATGTAGTCTTCAAAATATTGAAAAGTGGTAGAGTATTAAAAAAAATTATTATATTTATCAAAAAAAAAAGATGGATTTCTCTCGTGTTGAGTCTTTGCCAAATCGTTTTTACAAGAACGCGGCCAGACATCACTCAGATTGGAATACCTGTGCTGGAAGGTCATGATATTGATTCCTCTTGTTTTTGAGCACCCCCAGACTATGTCGGAATGCATAATTTAAGAAAAAAAGGTGGTGGGATACCATTTTAGTGGTTTAAGTCCGAACACTGTCCCTAACCTGCTATTTTTATTTTACTTAACATTTTTTTCTTATACATATGTGGCTTATTCAAACTCAAGTTTGGTATCATGATTCGGCGTTAAAAACAAAAATTTCTTACTTCTATAATCGTTTCGGCTTCTTAAATTTTGAGCCTAGAGCTAGATAAATAGAATCAAGAGTGAAGCAAAACTGTTAACGATCATACTTAAATTTTTTTTAAAGCTAGTTTTATCGTTAGAATGAAGCTAATATTTTTAAAACCTGACAAGTTTATTAAAATTTAAAGGAAACAATGTACAGAGTTTTTTCCCGATAGGTTAATTCTTCTTCTAGTTATGGCCTCCAAATTGTAGAGTAATGATTGGTCAAAAAATAGATACCATGCCCATTTTCACATATTTTGAACTTTTCAATTCCTTTTTATAATGATATTTTGGTAGTAAAATAGCATTGACATAAAGTTATCTTCGCAAAGATTTAGCCTACTTTACATTTTATTTATTAACTTTTTTGTTGTAACTATAATTTATAGGTAAAATTGCATAGATATTGGCGACTATATTCGCCTAAGATACCTTTAAAAATCTTTTATATAAAATTCCTGGTGATCGTTAACCGATTTCGTAAATATTTCCAGGCTCATATCTCATAAAAAAGGTACTCGGTTTACCTATTTCTGTGATGACACCTTAGTCCGTTTCTGATTGATGACCAATAATATTTTGTCTGAAGTGTGCGGTGCAACGGTAGTGGGAAAGAGATAAAAGGAATACAGGATATGCAAGAATTAGGGGGAAATTGAAGATAAAGTAGAAGAGAATGGGATAGGGAGTGAAGAGGGGAAGCGAAGCCAACTTTTTAATGTAGGTTTTTACCCAATTTTCGTGCAAGAAAAAATCTGCCACGTGAGCTAGTTTAGAATTAAAAGCCTTTATGGGACCACTAAATGAAGTGTAATTTTATGTGAGTAAAATCAATTTTTTAACTATCAAACATCAGAAATTTAGAATTCAATTCCATTTCAGGATTTTGGCTATAAATTTATTGGGAAACACAATTTTTATATTTTTATTTTTCGAGCTAAATTATAAAGGTGTGCTTACATACCTTTTTGTCAGATTCTATTGGTGCTCGATCATGCTATAAATACGATATTTAAACAGGTGGAGGCAACAAAGCAGAAACCTCGAGCCTTTTTAAAATTGCATGTATTCACAAAGGCACACCCTAATTAGCCTGAGTTGAAGTTAAACTGCTACTGCGGTTCTCGTATTTCAAAATACATATTTAGTTGATGTACCAAAATAAGCGTTGTTGTAGTTGCTTTATTGTTAAGCTCCCAACGCTTCAACTGGCTTTGCTGGTCTGTAGGATATCACACGTTGACCCTTAAATAGCTTTAAAAAAATGTTTTTGTTTTAAACTGTTGCATTGGTTTGAAATTTAAAAAGTCAACATACTCGCCACAACAGAGCTCGGCAGGATTTTAGTTGTATAAAGTTTATAGTTTGAATATTTTTTACTTTGCTAGGCGATCACACAAATAACTGACAACAAACAAGCTCATTACTCTTCATTTGTTTTATACTCCTACACCGAGTTGCGCCCTATACCCTTCCAAATATAACTAAAGTTTTTCTCTGTACTGCATTCATTCTTCACTCTTTAGCGTTCCTTTTCTTCATTGTATCAGTCACTTAGCTACTGTCTTTTTAACTGGCTACCCGTGTGTTTTGTCTACTTTCATCTGTAGTTACAATAATAATATCTGCATTGTAGTATCTACATGTAACTTTCTCCATATTTTTAGTTCTCAAAACTGACCTAAATTGCAATTTGCAACACAGCACCGTTTTGTTTACATAAAAAACTTTTCCATAACTTTTCTGCACAATTTTGCCTCACTTTCAGCTTATGCTACTATCACAGCCACCATGGCTTCTTCTTGAATCTCATAAATACGGTTTGTTACGTTCACATTGTAACATTTTTACTTTCTTTGTTGGAGAAAGTTTAATTTTCATTGCTGCCAAAAGTCACATCCTGTATTCTGACTTTTGCCCTAATCTCTTACTTGCCCCACTATATGGCTAGCTAATGCCTTGAGTTTGCATGAATGGATGAGAAGTAACATTTTCAAATTGCTTTAAGCAGTTTCCGTTGAGCCTTTAAAAATTCCAACGATAAATGGAACTAATTGAAATAAAGTGAGGTAAATGAAAAGGCCGCAATCTTTGTACTCGCTCGGTATTGTTCAAATAAAAACTTCGTGTTTGTGTATCAAAAGAAATAAAAGCTGTAGTAGTTTTTAAGCACCCAATAGAAAATAAACCGATTATAACAAAGTGATGACTGGATAGAAAATTTGTTGCTAGCGGTCGTATACTTTTTTTACGTTTTCCTCGATATTTTTTCCTTACCTCGATATTTTTCCTCTACATTTTCTTTCAGAGTACTTTTTGATAGTTCAATGATATTACGGAATTTTATTTTGGATTTTTCGGTATTATTGTAATGTATTTATAATGTAATGTATTTATTACGGCTTTCCTAAGCCTAACTTATATCTATTTTACTTGTTTATAATTGTCTTCTGGACTATGCAATCTAGAATAGTTACATCTATGTCCTACCTCGAAGTACTATGGATGGGAGACTTCCAGATCATGCGAACAAAGTGTTGTGCTAGTGTAGTATGTAGGCATTTTACGCATGTTAGTAAAGCGCGAAGGCAACATCTGCACGGCGATGCACTGAGTTAATCGAGTGATGCGTTTCAGTATGTGCTTCGGCAACCTTTTTTGTATGCGTACAAGAGCTTGGAAGTCTTGGCGCTACATAGCAGAATAGTTTCGCTGCACTTCTATCGATGCTATGGAAGCCCGCCTGTCCAGCACTAAATTGGTAGTGTTGTGCAATAATTGTACAATTTTTGTTTAAATTTATTGGAATGATATGATTTAATATCATTCGGTAATTCATTATAGGATTTAAGACCTTTATAATACAGATTACATTTGTCTGCTTCAGTTTTATAAGCCGGCAGATTAAAATCATTTTTATTACGAGTATTTACAGAGTGCATATCTTTTACATATTTTATATTAGTCCTCAAATACGCAGGCAAAGTTCCTTCTATTATGTTTTTAATAAATTTCATGGTATAATAAAAAAGTTGCTGTCTAATGCTAAGCCAATTAAGAGAGCATAGCATGTCTCTGATAGGTGTGTCATACCGTTTTTTGAGAATGAATCTCATAGCTCGGTTCTGTTGCTTTTGTAGCTTATATATCTGACTATCTCGCAAGATGAAAAATATAGTTGGGCAAAAAATAAAATGAGGTTCGATTATAGATCTGTAGACGATGATTTTATACCTTCTATTTAAATATTTGCAGGTTCGTTTTGTAAAATATAACTTTTTCGCTATTTTTCCTACCGTATAATCCACGTGCCCGTTGAAATTCAGCTTATCATCTATTTTTATTCCCAAGTATTTTATGGTGCTGCCTTTTTCAATTAGTTCGTTATTTATATTTAAGTTTTGTAGCTCACTGTTTTGAAAATTGCGTCTAGATATAACCATAAATTTCGTTTTATTGACATTCACTTTCAGTCTGTTTACGCATAACCAACCATATACGCTGTTAAGATCTTCTTGCAGCTTAGCATATATTTCAGTAATATTGTTCTCACTTATCATCAGCAAACAATTTTATTTCACAGTGCTTAATGGAGCTAGTTATATCATTAATATATATATAACACTCACATCGCAGTTTTTCTTGTAAACAGAAGTAAACCAAAGTTTTAATTTTTTAGGAAACGCAAAGTTTTATTTTTTCATACAATTACCATTATAAAAATGGGATTTAGAGTCAGTTATGCCTGTTATTTTTATCCCTTTTAGGATTTTATATATGTGAACATAATTTCACCAGATAACTATTTGGATTTTCATCTGTTTACATTAAAAAGAGCGATATGGCAACATCCCCAGAGAGCGATGCATATTGGTTTGAATTAAAAGAAACCGCATGTAACTTTCTCTTTGATATATTCTTACATGACATTAAATTTCAGGTCCCTTAAATGCAACACATTTACGCGCTCGATAGAAGAACCTCGTAATAGTTTTAAATAAAATATGTTTAAAACAGGGATCATTTGAGGGTGCGAATTAGTTCCTACAGTCTCCGTAAAATTTTCCCGGATAGACTCCTAAATAAAACAGAAGATCTTTTTGAAAAGAACCAAAAATAGCCCACGAATCGGCTCCAAATTACTCTCGAATGATCACGAAATGACTTGAAAGTAGCCTAATATAGTCCCAAAGATAATCGTGAAAATAACACAAATTCATCCCAAAATGAACCCGGAAGAGCTCCAAACAGTCCCCAAAACAATCCCGAAATTATCCCTAACAGCCTTGATAGAGTCTTGAAATGGTTTTTAAGATTAACATGAAACGTATACCCATTTACCTCGAAATTACTATGGAATAACCCCAATATAGTCCAAAAATGATACCGAAACAGCTCTAAAACGGTCCCGAAATGACCCATCTCGAAGTTTTGTTGAATAATTCCTTACCCACTTCAAAAAAATCAAAACTGAATTGTTGTATAAAGTTAAAACCAATTTCTAACACAGTGCAGTAAATATCTTTATATATAAAAATCACGTGTCACTATGTTTGTCCGCTATGGACTCCTAAACTACTAAACCGATTTTGAATTTGTTTTGCACCCCGGGTATAGTTTGATCTAACTTGAAATATAAGATAGGTTATATCTCAGTATATATTCGCAATATTATTTTATTGCAATTTTTTTTTAATGTTTATACGTAATAATAAAATGTTACGTATACGCAGCGGCACTCATATTTTCAGGTGGTGCGGATATACTTCCGTGTAATTGCTTGGTGTTTAATTAAACAACCTGCTTATCAATAAAAAATATTATAGCGAATGATATCAAGTATAGCACATCACCAGGCCCGTCGAGAGAGAGGGGGGAGGGGACTACCCACGTACCCGGGGTTTCTGAGGGGGCCCGCGATTTAGAAGTACTAAGACATTTTTTTAATTTTTATATATAAAAATCACGTGTCGCTATGTTTGTCCGCGATGGATTCCTAAATTACTGAAACGATATTCAATTTGTTTTGCACCTCGTGTGTAGTTTGATCTAACTTGAAATATAGGATAGGTTATATCTCAGTTTATGTTCGCAATATTATTTTATTGCCTTTTATTTTAAATGTGTATACGTAATAATAAAATGTTACGTATACGCAGCGGCACTCATATTTTCAGGTGGTGCGGATATACTTCCTGTAATTGCTTGGTGTTTAATTAACCAACCTGCTTATCAATAAAAAATATTATAACGAATGATATCAAGTATAGCACATCACCAGGTCCGGCGAGAGAAGGGGGGGGGGGGGGGGGGGCGGTACCTACGGTTTCTGAGGAGGCCCGCGATTTAGAAGTACTAAGACATTTTTTTTTTTAATTCAGGAGAGTCTTTAGTTGTTCCATGTGCAATTTTTAAGCCGAATTTCAAAAGCAATGAATATCTGCATTTCGTTTTATTATTATAGTGAAGTGTGAAAAATAAAAATCTATATATATAAAAGGAAATTCTCAAATGTGTTAGTTGGCCGCCGGTGTTTGAAGAGATACGTCAGTCGATTTAGTTCAAACGTGGACCAGGGTACCCCTAAAATGTGTTTATAGAATATGGATAACAAATGAAAGCTGTTGATGAGTGCTTTAATAGAGGGTAATTTTCATGAATGCCTAGACAGTGTTTATACAATATGGATATCAAATTAAAGCTCTTGATGAGTGCTTTAACGAGTAATTTATTATACCGCTGGGTGACTAGGGTCTCGATATATAGGCCAAAACGTGGACCCCTATACCCATAGAATGTGTGGGTAATATGGATAGCACATGAAAGCTGCTGCTGAGAGCTCTAAATTAATTTTCATTGTGATATTCGATTTAGTCACATCAATCTGGCAAAACTGATAAATATGCATGCGAAGCCGAAATTGAGACATGAATTAATAATACCCACATACCTATTTACATACATCCTATTCGATTTGCCTGAAATTTGGTATATAAATTTGCCAATATTAGGGTTTACGATCCTTTTTTCCGACTAGAGACGGACTGGGACTGGGATTAGGACTAGGACTGGGACTGAGGCTCGGAGTGGGACTGGGACTGGAACAAAAGAGGTAGACTGAGAGAGAGATAGAATGAGACGAAGATGTAGATAGATGAAGCGAAAAAGACGGAGGGAGGAGTGAATAAAAGGATTAGGAAAAAGTGAAGAGGGGAAGGGCAGAGTTAGATGGAAAAGGCTTTTTAATAATAATAACGTAATAAAAAGCGTTATGACCGGGCGACATCTGCAATTCGGTAATCGAAAGTTGCTCCTAGTCATAAAATGCCACCTACGAATATTATAACATGAGCGGACGACATCTGTAATTCGGTATCGGAAGTTGCTTTTAGTCAAAACTTCACCACAATGCCTCCAATAACACTGCTGTGACGCCACCTACGACGGGTAATAAATAGCGTTATGACCGTGTGACATCTGTCGTTCGGTAGTCGAAAGTTCCTGCTAGTCATATAATGCCACCAACGAACATTATGGCATCAGCGAGCGACATCTGTAATCGAGAGTTGCTGCTATTCAACACTGTGCGTAATACGCGAGCATGGGATTCACCACGTGGAAAGAAATGTTTCTCATATAAAATAGCATGGTTAATCCCATACCCGCGAAGTAATGGCATGATATATTGCTTGATAGCATGGTTTGAACCTTCTTGTTACTTCTAGTCACCCAGCGGTATAAAAAATACTCTTTACGAATGTCCTTATCAACATCTTACATTTGATATCCATATTGTATAAACACATTCTAGTGGTAGCAGGGTCCACTTTTTGGGCTATATCTCGAGACCCTAGTCACCCAGAGGTTTGAAAATTGTTCTGCAGTAAAGCACTCATCAACAGCTTTCATCTGATATCCATACTGTATAAACACATTCTAGTGGTACCCGGGTCCACGTTTTTGTCTCAAGACCCTAGCCACCCTGCGGTATGAAATATAGCCTATAGCCTATTCGGGTACCTAGGCGCGCCAGTCGATTCTTTGCTCAGCTAATTGGCCTTAATTGGTAAAACCAAGGGAATTTAAATCGTTCTCCACCTGGTCCTTCCAGCGGAGTGAGTGCTGCCCTCTGCTTCTCTTTCCATAAGTGGATCCGGTAAAAATACTTTATTAGCCAGAGCATCACCTTCATTCGCATAACAATATCTAGACAGCGTAGCCGCCGTGTTTTAAAACACTGGACTGTTCTAAACTTAAAAAAAATGTATGTATGTCTTATATAATTTAGTATTTAAATCAGCTTATGGAAGTGAAGATGAGTTACGGTAGTTTTTTCTTATTAAT
The DNA here is from genome assembly GCF_040869045.1 of Eurosta solidaginis. NCBI lineage: Eukaryota > Metazoa > Arthropoda > Insecta > Diptera > Tephritidae > Eurosta > Eurosta solidaginis. Next base: position 114,841,695 of record NC_090319.1, on the reverse strand, counting down.
CCCTCGAGTGGTAAATCACAAGTCATTTTGACAGATTTTTCAAAACAAAATATTTCATTCTAGTTAAAATAGTGTGGCAAATATTAGCATTTCGGTTCATCAATATGCTACTACTAAATAAATGCACAGCAATAATAAAGCAGCCATACATTTGTACATGTACCTAAACATCAAAGCTGACAGCGAAGAGAATATTTCACATACATATATGTAGCCGGCAGCTAAGAGCAGAAGTTGTTACATAAACTACAGCTATACATGTATATAGCTAAATAACCAAGCATGAGATACAACTGCTCTAGAAGGCATGTTCGTGAATCGTCTTTAACCGAAGGAGAAATGGGCGAATGAGGTAACCGAGAGTATAAAAGCAGCGCAAGCTGAGGAATCAGTATTCAGTTTGATTTAAACACGCTATTAGAGAAGTACGCTATAATTCTGAAGTACTACTCCCAAAGCAGTCCCATAAAGACCATTTTGCCGTACTGAATTTTGGAGTTATTTATTGGACAGTTCAGCGAGGCGAACGTTAACAGAAGATGCATAATAATCTTAATCCCACAAAATTCGTTACAATAGTTTAATTACCGCTTTATTTTAAGAATAAAAAACGTAATACAATTGGATTTAAAAATTAAATTACCTATGTTTGGGTTAATTGAAAGTGATTACAACATGTGAATGCACTCTATCTTAAATTTCAAAAGAAACATTATTCACGCACCAAGATTCACTTTCTCACGGAACCACCCTGCTCAGTTATTTATATTATGTATTTTACTTAACCTTCAATGCAACGTAAGATTTGTTTTCCTTTACAAAAGTGTCAACTACATATATATATATAACTATCCGTCAAAGTTTAATTACACTTTCTGAAATTAATTAATTTCTTGTTTAGGTGGGCTGAAATATTATTCGGAATACCTTTTAATTTAAAATTTTCCCGAATGCCGCAGTCGAGATATCAATTTCTTTGACGATTTTTAAAATATTCTCCTGTTATATTTTTAAATATTCAACCTGTGTTAAGCACTATCAAATCAATGACATCATACATACAAAAGCTTAATTCTATTCAAAAACAAAACTCCATTCATACGTTGTCAGCTGTTAATTGGATTTTCGCCAGAGCATATGAGGGATAATCCTGATATGAGTTTTAATCCACCATTACCTTCTGTGCCATGCCCTTTTGGTACCGTTATTGACTGGTGAATGGCGAGTTATAAACGGTAGGTTATCATAAATTTGGGTATATGTTAATGACTCGATTTTTTTCCGTTTTTGCGATTTCAAGGTTTTCGGTATTTCATATGGCAATGCTGGGGCTTACATACGTGTTTTGCACATCTTTTCCTTTTTGCCTTACAAAACTGGTTTAAGTTTTTTTGGGAAGATCATCTACAGAACCAATAAGCAAAAGGATTGCCAAAGTCTCAAATTCGAAATACAGAATTATTTCAAATGTCTTATTATAGCGCCCATCTAAATCTCAATATATTCTACAGACCCATGCAGCCTACTTTGCGAAAATAGATTATAAAAGAAATATTGATAAAAATAATTTGAATAATAAGTTTTAATAGTTTTAACATTTTTTTTTGTAATTCATAATAAACAAGTAAGGAAGGCTAAGTTCAGTGTAACCGAACATTACATACTCAGCTGAGAGCTTTGGAGACAAAATAAGGGAAAATCACCATTTAGGAAAATGAACCTAGGGTAACGCTGGAATATGTTTGCATGACATGGGTATCAAATGGAAGGTATTAAAGAGTATTTTAAAAGGGAGTGGGTGATAGTTCTATAGGAGGACGCCATTTCGGGATATCGCCATAAAGGTAGACCAGGGGTGACTCTAGACTGAGTTTGTACGATATGGGTATCAAATGAAAGGTGTTAATGAGCATTTTAAAAGGGAGTGGGCCATAGTTCTACAGGTGGACGCCATTTCGGGATATCGCCATAAAAGTGGACCAGGGGTGACTCTAGAATGTGCTTGTACAATATGGGTATCAAATGAAAGGTGTTAATGAATATTTTAAAAGGGAGTGGGCCTTAGTTCTATAGGTGGACGCCTTTTCGAGATATCGCCATAAAGGTGGACCAGGGGTGACTCTAGACTGAGCTTGTACGATATGGGTATCAAATGAAAGGTGTTAATGAGCATTTTAAAAGGGAGTGGGCCATAGTTCTACAGGTGGACGCCATTTCGGGATATCGCCATAAATGTGACCAGGGATGACTCTAGAATGTGCTTATACGATATGGATATCAAATGAAAGGTGTTAATGAATATTTTTAAAGGGAGTGGGCCTTAGTTCAATAGGTGGACGCCTTTTCGAGATATCGCCATAAAAGAGGGCCAGGGGTGACTCTAGAATCTCTTTGTACGATATGGGTATCAATTGAAAGGTGTTAATGAGTGTTTTAAAAGGGAATGGGCCTTAGTTCTATAGGTGGACGTCTTTTCGAGATATCGCCATAAAGGTGGACCAGGGGTGACTCCAGAATGTGTTTGTACGATATGGGTATAAAATGAAAGGTGTTAAAGAGTATTTTAAAAGGTAGTGGGCCTTAGTTCTATAGGTGGAAGCCTTTTCGAGATATCGCCATAAAGGTGGACCAGGGGTGACTCCAGAATGTGTTTGTACGATATGGGTATAAAATGAAAGGTGTTAAAGAGTATTTTAAAAGGTAGTGGGCCTTAGTTCTATAGGTGGACGCCTTTTCGAGATATCGCCATAAAGGTGGAACAGGGGTGACTCTAGAATGCGTTTATACGTTAGGGTATCAAATTAAAGGTATTAATGAGGGTTTTAAAATGGATTGGCCCTTAGTTTTATATGTGAATGCGTTTTCGGGACATCGACCAAAATCTGGACCAGGGTGACCCAGAACATATTCTGTTCGGTACGGCTAATTTATTTATATATGTAATACCACGAACTGTATTCCTTCCAAGATTCTAAGGGCTTTTGATTGCACCCTGCATAACTTTTTCATTTTCTTCTACTTAATATGGTGTCACACCCATTTTACAAAGTTTTTCGAAAAGTTATATTTTGCGTTAATAAACCAAGGGGTAATAAGCGCAATTAAAGCTTCCGCAACGCAGTTGTCAACCTCACCTAGGCGAGGCGAATCCTGTTAAAATTATGCATTTAGTGCAGTTCAAAGCAGTAATTAGAATAACTAACCAGATTTTTTAGGCAAAATACTAGTTTTTTAGGAAAGAATGTACAAGGCAAGGGACCGTAATTTCACAAACTAGTTTTGGCAAAAAGTTATGTCGAGTTGTGAGCGCTTCAGCACTGTACTGTCGGAACGAAAAAAAAGTTGACAAAATAATTTAGTGGACATAGTTAATTATTGCCAAGCAGAAAACTGTGTAAGGAAATATTAAAAAAAATTATAAAGGCTTTATTAACCTTGAAATTACTACTAATTAAAAAATGTGTATGAATTAATGCCGAATAAATAACTTAATTTAGTGTATCAATCCATAATTATACATTCTATTTTAGGTTACGAGGAGGGGGGTAAGATACTTGGATTGGATATCATACGCGGTTCCAGGCTCTAGATCAGGGACTGGTATCAGTCTTAGACCGGCCATAGTGACGAATTGTCACACGTGATTAGTTATCACGGCCTGCACGAGGTGCCCCTGCTTTACTGATAATGGCGGATCTAGAGAGGACAACTCGATAAAACCCGCACCCCTGAGTCATTTTGCCGAGCTCATGGGAGGGAGGACCCTGTTAAGGGTCAAGATCGGTACACAAAGATGACGAACTGGACTGTTAAGGATTTTGATTTTGACTCGGTTTTGGACTTGATGACTTTGGGCTGGTAGATGCGGTATTCTGCCACCTTAGTAGGTCGGGGTGAAACCTTACCGAAATGGCTAGTAGGCTAACGCTGCACCTGCCCACGTTCCGTTAAAACCGTGGCGGGCCTCAGGGTACGTTCCGGCTCCGTCGCCGTTAAGTTGGTGGTGTAGGTGCGGTTGAAAATTTCCCACTTTTCGTCCGGTCTGGCTCTGAACGCATTACCCATAACGTAATGCGTCAACCCTCGCGTGGCTTCCCTGCATAGCATACATAACCACGAGACCGTTGAAGGGCGATTACACAATCGGCTCCGGATAGCGGCCTTGAGGGGGGACTAACACAAATCCGCCAAGTGTGGGGTGCGGAAGAAGAGAGGTGTTGATGGAAATCTGTCAAATCAATCTTCAGCACTCTAAGGCGGCTTCCGCAAATTTGTTGCTCTGTCCTGAAAAAGGCGGAGTGGATATAGTCCTTGTCCAGGAGCCGTGGCTGAGTAGTAACGGCAGAAAGATTTCTGGATTACAGACTGGAAAATTAAACATCTTGGAGCATGGGGAGGCAGGTAGGCCTAGATACTGTCTGCTTGTTAAAAAAGAGATTAAAGCTTTTATTCTCTCCAATTTCAGCAAGAGCTAAATGTAAGCTGCAAGTTTAGGTTGGCTGGTCACTGCGGTGTATTCCAAGCGGAAGTTGCTGCGATTAAGGATGCGGTGGATGAAATGCTATCCAATGCTACTACGGTTAGGGAATTTAACATTTACTCCGATAGCCAAGCGGCTATCAAGGCCTTGAGCTCAACTACAGTGCGATCGAGGGTGGTCTGGGAGTGCCAGACCTCGCTTGCGATTGCATCGAATTATTTTACAATTAAGATTATCTGGTTCCCGGGCCAGAGTGATATCCCGGGTAACTGTCAAGCGGATCTTTTAGCCCGCATCGGTACAACTGAGCCGGATGAAGATGGCTGTAGGGATTTCGGGATTCCGCTGGCCACCTGTGGATTGCTCCTCCATAGCTGGGCCTCAAGTCAGTTCAGCAAACGTTGGGCGGACACCACGTCTTGCAGGGTAACAAGATCTTTCTGCTGAAATAATTGTGTTCACTAAGGCTCACCTATCAATGGTCATTGGGGTTTTGGCAGGGCACTGTCCCATGGGTATCCATGCGGTACGTCTCAATATACTGGAAACTCCATCCTGCTGCAGCTGTAGGGAGGATGATGAGGTGGAGTCACCAAATCACTTTATGCTTGATTGCCCAGCTTTTGCCAGAACTAGGCGAAAGTACTTCGGTCGCGACTCACTTGGATCTCCCGAGGATTTATCCAAAGTTGAGATCAGTATCATTGGGAGCTTTATCGTTGCTACCCAATGATTCTCTAAGTAGCTAGATCTAAGTCACCGTTATTTTTGATGTATGTGGTATCACAACGGACCTTCGTGTTGTCCAAGTGATCTATCCTTATCAGGGCAACTACCACCTAACCTGACCTAACCTAACCTAGGTTACGAGAATTAAAAAATGTTATTGTTTGTATATTAGCCTTGCTCTTAACAGAAAAGCGTTTATGGTATGATAGTGAACATTTTTTTATTTTGATTTGAATCATGACGCAATAAAACCAGACAGGTGAAGGAAGTCATGAGTACAACAACGAAAATTTGACGGCCCTTTTAGTTCGGTCATGAATTTTAAAGAAGTAGCGAGGCTAAATTTTTGGTACTATGTATTTCGCTACCTTTTTACTACCTTAATAATGTTCTGTACAGAACAAAGTCAAACTTGATATATCTCCACATTGGAAACAGGGACATGAAAGAAAATGGAAGAGAAAACAGAGGAAATGGCAAGGAAAAGTGGAGAAATTTGGAGGGAAGAGGAAGAGGGAGAGTGAGAGTTAAAATTAAGTAAACAAGAAGTAAAAAGTGGTTAACATGTAAAGTAAAAATAATATAAGGATAAGATTAAAAGTAGTAGTGTTTGTTAGACTTGGATAAGAGCAAGAGCCGGAAGAGTAAGAGGAAAAAAGGAAAGATTTACGGAAGAATGAAATTGCTGGGGAAGTTGAATGGGCTGATTATGATAAACTAGAAAATGCATAGGGTGGAAGAAATAAGAGAGGAAGAAAGTTAGCCAGATGAGAGACATGTGGATAGATAGAGAAAGTCGGAACCATTACTGTCGGGTTTGATCATACAGCTATTTTATATTTGGCTAAACGTTTCCAGGGTCAGCCAGAGCTGTTTGAAATAAAGTTAAGTAAGCGACATATTTCTTTTTTGCCATCAATGACCTTCTATAAGGTCTGATTTTTTTAAGTATCGTTGCTGTAAAACATCTGCCGCTTTATATTTTAACGCCAGCCACCTTTTTCTGCTCAATGAGCCTACCTCTTAACGCTTCGTTTACATAGATAAAAATTGGGTCTTGGGATCCCCCAATCCCGAGTTTTCGTATAACACGCCTCCCAGATACTCATCCCGAAATTTCATGACATTGATCCAGATCGTCTATCATCTCATACAATACAACGAATATAGCAAAACTCCGAAATATGAATAGAAGTTCGAAAGAGGAGTCCTAGTTCGTGTCTAACTATTATGAAAAGTAAGTGTGGTTATCTACCCATTTTGGCAGTTTTTACCAGAAATATAAGATAATGTATCTATCGAATTTCGTTACATAATGCAGCGCATTCGAGGAAATTCTTGATTATTCTTCACCTTGCGCTTTCGTTCGAATCGCTGAACTTTCGAATATTCAATGAAGCAAAATATACTTTATTCACAACACTACTATGATAGTAGAATTTCACAATTAAATTACTCGCATAATTCATTAATATCGTGTTAAAATCAAACTGATTTACTACTCCTTAGCTTGCTTTGAATTTAAACTTTCGGTTTCTTAGTTCGCCTGTTTCTCCCAGGATCCAGATTTTTCGGGAACAGCGTTCTTGAACGTTGATTATTTATGTGTCATTTGATTATTTATGTGTCTGCTGTTTACATTTACAAATGTGTAATAACGTCTGAGCTGTTATGTGCTTTCACTGTTCCATTCTATGAATATGTGTATACTAGCAAGTACCCAGCTTACTTCGTTACGCCGCAAAAAGTAAATCTATTGAGTTTTTGCTATTTGGGTATAGTTTAAAAGAAGAGATACACATACATATGTCATGTACTTTTTCTGCTACGAAGGTAATAGGCATTTTTGAGTCAAATTCTCAGGTAGGACGTTTTTGAAAAGAAGTGCTATTCCACTCAGGAGTCGAAATTGGATTGTAGAACGTAAAAAATTAATACACAAAATAAGGAACATTTTTTCATTAATTAAAAACTTCCGGGAATATAACATTCGGGTTCGACTCCCACTCCCGGGAGAAAAGGCTTTGAAGAGATTTACAAGGTATAATCGAAACAGCTGTCGCCTTGTCCGTCCTGATGTCACGTTGTTTAAATTTTTTCCAAATTATTAAATAAATTATAAAAAATTAAAAAATTGCTTCAAATAAATTTTTTCATACATTTAAAGAAAAGCAATACGGGCAATCCCCGATTAAATAATACAAACAGACAAAATTGGTTAATTCGTTGTAGTTCTATAAATGGAACAAAAACAACAACAATACCAAAGTTTCTTCGAAAACCGCCGTACCAACAAGCATAGCTTTAACACATAATTGCATACGAAGTATGCAATGTGTAAAAAGATTTAAATATGCAAAAGAAGGCAATTGGGAAAAACTTTACAACAACTAAGGCATGACGTAACTGAATGCGTTTGTAACCATTTCAACTATCGTAGGAGTGCGGGTTCGACTCCCAACCCCAGGAGAAAGGGCTTTGAAGAGATTTACAAGGTATAATCGAAACAGCTGTCGGCTTGTCCGTCCTGATGTCACGTTGTTTAAATTTTTCCCAAATTATTAAATAAAATATAACATTCTTTGTTTTATTATCATTTCCAGGAATGAGAAAACTTTGGTTCTGTGGGGAACCAGTTCTTGAAATAGTGACATACAGTTTACCGTGAGAAAAGCCTTCACTACGAATGTCTACGCCCACATAACTAAATGTTTGTCCTTGCGACTTATTAATTGAAATTGTATTAGTTCGAGTGTAATAGGCGGGTACTTCGGAGTAAAGCAAAGTCTTTGCAAAATCGTCAACTGAACAAAGTGAAAAAAATGCTGTCAAAGTGGTTTGTAGTGGTTCCTGCAGTACCATAAACCCTTTGTCCATTTTGATACAGATAGATGCACAACGGTTGGGAATTGCTCATGAATCGTAAATCACAGTATTCTCCAAATACCTTCTGAGGTGCTTAAATATCTGCCACTCAAAAAATTTTGCACTTCGTCCTTATTATCTTGAACGGAAAATGTCGCTACCTTTGTTGACATACTTAAAAATATATTTTGTTGCTTGCACTGAATGACAGTATCCACATTTATGTGAGCGGAGAAACATCTGGAAATAACGGGGCAATATGGAACGCTCCGTCGACGTTGTCCCATTAGAAAGTACATGGGTATAGCCACCGTCCGTTGAAGACCTTCGTCTTTATTTTGGATATCCATCTTCCCCGGTCTGCGTATGCTGTTGGAGCTCGCGTGGGTATCGTTTTCGCATCGTCCATTGAACATGCAGGGCGATGATAAATTACACAGGCCAACAGAGACCGGATTATATATTTTCGAAGGATTTTGATGCGATGAATCGAAATCTGGCCTCAAAATTTCTGGTTTTCGAGATATCCTAACCTAAAAGCACAAAAAACACCGATTTTGCCCATATTTGATGTCATGTAGCCTTGCAGATGTTTTCTTTCACCAAAATTAAAGGATGGAATCTTTAAATATAAGTCTTCTTCTTTCAAATGGCGTTGAGCTTGCCAAAGTATAATTTTTGTCACTGACATATCGCATTTTGAAGTTTTATTTTTCTAAATTTTCCTACACCCGAAAATCGATTGAGATAACATAGACATGATATAGTCCATTACTAAATTTCTTGAAGTGTGGTGTGAAATATCCAGATATAGACTTATTTTAAGAAAAATATGCGCTGTCCCCAGGGTTAAGTGGGTTAGCCTGCTTGCGGTATGATAGGGGCGGTTTCTAGGTTTAGGCCTGTGTGTGACTCGGTACCCGAGGGTTAGATAATGTAGGGGTGTGGTGAGTTAGCACACTTATGGTGTCAGACAAAATTCTAAGAAAAATAAGACTCAATTCAAGAAAATTAGTAATCGATTATATCATGTCTATGTTATCTCAATCGATTTTCAGGTGTAGGAAACATTTGAGCACGCCCAACGCCATTTGAAAGAAGAAGACTTGTATTTAAAGATGTCATCATTTAATTTTGGTGAAAAAAACATCTGCAAGGCTACATAACCTCAAATATGGGCAAAAATGGTGTTTTTGCAATTTTAGGTTAGGATATCACGAAAATCAAACCCGGTAGAGCAATTCCGAGGCCACATTTGGATTCAGCGCATCATAAATCTTCGGAAATATATAGTCTGGTTTCTGGGTCTGAGTGTTGGTTAAATTTTGTCGGCCTGCGTTATCAACCCCACATGGGCCGTGAATCATATTTTTAGTAATTATAACATACAACATCGGATCCTTCGTCTTTATTTGGAATTTCCGTTGATATAATGCGATCCATGTCATCGGGAAGAATTTTACCTATTAACCAAATTAAAATACATATGCGCGTGAGGTAAACCTCGCTTTTGCCATTCAACGTTAAACATATGGCATCTAACTTTTCCAAAAATATCTTGTTTTGTAATTAAACTCATGAGTTGGTGTAGTTTGATATGAAATACTCTTGACACAATGTCATGGCGCTCACTTGGTCGTTGATTAGGAAACAATTCGTTTTTGATTTCACTCCACTCTGGATTGCATGTGCATGTTGTAAATAAGTCAGGCCGTCCATAATAACGGACATATAAGAGGGCGTCTTTTGTACGTTCTTGCAAATATCGAGGCGATCCAGTAAATGAAGACGGTAAAATTACTAACTGACCAATATTTTCAGGATTGAAATCCTCTTTAACAGCATCCCTTAGATATATAACTATTTGCACGCAACGTTTTTTGGTATGCTCTTATAAAATTCAACCTTTTGGTCAGTTTAGCCGCCATGTTCACACAGTATCGGTTAAAGGGATATCCATATCTATGAAGCGCATTAAAGCTATTTTCTCTAATCATAATTTTATATGCATAAAATTGCATACATGAAACTATTTTTTGTTGGTTAGGTGCCTCACTGCTTGGAGAAGTTTGCCGTATATTTATGCTGTAACCGTTCTCACTATTTAAAGATATGAAAAGGTATTGCAAGGGGTCATATGAAGGATGAATTTCTGACACACGATGGAGAATGTTATAGTTGGATTTTAGCACAATATGGCGGGGACCAGCATTTTCGTCAACTATCAATACTGCGAACTCGCCTGTAGTCGGGGCATTATATCGACCACGGTGTTCATTAACAGGGCGTTTGTCAGCATGGATTACAACCCCATAGTTATTCAAATTAGATGGCATACGCTCCAGGGAAGTCATAAAACTTCGAACATACACATTATTTTCAAGCAGAATTTCTAGAGTTAATTTCAAAATATCTCTTTGAAGAGTTGGTGCAGCACTTTGGCGCAACGAAAGCTGCTCCTCTTGGGAAGAAAAATATATTTTTAAAAATTTTGGAACCATGTTGGGCGGTGGTAATAAACTTCGAATAATATGGTACACTTGTCCATGTATTATGATGTCATAGCGAAACAACCATTGTATTTTCTTATATTTTGTTTAAAATGACTGGACTACATATGCTCTCCTGTAAGCAGCGCTTTGATTGCTGCCGGAGGCTCACCGATATCACTTAATTTGACATGACTCTTACTGATGCACATACCTGGTGTTTCATTTGGCCACTTCCTATGTTTACAAAAAACGCAAATTTCACTTATGCGGCCAATGAAAATTGGAGAATTTTCCATATAATTCAGATGTGGTCTGTAGTTAAATGCTGATTTCAGACCAATCGCCCTTTGCCTGCTGTTCAATGCTCGCAACCTTTCATTTTAACTCCCCCCTTTGTTCCAAAAAGCATCATACCTCGCTAATTAACCCAGTAAAAAAATGTATCATCCAAATATTAATCTTAGGTCGATCCTTTACGAGCATTGGATTAATTCACAAATTTCCGAGTCCCTTACATTTTTTACTCCTTTTTACCATTGCATATCCTTACGGGCGAGCACTCCCTTCGAGATCCTAACGGATGTCAAAGTGAGCATTATTTTTAGCTCCTTTTTACATCCAAAACAAACAAAAAGGGAGTAATCTTCCATACATCCAAATGGAGCAGAAATTGAGTAATGTATTTTATCTCCAGTACGAGGGTAAAGTGAGCAATGTTTAGTTTGTCCAAATATACACAGAAAGAAAATGTGTACACAATTCAATTCAACTTCAATTTATTATTAAAATTATACATATTAGAATAATGAAATAGGTTAAAAAAACAAAAGAACTAAATTTATATTCCACTTTAGACAATTACATATTGATTAATGGATCATTTATGTATACATTTTATGTTTATGAAGAATTGCTATTTCGTGGAGATTTAAGCGAATATGTTTTGCGGTAAAATGTTGCCTTACATTTACGAAATGTTATTTTCATAGAATTTTCATATTGCCCATATGATACAAAATTGTCTTTACGGATTCTGCGAAAAGGGAAAAAATTACATGTATATATGTACATTTATTTGCTTATGTATATAAGTTAGATAAAATATTGTCATTCTTACCGAAAAGGAAATAGCTGAATAATTTGTATTTGTTTATCGTTTTATTGTTTATTGTTAGTAAACCATGAGCACTTGGGAATGTCAAAAAAAGTAATTGACAATAAACAAAAATCCAGCATTATCAGTGATTTGCACCAGATGGCGCAACACTGAATAAATATAGTTGGTAAAAAGGAATAGAAGTAGCAAATTTGCCAGTCAAACAAACCACCGATGTATAGCTAAATGGTTAGCGCAGCATGCCTAAAGAATACTGATGATGAAGGCTTAGCATCCTTCGAAATGGATCTATCTGCGCAGCTATGGCAGGTTGTCTGAAAAATTTTCTACTTACTATTCCAAAAACAAAATACATTCCAAAAACAAATCCGTCTGTCCGTTAACACGATAACTTGAGTAAATTTTGAGGTATCTTGATGAAATTTGGTATGTAGGTTCCTGAGCACTCATCTCAGATCGCTATTTAAAATGAACGATATCGGACTATAACCACGCCCACTTTTTCGATATCGAAAATTTCGAAAAACCGAAAAAATGCGATAATTCATTACCAAAGACAGATAAAGCGACGAAACTTGGTAGATGAGTTGAACTTATGACGCAGAATAGAAAATTAGTAAAATTTTGGACAATAGGCGTGGCACCGCCCACTTTTAAAAGAAGGTAATTTAAAAGTTTTGCAAGCTGTAATTTGGCATTCGTTGAAGATATCATGATGAAATTTGGCAGGAACGTTACTCCTATTACTATATGTATGCTTAATAAAAATTAGCAAAATCGGAGAAGGACCACGCCCACTTAAAAAAAAAATTTTTTTTAAAGTAAAATTTTAACAAAAAATTTAATATCTTTACAGTATATAAGTAAATTATGTCAACATTCAACTCCAGTAATGATATGGTGCAACAAAATACAAAAATAAAATAAAATTTCAAAATGGGCGTGGCTCCGCCCTTTTTCCTTTAATTTGTCTAGGATACTTTTAACGCCATAAGTCGAACAAAAATTAACCAATCCTTTTGAAATTTGGTAGGGGTATAGACTTTATGGCGTTAACTGTTTTCTATGAAAATGGGCGAAATCGGTTGATGCCATGCCCAGTTTTTATACACAGTCGTCCGTCTGTCCTTCCGCATGGCCGTCAACACGATAACTAGAGCAAAAATCAACATATCTTTACTGAACTTAGTTCACGTACTTATCTGAACGCACTTTATATTGATATAAAAAATGAACGAAATCCGACTATGACCACGCCCACTTTTTCGATATCTAAAATTACGAAAAATGAAAAAAATTCCATAATTCTATACCAAATACGAAAAAAGGGATGAAACATGGTAATTGGATTGGTTTATTGACGCGAAATATAACTTTAGAAAAAACTTTGTAAAATGGTTGTGACACCTACCATATTAAGTAGAAGAAAATGAAAGAGTTCTGCAGGGCAAAATAAAAAACCCTTGAAATCTTGGCAGGTATTACATATATAAATAAATTAGCGGTATCCAACAGATGATGTTCTGGGTCACCCTGGTCCACATTTTGGTCGATATCTGGAAAACGCCTTCGCATATACAACTACCACCACTCCTTTTTAAAACTCTCATTAATACCTTTAATTTGATACCCATATCGTACAAACACATTCTAGAGTCACCCCTGGTCCACCTTTGTGGCGATATCTCGAAACGGCGTCCACCTATGAAACTAAGGATTACTCCCTTTTAAAATACTCATTAACACCTTTCTTTTGATACCCATATCGCACAAACGCATTCTATAGTCAAATCTGATCCACCTTTATGGCTATATCCCTAAATGGCGTCCACCTATAGAACTATGGCCCACTCCCTCATAAAATACTCTTTAATGCCTTTCATTTGATACACATATCATACAAACACATTCCAGGGTTTCCCTCGGTTCATTTTCCTACATGGTTATTTTCCCTTATGTTGTCACCATATCTCTCAACTGAGTATGTAATGTTCGGTTACACTCGAACTTAACCTTCCTTACTTGTTTTAATTATATTATGTATATATTAGTTGAATCAGTCCAAAACTGCACTTGTTGGCAAAGTCCTTCTCCGTTTTCTCTTTGTGAACCGATTATTTGAGATAATTTATTGAAATTGGATATGTCGGTTTCGTGGCACCCATTGTCCATCTCTATTTAAAAGCAGCGAATTTGGATTAAAACAACTCTATTTTCTATGTTTTGGAAAGCACCAACAACGGTATGATGCAGTAAATGATGGAAATTTCATGTGTATTTTGAAATACTCATAATTTAAATTTTTGGGCAATTTCAAAAAGGGGCGAGTCATCCCCACTTCTGCCAAATAATTTTGTTAAATATAATTGGGCTTAAATAAGTTTAAGTTGCCACCACAAAATTAGGCAAACTAATTACCCTTGTTATAAGGAATGAGCTCAGGAAAATGGACGAAATTGGTTAATCACCACGGCCACTTTATAATATAAAACGTATTTAAGGCGACCGTATGCAAATATAACATGCAATGTTTTTTTTTTTTTAAACAACTTTATATTAATGCTGCTTTACTTGATTATTGCAGGAAATTAAGAAAATGGAAAGTTTTTCAAAACGGGCCTGGCAGCGCCCAAAATCTTACTATGTTATATCGAGAAATATCTTAAAAAAAGTGAGTAAAATCAGTTATTAAATAATACTTTGTGTCAATGAACTGAAATTTACTGAACTGTACAATTAAAGGTAACAGCTGATTATATCCATCGTATTGGGTTACACCCGAACTTAGACACATTTAGGCCCGGTTTTTCAGTACAAGTACAACGCAGTCAGTTAAACTACGCTGAAGTTTAAGCTGGAGTTAAACGGCCGATCTAGCAGGGTTAAACTCTAGTTAGCCTATCAGTTATTTGCGTTCGTTCGAAATGACCCCGAATATACCCAACAAGCATTTGGGCTTCAGAACCATTAGAGTTCATGTTGATAACTAGGCATACTTCTAAAATCTCAGAGTTGCTTCGAAACAAAAAATGCTATTACTTAAGTTGAAGAAAATTAATTAACAACTTTTGGTTCTCTAACTGGACTCAAACTTAAGATTCCATTCTACAGTATTAATAATTTTTTAATAATTTTTTTTTAATAATTATTATAAAAATAAAATAATTAAAAAACCTTGTTTCTGAAGTTTTGATGCTGCTTTGCCCGGGGCGTGAACCGAAGACCTTCGGTGAGGTAGGCGGAGCACGCTACCATCACACCACGGCGGCCGCCTATATAACTTATTAGCGATTAATAACGCTTAATTACTGCTATCAACCAGGTGTTAATTTCTCACACTAAACAGCTGTTGATTTTGGTGGTAGCACCTTCGAGATTTTTTTTACCTCCACCTTAACTCGATATGCAATGTAGAATATCAACTGGAGAAATGTGTTGAATATTCATTTGAGAACTGTAGATTTCTCAAAATTTCTCGAAATTAGGATAATAATTGAAAAATATTAATGATGTTGGAGATCAACTCGAAACTATATATATATGAACTATAATCTAATTATAACTTTATTATTAATTACTACTACCTATGTGCAAGCCAACCCAGTCTAAAGACTAATAGCGAAATGAGGGAGAAGTTTGTTGAAGAACGATCTTGCCAATATACCTGAAAGCATATATACCAGTATATCTATAAATGATATATATTAGATTAACAGTGATTCGGTAAGCAAGAAAACAGTAAAACAATTTAGCAATTATACTGCCGGAATGCTAAAAAATGTTCAAAAGGCTAAGAGTTTCTGTAATAATTGGCAACCCTTAAAACTTGCATTTATAGAAATGAACGAAAAAATCGGTAGATATTGATGAAGTATATTTTTGCTGGCCAAAATATGGAGTTATTATCTAAAAGCTACACACACATATGAGTTTGTATGTGTGCTCATGTAGAAGCATACAATTTTAATGAACAGAGAAATATGCGGCACTGACGAAGAGGACGAATACACTAACACTTACTCAGGAAGTTTCATAAAACCTAAAACTGAAAAATTCAGTAATGGGCAGAAACGAAGCCAACGGCAGGCTTTTTGAAACCACTGGACAATGCGACCGACATGTGGATTAGTGTTGACTGATGCGTATGTCTAATGTTTGTCACCTCCCTCAGTCGACAACAATATAAATGTTTCAGCAGCTGTGGGGATTGTGGCCGCATTGCAGCGGAAAATAGTGACAACTGATAAAAGTTGAGAATTACATTTGCATTTTGTTTGAAGTAAAATTACATATGTGTGTATATATGTATATACATACATATATACAAGTGTGTCGAGGGAGTATATGTTGAATTGTGAAAAAAGGATGGAAATTTTAAAATAGGTTAATTTAGGCTGAAACTTTAGCATACTCTACATATGCTCATATATACATATTCATCATGCATTAGAACGCTCACCATAGTAAAGTTTGAATTGTTAGCTACACACGCTTTTTCCGATAGATTTTTTATAAAAAAGAGGAATTTAACACAGTTTCAAAAGTCGGATGATCTGAAACTGAAAAGAAAATGCTTATAGATTTTTTCCTCTGTAAGTTAAACAAGACTCGGCCCTAAAGACCGAGTTCATTGCATTTTGATTTACTCTATGACAGCAAATGGGAAAAATTACTCCTGGGTTATGATGCTTTTAATGTTGTACTTACGCCCAGTGCACAGTGTTTCGTGTAGAACAAGCTAGCTGGACAAAAACAAAGTTCTTATTCCAAGAAAAGTGTAATGAGAAATGAAAGAAAACAAACAGAATAACGGGATTTTTGCTTCTTTTTGATATTTTTGCTCATATATATTGAGTAATTGAAGTGAGAAGGCAGGAGTGGCCATAAAATGCATTGATTAATTTGCAAAATTCTTGTTGAATATTAAGCTTCATATTTCTTTTAAGTGAACACTTTTATATAATTTTTTTGATGGATTCTAAGCTCGAAAGTAAGTGAAATTTTTTAATAGTAATTCTTTCACAATTAGAGCATTTCCAATATATTTAACATTCCGTTATTAAGAAGAAAAGGTATTTTTTCTCTATATTTTTAACTTTAGGGACAAAAAAGTTACATACATCCGCTGACATCCGGGCTAAATTTTACATATGTTATAGTCGCAAGTATTGTCTAATAGTCGAAAGAAAAAACCACTGCGAATTCTTTGCACATCTATTTTTAATTTTTTTTTTTTGTAGATTTAGTTATCTCTACATATAAAATAGGATGTATGTACGTACCAGCTCCGACCAGATATTTGAACCTTTAAAGCTGATCCACAAACGGCAAAACCAATTCCCAGGTACAGGGAACAAACACGTAGCCATAAAACACACAAAAATAAACGCGCAAGGTCAATAAGAGCACACCAAAAGCAAAAAGGACAAGATCACTGACTTCAACCTGCCACAACCTACCGCACCACTCACCAAGGCATAAAAACAGGTACATACAAAGCAATCCTAATGCAGGTATAACCACACAGGAACGCTACACAAAACAACCCCATTTGGTAGCATCTACGCCAATACCTGAATGTAATATAAATACTGCACAACTGATAACAAATCAGAACGATCAACGACACTTAAGATGGCAGCACAACAATCATCAACTATTCACCCTGTCGGAAAATCAACAACACAAAGCAGTTTAGTTATACCCGTACCAAGAACGGAGTTTTTTGACATTTGGGTTCACTATTCGAAGGAAACCAGATATGAAGAATTATTGAGTTTTGTTGTACTTAAGTACGATTTAAGCGAAGCAGCCGAGTATTCGGTAAAAAGTTTAAGCTTACAAATATCGGCATATTCGTCGACGCTGGATCAAAAGTGGAACACTTCTGGAAGACATAAGGAGCGATTTTTGAATAAAAACTCGGAGTGGCTTTCGGGTCCAGACTTCACATTTACAATAACGATGGATTCAAATTTGCCATCAGACCAACCAACCATTTCTTCAGGTAACTCCGGCCCCGGAAGACGAAAGAAGGACTTTGTTAGCTGCAGTGAAAAAACCAAACGGCGTCGAGTGGATGACCTCTTGCAATCTAGAAGTCCTGGTGAGTTACTTTATGCGGCAGAAGTATCAACGCGTATGTCCGTCAACAGAAATGTTGCTAACATTATAAAAAAATCACAGGAAACCACTCAAATAACCGGCAAAAAGATGACATGTGAGCCAGATGCAAGATGCTTGAGCAATGTAGAAGTTTTAGCATACTACGTAGATAGCAAGTCGACGACACTAGGGTACAAAACGACTCGGAAGTGGAGCATCAAGGCAGGCCATAAGGTTTATCCATCATTTTATAGTCTAAGAAAAGCTAAGCCAGAATGCTATCCAAATGAAATTAATGTGGGTGAAACAGTGCGGAAATTTAAGTCCAGTCCGTATTAGATAAAACTATTGAGCGTTTAGTTTTAGCAAATCAAGAAGTTTTTGTTAGTTTATTACGTATACTTTAATCAGCAAGTGGGGTTGCGATAAAAGCTCTGGCCATAGCACATATAAGCAAAAGTTTACATGCAGTTCTGACACTGATGAGTTTTTGTTTATATTTTCTTTCGTTCCTCTTCAATTACAGGATGAAAAAGGTAACATTGTTTGGCAGAATCCTCGACCTTCTTCTACCATGTATTGTCGTCCAATTAAATTTATTTTTTCTAAAGAAACAAAAGGTTTTATTGTTTTTGAAACGAACAAAGTTTTAGAGGAGATAAATGCGTTGTTGCCAACAAAGTACATGCTCGAAGAATACGAAGTTTCCGTAAATCACAATATGCTTCTAATAATGATTGACGGAAAAGTTTGCAATGCTTTGACTGAAACTTTTTCCGCACAAAAGTGTTATATTTGTGGTGCCACTCCAAAAGATATGAATAATGAGTTACGGTACTTTACGCCTAACCGAGATAATCTTGGTTTTGGTTTGGCTACTCTCCATGCATGGATCAGATGTTTGAATGCTTGCTTCACATAAGTTATCGCCTCGAAGTACAAAATTGGTAGCTTAGGAATGAGGCAGATAAAGAGAGTGTAAAGCTACGTTCCAACGAAATCCAGAATAAATTTAAAAGTCTACTTGGATTGATAGTAGATAAACCAAAACCAGGTTTCGGCAATACCAATGACGGCAACACTGCTCGTAGGTTTTTCGAAAATTCTGAGGTTCTTGCTGAGATTGCGGGATTTGATGTAACGCTCATCAAAAGATTCGACACTCTCCTTCGCGCATTAGCATCTGGGTACAATATAAATACCCAAAGATTTGAAAAATTTGATGTCGAGACTAAAAAACTATACATAGATCTCTATCCGTCGTTTAATATGCCTGTTACAGTTCACAAAATCTTATTTCATAGTACTGATATTATAAAATTAGCAATTTTACCTATTGGTCAACTTTCTGAGGAAGCATAGGAAGCCCGTAACAAAGATTTGAGACGATTCAGGGATGATAACACACAAAAGCAGTCGCGTGAAGCCACGAATAGAAATCTTATGAATATGTTGCTTATAACATCGGATCCTTTAGTTAACAGTTTTAGGGAGATACCTAAGAAAAAATTAAAAATCTGACTTCAGAAGTCTTAAATTTACTGCCCCCCGATAATGTTGAGAAGTCAATAAATACCCCAGTTGTTTCAAGCTTTCACAGTAGTGTTGCTGATGCTCATGACAATTCCACAAGTGACTCATCAAATGAAAGTGATGATAGCGAATAATAACATAATTATAAAAGATAACCTATCCTATAACTTTTTGTTGGATCAGGTTTTTTTATTGTATTTTCTACTTTGTATGATACTTTTAAATTTTTGTAATAAGTAATTTTCACATAATTAATTTAATTATTTACATTGTTATTATTATTATTGTAATTCACTTTTACATTCCTGACTGATACTATAAAATAATTTTGTAAAAATTGTAGTGCCAGGATAAATACTCAAATAAATACAAAATATGTATGTACACATGTACAGTCACTCACATAAATAAGTAGACACCCCTTTTTGGACAATTCTTGCAATTTTCGCTTTCGCAAATTTATTTTAACTAATTTCCCATAAGAAAATGTGTCACGATCTATAACAAAAACTAAATTATATTTAAAAAATGTTTGAAAAATTCGACGAATTTTCATATTTTAACTAATTTCCCATAAGAAAATTTGTCACGATCTATAACAAAAACTAAATTATATTTAAACAAGTAAGGAAAGCTAAGTTCGGGTGTAACCGAACATTACATACTCAGTTGAGAGCTGTGGAGACAAAGTAAGGGAAAATCACCATGTTGTCAAAAGAACCTAGGGTAACCCTGGAATGTGTTTGTATGACATGCGTATCAAATGGAAGGTATTAAAGAGTATTTTAAGAGGAAGTGGGCCATAGTTCTATAGATGGACGCCATTTAGGGATATCGCCATAAAGGTGGACCAGGCCTGACTCTAGAATTTGTTTGTACGATATGGGTATCAAACGAAATGTGTTAATGATAATTTTAAAAGGTAGTGGGCCTAAGTTCTATAGGTGGACGCCTTTACGAGATATCGCCATAAAGGTGGACCAGGGGTGACTCTAGAATTTATTTTGTACGATATGGGTATCAAATGAAAGGTATTAATGGGTATTTTAAAAGGGCGTGGGCCTAAGTTCTATAGATGGACGCCTTTTCGAGATATCGCCATAAAGATGGACCAGGGGTGACTCTAGAATTTGTTTGTACTATATGGTATCAAATGAAAGGTGTTAATGAGTATTTTAAAAGGGCGTGGGCCTTAGTTCTATAGGTGGACGCCTTTTCAAGATATCGCCATAAAGGTGGACCAGGGGTGACTCTAGAATGCGTTTGTACAATATGGGTATCAAATGAAAGGTGTTAATGAGTATTTTAAAAGGGCGTAGGCCTTAGTTCTCTAGGTCGACGCCCTTTCGATATATCGCCATAAAGGTGGACCAGGGGTGACTCTAGAATTTGTTTGTACGATATGGGTATCAAATGAAAGGTGTTAATGAGTATTTTAAAAGGGAGTGGGCCTTAGTTCTATGGGTGAACGCCTTTTCGGGATATCGCCATAAACGTGGACCAGGGGTGACTCTAGAATGCGTTTGCACAATATGGGTATCAAATGAAAGGTGTTAATGAGTATTTTAAAAGGGCGTAGGCCTTAGTTCTCTAGGTGGACGCCCTTTCGAGATATCGCCATAAAGGTGGACCAGGGGTGACTTTAGAATTTGTTTCTACAATATGGGTATCAAACAAAAGGTGTTAATGAGTATTTTAAAAGGGCGTGGGCCTTAGTTCTATAGGTGGAAGCCTTTTCAAGATATCGCCATAAAGGTGGACCAGGGGTGACTCTAGAATTTGTTTGTACGATTGGGTATCAAATGACAGGTGTTAATGAGTATTTTAAAAGGGAGTGGGCCTTAGTTCTATAGGTGGATGCCTTTTCGAGATATCGCCATAAAGGTGGGCCAGGGGTGACCCTAAAATGTGTTTGTACGATACGGGTATCAAGTTAAAGGTATTAATGAGGGTTTTAAAAAGGGAGTGGCCCTTAGTTGTATATGTGAAGGCGTTTTCGAGATATCGACTAAAATGTGGACCAGGGTGATCCAGAACATCATCTGTCGGGTACCGCTAATTTATTTATATATGTAATACCACGAACAGTATTCCTTCCAAGATTCCAAGGGCTTCTTATTTCGCCTTGCAAAACTTTTTCATTTTCTTCTACTTAATATGGTAGGTGTCATACCCATTTTACCAAGTTTTTTTCTAAAGTTATATTTTGCGTCAATAGACCAATACAATTACCATGTTTCATCCCTTTTTTCGTATTTGGTATATAATTATGGCATTTTTTTCATTCTTCGTAATTTTCGATATCGAAAAAGTGGGCGTGGTCATAGTCGGATATCGGCCATTTTTTACACCAATACAAAGTGAGTTCAGGTAAGTACGTGAACTGAGTTTAATAAAGATATAACGATTTTTGCTCAAGTTATCGTGTTAACGGCCGAGCGGAAGGACAGACGGCCGACTGTGTATAAAAACTGGGCGTGGCTTCAACCGATTTCGCCCTTTTTCACAGAAAACAGTTATCGTCCTAGAATCTAAGCCTCTACCAAATTTCATAAGGATTGGTAAATTTTTGTTCGACTTATGGCATTAAAAGTATCCTAGACAAATTAAATGAAAAAGGGCGTAGCCACGCCCATTTTTAAATTTTCTTTTTTTGTATTTTGTTGCAACATATCATTACTGGAGTTGAATGTTGACATAATTTACTTATATACTGTAAAGATATTAACTTTTCTTTTAAAATTTGAATAAAAAAAAAAAATTTTTAAAAGTGGGCGTGGTCGTTCTCCGATTTTGCTAATTTTTATTAAGCAGACATATAGTAATAAGAGTAACGTTCCTGCCAAATTTCATCAGGATATCTTCAACGACTGCCAAATTACAGCTTGCAAAACTTCTAAATTACCTTCTTTTAAAAGTGGGCGGCGCCACGCCCATTTTCCAAAATTTTACTAGTTTTCTATTCTGGGTCATAAGTCCAACTCACCTACCAAGTTTCATCGCGTAATCCGTATTTGGTAATGAATTACCGCACTTTTTCGATTTTTCGAAATTTTCGATATCGAAAAAGTGGGCGTGGTTGCAGTCCGATATCGTTCATTTTAAATAGCGATCTGAGATGAGTGCCCAGGAACCTATATACCAAATTTCATCAAGATAACTCAAAATTTACTCAAGTTATTGTGTTAACGGACAGACGGACGGACGGACGGACGGACATGGCTCAATCGAATTTTTTTTCGATACTGATGATTTTGATATATGGAAGTCTATATCTATCTCGATTCCTTTATACCTGTACAACCAACCGTTATCCAATCAAAGTTAATACACTCTGTGAGCTCTGCTCAACGGAGTATAAAAATGTTTGAAAAATTCGACGAATTTTCATAAAAAATTTAATTTTTTTTCCGAGTTTTTAGAATTTTTTAGAGTATTTAAGTACAATAAAGTAATATTCTTAAGTCTTTTAAATTTTTTTGGATCTATGTCACTTATTCGCATGAGTTACTGTATATGAAATAAGCAAATGTATGCATATGAAGTAAAATTTTTGAAAAAAATAAAAAAAGAACATATGGGTGAAAAAAATGACGTAGTTGTAATAAATGACTGCATATGAAACGGAAAATCTCATAAAATAATTTTGTCCAGCTAGCTTGTTCTACACGAAACACTGTGCAGTGGTGTAAATAGACATGTCTCAGAAACCCAATCTCTCAAAAACCGGCAAAGTGTGACATAAATTTAAACTTCTTTAAATCTCATTAATTCTGTGGGTGTTCTAATAGGCAAACATGTAGAAAGATAAAATTTAGGAAACTTCAAAATTAGTTTGAATTTATATGTAAAAAAGCATTAACTTAGTTATCACAAAATTGACGTTGCATTCAAAATTCCGATGCGAAGCAGGAATTTGAATACAAAATAATGCAAAATGGGAAACAAAATTCAAATGAAAATCTATAGAGAATTATCAAAAAAGGACAGCTTTGTGCTTGAATTTAAATTTCAGGAAAAGGAAAAGGATTTATTTTTCACCCCGCTATAAAATTAGGAATAAGCGAATACTCGAATTATTCGAAGCGAATCAAATCGAACTATTCGAATAGTTCGAAATATTCGAATAGTTTCAAAAATTCAAATAAATGCACGCTTTTTACATTTTTTGGCAAACATTTTTCTGAAGATTTTAGGTATAATAAAACAAATTTACATTAGTCAATAACGCTAGATGATTGATTTTGGTTAAAGAAATATTAATTTTATAGAATTAGTTGTTTCATACGACTTCATTAAATTTTCCAAATAATCCTATACTGTGTTGGAAAAAGGAATCATAAAAATATCCTTTGTAATCACTTATGGCTAGACGTTATTTGCCAACTCCATCTACGTCGGTTGAGAGTGAGCCGCTTTTTTCTTCTGCTAGAGACCATGTGACAGAAACCCGAAATTGGTTATCACTTGATAATGTTGCTCGGTTGTTATTTTTGAATACAAATTTAAGTTGTTATGTTTAATTAAATTTTATAAGGTAGAAATTTTAGATATTATAACGTCGTTCTATTAAAACACTTTTAAAAATCGTGCTAGTCTTTCAAAGATTAGATCCCTCATCTCATATAGACAGCTATTTTTACATTGGAATGCTTAAATTTAATAAAAACTTTTAAATCACTCAATGCAATCGCTTTAACTTTTTGTGAATTCAATGCTATGACCAAAGAAAAGTTCTGTACTTAAGTACGTGCATGGTGTATGAGTAACTTTTGCTCACATACAAAATTTGTCGCACCACTCAGTGGCGCACGTGAAGTTGAAACAAAAAATTTAAATTTAAAATTCTTAGTTCTGAAATATGAAAAACCTTCGTCTTGATCGGAGGAAGCTATAGCCAAAATTTGGTGATGATTGAAGTGTGGGAAATACGTTTCCATAGGGAACACACACACAGAATTTGATTTGTATACATAGATGATTTGTTTGTGAAGAATACTAGTGATGTTTCTAGTGCCATATTAAAATTTGTGATGTGTAAACATCTTTGCTCTCGGTATGGGGAAATCCTGTATGTAGTACTAGAGAATGTCTAAGCATAGGCATAGTGTGTGGTATGGTATGCTATGTATATGGAGTAATTAAGAATGAGAGCGTCAAGTTACGTGGTAGAGTTGGTATGAGCGAAATCAACCAGCAACTCAAGCCAAACATGTCATCTACATACATATTCAAGTTTCTGAGCATATACACAAATATAAGCAAACTCGAACAAATGCTTGATTTTTATTACTGATACAAAAAGTGTTTACAAAAACAAAGCCTTTGGTTAGATATTCATGTTTAAGTTGAAATTTATTTCTCTTTTGGGTTTTGTTGTTTGTAACATCTGTGTACATTATTTGGTTGGATTTATATGAAATAATAAAGTACAAACAGAAAAAATTAGTAAAAAAAAAATTTAATTAAATTTAATTTATTATATTTTATTTAAATTAATTATATTTTCCGAAAATTGACCCAAAATCAACTAATTTAAATTAAATTAAAATAAACTAAATCAAATTAAATTGTGGCGAAGTGAGAAAAGCAATAACCACGTTAAAAAGCAACAAGGCCCCGGCCGCTGATCGAATGCCATTCCTGGTAAATCTACCAGATTTTCATAATACGCCAAATATTGGAAAAGCCCGCGAAAAAAGAATCGACACATATCACCTCCGCTCGAAGGACCAGTTGGAAAACGATTTAAATTCTCTTGTGACCTATTAAATTAAATTAAATTAAATTAAGTTAAATTAAATCAAATAGAAATATCCGTCCTGATGTCACGTTGTTTATATAAATCATAAATTAAATTAAAATAAATTAAATTAAATTAAATTAAATTAAATTATCTTTTTAATCTATGAGTTAGTTGTATTATCAATATTTTACGATGTTTTATCGGATTGTTACCAATTTCTTATCGAAGTGTTATTGATTTGTTATCAACAAATTATCGATTACTTGCCGTAAAATTATGGATATATTTTTAAATTGATATCAATTTGTTTTAGGAAATTTATTGATTTGTAATCAAAAAGTTATCGGTTCCCTAACGGAGTGTAATCAGTTTGTTAGCAATGACTCATAGGTTTGTTATGATACAGGTACCTAAAGTTCATGATGAAATGAAATTTCAGGTGTTTTCAAGCCATTGACGTTTTCTGTTATTCTAATAAGATCGGCATACCATACATAATTTATTATATTTCCATACGAAATTGAAAAAAATGGAAACAAACATGTAAAAATAAATCTTTTAATTTGAATTTCCTTTAAAACAAGTAAGGAAGGTTAAGTTCGGGTGTAACCGAACATTACATACTCAGTTGAGAGATATGGTGACAACATAAGGGAAAATAACCATGTAGGAAAATGAACCGAGGGAAACCCTGGAATGTGTTTGTATGATATGTGTATCAAATGAAAGGCATTAAAGAGTATTTTATGAGGGAGTGGGCCATAGTTCTATAGGTGGACGCCATTTAGGGATATAGCCATAAAGGTGGATAAGAGTTGACTATAGAATGCGTTTGTGCGATATGGGTATCAAAAGAAAGGTGTTAATGAGTATTTTAAAAGGGAGTAATCCTTAGTTCCATAGGTGGACGCCGTTTCGAGATATCGCCACAAAGGTGGACCAGGGGTGACCCTAGAATTTGTTTGTACAATATGGGCATCAAAGGAATGGTGTTAATGAGTATTTTAAAAGGGAGTGGGCCTTAGTTCTATAGGTGGACGCCGTTTCGAAATATAGCCATAAAGGTGGACCAGGGGTGACTCTAGAATGTGTTTGTACGATATGGGTATCAAATTAAAGGTATTAATGAGAGTTTTAAAAAGGAGTGGTGGTAGTTGTATATGTGAAGGCGTTTTCCAGATATCGACCAAAATGTGGACCAGGGTGACCCAGAACATCACATGTTGGATACCGCTAATTTATTTATATATGTAATACCTGCCAAGATTTCAAGGGTTTTTTATTTTGCCCTGCAGAACTCTTTCATTTTCTTCTACTTAATATGGCAGGTGTCACAACCATTTTACAAAGTTTTTTCTAAAGTTATATTTCGCGTCAATAAACCAATCCAATTACCATGTTTCATCCCTTTTTTCGTATTTGGTATAGAATTATGGAATTTTTTTCATTTTTCGTAATTTTCGATATCGAAAAAGTGGGCGTGGTCATAGTCGGATTTCGTTCATTTTTTATACCAATATAAAGTGCGTTCAGATAAGTACGTGAACTAAGTTCAGTAAAGATATGTTGATTTTTGCTCTAGTTATCGTGTTGACAGCCATGCGGAAGGACAGACGGGCGACTGTGTATAAAAACTGGGCATGGCATCAACCGATTTCGCCCATTTTCATAGAAAACAGTTAACGCCATAAAATCTATACCCCTACCAAATTTCAAAAGGAGTGGTTAATTTTTGTTCGACTTATGGCGTTAAAAGTATCCTAGACAAATTAAAGGAAAAAGGGCGGAGCCACGCCCATTTTGAAATTTTATTTTATTTTTTTATTTTGTTGCACCATATAATTACTGGAGTTGAATGTTGACATAATTTACTTATATAAAATAAATAAATGTAAGGCGCGAAGAGATCTAAGGCCGAGCTGCTCTTCCAATTTGCGTCGTGCTCCTCTTGATTTTCCCTACAAATCGGCCGGACGGGACCTACATGTTTTATGCCGACTCCGAACGGCATCTGCAAGGCAGATGAGTTTTCACTGAGAGCTTTTCATGGCAGAAATACACCCGGAGTGCTTGCCAAACACTGCCGAGGGGCGACCCCGCTTAGAAAAATTTTCTTCTAATTGAAAAATTTTATTTCTAAAATTTTGATGTTGCTTTGCCCGGGAGTTGAACCCAGGGCATACGGTGTGATAGGCGGAGCACGCTACCATCACACCACGGTGGCCGTATACTGTAAAGATATTAAATTTTTTGTTAAAATTTGACTTTAAAAAAAATTTTTTTTTAAGTGGGCGTGGTCCTTCTCCGATTTTGCTAATTTTTATTAAGCATACATATAGTAATAGGAGTAACGTTCCTGCCAAATTTCATCATGATATCTTCAACGACTGCCAAATTACAGCTTTCAAAACTTTTAAATTGCCTTCTTTTACCTACATACCAAATTTCATCAAGATACCTCAAAATTTACTCAAGTTATCGTGTTAACGGACGGACGGACGGACATGGCTCAATCAAATTTTTTTCGATCCTGATTATTTTGATATATGGAAGTCTATATCTATCGCGATTCCTTTATATATGTACAACCAATCGTTATCCAATCAATCTTAATATACTCTGTGAGCTCTGCTCAACTGAGTATAAAAAAGTCATTCGTTGAGGAAAAAAAATAGAAAAATTGCGAAAATATCATTGTAAGTTGGAAAACAAGTAATTTTCGTAACAGTAATAACCATTTTTTCCTTATACAGTCTCTCTTCACTGCATTACATTCAAAGGAAGTTTCTTAGGGCAGATTGAACTGACCAGTCCCTGATGACCATACATAGACTGAATATGTGCATAGTGAAACACTCTATCTTAAACAAAGGCCAACGTTATAAAATAGAACCGTCCTCTTAGCAAATACTAGAAACATTCGAGGACCTGCTGCTTCTAGATCTGATTGCTGAAGTCTTAGCCAGGACACTACTATTAATGTCTCTGACGAGGCTTATTTTAAAAGCGTGTGACGCCAGAAGACAGTGTCCAGTCGTAACATCCATCGTGAGCCTATGCTACTATACTTTTTAGTGATAAAACTGATTGTGGTTTAATTAAAAGGGCACAACGCGAATTGTAGGAAAAGCTCGAGCTAAAATCTTTTCGGAGATTATCGCGCTTTGTATTTATTTTTATAATCGCAGGTACACTCAGAGAAAAACACCGTTTTAAAATCCAGCACCACCGGACTCAATTCAAGCTTTTCATCTTCTTACTTTTTCGTTCTTGAAAAACGAACGACCTGTTCTTAAAACAACAACCTTTTTCTTGAACTGACACCATTTTCTTCAAAAGAGAACGGCTGGTCTTAAAATATGAGCAAATGTTCTATTAATGAGAACAATGTTCTTAAATTAAGTTCAAGAAAAAAGAAACGGTACAATTCGGTGCACTACAATGTTAAATTCAACATTTGGCACAAGCTATCAAGCAGTTGTAGTGGCCCAGCGGCTATAATGGTGCGGTTGCGATCGTGTGGAGCGAGCTCGATCACCGTCAAACTCTGAAGTTTTTTAGAACAACTTTTTATGTTATATTTTTTTACCTCTTATTTTTCGTTCAGTTCCCTTCACATATGCAAAGGTAATTCTCAAACTTGTTATGAAATGTTTTAAGTATATATTTGCATATGTTTAAGTATAGATTGCATCAATACAAAGAATAATTTCTCAATAAAAGAAATATGTACATGGAAAAATGCCTATTATGTATTTTTTCGTCTTTTAAATTTTAATAATAGTTTTTTTGTTATTAATAGTTTTTGTTGTTTATTTGGTGCTGATCCTAGTTTGCTTATAATATTAGTGAATATGCATAGGCTATGGGATCTAATAGGTGCAAAGTACAAGTAAAACTACTTCGTTTTTTTCTTCACTCAATCGTACTAAGTTTCGCTAAATTCCTTAGCTTCCTCAGGGAGAAAACTAAATTTTATTGAAAAACAACAGAAAGAAATTAATAAAAATTAAAGAAATTAAAAACATATAACATACAATTATGCAAAAAACCCGTGTACACAAACAAATTATTATTAATAAAAAGCTACTACTTGAAAAAATTACCTTCCCACTCCCCCCAAAGATCAAGCACAAAACGTTCTTGAATTGAGACCGAAAAATTTTAAATCGACCACAAATCGTTCTCGAAGCGTGAGAACGAGAAATCTTAAATCAAGCCCAAGTAGTGCTTGAAATGAACACAGAAAGTTCACACATCAATACCAAACTGGTCATAAAATACGAACGATGTGCTTGGAAAAACTGTTCTTAAAACAAGCCCATCGGTCACGAGTTAAGAAAAAACGTATTAATAGACTTTTGTCAACGAGTTGTCTTAATTTTGAACTCGTTTCGTTCGTTTTACAACGATTTTTTCTCTGAGTGTATGGGTTCGAGTAGTCTGTTCGTCTATACTACTATGGCCGTATGGTCTCAAACTGCCAAACTGTCTCGAGGAATCGAGTCTCGTTGCATTTGTTAACACCAGTTTTTCCCCACCAGGCCTACAGGTGGGATGTTTAATCGTCCTGCAACTTAACATGAAACCGATCCATCTGGCTAAGGCTGGACGTACTACAATCGAATTAAAATACCCCCTTTAGAGAAATTCTAAAAATGTCATTGCCAATGTCATCTTATCTAAATTTCTCTGCCCTAAAATTCATAATTTTTTTTTTTTTTTGTATAATCTGTTTATTTGCAATCTATTTTAAAATAATAAGCAAATTATATAACTAATGACTAAGAAAAGTGACTTATATTATTGAACTCCATTGAGGTCAATAATAATATATGTGCTTAGAATTATGCAACCTACATAAATGTATGCTTATATTCAGACATCTAGGTTACATTTTAATATTTTAATTTTACATTTAGTTATTAAATTCTAAAGGGAAGGTCAAATACATGATGCCTTTTAAGTCTAATAATTTCATTAGATACATCAAGTAATGCAACTGCTAGCGCGTTATCCTGATTACTTATTTCTCTGTAAATATTTTGTACTAATTTTTTTAATTTCATTTTTTATAAAAGGAATTTCTAGATCAGAATGAATGGCTTTATTACTAAGGAGCCAGGGTACACCAGTAATTAGTCTTAAAGTTTTTGACTGGTATCTTTGTAGAATTTCTATGTTCGAATTACTAGCAGTACCCCACAGTTGTACTCCTTAGGTGGCTTTAGTACGGCCTTGTATATTAAAATTTTATTTTTAAGGTCTAACGGTGATTTCGGGCCTAGTAGCCAGTAGAGTTTGTTGGTTTTTATTCTTAATTGTTTGTTTTGGCTTGAATATGGCATTTCCAGGTCAGCCGTTTGTAAAAATGTATACCAAGATATTTGACACTATCATGTTTGGGAATTATATCACCATTCAGCTGCAGTGAAGGGCAGCCTTTCCGTCTAAGTGAAAACTAAACGTGGACAGATATGTTTGTGTTTACTTTTATTTTCCATCGGTCCAGCCACGTCTGTATCTCGTTTAATTCTCTCTGAACTAGATTAGTTGCATCAACTGGAGACTGACTTGATGCTAGTATAGCGGTCCATCAGCAAAATTCATACATGAAAGCACTAAAGCTGTGACAAAAGTGAGGTTATGTTGTTGACATTACATTATTAATTTCATCATGCCTAAAGTAGTAATTCTTTGTAACAATTTTCAAAAGAACGATCAAGTGTCTTATATATATTTATATATTGGTTGCTTATTGTTTAAGCGCGTTCAGTTCAAGCCGCTTATATCAACTGGGTTGCTTATTTTTGTTGTTTCTTCCCATGTAATTTGGTAACCTACCCATCGTACTTTCCAAGGTTGCTTGCAATAGATTACAACTTATAAAACTTCAGTATAAAATCGATGACAAATGACAAGCCGATCAAAGGAAGGGACATTTATTGGTTCACAACTTTAAAAATTATTGTGAAACATCAATTAAAATTATAAAAATATAAAAACAAGGTTCTACAATAAAAAAAAATACATAACCAAAGTATGACAAGAAAAACAGCACAAAGGAAGTCGCCGAGCACAAGAAGTTCAGTACCCGTTCGCTTTCCTCGTCACCCCCTCTTTAGCAAATAACGAGTTTCAGAAACAAAAGTATTTGTGTGCAGGGCCGGAAGAAGGCGTAGGTATGGTGGGTAGTACTACCCACCCGGAAGACCTGAAGGTGGGTAATTACCCACCCCGAAAGCAAAAGAAAATTTGTTTGATCTGTTCTGGAGTCTAATTAATTTTTCAGATAAGCGCGCGTAAACGTCAATTCATGGGTCAACCAGCCAGCGCTCGTCAGTCAGGTGATGCGCGCTGTATGTGCGTGTGAATAACTATGTTTCAATCAGTGTTGCTCTTTGGATACAATTGTATAAATTTGGAGTGGATACAAAGATACAAAAAATATCAAATGGATGCATTTTTAATAGCTTCATCAATTGATAAAACGAAGTAGACATATTAGAGTATTGTGTTACTCGTGTATTAAAAACATATTTGTATTCCCTGGTCCTGGACAGTTTCTGAAAGTTTCTGACTGTTTCTTGGAGTACGGGAATAAACTGACATTTTTGGTCAAGGTAAACCTGGGTAGAGAAAGGATTCACTAATTGGAAATATGGAGCAAAGAGTATCGAAAACATTCGAAGAGCTCACTCCACATCACTTGTGCAGAGGCTTTAAAAAATCGTGGAAAAAAATGTTGTGCAATATTTGTCAACTGCATCTGAAAACGAAATAATGACTCACCGGACGGCCTTAAGACGGTCCGTGGGGCTGAAAACGATGAAAATGCGAATTTAATGGTGATCTCGAAAGCACGAGCGGAAGATGTTTCTGAGTTGGAAACGTAGCTGAAAAGAACGGATCACAAATGGTTGCACCACGACAATCAAAATGAGATATTGCAAGCGATGGCTACAAAAATTTTGACTGATATTATTAAGAAAATCCAACTTGCAACTTACCTTTCTATCCTTCTTGATGAGACGGCGGATATCTCAAGAACAGAGCAAATTTCTATTTATCTGACATATGTCTCTCCCGACCTCGGTGCTACTGAATATTTTTTAGGATTTTATTTTGAATTCTTTAATAGAGTTATTTGATCGAATTGAAGTAGTAATGGGTGTAATTACTGGCATATGCTGATTATATTGATATCATCGGCCTAAATGCCTGCGCCGTTACTTCTGCTTATTCCAAACTGGGAAAAGAAGCGGTAAAGATGGGTTTGATGGTGAATGAGGACAAAACTAAGTACCTGCTCTTATCGAGCAAAGAGTAAGTGCATATGCGCCTTGGCAACCACGCTACTGTTGGCACCCATAATTTCGAAATAGTAAAAGACTTCGATTATTTGGGAACTAGCATCAACACTAGCAACATCAGCTCCGAAATCCAGCGAAGAATCACTCTTGCCAATAAATGCTACTTAGCACTAGGTAGGGAATTGAAAAGTAAAGTCCTCTCTCGTCAAATGAAAATCATACTCTACAAGTCACTTATCTTTCCCGTCCTACTATATGGTGCAGAAGCGTGGACCATTACAACATCAGATGAAACGGCTCTGGGAGTCTTCGAGAGAAAAGTTCTTCGAATGATTTATAGACCTGTACGTATTGGCGATGGCGAGAACCGAAGAAGATTTATTAATGAGCTGTACGAGCTATACGCAGATATCCACATAGTCCAGCGAATTAAAACACAGCGGCTGCGATGGCTAGGCCATGTTATGCGAATGAAAGATGACGCTCCGGCCAAGAAAGTGTTTCTATCGGCACCCGTTATGGAAGCAGAGGTAGAGGGCAACCCCCACTCCGCTGGAAGGACCAGGTGGAAAACGATTTAAACTCCCTTGGTGTGACCAATTGGCGCCGGTTGGAAGAGAGAAGGAGCGACTGGCGCTCCTTGTTGGACGGCCATAACCGTTTAAATGGTTAAGCGCCAATTAAGTAAGTAAGAAGTACTAAACAAAGAACTTCAAAAGGTAGAACTTTGTGTCGTAGATTCGTCTCGTAAAATTTAAGCTGTAACATACACGTTGGAAATTTATGAAGAAAAAAAATGGTTGTAGAGGACTTGTTCCCGATAATTTAAGTTTTATATAATTGCTCATTACTGTTCCGGAGTCAACCTGCTCTAACGAGAGACGAGAGAAGTTTCTCTGTTTTACCTAGAGTAAAAAAATATTTGAGATCGACTATGGTGCGAGATCGACTGAACCATCTCGCAATTCTAAATTCGTACTTAAAGAAAGTGACGAACTTGATCTTGAAATCCTCATGAATAATTTTATTTCTGAAAATTCGAAGCGACCTGTAATATTCGCGCTTCAACAATGAGATTAGTTTAAATTGTAGTTTTAAGAAAATTATTTTTTGTAACTTAAACTGATGAATAAAGATGGTTGAAAACAGTATAATATTATAATTTATTAAGAATAACAGAAAAAGTCAAAATAAGGGGAAGTTTTCCGGTTCGAAAAATTACCAACCCGGATTTTTTATGCTTCGCCGGCCCTGTTTGTGTGTATGCAGCGACTTAGAAGCCGCTGACTCGGTAATAACAAGCCGATTACAAACCGATAAGTCGACGATAATTAACCGTTATAGATAGTAAACCGATTATAAAACCACGCCTTTTCATCAGGAAGCATTAACCCTTTAAAGTCATTGCTGCTAGGAGTTCACCTTTTGCGAGGATTCCGCGTTTATGACTTTCTCAATATTTTTTTTTTTCTGCAATATCCCAAAATTATTTTAAAAACTTCGAGACACGAAGATAAGAAGAATCGTCATTGTTACTCATAATCCTTTTCCCCATGCACGGCTACAATATCTACATTCATTTTTATAAGACGTTTGTGATTCATTTTCCAGCACTTCCTTTCATTAATCAGGTACTGTGCTCTCCTTAGTCTTTCGGAAAGATTTCCTAATCTTATTTCTCAAGTCATGACCAAATTAGTAGTAGGTAGGGAATCGACTTAGCGTCTTTAAGAGAATAGTAATTGACTTACACATGGCAGGTTTTTTTTTTTCAAATATATGTTTAAAATTTATTGCGGTCAAAATCCAGAAGGAAGTAATGGTTTAATCTGAGGTGATTATATTAAGCAGACGCGTGTAGGAGAGGTAGTCACAAGACCGCTAGAGGAAAAAAAGTCTTCCGTGGGGAGGACTTTGGCAAGCCCTACAAAGTTCATTTCTACCACGAAATGCTTCTAAAAATGCATGTTATCAAAAAGCTTTCACTTTTACAATGAAATTCGTATTTTAAGTATTTCTAAGACTTTACTTTATGTGTTACATATTCATGACTACAGCCAAAGATCGATCCATCACAACGACTGACAGAACTGCTAAGTAATAAAACAAAGAAATACCCATTCATTATTTTGCAACGAATTGAGTAAAAATATCTGTAGATATAGTCATGCTCAGTAGCATCTTACGTATTTACAACACTCAATAAAAACGTATTAAATCCATTTATCATTTTATGGACATGTGGAAGTTTTTGAGATTATTTCTTGAACAAAGAAAACCAAAAAAGTTGGTGTTTTTACTCTAACCGTGCTACGTAGAGGTGGTAACATATATGTATGTATGTATCTACATATAACTATATGTATAAGTAAATATGAGTATAAGTATATATGAGTATGGCAATTCCGAAATACACAAATTACTCAACATAAAGGAATATATATTATTATTTAGGGGACTCATGAAAGCATATAAACTTATAATGTGTAAAATTATATCCATTTACACACGCTGTTATATGAACGCACCTAGAAATACTCTTGATAAACTTGATTGTTTATCAGATGTATTATTGCCAAACAAAAATTGTTTGATTGTTAACAAATTAAAAAATGCCAGGATTAAGTGAAAAATCAAAACTAAAACGTCTTTACTAAGTTATTCTTGTAAATGACTTGCTGATGTTGGAGATTTCTGATAAAAATGCCTGCTGTAATGTTTGCAAGGTTGCATTCTTTGAGTTCACCGCGTTTACACAATGAAATGTGCGCGTAAATTTATACAACATGTGTAAATGATTTTTCATACAAAATTTGACAGCTCGTGCGTAAACTAGATAAATTTATACGTTTACACACTTTATAAGGCATTTATACGGTTACATGAGTCCCCCTATTATTATTATATATTTAGGCTTAAAATGAATTTTAAGACTAACAAGAATAAAATTAAAGAAAAAAAAACTTTTTTAAAAATAAGCTTTTATTATTTTGGTTAATAAAATTAACTAAAAAGTAAACAATAAATTGACTCTAAAGAAATATAACACTTTATAAGTTCATTGTAAGCTTAAACGATAATTAGGCTTTTTCGTCTGCGACAAAAAAATTCTATATTGTACATAATTATATATTTTTAACATTAAAACTTTACACCTAAATTATTAAATCTTACAGTTTATATCACAGCCCTAATTGTTCTAATAAAAAACGTGTTAAATTTTGATTGTATAATTAAGAACATTTAGGATCTCCTTTTCTTGCTATCGCAATGTAACAGGCTTTTATTAGAACAATTAGGACTGTGATATAAACTGTAAGATTTAATAATTTAGGTGTAAAGTTTTAATGTTAAAAATATATAATTATGTACAATATAGAATTTTTTTGTCGCAGACGAAAAAGCCTAATTATCGTTTAAGCTTACAATGAACTTATAAAGTGTTATATTTCTTTAGAGTCAATTTATTGTTTACTTTTTAGTTAATTTTATTAACCAAAATAATAAAACCTTATTTTTAAAAAAGTTTTTTTTTCTTTAATTTTATTTTTTACTTTTTAGTTCGTTTTATTAACAAGTAATAGAAGCTTGTTCTTATAAAAGCTTTAAATATAAGTATAGGGGGTGAAACAAAAACACAT
Source organism: Eurosta solidaginis (assembly GCF_040869045.1). Classification (NCBI taxonomy): domain Eukaryota; kingdom Metazoa; phylum Arthropoda; class Insecta; order Diptera; family Tephritidae; genus Eurosta; species Eurosta solidaginis. The sequence goes on along the minus strand of NC_090319.1, from coordinate 114,805,674 downwards.
ATATCAGTTACATCTGCGTATAATGCGTATTGGAATTTATTAGTACACATTTTATGCGCAGCAACTTCAGAGGTGTATTTAAAGTTTAAAGCATTGTAAATATAAGTATTGAAGTCATGAGCCTGGGCATTCGCGCAATTTTAGTGATGTAAATTGCATGGCGCCAGCGCCAATGCGGTGCCAGCTCAATGGTAGCTCATTGCCGAAATTACTCCAAGCGAATTTTTGACGCTTCTTAGTAGTGAGTGCGTAGTACATTTTACTTGCGCTATTGAGTGAAACGACTTTTGTGTGTCAGGCACGAGTTTGGTGTTATTGGCGCTACTGGCAGTGATGACACTGAGCTGTTGACGGTAGCGCTGGTAGTTCAGATTTTGAATCAGAGAAAGAATTGATGACCCGTGTGAATTATTATGGCTTTGGCCGTGTAAATTATTATGGTGTATTTGTATATTTTAGATTTAATGCACAATTAATATTTGTGTGTTTGAGCGGCCAAATAATAACAGTAGTATTGCTAAAGTGCTGCTTAGTTGATGGAATGTCGCTAATTTCTTAGCGATGATCAGCAGATTGTCAATATTTCGTTCAACGGACGCGCGAAATTGCCACATCTGCTCAAATTTTCCAAAGATTTTCCATTCTTGATTTAACTTAAGCTGTTATGCCAATATTTTTCAGCCAGCTTTTTTCAAATAGGTAATTTTTCCAAAAGCAAAATAAATTACAGAAAAGATTACAGGGTTAAACAGCCTTAAAAATTCAGCTATGCTGGTTATACACAGAAATACAACAGAGGGTTGTGTCTCCGCTTTTCGCAAGCGATGAGATTCACCACGCGTGACACGTGATTCACCACGTCCAAATATCACAATCCACGGATAGGTACCGGCGTGTTTGTATGGGACTTAGGCTGTTATGCCAAAGTAAATACAAATCTTTTCCGATAACTGTGTTATCGATTAATTTATCGAATTCTAACAAAGTAATATTGCATTGTCATCGGAGTTATACATGTGTGCAAAATTTCAGCTCAATCGGACACCGGGAAGTGTATCAAATTTAACTTGCAAGATTCCATTACAGACAACAAAAGTGAAAGTAAATAAAAGCTTATAAAAAGAGCACTAGCTGCTATGGCGATCGGCTCAACATAAAATTAAAGATTAATATTAAGGTACTACTTACAACTTAAAATTAGATATAAACATTAATACTAATTAATATACTTAGTATACTGAATTCTAAACAACATTTATATACATTATATACAGAGTTCTAATATTAGTTTGTTGAAATAATTATACATATGTATGTTGAGGTTATAATTTTATCGTTATTTTCTTTATGATACCAGGTTTTTTTTTTTTTAACATATTGATTGGAGAAAAGAAATACATATGTAGTTCATACTGTTGTAAATAAATGCTCAATTTTTATACGCTTTAGCGTATGAAAAAGAGAATGGTTGTTTATGAAAATGAATAGAGAAATTAAAAAGCTAAATTATGAGAACAGGAAAACATGGTAATTGAAAGAGAGTTTTTACTGCAAGTTTCTTTATGATCGCAGGCTGCGACTCGCAGCTAAAAACGAAATTAGAGCTTCAAGTGTTTGTTTTTGTTTTCGCACTGTAGAATGTTTGGTTGTATACAAAGTGCATACGTCCTGAAGCTATTGTTGCTTACCAGTGTTGTCACTTCTAAAATCTATTTAGTAGTAGATTTTCAAAAAAAAGGGTGGTAGATCTCCTAAAAATAGTGGTAGAATTTTCAAAAACATTAAACGAACATAACAACTTCAAGTGCATTAACAACATACATATAAACATCTGTATGAAGAGTATGTGTATACTGTATAGGCTTTAGACCTTTTCAAATAAAAAAATATAAATAAATAATAGTGGGACTCTCACCTAGTTTTTAATTCTGAAGTTAGTAGTCGGTAGTTTTTAGGCGTTTTTTTAATTAACTATTTGAATAAGTATCAAAGAACTAGTCTTAAAAGTTTGAATATTTTTTTACTACAAAAACCTTAACAACTGAAATTGATAATCAAATGCGAACTACCGACCAAGAACTTAAACAAGCCATGTGTGGATTAGACTAAAGTTAATTTACAGTATCCAAATATTCCATTTTTCATAACACATAGTTCAAACATATAATAATACTACTAAGAAACCTTAAAATACCGAATTACTTCAATGGTATCCAACGAATACCAATAGCCCGAATCTATTGAAATAGACTTGTGCATTAAAACAATTTATTTTTTAAATCTTACAACTTACATCCGTGAAATCGAAGGCATCCATCGGATACTGCAATCGACGGCTGAGTGGAATATCGGTCGTATCTCGGCTGCCAGTTCGATAACGCCCTATCTGAGAATGTTTTTCAAAAACACCATATTTCAGTTTTTCTTTTGAAAACTCACCTACCTCAGAACTCGATTGAAAAACACCCAAAATGTTTTTCATAAACGTCCCAGCTTATATCACAAATTTATTAAATTTAAGCTGAGATAGATCGTTTCTGAAACAAGTTCTGAAATAGGGCGTTATTCCAAAATTTTCTGGGATAGGGCGTTTTCGAAACGGCGGCAGAGATACGGCGATATTCCACTCAGCATTCGAAAAATCAGATTATTACAAAGTTTTTGGCACTAATTTCCCATCAATAAAGTTTAATTTTACATAAAATTGTATAAGTTCTTTCGAACGTACGTAAGTATTGTAACGAATTTGCTGCAAATCCTCTTATTTGCAATCCTCTGCTAAGTTCGAATCACTAAACTGTTGAATAAATAACTCCAATATTGAATAATGGAAAAATGGCCTTTATTAAAGTACTTCACAATAACACTTATACTTTGCTACTCGCTGGCTTAATAACTCAAATCAAACTCTACTATTGGCCGCCAGATCGCGTGCTTAATCAATAACTGATTGATAGCTCAACTCAAACTGAATTACTTTTTACTCGCTTGTGGCGCTTTTATAGTTTACGCTGCATACATCTAGGCTCTTCTATTTCCAGAACTTACCAACTATTTCGAGTGTTTATAGTTCTCATATAGTTTCTACTTGTTTACAATTTTCTACTTTTCAGCGTCTCTCAGATGTATGTGAGTTTGTAGTTTACAGTCTCTCGCACACACATAGGCGTATAAGTAAATGCATCTGTGTGTGACATCTCTCGGCTGCCTTATATATGTGTATACATGATTTGATTATTGACGTAAACACCGCTTAGCATGGCCTTAGCATCGCCTTCGTGATGGTATAGCTTAGTGATGCTAATATCCGTGACACTGCCCTCCACCTAAGTCTGATCGTCCCGATCAGACAAATCTCTCGATCTAAACGCTGCTAATCTCTCCAAATGAACCACCTTTCTATTTCGTGGTTTCCCAATGGTTTGTATGCGGTAGATGGAATTACTGATCTTCTTCACAACCTTGTGCGGGCCTTCCCAAATGCACCGAAATTTGGCTGGAACACCTTTCCGCCGGTGAGGGTTGTTTAACAGTACCAAATCTCCCCCCAAGAACCCTTCCGAATTATTGTTCTCATTGTACCTGCGTTTGATCTTGCTACTCATTATCCTTAGTCGTTCCCTCGCACTCTGTTGTTTGACCAATGAACTACTTCGCAGAGCTTGCGTTTGACGGATTTGCTTGACAGTATCGTTCCGCTGTTTCCCAACAGAAGTGCGCGATGGCTTGAAACCACCCTTGCATGCTTCCTGCAAAATTCTTTCAGTCGTTTTAGTGCGTCCATTAGGGTTTGTCAATGCCGGTGTTTTTCTCGCAGGTACTTTTGATTTCGCTTTGTTTGGCCCATTCATTTCATCAACCTTTACCTTTGACTTTCGTGGCCTTTGTCGACTTTTCTCCACCAGTACTCGATTACTGCTGAAACCTTTTTCCAAACTGAAGTTAATTGGCACATCCTGGTTCTTATAATGCATAACCCTTTTCTGCATGTCGATCCTGATGTCATAGTCAACTAGGAAATCCACTACCAATATGACTTCATCAACGATCTCTGCCACAACGAATTTGTGTAGAGCCATGACCTCCCCAATTAAGACCTCACATACCACTTCTCCCTGGACTTGGTTATACTCGCCAGTAATCGTACGCAATCTTGCTCCAGGTAATGGCTTTACTTTCCTGTTGACCAAATCAGATCGGATCAATGAATGAGATGCGCCCGTATCTACAGTCAGTACACGCTCCTTGCCATCCACATTTCCTTTTATGGTAAGACTGCTCGATTTCCTTCCAGTTTGCGAGATAGGTATCACACGACATTCCATAGCTGGGGCAAGTCCTCGATTTTTACATTTGACTCGCTCTTGTTTATCTCCTCCAGCTTTGCGTTTACGACCAGCCAAGTTGGAACTACCATGACCGGTTCTGCAATGCCGTGCAATGTGACTTGGGTTACCGCACTTGAAACACTTCATAACTCCGGCATTATTTTGTTGTAATCCCTTCAGTGCTTCCAAAATTGTGTCTACCCAATCGGGCCTTTCCACTTCCACGCGATGAGCTTTGTATGCGGGCTTACTCAAAAGTGACGCTGTTTCCTGGGTCAGTGCATGGGATACCGTTTCAGCAAATGTTGACTTTGGGTTCGCGTATGTGGCTCGCTTCGTTTCGACGTCCCGTATGCCGTTAATAAAGCTCTGAATCTTTACCCTTTCTGTGTATTCCACGGGTGCGTCCGCATTTGCAAGATGAGCCAATCTTTCAACATCCGAAGCAAACTCCTGTAACGTCTCGTTTGCTTTTTGGTAACGGTTTTGCTACTCAATTTGGTATATCTGTTTTCTATGCTCGCTTCCATAACGTATCTCGACAGCGGCCATCAATGCTTCATAGTTGTTCCGCTCTCCTTCGGGAATCGTCTGTAGGATTTCGCCTGCTGGCCCCTTCAATGCTACGAATAGAGCAGCCACTTTATCTTCAGCATTCCAGTTGTTCACTGCTGACGTCTTCTCAAATTGAAGCTTGAATACCTCGAAAGGAACAGAGCCGTCAAAAGATGGAGTTTTTATCTTCGGATTGCTCGCTGGACCAGCTGAGCGATTTAGTTGTAACTGTTGCTTAAGACCTTTATACGCTTCTATCTCGGCATCAATTTTGTCCTCGAGTTGTAAAACTTTTACATCCTGCTCGTCCAGTTTCGCAAAGAGCTGCGATGATAACTGTTCCGAAATGTTTGTCGACATTCCAGATATACGTGCCTCTTGCGCTTCCAATTGAGATGACATATATGTCTTCTGTTCTTCCAATTGAAATGACATTTGCAACGCCATTTCGGAAATGCGTGCCTCCTGTGACTCCAGCTGAGATGCCATTGTCGATGTTTGTACAGATACTGTGTTCGTCACTATCTGCGGTGTTTCGTTTTTTTCTTCCATTTTTGTTGTTGTTTTGTCGCTATCATAATGAAAGTCATACTCCTCAGCATTGTAGATTCCTTCAAATACCATAGCTACACTTAGTCGTTTTTGTAGCTGGGATTTATCGCCAAAAGTAGCCACTCCACGGACTTCCAACTCCTCCTTCAGTTGCTGGATCGTCAATTCACTCAACTTTGGCATGCCCAAGTTTATTCGAAGTCTTCGGAATTTATTCAACAATTCCTCTTCTGACACCAATTGTAACGATTTCGCTGCAAATCCTCTTATTTGCAATCCTCTGCTAAGTTCGAATCAATAAACTGTTGAATAAATAACTCCAATATTGAATAATGGAAAAATGGCCTTTATTAAAGTACTTCACAATAACACTTATACTTTGCTACTCGCTGGCTTAATAACCAAACTGATCGATAACTCAAATCAAACTCTACTATTGGCCGCCAGATCGCGTGCTTAATCAATAACTGATTGATAGCTCAACTCAAACTGAATTACTTTTTACTCGCTTGTGCCGCTTTTATAGTTTACGCTGCATACATCTAGGCTCTTCTATTTCCAGAACTTACCAACTATTTCGAGTGTTTATAGTTCTCATATAGTTTCTACTTGTTTACAATTTTCTACTTTTCAGCGTCTCTCAGATGTATGTGAGTTTGGAGTTTACAGTCTCTCGCACACACATAGGCGTATAAGTAAATTCAACTGTGTGTGACATCTCTCGGCTGCCTTATATATGTATGTGTAAACATGATTTGATTATTGACGTAAACACCGCTTAGCATGGCCTTAGCATTGCCTTAGTGATGGTATAGCTTAGTGATGCTAATATCCGTGACAGTATTATAAAAATCACACACTTCTTTGGTGAAAATTTGAAAAACTTATACAGAGTAATTTTCAACATACTTAAAAACCTTAATTTTAGGTCATTGTGAGCAACTTAAAGAACATAGTCAAATGCAGGCAAATAAAAAAGTGGTATATTTAAAAAAAAAGTGGTAGGAGTGGTAGATCCGGTTTTAGCCTAAATATAGTGGTATAGTGGTAGAGTGACAACACTGTTGCTTACTAGAAAGCAAACAACTAAACAAAAATAGGAGAAGAAACTTTTAAGAGATATCGTTTTGCATGTCAAAATTGTTGTCATTGCGTTCAAATGACGAGGTTATTAGCTTTCTTTTTATGTTGGTATGTATATATGCATATACATACATACTTAATATTAAAGCTAAGAACTTATTTATTTCTTGGTTTATTCATATTTAATTTTCTTAATTTGAGTAAGTATAAATATGGAGACATATGTATGTACGTAAATGTACTATATATACATATATGTCGTGTTAGTAATCATTTTCTCAGTAGTTTGCGTAGCCTAAATCTTGATGTCGGAATAACAGATCACACTATGACTGGTGTACTACTAAGCAAGGCCTGTGCAAAAAACAATAATAAAAAGGTTAGTTCTTGTTTAACGCAAATAAATTTTGACGCTCTAAACGAACTATTGCGATTTGAGTCATGGGATGAATGTTACTCTGAAAAAGACGTATCCAAGGCATTTAATATTTTTCTGAACATTTTTAACAGACACATTAAGTCTGCTAGCTTTTCTTTTATCCCTCGCAGATCTGATTATAAGTTAAAACCATGGATTAGCAAAAAGTTGCTCAAAAAAATTCATCTAAAAAACAAGCTTGGAAAAAAGTGTAAAAACCACCCATCAAACGCAAATCTTCGCAGCAGGTATATGAAATTATGTAGAGAACTTAAAAAAGAAGTACACGTGGAGCGTGATAATTTCTATCGAAATAAGTTTAGGTCTTCCTATGGCAATCCGAAGAAGGAATGGAATATTATTAACGGTCTTCTGAATCGCAGTTGTAAAGCTAATAATACATCAATTGTTTTATGTGATAGTAGCGTGAGCTTTTCTGATCCTCCAACAGCGGCAAACCTTTTCAATCATCACTTTCTATCGATAGGGCAATCACCTGTTTTCGAATCCTCCGCTCTGATACCTGAGTTCTCGAATTCGGGAAATAGTTTTTTTTTCGAGCCATTTACTGGCATTGAAGTTTTAAAAACAATTAATTCTCTGAATAACTCTAGATCATGTGGTTGTGATGGAATTTCGAATCAGACTCTTAAATATGTGGCACTAAATTTAGTTGATATCCTAACGCATTTGTTTAATATGAGTATTTTAGGTGGATCATTTCCTTTAGACTTAAAATGCGCTATTGCCATTCCTTTATTTAAAAAGGGTGACAAAACGGATATAAATAACTACAGGCCTATTTCATTACTGTCTTCAATTTCAAAAATTTTTGAAAAACTGGTTAAAGGTCGAATCCTATCATTTCTTGACAATAATAACTATTTCAGCTCAATGCAATTCGGGTTCAGATATGGGCGGTCAACAGAAGATGCCCTGCTGGACTTTTGTTCTCACATATATAGGGAACTAGACAATAAAAAGAATTGTGCTGGACTGTTCGTTGATATCACTAAAGCATTTGACATGGTTGATCATCAAATTTTATTAGACAAATTGTATTTTGCGGGCTTCCGTGGGTTTATATATAATTGGTTTAAATCTTATTTGTCAGGAAGAATTCAAAAAGTAAAAGTTGGAAGTAGTATAAGTAACCCAGTTACAATTAGCTTAGGTGTACCTCAAGGATCTGTCTTAGGTCCTATTCTATTTTTGATTTACCTTAATTCAATATTCTCGCTGCCATTGTATGGAAAAGTAACAGCCTTCGCTGACGACCTTGCTATCGCCTATGGCTCATCGACCTATCTGGATTTAGTAGCAGGAATCAATAACGATGTGCATTTGCTAAGAGTGTGGTTTGCAGCACATAAGCTCTGTGTCAGCAAGAAAACGAAGTTGATGTATTTCAATTTGCATCCAAAATCCTCACCTGATATAGCCATTGTATTCCATGCTACTGACTGCAAACGTTTTGTACTAAATAATTTTCTGTTCTGTGCATCGTTTAAAGCTGAAGTAAATTGTTCCGATAAGTGTTTCACTATTGAAAAAGTAAGCGCCTTCCAATATCTTGGTGTTATTGTTGACCAAAACTTGAGTTGGTCTACGCATATTTCTCGTTTGAAGTCCTACTTGCGATCTTCCGTTCGTTATTTTTACAATTTAAGAAAAGTTTGTTCAAACGAAACACTTAAAACTATTTACTACGCTTTAGTCCACTCCAAGCTCCAATATGGTATAACCTGTTGGGGTGGCGCTGCAGGTAATAAAATCCAGCAGCTTCTAACTATTCAAAAATGGGTCATAAGAAAAATATGTAATGTTGATCGTTTTCACCACTCTATGGAGTTGTTTAGGGATCTGAAAGTTCTTCCTGCTAAGCATATGTACTACTATAAAACGTTAAAGATATTTTTCATTCGCTGTGGGTATTTACATAGCCTGGTATCGGATAGTTATAACTTGAGGCAAAACTCATATGGACTTGTGTATGTCCCGACCTCTCGAACAACCAACTTCAACAACTTCTTTACTATCGTTTCTTGTAAAGCTTTTAATGCGTTGCCTGCATGTATACGTGTCACTAGAAATCTGAATGAGTTTTTGGGAAAGGTTAAATCTTTTCTACTAGAGAAATCACACGAAGACATCAAAATTTTGCTGAACCATAGCACTTAAAAAAATACATGTACATATTGTATTAATATATTTTATTACTTATTATTTTTAATCAAACTTCACCCCACGCACTATTTTACATGTTTTTGAATTCAATTTTATTCGGAGATGGCATTCGATACTAAAATACATATATTTTTATACTCAGTTGAGCAGAGCTCACAGAGCATATTAAGTTTGATTGGATAACGGTTGGTTGTACATATATAAAGGAATCGAGATAGATATAGACTTCCATATATCAAAATAATCAGGATCGAAAAAAAATTTGATTGAGCCATGTCCGTCCGTCCGTCCGTCCGTCCGTTAACACGATAACTTGAGTAAATTTTGAGGTATCTTGATGAAATTTGGTATGTAGGTTCCTGAGCACTCATCTCAGATCGCTATTTAAAATGAACGATATCGGACTATAACCACGCCCACTTTTTGGATATCGAAAATTTCGAAAAACCGAAAAAGTGCGATAATTCATTACAAAAGACAGCTAAAGCGACGAAACTTGGTAGATGAGTTGAACTTATCACGCAGAATAGCAAATTAGTAAAATTTTGGACAATGGGCGTGGCACCGCCCACTTTTAAAAGAAGGTAATTTAAAAGTTTTGCAAGCTGTAATTTGGCAGTCGTTGAAGATATCATGATGAAATTTGGCAGGAACGTTACTCCTATTACTATATGTACGCTTAATAAAAATTAGCAAAATCGGAGAAGGATCACGCCCACTTTTAAAAAAAATTTTTTTTTAAAGTACAATTTTTACAAAAAATTTAATATCTTTACAGTATATAAGTAAATTATGTCAACATTCAACTCCAGTAATGATATGGTGCAACAAAATACAAAAATAAAAGAAGATTTCAAAATGGGCGTGGCTCCGCCCTTTTTCATTTAATTTGTCTAGGATACTTTTAACGCCATAAGTCGAACAAAAATTAACCAATCCTTTTGAAATTTGGTAGCGGCATAGATTTTATGACGATAACTGTTTTCTGTGAAAATGGGCGAAATCGGTTGATGCCACGCGCAGTTTTTATACACAGTCGTCCGTCTGTCCTTCCGCATGGCCGTTAACACGATAACTTGAGCAAAAATTGACATATCTTTAATGAACTTAGTTCACGTGCTTACTTGAACTCACTTTATCTTGGTATGAAAAATGAACGAAATCCGACTATGACCCCGCCCACTTTTTCGATATCGAAAATTACGAAAAAAGAAAAAAATGCCATAATTCTATACCAAATACGAAAAAAGGGATGAAACATGGTAAGGTAATTGTATTGTTTTATTGACGCGAAATATAACTTAAGAAAAAACTTTATAAAATGGTTGTGACACCTACCATATTAAGTAGAAGAAAATGACAAAGTTCTGCAGGGCGAAATAAAAAACCCTTAAAATCTTGGCAGGTATTACATATATAAATAAATTAGCGGTATCCAACATATGATGTTCTGGGTCACCCTGGTCTACATTTTGGTCGATATCTGGAAAACGCCTTCACACCACTCCCTTTTAAAACTCTCATTAATACCTTTAATTTGATACCTATATCGTACAAACTCATTCTAGAGTCACCCCTGGTCCACCTTTATGGCGATATCTCGAAAAGGCGTCCACCTATAGAACTAAGCTCCACGCTCTTTTAAAATACTCATTAACACTTTTCATTTGATACCCATATCGTACAAACATATTCTAAAGTCACACCTGGTCCACCTTTATGGCGATATCTCGAAAAGGCGAACACCTATAGAACGAAGGCTCACTCCGTTTTAAAAATACTCATTAGCACCTTTCATTTGATACCCATATCGTACAAACAAAGTCTAGAGTCCCCCTGGTCCACCTTTATTACGATACCTCGAAAAGGCGTCCACCTATAGAACTAAGGCGCACTCCCTTTTAAAATACTCATTAACTCCTTTCGTTTGATACCCATATTGCACAAACGAATTCTAGAGTCACCCCTGGCCCACCTGTATGGCGATATCTCGAAACGGCGTCCGCCTATGGAACTAAGGATTACTCCCTTATAAAATACTCATTAAAACCTTTATTTTGATACTCAACCACCACTCCCTTTTAAAACTCTCATTAATACCTTTAATTTGATACCCATATCGTACAAACACATTCTAGAGTCACCCCTGGTCCACCTTTATGGCGATATTTCGAAACGGCGTCCACCTATAGAACTAAGGCCCACTTCCTTTTAAAATACTCATTAACACCTTTCGTTTGATGCCCATATTGTACAAACAAATTCTAGGGTCACGCCTGGTCCACCTTTATGGCGATATCTCGAAACGGCGTCCGCCTATGGAACTAAGGATTACTCACTTTTAAAATACTCATTAACACCTTTCTTTTGATACCCATATTGTACAAACAAATTCTAGGGTCACCCCTGGTCCACCTTTATGGCGATATCACGAAATGGCGTCCACCTGTACAACAACCACCACTCCCTTTCAAAAACCTCATTAATACCTTTAATTTGATACCCATATCGTACAAACACATTCTAGAGTCACCACTGGTCCACCTTTATGGCGATATTTCGAAACGGCATCCACCTATAGAACTAAGGCCCACTCCCTTTTAAAATACTCATTAACACCATTCGTTTGATGCCCATATTGTACAAACAAATTCTAGGGTCACCCCTGGTCCACCTTTGTGGCGATATCTCGAAACGGCGTCCACCTATGGAACTAAGGATTACTCCCTTTTAAAATACTCATTAACACCTTTCATTTGATACCCATAACGTACAAACGCATTCTAGAGTCAACCCTGATCCACCTTTATGGCTATATCCCTAAATGGCGTCCACCTATAGAACTATGGCCCACTCCCTCATAAAATAATCTTTAATGCCTTTCATTTGATAAACATGTCATACAAACACATTCCAGGGTTACCCTCGGTTCATTTTCCTACATGGTTATTTTCCCTTATGTTGCCACCATAGCTCTCAACTGAGTATGTAATGTTCGGTTACACCCGAACTTAACCTTCCTTACTTGTTACAGAATGCCTTACTTTTCTTTCTGTAATTATGGTTAATTTAATTTAAGTCGCTATTGTAACATATATGCTGTTTTGAAAGAAAATGAATAAAAAATGAAATGAATGAATGAAATGAAATGTAAATTCTTATGTTAATATACTGAGATGTAGTTTGGTTTTGTATTTATTCTATAATCATATCATCAGGAGGATCTGAATCTTCAAATTGCAGCTTTCTCTCTTGTCTATGCGGGAGTGTAATGTTAACTTCCTTCTCATTTGCTGTCTTAGTCTCTTAGATGCGTTTTTTGGAAGCACAGTAACGTTTTTATTTGTTGATAATGTAAGGGAACCCCTGATGGTGTTCCCACTTGATTTATTAATCTTTTTGCAGGACGACGGTGGGAGATTCTCGTTTGGTAGATCGGAATAACTGACGACTTCTCTTTGATGTTATGGGTTATTTGGCTTGAGTTTCGACGTGTTACCTCGTGTAATTTTTCGATTGGCGAATACGAAGGGTCACAATTCGCATCTCTTTGTTTGTAATTTGCAATAGTTTTTTTTTCGGTCGGTTTTTTCCAGTGCTATTATTGTCTGTATGTCTTTTTCTCTCAAGAAAACTGGACATTTTTATTTCGAGAGAGCTGTGGTTGTTGTTGGTGATTTTTTCATGAACGCAGTTTATACATGATTTAGGAAGCAAACGTGGTTAATATGATTTAAGTTTTTCGTCAGGTTCGTTTGATTTCTCTCGATCGGAGATCAAATGTGAGTTGGTAGAGCAGCGTGAACAAATTTTCTCACTTTTACATGCTTTTGTTATGTGACCATATCGGAAGCAATTAAAGCAAGCGTAGGCAGATTTATAAATGCAAGTGTATAGGTAAGTGAGAGCGCATTGACCGGACGAACCAATTGGTTTTCATGTCAGTCACTTGTTATGCGGCAGTTACCCACGAACGTACGTAGAAAAAACGTGTCAGCTGACACGACCTATCTTATGAGTGTGCAATGTAAACGAAAACTCACCGACGTGCAACGCCCGTACGTACGTAGCCCGGAACGTAGAAATCAAAACAATTTTGATTTTTTCCGTAAGAACGTGTCAGCTGATCGCTCTCTCACTAGACAGAGTTACCTAGTAAACTTTTGTGCGCTGATTTTTGACCGTTTCCAATTTTATGCAAAAACGCCTAATTAAAGTTTGAAAAATTGTGGAAATAATTCGAAATAATTATGTAAAAGTGCTGATTATAAATATTTAATCTATTTATACTTATTTAATATGTATTCCGGCCTTTTACAATATCAAAAATTAAATTGGAAAAAGTTGATGTTTCCATAAGCATACATGCAAAATGGTCAATGGCAACAGTGCTTATCTGTAAACAATACACACACAAATATGTTATGTACATGTACACAGACGCATACATTGATTCCTACGGGCTTGAAAGTTCGATCAAACGTGCTTCGTACGACAAACGTCCTTACGTACGGCACACGTCGGTGGGTAACTGCCGCATTAGACAGCAACTGACAAAGACTTCTATTTTTTTTTATGAGTAATGTTCAAAGCGAACAATTTTCTATGCTAACCAAAAAAACTATACGTACATTCATGCATATTTTTAACATTCGTTGTGCAAACATGCGATAACCACATGATGTTGCTACGCCACTTGTTCAGCAATGATGACATGATACGAAACATTCATTCTCTCTCAATTCGTTTCCAGGAATGGGTCTTAAAGTTCATTCAATTGTAAACATTGGTTCATTCGATTGTAAACAAACTTCATTCGTTTCCAAGAATGGGTCTTGAAGATCAGAGTTGCGTAAACCGCGCAAAAAAAAATCCAAGAAAATCGGTGCGTTTTCATTATTTTTCATTTCAAGTGTATTCAACTACATAAGCGGATCAAAAATTTGTAAAAAAGGTACAAGAAATAACAAAATTAAATGAGCTGTTATATTAACGCACGAAAAGAGATAAGTACATTTTATCTTAGCCATCAAAAAATTAAATTTCACGTGTTGTCGCGGAAAAATTTTTAACGGGTAAAATAAGCTTTTTTTTGTATTTATGATCCTGAAAAAATTCGAGTTTTTTGATATCCCATTTGACAATCTTGAGTAAGTTTTCGGTGAAAATCATAAATTAAACCTTTACCATGTAAAATACCCCAAAGTTATTCCGAAATGCCCAAATTTGATTTTGAGGATGATGGCATCTATGGTCAATGTTATAAAAAATGCACATTTTCACGCGCTCTCAGAGAGCGAGAAGTTTCATATCATGTCATCATTGTTGTTCAGCGACGACTAAAGCTGGAGACATTGGTGCTTTATCGGTAACCGTATCGGTAACCTTTTAACAGCTGATTCGACCAACCTTATGAGAATCAATGCAATCGATTATTGGTTCCGCTAAGGTCGTAACCGTATCGTAGCCAACCAATTGGGTTTTGGTTTACCGTCGTAACGATAAACAGCTGATTACGTTAGGGATACGGATACAGCGATACGACATACGGCACCAATGACTCCGGCTTAAAGCTGGAGACATTGGTGCTTTATCGGTAACCGTATCGGTAACCTTTTAACAGCTGATTCGACCAACCTTATGAGAATCAATGCAATCGATTATTGGCAATGATGACATGATACGAAACATTCATTCTCTCTCTATTCGTTTCCAGGAATGGGTCTTAAAGTTCATTCAATTGTAAACATTGGTTCATTCGATTGTAAACAAACTTCATTCGTTTCCAAGAATGGGTCTTGAAGATCAGAGTTGCGTAAACCGCGCAAAAAAAAATCCAAGAAAATCGGTGCGTTTTCATTATTTTTCATTTCAAATGTATTCAACTACATAAGCGGATCAAAAATTTGTAAAAAAGGTACAAGAAATAACAAAATTAAATGAGCTGTTATATTAACGCACGAAAAGAGATAAGTACATTTTATCTTAAAAAAATAAAATAAATGTAAGGCGTGATAACCTCCGAAGAGATCTAAGTCCGAGCTTCTCTTCCAATTTGCGTCGTGCTCCTCTTGATTTTTCCCTACAAATTGGCCGGACGGGACCTACATGTTTTATGCCGACTCCGAACGGCATCTGCAAGGCAGATGAGTTTTCACTGAGAGCTTTTCATGGCAGAAATACAATCGGAGCGCTTGCCAGACACTGCCGAGGGGCGACCCCGCTTAGAAAAATTTTCTTCTAATTGAAAAATCTTATTTCTAAAATTTTGATGTTGCTTTGCCCGGGAGTTGAACCCAGGACATACGGTGTGATAGGCGGAGCACGCTACCATCACACCACGGTGGCCTTAGCTATCAAAAAATTAAATTTCACGTGTTGTCACGGAAAAATTTTTAACGGGTAAAATACGCTTTTTTTTGTATTTGTGATCCTGAAAAAAATCCGAGTTTTTTGATATCCCATTTGACAATCTTGAGTAAGTTTTCGGTGAAAATCATAAATTAAACCTTTACCATGTAAAATACCTCAAAGTTATTCCGAAATGCCCAAATTTGATTTTGAGGATGATGGCATCTATGGTCAATGTTATAAAAAATGCACATTTTCGCGCGCTCTCAGAGAGCGAGAAGTTTCATATCATGTCATCATTGATTATTGGTGCCGCTAAAGTCGTAACCGTATCGTAGCCAACCAATTGGGTTTTGGTTTACCGTCGTAACGATAAACAGCTGATTACGGTAGGGATACGGATACAGCGATACGACATACGGCACCAATGACTCCAGCTTAAATCATTTGGTAAGCAAAGAGCGCAACCTGTCTGTGTGAAGATCGTAACCTGTTTGTCTGATCAATTGATCTATGAAACGCTGATATCTGTATTAAAGCAACGGAGTGGTAATGGAATATATGGACGAACTTTCACTTTTTCGTAACCAATGGAAAATTCTTCTGGAAGGTATGGCGTGGAAAAGGTTATAATGACGAGTCCAGTTTCAACTAATGAGTCATTCACTTTTTTCTTAATTTTTTTTTTTTTTGCACTTTTTACATTTTGCCCTTTAAGTCCTTCAAAAATAAATTTCTGTTCTATTCCTCTAAGACCGTTTGAGTATATTACGCCTTTTGAAAAATTGAGTGTCTTGTGCTCTATTATTTCTATTTTTACTGAGGGTGAGAGGAAAGTCAGAGTAACTAGTTTTTGTGCTTGGTCGACGTTTTTCGTTTTGATTATTATGGACCCGTTACTTATTTTTTTGCACATATACACTTCACCAGAACACGTGGTATCTATCACTTTTTTGATTAAAAATGGAGACACATTTTTTAATGATTGCTCACTATCAATTCTTGACATTATAAGGTATCTTGGTCCCTTAGTTGTAATACTTAGTTTTCTTGTATTGTCATATTCAATGATTGGACATGATGTCTGCCCTGTTTTTTCGGATGGTTTACCCATTATGCGCAGTTTAAATTGATATAAATTCGGTTTTAAGTTATTTTATTTGTTTTTATATATTTTTCACTAGTTTTATTTCACAGTATAGAGAAACCTGTTTTTTCATTTAATAACACGTTATTTTTTACTTCTTCAATGCTGAGACGTCCGTTCCGATCAGAGGCTCGTTACAAACTTATATAGGAATATAAATTTTATTTATGGTATTATACAAGGCTACTTGACCTATTACGTTGTCAGTGCAAATAAAACAAGTTTATTCACTGTTACAGCCTAACGTTTCGCTAGACATCCTAGCATTTTCAAGGGCGAAATCAATCTTCAAACAAAATCTCTACATTAGATATATGTACTTATAAAAGTTAATAGTAGCCGTGTTTTTTAACACGCGCGTATACGTTTCGTTTGCGCGTGTAAAAAAACGCCTATCTTCGCTTAGATAATGCTTAGGAGACCCATCTAGCGGCTGTGGTAAAACAACTAGCTACAGCAACAGGGTGTACCGAAAAGCGGAGACGCAACGCTCTGATGGCCATAGGGTATAATATATAGCTGAATCAGTTGCGATGAATTGTGGACACACATATAATACATAGAATT
This sequence comes from Eurosta solidaginis, assembly GCF_040869045.1. Classification (NCBI taxonomy): domain Eukaryota; kingdom Metazoa; phylum Arthropoda; class Insecta; order Diptera; family Tephritidae; genus Eurosta; species Eurosta solidaginis. Next base: position 114,788,486 of record NC_090319.1, on the reverse strand, counting down.
AGTGTACAGGGTGAAACAAAGACACATATTTCAGTTACATCTGAGTATAATGCGTATTGAAATTTAGTAGGACAAAATTTATGCGCAGCAATTTCAGAGGTGTATTTATAGTTTGTCTCTTAGCAGTCAATATAAAGTTTAAGCGTAAACGGATATACGCGTGTTAAAAAACACGGCTAGTATGAATAAAGTTAATAAGTTAACAAATATTTTAAACACACAGGAAGCTACATACATACATATACAAACATGTTTTTAAGTATAAACAAAAACACCACTTACTTTAATTATATTTTAAACTTCAAAAATATAAAAACTAAGTTAGGGTCATAGGTACCACTCATGTTGGGTATCATTGTCATACTAAATTTGTTATAAACATAAAAGGTAAGTTGCAGCGATGTCTGCGACGTCTTCTTTTTTGTTTATCGTGTTTTCTCTCTTCTGCAGTATTCTCAAGCTTTCTAATGTGTATCTGGCTCTCCCGCGTTTGTTTTTGTCTAAAATTTTGGTTTTTGCCAGATCAGCTTCATATCCACTCGCTGTGATGTTCTCTGATAAGGCAGTATTGTTTCTGTGATTCTTTGTGTCAGCTTCGTGCTCTGTTAGTCGAACGCCCAATGCTCGTTTCGTAGTTCCTATGTATAATTTGTTGCAGTCCCCATTCTCTTTACCTTTACATTTGATCTCGTACACTACTTTGTTTTGTTGTAGGGGTTCGATAGGGCTCTTTGTTTGTGTAAATATGTTATTTAAAGTGCAGTTTGATTTATATGAGAGAGTTATGTTATTCTTCTCGTTAATAAAATCTTTCCTAAAGTTTTCAGTGAATTTAGGTATATATGTAACGCTGTAAAATTCCTTTCTTTTGTTTTCAGTTTCTTGTATAGTTATTAGGTTTCGTTTTGTGTCTATTTCCATGCTTCGCTGTTTTATTAAAGTTAGTATCATGCTGTATGGGTAATTATTGGGTTTTAAGACTTCTATTATTTTTGGGACATTAGCTTCTTGGAATCGCTCATGGCTTATGGACAACACTTTGTTTATGAAATTTTGGGCGGCGTTAATCTTATACTTTACTCCTTTAAAAAATACAAAAAAAAAACCAAAAAGATTCAAAAATACTTTTTGTGCATACACCGTTGTCTTCTTTCTCGAAGTGCTATGGATATGCAATTATTTCCTTAAGCCACAAAATTACTTGTAGAAATTAATAAACATATTGTAGCGAATTTATAGAAATTCCGGTTATTTGAAACCTTCTGTTAACGTTCGAATCGCTAAACTGTTGAATAAGACACTCCAATATTCTGTATTGCAAAACGGGCGTTATTAGACTACTTTGGGAGTAGTACAATTATACTTCGCAACTGATAGCGTGTTTAAATTAAACTGATTGCTGATTACTCAGCTTGTACTGCTTTTATACTCTCTGTTGCTTCGTCCGCCTATTTCTCCAAAAGTCTAGACATTTCAACTTCTAGAACTCTTGTTTCTCCTGCTTGGTAATTAGTTATATGCGTGTGTATGTGTGAGTAAGAACTTCGGCTGATGTTTACATCTGTGCGTGTGAGATAGCTCTTCGTCGCCTTCTACATAAGTGTTGTGTATACATGTACATAAGAGTGGCTTCTTCATGTTTTTGTTGTTGCGTGATTATTTACTAACAGCCTAGTGATGCTAAGATTCGCCGCAATGGTTTGGGACTCTGGCATTTTCGGGACTACAAGATAGAATATCTAATATGTATCTATGTGAATACATAAGTTTATGTTGTCTTATTCTACAGCAGTATTGATAACTTCAGCTGCCATGAAGATGATTTGGCTCAGTTAAAAGTAACAAGTAAAGGTGTCTAAGTTGGGGTGTAACCGAACATTATATACTCAGCGTGAGCTTCGGTTGTACATTTGATTTCAGATCAATTACTTTTCTACATAACACGTGGCACCGCCCGTTTAAAAAAAATGTCTCCCAATTTCCTCTTACAATAAAACTTCACAAGTGAAATATCATTGATTGAAAACTATTTTTTGCTAGGTTATAGCTTTTTATTCTAGTCTACGACCCTTTTTAATTTGTTTTTTATCTAAGTTGCCGTGGTCTTTAACCGGTCCCGTCCATTTTTACTAGAAATATTTTCTGCTATAAATAAAATATGTGTACACAATTTCATTACGATATGTTAATTTTCTTCGAGTCATGGCTCCCGAAACATAGAAAATTGCTTAGTCATAAAAGGGGCTGTGCCACACCCATTTTCAAAAATTTTAGTTATAATGCAATTTAGAAAGTAAAATTCTATTCATACAAAGCTCTTTTTCGCCAAGATATAGCTTATTTTTTTCGTCTACGACCCTTTTAAAAATCTGTTATATAAAAGTAGGCGTGGTCTTTAACCAATCTCGTCCATTTTTTCTAGAAATATTTCCTGCTATAGGGAAAATTTGTGTACACAATTTTATTACGATCCGTTAATTTTTCTTCGAGTTATGGCTCCCGAAAGAGAAAATTGCTTAGTCATAAACGGGGCGGTGCCACGACCATTTTTTAAAATTTGAAGTTTTTCCTATTTTTGTTATAAATCTACTTGGGAAATGAAATACATTTGATATAAAGCTATTTTTTGCAAAGATATAGCTTATTTGATTCGTCCACGACCCTTTTAAAAATCTTTTTTATAAAAGTGGGCGTGGTCCTTAACCTATTTCGTTAATTTTTCTTCAAAGCATTCCTTGTAGTAAAGGCAACCTCTCTGCCGAATTTTGTTACGATAGGTTTAAGGATTTATGATTAATATTATTTGTAAAATTGATATTATCACAAGTGGGCGGTGCAACGCCTATTTTAAATTTTTTTTTTTCAAATTTTCATCAAGAGTTCATATCAGTCCACATGTCAAATTTCAACATTCTAGGTGTATTATTTACTAAATAATCAGTTTTTTTGTGTTTTCCAAAATAGTATATATATAAAAGGTGGGCGTGGTTATCATCCGATTTCGCTCATTTTCAATATCAATCTATTCTGGGTCCATATAAGCTCGTGTACCAAATATGGTGAAGGAATCTCAATATTTGCTCAAATTATCGTGTTAGCGGACGGACGGACGAACATGGCTCAGTCAAATTTTTTTTTCGATACTGATGATTTTGATATATGGAAGTCTATATTTATCTCGATTCCTTTATACCTGTACAACCAACCGTTATCCAATCAAAGTTACCATACTCTGTGTGCAAAGCACGCTGAGTATAAAAAGGTCCACACGATGAATAGTTGAAGTTGGCGGATTCGCCTTACTCCTGAAAAGACGGAAGCAATAAAGGCATAGATACAGTTACGTACATCACTCATATCGGCCGGTGAGTTTTTGCAACCATTGTAAATGTCGGAATGTTCGTAAGATGATAAACTGCATCAAGCGAGGACAATGTTAGTTATAGCACAATGGCGTTAACAAAGCGCAAAGAAAATACATAAAAAAACGTTAACCGATACAAGTACATATACCTTTGTATAAAGCTGTGAAAAATACGGAACAAAAGAGATGGAAAACACGTAAGAATGCTGAGTTCGGGTGTAACCGAACATTATATCGTCAGCTTTGTGCTTAAATTTTGAGTAGGATTCAATTTCACTTAGCCACTTTTATTACTATATACATAACACAGTGTTACAAACAAAGTATGCATCAGAACAGTATTTGACTTTAATATACACACTACCAAACACAAAATAATAAAATACTACTTGGCGAAGCTCGTATTGTTTTTGTGAATTGTATTTGTGCTGCACAATATTACACAAAACTCTAACGGCGTTATTATGTATAACGCAACGCGACGCGAGGAGTCACTTTCACCGAGGTGAAACCAAATTCGTATCATATAAGAGCAGTCATTCACTTCAGTGACCACCGGTGACTGCAGGTGATTGTTTTATGTTTTTTCGTATTATATAGCGACGCAAAGTGTCACGAACACCAATTTTTGCTGTCAAAATAATCGCTTGCTTCTGGGTCGCGTTTGCTCCATTCACTTAGTTTTTTTGTTGTCGTTTATTATAATTTTTGAGTAAAAATTGAAGAGTCTTAACGTTTTGTGAAAAAAAAGGTTGAAATTTTCCATAGAAAGCCGATAAAGGTTATATTTAGAGCAGGGGTCGTCACTCCATAAGCGCTTTCACGCAATTGTTTTTGTAAAACGCTCAGGCAAGCGCACCGCATAGGCAAGCGCGCCACACATCCCCGCGCGCACGCATTCTATCCCCTCGCCAATAACCGAATGTATTCTGCTGTACCCATTAGGAACTAAACTGCTATAATTTCGTGTAAAATTACTTTTGAAGTAATGTTTTTGGGTATATTTTTGTTTCACCTGTACGAAAACAATGAAGCTTTGTTTGGTTTATTTAATAATCAAATTAAATTTGAATTGAACGTATTTAGAAGTATTTTTAAAAGCATTCAAGAAAACAATACAATGCGTTAATTTTGAAAGCTACCAAGTCCGACTGGGTTTGTGTAGGTGCCAGCGCCATTTCTGCTCGCAGAATGGTTGTAGCTATATTTTTAGAAAGCAAAATGAAAACTAGACGTGCACTGATTGGTTGTACCTATTTTTTTAGAAAACAAAATGAAGAATAGACGTGGAATAATTTTTAGAAAATAATTGTTTAGAAAAAAAAAATGAAGAATAGACGTGCACTGATTGGTTGTACCTATTTTTTTAGAAAAAAAAAAAAATGAAGAATAGACGTGCAATAATTTTTTAGAAAACAAAATGATGAATACACGTGCACTGACAAAAATTTATTTCGTATCACTTGACTTAAAAATTGAGTATGGAATATACATATCAGTGATACGTTTGAAGTACATGCATGCTTTGATTCACCACTATTAACCGGAGAATATCTTATAATTTATCTAATAGCATATAATAAATAATAGCCGTGTTTTTTTTTTTTTAAACGGTTTTATTTAGGTTGACTCTGCGTAGCGAACAGAATTTTTTAATCGAAATTTAAGTAACTTCCCGATAAGCTACAAGCTTGAAACTTGGAATATAGTTCAGAACCCGTTGACAATGCAATAATAAGAAAAAAATTTCCGATAAGTGGCGTATGGATCGAAATATTTAAAAAAATCGTATTTGTGGTCCGATTTGGCTCATATTTGTAACACATATTACATACGGGAATAGAAATCGCTTTGTGAAAAAAATTCGCGCTAGGTAGCGCAACGATCGAGATATTCAAAAAACTCGTATTTGTTGTCTGATTTGGCTCATTTAAATGCTCACTTAGATGCGTAGGAGCCTTTTTTGGCGGCAACACAAATATCATTTTTTTAATATTTTGGTCCTTGCGCCACCTGTCGGCGATTTTTTTCTTATTATTGCTGTAGGGTTATCTACTTGAGTTAAATATACTTTATTTTTGTAAATTATCTTTAATTGAGTTATCTTTTGAAGATGAGAATTTTTGAATTACTTCAAAAAGAAAATTTTTGTTTTAGATATTTAAAAACTTTAGATGAATAAAAACTAAAAGTTGTTCTTGATTTTTTTTTTTTATCGGGAAGTTGCTTAAATTTGAATTGCAGAATTATGTTCGCTACACATAGTCAAGCTAAATAGACCCGTTCTATTTTGAAATATCTGGCGATACAAGTTTAGAAAAGTTTATTGCGTCCTACATTGTAAAATAAATTTTATATGGATTTGGAGATTGAATTTTTATTTTCCACGAACTTCAAAGGGGAAGCACAATGCATGGTTTGTTTTACCATTATAAGCCGAATTTGTGCTCACGACTTGAGAAGGCATTATATGAGTTGTCATGCTGAACTCTCCACAGATATTTTAGTGGGAGAATTGCGGAAAGAACTAGTGGAAGCCCTTCGAAAATCATTTATTGAGCAGGATGCGAAAAATATACTGTCGTATATTGAAAATAGTGGAGAACTCGTGGGCTCACGGCTCTCTAAAATTCAACGTTTCCCAGACAATGCCCGCTTAAGAGCTTCATATATTGCAAGCTTAAGCATTGCAAAAAATTGCAAACCCTTCACAGAGGAAGTTTTCATTAAACAAGTTTGCCAAGAAATGCTGCATTGTTTCGGAGATGAGGGTGCTCTGTTGGCAGACACAATAGATAAAGTTTCTCTCTCCGCAGCATCTGTGACTCACCGAATCGCAAACCTGAATTCCTTTCTGGATGGAACGTTAGGTGAAAATTTGAATTCCTGTAGCTATTTTTCTATTGCCTTGGATGAAACTTGCGACATTTCCGACACAAATCAACTCATTTTAGCAGTAAGAATGGTTAATGAAAATTTTAGCATATCCGAGGAGATTTTTGCATTAATTCCTTTATTAAAAAATACTCGGGGCGTTGATATTTTTAATTCCGTTAACGAAAGGTTAAATTTAAGCGCTAACAATGAAAAGTTTTCTTCGGTGTGCACAGATGGTGCACCCTCAATTTTTGGAAAAAAATAAGGCTTTGTTGGTCAGCTCTTGAAAAACGATATACGGGTTCCATCGTTTCATTGCATAATACACCAGGAGTCTCTGTGTGCAAAATGGACTAGTAGTGTTAATACGATGAACGTAGTCGTAAAAATCGTTAACAGAATCAGAGGAGGGCACAATTCATTAACACATAGAAAATTTAAGATATTTTTGGATGAAATCGAAAACGAATACGGCGATTTGTTAATGTATACGGAAGTTACATGGCTTAGTAGGGGAAAATGTCTGTAACGATTTTTTGAACTGAGGAAAGAAATTGCTGTATTTATAGAAACTGAAGTGAAAGGCTTTGATGATATTTTACAAGAAATTAAGTAACAAGAATTTAATATAAATCTTGCCTTTTTTGACAGATTTGACAAAATATTTAAATCATTTAAATATTTCAATGCAAGGATTTAATAAAACGATTTTTGAAATGGTGAATTCAATTGAAGGATTTGTAAATAAAACTGGCGTGCTTTTAGCTGATCTGAACATAGAAAAACTTTATCACTTTCCTTCATTAAAGTTGGTTCTAAATGAGTATAATATTTCAACTTACAATTTCTCTTTTTTTATAACTTGTCTCACTGACTTGAAAAATAACTTTTCTAAAAGATTCCAAGACTTTGAAGTTATCAGGAAAATGTTACCAATTTTTATTATACCCATGACATGCGATGCAATTGAGCAGATGCCAGAACTCCAAATGGAGCTATGCGACTTACAATGCGACTCTGAACTACAGTTACTAGATTTAAAAGGCATTGATTTTTGGAAAGTTGTAAGCAAGGACAAATATCTCTTACTGCGTCAAGAAATTTTAAAATTTTATTCAATGTTTGGTAGTACGTACATTTGTGAAAGCTCCTTTTCATTCCTTAAGCAAATAAAAACAAATAACAGAAATAGAGTTACAAGTCAGCATTTAGAAGCGCTTCTAAATTTATCAACCACAAACATCAAAATAGATATAGAAAAATTAGTTGCGGACAATTTATAGTAGGTTAATATCTGCAGTTTCATCCTAACTTAATCATTCTTTCCGAAATACTATTAAATAAAAAAATTAAAAACAAAACAAACAAAAAAATAAAAAAAAATATACAAAAAATAAAAACAAAAAAATATAAAAGATAAAATAAAATAAATGAATGAATCAGAATTACCAAATTGTTATTATTTATATTATTTTGTTTCTAAAGAAACAAAACAAAACAAAAAAAATAAAAAGCCTAAAAATATAAAAAAAAAATTTAACATATAAACAAAAAAATTAAATATAAATAAACTATAAAATTTAAATATAAAAAAAATCGAATGAATTTACCTTCTATCAGGATTACAAAATGTATAATTTTCTTTCAAAAATAATATCATTTTAAGAATTTTCGAAGTTTTTACAGTGTACTTTTTAATAGCTCCGTCGCCATTTTTTTATACTCAGTTGAGCAGAGCTCACAGAGTATATTAAGTTTGATTGGATAACGGTTGGTTGTACATATATAAAGGAATCGAGATAGATATAGACTTCCATATATCAAAATAATCAGGATCGAAAAAAAATTTGATTGAGCCATGTCCGTCCGTCCGTCCGTCCGTCAATTAACACGATAACTTGAGTAAATTTTGAGGTATCTTGATGAAATTTGGTATGTAGGTTCCTGAGCACTCATCTCAGATCGCTATTTAAAATGAATGATATCGGACTATAACCACGCCCACTTTTTGGATATCGAAAATTTCGAAAAACCGAAAAAGTGCGATAATTCATTACAAAAGACAGCTAAAGCGATGAAACTTGGTAGATGAGTTGAACTTATCACGCAGAATAGAAAATTAGTAAAATTTTGGACAATGGGCGTGGCACCGCCCACTTTTAAAAGAAGGTAATTTAAAAGTTTTGCAAGCTGTAATTTGGCAGTCGTTGAAGATATCATGATGAAATTTGGCAGAAACGTTACTCCTATTACTATATGTACGCTTAATAAAAATTAGCAAAATCGAAGAAGGATCACGCCCACTTTTAAAAAAAAAATTTTTTTAAAGTAAAATTTTTACAAAAAATTTTAATATCTTTACAGTATATAAGTAAATTATGTCAACATTCAACTCCAGTAATGATATGGTGCAACAAAATACAAAAATAAAAGAAAATTTCAAAATGGGCGTGGCTCCGCCCTTTTTCATTTAATTTGTCTAGGATACTTTTAACGCCATAAGTCGAACAAAAATTAACCAATCCTTTTGAAATTTGGTAGCGGCATAGATTTTATGACGCTAACTGTTTTCTGTGAAAATGGGCGAAATCGGTTGAAGCCACGCCCAGTTTTTATACACAGTCGTCCGTCTGTCCTTCCGCATGGCCCTTAACACGATAACTTGACCAAAAATCGACATATCTTTACTGAACTTAGTTCACGTACTTATCTGAACTCACTTTATCTTGGTATAAAAAATGAACGAAATCCGACTATGACCACGCCCACTTTTACGATATCGAAAATTACGAAAAATGAAAAAAATGCCATAATTCTATATCAAAAACGAAAAAAGGGATGAAACATGGTAATGGATTGGTTTATTGACGCGAAATTTTAAAACTCTCATTAATAGCTTTAATTTGATACCAATATCGTACAAACACATTCTAGAGTCACCCCTGGTCCACCTTTATGGCGATATCTCGAAAAGGCGTCCACCTATAGAACTAAGCCCCACGCCCTTTTAAAATACTCATTAACACCTTTCATTTGATACCCATATCGTACAAACAAAGTCTAAGTTGCGATACCTCGAAAAGGCGTCCACCTATAGAGCTAAGGCCCACTCCCTTTTAAAATACTCATTAACACCTTTCTTTTGATACCCATATTGTACAAACGTATTCTAGAGTCACCCCTGGTCCACCTTTATGGCGAAATCTCGAAAAAGCGACCACCTATACAACTATAGCTCTCAACTGAGTATGTAATGTTCGGTTACACCCGAATTTAACCTTCCTTACTTGTTTTATTTTTGGATTTCAAAGTAGGTGTGGTCACGCTTCCATAAGAAGCTTGTGGCGATCCCTGATTTAGAGCTTCCTTCAATGAAGGTTTCATATTTCGTCAAATTTTACAGGAATAAAAAAAAACATAAGGGAAACCTATAAATAGTATAGCCGGGGCCCCAAACTGTTATTCCTTCTGTAATAAAACTCCTTCAGAAAAAATTGTTCGCGGAAGGTTCAATGTGGTCATATTAAATCGTTCCCGAGATGGTCGGGCTTGTACCTTAATGGTGCTTGTTACCGGAACATACCGGATATATATCCGGCAAAAGACCATCAACATCGATAAAACTCATCATAAAAACAACAACAACATTTGGTTGTGGTTTCTTTAACAAGTTTCTAGTATTATTAGCAACAATTGTGACAGGTTTCAAATCCAGATAATTACGATAATGGATTGATAAAAAATTTCTTTCATTTGGATGAACTGTATCCTAGTTATGGGGCCGCACTTTTATTCTGTTCTTTAAAAATAAAAGTCCGGATAAAACTTAAATTTTCGGACTTATAAAATAAATGTCCTTATTTAATTTTTTTTGTAGTTTTTTTTTTATAAAAAAGGATGCATGATTCGTCACAAAAATGCTATGGGTATCCCCGGAATCCCAAACAATTTCGCAAAGGAAAAGTTTTTAACTGGATTTTTCGGACCGAAAAAAAAAATACCCATTAAACTGAGTCACTGATTATAACTAATAGTTATGCTATAGTTTTGTCATTACCTTTCGTCACCATGCTTATTTTCTTAGTCCCATTTCAAAAACTAATTCTGAGTATTAATAAAATAAAAACAATAATTTTATTGTGGATTTTTTAATAACTATAATAACTATACCTCCGTGCCAAAGAGCTTTTATTTGTTAAGAGCCGTCACTCGATACCCGATGTTTTCTCAAGGTAGTCGCTGGTTTTTTTTGGAAGATATATTTATAAAAATGCCTTCTATATATTTTTGTGTCATATTTGGGTTTATTTTGATGATTGCATTAAAATAATTGATTAATTCTCTTTCCAAGAATCGCATTTACGCTAAATCACTACACCGCATAAATATATAGGATGCAGTTAACCAAAACTTGCCAAAACTTCCTTGAGAAAACATTCAGTATGTATTGGTTGCTTTGTTGTTGCCGAAGTATCGAGCGACGGCGATTCTGCTGATTCTCGAACAACGTAGTGAATTATTTCGAGCCTCAAAAGGTGTATCGCAAATTATCTGTATGGTCGGCAAGCATCGCGATGCATCGGTGCAATTCAGGAACGCAACATCTAAGCTCAGAAGAATTAAACAAGGGTTAACACAGGGCGGTATCCTATCCTCGCTGGAATCGCAGAACACGCGCATAACATCGAAGATGGAAACACAATTGGATGAACAGAAAACATACATGGCGTCACAATCTGCAGAACAATTAAAAGAACAAGAGGCACGCATAACATTACATATCGAATCACAAGAAGAGCGTATCCGGTAGATCATTACTCTCATATGGGTGTGCCGGGGCATCGAAACATACAGGGTAACGAGATGGTGGATGAGCTGGCACAGCGTGGAGCGGATCTTGATGTCTCAGGAGCGAAGGAGATCATTGCACCCGTGGAACTCATCAAGGCTCGCATCTCCCAGCACTGATTGAGCGAGGCCAACAATAGGCGGAAGTGGTTGCGGTCCTGTAGAGTTTCCAAGAGCTTGCGGCCATTAAATAACGACAGCACACTGTCGAAGCAGAGTAAAGTTTCTTGGCAAGCCCTTTTTGGAAAGCCTACCACAACTCAAGGATGTTAGGCCGGGAGAGCTTCTCAAATTTATAAACTGCACGGGATGAATATAGGGGACGGGTTTCCCTGAGGCGCTTAAAAATTCTTATTAGTCTGCTTACAACACCCATTAATTGGTTAACTCACGAGTTGTGGTATCAAAACGGCGCATGGGCGCTAACTGGAGTCAATTGGGACTCGCCACTCCAACCAACCAACCAACCAGAGCGTATCTCAACAAAGCTGAAGGCGCATTAAATAAAAGTATCATCGCAGCTGGAGGATTTTACTGAACGACAAGATAAAATAGAGGCCGAGATGGATGCTTTGAAAGATCGGATTCAGGAGTTACAATTGAAGCGTCCAATCACTCCAACGTCTACTCTGAAGGTGAAATCCCCAACTTTTGATGATTCTGTTCCTTTCCAGATATTTAAGCTCCAATTTGAGAAGACGTCAGCAGCGAACAACTGGAATGGCGAAGATAAAGTTACTGCATTATCCGTGGCGTTAAAAGGACCTGCTGCTGAGAACTTACAGACCATTCCAGAGGGAGAGACATTGATGGGCGCTTTTGGAAGGCGATACGGAAGCGAACACAGGAAGCAGATACACCAAATAGAAATGCAACACCGTTACCAAAAAGCTAGTGAGACTCTGCAGGAGTTTGATTCGGATGCTGAAAGGTTGGCTCAAATGCGGACGCATCCGTGGAATATACCGAAAGAGTAAAGATTCAGAGATTTATCCATGAAATACGGGATGATGAAACGAAGTGAGCGACATACGCAAACCCAAAACTTACATTCGCAGAAACGGTATCACATTCATTGACTCAGGAAACTGCCTCGCTATTGATTAAACCAGCTTAGAAAGCTCATGGTTGGAAGTAGAAAGACCGGATTCGGTAGACACAATCTTGGATGCACTGAACGGATTGCAACAGAAAAATGCCGCAGTTATGAAATGTTTCAAGTGCGGTAACCCAAGTCACATTGCACGTCATTGCAGCACCGGTCGTAATAGTTAGTGGGTGGTCGTAAACGCAGAGCTGAAGAGGATGAGCAAATCTCCAAGTCCACTCAATCGTTAAACTAAAGCGAGTCAGCCGCAAGGGCGACATATGGCTCCCGCAATTGAATGCGCAAATTGGAAGCAGGTCGAGCAATCTTACTGTCGGAGGACGCGTGGATGGAAAGGAACGTATACTGACAGTAAATATGTGTATCTCATTTCATCATTCGATCTGATTTAGTTAAGAAGAAGATAAGGCCATTGCATGGAGCAAGATTGCGTACAGCCACTGGTCAGAACACCCAGGTAATTGGAGAAGTAGCATATGAAGTAGAAATTGGGAAAGTCACGGTACTACACAATTTTATAGTGCCAGAGATTGTTGATGAAATCATAATTGGAGTTGTCTTTTTAATCGGCCAAGGCATCAAGATCGATATGCAAAGCCAGACGATGCGCTATAAGAACATGGATGTGCCACTAAATTTCGGCTATCAAAAACGCTACAGCAACAAACGAGTGCTGGTGGAGGAGAATCAGCAAAAACCATCAAAATCGGAGGCAGTCATCTGGGCAAATGTTGATGGAGATTGTGGGACAAACAAATTGTGTATCAAAAACCCTGGCTATGACTAAACATAAAGATGGACGTATTCCGGTAAGAGTACTCAATGAGTTCAAGTCACTACTCGAACTGACCAAAGGAGCTATATTGGCCAGATGCCAAGGGGCTGAAGAAGTTATTGACTGTGAACAGCTCCAGGTAAATATTTCAACTAGCAAGATTGATCTTGCAAATGACATCACGGCACGGACGGAGGGGCGAGAGGAAGACTATCAGAGTAAGGTAAAACAACTTATCCTTAAGCACGAAAACATATTTGACCAATATGGCTCCAAACCAGGCCGCACCAACGTTATGAAACATAAAATTGACAGTGGAGATGCGGAGCCCATCCCTCAATCTCCTCATAGTGTTCCACTGGCGAAGCGGAAGTTGTGAGTCAAATCATAGAAGAAATGAGCGACATCGGCGTCATCGAACCATCAGCTAGTCCATGGAGTTCACCCGTGGTACTTGTGAAAAAGAAAATGGATGGAAAACTGAAGTTTTGTGTGGACTACCGCAAGTTAAACGACGTCACGAAAAAGGATAGCTGCCCATTGCCAAAAATTTACGACACTCTGGATTCGCTGTCTGGTACGAAATGGTTTTCCACACTGGACTAGAAAAGCGGCTACTGGCAAGTGGAGATGAAGGAGCAAGACAAGGAGAAAACAGCCTTCAGTGTCGGAGATGCTCTTTACAATTTACAGGAATGCAATTGGAATGATCCGGCTACTTTTGAAAGACTTACGGATCAGGTATTGAAAGGACTATATTGGAAAACATGCTTGGTGTACCTGGACGACATCATCGTATTGAGAAAGAACTTTGAAGAACATCTTAAGAACTTGGATGAAGTTTTCCAGAGAATAGCTGGCGCTGGTCTGAAACTAAGTCCAAAAAAGTGTTCACTGTTTAAAAAATAAGTAAGTTATTTGGGTCACAAAGTAAAGACGGAGGGCATTTGCACTGAGAATAAAAAGGTAGAAGCTGTAAAGGATTGGCCAAGACCACCTGCATGAATTAAGAAGTTTCCTTGCGTTGTGCACATATTACCGCCGACTTGTACCAAATTTTTCCAGCATAGCCATAGCCTCCATGAGCTTACAAGGAAAAATAAAGCTTTTGACTGGAAGAAGGAGCAAACATTGAAAGAGCGTTTGTGAATTGCCCCAATGTTGGCATATCCGATTGGAGCAACGTTTATTCTAGATACAGGTGCGAGTGGATATGCTATAGGCGGCGTTTTGTTACAACTGGTCGATGGGCAGGAGAAGGGAGCTGCATATTACAGCCGATGAATTGGATATTGCGTTACAAGGCAACGGTAGAGTGCATTAAACATTTTCACAAGTACCCCTACGGGCAGCGATTCCACGTCACAACAGATTACGCCGCATTGAAATGGCTCTTGCAATTGGCACGGTGGATCGAGCGACAACAAAGCGACTTTTCCATTGAGCATCGAAAAGGTAATACCCATGGGAATGGTTTACGCCGATCACTTTATCGGCGGCGGCGGCGTAGGCGGTATTAAAAAACTAATATTTAGGAAAGGTTTTGTTTGTATGTATTTAAGGAAATCAACCTGTTGGTCATTTCCGGATCCGGGGTTTTTGCCTCAAGATCTCGTAGACCGTTCAAAAATTTTCAGTAGTAGCTCCTTGCGGAGGGATAGTCCCTCGTTCACTTACTCCAGAGAGGCTTCGAACCTAACCCCGGTTGTTGTTGTTGTTGTTATAGCGATAAGGTTGCTCCCCGAAGGCTTTGGAGAGTGTTATCGATGTGATGGTATTTTGCCGGATACAGATCCGGTACGCTCCGGTACCACAGCACCATTAAGGTGCTAGCCCGACCATCTCGGGAACGATTTATGTGGCCACATTAAACCTTCAGGCCATTCCCCCTTCCCACCCCCCGTTCAATGAGGAGCTTGGGGTCGCCAGAGCCTCGTCTGTTAGTGAAACAGGATTCGCCGCGGATAGGTGAGGTTGACAATTGGGTTTGGAGAAGCTATATATTGCGCTGGCAACCTGAAGGGTTGCGCTACACAGCCCCTTGAATCTGGTATTTTAGTCGCTTCTTACGACAGGCATACCTACAGCGGATATATTCTGATCCCCTAACCCGCTGGGGTCCTAACCCCGGTCTTTGGAATTGGTACTGCTGCGTCTGCTGAAAAGAAATAGAGAGAAAAAAATGGTCAACATTTGTCTGTATATCTCGTGCAAAACGTAGTTTCACCTGGGATTAACTCCTAATAATCGTCGCGAACGCAATTTCTTTCAATCGTGGCGGTCACGCACAAAGGCGACTTACGGTTGCTATTAATGGTCTATTAATATTCATGACTCTCGTGGCACAGGGCGCCTCCAGTTTTTTCGGCTGTTTTTAAGAGCTACAATTCCCGCGAACAGCAGCAATCCCGACCACCAGTCGCTCCCACGCCTCCTGACCCTCACGCCATATGCCAGCACAGAAGCTATAGGACTGCGACTTCGAACTCATACCTTCGTCGACGTCACTTTCTTAGAAGCTCTACATAGGTGTAGCTCCGAAGACTTCCCAGCGGATGCTTTTGTCGCGCTATGCTGCCGAGCTACACCAGAGAAACACCTTGAAACTTTAAGGAGTGACTATTGGGCCAAGGATGCCGCTTTCGAATCAGTCTAAGTGGATGTCATTATGTAATGGGTGAAAATCGTATAATCCTTGGCGCATCTAAATAATTAAGAAATAATGTTCACGTCACTTATTTCAATAGTCTTCGTTAAATCAAACCGATAGTTTAGAATGAAAGTCGAGCGATTTTAAGTTGAAAGATGTTAACTGCTGTTTTCCGGTCTTATATAAGAGCTCATTATGGATGACCGCGTAGCTTCAGTTTTCAGACCAATTCGACTGTCCACTACGTTAGGGTCATTAGTTCGACTGTCTTGAGAAAGCTTTTCCTTCCCCACTTTGAGTGTTCTTGCGAAGGACAAAGCCTCACCTGATAAATATATGTACATATGTGCCTACGTATTCACATTTGTAAAAGGACCCGTAACGTGAAGGTGATATTTAAACTTGGTTGATAGGCTATAATCAATGTGATTCACTCCAAGGGACTAGTTTTGGATAGAGCCGCCAACTTTAGGAAATATCAAAACGGGAGACTTGCGTGTTGAAGGATGAAATGTGAAAATCAAAATTAACATTTCAGACGCTATTGTATAGTTTCGCAAATAAACAGCAGATGTTTGAATGTACGTCCAAGTGATTTTTTAAACCCTTTTCAAACGTAACTTAAGTATGAGCTAAGAATCATTTCAAAGGAGTGTTTATGCCCCTAGAACCTACTAAAGGATTTTGCATCACTGATTTCGCTTATTCTTTCAGCCAATCGCAATATAAAATTTTTAAAATATAGGCACCTTTTTTGAGTATTTTTCTCTTTTTAACAACTTGAGGACAATTTGAAAACATGTTCGCCTTGGGTCATTTTATTTGAATTCATTGTTCATTATTAATTTTTTGAAAAAAATATACAAAGTGAACATTTATATTTTTTATATAACATTTGTTTTAGTGTTTTGTTTTAATAACTTCGTGAATTGGGTGATGCAAAGTTCGTGTTAAGATGACATGTTTTTATACTCAGTTGAGCAGAGCTCACAGAGTATATTAACTTATATTGCATAACGGTTGGTTGTACAGGTATAAAGGAATCGAGATAGATATAGACTTCCATATATCAAAATCATCAGCATCGAAAAAAAATTTGATTGAGTCATGTCCGTCCGTCCGTCCGGCCATCAGTCTGTCCGTTAACACGATAACTTGAGTAAATTTTGAGGTATCTTAATGAAATTTGGTACGTAGGTTCCTGGGCACTCATCTCAGATCGCCATTAAAAATGAACGATATCTGACAATAACCACGCCCACTTTTTCGATATCGAAAATTTCGAAAAATCGAAAAAGTGCGATAATTCATTACCAAATACGCATTAAGCGATGAAACTTGGTAGGTGAGTTGAGCTTATGACGCAGAATAGAAAACTAGTAAAATTTTGGACAATGGGCGTGGCACCGCCCACTTTTAAATGAAGGTAATTTAGAAGTTTTGCAAGCTGTAATTTGGCAGTCGTTGAAGATATCATGATGAAATTTGGCAGGAACGTTACACTTATTACTTTATGTCTGCATAATAAAAATTAGCAAAATCGGAGAACGACCACACCCACTTTTTAAACAAATTTTTTTTTTAAATTCAAATTTTAAAAGAAAAGTTAATATCTTTACAGCATATAAGTAAATTATGCCAACATTCAACTCCAGTAAGGATATGGTGCAACAAAATACAAAAATAAAAGAAAATTTCAAAAAGGGCGTGGCTCCGCCCTTTTTCATTTAATTTGTCTAGGATGCTTGTAATGCCATAAGTCGAACAAAAATTAACGAATCCTTGTGAAATTTGGTGTAGGCTTAGCTTCTAGGACGATAACTGTTTTCTGTGAAAAAGGGCGAAATTGGTTGAAGCCACGCCCAGTTTTTATACACAGTCGACCGTCTGTCCTTCCGCTCGGCCGTTAACACGATTACTTGAGCAAAAATCGATATATCTTTACTAAACTCAGTTCACGTACTTATCTGAACTCACGTTGTATTGGTGTAAAAAATGTCCGAAATCCGACTATGACCACGCCCACTTTTTCGATATCGAAAATTACGAAAAATGAAAAAAATGCCATAATTATATACCAAATACGAAAAAATGGATGAAACATGGTAATTTCATTGGTCTATTGACGCAAAATATAACTTTAGAAAAAAACTTGGTAAAATGGGTGTGACACCTACCATATTAAGTAGAAGAAAATGAAAAAGTTTTGCAGGGCGAAATCAAAAGCCCTTGGAATCTTGGAAGGAATACTGTACGTGGTAGTACATATATAAATAAATTAGCGGTACCCGACAGATGATGTTCTGGATCACCCTGGTCCACATTTTGGTAGATATCTCGAAAACGCCTTCATATATACAACTAAGGGCCACTCCCTTTTAAAACCCTCATTAATACCTTTAATTTGATACCCATATCGTACAAACACATTCTAGAGTCACCTCTGGTCCACCTTTATGTCGATATCTCGAAAAGGCGTCCACCTATAGAACTAAGGCCCACGCCTTTTTAAAATACTCATTAACACCTTTCATTTGATACCTATATCGTACAAAAAAATTCTAGAGTCACCCCTGGCCCACCTTTATGGCGATATCTCGAAAAGGCATCCACCTATAGAACTATGGCCCACTCCCTTTTAAAATACTCATTAACACCTTTCATTTGATACCCATATCGTACAAACAAATTCTAGAGTCACCCCTGGTCCACCTTTATGGCGATATCTCGAAAAGGCGTCCACCTATAGAACTAAGGCCCACGCCTTTTTAAAATACTCATTAACACCTTTCATTTGATACCCATATCGTACAAACAAATTCTAGAGTCACCCCTGGCCCACCTTTATGGCGATATCTCGAAAAGGCATCCACCTATAGAACTATGGCCCACTCCCTTTTAAAATACTCATTAACACCTTTCATTTGATACCCATATCGTACAAACAAATTCTAGAGTCACGCCTGGTCCACGTTTATGGGGATATCTCGAAAAGGCGTCCACATATAGAACTAAGGCCCACGCCCTCTTAAAATACTCATTAACACCTTTCATTTGATACTCATATCGTACAAACAAATTCTAGAGTCGCCCCTGGTCCATCTTTATGGCGATATCTCGAAAAGGCGCCCATCTATAGAACTTAGGCCCACGCTCTTTTAAAATACTCATTAATACCTTTTATTTGATACCCATATCGTACAAAATAAATTCTAGAGTCGCCCCTGGTCCATCTTTATGGCGATATCTCGAAAAGACGTCCACCTATAGAACTTAGGCCCACTCCCTTTTAAAATTATCATTAACACATTTCATTTGATACCCATATCGTACAAACAAATTCTCGAGTCAGGTCTGGTCCACCTTTATGGCTATATCCCTAAATGGCGTCCATCTATAGATCTATGGCCCACTTCCTCTTAAAATACTCTTTAATACCTTCCATTTGATACACATGTCATACAAACACATTCCAGGGTTACCCTAGGTTCCTTTTACAACATGGTGATTTTCCGTACTTTGTCTCCACAGCTCTCAACTGAGTATGTAATGTTCGGTTACACCCGAACTTAGCCTTCCTTACTTGTTTTAAATAACTTTTGAACAGTTAGAAAAAGTAAAAATTCGCAATTAGTTTCTTATAACTGGCTGTGATGCGCATCCGTTGATATCACTTTCGACCATATCCGACCAATTTTCGACATGAACAATAAATGGCCTAAACAGTCTTGAACGAGTAGAAAATATAGTAGGGGGACTCGTGTAACCGTATAAATGCCTTATAAAGTGTGTAAACGTATAAATTTATCTAGTGCGTAAACGAACTGTCAAATTTTGTATGAAAAATCATTTACACAATTTGTATAAATTTACGCGCACATTTCATTGTGTAAACGCGGTAAACTCAAAGGAATGCAACCTTGCAGACATTACAGCAGGCATTTTCATCAGAAATCTCCAAAATCAGCAAGTAAAGGCATTTTAGTTTTGATTTTTCACTTAATCTTGGCATTTTTATACTCAGTTGAGCAGAGCTCACAGAGTATATTAAGTTTGATTGGATAACGGTTGGTTGTACAGGTATAAAGGAATCGAGATAGATATAGACTTCCATATATCAAAATCATCAGGATCGAAAAAAAATTTGATTGAGTCATGTCCGTCCGTCCGTCCGTTAACACGATAACTTGAGTAAATTTTGAGGTATCTTGATGAAATTTGGTATGTAGGTTCCTGAGCACTCATCTCAGATCGCTATTTAAAATGAACGATATCGGACTATAACCACGCCCACTTTTTCGATATCGAAAATTTCGAAAAACCGAAAAAGTGCGATAATTCATTACAAAAGACCGATAAAGCTATGAAACTTGGTAGGTTGGTTGAACTTATGACGCGGAATAGAAAACTAGTAAAATTTTTGAAAATGGGCGTGGCACGCCTACTTTTAAAACAAGGTAATTTAGAAGTTTTGCAAGCTGTAATTTGGCAGTCGTTGAAGATATCATGATGAAATTTGGCAGGAACGTTAATCTTATTACTATATGTCTGCTTAATTAAAATTAGCAAAATCGGAGAAGGACCACGCCCACTTTTAAAAAAAAATTTTTTAAAGTAAAATTTTAACAAAAAATGTAATATCTTTACAGTATATAAGTAAATTATGTCAACATTCAACTCCAGTAATGACATGGTGCAACAAAATACAAAAATAAAAGAAAATTTCAAAATGGGCGTGGCTCCGCCCTTTTTCATTTAATTTGTCTAGGATACTTTTAATGCCATAAGTCGAACAAAAATTTACCAATACTTTTGAAATTTGGTATGGGCATAGATTTTATGACGCTAACTGTTTTCTGTGAAAATGGGCGAAATCGGTTGAAGCCACGCCCAGTTTTTATACACAGTCGTCCGTCTGTCCTTCCGCATGGCCCTTAACACGATAACTTGACCAAAAATCGACATATCTTTACTGAACTTAGTTCACGTACTTATCTGAACTCACTTTATCTTGGTATAAAAAATGAACGAAATCCGACTATGACCACGCCCACTTTTTCGATATCGAAAATTACGAAAAATGAAAAAAATGCCATAATTATATATCAAAAACTAAAAAAGGGATGAAACATGGTAATGGATTGGTTTATTGACGCGAAATTTTAAAACTCTCATTAATAGCTTTAATTTGATACCAATATCGTACAAACACATTCTAGAGTCACCCCTGGTCCACCTTTATGGCGATATCTCGAAAAGGCGTCCACCTATAGAACTAAGCCCCACGCCCTTTTAAAATACTCATTAACACCTTTCATTTGATACCCATATCGTACAAACAAAGTCTAAGTTGCGATACCTCGAAAAGGCGTCCACCTATAGAGCTAAGGCCCACTCCCTTTTAAAATACTCATTAACACCTTTCTTTTGATACCCATATTGTACAAACGTATTCTAGAGTCACTCCTGGTCCACCTTTATGGCGAAATCTCGAAAAAGCGACCACCTATACAACTATAGCTCTCAACTGAGTATGTAATGTTCGGTTACACCCGAATTTAACCTTCTTTACTTGTTTGATTTGTATAACAATCAAAAAACTTTTGTTTGGCAGTAATACAGCTGATACACAATCAAGTTTATAAAGAATATTACTAGGTGCTTTCATATAACCCCGTGTGTAAATGGATATAATTTTACACCTTATAAGTTTATATGCTTTCATGAGTCCTCCTAGTAACGCGCCGGACGCCGCCGCCGTGCCGATATTTTTGACATTCGGCGGCGGCGTGCGAAAACGACCGAAATCGGCGGCGGCGGCGTATATGTCTAATCCGGTTGCCTGCATCGCATATGAGAGAGTGAGGATGGTCAATGTACTGATAGCTGTTCCAAGGAAAAGGATTCCTGACGTTCTCAGTGAACTACATAATGGCCCAAGGGGAGGTGATCTTGGAATCACGAAGACGCTCGAGGAAATTAAACAGAAATTATATTGGGTTGGTTGCCGTCAGTCGGTCACTGAGTGGATTGCAAACTGCGACGTTTGCAGCAGAGCAAAATGGCACAAACCCCGAAGGCATGGCCAGATGAAGCAATATATTTCAGGTGCACCATTTGAGGGTATCGTGATGGATATCGCAGGTCCATTTCCAACTATCAACCGCGGAAACAAATACGTACTGGTGGTCATGGTTTATTTCAGCAAATTAACAGAGGTATACCCAATTCCAAATCAGGAAGCGGCAACAGTAGCAGAAGTGTTTGCAAATAATTGGGTTGCAAGGTATGGTGTACCAATGGAGTTACACTCTGACCAAGGCAGGAACTTTGAGTCAGCTGTGTTCCAAGAAAGCGTTGGCCCAGGAAAGGGAATACGTGGATTGCATTCCGCGGTGATTGCATTCCTTAACAACTATAATTAAAATTGTTGAAACAGCCTTCACTTTAAGAGTAAGAAAAAGGTATTGAAAACACATTAAAAAAACAAGTAAGGAAGGTTAATTTCGGGTGTAACCGAACATTACATACTCAGTTGAGACCTATGGTGACAACATAAGGAAAAATAACCATGTAGGAAATGAACCGAGGGAAACCCTGGAATGTGTTTGTATGACATGTGTATCAAATGAAAGGCATTAAAGAGTATTTTATGAGGGAGTGGGCCATAGTTCTATAGGTGGACGCCATTTAGGGATATCGCCATAAAGGTGAATCAGGGTTGACTGTAGAATTTGTTTGTACGATATGGGTATCAAATGAAAGGTGTTAATGAGTATTTTAAAATGGAGTAATCCTTAGTTCCATAGGTGGACGCCGTTTCGAGATATCTCCATAAAGGTGGACCAAGGGTGACCATAGAATTTGTTTGTAAAATATGGGTATCAAAAGAAAGGTGTTAATGAGTATTTTAAAAGGGAGTAATCCTTAGTTCCATAGGTGGACGCGTTTCGAGATATCGCCATAAACGTGGACCAGGGGTGACCCTAGAATTTGTTTGTACGATATGGGTATCAAATTAAAGGTATTAATGAGGGTTTTAAAAGGGAGTGTTGGTAGTTGTATAGGTGGTCGCCTTTTCGAGATATCGCCATAAAGGTGGACCAGGGGTTACTCTAGAATGCGTTTGTACAATATGGGTATCAAACGAAAGGTGTTAATGAGTATTTTAAAAGGGAGTGGGCCTTAGTTCTATAGGTGGACGCCTTTTCGAGGTATCGCAATAAAGGTGGACCAGGGGTGACTGTAGACTTTGTTTGTACGATATGGGTATCAAATTAAAGGTGTTAATTAGTATTTTTAAAAAGGGAGTGGGCCTTCGTTCTATAGGTGGTCGCCTTTTCGAGATATCGCCATAAAGGTGGACCATGGGTGACTCTAGAATATGTTTGTACGATATGGGTATCAAATGAAAAGTGTTAATGAGTATTTTAAAAGAGCGTGGGGCTTAGTTCTATAGGTGGACGCCTTTTCGATATATCGCCATAAAGGTGGACCAGGGGTGACTCTAGAACCTGTTTGTACGATATTAGTATGTGGGACGAAAGTGGAACGTGCTCAGGCCAAAGTGCAGTGCTCTAGTTGTAATAAGCTTTTCCAGCTACATTGTGTTGGTATGCAACAGACTGACTTAGAGTACCTTTTGAGTTCAAATACCCTATTTCTGTGCGATGAGTGTAAAGCTGCCGTTGTTCTCTTCGGTCTCCGCTTAAAAATAATACAGCAAGTAATGAGCGCCAATGCAACCAAAACATTGACAATCAATATCTTGCGTTGTTGATCGATGAGCTCGCTGTAGTTAAAGCTCTTAATTCTAATATTCTGTGTGTGGTTAATGCTGTGAGAGAAGATAATGAATGCCTTCGCAATAAAGTTGAGACTCTTCAAACTGAAATCATTGAATTGCGCTCTATGCTTGCTGAAAATAATTCGATTGTGTCGCACTTGCTATCTGAATTCAGTGAAGTGCGTGGTATTGTTAGCGGCCCTTTGGCCAAAGAGAAGGATAGTGGAAAGGAAATAATTGTGTCTGATGGTAATGGTGTACTCAGTGCAGTCAATACTTCTGTTCCAACAACAAATATGCCATACGCCTTCGTTGCTGCTTTGTCAACTAGTGTAGTTACTAATACTTCCTCTTCTTATACCTCTTCTTCTGCTTCTACTGGCCAAGAAAAATGCTGCCGTCCCCTCATGTTGCTACTCCCACTACTGGTACTCCGACTGCGGCGCCAGTGTTTCCAGCCAATATGAGTGCAACTAATTTAGATGAACCATCTGCAGGTACTGATAACCAAAGTGATTGGAACACTGTGCGTAAAATAAAGAGGTCTAATAAAAGCAAAAATAAGTCCTCTGGTTCTAGTACAGCAAATTCTTCCCAAAGCGATTTAAATTCAAATCTGTTGCAAGGTTCTGGTAACAATGCTGATTCCAGGGCAAATATCAACGCTAGCCCCCCAAAAAATGCAAACGCTCGGAAATTAATTAAACCCTTATTTATTGGGTCGAGCTCCAGTAATGAGTTACGAGCTGTTGTCAGAAGAAAATGGCCCCATATATCTCCCTTTTCTACTTCAGCAACAGCTGACCAGGTAAAAAAATATATTGCTAGACATACTGGTATGGAAGAAAACTCCATTATTTGCAGTAGTCTTAGCAAGAAAGGTGTGGATCCGAGCTCTTTTAGACACCTTAATTTCAAGTTAGGCGTTAATGCCAACTCATATGCGATACTGTTGCGGCCTGAATTATGGCCTGCAAAAATTGTTGTGCGCCCATTTAAATTCAAGCCAAAAAACGACGAAAACCAACCGATGTCCGACGGCAATCGGTTGGGTTAGATGGAAGAAATAATCACCTAAGATTATATATGCAGAATATGGCTGGTGTTAGAACAAAATCCCAGCTGGTGCGGCTATTTAGCTCCCATGAAGAATATGATGTTTTTGTCTTCATTGAGACGTAGCTAAATGAAAACGTTTTCAGCGAGGAATATTTTGATCATATGTTAGACAATGTTTTTCGCAAAGACAGAAATTCAAACCTTACTGGTTGTGCACGAGGTGGTGGAGTTCTCATTGCGGTACATTCCAAACATCATGCTTCTGAAATCATACTGGAAAATAATAGTGCGCTACTTGACCAGCTATGTGTATGCATTCGAGGCTCATCAGACACTGTTTTTGTTTGTGCTTCATATATTCCGCCCAATAGTAGCTACGACTTATACACTGCACATGTCGATAATATTACGTCACTGGCATTGAACAAAGTTGGTGGTGATCATCTCTGCGTGCTGGGTGATTTTAATCTGGGTAATGTTAAATGGTCACAGACTCTATCAAACTCGGCTTTAATAGCATGTGAGGTCATTGGCTCCAGTGAAATATATTTAATAGATAGTTTTTTAAGTATTGATATTAAACAAATTAATCGTTTTTCAAACAGACTAGGTCGTACTTTGGATTTGATATTTTTATCTAATAATCTAAATTTTTCACTTTTTGAATGTATTTCTCCTATTAAAAAATCCGATTTGCATCATGTTCCATTAGTTCTTGATCATGAGTTTTATAAATTTGCCGAAGCGAGTACTACCAGCTCTAATTATACTCAGTTGAGCAGAGCTCACAGAGTATATTAAGTTTGATTGGATAACGGTTGGTTGTACATATATAAAGGAATCGAGATAGATATAGACTTCCATATATCAAAATCATCAGGATCGAAAAAAAATTTGATTGACCCATGTCCGTCCGTCCGTCCGTCCGTTAACACGATAACTTGAGTAAATTTAGAGGTATCTTGATGAAATTTGGTACGTAGGTTCCTGAGCACTCACCTCAGATTGCTATTTAAAATGAACGATATCGGACTATAACCACGCCCACTTTTTCGATATCGAAAATTTCGAAAAACCGAAAAAGTGCAATAATTCATTACCTAAGACAGATAAAGCGATGAAACTTGGTAGGTGCGTTGAACTTACGATGCAGAAAATTAGTAAAATTTTGGACAATGGCCGTGGCACCGCCCACTTTTAAAAGAAGGTAATTTAAAATTTTTCCAAGCTGTAATTTGGCAGTAGTTGAAGATATTATGATGAAATTTGGCAGGAACGTTACTCCTATTACTATATGTACGCTTAATAAAAATTAGCAAAATGGGAGAAGGACCACGCCCACTTTTAAAAAAAATTTTTTTTAAAGTAAAATTTTAACAAAAAATTATATAAGTAAATTATGTCAAAATTCAACTCCAGTAATGATATGGTGCAACAAAATACAAAAATAAAATAGAATTTCAAAATGGGCGTGGCTCCGCCCTTTTTCATTTAATTTGTCTAGGATACTTTTAATGCCATAAGTCGAACAAAAATTTACCAATCCTTTTGAAATTTGGTAGGGGCATAGATTTTATGACGCTAACTGTTTTCTGTGAAAAAGGGCAAAATCGGTTGAAGCCACGCCCAGTTTTTATACACAGTCGTCCGTCTGTCCTTCCGCATGGCGGTTAACACGATAACTGAGCAAAAATCGACATATCTTTACTGATCTTAGTTGACGTACTTATCTGAACTCACTTTATCTTGGTAAAAAAAATGAACGAAATCCGACTATGACCACGCCCACTTTTTCGATATCGGAAATTACGAAAAATGAAAAAAATGCCATAATTCTATACCAAATACGAAAAGAGGGATGAAACATGGTAATTGGATTGGTTTATTGACGCGAAATATAACTTTAGAAAAAACTCTGTAAAATGGTTGTGACACCTACCATATTCAGTAGAAGAAAATAAAAAAGTTCTGCAGGGCGAAATAAAAAACCCTTGAAATCTTGGCAGGTATCACATACATAAATAAATTAGCGGTATCCAACAGATGATGTCCTTGGTCACCCTGGTCCACATTTTGGTCGATATCTGGAAAAATCCTTCACATATACAACTACCACCACTTCCTTTTAAAACTCTCATTAATACCTTTAATTAATTTATTTATTTATTTATTTAAGCCAATTAAAAAAGAATCTTATAGGCTAATTATAAAAGTGTAAAGTAGTTAATAATGTATAATAATATAAATTACCTTACTTATAAAAAGTATTTAAAATACTCAGAAAGCCATCTTTCGAACAAGAAAAATCTATCTCACAAAATTTAGAAATTCTATTGAACTCAATTAAGGCTCTAGTAATTGGAGCATTCCGCGCATAAAGAGCCCTGAGGACACCAATATGAAAAAACTCAGAAGCACGAAGAGCTCTAGCCGGTATATTAATGAAAATCCTCTCCAAGAGCACAGGGCAATCAACAACCCCACGTAACAAATCGAAAACGAACGACAACGATAAAATTGTCCTCCTGTCCTGCAATGATTTTAAGTTGATCAATAAGCAACGAGCTTTATAAGTCGGGATAGGATCCGAGAAGCGCAGACTGCGTAATGCAAATTGTACGAATACTTTTTGGATTCGTTCAATTCTTGCAACATGGCAGGAATAATACGGAGACCAGATGAAACAAGCGTATTCAAGTTTGGATCGCACAAACGCAGAATATAAAAGCTTTAGCGTATACGGGTCACTGAAATCCAAGCTATGACGCCTAACAAAAGCTAGCATGGCATACGACTTAGCAATGCACACATTAATATGACTTGAAAACAAAAACTTCGTGTCAAATATTACACCCAAGTCCTTAATTTCCGGACGGACGGACATGGCTCAATCAAATTTTTTTTCGATCCTGATTATTTTGATATATGGAAGTCTATATCTATCTCGATTCCTTTATATATGTACAACCAACCGTTATCCAATCAAACTTAATATACTCTGTGAGCTCTGCTCAACTGAGTAATAAGTTCAATATTTTTAAGTTTATTGAAGGTTATACGGCATTTGTATCCACACTGTCTCCAGCTTTATAAGAACAAAATTATTTCCGCCCCAAGGTTCACTTTCTCATGGAATCTCCCTCCATTTAAAATAAAAATTACGTATTGACTTCAAAATAGATATATAAGGGTTTTTAATGCCGAAATCGAATATTTCCCATTAATATTTTGCGTTTCCCATGCTTTCATGCACCACCAGGGCCTATTATAAATTATATATGATATAAACCAATAAATGGTATCTTTCTAATTCCGAATTCACCAATTCCAAAAAATACAAATTTTCACACATTTGAGTACATTTTTCTAATTTTATTATTAACTATGGGCTCAAAATTTACGAGCTGAGTCTTCCGACATTTTCTATGCGCGGAAGTAACGAAGCTACCAAATTGAATACAAATGAAGTGTTAAAGCTATATGCATTAGGGTATCTTACTAACTAGATTATAAAGTTTAGTTAATTCTAAATTCCATTATTTCGAAAAGTGGTAACATTTGCGCTAGCTGGAACTTGGTTGGAAATCTGAGCCTAAATTTTAGACTATTCATCCGCTTAAGCACTTTTGGATACATTTTTCTACTTAATTGGAAACCTCACAATTTACTAAAATGTTCTTTTTTTTATTTTTTTAGTTTGGGGAAAATTTAAACAACTTGACATCAGGATGGACAAGGCGACAGCTGTTTCGATTATACCTTGTAAATCTCTTCAGAGCCTTTTCGCCCGGGAGTGGGATTTGAACCCGCACTTCTACGATAGTTGAAGTGTTACAAACGCATTCAGCCACGTCATACCTTAGTTGTTGTAAACCTTGTTTTTTATTTTAGTGGATGTCAATTTAAAATTTATTTGAACAATAAGTTTAAAGTATTGAGACCGAATGCTGAATATTTTAAAATGAAAAAATTTATTTGTGAAAAGTACTGCAAGTCATGGATTCTTTATCGAAAGATTTTGTTGTACATATTAGGTGTATTGATATATTTTCTTACAAAGACGTGATAGCTCAGTTTGTAGAAGAAGCTACTAGAATCCATGGCACATCGGTTCGAAACCACCGGCCACCACTCACCATTTTTTTTTTTTTTTTTTTTTTGTATATCTGCAAGTGTAGACCTCTCTAGTTTCAAAGTGAAACCGAGCTCTCTGCGTTCATTTTCCGGTATTGTATATATATATTTATAACCATGTTTGGTTTGATCATATATGTAGTACAAAACAGTTTCAGATTTAGCCTCAAACTTTTAACCGTGCAGTACAAATCACCACCATCCATACTTTTCGAAAAAAACCATCGATAGTCTCCTATAGTGTCAACGATAGCTTTGCAGCTCTAGTTTACGTAACGAATACAAAGACACAAACTCAGTTTAGTGCATGAACTGTGAGTGAAATTAAGATTGTTTTGAACTTTTATGACATCCTCTTGCCGTTTCTGCGAACATTTTAGTATTTGCGGCACCTATGCTCTTTCGACACGGCACAACATTCCATATGAAGAAGGGAAAGGTCGGGGAGAACGAGATGGCGGAGGATAAGAAGAAAGGGAGTGAGAAAGGTAAAATAATGAATAAATGGGAAGGAGTGAGAGGGGAGTCGATAGAAAGGAGCGAAGGAAACTCCTTCGAAGAGACAACTTCTGCCCAGTCTAGTAGTTTATACTTTTACAAATAACTTTAAAAAGAGGTGTAAAACCGTAAAGTTCCCAGTAAATTAACTTTACTGATATTCGTAATTCAAAATTCAAAAACTGTTCAGGAAAAGAAAACTTCATGAAAGCTTAAGGATCACGCCCTCGTTCGTGTTAAATACTTCTCCCATGTTCTATAAAAATAAAAATAATATATGTTCTGGAAATTCTTTCTCCTTTTCTAGCGTTAATCCAACTCTAAAGACCCAAACACATTCGACATTTGCGTCGTTTTGAGAAAAACTTCTTACCTGAATAATCGATTTTATGGGATATATATAATATATATCACCGGTCTTGAACATTTTTCAGACAACAATATATGCCTTACAAAATTCCATCAAGATATCTCAAAAATTGAGGCAATAGTTTTCGTTCAAACAGACAGACAGACTGCTCACTTCACATTTTCTACCAAAAACATATAAAGCATTCACGTTGCCATTTTGGTGTAAAACAGTACTGGTAAACACGAAAATACCCCATAAACTCGACTTTGTGGTGCAATGTGTATACTATACAGATTTTTTGTGTAAAATATAAAGTTAAAAAAATTGTATAAACGCGATACGAAAAGAGAATTGCTTTATTTTTGTATGGGAAGTAAGGCATTATAGATAATGCACCTACATTTTTATATACATATGTACGCACAGTAAAAAGACAAAGGCAATATTTTTTAAAGGAAGTCGCTGCAATATAATCTCGATTTCAGTGCAATCAAAATGCAAATATGATATAATAACAAAAGCAAAACTTGTCATAAATACATACATAAATTTTCGAATAACCACAGAACAAATAACTAGAAAAATCCAAAATGTCCACAATGGTTTATTATTTCGTGTACCGAAATAAAGTAGATATGGTTGCAATTTGTTTGGATAGTTGTCCAATTGTTGTTCGTTTTTATATTTGTTTTAATATATCTTCTATGCAAAAAGGTGTAACGAATTATATGCATTTGACAGTATTTTTTTCTGATCAAACCAACTAAAATTCGTATTCGCCATGGCTAAAACTGCTATCGCGTCAATTGGCATGAGCACTTACATACGTTTATTATGCCAACCTTTTTGGTCGTTCTAACGGGCATCCATTTCAATCGATCATTTGGTTTAATGCAACTGTAGTGTAGTTAGCCAAGTCGGCTATTGAGTTGAAATGCCATTTGCAGCACCTACTGGCTATTGAAAATTGCCGAAAATCCGTTTAAATCCTTTTTTGCTCTTCACATTCTTTCGATGCAATTTGGCACTTGGCAATATGCGCTCGCACTATATTGAACCAATCACAAAACAACAAACATTTAAGCATAAACTGAACTTTCTATACTGGAACAGACAGTTGAGTAAAGCAAATATTTCTATGTATATCAAATGCTTTTGTGCACGATGGAGTTTCAAGGATGGCTGCATTGTGCGCTAAAAATTACACCAACCCTGCAGTGAATATGGGAGACAGTCACGCAAGCCGCCAGTTTTGCACCAGAGGTTTAGTGACTAAGCCTGAACTGTTAGTCTGATGCAGAGCGGGAGGGTTATTAGCCACACTTGTGCCATCAGAGCTGAAGACTTAAGTATATGTAAGTGTATAAATTAATTAATAACGCTGCCTTTTCAAAGAACTTTGAATAGATTAGTACCGCCTCTTTATGAAATAGTTCTGCGCTAGTTCGGAGTTCGCAGTTCGCTGAACGGAATTTATGGCTCAATCAATACATAATTTTTTGCCGATGTCGACTAGTCGTGATCAAATGCCCGATGACAATTCCACAAACTTTAACCAATCGCACAGCAAAACAAAAAATGCACTTTTACTTATAACAGAGTAATCATTATATTTTTCAATAAATGAACTTCGTATAGAAAATTTTTGCTAAACATACTTACAGTCCGTTACGTCAGAGTAACATTCTCTTTGCACTTAAAAATTCAAGTTGTAAAAAAACCTGGAAGAGTTACAACTTTGGTGTCCTAAAACATAGTGCACCAAGTACAAAGCTTAACATTGCATACTATCACTTCAACTCTCCATTTCTTCATAGGTTTTTCCATAGTTCGTTTTTCTTTTTAGTTAAAATGCAGAGTGAATTTTTAGCAATTTCATATAACATATAACAAATGCCAACTTCCTGATACCTCCGAGACAAAATTTTAAAAAATTCTGGAAGGAGAAATGGTGGAATTTATAACTGCTTGTAAGAAAAGTTACTTGTTTTATAAGCATCAAGCTTAAACTATCAAAATGATCAGAATAAAAAACAAGTAAGGAAAGCTAAGTTCGGGTGTAACCGAACATTACATACTCAGCTGAGAGCTTTGGGGACAAAATAAGGGAAAATCACCATTTAGCAAAATGAACCTACGGTAACCCTGGAATGTGTTTGTATGACATGTGTATCAAATGAAAGGTGTTAATGATTATTTAAAACGTATTGATCCTTAGTTCTATAGGTGGACGCCATTTCGAGATATCGCAATAAGGGTGGACCAGTGGTGACTCTAGAATGTGTTTGTACGATATGGGTATCAAATAAATTCGAGATATCGACCAAAAGGTGGACCAGAGTGACCCAAAATATCATCGGTCGGGTACCGCTAATTTATTTATATATGTCATACCACGAACAGTATTCCTGCCAAGATTCCAAGGGCTTTTGATTTCCCCCTGCAGAACTTTTTCATTTTCTTCTACTTAATATGGTAGGTGTCACACCCATTTTACAAAGTTTTTTCTAAAGTAATTTATTAAATTTTGATGAGCTCGAGGCAGTTTAAAAAATTGAAACACAGTTTAAATATTTGTATTTCTAATCTTATTTGGTCGATATTTCGATCTCATTCTGAGATCATCTTCAGGAAACAATTGAATATGTTTTACCGACTTTAATAAATTATAATATTTCAAGGCAAATAAAAATATTTTTAAAATGTTTTTTCTAAAGTTATATTTTGCGTCAATAAACGAATCCAATTACCATGTTTCATCTCTTTTTTCATATTTGGTACAGAATTATGGCATTTTTTTCATTTTTCGTAATTTTCGATATCGCAAAAGTGGGCGTGGTCATAGTCAGATTTCGGCCATATTTTATGCCAAGATAAAGTGACTTCAGATAAGTACGTGAACTGAGTTTAGTTAAGATATATCGTTTTTTGCGGAAGTTATCCTGTTAACGGCCGAGCGGAAGGACGGACGGTCGACTGTGTATAAAAACTGGGCGTGGCTTCAACCGATTTTGCCCATTTTCACAGAAAATGGTTATTGTCATAGAATCTATGTCCCTACCAAATTTCACAAGGATTGGTAAATTTTTGTTCGACTTATGGCATTAAAAGTATTCTAGACGAATTAAATGAAAAAGGGCGGAGTTGCGCCCATTTTGAAATTTTCTTTTATCTTTGTATTTTGTTGCCCCATATTACTGGAGTCGAATGTTGACATAATTTACTTTTATACTGTAAATATATTAAATTTTTTGTTAAAATTTTACTTTAAAAAAAATTTTTGTTTAGAAGTGGGCGTGTTTGTCATCCGATTTCGCTAATTTTTATTTAGCACACATATAGTAATAGGAGTAATGCGTCTACCAAATTTCATCATGATATCTTCAACGACTGCGGTGCCACGCCGATTGTCCAAAATTTTTCTAATTTTCTATTTTGCGTCATAAGGTCAACGCACCTACCAAGTTTCATCGCATTTTCCGTCTTTGGTAATGAATTATCGCACTTTTTCGGTTGTTCGAAATTTTCAATATCGAAAAAGTGGGCGTGGTTGTAGCCCGATTTCGTTCATTTTAAATAGCGATCTGAGATGAGCACCCAGGAACCTACATACCAAATTTCATCAAGATACCTCAAAATTTACTCAAGTTATCGTGTTTACGGATGGGCGGACAGACGGACATGGCTAAATGAATTTATTTTTTCACCCAGATCATTTTTATATATAGAAGCCTATATCTATCTCGATTAGTTCATGCCGTTACGGATTACCGTTATGCGAACAAAGTTAATATACTCTGTGAGCTCTGCTCAGCTGAGTATAAAGAAATTCATTAAGGCACGTCCGTCCGTCTGTAAACGCGATAACTTGAAAATATTTCGAGAAAACTTATTGAAATTTGATTTGTGGATGCCTTAGCTCACTTTTAATATAAACAAAGTACTAGTGTATCTAGCAGGCATTTGTCCTACCCGAAAATTAGTTTGCCTACTTTAAAAAAGTGAGCCTAGCTTCCCCTGTCTTCTTATTCTTGTCCATCCCCCATTCCATTCATTTTCCTACCCCTTCAACTCGTACTCTTCTACTCCCTCTTCCACTACCAATCACACTCCCTCTACAACTTGAACTCCCACTCCTTGTTCTGCTCCCTCTCCTACTCCCCAATTCCATTCCCGTTCCGTATCACACACTCCCTCCCATTCCCATTCACTTTCCATTCCCACTCTCATCTCACTCCCCTTCCCACTCCTACTCGCGTCCAATCCCACATCATACTCTCTCACACATTCCACTTCCATTCCTACTTCCGCTCCCACTCCCAAACCCAATTTCAATCTCAATCGTATTCCACCTCCCACTCCCAATCCCGATCTCACTCCCACTCCTACTCCCAACTCCCATTTCAATTTCCTTTCTCACACTATCTCACTACTACTCCCACTCTCAACTCAATTCCTTCATATATGATAGGCCGGCGATTAAAAGTGTATTTATTTAAAGTGTGAATAAAACTGAAACTTCTAAACATATCCGTAAAATTGTGGTAGAAAAATGGCAGTGGAAGCTGGACTTATAATTTTTCCCCTAAAAGCAAGGGCATATCGTTTTATGCAATAAGACGTGGGGTTAATTTTTTCTCCCATAATAAGCAGACATACCAGATCATACAATTCGGAACAATTTCAAGATGACTTCGGGATAATTTTAGGTATAATTTCGGGAAAACTTCGAAACATTTTCGAGACTCTTTCTCGACAGTTTTAGGGCAGTTGAAGCATCCTTTCCTATGTAATAATTTTTATGAGAAGTTAAAAATACAAAGTATAGCCATTCTGGAATATTAAAAAAAATATGTTTCAAACCAAAACGCAATAACTTCTTACAGTTCTTAAATTTTTTGAGTTGAAATTTTTGATATGCTTAAATGAATGAGGATAAGTTTTGAAGTACTAGTATACTCCTTAAGGATGGTTTAAGGAATACGTATAAAAAATATGATGTCCTAGGTCAGTATCACCTACATTAGCTCCAGGTCCCAAAAAATTGCTTTATGGACTACTCCCAAGCAAAGCTAGAGCTTGCCCATGTTATTCATATTGGAGTACTAATCTAACAAAAATGGTACATTCACACTCTCACTTCTACCCCCACTTCGACGGAATTTACCACTCCCACCTAAATTACTCCATATATAGAATCTATTTATAGAATCTACATAACGTGGATGCCTTTGCAAAACCATCTATAGACAAATTGCAAAACCACCCAAATACCACCATGTGGCATTTCTTAGCCCTGAGCTTAGTGCATCCAGCTCCATCAAAAAGTCATTATTTTTATATTTCGCTATCAATTTTGTAAAAAAAATGTTAAATTGAATTTGGACTCCAGAATTGAATTTAAGTTCTTTCATCTATATAAAGCTTCTAACCGTGGAAAAAAGGAGCATTTTTGAGTACATACAAACTAAATGTTCTAACATATTTATTTAGAAATAAAGATCACTTTAATTCATCATGGACAAAACTGCTAAAGAGAAAACTGTGTAAAATAAGTTTTTCCGCTCTCCTGTAAAATCAGATGTGGTCAGATAGACTTTTTGCAGCCGGTCAATATATGGTTTTGCAAAGGCATCGACGATACATAAAAAAAAACCCCAGCGGGCTAGGGGATCAAAATGTACCCGCGGTAGGTCTGTCTGTCGTAAGAGGCGACTAAAATACCAGATTCAAGGGGCTGTGTAGCGCAAACCTTCAGGTTGCCAGCGCAATATATAGCTTCTCCAAACCCAATTTTCAACCTCACCTATCCGCGGTGAATCCTGTTTCACTAACAGACGAGGCTCTGGCCACCCCAAGCTCCTCATGGAATTTGGGGGTGGGGAGGGAGGGAATGACCTGAAGGTTTAATGTGGCCACATAAATCGTTCCCGAGATGGTCGGGCTAGCACCTTAATGGTGCTGTGGTACCGGAGCGTACCGGATCTGTATCCGGCAAAGGACCATCACATCGATAACACTCCCCAAAGCCTTCGGGGATCAACCTTATCGCTACAACAACAACAACATACATAAAAAATACCGCAAATACCAATTATATAATTACGCAGATATACGAATTAAAATATTTGTTTCAATAGAATTCCATTCCACATACGCGCTTCCACTCCAAAGCCCTCCACCTGAATAAACTCATATATAGAATTTATATATCAAATATTGTATATCCCCTTAAGATAATTACATAGATATAGCGAATTTAAATTTTTGTTTCACTTCTACTCCGACTTTCATTCTCATTTTCACATCCACCCTCACTCGCAGTTTCACTCCTTCTATCTCTCCCACCGAATTCACCTCGCATACGAAAAATATAAAGCAAAGCAAATGTAGCGAGCTAAAAATTTTTGTTTCACTTCCACTCATTCCTATCCCATTTTTACTCTTGCTCCTACTTTGAATTTCTACTCCCACCTATTCCACTTATTTTTTTTGTTTTGATATTTGGAATTTCTATACCAAATATTGGATACTTGCTTCAGAAAATACGGGGATAAAGCGGATTTTAATAAGGGTTGACATCTCTCATTTTTTCACAATTTTATATAATCAGAAAAGTACCGGGTGACCACGCGACCCTACTGTGAAATTTTTGTCAAGGACTGTCGAGTTCTTTGGACGCTCATAGGTCTTGCTCTTTCATATCTTTGCAAAACATATGTATGTATCAACCTGGGTCGATTTGTATGGACGAAAGTCCATAGTCGATTTTTCGATAGGATTTGGGCTCGGGAAAAAACATTTCCACTACGCATTCCCAAAAAAATAATTTTCGAGCCTGCGAATTTTTTTTTTTTTTTTTTTTGTGATTTTTAAGGTTTTTTATGACCTACTAAAAAAATGTTCATGTATACCCTGTCCGACCCAAAAATGTCCGCTAAGAACTTTGTCGTTAACAGTTTTTCGAAAAAAAAAAAAATATTTATGACGCGATATAGGTTAATAAATCAACCCAGTGTAATATGTATATTGCACCACCGTGCTATCATATCAATAGCAATGGGAATACATATTTTATTAATCAGGGCATTTTGCGACTATATCAAACATGCATTCGTGGCCAAACAGTTAATGCTTCTGACTTAAAATCAGATTCCCTATAACTAGAAATTAGGTCATCCTGACTCGAAATCAAAATTCTTCTGACTAGAAACCAGATTGCCCCTGGCTAGAAACCAGGGTCACTCTAACTAAAATTCAGAGTCTTTCTTGACTAGAAATCATGTTCCCTCTGAATGTAAATCAGGGTCACTCTAACTAAAAATAAGAGTCCATCTAACTAAAAATTAAGTTCCCTATGACTGTAAATAAGTGCCGCTCTGACTACAAATCAAAGTCCGTCTGACTGGAAATCAAATTCCCTCTAACTGTAAATCAGGGGCGCTCTAAATAAAACTCAGAGCCTTTCTGACTAGAAATCATCTTCCATCTGACTGTAAATCAGGGTCGCTCTAACTGTCAATTATCAATTGCCTCCATTGACTCGGATTTCCGACAAAATGAAATTTCCACTGGCTCTGGGCGCCAACTTTTACAAAATTGTATATAGCCAGAAAGGTACTGAGTCAGCCTACCCTGGAAATTTTGTGAAGATGGTTAGGTACTTTTGACGCCTATAAAACACACGCACACACACACACCCATTTTTATTTATAAGATATTTCATATATAATATTTTCAATGTATGTATGTACATATACGAGTATGTTGACAAAATCCAGTTTTCACGATTTTAGACAAATATGGCGAAATAAATTGGAGATAGATTTTACCTTTTTGCATATAACATAGAAGCAACGTCAAAGATTTTGTTGTGTATTCCACTTATGTTATGTATTGGGTGCCACTTTGTATGTGTATATGATTAACTTAAACTTTGTTTTAAATAAATCAAAAATCTACACATAGCTTTACGTTTTGCGATTAAACTGGACATATTCTTCCTATTGAGCTGTTTTACGCAGAAAGGGAAAATGGAACCTCTACGCCTTTTCACACGCTACTCCTTAATTAAAAACAATTAACTTAACTTTAAATCTATTTGTTGGATAAATTTAATTATTTGGCTGTATATTTTATTTGAAACTCCTCATATGATGTCGGTTCCATATGAACATAATGCATACGCCCAGACATCTTATTTTAGTATGTAATATTTGTACCGCAAAAGCCTTGGCTTTGTTTACTGCCCAATATACTACAACTTTCCTTTATTTTGTTTATAACGCAAAGGTTATGCCAAAAGTTTGGAAAAATATACATGAAAAACAACCGGAAATCTCGCGATATCGTATTTCGATAATCTCTGTTACGTAGTTTGAACCAAGTAACTTCCAATTACGAGAATTCACTGGAGTTTAATAAAATTTTTCGAACAGCTTACACTGAAGTGCTATTAAAGTGCGCATTATATTTTACAACGCCAAAAGTACTTTAAATGTCCTCGCCTGCAGGCATATCGTATCTATAGGAAAATCAGAAATTTAAGACTCTTTGTTTTGGCCTTCTTTTGTTTGTCAGTATATGCATATATTGATAAAATCACACGAATTATAGTAATAAAAAAAATCACCACTTTTTATAAAACTTTCTTCAATTTTTACAATTACTGAAACATACAAACTGTGAATAAGCTATGAGCTAGAGATGTCAAAGACAAAAATATATCGATGTGTTTCCTTTATGCGTTGCTCCGGCATTTATCGCAGAGAATATGTATGTATGATATGACTTTACAACAAAGCCTATTGCTCAACTTACAAAATTTATTCATCTCCATACTTTTCAGATCAGTTCTAATTTTTTAATTTCATGTTTGCATAGCTGAAAGAACGGGAAGAAGGGAAAGAAGATTTTATTTTAACGTCAGCCAGAGCTGCTGGTAAGTATATGTGTATCCTATTCCTCCATCACACTCACGATTTTCTTATTTTCTTTCTTTTTCCCTGTGTCTTACCTCCCTATTGCAGTCCTACTGTGTCATATACACTCAGAGAAAAAATCGTTCTAAAACGAACGAAACAAGTTCAAAATTAAGAACATTCGTTGACAAAAGTCTGTTAAGTACGTTTTTTCTTAACTCGTGACCGATGGGCTTGTTTTAAGAACAGTTTTTCCAAGCACACCGTTCGTATTTTATGACCAGTTTGGTATCGATGTGTGAATCTTCTGTGCTCATTTCAAGCACTACTTGGGCTTGATTTAAGATTTTTCGTTCTCACGCTTCGAGAACGTTTTGTGGTCGTTTTAATAGTTTTCGGTCTCAATTCAAGAACGGTTTGTGCTTGATCATTGGTGGGAGGAAGGTAATTTTTTATATGTTACCCCATTATTTATTTATTTTTTATTAATAAATATTTTTTTTGTTATTAATAAAAAAATATTAATAACAAAAAAACTATTATTAAAAGCCAAAAGGTTCGAAAAAACGCATAATATGCATTTTTTCATATATTTCTCTTATCGAATAATTTTTATTATTTGATGATGCAATCTGAATATATATTTAAAACATTTCATAACAAGTTTGAGAATTACCTGTACATATGCGAATGGAACTAAACGAAAAATAAGAGTTAAAAAAATAGAATACAAAAAAATGTTTTAAAAAACTTTAGAGTTTGACGGTGATCGAACTCGCACCACACGATCTCAACCGCAACATTATAGCCGCTGGGCCACTACAACTGCTTGGTAGCTTGTGGCAAATGTTGTACTTAACATTGTAGTGCACACGAATTGTACCGTTTCTTTTTTCTTGAACTTAATTTAAGAACATCGTTCTCATTAATAGAACATTCGTTCATATTTTATGACCAGCCGTTCTCTTTTTAAGAACATGGTTCTCAGTTCAATAACAAGGTTATTGTTTTAAGAACAGGTCGTTCGTTTTTCAAGAACAAAAAAGTAAGAACATGAAAAGCTTGAATTGAGTCCGGTGGTGCTGGATTTTAGAACGGCGTTTTTCTCTGAGTGTATGGGATATCTACAGGAAGTACTAAGAAACCATTTCAAATGAGTGTAGTGATTTTAAATTTTGCCTAATAGCTACCATCCTCTTCGAGGACATTGAAATTTCTTAGAGGGCACACACAGCCACACGTAAAATTTCTTTATAAGATAACATATATATTGATACATATTACGTGATATGGATACATTTAATTGATCTTTTATAAATTCGTTATATATCTATCAATTTTTTTGGTTGGTTGATCAGTGTTTTTTTAAACACAGAATTAAATGAAAGAAATCCAATGGCGAAAAATATGGTTTAGTTTTTAAAGTTATTAACCAGCAAACTTATTTAAATTTCTCCGTAAAAATATTAAAAAGAAGACTAGTTCTACGAAAGCAAGATCAATTAAAAAGTTGATTATGTACATATGAACATACATACTACGCAGGAGTATCTCAACAAATACAGTAAAGCAACACTGAATTGCTTAATCGGCTGCCACAGCGGAAGTTTTGGGTTGAATGTTCGAGAAAAACAACATCAAAATAGTTTAGAAACTGTTTTTTCTCAGGGGGCCATCTCTCGGCAGTTTTTGGGAAACACTCCGAATTTCTCTATGAGCCGTCATAAAACATGTAGGTCATGTTTTTCAGGACAATTCTGCCTAACTCCGTTTTAAGTCTTTTGAACGACGATTTGAAAGACTTCAGCTATTACTCATTTGCCAAGCTAGCAGTTTAGATTCTTTTGCACACGCAACAGCGGCCAAAGTTCATATCCGGGGATGATCCAATATTATTTTAGAAACTTTTTTTTCCAATTAACTGCCGAGTTTCTTTTTAATATCTTTTTACTTTTAGTGTTTTCTATTCTGGAAAATATGTTAGGGTAACACTCTGAAATTCCAACTTTTGAGCTAGGTCACCTTGTAGGCGAATAGGACCCCATTATTGTTCAGTAAAAAATATAAGTTTCACACTACAGGTTTCATGACTAACTCCGAAAAGGTGCTGATTATGTTTTTCACTTTAAAAAAATGTTTGTTCATTGGAATAATTTTTTGTATGAAATTTTTTTTTGCATTTTATCATAACATATTTGTATCAACCTGGCTGAAAATGCTTAATGAGAAAAATTCAGTTGAAATTATTTTAACCACGCAAATCTCTAATATTTTCCGTACACTTTCGCAATAATTATAATCACGCAAAAATATCAACATAGCAAACAATAAAGTAAAATGTTTCCTTTTTATCAGAAACGTTACATGATCCATCCCCATAATTTGGTGTAATTTAAGAAAGTATTTGGCAGCTATTTGCAATAAACGAAAAAATCGATAACTAGGCTGCTCCGATACAAGAGCTATGTTCCTTACGGGTAGACATAGGACGACTTGTGGAGAAACTATCAGCATTTTTATTTTATTCCATATTTGAACTGTTTTCCTTGCGTTTTCCAGCGAGAAAATTTTATCTTATCAGCATCCGTTTAATTGGGACAGGTTAGGTAGAACATAGACTGATTGAGTCCATAGTGTTACCAGAAGTTTGATCAAGGATCGAACAGAAAAAGCCTATGTATGTTACAAAACAACTTCGTCCTCTTGGCAAATACTAGAAGCTTTCTAGGACTTATGCCACTTGCTGCTTCCAGATCTGATAGCTGTGCCCCTTCTATTAGCTGGAGTCTTACCATAGCGAATGAAGAGCACGACCCCCACATGTGCCCGCTCGGTTCCTCCTCCAATACGCACTTCCTACATCTGCTATAACTGATGAGGCCTAATTTAAAAGCAGGCGACACTACAGGGAAGTGGGACAAATACCTGTATAAAAGCTAACATTTATTTAACGCATACGCTCCTAGCAGCTACTAACTGTCACTGCTTGGAAATAACTATGTCAGAATAGTAATAAAATAGGTGTTCAAAGAGAGAATAATTCTGACAATAAATAAGAACAAATTAGCTCGATTTAAATATAAGCATCTCATTCATCCTTTGTGTTCTATTCTTGAAGCATTACCACCAATTGTTGTTCAAATAGCATTTGTTAAAAAACATTTTCATTTATTTAACTTTCATATGTATTTAGATATGCGATTCTAACTAGGTTTATTAATGTTCGAATTCGAACCAGGAATCCTATATATATTTCTTACGTTGGTTGATAATTATTATGATCAATAAATATGTCTTTTAGTTGCCATTAAAAGTTGTAATTTTAACAGAATTTAGAGTAGATATTATTGATTTCTTTGCTTTGTCCGTCCACAACAAAGCACGTCAGCAATCTCTTCCTAGTAAGAATTGGCAATTATTGATTAGTGAGAAAGTCCGTTTATTCCAATTCAGTCGAAACTTCCAGCGGAGTGTACCAAAATCCAGCAAAGCCTTCGAACCCTTATTTGCTGTGTTTTGCATTATTTAATTTGTTTTCCGGTTTATAAGCAGCTCGTTTTTGGGCCATCAACTGTTACATTGAGCAAGGTGGTGGATGCTCTCAAAGATTTTGAATATGAAGAAAATTTGGCGGAATATGTTCATTTTCGGTTTGGTTCAGCCTTTGCAATATACAAGGCTATTTGAGGTAAGGCTTACGTTATGTAAAGAGTCATCATGAAAAGAGAGATATTAAAACCTACTCTTGGTAATAACATTAATGTTGGTGTCCATAATTTCTAAAAAGTAACGAGCTTTATCTGGTAACTGGACTAAGCAGGCAATTGAAAAACAAGTAAGGAAGGTTAAGTCCGGGTGTAACCGAACATTACATACTCAGTTGAGAGCTATGGTGACAACATAAGGGAAAATAACCATGTAGGAAAATGAACCGAGGGAAACCCTGGAATGTGTTTGTATGACATGTGTATCAAATGAAAGGTGTTAATGAGTATTTTAAAAGGGAGTAATCCTTAGTTCCATAGGTGAACGCCGTTTCGAGATATCTCCATAAAGGTGGAACAGGGGTGACCCTAGAATTTGTTTGTAAGATATGGGTATCGAATTAAAGGTATTAATGAGGGTCGCTTTTTCGAGATATCGCCATAAAGGTGGACCAGGGGTGACCCTAGACTTTGTTTGTACGATATAGGTATCAAATGAAAAGTGTTAATGAGTATTTTAAAAGGGAGTGGGCCTTAGTTCTATAGGTGGACGCCGTTTCCAAATATCGCCATAAAGGTGGACCAGGGGTGACTCTAGAATGTGCTTGTACGATATGGGTATCAAATTAAAGGTGTTAATGAGTATTTTAAAAGGGAGTGGGCCTTAGTTCTATAGGTGGACGCCGTTTCCAAATATCGCCATAAAGGTGGAACAGGGGTGACTCTAGAATGTGCTTGTACGATATGGGTATCAAATTAAAGGTATTAATGAGGGTTTTAAAAGGGAGTGGTTGTAGTTGTATAGGTGGTCGCCTTTTCGAGATATCGCCATAAAGGTGGACCAGGGGTGACTCTAGAATACGTTTGTACAATATGGGTATCAAATGAAAGGTGTTAATGAGTATTTTAAAAGGGAGTGGGCCTTAGTTCTATAGGTGGACGCCGTTTCCAAATATCGCCATAAAGGTGGAACAGGGGTGACTCTAGACTTTGTCTGTACGATATGGGTATCAAATGAAAGGTGTTAATGAGTATTTTAAAAGGGAGTGGGCCTTAGTTCTATATGTGGACGCCGTTTCGAAATATCGCCATAAATGTGGATCAGGGGTGACTCTATAATGTGCTTGTACGATATGGGTATCAAATTAAAGGTATTAATGAGGGTTTTAAAAGGGAGTGGTTGTAGTTGTATAGGTGGTCGCTTTTTCGAGATATCGCCATAAAGGCAGACCAGGGGTGACTCTAGAATACGTTTGTACAATATGGGTATCAAATGAAAGGTGTTAATGAGTATTTTAAAAGGGAGTGGCCTTAGTTCTATAGGTGGACGCCGTTTCCAAATATCGCCATAAAGGTGGACCAGGGGTGACTCTAGAATGTGCTTGTACGATATGCGTATCAAATTAAAGGTATTAATGAGGGTTTTAAAAGGGAGTGGTGGTAGTTGTATAGGTGGTCGCCTTTTCGAGATATCGCCATAAAGGTGGACCAGGGGTGACTCTAGAGTACGTTTGTACAATATAGGTATCAAACGAAAAGTGTTAATGAGTATTTTAAAAGGGAGTGGGCCTTAGTTCTATAGGTGGACGCCTTTTCGAGGTATCGCAATAAAGGTGGACCAGGGGTGACTCTGGACTTTGTCTGTACGATATGGGTATCAAATGAAAGGTATTAACGAGTATTTTAAAAGGGAGTGGTGGTAGTTGTATAGGTGGTCGCCTTTTCGAGATATCGCCATAAAGGTGGACCAGGGGTGACTCTAGAGTACGTTTGTACAATATAGGTATCAAACGAAAAGTGTTAATGAGTATTTTAAAAGGGAGTGGGCCTTAGTTCTATAGGTGGACGCCTTTTCGAGGTATCGCAATAAAGGTGGACCAGGGGTGACTCTGGACTGTGTCTGTACGATATGGGTATCAAATGAAAGGTATTAACGAGTATTTTAAAAGGGAGTTAGTTCTATAGGTGGACGCCGTTTCGAAATATCGCCATAAAGGTGGACCAGGGGTGGCTCTATAATGTGCTTGTACGATATGGGTATCAAATTAAAGGTATTAATGAGGGTTTTAAAAGGGAGTGGTGGTAGTTGTATAGGTGGTCGCTTTTTCGAGATATTGCCATAAAGGTGGACCAGGGATGACTCTAGAATGCGTTTGTACAATATGGGTATCAAACGAAAGGTGTTAATGAGTATTTTAAAAGGGAGTGGGCCTTAGTTCTATAGGTGGGCGCCTATTCGAAATATCGCCATAAAGGTGGACCAGGGGTAACTCTAGAATGTGCTTGTACGATATGGGTATCAAATTAAAGGTATTAAAGAGGGTTTTAAAAGGGAATGGTGGTAGTTGTATAGGTGGTCGCTTTTTCGAGATATCGCCATAAAGGTGGACCAGGGGTGACTCTAGAATGCGTTTGGACAATATGGGTATCAAACGAAAGGTGTTAATGAGTATTTTAAAAGGGTGTGGGGCTTAGTTCTATAGGTAGGC
Organism: Eurosta solidaginis; assembly: GCF_040869045.1. Lineage (NCBI taxonomy): Eukaryota > Metazoa > Arthropoda > Insecta > Diptera > Tephritidae > Eurosta > Eurosta solidaginis. The sequence goes on along the minus strand of NC_090319.1, from coordinate 114,743,921 downwards.
GCCTATTCGAAATATCGCCATAAAGGTGGACCAGAGGTGACTCTAGGATGTGTTTGTACGATATTGGTATCAGATTAAAGGTATTAATGAGAGTTTTAAAAGGGAGTGGTGGTAGTTGTATATGTGAAGGCGTTTTCCAGATATCGACCAAAATGTGGACCAGGGTGACCCAGAACATCATCTGTTGGAGACCGCTAATTTATTTATATATGTAATACCTGCAAAGATTTCAAAGGTTTTTTATTTCGCCCTGCAGAACTTTTCATTTTCTTCTACTTAATATGGTAGGTGTCACAACCATTTTACAAAGTTTTTTCCAAAGTTATATTTCCCGTCAATAAGCCAATCCAATTACCATGTTTCATCCCTTTTTTCGTATTTGGTATAGAATTATGGCATTTTTTAATTTTTCGTAATTTTCGATATCGAAAAAGTGGGCGTGGTCATAGTCGGATTTCGTTCATTTTTTATACCAAGATAAAGTGCGTTCAGATAAGTACTTCAACTAAGTTCAGTAAAGATATGTCGATTTTTGCTGTAGTTATCGTGTTAACGGTCATGCGGAAGGACAGACAGTCGACTGTGTATAAAAACTGGGCGTGGCTTCAACCGATTTCACCCATTTTCACAGAAAACAGTTAACGTCATAAAGTCTATGCCCCTACCAAATTTCAAAAGGATTGGTAAATTTTTGTTCGACTTATGGCATTAAAAGTATCCTAGACAAATTAAATGAAAAATGGAGGAGCCACGCCCATCTTGAAATTTTCTTTTATTTTTGTATTTTGTTGCACCATATCTTTACTGGAGTTGAATGTTGACATAATTTACTTATATACTGTAAAGACATTAAATTTTTTGTTAAAATTATACTTTAAAAAAATTTTTTTTAAAGTGGGTGTGGTCCTTCTCCGATTTTGCTAATTTTTATTAAGCGTACATATATTAATAGGAGAAACGTTCCTGCCAAATTTCATCAAGGTATCTTCAACGACTGCCAAACTACAGCTTGCTAAACTTTTAAATTACCTTCTTTTAAAAGTGGGTGGTGCCACGCCCATTGTCCAAAATTTTACTAATTTTAAATTCTACGTCATAAACTCAACTCACCTACCAAATTTCATCGCTTTATCTGTCTTTGGTAATGAATTATTGCACTTTTTCGGTTTTTCGAAATTATCGATATAGAAAAAGTTGGCGTGGTTATAGTCCGATATCGTTCATTTTAAATAGCGATCTGAGATGAGTGCTCAGGAACCTACACACCAAATTTCATCAAGATACCTCAATATTTACTGAAGTTATCGTGTTAACGGACGGACGGACGGACATGGCTCAATCAAATTTTTTTTCGATCCTGATGATTTTGATATATGGAAGTCTATATCTATCTCGATTCCTTTATACCTGTACAACCAACCGTTATGCAATCAAACTTAATATACTCTGTGAGCTCTGTTCAACTGAGTATAATACAGTCCCTTCGCCTTCTATGCGCCTTGATCTATGGGAATCAGTATTATCATATACCAGAACGGGTAAACCCACAAAACTAATTGGCTGTGTCCTGATCAAAATGATCGGAACGAAATCTATGGTTCAGTGATCAATCAATAGTAAAATGATCGATGTCTGTAGATGGTTCAAATGTCGATTGATGCCATCATATTGGGCATCAACAACTGAAACAAAAAATCCCGTTTGGGCATGATTTGGACGAAAATGCATTGACAAAATTCTGCGTATATGCAGAGTGTACTTAAGTTTTGGAGGTAACACTTTCTTCATTGCTAGGCGGCAAGGGTGATTCCCTTTCATAAGCTGGGCCGTATTGTCAGTTTGCAAAGAACACTGGAACCAGGAAATTATGCACTACTTGCCAATATGTCGAGATAAGCAGTTTGTTAGAAGCGTGCGTTAACGCTTTTTCAAAATATGGTGACACGATCGCATGCCTCCCAAGCTTACTCCAATCCTTAGGAAATGCTTAGATCTTGCAAAAGAGTTTTCTTTAGCAACACAGCCGCCGTGGTGTGATGGTAGCGTGCTCCGCCTACCACACCGAAGATCATGGGTTCACGCCCCGGTAAAAGCAACATCAAAATTTTTTAATCAGTTTTTTTTTTCAATTAGCAGAAAATTTTTTCTAAGCGGGATCGCAGTCTTCGGCAAGCACCTCGAGTGTATTTCTGGCATGAAAAGCTCACACTGAAACTCAACTGCCTTAAGAGATGCCGTTCAGAGTCGGCATAAAACAAACAGGTCCCGCACGCCAATTTGTAGGAGAAATTAAAAAAGGAGCGCGACGCAAATTATCGCGCCATTTATTTATCTTTATTTTTTTGTTTTCAAACAAAATAAATATTCAAATTATTTTCCTATTACCAACGAAAAAAATACTTATCTTTCATAATAAATTAAAAAATAAACGTTGACTACAATTACTATTAAAAAAAAAATACTTCTATTCTCATTCGAAAACTATTACAAAGAAAGGTTTTTGATAAATAAAAAAAAAAAAAAAATACTTCTATTCTCCTTCGAAAAATATTACAAAGAAAGGTTTTTGATAAATTTTTAAATCGGGCAACGTTTTCAATTTCAAAATTTGAAATAATAATTAACTCTATACATATTGTAATGAATTTACTGCAATTCCGCTTATTTCAAATCTTCTACTAAGGTTCGAATCACCAAACTATTGAATAAAAAACTCCAATATTGAATAATGGAAAAATGGCCTTTATTAAAGTACTTCAAAATAAATAACTCTACTATTTCCCGACAGATTGCGTGCTTAATAAAACTATCTCTCGCGCCTCTACCGTTGGTGCTTTTATACTCTGTGATTTCCTCGTTACATCTTCTAGGCGCTTCCAGAATTTACTTAGTTACTGCCAGATAATTATAACTACATGTGCTCGTATATAGCTTCTCATATGCGCGTGTGTTTGTGAGCGACACTTCCACAATTACAATTGCATACTTTTGGGAGCATCTCAGATAAGATATCTGCATGTGTTTGTGCATCTCTTCTCCGCTGCGTGTACGTACATATGTGTAGACATAATGATTTATTCGTTTATGTAGATACATGTTTGATTTATGGATGTGCATACGGGCTTAGAGATGGCAGTACCCCTTATTGTTGCTAATATTCGTACCAATATTTTCAAATAAAACAGCTTCAACTTTGGCTTACAAGGGAAAATAAACAAGTAAAGGTGTCTAAGTTCGGGTGTAACCGAACATTATATACTCAGCGTGAGCTTCAATTGTACATTTCATTTCAGACAAATTACTTTTCTACATAACACGTGGCACCAACCGTTTAAAAAAAAATGTCTCCCCATTTCCTCTTACAATAAAACTTCATAAGTGAAATATCATTGATTAAAAACAATTTTTTACTCAGTTATAGCTTATTATTCTAGTCTACGACCCTTTTAAATTTGTTTTATATCTAAGTTGCCGTGGTCTTTAACCGATCCCGTCCATTTTACTAGAAATATTTCCCGCTATAGGGAAAATTTGTGTACCCAATTTTATTACGATCCGTTAATTATTCTTCGAGTTATGGCTCCCGAAACATAGAACATTGCTTAGTCATAAAAGGGGCGGTGCCACGCCCATTTTTAAAAATTTTGAATTTTTTCCTGTTTATTGTTATAAATCCATTTGGGAAATGAAATACCATTGATATAAAGCTCTTTTTTGCAAAGATATAGCTTATTTTGTTCGTCCACGACCCTTTTAAAAATCTTTTATATAAAAGTGGGCGTGATCCTTAACCGATTTCGTTAATTTTTCTTCAAAGCATTTCTTATAGTAAAGGCAACCTCTCTGCCAAATTTTGTTACGATAGGTTTACCTATTTTTGATTTATGGTTAATAATATTTGTAAAATGTATTTTATCGCAAGTGGGCGGTGCCACGCCCATTTAAAAAAAATTTTATCAAAAGTCTCAATATCAGTCCACATGTCAAGTTTTAACATTCGAGGTGTATTATTTACTAAATAATCAGGCTTTTTGTGTTTTCCAAAATGTTTTATATATAACAAGTAAGGAAGGCTAAGTTCGGGTGTAACCGAACATTACATACTCAGCTGAGTTTGGCGACAAAATAAGGGAACATCACCATGTAGGAAAATTAACCTAGGGTAACCCTGGAATGTGTTTGTATGATATGAGTATCAAATGGCAGGTATTAAAGAGTATTTAAAAGGGAGTGGGCCATAGTTCTATAGGTGGACGCCATTTCGGGATATCGCCATAAAGGTGGACCAGGGGTAACTCTAGAATGTGTTTGTACGATATGGGTATCAAATGAAAGGTGCTAATAAGTATTTTAAAAGGGAGTGGGCCTTAGTTCTACAGGTGGACGTCTTTTCGAGATATCGCCATAAAAGTGGACCAGCGGTGACTCTAGAATGCATTTGTACGATGTGGATATCAAATGAAAGGTGTTAATGAGTATTTTAAAAGGGAGTGGGCCTTAGCTCTATAGGTGGACGGACGCCTTTTCGAGATATCGCCATAAAGGTGGACCAGGGGTGACTCTAGAATATGTGTGTACGATATGGGTATCAAATGAAAGGCGTTAATAAGTATTTTAAAAGGGAGTGGGCCTTAGTTCTATAGGTGGACGCCATTTCGGGATATCGCCATAAAGGTGGACCAGGGGTGACTCTAGAATGTGTGTGTGCGATATGGTTATCAAATGAAAGGTGTTAATCAGTATTTTAAAAGGGAGTGGGCCTTAGTTCTATAGGTGGACACCTTTTTCGAGATATCGCCATAAAGGTGGACCAGGGGTGACTCTAGAATGTGTTTGTACGATATTGATATCAAATGAAAGGCGTTAATGAGTATTTTAAAAGGGAGTGGGCCTTAGTTCTTTAAGTGGACGCCATTTCGTGATATCACTATAAAGGTGGACCAGGGGTAACTCTAGAATGTGTTTGTATGATATGGGTGTCAAATGAAAGGTGTTAATGAGTATTTTAAAGGGGAGTGGGCCTTAGTTCTACAGGTGGACGCCTTTTCGAGATAACGCCATAAAGGTGAACCAGCGGTGACTCTAAAATGCATTTGTACGATATGGGTATCAAATGAAAGGTGTTAATGAGTATTTTAAAAGGGAGTTCGCCTTAGTTTCATAGGTGGACGCCATTTCGGGATATCGCCACAAAGGTGGACCAGGGGTGACTCTAGAATGTGTGTGTGCGATATGGTTATCAAATGAAAGGTGTTAATCAGTATTTTAAAAGGGAGTGGGCCTTAGTTCTATAGGTGGACGGCTTTTTCGAGATATCGCCATAAAGGTGAACCAGGGGTAACTCTAGAATGTGTTTGTACGATATTGATATCAAATGAAAGGCGTTAATGAGTATTTTAAAAGGGAGTGGGCCTTAGTTCTTTAAGTGGACGCCATTTCGGGATATCGCTATAATGGTGGACCAGGGGTGACTCTAGAATATGGTTGTACGATATCGGTATCAAATGAAAGGTGTTAATGAGTATTTTAAAAGGGAGTGGGCCTTAGTTCTACAGGTGGACGCCTTTTCGAGATAACGCCATAAAGGTGAACCAGGTGTGACTCTAGAATGCGTTTGTACGATATGGGTATCAAATAAATTCGAGATATCGACCAAAAGGTGGACCAGAGTTACCCAAAATATCATCTGTCGGGCACCGATAATATACATATGTATATATATATATGTAATACCACCAACAGTATTCCCGCCAAGAGTTCAAGGGCTTTTATTTCGCCTTGCAAAACTTTTTCATTTTCTTCTACTTAATATGGAAGGTGTCACACCCATTTTACTTCTTTTTTTTCTAAAACTCTTCTCCAAACTCTTCTCTAAACCACTCCAATTACCATGTTTCATCTCTTTTTTCATATCTGGTATAGAATTGTGGCATTTTTTTCATTTTTCGTAATTTTCAATATCGAAAAAGTGGCGTGGTTATAGTCGAATTGCGGCCATTTTTTATAGCAAGATAAAGTGAGTTCAGATAAGTACGTGAACTAAGTTTACTAAAGATATATCGATTTTTGCTTAAGTTATCGTGTTAAAGGCCGAACGGAAGGACAGACGGTCGACTGTGTATAGAAACTGGGCGTGGCTTTAACAGATTTCGTCCATTTTCACAGAAAACTGTTACCGTCATAGAGTCTATGCCCCTACCAAATTTCACTAGGATTGGTAAATTTTTGTTCGGCTTACGGGGTTCAAAGTAATCTAGACAAATTACATGAAAAAGGGCGGAGCCACGCCCATTTTGAAATTTTCTTTTATTTTTGTATTTTGTTGCACCATATCATTGCTGGAGTGGAATGTTGACATAATTTACTTATATGCTGTAAATATATTACATTTTTTTTTTAAATTTAACTTTAAAAAAATTTTTTTTAAAGAGTGGGCATGTTCGTCATCAGATTTTGTTAATTTTTATTTAGCTCATCATGATATCTTCAACGACTGCCAAATTACAGCTTGCATCTTCTAGGTGCTTCCAGAATTTACTTAGTTACTGCCAGATAATTATAACTACATATGCTCGTATATAGCTTCTAATATGCGCGTGTGTTTGTGAGCGAAACTTCCACAATTACAATTGCATACTTTTGGGAGCATCTCAGATAAGATATCTGCTTGTGTTTGTGCATCTCTTCTCCGCTGCGTGTATGTACATATGTGTAGACATAATGATTTATTCGTTTATGTAGATTACTGATTGATTTATGGATGTGCATACAGGCTTAGAGATGGCAGTACCCCTTAGTGTTGCTAATATTCGTACCAATATTTTCAAATAAAACAGCTTCAACTTTGGCTTGCAAGGGAAAAATAAACAAGCAAAGGTGTCTAAGTTCGGGTGTAACCGAACATTATATACTCAGCGTGAGCTTCAATTGTATATTTCATTTCAGACAAATTACTTTTCTACATAACACGTGGCACCAACCGTTTAAAAAAAAAATTTCTCCCCATTTCCTCTTACAATAAAACTTCATAAGTGAAATATAATTGATTAAAAACTATTTTTTACTCAGTTATAGCTTAGTATTCTAGTCTACGACCCTTTTAAATTTGTTTTAGGTCTAGGTTGCCGTGGTATTTAACCGATCCCGTCCATTTTACTAGAAATATTTCCCGCTATAGGGAAAATTTGTGTACCCAATTTTATTACGATCCGTTAATTATTCTTCGAGTTATGGCTCCCGAAACATAGAACATTGCTTAGTCATAAAAGGGGCGGTGCCACGCCCATTTTTAAAAATTTGAATTTTTCCTATTTATTGTTATAAATCCACTTGGGAAATGAAATACCATTGATATAAAGCTCTTTTTTGCAAAGATATAACTTATTTTGTTCGTCCACGGCCATTTTAAAAATCTTTTATATAAAAGTGGGCGTGGTCCTTAACCGATTTCGTTAATTTTTCTTCAAAGCATTTCTTATAGTAAAGGCAACCTCTCTGCCGAATTTTTTTACGATAGGTTTACCTATTTTTGATTTATGATTAATAATATTTGTAAAATGTATTTTATCACGAGTGAGCAGTGCCACGCCCATTTAAAAAAATGTTTATCAAAAGTCTCAATATCAGTCCACATGTCAAGTTTCAACATTCTAGGTGTATTATTTACTAAATAATCAGGTTTTTTGTGTTTTCCAAAATGTTTTATATATAACAAGTAAGGAAGGCTAAGTACGCGTGTAACCGAATATTACATACTCAGCTGAGTTTTGAGACAAAATAAGGGAAAATCACCATTTAGGAAAATTTACCTAGGGTAACCCTGGAATGTGTTTGTATGATATGGGTATCAAATGGCAGGTATTAAAGAGTATTTAAAAGGGAGTGGGCCATAGTTCTATAGGTGGAGGCCATTTCGAGATATCGCCATAAAGGAGGACCAGGGGTTACTCTAGAATGCGTTTGTATGATATGGGTATCAAATGAAAGGTGTTAATGAGTATTTTAAAAGGGAGTTCGCCTTAGTTCTATAGGTGGACGCCATTTCGGGATATCGCCATAAAGGTGGACCAGGGGTAACTCTAGAATGTGTGTGTACGATATGGGTATCAAACGAAAGGTGTTAATCAGTATTTTAAAAGGGATTGGGCCTTAGTTCTATAGGTGGAAGGTTTTTTCGAGATATCGCCATAAAGGTGGACCAGGGGTGACTCTAGAATGTGTGTGTGCGATATGGTTATCAAATGAAAGGTGTTAATGAGTATTTTAAAAGGGAGTGGGCCTTAGTTCTATAAGTGGACGCCATTTCGGGATATCGCTATAAAGGTGGAGCAGGGGCTACGGCTAAGTTAGGGTGTAACCGAACATTACATACTCAGCTGAGTTTTGAGACAAAATAAGGGAAAATCACCATTTAGGAAAATTTACCTATTGTAACCCTGGAATGTGTTTGTATGATATGGGTATCAAATGGCAGGTATTAAAGAGTATTTAAAAGGGAGTGGGCCATAGTTCTATAGGTGGAGGCCATTTCGAGATATCGCCATAAAGGTGGACCAGGGGTGACTCTAGAATGTGTTTGTACGATGTGGGTATCAAATGGAAGGTGTTAATAAATATTGTAACGAATGTTAGCAGCACTGAGCGATGCTATCGTCTCTAAGCCGATGCTAACCAGTGACGTGAATGCACATCAATAATTCAATCATTATGTATCTACATAAACGAATAAATAATTGCGTCTACACATATGTACGTATACGAGCAGCGGAGCGGCAATGCACAAACACATGCATATATCTTATTTGAGTTGTCACAAGAGAGAGCAATAATTTGTGCACGTAGTTGTGGCTGGCGATTTTGTAGCCGAAATAGTAACTTCTGGAAATCGAACTAGAAGTATGCAGCGTAAACTATAAAAGCGGGGCAGGCGAGTAAGAAGTAATTCAGTTTAATTTGAGTTATCAATCAGTTTGGTTATTAAGCCAGCGAGTAGCAAAGTATAAGTGGTATTGTGAAGTACTTTAATAAAGGCCATTTTTCCATTATTCAATATTGGAGTTATTTATTCAACAATTTAGTGATTCGAACTTAGCAGAGGATTGCAAATAAGAGGATTTGCAAGTAAATTCGTTACAATTGGTGTCAGAAGAGGAATTGTTGAATAAATTCCATAGGACAACAAGGACATGGCAAAGTTCAGTGAATTGAAAATCCAGCAACTAAAGAAGGAGTTGGAGAGCCGTGGATTGAATACAAGCGGCGTTAAACTTGAACTTCAGGCACGGCTACGAGAGGCAATGGAAGCGGAAGGAATTGATGTGGAAGAGTATGACTTTCATCTTGATGGCGAGGAAGTAACAAAAATTGAAGAGAAAAACGAAACATCGCAGACAGTTACGAGCACAGACTTGAACATGATTTTGGCTGCAATATCTGCTCAAACATCGACAATGTCATCACAGATGGAATCCCAAGAGACACGCATAACATCGAAGATTGAAGCGCAGGAAACCCGTATAACATCACAATTGGAAGAACAGAAGACATATTTAGCATCTCAACTGGAAGCGCAAGAGGCACGTATATCTGAAATGTCGGCACAAATTTCGGAACAGGTATCATCGCAGCTCTTTGTGAAACTGGAAGAGCAGGATGCAAAAATTTTACAACTCGAGGACAAAATTGATGCCGAAATAGAAGCGTTAAAAGGTCGTATGGAGCAGTTACAACTAAACCGCTCAGCTGTTTCAGCAAGCAATCCAAAGGTAAAAACACCATCATTTGACGGTTATGTTCCTTTCCAGGTCTTCAAGCTACAGTTTGAGAAGACCGCAGCAGTGAACAACTGGAATGCGGAAGATAAAGTTGCTGCACTGTTCGTGGCATTGAAAGGGCCTGCAGCGGAAATCTTACAGACGATTCCAGAGTACGAACGGAACAGTTATGAAACATTGATGGCTGCTGTAGAACGACGTTATGGAAGCGAGCATAGGAAACAGATATTCCAAATTGAGTTGCAAAACCGTCACCAAAGAGCGAATGAGACTTTGCAGGAGTTTGCTTCAGATGTTGGAAGGTTGGCTCATCTCGCAATTGCGGACGCACCCGTGGAATACACCGAGAGGGTAAAAATACAGAGTTTTATAAATGGCATACGAGACGTGGAAACGAAGCGAGCTACATACGCGAACCCAAAACTGACATTTGCTGAAACGGTATCACATGCATTGACTCAGGAAACTGCCTCCCTATTAAGTAAACCAGCATATAAGGCTCATCGTGTAGAAGTAGAAAGGCCAGAATGGGTAGACACAATTTTGGAAGCACTGAAGGGATCACAACAGAAAAATGCCGGAGTTATTAAATGTTTCAAGTGCGGCAACCCAGGTCATATTGCACGACATTGCGATCTTGGCCTTAATAGTTCCAACAATGTGAGTGGCCGTAAACGCAAAGCTGGCGGAAATGAGCAAGAACGTGTCGGATGTAAAGAACGAAAACTTGCCCCGGCTATTGAATGTCCTGTGATATCTGTGTCGCAGATTGGAAGGAAATCAAGCAGTCTTACCATCAGAGGGAATGTGGATCGTAAAGAGCGTGTACTGACTGTAGATACGGGGGCATCTCATTCCTTGATTCGATCTGATTTGGTCTACAGGAGAGTAAAGTCGTTACCTGGAGCAAGGTTGCGTACGGTCACAGGCGAGTATAATCAAGTCCAAGGCGAAGTGGTATGTGAGGTATTAATTGGAAAAGTCATGGTTCTACACAAATTCGTTGTGGCGGAGATCGTTGATGAAGTCATATTGGCAGTGGACTTCTTGGTTGACCATGACGTCAGGATCGATATGCGGAGAAAAATTATGCGCTATAAGAACCAGGACATACCACTTAACTTTAGTTTGGAAAAAGGTTTCAGCAGTAATCGAGTACTGGTGGAGAAAAGTCGACAAAGGCCACGAAAGTCAAAGGTAAAGGTTGATGAAGCGAATGGGCCAAACAAAACGAAATCAAAAGTACCTGCGAGAAAAACACCGGCATTGACAAACCCTAATGGACGCACTAAAACGACTGCAAGAATTTTGCAGGAAGCATGCAAGGGTGGTTTCAAGCCATCGCGCACTTCTGTTAGGAAACGGCGGAACGATACTGTCAAGCCAATCCGTCAAGCGCAAGCTCTGCGAAGTAGTTCATTGGTCAAACAACAGAGTGCGAGGAAACGACTAAGGATAATGAGTAGTAAGATCAAACGAAGGTACAATGAGAACAATAATTCGGAAGGGTTCTTGGAAGGAGATTTGGTGCTGTTAAACAACCCTCACCGGCGGAAAGGTGTTCCAGCCAAAATTCGGTGCATTTGGGAAGGCCCGTACAAGGTTGTGAAGAAGATCAGTAATTCCATCTACCGCATACAAACCATTGGGAAACCACGAAATAGAAAGGTGGTTCATTTGGAGATGCTAGCGGCGTTTAGATCGAGAGATTTATCTGATCGGGACGATCAGACTTAGGTGGAGGGCAGTGTAACGAATGTTAGCAGCACTGAGCGATGCTATCGTCTCTAAGCCGATGCTAACCAGTGACGTGAATGCACATCAATAATTCAATCATTATGTATCTACATAAACGAATAAATAATTGCGTCTGCACATATGTACGTATACGAGCAGCGGAGCGGCAATGCACAAACACATGCATATATCTTATTTGAGTTGTCACAAGAGAGAGCAATAATTTGTGCACGTAGTTGTGGCTGGCGATTTTGTAGCCGAACTAGTAACTTCTGGAAATCGAACTAGAAGTATGCAGCGTAAACTATAAAAGCGGGGCAGGCGAGTAAGAAGTAATTCAGTTTAATTTGAGTTATCAATCAGTTTGGTTATTAAGCCAGCGAGTAGCAAAGTATAAGTGGTATTGTGAAGTACTTTAATAAAGGCCATTTTTCCATTATTCAATATTGGAGTTATTTATTCAACAATTTAGTGATTCGAACTTAGCAGAGGATTGCAAATAAGAGGATTTGCAAGTAAATTCGTTACAATATTTTAAAAGGGAGTGGGCCTTAGTTCTATAGGTGGACGCCTTTTCGAGAAATCGCCATAAAGGTGGACCAGCGGTGACTCTAGAATGCATTTGTACGATATGGGTATCAAACGAAAGGTGTTAATGAGTATTTTAAAAGGGAGTTCGCCTTAGTTCTATAGGTGGACGCCATATGGGGATATCGCCATAAAGGTGGACCAGGGGTAACTCTAAAATGTGTGTGTACGATATGGGTATCAAATGAAAGGTGTTAATCAGTATTTTAAAAGGGAGTGGGCCTTAGTTCTATAGGTGGAGGGCTTTTTCGAAATATCGCCATAAAGGTGGACCAGGGGTGACTCTAGAATGTGTTTGTACGACACTGGTATCAAATGAAAGGCGTTAATGGGTATTTTAAAAGGGAGTGGGCCTTAGTTCTATAAGTGGACGCCATTTCGGGATATCGCTATAAAGGTGGAGCAGGGGTGACTCTAGAATGTGTTTGTACGATATTGGTATCAAATGAAAGGCGTTAATGAGTATTTTAAAAGGGAGTGGGCCTTAGTTCTATAAGTGGACGCCATTTCGGGATATCGCTATAAAGGTGGACCAGGGGTGACTCTAGAACGCGTTTGTACGATATGGGTATCAAATAAATTCTAGATATCGACCAAAAGGTGGACCAGAGTGACCCAGAACATCACCTGTCGGGTACGGCTAATTTATTTATATATGTAATACTACGAACAGTATTCCTTCCAAGATTCCAAGGAATTTTTTTTATTTATCTCACATATAGTAATAAGAGCAACTTTCCAGCCAAATTTCATCATGATATCTTCAACGACTGCCAAATTACAGCTTGCAAAACTTTTAAATTACCTTCTTTTAAAAGTGGGTGGTGCCACGCCCATTATCCAAAATTTGACTAATTTTCTATTTTGCGTCATAAGGTGCACCCACCTACTAAGTTTTATCGCTTTATCCATCTTTGGTAATGAATTATCGCACTTTTTCTGTTTTTCGAAATTTTCGATATCGAAAAATTTGGCGTGGTTGTAGTCCGATTTCTTTCATTTTAATTAGCGATCTGGGATGTGTACCAAATTTCATCAAGATACCTCAAAATTTACTCAAGTTATCGTGTTAACGGACGGACGGACAGACATGGCTCAATCAAATTTTTTTTTTTTTGATACTGATGATTTTGAAGTCCATATCTATTTCGATTCCTTTATACCTATACAACCAACCGTTATCCAATCAAAGTTTATATACTCTGTGTGCAAAGCACGCTAAAAGTGGGCGTGGTTTCAATCCGATTTCGCTCATTTCCAATACCAATCTATTCTGGGTCGAGATAAGCTCCTGTACCAAATTTGGTGAATATATCTCAATAGTTACTCAAGTTATCGTGTTAACCTGCGGACGGACATGGTTCAATCAAATTTTTTTTCGATACTGATGATATTGATATATGGAAGTCTATATCTATCTCGATTACTTTATACCTGTACAACCAACCGTTATCCAATCAAAGTTAATATACTCTGTGTGCAAAGCACGCTGAGTATAAAAAATTCTTGAGCGATTTCTTACTATGTGGATACCGCGCTTAAGCCAATTTTGGGAATCTGGAATTATTTGTATTCTTACTATCGATTTCATATAGCTCTTACAAAACTGTAAAGATATTTGCAAATTTTAAATTAAACAGTTTAATGATGAACTCAGTTAGTTTATATTAATTTTGTATGATTTTTCTTTCAGAAATTACACTAGTTGGCGTTTCTACTTTGGAAATTTGAATAAATATGGCTCAATATGTACTACCAGTATACTATCCGATTTACTTCAATGGACTTTGGTAATTTCGATCTATAGTTTGAGTAGAACTTACTGCATCAAAAACCTGAAAAAATGTCATCAGGGAGCTTATGCACTTTTGATATGTGTCGACTGATAAATGAGATATTAAATAATTAGGTGGATTATGTCTAGAACCTCCTACTTCTCTATCAATTTATTAATGCCGTGAAAATATTGTCAGCGGGAAATCCATCAGCGCTCGAGCACAGTTATCTTGGTAATTAAGCTAAGGGTATTCGTACCGCACCAGCCTTTCGCACTTACGCATTTATGCCTCAAACTCTTTTGTCGGGGTGTGTGTATTTAATGGTGGCCGCCGTGGTGTGGGGGTATCGTGCTCCACCTACCATACCGAAGATCCTGGGCTCACGCCTCGGGCAGATAATCAAAAAATTAGAAACAAGTTTTTTCAATTACAAATCAACAATTTTTTAGGCGGGGTCGCCCCTCGGCAGTGGTTCGGCAAGCACTTCGAGTGTATTTCTGCCGTGAAATTGGCTTCTTAGTGAAAACCCATCTGCCTTGCAGATGCCGTTCGGAATTGGCGCAAAACATGTAAGTCCCGTCACGCCAATTTGTAGGAAAACTTAAAGGAGCACGACGCAAATCGGAGGCTATTTTTTTTTTGGTTTTTTTTTTTTTTTTGAACTGGCTGTATAGATTGATGAATATTTTTTAACTTTAGACCTGCTATTGGCTATTAATTCATCTAATACTGCCATTAAAATACTTTCAGCAGAAAATAAACCAATCTTAGTGGCGCTAAGTTTTGTTTTAGAGAAAATGCAAATTGATGTAAGGATTCTTTTTAATAATTGCTAACTCGTACACATTTAAATGCATCCCACAGGAAAGACAAGTTCGCAGATTCAAATAGTTCAAGCACATTATGCTGACATTGGAAAATGAAATTTGTTAGCACACAATGTGCTGTAAATCACCCGTAAATGTTGCTATTGATATAGTTGCGATTGCTCGATTTAAAAAAATGCTATTTCCAGCACTAAAATTGCACAGCTTCACTTTCTGTGCGGTTGCAATAAATATTTCACTACACATAAAATGACTTCAATGGCAGGTCATTGTGTAAGGTGTTGACACGTGAATAGGTTAGGTGTGCTCAGAAATAATCTGCCTTGTTTTCACTGGTAACATTGCTACTACGATTCCCTTTCAGCTCCAGTCACAGTGACTTACTCCAGCTTTTGCTTGTTCCGTCTAATAAATCTTGGCAATGTACGCAATTTACCATTTTACAATGCATCAGAGTAGCAAAACATGTAGTGTGGGCACTACCTTTTGACACCGTTTTACGTATGAATGCCTCAACAGCGAAAAAGCAGCAATTAGCGATACAACTCGCGATTAGCGTTAGAAATAAAATGGGTTGGTGCATACCAGATTTTTTGTTGGTAAATACATGTGAAAGTGTTCAGCGATTAGCTGCTGGCAAACTTTAACAAAAATGTTAAAGGGTAGGTTAGGTTAGGTTGAACTGGCCGGTCCATGAGGACCTCACATAGACTAATTGAGTCCGTTGTGTTACCAGAAATTTGTTTTAATGACCAAACTGAAAAAACCTATCAAAAAATAGAACCTATGTTTTAAAATAACTCCGTCCTCTGGAGTCTTAGCCTGGCAAGTGCAGGGCACGAGCACAGAACGTGCTCGATCGTTTCCTCCTCCAACCCGCACTTCCCACATCTGCTATGACCAAGCCTAATTTAAAGGCATGTGACGCCAGAAGGCAGTGTCCGGTCAGGATACCCGTCATAAGTCTACAATCCTCTCTTTTTAATGAGAGAAGCAACTTTGTTAGTCTAAGGTTGTAAGACCTACACATAATCTTAGACACTTTACAGCCCCGCGCTTGAACCAACGCCTTTCCCGCTTGGTCGATCATGTGCACCTCTCGTATTCGTTTAATGTCGCCCAGGCTAATTGGGACGTCTACGGAGCAAGCTTTAAAGGATGCGCCCTTTTTAGCTAGTTCATCCGCTTTTTCATTCCCATCTATTCCCATATGCCCTGGGACCCAATATAGATGTATGCTTCTCCCTGTCCCGATTCTCTCCAGAGATTGTTTACACTCTAACACGCATTTAGATGCTGTGCTATGCGAGATTATTGCCTTAATTGCTGCTTGACTGTCAATATAAAAGTTAATACGGTTGCAGCTTAAGCTATTCTCTTCCAGGGTTTTACTGCTTTGGTTACGGCTAATATTTTCGCTTGGAAAACGCTACAGTAAGGGTATTCGCGAATAATGTTTTAAAGGCAAATTTCTTCACGGTAGCGTGTTCCGCCTACCGCACCGTAAGCTCTGGGTTCACACCCTGGGCAAAGCAACATCAACATTTTAGAAATAAGGTTTTTCAATTAGAAGAAAATGTTTCTAAGCGGGGTCGCCCCTCGGCAGTGTTTGCTAAGCGCTCCGGGTGTATTTCTGCCATGAAAAGCTCTCAGTGAAAACTCATCTGCCTTGCAGATGACGTTCGGAGTCGGCATAAAATATGTAGGCCCCGTCCGGCCAATTTTTAGGGAAAAGCAAGAGGAGAACGACGCAAATTGGAAGAGAAGCTCGGCCTTAGATCTCTTCGGAGGTTATCGTGCCTTACATTTATTTTACTTTTAACAACTTTCTGTTAATATTGCATTTATTAATATATAGGGTACTCATAGTCACTTTTTATACTCAGCGTGCTTTTCCATGTTCGTCCGTCATTCCTCCGTCTGTCCGTCCGTTCACACGATAACTAGAGCAAATATTGAGATATCTTCACCAAATTCGGTGTAAGGGCTTATCTGGACCCAGAATAGATTGGTATTGAAAATGAGCGAAATCGGATGATAACCACGCTACTTTTTATATGTATAAAGTTTTGGAAAACACAAAAAACCTGATAATTTAGTAAATAATACACCTAGAATGTTGAAATTTGACACTTGGACTGATATTGAGACTCTTGATAAAAATTAGTAGGCACCATTTTTAAGATCGGCCAGTGTATGTAGGTTACGCTGAAACATTAAAGAAGGGGTGCCGCATAGTGCAATTCTATGTTGTGGTTGATATTTAAGCAGCCGTACTACGTCCTCCTTACTTGGCACAAGCATTGGTGGAAAAGGTAAAAGCTGTAGATAGTTTCGAAAGTTTTCTGATAACACTCGTTAAGACATTCTCAACTCGTAAGAGTACTTTTGTAAGTACGTTATCCAATATTTCAAAAATTAAATACACAACAAAAATAATTTGCTGCCTAAACTTTGCTACTTTCTTAGTTACATACTACCAATTCATACATTCTTTACGCACTTTTTAAACTTACCTATGCTAAGTATGGGGAAAATGACAGCTGTTAACATCAGTTGCTGCCAGG
The DNA here is from genome assembly GCF_040869045.1 of Eurosta solidaginis. Taxonomy (NCBI): domain Eukaryota; kingdom Metazoa; phylum Arthropoda; class Insecta; order Diptera; family Tephritidae; genus Eurosta; species Eurosta solidaginis. The sequence goes on along the minus strand of NC_090319.1, from coordinate 114,726,651 downwards.
TTGATTCTTCCGGCTGTAGAGAATACATTTTACATTTGGCGCAAAAGAAGAATGGAAATGAAGTATCAGTGCACCGATTTAATTTTGTTGTAATTTGAATTCACGTATCTACTATATTGCTTCCTCTGTGGCGCGCTAGAGTTCGCAGTTCAAAATATTGCCTAACTGTCACTCTTCCGTTTTCTGTAAGTTAGCTTTGTTGCATATTAACTTTATTTTTTTTTTTACTGTACGCTTGCAAGTTTGTTTTACCGCCAATTGGAGGGTGTGCTCTAACTTTGTATCTATTAAAAAATTTCAATATTTCTCCGTATTTTCATTTTTTATATTTCTCTTGCATTTCACTTTGCAGGCATACGCTTCAATGTTACAAGACTTTCGCATATACCCCGATGCGGGGCATAAAAAGAATCCATCTTGTTGTCTGCCTTATTTCGCAGTGTCATTATGCCGCTGTAAGTTTTGATACTTTTTACGTCAAAGCAGTTGACAGCATCTGCCACCCGCCATTGTAGGAGCGCACACAATAAACGTATTTACACATTTATGCATTATTTCCGTCGATTTATTTGTGGGCTTTGGATTTGTGCCACTTCCTATCAAAAATGTCGAATCTACGTCCGGGCTATGACTTCCATTAATAATATGTAATAAAAATATGAAAAAGCCAAAACAAAAACAAAATACTTAAATGAAATATTTTGTATGTATATTTTATTGAACCAAATGGACCGTAAGACACTTTACGAATTTCCTTTTAAATTTGTTCAATAGCGACCAACCTCTTTTTTTATTTTTTACGATCTTTAGTGGCATTTTTTGTATATAGAACGATTGTATATCCGACGTACGTAGGTCGTTTGCAAACATTGGCCGGGAGTGCTTACTTTCAGCCCATCAGATGCTATCATTGGTACAACAAATTGACTCCAAGTTTTCTGGTGATCCGATTTAACTGCTTATTTTACCATTGTTCTGAATCAACTTTGCCACTTTTATGGCTTTGTTGTTTATTTTCGCAAACGTTACTCTTTATGTTTTAATCTTTTATAACTTACTATTACTGTATATACATACATATATGGGTGAACGCGTGTTTGTTATAGTTTCTTATTTTCACAACTTTGTTCCGCGTCCACTGCTCTGATTTTTATTGCTTTAGTTAGCTAATCCTAGAGATTTTCGCTATTTATTTTTTCCTTTGTTACGGCCTTCGCCTTTTTCAGTATATTTCACCAGCTAATGTAGCATTCAAGCTGCGATAATCGACACATATTCTTTGGCTTTTCGGATTAGATTGCCTTCTTAGTCGCCATATTTTCTCCCTTTTTATCCACTTCATCCTTCAGCACTTCATTTAAACGTTTAGACCGTAGTTGGTCATCCTTGTTTAATTATAAATTTCCATTCAATTGGCTGAATTTCGCTCCGTATATTGACTTTTATTTGAATTTGTACTGTTTTTCTTTTTAACTTTTCTTTTTCTTGGATTTGCTGTGTCTCTGGCTTACCGTGCTAGCATCTCTAAGGATTTGCGATTTATTGTTATGGGGCCTTTACTTGTTTACTCTCCGAATTCATCTGCAAAGTAAAGAAAAGAACAGTAACGGAACGTTAAATAAGTGGAAAGGTAAGAATAAGCATCAAGCGTTTGCTAAGTGATAAATTGTTATGCTGTCCTTATATAAAATAAACAAGATTTATGCCTTACTGACAATGGAATCCTTAAAGGCTCCAATGATTGATTAAACGTTTGCTTTGCCAACCTATGAAGCCATACATTTTTTGTGATTTATTAATAAATCTGTGCAGGTAAATATTATTTATTTAAAAAAAAGAAGGAAAGTCTTATTGCTTGAGCCATTTTTATGTACAATTATTTTCTAAATTGAAAATCATTGAATGGAACATCTATGTGTGAATGGAAAATGTGCTTTATATATTGTGAGTAAATAAATCAGAAGATGCCACTTTTAAAATAAAAAGAAAATACTAAACAATTTTTCAACATTACCTTAATATAACTTGACTCTAAAGCAGGGCCAGAGGGCACAATTGTGCCCTCTCAATTCACACGCATATGATTCGCTCTGTCGTCGTTAATTGAGTTATGCGGCAGTTACTCACGAACGTACGTACCAAAAACGTGTCAGCTGACACGACCTATCTTATGAGTGTACAATGTAAACGAAAACTCACCGACGTGCAACGCCCGTACGTACGTAGCCCGGAACGTAGAAATCAAAACAATTTGGATTTTTTCCGTAAGAACGTGTCAGCTGATCGCTCTCTCACTAGACAGAGTTGCCTAGTAAACTTTTGTGCGCTAATTTTTGACCGTTTGCAATTTTATGCAAAAACACCTAATTAAAGTTTGAAAAATTGTGAAAATAATTCGAAATAATTATGTAAAAGTCCTGATTATAAATATGTATTCTATTTATACTTATTTAATATGTATTCCGGCCTTTTACAATATCAAAAATTAAATTGGAAAAAGTTGATGTATCCATAAGCATGCATGCAAACTGGCCAATGGCAACAGTGCTTTGTTGTAAACAATACACACACAAATATGTTATGTACATGTACACAGACGCACACATTGATTCCTACGGGCTTGAAAGTTCGGTCAAACGGGTTTCGAACGACAAACGTCCGTACGTGCGGTACACGTCGGTGGGTAACTGCCGCATAAGTCGTCGCTTGGCACTTGGCGTAGCAACGTCAGCGGTAGGTATCGGCAGATCGGTATCAAAATATGTATGAAAAATTATGCGCGATACGCATGTTCATTGTTAGCTCGTTACTTGCTAGTAAGCGACTAAATGAAAAATCAATTCACCCGCACGATCATCGCGACGATTTCGCTCTCACTAATACAGATGCACTTTCAGTTTTGAATGGCCCTGCTCTAAAGCGCCAAATGCACGACACGAACATTCCGCAATCTTGTTCGCAGCTTTGGCCATACACCATACGAACTTTTGGCCGAACATTAGTTCTCTTTCAGACAGCGATGAATACGGACAACAATTGCGCTGCAGAAATATTGCTCGCTGTGGCAATTAAGCGTAAAAAAAAAGAGAAGATTTATACATTTCAATAAATTCACTCAGAAATTTTTTATTGTCCATTTTACTTTTCCGCGCACGTCTGTTCCGTTCAGAAATTACTACGATTATGAGCTATTTCGCCATACACGCACGAACAGTTCGCGCAAATGTTCGCCAAAAATTAAAATATTTTCATTTTTGGCGAACATTTGCGTGAACTGGCAAACACCACCATACACGACAGAAAAGGTCGCAGAAACATGACATAACGGGAATGTTCGCGGAAATGTTCGTGTCGTGTATTTGGCGCTTAACACAAGAGTAAAATGTGTCTTTGGGCGCTTTCAGCGAACATAGTTTTTATTTATACGTTGCAAACAGGTTTCCGTCAGTTGAGTAATAGAAAAATTTGTTTTATGAATGGCGAGTCGAGCCAACTGCAAAATGAAATATGTTATTATTCTTAAATTTTAAGGAAACGGACTTCCTTAATAATTTTAACACTCTACTCATAACCAACATTTTAAATCAAAGCCGGCCAAAAGTTGCACATTGTGCAATTTGAGTTCGTGTTTTCACACCGACACTAACGATGTGTGATCACGATCGTTTGCTTTCGCTTGTCACTCACTAAAATCAACAGTGAATGCAAAAGGAAAATTCCATGCTACTTTTTGGGCACATATTAAAAACAATATGCTGCAATGTTAAAGTGGCTTTTAATACGTTTTAGTTAGTATTATTAAGTTCCTTTGAACATACATATTAATATTGACAATTTAAATATTAATTATTAATAATTAATTAATTATTAATAAATATTGACAATTTAATATAAATATATTTTTATACGTTCTACTTAGTTTTATTAATTTTCATAAATTTTTTTTTTATTGAATAACTTTATGTTTTGAAAATATATATTTCTATCTTCAAATTTACTTTGTTTTATAGTTCTTTCTTAATGAAAAAGTGAATTTGTTTAAGTAAATTTTGCATTGAATAAACACGATACCTTCTTTTATAAAAAATTTTCATCTGACTAGCTCGAACTCCGCGTTCTTAGTTATACGAATATAAGTAAATATAGTCAGGAATAACTTGAAATCAAATAACCAAAGTCCTTTTTAATTTCAAACTTCACAGTCCACATTTTCTTTTAGCACACTGTGGGGAGTTGTCACTCAATTTTTACACACACTTATGCAATTGTTTTAGTATTTGTGTGGCCGGCTCTGTTTTAAATGTCAAAGAGCTGCCATCTGAATAAACACGTTGAGTGAATGTAGCGAAAACAATATACGCTCAGTAATTCGACGTTGAGTGGATCAAAAATACTCAACGATGCGTTCAGAAAGTTATCACTCGACGACTGATCAATAGTGGTGTTTGCTGAAAGCGCCTATGTTTTAATTATTTTAAATGTTAACAATAGTCATGGCATACAATTTATGAAAACCAAAATTGACTTAAACACTGCAGGAAAAAAGTATCGATTGCTGAAAAAGTCAACTAACAGTCACCTATTTTTCAGGATTTCAGGAAGGAACTCGCGTATAGTTCACAACAGTTCCAAGGTCGCCATTGCAACCACTTAAACCATTGAATAGCGTGGTAGCCAGATCACAAGAAAACACTCCCCATACAACCGTTTTTTCGAAAGAGAATATTTTTGTCATTTATTCCTCATTTTAACCGCTAGAAGATTGAAAATTTACAGGGCTTTTACATATGTACATATAAGGCATACCTTGTTGTCTAAAAAAACTGTAAAGATTTGTCTTTAATATTATATAGATCCCATACAACCGATTGTTCAGATAAAAGGGGTGACATAATTTCTTTCTCATTTCAACAGCTAGTAGAATCTTGAAGATACACAGGATTTTTACCTATAATTGTTGTCGTTTGTTAAAATCGTTAAGGTCGGTCGAATATTTTATATATCTCATACAACTGATGGTTCAGATTTTATGAATTTTTGAGAATTCAACACGTTATTTTTCGCTCCATTCATGAAGGTATAAGGTCTTCGGCACAACCGAAGACGGTCCCGTCCTTGTTTGTTTATTGTTAGTTCTCTCTATAAAATATTCCTTCAGATCTGTTCCCTTCAAGACCCTTCAAGAAATGCTCAAAATATGCCAAGAAATGAATGCAGATTTCAGTTGATGCACACAGAACCCATCTAGAAATAAGTTTTATAAAGAAAATAAATAATAACTAGTAAAAAGTCTCAGCTCTGGCGAAACTGAACATTATACACCCAGCGTATGCTCTCATACTTACATATATATAACAAAAAAATATATATATATATAAATATATATAATATATTGAAGATCTTTTTCCAAGAACTGGAACTGGAAGATTCGATTCCCAAAATTAAAAAAAAACTCAAAAAGTAGATAGATTAAATGTGGCTACTAATAAAAATGTTTAAATGTCCTTTGAGAATTTATGACAAACACGTAGCGATCCTTGCATTGATTTCAGAAGTCATTAGGGTAAAGGAATATTGTATATTATAATAAACAGTGAACATATTTTTGGCGTCCACGTATTCTTTGATTGACGTTGTTGTAGGCTTCAATGATGGTACCCCTTATTCACAGATACCTTTGAAAACTTAAAGGTTTTGGTGTTGACAGCTTTTGGTAAATTATTCCTTTTGCTTTTATTGATGTTGTTGTTTTTGTCTTTACTTTGATAAACTTGTATACAAATTTGTATTCATGCATTGACGCCTCTTATAGACATTCAGGGTTTTCCTTGGGCTATATATATATACATTTGTGTGTGCGCATAAGTATTAGTTCGTTGCAGTCTTTGCCATGAATTTTCTTTGAGTCATTACGTCTCTGGGGAAATCTATTTTAATGTTATTTCAAAAGCTTCACTTACAAAATTATTTCATCTTTACTTAAACGAAAGTTGACACAACTAAACACATTACACAACAGATTACATGTCGTTACGATAACATATATTTTCTATACTCGCCATACTCGTCATACTCGTGTAAACGTACATAAGTACATGAATATACTTTTAATATATATATGTAACAATATTTTTAGGAGTCAGAGTACATTAAAAAAGTCCACGTTATGAGAATTTGTAGCGGTAATTACAAATCAAATTATAATAACAAGTATACATATTAGAGATTCCAATCCCGGGATTGTGGCCCGAACGATGCCCGATGCCGAAAACTCTAAAATAAGCTGAATGAATATATTAACTTGCGTTTTCTTCAATTGAAAAAAGAAAAAACTATCAAAAATACACAATATAGCCAAATTATACATAAAAAAAATTTTCGGCCGATTTACCTCCGAGGAGAATTAGGCCGAACTTCTCTTCCAATTTGCGCCGTGCTTCTTTTGATTTTCCCTACAAGTTGGAGAGATGCAGGGATGCACCTTAACGTTAAGCTAATCGTTTATCAAAAAATTTCCACCGTTTCCGTTGAAACACTTCGAAATATTATCGATAAAGAAATTATCAAGATAAATTGTATCTCGTTTTTAACCGAAACGAAAAGCTTTCGTTAACGGTAAAAACGTTAACAAAAACGTGATACTTAAAGTTTGAATTGTGCTGGCAATGCTATAGCCATGGTGAAGCCAGTAAGGTGCTAACAGCGAGCGGACATACACACGAACTCCATGTAATTTGTTTGTGTAATTCGTTGGTGGTAATGTCAAAATACTCTGAGAAATGTTCGTACTGTCAAAATTCATGAGAAAAGTTTCAATCAGCTTGGCTAATGCCTTCACCTTTAATGACTCCGCCATCAATCAGCTTTGCCAGCATAGTTTGCAATTAATAATCAACATAAACGATTTGATTTCGTTTTGATATGGCAGAAAACGAAGCAAAATCACTTCGTTAATTTGACGTTCTTAACGTTAATAAACGAAACGAAATGACTTTGTTTCGTTTATTAACGTTAATTATCGTAACGAAATGATATCGGTTCGTTGGTTAAGCATGCCTGGAGAGATGGGACCTACGTATTTTATGCCGACACCGAACGGCATCTGCAAGGCAGATGAGTTTTCACTAAGAAGCTTTTCTTGAAATACAATCGCAGTGCTTGCCAAATCACTTCGAAAGGGCGACCCACTTAGAAAAACTTGTTTGTAATTGAAACAAACTTTTTGCTAAATTTTTGATATTGCTATGCCCGGGGCTTAAACCCAGGATCTTCGGTGCGGTAAGCGGTGCACGCTAATACAATACCACGGTGGCCTATCCTATTTAAGTCAACCGAAAAATTTGTAGCCGCAATCGAAAAAAAGTTTTAGTTAGCATTGCTCATCTATTCGTAAGCGTATTCGTTAGCCTATTTTTTATTTATCTTTTTTTTGCAATAACCGTCATTTAAAAAAATGAGTTGTAATGGAATTCAGCTACTACTTCTTCTGGCCGCGACTAATACTCCTGCTAAAAACGGACGTAATGCATAGGTCTGTCATCACTCCCACTTTTTTGAGTTCAAATATTATTTCAAAATAAAATATAGTTCTTTGAAGCATCAATACTTAAAGGGATATTTCCGTAACTTAAAGGCTAAAATTTTATATGAACAACTTCGTAAGGTTGACTTCAAAACCGTATTTAATTAATGATTAAATAATGGTTACCACGACCACTTTCTATACAAAAATAAAAAATACACATACATAAATACACATCTACCACTTCTTCCCATGTATTTTGCGATGAAAAAAGTTATGTATTCTATATATTCAAATGCGAATGTCTGTATGTTGTAACGTAATGGTACCTAAACTGCACAGCGGAATAATGCGAAAATGCGCATGCTTTTGTGTCCCCCACGAAAGTCCCTTGGCATACTTTTATCTCGCTAGGTTTTCACGGTCTTGAGGTATCAACTGAAAGCCGCTGATAAGTATTCCAATACGGAGTACCCCTGGGTGACTAGGGTCTTAAGATATAGGCCAAAGTGTGGAACCGGGTACCCAAAGAATGCGTTTATACAATATGGATATCAAATGAAAGCTGTTGATGAGAGCTTTAAAGTAAAGTAATTTTTATTGCGATATTCGGTTTAGTTGCTTAAAGCGGAAGAATATGCATGCGAAGCCGAAATAAAAACATGAATTGATTATACCTACATACCGTTACGAATATTAGCAAAACTAAGGGGTGCTGCTATCTCTAAGCCGATGATAAACAGTGATATCATGCACATCCATTGATCAATCATTATGTATCTACATAAACGAAAGAATAATTGCGTCTACACATATGTACCATTTACGTATACGAGCAGCGGAGAATCAATGCACAAACACATGCATATATCTTATCTGAATTGCTCACAAGAGAGGGCAATAATTTGTGCAAGTATTACTCAAATGAGAAGTTATAAACGTAGTTGTGGCTGGCGATTTTGTAGCTGAAACTAACTAGCAAGTTCTGGAATGGAAAAGCCTGGAAGTATGCAATGAGAAATCAAAAAGTATATAAGGCGCGACAGTAGAGACGAAGAGTGAGTTTCATTTGAGCTATCAATCAGTTTGGTTATTAAGAAAGCTATTCGTTGCAAAGTATAAGTGTTATTGTGAAGTACTTTAATAAAGGCCATTTTTCCATTATTCAATATTGGAGTTATTTATTCAACAGTTTGGCGATACGAACGTTGGCAGAAGATTGCAAATAAGGGGGATTGCAGTAAATTCGTTACAATTGGTGTCAGAGGAGGAATTATTGTATAAATTCTAGAGGATAACAAGGACATGGCAAAGTTCAGTGAATTGACAATCCAGCAACTGAAGAAGGAATTGGAGAACCGTGGATTGAATACAACCCGCATTACTCTCGAACTTCAACACGACTACGAGAGGCAATGGACGCAGAAGGAATTGATGTGGACGAGTATGTCTTTTACCCTGATGGGGACGAGACAACAACAAAAATTTAAGAGAAAAACGAAACATCGCAGACAGTTACGAGCACAGACTTGAACATGATTTTGGCTCAATATCTGCTCAAATATCGACAGTATCATCTCAACTTGAAGAACAGAAAACGCATATGCCATCACAGATGGAATCCCAAGAGATACGAATAACATCGAATTGAAGCACAAGAAACGCGTATGTCAGAAATGTCGACACAGATTACATCCAAGATGGAAACTCAACTGGAAGAGCAAAAGACATATATGACATCTCAGTTGGCTAAGCAGTTGAAAGCACAGGAGACCCGCATATTCTCGCAGCTGGATGCACAGGAGATAAGGGTAACATCAAAGCTGGAAGCACAGGATACAAAAATTGTGCAGCTCGAGGACAAAATTGATGCCGAAATAGAAGCTTTGAGAGGTCGTATACAGGAGTTGCAAATGAATCACCCAGTTGTTTCAGCGAGAAATCCAAAGGTAAAAACACCATCCTTTGACGGTTCTGTTCCTTTCCAGGTATTTAAGATTCAGTTTGAGAAGACCGCAGCAGTGAACAACTGGAGTGCTGAAGATAAAATTGGTGCACTGTTCATGGCATTGAAAGGGCCTGCAGCTGAGATTTTACAAACCATTCCAGAGGGCGAACGGAACTGTTATGAAGCATTGATGGGTGCTCTAGAGAGACGATACGGAACTGAGCATAGGAGACAGATATACCAAATGGAGTTATTGAACCGCTTCCAGAAGCCTAGTGAGACGTTGCAGGAGTTTGCCTCGGTTGTTGAAAGGTTGGCACATTTGGCAAATGCGGACGCACCCGTGGAGTACACCGAGAGGGTAAAAATCCAGAGTTTTATAAATGGCATATGGGACGTTGAAACAAAGCGAGATACATACGCAAACCCAAAGCCAACATTCGCAGAAACGGTGTCACAAGCTCTGATTCAGGAACCAGCGTCAGTTCTGTGTAAGCCAGGTTTCAAAGCACGCCCTGTGGAAGTAGAAAGGCCAGAGTGGGTAGACGCAATATTGGAGGCGCTGAAAGGATCGCGAAAGCGGAGTGAAAGAGTTATCAAATGTTTCAAATGCGGGAAGCCCGGTCACATTGCAAGCCATTGCGATCTTGGTCCTAATAGTTCCAACAATGTGGGTGGCCGTAAACGCAAAGTTGGGGGAGATGAGCAAGAGCGAATAAGATGTAGAGATCGAGAGCTAGCTCCAGCTATTGAATGTCCTGTGATATCTGTCTCGCAAATTGGAAGGAATTCAAGCAGTCTTACCATCAGAGGGAATGTCGATGGCAAAGGAGCGTGTACTGACTGTAGATACGGGCGCATCTCATTCCTTAATCCGATCTGACTTGGTCAACAGGAGACTAAAACTGTTACCTGGAGCAAGGTTGCGTACGGTCACTGGCAAGTATAACCAAGTCCAGGGAGAAGTGGTATGTGAAGTCTTGATTGGAAAGGTCACAGTTCTACACAAATTCGTTGTGGCCGAGATCGAAGTCATATTGGGAGTGGACTTCTTGGTTGACCATGACATCAAGATCGATATGCAGAAAAGGGTGATGCGTTATAAGAACCAGAATATACCACTTAACTTCAATTTGCAGAAAGGATTCAGTAGTAATCGAGTACTGGTGGAGAAGACTCGACAAAATCCACGGAAGTCAAAGGTTAATAGATCGAATGGGCCAAATAAAGCAAAATCAAAAGTACCTGCGAGAGAAACACTGGCATTGACAAAACCTAAAAGACGCAGGAAAACGAACCAACGAATTTCTGAGAAATAATGCGAGGGTAGTTTCAAGCCGGAGCGGACTACTCTTGTGAAACGTGGGAATGATACAGATTATGCGAAGCCAATCCATCAAACGCGAGCTCTACGAACTAGTCCATTGGACAAACAACAGAGTGTGAGGGAACGGCCCAGGGTAATGAGTAGTAAGATCAGATACTGGCATGACAAGAACTTTAATTCGGAAGGTTTCTTGGAGGGAGATTTGGTACTGCTATACAACCCTCACCGGCGGAAAGGTGTTCCATCCACATATCGGTCAAGTTGGGAAGGCCCGTACAAAGTTGTGAAGAAAATCAGTGATACCATCTACCGCATACAAACCACTGGGAAACCACGGATTAGAGGAGTGGTACATTTGGAGATGCTAGCGGCGTTTAGATCGGGAGATTTGTCTGATCGGGACGTTCAGACTTAGATGGAGGGCAGTGTTACGAATATTAGCAAAACTAAGGGGTGCTGCTATCTCTAAGCCGATGCTAAACAGTGATATAATGCACATCCATAGATCAATCATTATGTATCTACATAAACGAAACAATAATTGCGTCTACACATATGCACCATGTACGTATACGAGCAGCGGAGAATCAATGCACAAACACATGCATATATCTTATCTGAATTGCTCACAAGAGAGGGCAATAATTTGTGCAAGTATTACTCAAATGAGAAGTTATAAACGTAGTTGTGGCTGGCGATTTTGTAGCTGAAACTAACTAGTAAGTTCTGGAATGGAAAAGCCTGGAAGTATGCAATGAGAAATCAAAAAGTATAAAAGGCGCGACAGTAGAGGCGAAGAGTGAGTTTCGTTTGAGCTATCAATCAGTTTGTTTACTAAGCAAGCTATTCGTTGCAAAGTATAAGTGTTATTGTGAAGTATAAGTATAAGTGTTATTGTGAAGTAATAAGGACCATTTTTCCATTATTCAATATTGGAGTTATTTATTCAACAGTTTAGTGATACGAACGTTGCCAGAAGATTGCAAATAAGGGGAATTGCAGTAAATTTGTTACAATACATACATATATACTTACGTCCGAAATGAAATGTCCGAGTACAAACGCATAAACTCCGTGTTGCTGATATCGACAATTCTTTCTTAGTGTAGCTTAAAGTGTAGCCCTTTATAAGTATATGTATTTACAATGCCAGGGACCGATCTATCCGAACAATTCTATTCATAGTTCGATTTGCCTGAAATTTGGTATAAGTAGACCAGGAATCGGCTGGGACTGGGAAAAAGACTGGGATCAGGACTGGGACTGGGACTGGGACTCATATATACCATCCTCTGGAACTGGCAATTAGGGATGGCGAAGACCAAGAGAGAAGAGGAAGGAGGGAAGGAGAAAGAGACTGAGATAAACTGAGACGAACATAGAGAGATTGGGATAAATGGGGCGAAATAGAAGTCAGGGAAAAGAAACGCAAGGTGGGAGAAATGCGGAAGGAGCAGTGAATAAAAGGATTTAGAAAAAGTTGGCTGACGACGGATTGGATCAGAAAAAGTTCCGAAATGACCCCGATGGGATCCCGCACGGATCCAGAAAGGATCCCGGAGGGATCCCAAAACTATCCCGAAAGAGTAACAAAAAAATTCCGAAATTAATCCTGCGGCATCCCGGACGGATCCAGAAATGATCTCAGAAGAGTCCCAAAATGGTCCCGAAATGATCCTGATGGATCCGGCAAACCATCAAGAAATGATACCGGAAGGGTCCCCAAATGATCCCGAAATAGCCCAAAAAAGTCCCGAAATTACCCTGATGGGTTGCCATACAGATCTTTAAAGCCATCCAGAAATGATGCCGGAAGGGTCCCCAAATGATCCCGCATTAGCCCCGAAAAAGTCCTGAATGTCCTAGACGTTATCACGGACGGATCACGAAAACCATCTAGGAATGATTTCGGAAGGTACCCAAAATGATCCCGATATAGTTTCGAAATGACTCCGACGGGATCCCTTACGGACCCCGAAAACCATGTACAAATGATCCCGAAAGAGTACCGAAATGACCCTGACGGGATACCGTACGTATCCCGAAAACCATCCAGAAATGATGCCAGAAAGGACCCCAAATGATCCCGAAAAAGTTCCGAAATGACCCCGACGGGATCCCGGACGGATACCGAAAACCATCCAGAAATAATGCCGGTAGGTACCCCAAATGATCCCGAAATAGTGCCGAAATAAACTATTCAGAACTGATGCCGGAAAAGTCCTCCAATGATCCTGTATTAGTCCAGAAAAAGTCCTGAAATGACCCCGACGGGATCCCGAACGGATATCGAAAACTAACCAGAAATGACGCCGGAAAGATCCTCAAATGATCACCTAATAGTCCCGAAATGACCCTGACGGGATCCCGGACGGATCCCGAAAACCATATAGAAATGGTGCCGAAAGGGTCCCCAAATGATTCCGTATTTGTCGAAAAAAAGTCCCGAAATGACCCCGACGGGATCCCGAAAACCATCTAGAAATGATGCCGGAAAGGTCTTCAACTGATCCCGTATTAGTCGAGAAAAAGTCCAGAAATTACCCAGACGGGGTCCCTTAGGGAACCCGAAAGCCATCCAGAAATGATGCCGGAAGGGACCCCAAATGATCCCGAAAAAGCCCCGAAATTACCCTGAAGGGATACCCGACGTATCCCGGAAACTATCCAGAAACGATGCCGGAAAGGTTACGAAATGATCCCCAAATAGTGCCGAAATGACCCTGACGGGGTCCTGAACGGCTCTCGAAAACCACCCAGAAATGATGGCGAAAGGGTCCCCAAATTATCCGTAATAGTGGCGAAAAAGTCCCTAAATGACCCCGACGGGATCCCGGACGGATCCAGAGAAACATCTAGAAATGACGCCGGAAGCTACCCCAAACGATCCCGAAAAAGTCGTGAAATGACCCCGACGGGATCCCGGACGAATCCCGAAAACCATCTAGAAATGATGCAGGAAGGGAACCTAAATGATCCCGAAAAAGTACCGAAATAACCCCGATGGGATCCCGAACGGATACCGAATACAATCCAGAAATGATGCCGGAAAGGTCCTCAATAGTCCGAAACGACCCTCAAGGGTCCGAAACGACCCTCAAGGGATACCGGAAACTATCCAGAAATGATACCGGAAAGGTTCACAAATGATACCCAAATACTTCCGAAATGACCCTGACGGGATCCCGGACGGATCCCGAAAACCATCCAGAAATGATGGCGAAAGGGTCCCCAAATGATCCCGTATTGGCGAAAAAGGCCTGAAATGACCCCGATGGGATCCCGGACGGATGATCCCGAAATAACCCCGTCGCGATCCCGGACGGATCCCGAAAACTATCATTAAATGATGCGGGAAAGGTCCTCAAATGATACCCTAATAGTCCCCAAATTACCTTGACGGGATCCCGGACGGATCCCGAAAACCATCCAGAAATGATGCCGAAAGGATCCCCAAATGATCGCGTATTAGTCGAGAAAAAGTCCCGAAATGACCCCGACGGGATCCCGGACGGATTCCGAAAACCGTCCAGAAATGATTACGGAAGGGACCCAAAATGACCCCGAAAAATTCCCGTAGTGATCCCGGGAACCATCAAGAATTTATCTCTCAAAGGTACGCAAATGATCCCGAAAATACCCCGATGGGATCCCGGAGGATCCCGAAACCCATCCAGAAATTATGCCGGCAATGTCCCCAAATGATTGCGAATTGGTCCCGAAATTATCCCGGAATAGTCCCGAAAATGTCCCAAAATAACTCAGACGGGATCCCGGAAGAATCCCGAAAACAATACAGAAATGTTCCCGGAAGGGTCCCAAAATGCTCCCGAAATAGTACCGAAAAAGTCCCGGATCCCGGACGGGCGGAGGGTGTCACTGCTCACTTTGTAAGCCCTCGACTTATTTGACCCATTGAGTCTGTAATATTGGTGAAGGCCAGTATAAGTAAAGTTATAATGTGTAAAAATTATTTAAAAGTAATTGTTCGAGTCGTGGGGTCCCCACCCCCCTTTCCATGCTCGAAAAAAATTGCGCTAGTGGACTATTGTCGGTGTCTCAAATTTCATCAAAATCCGTGTAGCCGATCTGGCGTGATTCAGTCATAAAGACGAAAAAATACAATAATTAAATTATAACTGTTCCTAGGGGGCGGGGACCTCCCCCTTTTCAAAAAAATATAGCTAGACTATTGGCTATATGTGTGCAAAATTTCATCGAAATCGGTCCAGCCGTTCCTGCGTGACTGAGTCACAAAAGCAAACTTCTGGACAAACATCCAAACATCCAAACTTTCCCATTTATAATATATTGTAACGAATTTGCTGCAAATCCTCTTATTTGCCCCTTTTGCTAGGTTCGTATCGCTAAACTGTTGAATAAATAACTCCAATATTGAATAATGGAAAAATGGCCTTTATTAAAATGCTTCACAATAACACTCAAACTGTGCAACGAATAGCTTAATAACCAAACTGATAGCTCAAATGAAACTCCACTAATCAAAATAATACTGGTATTGCTCGCTAGGTATCTTCTTAGTCGTAACTGCTGATCAACTCAAATCAAACTGAATTACTTCTTACTCGCTGGCGCCGCTTTTATAGTTTACGCTGCATACTTCTAGGCTTTTCGATTTCCAGAAGTTACTAGTTGTTTCGGCTACAAAATCGCCAGCCACAACTACGTGCACAAATTATTGCTCTCTCTTGTGACAACTCAGATAAGGTATATGCATGTGTTTGTAGTTTACAGTCTCCCGCAAACACATAAGCGTATAAGTAAATTCATCGGTGTGTGACATCTCATCTCTTGCTGCCTTGTATGTAAATGTTGCTCGTCGGAATGTGTACATATGTGTAGACGCAATTATTTATTCGTTTAGATAGATACATAATGATTGAATTATTGATGTGCATTCACGTCACTGCTTAGATCGGCTTAGAGCTGGCAGCACTCCTTAGTTTTGCTAATATTCGTAACACTGCCCTCCACCTAAGTCTGATCGTCCCGATCAGACAAATTTCTCGATCTAAACGCTGCTAGCATCGCCAAATGTACCACTCTTCTACTCCGTGGTTTCTCAATGCTTTGTATGCGGTAGATGGTATCACTGAGCTTCTTCACAATCTTGTACGGGCCTTCCCAACTGCACCGAAATTTGGATGGAACAACTTTCCGCCGGTGAGGGTTGTATAACAGTACCAAATCTCCCGCCAAGAAACTTTTCGAATTATTGTTCTCATGGTACCTGTGTTTCATCGTACCACTCAATACCCTGGTTCGTTCCTTTACACTCTGTTGTTTGGCCGATGAACTACTTCGTAGAGCTTGCGCAGGACGGATTTGCTTTGCATAATCAGTATCGTTCCCACGTTTCCCCACAGTAGTGCGCTCTGGATTGAAACTACCCTCGCATTCCTTCTCGATTTTAGTACGTCCGTTAGGGCTTTTCAATGCCAGTGTTTCTCTCGCAGGTACTTTTGATTTTGATTTATTTGGCCCATTCGATCTATCAACCTTTACCTTTGAATTTCGTGGCCTTCGTTGAGTATTCTCCACCAGTACCCGATTACTGCTGAACCCTTTTTCCAAACTAAAGTTAAGTGGCACATCTTGGTTCTCATAACGCATCACCCTTCTCTGCATATCGATCTTGATGTCATGGTCAACCAAGAAATCCACTCCCAATATAACTTCATCAACAATCTCCGCCACAACAAATTTGTGTAGGACCATGACCTTCCCAATCAATACTTCACATATCACTTCTCCCTGAACTTGGTTATACTCGCCAGTGACCGTACGCAACTTTGCTCCAGGTAACGGTTTTACTCTCCTGTTGACCAAGTCAGATCGGATCAAGGAATGAGATGCGCCCGTATCTACAGTCAGTATTCGTTCTTTGCCATCCACATTCCCTCTGACGGTAAGACTGCTCGATTTTCTACCAATTTGCGACACAGATATCACAGGGCATTCAATAGCTGGATCTAGCTCTCTACCTCTTACTCGCTCTTGCTCATCTCCTCCAGCTTTGCGTTTACGCCCACCCACATTGTTGGAACTATTAAGGCCAAGATCGCAATGACGTGCAATGTGACCGGACTTCCCGCATTTGAAGCATTTGATAACTTTTTCACTCTGCTTTTGCGATCCTTTCAGCGCCTCCAATATTGCGTCTACCCACTCTGGCCTTTCTACTTCCACACGGCGTGCTTTGAAAACTGGCTTACACAGAAGCGACGCCGTTTCCTGAATCAGAGCTTGTGACACCGTTTCTGCGAATGTTGGCTTTGGGTTCGCGTATGTGGCTCGCTTCGTTTCCACGTCTCGTATGCCATTTATAAAACTCTGGATTTTTACCCTCTCGGTGTATTCCACGGATGCGTCCGCATTTGCGAGATGAGCCAACCTTTCAACATCTGAAGCAAACTCTTGCAAAGTCTCATTCGCTCTTTGGTGACGGTTTTGCAACTCAATTTGGAATATCTGTTTCCTATGCTCGCTTCCGTAACGTCTCTCGACAGCGGCCATCAATGCTTCATAGTTGTTCCGCTCTCCTTCGGGAATCGTCTGTAGGATTTCGGCTGCTGGCCCCTTCAATGCCACGAACAGTGCAGCAACTTTATCTTCAGCATTCCATTGGTTCACTGCTGCGGTCTTCTCAAACTGTAGCTTAAAGACCTGAAAAGGAACAGAACCGTCAAAAGATGGAGTTTTTACCTTTGTATTACTCGCTGAAGCAGCCGGCCGATTAAGTTGCAATTCCTGTATACGACCTCTCAACGCATCCACCTCTGCCTCGAATTTTTCTTCAAACTGCATTATTTTTTCGTCCATGCGCGCTTCGAGTTTTGATGATATACGCGCCTCTTGTGCTTCTAGTTGTACTATTATGCGTGCCTCTTGTTCTTTCAGTTGGGTTGCCATATATGTCTTTTGTTCTTCCAGCTGTGATGACATATTTGTGGATATTTGTGATGATATTTCTGTTATACGTGCCTCTTGTGCTTCCATCTTGGATGTTAAAAGTGTCTCCTGCGATTCTAGTTGTGATGCCATATATGTCTTCTGTTCTTCCATCTTGGATGTTATACGGTTCTCCTGCGATTCTAGTTGTGATGCCATATATGTCTTCTGTTCTTCCATCTTGGATGTTATACGGTTCTCCTGCGATTCCATATATGTCTGCTGTTCTGCCAGTTGAGATGACACTGTCGATGTTTGAGCAGATATTGCAGCTAAAATCATGTTCAAATCTGTACTGGTAACCGTCTGCGGTGTTTCGTTCTTCTCTTCAATTTTTGTTGTCTCCTCGCCATCAAGATGAAAGACATGCTCTTCCACATCAATTCCTTCTGCTTCCATTGCTTCTCGTAGCCGTGCCTGAAGTTCGAGTTTAACGCCGCTTGTATTCAATCCACGGCTCTCCAACTCCTTCTTCAGTTGCGGGATCTTCAATTCACTTAACTTTGCCATGTCCTTGTTGTCCTCCGGAATTTATTCAACAATTCCTCTTCTGACACCAATTGTAACGAATTTGCTGCAAATCCTCTTATTTGCCCCTTTTGCTAGGTTCGTATCGCTAAACTGTTGAATAAATAACTCCAATATTGAATAATGGAAAAATGGCCTTTATTAAAATGCTTCACAATAACACTCAAACTGTGCAACGAATAGCTTAATAACCAAACTGATAGCTCAAATGAAACTCCACTAATCAAAATAATACTGGTATTGCTCGCTAGGTATCTTCTTAGTCGTAACTGCTGATCAACTCAAATCAAACTGAATTACTTCTTACTCGCTGGCGCCGCTTTTATAGTTTACGCTGCATACTTCTAGGCTCTTCGATTTCCAGAAGTTACTAGTTGTTTCGGCTACAAAATCGCCAGCCACAACTACGTGCACAAATTATTGCTCTCTCTTGTGACAACTCAGATAAGGTATATGCATGTGTTTGTAGTTTACAGTCTCCCGCAAACACATAAGCGTATAAGTAAATTCATCGGTGTGTGACATCTCATCTCTTGCTGCCTTGTATGTAAATGTTGCTCGTCGGAATGTGTACATATGTGTAGACGCAATTATTTATTCGTTTAGATAGATACATAATGATTGAATTATTGATGTGCATTCACGTCACTGCTTAGATCGGCTTAGAGCTGGCAGCACTCCTTAGTTTTGCTAATATTCGTAACAATATGTATGTTAGATATTAGATTAGATATTTTCTTCCTTTTTAGTAAATTCCAACAAGTCCTCCTCGTTCAGCTGATTTTTAAGTTGTATTGTTATACTCAGTTGAGCAGAGCTCACAGAGTATATTAAGTTTGATTGGATAACGGTTGGTTGTACATATATAAAGGAATCGAGATAGATATAGGCTTCCATATATCAAAATAATCACGATCGAAAAAAATTTTAATTGAGCCATGTCCGTCCGTCCGTCCGTCCGTTAACACGATAACTTGAGTAAATTTTGAGGTATCTTGATGAAATTTGGTATGTAGGTTCCTGAGCACTCATCTCAGATCGCTATTTAAAATGAACGATATCGGACTATAACCACGCCTACTTTTTCGATATCGAAAATTTCGAAAAACCGAAAAATTGCGATAATTCATTACAAAAGAGAGATAAAGCGACGAAACTTGGTAGATGAGTTGAACTTATGACGCAGAATAGAAAATTAGTAAAATTTTGGACAATGGGCGTGGCACCGCCCACTTTTAAAAGAAGGTAATTTAAAAGTTTTGCAAGCTGTAATTTGGCAGTCGTTGAAGATATCATGATGAAATTTGGCAGGAACGTTACTCCTATTACTATATATACGCTTAATAAAAATTAGCAAAATCGGAGAAGGACCACGCCACTTAAAAAAAAATTTTTAAAAGTAAAATTTTAACAAAAAATTTAATATCTTTACAGTATATAAGTAAATTATGTCAACATTCAACTCCTTTAATGATATAGTGCAACAAAATACAAAAATAAAAGAAAATATCAAAATGGGCGTGGCTCCGCCCTTTTTCATTTAATTTGTCTATGATACTTTTAACGCCATAAGTCGAACAAAAATTAACCAATCCTTTTGAAATTTGGTAGGGGCATAGATTTTATGACGTTAGCTCTATTCTGTGAAAATGGGCAAAATCGGTTGATGCAACGCCCAGTTTTTATACACAGTCGTCCGTCTGTCCTTCCGCATGGCCGTTAACACGATAACTTGAGCAAAAATCGACATATCTTTAATAAACTTAGTTCACGTACTTACTTGAACTCACTTTATCTTGGTATGAAAAATGAACGAAATCCGACTATGACCACGCCCACTTTTTCGATATCGAAAATTACAAAAAATGAAAAAAATGCCATAATTCTATACGAAATACGAAAAAAGGGATGAAACATGGTAAGGTAATTGGATTGTTTTATTGAAGGGAAATATAACTTTAGAAAAAACTTTATAAAATGGTTGTGACACCTACCATATTAAGTAGAAGAAAATGAAAAAGTTCTGCAGGGCGAAATAAAAAACCCTTAAAATCTTGGCAGGTATTACATATATAAATAAATTAGCGGTATCCAACAGATGATGTTCTGGGTCACCCTGATCCACATTTTGGTCGATATCTGGAAAACGCCTTCACATATACAACTACCACCACTCCCTTTTAAAACTCCCATTAATACCTTTAATTTGATACCCATATCGTACAAACTCATTCTAGAGTCACCCCTGGTCCACCTTTATGGCGATATCTCGAAACGGCGTCCACCTATAGAACTAGGGCCCACTCCCTTTTAAAATACTCATTAATACCTTTAATTTGATACCCATATCGTACAAACACATTCTAGAGTCACCCCTGGTCCATCTTTATTGCGATACCTCGAAAAGGCGCCCACCTATAGAACTAAGGCCCACTCCCTTTTAAAATACTCATTAGCTCCTTTCGTTTGATACCCATATTGCCCCTGGCCCACCTTTATGGCAATATCTCGAGAGGTATATCGTATATCGTACAAACACATTCTAGAGTCATCCCTGGTCCACCTTTATGGCGATATTTCGAAACGGCGTCCACCTATAGAACTAAGGCCCACTCCCTTCTAAAATACTCATTAACACCTTTCGTTTGATGCCCATATTATACGAACAAATTCTAGGGTCATCCCTGGTCCACCTTTATGGCGGTATTTCGCAACGGCGTCCACCTATGGGACTAAGTATTACTCCCTTTTAAAATACTTATTAACACCTTTCTTTTGATACCCATATTGAACAAACAAATTCTAGGGTCACCCCTGGTCCACCTTTATGGCGATATCTCGAAACGGCGTCCACCTATGGAACTAAGGATTACTCCCTTTTAAAATACTCATTAACACCTTTCATTTGATACCCATATCATACAAACGCATTCTAGAGTCACCCCTGGTCCACCTTTATGGCGATATCTCGAAAAGGCGACCACCTATACAACAACCACCACTCCCTTTTAAAACCCTCATTAATACCTTTAATTTGATACCCATATCGTACAAACACATTCTAGAGTCAACCCTGGTACACCTTTATGGCGATATCTCGAAACGGCGTCCACCTATGGAACCAAGGATTACTCCCTTTTAAAAAACTCATTAACACCTTTAATTTGATACCCATATCGTACAAACGCATTCTAGAGTCAACCCTGATCCACCTTTATGGCTATATCTGGATGTGTGTCAGAGTCAAACAAAAACAAGTAAGGAAGGCTAAGTTCGGGTGTAACCGAACATTACATACTCAGCTGAGAGCTTTGGAGACAAAATAACGGAAAATCACAATGTAGGAAAATGAACCTAGGGTAAACCTGGAATATGTTTTTGTGACATGGGTATCAAATGGAAGGTATTAAAGAGTATTTTAAAAGGGAAGTGGGCTATAGTTCTATAAGTGGATGCCTTTTCGGGATATCGCCATAAAGGTTAACCAGGGGTGACTCTAGAACGTGTTTGTACGATATGGGTATCAAATGAAAGGTGTTAGTGAGCATTTTAAAAGGGAGTGGGCCTTAGTTCTATACGTGGACGCCTTTTCGATATATCGCCATAAAGGTTGACTAAGGGTGACTCTAGAATGTGTTTTTACGATATGGGTATCAAATTAAAGGTATTAATGAGGGTTTTAAAAGAGAGTGGCCCTTAGTTGTGAAGGCGTTATGTGAAGGCGTTTTCGAGATATTGAACAAAATGTGGACCAGGGTGACCCAGAATATCATCTGTTGGGTACCGCTAATTTATTTATATACTTCATACCATAAACAGTATTGCTGCCAAGATTCCAAGGGCTTTTGATTTCGCCCTCCAGAACTTTTTCATTTTTTTCTAAAGTTATATTTTGCGTCAATAAACCAATCCATTTACCATGTTTAATATCTTTTTTCATATTTGGTACAGAATTATGGCATTTTTTAAATTTTTCGTAATTTTCGATCTCGAAAAAAGTGGGGTGGTCATAGTCGAATTTCGGGAATTTTTTATACCAAGATAAAGTGAGTTCAGATAAGTACGTGAACTGAGTTTAGTAAAGATATATCGATTTTTGCTCAAGTTATCGTGTTAACGGCCGAGCGGAAGGACAGACGGTCGACTGTGTATAAAAACTGGGCGTGGCTTCAACCGATTTCGCCCTTTTTCGCAGAAAACAGTTATCGTCCTAGAACCCAATCCCCTAACGAATTTCACAAGGATTGGTAAATTTTTGTTCGACTTATGGCATTAAAAGTATCCTAGACAAATTAAATGAAAAAGGGCGGAGCCACGCCCATCTTGAAATTTCCTTTTATTTTTGTATTTTGTTGCACCATATCATTACTGCAGTAGAATATTGACATAATTTACTTATATACTGTAAAGATGTTAAATTTTTTGTTAAAATTTGCCTTAAAATAAATTTTTTTTTTAAGTGGGCGTGTTCGTCATCCGATTTTCCGAATTTTTATTTAGCACACATATAGTAATAGGAGGAACGTGCCTGCCAAATTTCATCATGATATCTTCAACGATTGCGAAATTACAGCTTACAAAACTTTTAAATTATCTTCTTTTAAAAGTGGGCGGTGCCACGCCCATTGTCCAAAATTTTACTAGTTTTCTATTTTGCGTCATAAGGTCAACGCACAACGGACGGACGGACGGACATGGCTAAATGAATTTCTTTTTTCGCCCAGATCATTTTGATATATAGAAGTCTATATCTATCTCGATTAGTTTATGCCGTTACGGATTACCGTTATGCGAACAAAGTTAATATACTCTGTGAGCTCTGCTCAGCTGAGTATAATAAAAAAAGGAATTAAAAGAGATATAGAATGACATTATATATTACCAGGGAACGGATTTTAAGGACCTAAAAATCTCTAAAAAAGGCAAAATAAAGTAGCGAAAAAGGCAGAAAAAGCACTAAAAAACAAACAAAGGGCAATTAAAAGGCAAACAATTTATAAATAAACAAAATATTCATTTATTTTTAAAAAGAAAAAAATCACTTTACTTAGAATTTATAACGAAAACGAAAAAACAAAAATATTAATTTCATAACATGAAGTTTTGTACTTGGATTTGAATTTGATTTGAATCGAGTTTTAAACATAAAAACTTTACTCTTTAAAGTTGTAGTAACATTGCACCACAAGATGCATCTTAAAGTTTTCGGGTAGGATTTTCATTCGATTATCGCGGAGAAATGCCTTGGAAGTACTAAAAGTACGCTCGACCTGAGCTGATACAAGTGGTGCCCAATTTAAATATGGAACCGTGCAAGCTTCCAAATTATTAGGGACTAGGGCGTTCTCCTCGCCTTTTAATATTTTATCAACCGTCCTAATTGTCTCCAAACCTACGTTGGCTGTAAAAACGGCATGGAATTTTTCCAAAACCACTTTGGAAGTGGTTCCGTGCGCTTCTGAATATTATCTAAAATATTTAATACTTCGCCAATGGGGGCTCCTAAGAATTCATATGTAAGTAAATCATTTTTTTAGCAAACAATGTTTAAACAACCTGTTTTCTGAAGTCTTTCGAAAAGCTTTTCTTCCAAAATAAATCCAAAATTATGTTTTATGTATATTAAATTTTCCAGAATAGATGCTTTGTTCAACAATTGTTTTGCGAAAGTGACACATGCCGCGTCATCTACTAAGTGGTCAACTATTCTCTTTATAGAATCAAAGTTGTCGGCATAATACACAAGCAACTAACCACGTACCCCATCGAGTAATCACCTGCATAAAATAATACAATAATAGTTACAAGTAATAAAAAAAAAAAAATTTTTTTTTGATGTACCGGCCGAGGGTGAAGAGGTAGAGCTGGTTCCATTTCTTTGAAAATTGCCACCTCTGCTGGGCTTTTTAGAAACACTTTCTTTAAGTTTGAAACTAAGGCGTCAATATCAGAGTACCTTGTGGGTATTAATTCGCAGACCCGGTATACACCATGCGCGACGCAAGTTATGTGAATCATATTGGGGTAAAGTAGTTTTAACAACGACGCACTCTTCTTCATGTAGGGTGCCGCATCAGTAACAAATACCAAAACCTTTTCGCGTTGGAGTCCTTCTGACCATAGGATGTGCATAGAATCGTCAAAAAGTGTTGCAATTGTTGACGAGTTCACCTTTTCCAACACCACCACGGTCAATAGATAACCTCGTGCGCTTTCATGCAATGGTCAAACAATAACATTGGTTACATTGCGACCAGCTTTGCCCATAGTTTCGTCGATGGACACAAAGGTATGGCTTTCCCCTATTTCTAAACGAATTTTCTGCAAAACGGAGTCGAAACAATCTTAAGATAACTTTTTCTTATAGTGGATTCATCAGGGAGACTTTTGTGAAGGTATTTTTCAAAAAATTATTTAAATACTCCACTCTTTAATTTATAGAAAGGAATGTCGGTTGCAATCATCATTTTAGTGAGATCTTCGTAAAACTCATTCTTCTGCACAAAAGGCACTATCATTTGGGTCTTGCTTTTTATTTATTGTGTCCCTTTTACATGTTTTTCACGTTTGATGTGCTGCTGAATATAATACTTTTTTTCATGATTAACCTTTGTTGAACAGATGCTGCAGAATAAAATGGATCCATCAGTATAAAAGGTATCCGAACCAGACTTTTTAATGAGCCCATTGATTTTTAATTTAGTTGCAGCTTTTAATTTTGCCATTTGTTTTAATATTGCTATGTTCTAAATTTTTCACGTACAGAATCTGGCAAATCGTTTTGAATAAAACAGCTGTCAAGTTAGAGTTTTAGCAAACTTCGTGGATTTGGCAATAAGTTTGGAACGCAACAGGGTGACATGAGGAGTATAAAATTATTATTTGCTGAAGTATTTCATGTGAATACATTGCAAGATAAAAATTTCTTCAACACCAGTTTTATATACAATGCAATTTAAAATATGAGCTCTTGAAATTTTGAAAATAGGAAAAAGTCAAAGGAAGGCAAATCGAAATGAGTATATCCTGGATCAGGTAAAGCTAATTCGCTGTAATTTTTAATCAAAACCACAATACCTGGTTCCACAGAAAAAAGGCAATTTCCATAGAATCCATTCCCTGTATATTACTAAGCCTATAAAATACCTTCTATCAGTTCAGAATTTCAGATAAAATTACGACATAAGAGTCAACAATATTAAATCCGCAACTTTTTGAGAATTTGAATCGAGGATGTTTTGGGTTTTGGGTCTATAATATTTTTGTATTGATGAGTTTAGCGACCTGTTTTTACTCAAATATTGATATTTTGCCAGCTCAAGTCCTAAAAACCCAGTTGAAAGACACAGCCTTCGTTTTTTTTATAATGCCAATATATTTCGGCTACTCTGCGGTAACCTTCCTCAGGGCCACTGATGACAACATAAAAACATAGAAAACAAACAACTAATATCACATATTTCACTAATAAAAATTACTAGTTAACAAAATGTTTACAAACAAAAGTTTAAAAAAAAATCCACAATTACATTATTTGGCATTAACATACATTGTTTGGTGTTTACTTCTGCACCGTCTAATCAGGTGTTTGCTACTGTCCATAATCCATCCATAGACAAAGTCAGAAGTTGTACGCCATCTGAAACTGTACGAGTGTATTTTCGACGGTCAGAAGAGGTAAAATATGTACACACTTTGAAAAAATATGAGTTGAAAAATAAATAACTTTCAACGGAACCCATTACAGAAACTTGTTTTTTCAGCATAA
This sequence comes from Eurosta solidaginis, assembly GCF_040869045.1. Lineage (NCBI taxonomy): Eukaryota > Metazoa > Arthropoda > Insecta > Diptera > Tephritidae > Eurosta > Eurosta solidaginis. The sequence continues at coordinate 114,700,586 of NC_090319.1, read as the reverse complement.
CAGTGCAACCTAGCGCCAATGCAAAAGGAGATACTAAGAACCAGTGTGAGTTTGCATTACTATTAGCACTGATTAAAAATAAAAAAATTCTATGGATGTGGCCAAGGTAAACTGACATCAAATATAACTGTGACTGAAAAACCGGACATAATAGAGAGAGGTGTTATCCATATGTATACTAAGTATCTACGTGGCGGCCTCCATGGAGTGATGGTAGCGTGCTCCGCCTACCACACCGAAGATCCGGCGTTCACGCCCTGGACAAAGCAACATCAAAGTTTTAGAAACAAGTTATTTCTATTGGAAGAAAAATTTTATATAGCGGGGACGCCCTTCGGCAGTGTTTGGCAAGCACTCCGAGTGTATTTCTGGCATGAACAGCTCTCAGCGAAAACTCATCTGCCTTAGCAGATGCCGTTCGTAGTCGGCATAAAAACCGACCCGCTAATTTTTAGGAAAAATTAAAAGGAGCACGACGCAAGTTGGAAGAAAAGCTCGGCCTAAAATCTCTGTGCAGGTTCTCGCTCCTTACATTTTATTTATTTATCTACGTCAGTTATTCATTGGAACTTTACTGCCTTTTGCGGCACTTAAATGGGTTTTGGGTTTTACTACTGTTGCCCTAATGATGAAAAGTTTCACAGACCCACTTGGAAGTGATCGTAATACTCTCAAATGTGTTTCCGCCCTAAAAAACCATACTAAGTTCAAGCCGCTTTATTGATTTGTTTTTGGAAGTCGGAAGTAAAACATTTACCCTTCTAACATATTATACAAACTTGAAGTGATTAGTGAACAATTTTCAAATAGCCGAATGACATAACAAAGAAGAATTTGGAGCAAAACAATTGACGGCTTACTTCACCTGCCACCAGTAAATAAAGTTTCTTCATTCTACGAGGTCAATGGTTCTTGTTAAGTACCGTATGCTAATTTCTGAACGAAAATTCTTCGTTACTTCCATCCGTCTTTGGAACTCCGTTCCAGCTAGAATAAGACAAATAAGTAATTCACTGCATTTCAAAAAAGAATTAATATTGTTTTATAACTGAATCACCTCTCCCTCTTCAACTGAATCTCTTTACTGATCTTCTATCCGTTTTTCGTGCCACCTCCTATTTTCTCTAAGGATGGAACCTAATAGTTATTACCGTACTAACATTGCAAAGTCTGCTTTATTCCTATTTCTGTTCTGCGTCCCTAGGCTAAGCTTTATTAATTTATAGTGTAACCATTATGTCTTAGTTTACAAATTATCTATTGTTTACGTTATTGAAATATTATTGAATTTTCTCTTCCGTTCTCTGTCACTGTTCTGACTAGCACTATAAAATAATTTTCCCAATTGTTGTGTTAGGAGAAATTTCATAAAATACAAAGTACAAAAATATGAAGTAACGAGTGACATACTTTGTTCGCGATAATTTACACTTACAGTAAAAAAAAACCGGAAGAAATTGTTTCCCAGTTCCGGCGTTTCTATAGTCATTAACTTTTTAGAGCTTGCGGTGAACATTCATAATTCTTTAGCTTACTGGATGATAGTTAAGTCCCTACCAGTTTCCGAAGGTGCAGCTTTATTTCATAAAAGTAATAGTTTTATTCTTAAAGAAAACATGTACATACATAATTGTCTACAAATGACAAATCACGCGAAATATGGATAGCGTAAGAGACGTACGTTACAATGAATTATCCCAAAGGAGAGTTTGGATGAACTATATGGAATCAGTCACTTCATCCCCTGTTGTTGTTGTTGTTGTTGTAGCGATTAGGTTACTCCCCGAAGGCTTTGGGGAGTGTTATCGATGTGATGGTCCTTTGTCGGATACAGGTCCGATACGCTCCGGTAACACAGCACCATTAAGGTGCTGGCCCGACCATCTCGGGAACGATTTATATGGCCACATTAAACCTTCAGGCCATCCCTCCCTCCCCACCCCAAGTTCCATGAGGAGCTTGGGGTCGCCAGAGCCTCGTCTGTTAGTGAAACGGGATTCGCCGCTCGAAGGTGAGGTTGACAATTGGGTTGGAGAAGCTATATATTGCGCTACACAACCCCCTTCATCCCCTCGTTCTGGGTGGTTACAACCACGAAAGGCCATTGAGCGCGATGATAGAGATATCGTCAATACAGCTCTTCTGAACACATTTGTGCCACGGAACTGAAGGATAGTATAAATATGAAAACTAGAAACGCAACGGTACATCTTCACTATAGGAAAAATAACTACATAGCCCATGGCTAGAAAAAAACAGGTAAAAGCAGGGTAGTTTTCCTTAAACAAAATTTTGCATACCCCAACATTAAATACGCAGAAGTCTTCACAGTTTTCTTAAAGCAGTTATAGCTCAAAGCGTGTTTTCATCACTTTAGCGCCACTGTGCATGCAAGTATCGCAGAAAGCAAAGAAAATGGAGAAATTTGCCATGAACAAAATGAAAAGCATAGCAGTGGAAAATTTAGAAGGGGAAAAAATGCACAAAATTGAACAGCAAACTAGCTACCTTGAATAAGCAGCTAGTAAGACTACAGTTATAAATAAAATAATTTAAAAAAAATGTTTAAGTTAAACGGTTTTATTGAAAACAATAATTACTTTATGCGTTGGGCGCGTGAAATTTCTAAAAATGTGAGGCGTAGCATTACCTCATTAAGGTTCAGTTGGTCTTATTTGACGCGTCCAACGCTTTTATTTAATTGTCTGATCAATGCCCTAGATTGATAAGGAGTGTGATGACTAGCACTAGGACCTACTTGTTTCCAATAAAACCGTTTAACTTAAAATTTTTTTTTTGTAATTATTTTATTTTCATGTTTTTAGTCTTCATTTAATTGCCTATTATTCCTCACTCTATTTAGTGACTCATTGTTACAAGGACTCTCTCCTGACAATTTGTTACAATCGAGGTCGCATAATCCTTCCAAACTCTACTCGGCACCACGTATGCTTGTATTGAAAAGCCGCGATTTTCTTTAATTGCGTTCTTTATTGAAGCAGTAACAAATTCGAAGTAAGAACCTTTTCACAAGAAATTAGACGCTTACATATATATATATATATATATATATTACAGAGTTGCCATGTGTATAAAATTGAACAAAGCTATTTTGGACATACTAGATTTGTATTTTCAACACTCCTCCTCTTTGTTCAATTTTTCTAAACCACACATTTGCCTGAATTTTTCTAACTTTGTCGTCGTAAGCGGTTTAGTTAATAAATTGCTATCATTTCTTCTGAAGCACAATACTCAACCTTAATTATATTTTTAGAAACAAAGTCTTTGATAAAATGATATTTTATGTCTATATACTTAGACATTACATTAAAATTTTCATTATGAAGCATTTTAATGCAACTTTAATTGTCTTCATATATTTTAACTGGTAATTTTGTTTCGTAACCCATGTCATTTAAAAGCTCGTATAACCATCTCATTTCTTTACTTGCTTCAGCAAGTGCAATATATTCTGCTTCAGTAGAAGAAAGCGAAACACAATTTTGTTTACGACATGCCCAGCTTATTAGTCCTCCATTTAAATAGAAAACATAACCACTATGTGACCTCCTATCTGGACTATTTTCACCCCAATCAGCATCAGCATACCCATGAAGTTCAAGATCGGTTGCATTAACGTTGCTTAATCGGAAAGCATAATCAATTGTGCCTTTTAAGTATTTCATGACGCGCTTAACCTCATTCCAATCGTTTTTAGTCGGACTAAAAGTTTTCTGCGCTAAAATAGAAATACTAGCTGTAATGTCTGGTCGTATGTTGAGCGCCAAGTACAATAAACTACCAATAGCCTTTTGATATAATTTATTATCATCACAGGGCTTTTTCGAATATGAAACTGATAACGGAATTTCTGATATTTTTGAGTCTTGTAACCCAAAATTTCTTTGACTTGGTAAATTATTTCCGTTTGAATCTTTGTTTATTTCCATTCCTAAATAATGCTTGATCGGTCCCAAATTATTCATTTGAAATTTTTGACTAAGACTGTTAAAAACTTCAACGATGCGATGCCTCTTTTTACATCCAACAATAATGTCATCAACATATACTAAAAGAAAAATCATTTCACCTTCTGCTATCTGACTATAGAAGCATTGATCAACTTTACTGTGCCGGAAGTCTATATCTAAAAGTGCCTTATGTATGGTTTGATTCCATGCTCTTGCTGATTGTTTTAGCCCGTAAAGAGCTTTACTTAGCTGAAGGCTGTTTCATGTAAACAACTTCGTTGAGATAACCATTCAAAAATGCTGTTTTTACATCAAAACGATGTAAATGCAAATGGTTGCTCTTTTCCAGCAACTGAAAATAAGGTTCATATAATACTTTGCCTAACTACTGGAGCAAATACAGCATCATAGTCAATCCCAAACTTCTGATTAAATCATTGTGCAACTAACATTGCTTTAAATCGTTCAACACTTCCATTTACATCTATCTTTTTCTTAAATACCCATTTTCAAAAAAAAACTTTCTTGCCCTTTGGCATATCTACAAGCTTCCATGTTTTATTATAATGTAAAGAATTTAACTCCTCCTGCATTGCATCAATCTTATAATCCTTCTCTTCCTTAATTTTAATAGCCTCATTAAAATTATTTGGACCTGGAGTGAAGCTAACATTTTCTTGAATTAATCTTCATTAACACGAATAGATGTTCTACGAATAGGTGCTAGTGATTCAAAAACCCCCCAGCGGGTTAGGGGGTTAGAATATACCCGCGGCAGGTATGCCTGTCGTAAGAGGCGACTAAAATACCAGATTCAAGGGGTTGCGTAGCGCAACCTTTTCAGGTTGCCAGCGCAATATATAGCTTCTCCAAACCCAATTGTCAACCTCACCTATCCGTGGCGAATCCTGTTTCACTAACAGATGAGGCTTTGGCGACCCGAAGCTCCTCATGGAACTTGGGTTGGGAATGGAGGGATGGCCTGAAGGTTTAATGTGGTCACATAAATCGTTCCCGAGATGGTCGTGCAAGCACCTTAATGGTGATGTGTTACCGGAGCGTACCGGATCTGTATCCGGCAAAGGACCATCACATCGATAACGCTCCCCAAAGCCTTCGGGGAGTAAACTTATCGCTACAACAACAACATCAACATCCAAAAACTCTTCCTCTGTATTTGAACTAGACCCACTTTCCAAACATGATACATCAACATCCATATTTTCCACACTAATTTTATCCTCTTCATCAACTACTTCATCTTCATTGAAGATACATTGCCGATAGAATTAGGTAAAAATATATGAGTATCTCTCTTCTGAATATCTAAACAAGAATCATCATTTTTATAACTTTTCTCATCCATGAAAGCTACATCTCGAGACACAACCACTTTAAAATTATTTCTGTCCATTACTCGAAAACCTTTTGAGTCTTGAGAAATTCCAATAAACACTGTTTTATTTGAGCTATTTTCTAATTTGCTCCTTTTTTCTTTAGGGATGTATACATAATATTCCGAACCATATAAATGAAATTTCGAATAGTCAGGTTTCTTAGATGTTCACAGTTCAAACGGAGTTTTACTTACGCTACGGCTAGGCAAGCAGTTCTGTAAACGATTGGCATAAATTATTCCTTCACCCCACATACATTTTGGTAAGTTAGCATCCAAAATCATACATTTCCCCATTTCAATTATCGATCGGTTTTTTCTTTCAGCTACTCCATTTTGCTGAGGGCTGTATGGTGTTGTATACTGAACTTTTGTACCACAGCCAGTTAGAAAATCTTTGACATTACGTCCCATATATTCCCCTCCACGATCCGACCTCATTACTTTCGGATATAGATTGAATTGATTTTTAAATAAAATCCAATACTCTTTAATTTTACTAAACACTTCATCCTTAGATGTCAATAAAAATATTTCGCAATAACGTGCCTGATCATCAATAAAAGTTATAAAGTATTTGTAAGCTCTATTAGTCGACGGTGAAATAGGACCACACACGTCCGTATGAATAAGATCAAATTTACTAGCACTTCTATTTTGGCTCTCTTTTGGAAATGGCAATCTTGAAAACTTTCCCTGAACACATACCTCACATTTACTATTATCAGAGCAATGGGCTATTTTCATATTTGGTGCTAATTTGTCACAATGAACTTTTCTAAAAGCCTCAAAATCTCTATGTCCAAAAACACGATGCCAATAATGTACACACTTTAGTCTACAATGATTCGCATACATAACTTGATTAAATTTAGTGTTTGGAACATACAAACCGTTATATATACTAGCTGTACATACAATAGTATTACACTTTTCTATAATACACAAGTCTTTTTTAAAAGAAATTTTACATCCATTTTCAACCATTTTTCTTACCTAAAGAAGATTTGAATTGAAATCCGGAACATAGTATACATATTCAATCCTGAGGGTTTTTCCATCAACTTCAACTTTGCATATACCTTTACCTCGGGAGAGGGAAATTTTTCCATTGGTCACAGGAATTGATTGCTGTCTCGCATTCACATCCAGTTTGGTAAACATTCTTTTGTCGTTAGCAATATGACAAGTTGCACCTGAATCGATTACCCAAATTTGTCGATTGCTGCATTTTTCGGGCACACACCACAAAGCAACTTCTTTTACAACATTATTCACGTCCTGTTTTGTCTTTGTCTTATTGTTTGACAACCATGACTTGTATTTTAAACATTTTTTCTTGATATGCCCCGATTTGTTACAAAAATAGCATTTCCTTTTTCCGTCGTTTGCATTATTTACAGCCTTTAGCGCAGTAGTCAATTCTACAATCTTACGGTCATTTCTCTTTCGATACTCTTCAATCAACTTATTTTGTACCGCACTCTTTGTTAATTCTGTATCAGAGCGAACCCCAAGCGCCGTAATAAGTCCATCATAGCTTGCTGGTAGACTGCTTAGCAACATTGAAACTTGCCACTGCTCGGAAATGTCTTTTGCACCCATTGTCATCAGCTTGACGAATAGTTCATTCATCACATCCACATGTTTTTTTCCGAATTACCTTCTTCACGTAATTGAGTGCTGCATATTCGTCTCATCAAATGAACCTTTGAACTTCGATTTGGCTTTTCCTGATGGTAGGGGCGGATCCAGCACGATTTGATAGTGGGGAAGGGGGGCGGGTGGGGGTCGGTCAATTTAAGTAAACTTTTTAAGTAAGTTAAAGTGACCTTAACATTTTTCATACAAACACACATACATATCTACACTAGGGCGGGTCGATTTAAAAATGCTCATTGCTCTATGAAAATCGTATTCTAGGGATCAAAATAAGAAACTTTGTCGAAGGAACCATACCTCTAAAACGAATTCTGATGTCCCCCCCTTTGGGTCGAACTTTTGGGTAGGGGCAATTTCAATTCAACCTGCAGTGTCTTGTGGTGGCTTAAAAAAACAACACAAGCAATTTTAACGGTTGAATAAAAAACCCACACAACTATGTTTACGACATGCAAATGCATCACAGTGATGCCTTGGTTTTAAAAGGGGGTTGTGAAAACGCTAATTTCTAATAATTTTTTTTAATTTCTTTTCTATTACTAAGTTAAATTCATTTTTTCATTTTCATATGTTCTGACTAAATAAATTTCTTAAGAGAAAAATAAACTCCAAAAAGAAAAAAACATAGGCATTTCAAAGTGGGATTTTTCAAAATTTGCTCCTCCGACCCAAGGGGGGGGGGGGGGGGGAGGACATCAGAATTCGTTTTAGAGGTATGGTTCCTTCGGCAAAGTTTCTTATTTTGATCCCTAGTATATGATTTTCACAGAGCAATGGGCGATTTTTTTGCCTACCCACAAATCGACCCGGCCTAATCTACACTCATCTACAAAAGTCATCATCCTCAGATTTTTTCAGTTTTTACTAAGTTTTGCTTCGACCTTCAAAATATTCGATATTTTTATAAAAATATGTATTATTATATAACACCAACAATCCAAATATACACTTAAGACTTTTTAGAAAATTCGGGAAAAAGCCATTATAAATTATTGTTTGTTATGTAAGCTAACACCAATATTCTGGCTTGCATTGACTGAGAATTGTAAAAAAATGTCAACTTTTTCTATAATTTTTAATGTTTCAATTATTCAGTTCAATTTCTATTAGTCCTTTTAAATTGATTTACAGCTTATAGCCGCTAAAAATTTCAATTAAAAGGTGCATTGCTAAGAGCTTGACTTTAACGGATCAGTTCAATGTATAACTTTGGTGCGGTCTTTCTATACAAAGTTTGTGGCATGCTTCTGTGTGGAAGTGTAGCATAAAAGTAAAATCCCTATTGACCGCTTTTTGAAAATTCTCAACGACAACAATGTTCACAGCAGATTCGAAGAACGGTTCTTTTGACATAGCGGCTACGGTTACCACTTCGATCCATTTATACAAAAATTGCGCTTTTGTTTAGGTTTGGTCTGATGGCCACTTTTCCTCCAGTCTGGTTCTTTGTACGAAAGCGAGAGCAAAAGTGATAAAAACAAGTAAGGAAGGCTAAGTTCGGGTGTAACCGAACATTACATACTCAGTTGAGAGCTGTGGAGACAAAGTAAGGGAAAATCACCATGTTGTAAAAAGAACCTAGGGTAACCCTGGAATGTGCTTGTATGACATGTGTATCAAATGGAAGGTATTAAAGAGTGTTTTAATAGGAAGTGGGCCATAGTTCTATAGATGGACGCCTTTTCGAGATATCGCCATAAGGATGGACCGGGGTGACTCTAGAATTTGTTTGTACGATATGAGTATCAAATGAAAGGTGTTAATGAGTATTTTAAGAGGGCGTGGGCCTAAGCTCTATAGATGGACGCCTTTTCGAGATATCGCCATAAGGATGGACCAGGGGTGACTCTAGAATTTGTTTGTACGATATGGGTATCAAATGAAATGTGTTAATGATAATTTTAAAAGGGAGTGGGCCTAAGTTCTATAGGTGGACGCCTTTTCGAGATATCGCCATAAAGGGGGACCAGGGGTGACTCTAGAATTTATTTTGTACGATATGGGTATCAAATGAAAGGTATTAATGAGTATTTTAAAAGGGAGTGGGCCTAAGTTTTATAGATGGACGCCTTTTCGAGATATCGCCATAAGGATGGACCATGGGTGACTCTAGAATTTGTTTGTACGATATGGGTATCAAATTAAATATGTTAATGACTATTTTAAGAGGGCGTGGGCCTAAGTTCTATAGGTGAACGCCTTTTCGAGATATCGCCATAAGGATGGACCAGGGGTGACTCTAGAATTCGTTTGTACGATATGGGTATCAAATGAAATGTGTTAATGATAATTTTAAAAGGGAGTGGGCCTAAGTTCTATAGGTGGACGCCTTTTCGAGATATCGCCATAAAGGGGGACCAGGGGTGACTCTAGAATTTATTTTGTACGATATGGGTATCAAATGAAAGGTATTAATGAGTATTTTAAAAGGGCGTGGGCCTAAGTTCTATAGATGGACGCCTTTTCGAGATGTCGCCATAAGGATGGACCAGGGGTGACTCTAGAATTTGTTTGTACGATATGAGTATCAAATGAAAGGTGTTAATGAGTATTTTAAGAGGGCGTGGGCCTAAGTTCTATAGATGGACGCCTTTTCGAGATATCGCCATAAGGATGGACCAGGGGTGACTCTAGAATTTGTTTGTACGATATGAGTATCAAATGAAAGGTGTTAATGAGTATTTTAAGAGGGCGTGGGCCTAAGTTCTATAGATGGACGCCTTTTCGAGATATCGCCATAAGGATGGACCAGGGGTGACTCTAGAATTTGTTTGTACGATATGGGTATCAAATGAAATGTGTTAATGATAATTTTAAAAGGGAGTGGGCCTAAGTTCTATAGGTGGACGCCTTTTCGAGATATCGCCATAAAGGGGGACCAGGGGTGACTCTAGAATTTATTTTGTACGATATGGGTATCAAATGAAAGGTATTAATGAGTATTTTAAAAGGGCGTGGGCCTAAGTTCTATAGATGGACGCCTTTTCGAGATATCGCCATAAGGATGGACCAGGGGTGACTCTAGAATTTGTTTGTACGATATGAGTATCAAATGAAAGGTGTTAATGAGTATTTTAAGAGGGCGTGGACCTAAGTTCTATAGATGGACGCCTTTTCGAGATATCGCCATAAGGATGGACCAGGGGTGACTCTAGAATTTGTTTGTACGATATGGGTATCAAATGAAATGTGTTAATGATAATTTTAAAAGGGAGTGGGCCTAAGTTCTATAGGTGGACGCCTTTTCGAGATATCGCCATAAAGGGGGACCAGGGGTGACTCTAGAATTTATTTTGTACGATATGGGTATCAAATGAAAGGTATTAATGAGTATTTTAAAAGGGCGTGGGCCTAAGTTCTATAGATGGACGCCTTTTCGAGATGTCGCCATAAGGATGGACCAGGGGTGACTCTAGAATTTGTTTGTACGATATGGGTATCAAATTAAATATGTTAATGACTATTTTAAGAGGGCGTGGGCCTAAGTTCTATAGGTGAACGCCTTTTCGAGATATCGCCATAAGGATGGACCAGGGGTGACTCTAGAATTCGTTTGTACGATATGGGTATCAAATGAAATGTGTTAATGATAATTTTAAAAGGGAGTGGGCCTAAGTTCTATAGGTGGACGCCTTTTCGAGATATCGCCATAAAGGGGGACCAGGGGTGACTCTAGAATTTATTTTGTACGATATGGGTATCAAATGAAAGGTATTAATGAGTATTTTAAAAGGGCGTGGGCCTAAGTTCTATAGATGGACGCCTTTTCGAGATGTCGCCATAAGGATGGACCAGGGGTGACTCTAGAATTTGTTTGTACGATATGGGTATCAAATTAAATATGTTAATGACTATTTTAAGAGGGCGTGGGCCTAAGTTCTATAGGTGAACGCCTTTTCGAGATATCGCCATAAGGATGGACCAGGGGTGACTCTAGAATTCGTTTGTACGATATGGGTATCAAATGAAATGTGTTAATGATAATTTTAAAAGGGAGTGGGCCTAAGTTCTATAGGTGGACGCCTTTTCGAGATATCGCCATAAAGGTGGACCAGGGGTGACTCTAGAATTTATTTTGTACGATATGGGTATCAAATGAAAGGTGTTAATGAGTATTTTAAAAAGGAGCGGGCCTAAGTTCTATAGGTGGACGCCTTTTCGAGATATCGCCATAAAGGTTGACCAGGGGTGACTCTAGAATTTATTTTGTACGATATGGGTATCAAATGAAATGTGTTAATGATAATTTTAAAAGGGAGTGGGCCTAAGTTCTATAGGTGGACGCCTTTTCGAAATATCGCCATAAAGGTGGACCAGGGGTGACTCTAGAATTTATTTTGTCCGATATGGGTATCAAATGAAAGGTATTAATGTGTATTTTAAAAGGGCGTGGGCCTAAGTACTATAGATGGACGCCCTTTCGAGATATCGCCATAAGGATGAACCAGGGGTGACTCTAGAATTTGTTTGTACGATATGGGTATCAAATGAAATGTGTTAATGATAATTTTAAAAGGGAGTGGGCCTAAGTTCTATAGGTGGACGCCTTTTCGAGATATCGCCATAAAGGTGGACCAGGGGTGACTCTAGAATTTATTTTGTACGATATGGGTATCAAATGAAATGTGTTAATGATAATTTTAAAAGGGAGTGGGCTTAAGTTCTATAGGTGGACGCCATTTCGAGATATCACCATAAACGTGGACCAGGGGTGACTCTAGAATGTGTTTGTACGATATGAGAATAAAATTAAAGGTATTAATGAGGGTTTTAAAAGGGAGTGGCCCTTAGTTGTATATGTGAAGGCGTTTTCGAGATATCGACCAAAATGTGGACCAGGGTGATCCAGAACATCATCTGGCGGGTACCGCCAATTTATTTATATATGTAATACCACGAACAGTATTCCTTCCAAGATTCCAAGGGCTTCTTATTTCGCCCTGCAAAACTTTTTCATTTTCTTCTACTTAATATGGTAGGTGTCGCACCCATTTTACCAAGTTTTTTTCTAAAGTTATATTTT